>NC_136072.1:723892877-725320377 GCF_964261635.1 Lissotriton helveticus
AGGCACGTCTCGTGGTTTCAGGCGTTTGGTTTGGTTTGTCAGTGATCCATGTTTCATACCGTTCTGAAAGGGGGGCGCCTTTTCACATATGATTAATTTATAATGTCAAGAAGCCCAAATGAAACTTTTTGTAACAATTTTTAGTTTTTTTTGTTTGGCGGTCTATTGACAATTTAGTGTTTTAATAACCTGTTAGTTTCATGTTGCACTTATTGTACTGTTATGGCTTTGGTGTGAGCTCACGTGTTTACAAATATCACGCTGGTGAGACGTCTTCTTTCATTGTTTACATACTGCGTCAGTTCGTCACGCTTTGCACGCAGACCACCCCCCCTTTCTCGCCTGTTGCCTGCATAGAGCATTACGTATACACATACGGTTTGAATGCAAATATACACTCCAATGTCAGTCTATAAAACCTATATGGAACGGATTTAATTGTGTAACTGCCGTACTATAGGTACGAACGATGATATTCCAACCGTACAGAAATCCATGACAGTGTTGTACGTAGAAAGAACAGCCTTGTAGTGACAGCCCAGTGTTCCAGTTTGAAATGATTTGTGGGATAAGCGACGGGAGGTTATAGGCATGTAAAGGGGGGGGGGGGAGTTGAGATATTTGAAGGAAATTAATATGACAGTTTAAAGGGAGGAGACAGAAGTCATTTTGGGGAGGGTCGTGGGGGGTGTCTGAAGGAAAGAGGCGGGAGAGGTTTATAGAGAAGGGTTAATGTGTGTGAAGTAAGGATTGAGAGATATGGCTGTGGTGTGGGGGTGAGATGTAACCCAGAGGAGGGATATACGTGCTATACGGGAAGCTTGAAAGCCCTTTGGGGCCGTATTTATATTTATAATATTTCAGATAGGCTTGGCAGGGGAGTTAACACGTTTTAAAAGGGAGCGTGGTCTGGAAAGCTTGAGAGAGATTTGCGGGAAGAAGTTCTGAGGCAATTTGAGAGGGGTAACTAGGGCGAAAGGTATCTGAGGGCGGGCAGAGAGATATTGTTCTCCGGGGCAGTTGGTGAATGGTTAATGCCTGTGCTCTCCCGCTCCGAGGTCGGGCTTGGCAGCCCTGCATTGTGTGTGTTTGTAAAAGGAGGCGGAATGCGAGGTTTTGTTCCATGCCTTCGTTTTGTGCCTGCTTGTGCTGGCTTGGCAGCGCTGCCTGGGACATGCCGGGGAGGGCCGGGGCAGGCCTGTCGAGAGCGCCCCAGCAAGCGGAAGTCTGTAAAGTAACTTTTTACCCTTTCCCGGGACTGAGACGAGCTCGGCGATGTAACTTTGTAGCTGTGCATGGCCTTGAAAAAAAGTGGAATGGGGTGTTTGTGTATGCAGGGTAGAGGCGCCAGGAAAGACGCAGAGGCACTATGAGGCAAGGAACGCAAGCGTAAGATGATGTGTTTGTAGGGCAAACGCCGTGTAGTGCCCAGAGGCGCAAAGGAAGGACTCTGAGGCGCTAAGAGGAAACCTCACAACGGGGCTGCAAGTGGGGGTCGGTAATGTGTAATGAAAAAGGGCTGCCTGGATTGAGGTGCATTGGCAGAACTGCATTTAGTGGTTTATTAGCGGGGTGGGGAGTGGGGGATAAACGTGTAGACTGATTATCCCAAAGTCCATGTTTGCTACTGAAAAGTGCAAGTACTCATATGAAAAGCATTGCATCCCTCATAAGAAGTGCAGGTACTCTCATATTAAAAGTATTGCATCCCTCCTAAGAAGTGCAGGTACTCTCATATTAAAAGTATTCCATCCCTGCTATGAAGTGCAGGCACTCTCATATTAAAAGGATTGCATCCCTCCTATGAAGTGCAGGCATCCTCATATTAAAAGAATTGCAGCCCTGCTAAGAAGTGCAGGTACTCTCATATTAAAAGTATTGCATCCCTCCTATGAATTGCAGGTACTCTCATATTAAAAGTATTGCATCCCTCCTAAGAAGTGCAGGTACTCTCCTATTAAACATTTTACATCCCTCCTATGAAGTGCAGGCATCCTCATATTAAAAGAATTGCAGCCCTGCTAAGAAGTGCAGGTACTCTCATATTAAAAGTATGGCATCCCTCCTATGAAGTGCAGGTACTCATATTAAAAGTATTGCATCCCTCCTATGAATTGCAGGTACTCTCATATTTAAAGTATTGCATCCCTCCTATCAATTGCAGGTACTCTCATATTAAAAGTATTGCATCCCTCCTATGAAGTGCAGGTACTCTCATATTAAAAGTATTGCATCCTTCCTAAGAAGTGCAGGTACTCTCATATTAAAAGTATTGCATCCTTCCTAAGAAGTGCAGGTACTCTCATATTTAAAGTATTGCATCCCTCCTATGAAGTGCAGGTACTCTCATATTAAAAGTATTGCATCCTTCCTAAGAAGTGCAGGTACTCTCATATTAAAAGTATTGCATCCCTCCTATGAAGTGCAGGTACTCTCATATTAAAAGTACTGTATCCCTCCTATGAAGTGCATGCACTCTCATGTTAAAAGTATTGCATCCCTGCTAAGAATTGCAGGTACTCCATATAAAAAAATAACTGCAGGTACTCTGTATCTGTTAGTACCTGCCCAATTTAAAGCACTGAGTGGGAGTGCTGCACATTGGCAGAGAGGTGTGTGACTGCAAGCACTGAGTGTTTGGTAGTCGCACCAGGGGTGGGTGCACCTGCAGTGCAAATGGTAAGTCGCAATACTGTAACTGGAGTCTGGATTGAGGTGCATTGCCGGAGTTGTGCGCGAGTGGTTATGTGAGGGTTGGTGTGTACTCTGTAGGGCTGAGTATGTGTGTACGGCTGGTAGTGGACCCTAGTACCGGATTGAATGGGAGGTGAGTACGACTGAGGTGCATCGGCGGCGCTGCACATGTGAGGGTTGGTGTGTGTTTGTAGGGCTATGACTGGGTGAATATGTACGTCTAGTAGTGGGCCCTAGTACTGGGTTCAAGAGGGACGTCTGACTGAGGTGCACTGGCTGAGCTGTGTGTGTCTGTGTGAGGTGGGATGTGGCTCATGATTTAGGTGCATTGCTGCAGTCCTTTCTGACAAGTATTGTGTAGGATTTGTATGAATCAAAGGGTCAAACTGACAGTATGTACAGGGTGTGTAAGTCAGCCAAGGTGGTCATCGACCACATACCGTGCTTGTGCCCAGCACTACTTGATGCTCAAAAAATATCTAAAGTCTGTGTTTAATGCAGAGGGAATAAGAACAAGGTCAGAGGCTTTACACCAAAATCTGTGGCCAATACTGTGACATTTTTGAGTCTGGGCCTTAAGCTCTGTGTGGAAAACAGTCAGCCCCATTGAGTGATATTGGCCTGATGTTCTAGTATCAATACAAACCCAATTTCTAACAGGGCAGTAGACAAAAAATTGAAATGCCCTCCACTTTGATGCCAAGTTCTGATGTCAATCATCAAGCAAGGCATGTGAGCCTGAACCTACCTAGAGGAGCTTCCTTGTCTCTTCTATCCAAGAATTGATCTATTCATCCTATAACGCTTCCATCCACCTACTGATATCCACCATTTCACCTTTACATTCTCTTATCCATTCATGCTTTTATCCATCATTCAATCTTTCACCATTCCATCCATACATTTCTGTCTCTCAGATTTCCGTTTACTCTATTTTTTCATCCACACATCTAGACGTCATCTCACCCACTCATCCACCAATCCTTTCACACACTCATCCATCCATCCTCTCACTAATTCATCAATTCACCCACACAACCATCCATCCTTTTATTAATCCGTCCTTTCACCCACACATCCATCCTTTTTAGCCTTCCATCCTTGAACCCACTCATCATCCTTCCTTTCATCCACCCATCCTTTCACCCACTTGTCTACCATTTTTTTCACCCACAAATCCAACATCCTTTCACCTTTCCATACTTTCACCCACCCATTCTTTCAACCACTCATCTACCCATCCTTTCACCCATTTATCATTCCATCTTTTCACCCTTCCATGCTTTCACCCTTCCATCCTTTCACCTATCCATCCTTTCACCCATCCATCCTTTCACCCATTCATCTACCCATCCATCATTTTTTTAACCACTCATCAGTCCATCCACTCATCCTTCCTTCCATCCACTCATCCTTCCATCCACTCTTTCAACCTCCTTTTCACACACTCATCCTTCCATCCATCCTTTTCCTGACTCATCCCCTCATCCATCCTTCCTTTCACCTCCTCGTACATCCACTCATCTCTACCAATGTGTGGGCCCAGGTACTGTGTAATCTGAGAGTAACCAGCTGGGTAGTCCTCTTTCTGCGGAGGTGAAAGAAAAGATTTGGATCGATGCTTTCGTAGAGATATTGGAATTGATTTTGGGCACCCCTGTTAGGGAAAAGGCCAAGCGGTGCAATGAATGGGCAGACTCAAGAGACTGCTCTCACATGGACCGCAGGCATAACGTAGATGATGGCTTGGGTAAAAGGGTTCACAATCTTATATGTGGTTATGGCGGAATAAAATCCCCATTCTGGAGCAAAAATTGTCATGTCACCAGAATAAGATTGTATGCCCTCGTGATGTGTTTGGGGGTAACTCCTGGCAGAGATTTGCAAGTGGGTCTCAAACTGCCCCCGAAATTGAACAATTTGGAAAAGTTAGTAAATGCCTGCCCCCTTTTTATTTTTTTATTTTTATTAGGTCGAGCTGGCGTTGGAGCGCGAAGCGCTCCCGCCAGCGAGACTATAGTCACCTTCCTCCCTGTCAAGGGAGTAACAGCTGTGAACGAGCCCAATACAGACCTGGGTACGAGCCGACCCAGGTCTGTGAACGCGCTTCAAGGTTGAGCAGCTTGTGCACGTTTGTTGGACGTCAGGCGCTGCAAGCCCGCCAGACCAATTATCCCAGCATGAAATTCTACTTCCTGAGGCGCCACAAGAACAATTATCCCAGCAGGAGTCTCCACTTCCTCAGGCACCGCAACAATTATCACAGCAGGAGACCCACTTATCACAGCATGTCAACAGACCCCCAGGCTGCTGGAGCACTCAACTATAATTAATGTGCAGTTGAGTGCTCCAGCAGCATGGGGCGGCTCTCTGCATGCTGTGATAATGATCACTTTGGGGCCTCATGCTGTGATAATTAGGGCGGCATGCTCTATTTGCAGCACTGAACATTTTCAAAGAAGGCGAAGCAGTGACATTCATTGGAGACACTCACCCTCACGCCCTCACCCCCTCACCCCTCACACACCTCCTCACCCTCACACACCTCCTCACCCTCACACCCTCACCTTCACACCCCCTCACACACACCCTCACATACCCTTACCAGCACCGCAAAACACAACACAACACAGCACAGCAAAACACAGCACAGCAAAACACAACACAACACAACACAGCACAGCACAGCACAGCAAAACACAACACAGCACAGCAAAGCACAGCACAGCAAAACACAACACAGCGCAGCAAAACACAACACAGCAAAACACAACACAGCGCAGCACAACACAGCACAGCACAGCAAAACACAGCACAGCAAAACACAACACAGCACAGCACAGCAAAACACAACACAGCACAGCAAAACACAGCACAGCACAGCAAAACACAGCACAGCACAGCAAAACACAGCACAGCAAAGCAAAACACAACACAGCACAGCAAAACACAACACAGCACAGCAAAGCACAGCACAGCACAGCAAAGCACAGCACAGCACAACACAGCACAGCACAACACAACACAGCACAGCAAAACACAGCACAGCAAAACACAGCACAGCAAAGCAAAACACAACACAGCACAGCAAAACACAACACAGCACAGCAAAACACAACACAACACAGCACAGCAAAGCACAGCAAAACACAGCACAGCACAACACAACACAACACAGCACAGCAAAACACAGCACAGCAAAACACAGCACAGGACAGCACAGCACAGCAAAACACAGCAAAACACAGCAAAGCACAGCACAGCAAAACACAGCACAGCACAGCAAAACACAGCATAGCACAACACAGCACAACACAGCACAGCAAAACACAGCACAGCAAAACACAGCAAAGCACAGCACAGCACAGCAAAACAGCACAGCAAAGCACAGCACAGCAAAACACAGCACAACACAACACAACACAACACAGCACAGCACAACACAGCACAACACAGCACAACACAGCAAAACACAGCACAGCAAAGCACAGCAAAACACAGCACAGCATATCAAAACACAGCACAGCAAAACACAGCACAGCAAAACACAGCACAGCAAAACACAGCACAGCACAACACAGCAAAACACAGCACAGCAAAACACAGCAAAGCACAGAAAAGCACAGCACAGCAAAACACAGCACAGCACAGCACAGCAAAACACAGCACAGCACAGCAAAACACAGCACAGCACAGCAAAACACAGCACAGCAAAACACAGCACGGCAAAACACAGCACAGCAAAGCACAGCAAAGCACAGCACAGCAAAACACAGCACAGCACAGCAAAACACAGCACAGCAAAACACAGCACAGCAAAGCACAGCACAACAAAACACAGCACAGCACAGCAAAACACAGCACAGCACAGCAAAACACAGCACAGCAAAGCACAGCACAGCAAAACACAGCACAGCACAGCAAAACACAGCACAGCAAAACACAGCACAGCAAAGCACAGCAAAACACAGCACAGCACAGCAAAACACAGCACAGCAAAGCACAGCACAGCAAAGCACAGCACAGCAAAACACAGCACAGCACAGCAAAACACAGCACAGCAAAACACAGCACAGCAAAGCACAGCAAAACACAGCACAGCAAAACACAGCACAGCACAGCACAGCAAAGCACAGCACAGCAAAACACAGCACAGCAAAACACAGCACAGCACAGCAAAACACAGCACAGCACAGCAAAACACAGCACAGCACAGCAAAACACAGCACAACCAAGCACAGCACAACCAAGCACAGCACAACCAAGCACAGCACAACCAAGCACAGCATAACCAAGCATAGCGTAATAAAGCACAACAAAACATAGCATAACAAAAAATAGCATAACAAAAAATAGCATAACAAAACACAGCAAAACATAGCATAACAAAACATAGCATAGCATAACAAAACACAGCATAGCATAACAAAACACAACATAGCATAGCATAACAAAACACAACATAGCATAGGATAGCAAAACTAAACAGAGCATAGCATAACAAAACAAAGCATAGGATAGCCTAACAAAACATGGCATAACAAAACATGGCATAACAAAACATGGCATAGCAAAACATGGCATAGCAAAACATATAATAGCATAGCAAAACATAGCATATCAAACACAACAAAACATAGCATAGCAAAACAGAGCATAGCAAAACATAGCATAGCATAACAAAGCATAACAAAGCATAGCATAACAAAACATAGCATACATAACAAAACATAGCATAACAAAACATAGCATAACAAAACATAGCATAGCAAAACAAAGCATAGCATAGCAAAACACAACACAACACAACATAGCATAGCATAACAAAGCATAGCATAACAAACACAACAAAGCATTGCATAGCATAACAAAACAAAGCATAGGATAGCAAAAAAACATAGCATAGCATAACAAAACAAAGCATAGAATAGCAAAACAAAACATTGCATAGCATAACAAAACATAGCATAACATAACAAAAATTAGCATAGCATAACAAAACAAAACATATCATAGCCTAGCAAAACATAGCATACCAAACACAACAAAACATAGCATAACAAAACATAGAAAAACAAAGCATAACACACACAACCACACACACACAACCACACACACACAACCACGCACACATAACCACAACCACACACACAACCACAACCACACACAACCACACACACAACTATCTATCTATCTATCGCCCTCACTCTGTCTATCGGCCTCAGTCTATCTATCTAATCACCCTCACTCTATCTGTCTATCTATCGCCCTCACTCTATCTATCTATCGCCTTCACTCTATCTTATCGCCCTCACTCTATCGCCCTCACTCTATCGCCCTCACTCTATCGCCCTCACTCTATCGCCCTCACTCTATCGCCCTCACTCTATCGCCCTCACTCTATCGCCCTCACTCTATCGCCCTCACTCTATCGCCCTCACTCTATCGCCCTCACTCTATCGCCCTCACTCTATCGCCCTCACTCTATCGCCCTCACTCTATCGCCCTCACTCTATCGCCCTCACTCTATCGCCCTCACTCTATCGCCCTCACTCTATCGCCCTCACTCTATCGCCCTCACTCTATCGCCCTCACTCTATCGCCCTCACTCTATCGCCCTCACTCTATCGCCCTCACTCTATCGCCCTCACTCTATCGCCCTCACTCTATCGCCCTCACTCTATCGCCCTCACTCTATCGCCCTCACTCTATCGCCCTCACTCTATCGCCCTCACTCTATCGCCCTCACTCTATCGCCCTCACTCTATCGCCCTCACTCTATCGCCCTCACTCTATCGCCCTCACTCTATCGCCCTCACTCTATCGCCCTCACTCTATCGCCCTCACTCTATCGCCCTCACTCTATCGCCCTCACTCTATCGCCCTCACTCTATCGCCCTCACTCTATCTATCGCCCTCACTCTATCTATCGCCCTCACTCTATCTATCGCCCTCACTCTATCTATCGCCCTCACTCTATCTATCGCCCTCACTCTATCTATCGCCCTCACTCTATCTATCGCCCTCACTCTATCTATCGCCCTCACTCTATCTATCTATCAATCTATCTATCGCCCTCACTCTATCTATCTATCAATCTATCTATCGCCCTCACTCTATCTATCTATCAATCTATCTATCGCCCTCACTCTATCTATCTATCAATCTATCTATCGCCCTCACTCTATCTATCTATCAATCTATCTATCGCCCTCACTCTATCTATCTATCAATCTATCTATCGCCCTCACTCTATCTATCTATCAATCTATCTATCGCCCTCACTCTATCTATCTATCAATCTATCTATCGCCCTCACTCTATCTATCTATCAATCTATCTATCAATTTATCTATCGCCCTCACTCTATCTATCAATCTATCGCCCTCACTCTATCTATCTAATCGCCCTCACTCTATCTATCTAATCGCCCTCACTCTATCTATCTAATCGCCCTCACTCTATCTATCTATCAATCTATCTATCGCCCTCACTCTATCTATCTATCAATCTATCGCCCTCACTCTATCTATCTATCAATCTATCGCCCTCACTCTATCTATCTATCGCCAGCACTCTATCTATCTGTCTAGCTATCTATCGCCCTCACTCCTATCTATCTATCTATCTATCTATCTATCTATCTCGCTCACTCAATCTCTCTATCGCCCTCTATCTATCGCCCTCCCTCTATCTATCGCCCTCACTCTATCTATCTATCTATCCCACTCACTCTATCTATCCCACTCACTCTATCTATCGCATCACCACAGCATCACTAAGGGGCACAACAACATCACTATGCGCTACCACAGGATCATTGAATGCCACAGCATCACTAGTCGCCACCACAACATCTCTCAGCCCCACCACAGCATCAATCTGTGCAACCATTTACCAACAACTGGGTCAAATATGATCTCTCAATATTTCAAGCTTTATTACAAATGTCACAAAAAGAGGTTAGTATTTCACTTCTGTTCTTGGATTTTCGTCACAATAAAATACACTGAACATATTCTTCACAAAAGTTATTTACAAAAGTTTAAGCTATTGCCATTATAAATTACAATAACTTTTATTTAAGTATTAATTATTAAAAAAATTCAAAGCCATTGTTATTTGTAATATCAATACATCTAAGTCACGTGAATACAACACATATTGCATTACAAATGCTATAGGTGTCACAAGTTATAACTATTGGCATTGTAAATGACAAAGCTATTATTTTTGCTATTTTCAAAACCAACACATATATAAAAAATGTGTCATTTAAAATACCAATAGCTCAAACTTTCCTAATGCGAGACCTTATGCATTGCAAATGCTTGTTTTTTACTGCTGTTCAGGGATATAGCTACCACTGGTTCAGCTAGTGCAGTGGCACGGGGACCCAGAGCCTTGAGGGGCACATTGAACCATAATAATTGCTGTATTTAACTACCCCAGCAGTAGTCATAGGTAGTATTTCCTTGCTTGCAACCGGACCCATGCTTGCTACGCTACTAGACATTGTCAATGTTGTTATAACTGAGAAAACGCAATCATTTTCTCCATCACGTGTAGAAAATAAATAGTTTCTGAGTTTAAAAATCACACTGTGCTGTATCGCTTGCTCCAGGTGGAAGACAGTTACTGTATTACAGCATACAGTGAGTGAAAGATCAGAACAAGCACGGGCAAAGCCAAAAAACAGGTATGGCTTTTTGTCAAGGGTAGTGTTAGATGATAGTTGAGTCACAGCTGTTCTAGAAAGAAAGTCCAATAATCGTGGCCACTGGAATTAGGCAGTAGGATTGGACCAAATTATGTGGAAGCATTGGAACAAATTATGCAGCAAGAAAAGGCAAATTAAAGGGTGCAATGTGGCACATTTTGTGATAGTATTTTCTTCATTATGTTGTAATTTTGACCCTTCTTAACTCTGTCTGAGTAAAGGTTTCACTTCATTAGTACTAGTTCAACACCCACATACAGCAATAAGCAACTGAGAGGTGACCGGTCATCCTTTGCAAAGGGCCTTGTGTTTTGTATGAACTTTTCATGTGTTTGAATTAGAAACAAATGTATTGCGGTTAAATGTGAATATTATGCTGCCGATGATGGCTTATGTGGAAAATGCAGAAAATCTATACTTATGTGGAAAACGCATAACAAAGCAGCATCTGTGGTTACAATACGCATTCTACCCCTCCTGGGGTAAAAGCCATAATCCAGGATTCTCCAGCCATTTCTGTCCTGGGCTTTTCTTTCAATCTGACTCCATGTGTAACCCATAACCTTGGAGTCAGATGCTAGGCCTCTGCACCAGGTGTTTCTTAGCCTCCCTCTTTTCCTTTTCCCTTGAGGGTTCCGGATCATGGCTTGCCTGGTGGTGTTCGATGCGGGCTTGCGGAGGGTGTGACCTATCCAACCCCAGTGTCTTTTCATGATGTCTACATGAGCAAGGGTTGGAGAGCCTGCTGCCATAGGTCGTTGTTGCTGAGGGTTTTTGGCCAGCTGACTTGTAGGATATTCCTCAAGACAGGTGTTGATAGAGGTTTGGACTTTGGTAGTGATCACTGTTGTCCTCCAAGTTTCAGCTCCATACAGAAGGACTGATTTTAGGTTGGTGTTAAAAAGTCTGATCTTGGTTTGCAGCGTTAGGTCCTTAGAGCTCCAGCTCTTTAGCTAAATGAAGGCAGCCCTTGCTTTGCCGATTCTTGCCTTGACGTTGGCTTCTGTGCCGCCCTGCTTGTCTGTGACACTGCCTGGGGCTGCTCATGCACGTTCAGCAGACTTTTATATCCAATTGTTTTTTCATACTTTCCAAACCTTATGATGCACTGGTGTGCCTTTGGCAAGCCTTGCGATGTGCTGATGTGTCTTGTAGTACACTGGCACGTCTTGCGTTGCACTGGTAAGTGTTGTAGTGCGATGCATTGATAAATCCTTGAGACGCAATGGTGACTTTTGTGGTTGACTGAGTAGGCCCTGTGGCGTGACAGTGACTCCTGCGGTTGGCTGGTGAGTTCTTCCTCCACACTGGTAAGCCTTTGTGGGGCAGCGCCAAATCTTAAATTATGACGACGGTACTAATGATGTGATGGCAAGTCCGCTTGCCCATTGACAAGTCTTGAGATGTGCTGGTGAATGCACATGCTGGGTTGGTGCATTCTTACACATTCTGCCTAGTAGACCTCATGGAGCACTAGTGAATCTGGTTCTATGCTGTCAACTTCAAGTCATATCCTGGTGAATTCTAGTGCAACAATGGTGAACCTTGTGAGCTTTTTCTTTCCTCTTGCGGTTTTATCACAATATTTGTGATTTAATAGCAGGTTTTATCTGATCGCAGGTTCTCTACTTTATCACAAATTTCATGATTTTAGGCGCCATCATCTTTTCGAGTTTACTTCTTGACCCAGGGTCTTTAACATCTGATAACGAGGAGCGCCCCGTTTGCATCTGAATTTAAGGGCCTCATTCACGCTCATTCTTTTAAATATGAGCACGAGTAATTTACTCCTGACTCCACAATGTAAGAGTAAATCCCTCCCATTCATGAAGCACAGCTTTATTAATTGCCTCTTAAATAAAAGTAGTTTATGTTTAGAAACACCTGTCATCTCTTGATTCTCACAGCATCTGTCTCATAAAGCAATCAACTCGAGTTTGCAGTGCGGTGTGTGATCTTTTCTTGACGTTCCCCAGTCGAGCCCAGTGACAAAGAAATCCAGCGCCAGAAGGTAAATATAGAAGCAGCTGTTTGCTGTTTAAAATGTGAGTCAATGCTTCTGAAAGTCAAATGTTACTTTGGCGTGGCCGGTACAAGGCAGTGCAGACAACGTGAGCTGGGCCTTGTGAGTCAGGCGGCTCGAGGGCTGGAAGCAGTGTGCATGGCGCGGCGACTCATCCCTGCCGAGAACGGAAACCTAGCGCTCTGGTACAAAATGTTCAATTTGGGGGCTGTTTCTTTTTTTTCCCCTTAACTGAACGCTTTCAGCCAAGACTTTAAGTCAGTCGCCCAAGTCGAAGTTGCGGCCTGTTTGGCTGCAGAGTGACCACAAGTCACGTGACACTGGTATTCCCGCCTTTTTAGTCCCTGGCACAGTATATTCTGGGACTTGGGGTTCTGCATTTTCCACTGAAAGTAGGGGCTCAAAAATCCCAGCATGCAAAGTGAGGGAGGCTTAAAAGCCAGGACAAAAGGTGATGGATGGAATGCGTGTATTAATCTCAGCCACTGGTAATAACTACTCCAGACCATCGTTTCCTTGCACACTCCAGGCAGAGACCAGCCATATGCAGATCCCACCTGGTCCTTGCCCAGTTGGAACAGTCCAGCCCAAAGTAGCGGGATTTAGGCCCCCCCTCTTACTGCAAATTTCAACCTTTTCCATGCATTCTGAGCGGCGCAGTAATATCACATTATAGCACGGTAACACAGTTCTGCATGCCACCAGCTGACACTGTGAGGCAACTGCTCACCCATGAAATGTCGAAAAATATTAGGAAACTTTATTTACTGGTTATTCCCCATTTATGGATCTACACTTCTGATTTGGGGGTAAGGATGTGTCTGCTGATTTACCACCCTTCTCTAAATAAAGTCCTTCGTCTGTATCATCGTGGTCAAAATCAATCAGGGGACATATTTATGAGTCGAATACAAATGCAAAGTAGGCACTATTAATAGATTCATGCGGTCAGCAACCAGAAGCTCAGTGCGGATGCCTGAAAGCACTTTGAGTGGCCTGAAAGACCGCAAGTTTCACAATATTTTGTTTTTTTGGTGAAAAAAATCTGTATGTGCCAAGAAAGGCCACAAGAATGGAAGATAATGGAAGAAGGGCCTCTGCTGACGGATGTCCTTTAAGTCTGTGGTCTGACGTGATTCATAGTTTAAAGGTGATTCAACCACACCCAGAAATCCAACAGCAGCTTCTGATGCACCGGAAATATATATGAAGGAGCCGAGTTCTGTTTCCAGGGAAGGGTGTTTAGCATTTCTAGCCAATGGAACAATACGATGAAAACAGCTCTAGAATTTCTATTTTTTTATACCAGACTTTTAATTATTTCGAGTGAACTTAGGGAGTCTGACTCCCCAGCCCACAACCCCAAAGAAATTGGGATGCAAGTTCTTCACCTTGGAGTTTTCTGTTTAAATGAGGCCACACAATTCATTGTGCAACAATATTTTCCAAACCTATTGGCTAAAGTCCCATCACTTTAACAGACAGTTAGGACCTGAAACTTGTGAAACATACGACGTTTTACAGCAGTTTTGGTGAGGTTATTTTTCTGCAGAAGCTAATCATGGATGTGCCTAGAAGTCAGTTTCTCATGGCTTGACAAAGGGCGGAACCTGATCGAAAGGGCCTTCAGGACTAGTTCTAGTCTTAGCCCCTCAACAGTTGTTAATGTTAACGGGTACTTGTATGGTACAGAATCTGCCATTGGTATCGGAGTACATTTTGGTAGTGGTGGGTATGACCTTCCCAGCAGCTCGGCAATGGGATATTAATCTTGGGGGGACGGGGAGAAGGTAGGGAGCTGACTTTGCTTTATCACATTCACAGCTCTTTTCGAATATACTCATTGAAGCCATGGGGAGTCGTGTCGGCTTTTCAAGGTTCTCAAAATCACAGGAGATCTAGAGATCTGTTCATCCGTAAATTTGTCATTGTTGAAATCCTTTGGAAATGCTAGGCTTTTCTTCTCGGAGGTCAGTCAAATCTTAAGAGTTGTCAGGAAAAGATAGTTGAAACTATCTCTTAATCTATCAATCTATCAATAATTACTTTATTTGATTAACATCGGCAATCATAAAAGTACAATAAAAACAACCATAAAAAATATTAAGAACATCACTTAATATCATGAAGTTCCATACAGTTCAGTCTCCAACATGAGCATAATACACCGCTATTAAAAATCTCGATACATACCAACAAACAGTAAAATTATCAAAACATTATAGATATAAAAGAGCGGGACTCGCTTGATTGAAATTCAGATGTACAAGTAATGGGTGAATATACTTTTGACGCAGATTAGCCCATTTAGGGCAAATTAGTACATTGTGTAAGGTGTCTAGTGCAGAGAACTCATCACAAGAACATACGGGAGGATCTTGTGGCCTATGCCACACGGCTACAAGGTATGGGAACACACTCAAATGAAGATATGTTTAAAATCTTCTATGGTTCACCAGCATATCCAATGTTAGATAAAATTCCATTTTATCAATAGATTTTACCATAGCATAATGTATGCAGCAGCGTTTTCGCTGTGAGTCTTGCATTCTAACTTCTAGGGTATACTTGTAAAATGATTTCTTGACTCCTGCAATGACTGATTTGGTCATTTTCTCTGGCGAATGTAAAACATGCAATAGGCCCAGATTTAACAGGGTAGTTTTTATATAGCTCAACCATGGAATACACAAGCTAAAATACAAATTCAAAAAATCTCTTAAAATTAATCTATTAAAATCCAATTACTTTTTTAGTCCATATAGAGCACCATAATAGTATCGGGCGCAGACGTATATAGTCAACTATATAATCTGCCCCTATCTCTTCATGAACCATTTCTGCAGGGACGTTATGTGGGATTCGTAACAGTTTCCTTAGATGATTATTTTCTGCCTTTTGTATTAAAAAAGATGATTTGTAACACCAAATTTCTGCCCCATAGGTTACAGTTAGGACACACTTAGCATTATAGAGGTGTAGTTATAGACTTTACATGACTATAGCCTATACGCATTGAAAAGGCATTGATGCTAAAGGCAACCCTGTTAAAGGATTGAGTATGTGATTTCAATAATGGCTCCCAGGACAGTCTGTCGTCCAACAGTATGCCTAGGTAGCTGAACCTGTCCAACTTGCCTATAGCGTTATAGTTGAAACCATCTCTTAATCTTTATCAAACCTTTCTGGGTTCTCGGGGACCCATCTGCTCCCAATGTTGAGCATCCTCATAGGCCGCAACGTCTCTCAAATTTTAGATAGTCTGTGATTGGCAGGTGGTCTTTCAAGGAGCTAATTTATCATATCCACAAAATCCTGGACAGAGGTTGTCCACTCAGCCTTGCAAAGGTTCTGTTCTTGAATGACTGGCTAATACCCAAAACAATCCTTGTGCATTCCTACATATTGAGAGGTGACTGTTTTATTTTTCTCCTGCAAAGGAAAAGCATCAGAAATACTTCTAGCATGTCCATGTGAAAAGATAGCCGTTCTCTTCTTGCCTGTTCTGGAGAAAATCTTTAGTTATTTTTTGTAAGTCCACACTAAAGCTTCCCATGTGCTCCCCAGTTTACTTTTTGTTTTTCTCTAATCCTGGTGAAATGATTCTGGTGCGAAATTTCCGCTTTACTTCCAGTAGTACAATATGAAGGCTCTCCATTCTCATCTTAGATTCTATCATAACTTTAAACATGTTGTCTCTCCACGGAGGAGGAATGACTTTTCTTGGACAGCTCATAACTGCAAACTTGATCGACTTTAGGTACTTGCAGTTTTGGTAGATAAACCAACTGTGGCAGAGGGAGATTACCCAATCTATTGTTGCTCTTACATTTTACTGAATTGTGGGGCGTCCCAGTACAGACTCCATGTTTCAAAAGTCCAAAGTTTGGTAAAGGGAAGGGTGGACATTAAATCGATATTAATGAAGGTGAAGTCTATTTGGAAGGATGATGCAGGTTTTATCAGGGGCAGTTCTTGTGAAATCTGTTGTCCCTGGATATGTTGAGGAGGGGACGGTGCTTCCGGTAGGGGTGTCACTGGGGATGTATGTGTTCTAATGAAAGTCTTCTTGGTGGTCTTTCACAAGAAGTGACCGCTAAAAAAGATCACATGGGCGAACCTACATATTTCAGAAATACCCATTAGTTTGCAACATCCATACTAGAAACTATTTATGGTCTGCTTTGGCCAATACACAAGCGTTTCAAGTTCCCTTTACAGCCACAAAGGCTTCATTTTGAACTGGAGATCAATATGTCAGTGTCTGCCATCAATTTCAGCAACTGACTGGTGTTTCCAGATTGCACTGTTGAATAAGCAGGTTTTTTTTTATTGGAAGAGGTGAATTTGCAGGCACTCAATCAGTCTCTCATAATTAATTCAGCAGTAGCTGATTAAGTATTCCTGCTTCTGTAATTGCTTCGCCCCTGTACCCCAACTGCACAGTGGGTTCTGGAGATGGAAAGGGGGGGGTGAATACTTTTGGACTTTTGAGTGGTGGGCAGCGGCTAACAATTGAGCCTTAGGAAGGAGTTTGTCCACTCTTGTTGCTTACTCAACACAAAGTTGTAGCACAGCCGGTGCTTCCATAGGCGAGGTAAGGCAGTCGCCTTAGAAGGCCACTTCATGGCATCACTGAGTTACTGCAGATGGCCAGAAGATCTGCCACTGTTCAAGGAGCAGGACAGAAGGCTAAATTATTTTATACCTGAAGCACCGAAAATCCATGCTCTTTTCCTGCCAATGAGCTCTGCTTCCCTGTCCCGTGCCAAACACCGCATAGGTACAGATTGGTGATGGCAGGTTGCACCCTCTGTGCTAGCGGTTGAGTCTGCATATGGAGAATAGGTGGACTTTGGTGCATCTGCCTTCCATTCAGAGAACATTTTAGCAACCAAAGTCCCTTTTGTCGGCGCCAGCTGACATTTTGATTGTCTTTTTTTAAACAATTGGGGCGTGGCTAATGGCATAATGACGGACACAGTGGACATGTAAGGGGTTTGATTTTAAGCGAAGTACCTGAAGGGGAATTTATGTTGACCATGTCAATTCCTTATTGCTAAAATAAAACACACACACATTTGTCACCCACACACAACATCGAATCACGTAGCCCAGTTTGGAAGCCTGAAAATTAAGACTACATGATGAACCTGCAGACGAAGTAAAGGATCCTTTTCAAGCTTCTTGAGTTGGAGTTTTATCCTCTCCTAGGTTAGTGGGGTGACACCAGGGACACCCCCTT
Source organism: Lissotriton helveticus (assembly GCF_964261635.1). Lineage (NCBI taxonomy): Eukaryota > Metazoa > Chordata > Amphibia > Caudata > Salamandridae > Lissotriton > Lissotriton helveticus. The sequence continues at coordinate 723,910,560 of NC_136072.1, forward strand.
AATGCCCTGGTGGAGTGCTTTAATGCATAGGAGTCTTCTGGACGTGAGATATGTGGGCCATGTATATTGCGGGAGTGTTCAAATGTGGTTTATTTTTTCCTGCCTGTCATTTTTTACATCTCGGCTATGCAAACAGATAATATTTCCATATTTTCTCTGTACTTCTCCTTTCTAGTCGTTTCTCCGATTTTTACTTTGCCCTCTTCACCATCCTTTTCTACCGTGTCTCCTCACTCCTACTTTTTGCTGTTTTTTTACATTTTGTGATGTTACTTGCTGGTTTGGTGCTGTTCTCCTGTTACTTGTATTTCTTGAGACGCCTCTCTCCCTTGTTAAATGTGTTTCTCGAGACTAGAGTTTCTCGGTTTGCTTATTTAGCGCTCTGACACCCCACCCCCTTGGGTAGAGTAGCACTATACAAAATACTAAAAAACACGTAGAAATCTAGCCATAATGTGTAGTGGTAGCGAGATGTAGTCTTTACATGTTTTTTTATGGAACCAGTAGGTGTGTTGCAGTGTGAACAGCATGGCTTCTGACGCTTTTAATAATTGCAGTTTTTTGGACAGTGTAAACTTAACTCTTTTTCACTGGATCTTTGCAGCTTCGTTTAATGGGAGGAATTCCCCGCGGTGAGTAAAAAGCATTTCACACGTGTAACTGGAAGATTGTCGACCTGACAAACACATTTGTGTTTGTGGTTATGTTTGTGGCAGAAAGAGCTGTGAAGCCTGCCCCTATGATCGCTAAGACAACATGTTGGTGGCGAAGACCGTGACTCACGCGTCAGTTTCAGCACGTCATGTCACCTGGAGCAACAGTGATTGACTCTCAGCTGTGCAGTGGCAGTGATAGGGAGAGCTATGACCACATGGTTGTTTTCCTGGTCTGTGGTGAACTTTTTGTCAGTCTTTCGCAAGGGAAATAAATAGTTGTGAAAAGTGCATCCATGTTCGAGTGTGGAGTTCTTACTGTGAAATATCAAATAGTAGAATGATCTGACTTTTTCCACATGCATCTATTGGTATACAATTATGAGGCCGGTATCCATATTCACGATGGATGTATGACGTTACAACGCATACTTTTACAACGCCTACCTTTACATCGCAAGTTTTACAACGCATACCATTACAACGCATAATGCTTTTGGGCGCTGGATAGTGAATAGTTTCATTTACTATTCCAACTCCAGTCCCCGTGGATAGTAGGGAAGGTGTTGGATAGTAAATTAAACCTATTCCCTATCCTAGAGCGCCCCCCAGCGCTATGCGTTGTAATAGTTTGCGTTGTAAAAGTTGCGTTGTAATGGTAGTTCGTTGTAAAAGTTTCGTTGTAAAGGTTGTATACCATTCACGATGAATTCGAGAGGCCTGGGCATTTTAGGTAGGGCTGCTGCGTGTGTTCTATATAGTTATGGATTTTCCACGTTTGCCATCGAATCTACCAGCTACTGCATCATTTGCAGATTTCAGCTGTAACTGCTCTGTGACTTAAACGGATAAAAGGTCGCTTCAGCGTGCCACAGGCGGTATTATGCAGTACAGACCATTTGCAAAGGATAACTGGCCACGGCCAAAGTTGAGTTTTTGTGGTATTCAGGTTCTTATGAGGCAAAACGTTTAAACAGACTGTACTAATGTATGTTTAAGTGCCAAAATAGTGAAGTAGTACTGCCCCATACTGTGCCACATAATTTCCATTTTCTTGCCACATAATTTAGACAACTCTGCCGCATAATTTGGTCCTCAGTTGCCTCATAATTCTAGCAGTCTTGCAGTACCTTTCAGCGGCTGGTACAGCATTGTCCTTCAGATACATATTGTAGACTGTACAAGTTCACTTTTAATGAATCACCTAATTGAACAATAGGTCTGTCGGCCACTGGAGTTTACCATTCTTTGTCTGTGTTTGTTATTCCTTGCCCTACTTTCTCTATCCCCACCATTGTATCGTTTTTAGCTGGCAAATGACCACAAGTTATAAGGGTGACTTTGTGTGAGCCCTTTTTTTCTGCCAACAATACTAATGCCCGGACACTTGCACATACTTCTAGGAGGATAGGTGGAATTGCTTTCCCCGGACGCTTAGATTTGGTTGAAGTCAAAATCAGGATTGAATTTAAGTCACTCCCATGAATTGGGGCCATTTTGCAGTATTGATTGTCCAATCCTGTTGTTATTTTAAGACGTAACATAATGCTTTAGTTCTCATCTGGGATGAACTGTTTTGTGGACTCTTTCGTTTGAGATGTTGTCTCCCTGGTGGTTTATACCATCGAGCTTCCGGTTGGCCACTACCTTCATGACCACCTTCTTCCAATCCTAGCCTTTTCACGGTACTTTACAAGAAGGGACTGGCAAAAGTAATTGGAGCACTTTACAAATATTCAATGCGAAAAGCAGCACAAAATAATATGAAAGCACCAAAATTGTAGACCAACACATTTACACTCCTGTTATCAAAAATCCAGAATAAAAATAGCATATTAAAGAGAATTAAATAATATGAAACGTGACTTGAACCCAATGCCTTCAGCAGTTTCTGTACTTAAAGTATGTGTTTGTTTACTTCTTCTCGCCATATTGACACATTGAACTACTTTAGTTTTGTATAAAGAGCATTGAGACGAATACCAGACAGAACGGGTATGGCAAGGGGGTTATTTAAGAGAGCAATAGGCTTATTTTGGAATAAAAGCAGAATTGTGGCGTTGGCCTAAATGAGTGAGGCAGAATAAAAGTTGCAAGTTGATTATAAATCTGCTAAGCCCCAAACAGGATGAAGCACCGCCTAGGAGGGCTTGAACTAGCAGGATGACACAGCGGCCGGATAGGCCATTTATTACACCGGGCATTCCCCCAGGGGTAGGAGCCACTGGAGACCGATGTTTAATAGTGGACGACGGCTACTGCCTTTGTCTCCAGCTCCTCGGCGTTTATGCAGGAGGCAAAAAGAACACAAGGGCGAAAGGCACAGAGAGAGTAGACCGGAAGGGAGCAAAGGCCGGCTTGGCCATTTTTTCCAAGTACTGATTTTGGTTTCCAGTCCAGTTGTAGGAGAAACGCCCAAGCTCACGACTGAGAGAGGGTTCCATGATCATCCTGAATACATAGTTAACATCAGCCGACGAGTTAACTGGGAACGCGTTGTGCTGTTGATCATTACAAGGCACGTGGGAGCATTCTCTGAGGAAGTGCTTTAGCCGTCGTTATAGGAAATAACTTATTTACTTTGACAATAGGTATTATTCGCAGTCGGCGGTCCTGGGGCGCTTCCAGTCCTACTATACGGGACTGTATGCCAGTCACCTTGAAGCGGGGACTAGAGAGATAGGTGATTATTTAGGTCAAATTACTTTACCGCTACTAGATGTGGAGGATGCCCGGGACTTGGGGGGCCCCATCACCCTGGGAGAAATCAGAGGAGCAATTGGTCATATGGCGCGGAACAAAACCCCAGGGGTGGATGGGCTACCGATCGAGTTCTACTCTAAATTTATAGATGTTTTGGCGCCCAGGCTGCAGATGGTGTATGCTGAAGCGAGCCAATTGGGGCGGTTGCCGGACTCTATGAGGGAGGCGCTGGTAGTGCCGCTGCTGAAGCCGGGCAGGGATGCGTTGGATGTCTCTTCTTACCGCCCGTTGTCTATGCTGACTGTAGACTATAAGATCTTGAGCCGCATCCTAGCTACTAGGCTCCTACCGCAGATGACCTCATTGGTGCATAGGGATCAAGCGGGATTCATCCCGACCAGGAGCACCTCGATGAATATCCGTCGGTTGATTGGGGTCATTGATGATGCAGCTACAGCGGAACGGGGCCCGGTGGTGTTGTCGGTAGATATCGAAAAGGCGTTTGACAGCTTGGAATGGGATTATCTGGATGGCGTGTTGGTGAAGTTTGGAGTTGGGGAGGGGTTCCGGAGGTGGACGAGGGTGCTTTATTCTTCGGCTAAGGCACGGGTGCGGTTAGGGGCTATGGTCTCTCCGGCTTATCCGGTTTGTAGGGGCACGAGGCAGGGCTGCTCATTGTCCCCTCTACTATTTGCCTTGGCGATGGAGCCGCTGGCGGCGCAGGCGAGATCGGGAGTCCCCTATGACGGCATTGTGCAGGGGTTTGAGTCGCATTATATATCATTGTATGCCGATGACCTGTTATTGTACTTGGCGGATTCCGGGAGGGCGTTGGAAGGCGCGGTGGACATGTTGGGCAGGTTCGGGAGGCTATCTGGCCTCAGGGTGAACTGGACTAAGACTTGTGTATTCCCGTTGCGGGAGACCGCGCACTGCCCGCGGCTCACGAGACCGGTAGTGTGGGAACCCTCTTGTTTTGTCTACCTAGGAGTGCGCATCTATCATGACTCAGCGGACCTCCTTGAGGGGAATGTGGGGCGCTGCATCCGGGCGCTGAGGGGCAATATGGACTTCTGGGCCTCTCTCCCACTATCCGTACTGGGTCGAGTGGCACTGCTGAAAATGGTGGCGCTCCCGCGACTACTCTATTATTTTAGAACATTGCCGATATGGATCCCGCAGAAGCTCTTTCGGGAATTGAGGTCGTTGGTGACCGGCTTTCTGTGGGGCCAGGGCCGCCGGCGGGTGGCATTGGCTACCCTGATGAGACCCAAGAGTGAGGGAGGGATGGCAGTCCCCGACTTCGAATTATATTACCTAGCGGCGCAGCTTCAAGTCCTCACACAGAAAGTAGCTAGAGAATTTAGGGGGCCAGATGGCGACCGAGAAACCGGCATCCAGAGACATGTCTTGTCATCTATCGTTATGCAACAGAGACTGGCTGGGCGTGATCTTACGATGGAGGAAAGGACGCTTAGATTGTGCTGGAACAGGAACATGAAGAGGGCTGGGAAGCGCCGGCCGTATGCGCCGGAGATACCGTTGGGAATGTTGACTGCCTTGCCTCACGGGGTGATTGGTCCCAGTTATTGACGTGGGAGGATCTGGGCTTGCAGATGGTAGGAGACCTCTATATGGACGGGACGCTGGTCCCATTCCAGACCTTACAGGAACAGTTCGGCCTGCCGGGCGGTACCTTCCTGTTGCACGCGGCGGTCGTAGCAGCGATGCAGCGGCATTGGGGGGGAGGACTGGTGGAACCGGAGGTGACGATGGTGTGCCAGTACGTGGTGATGGCCGCGGGCACCGTCAAGGCGGTGACTTGCCTTCATAGCAGAATGTTGCATGAAGGACTAGTACCTCTGGCTGAGTTGAAATCGCGTTGGGAGACCAGCATAGGTAAGCAAATCCCGGACACCGTATGGGGGCAGATACTGCACAGAACCTGGAAGGGGACGAGGAATGCTAGGTTTCAGCAGGTGCATTTTTTCGTGCTACATCGGGCTTATCTGACCCCGGAGAGGCTACGCAGACACTTCCAGGTGCTCGATGCCGTGTGCCCGAGATGCCTAGAACCAGAGGTAGATCTGGACCACATGCTGTGGGGGTGCCCGAAACTAGGGGACTATTGGCCGGAGGTGGGTGACCTCCTGAATGCTGTTACGGATAGAGAGGTGGATTTTGATAAAGCCGCGTGCCTGCTCCTTTGGTTCCCGCACACCAAAAAGACCAAGGTGACGAGCAAATTCATCGGGTTGGGCTTAATACTAGCACAGCGTGAAATCACTTGGCATTGGAAATCGAGAGAAGGGCCGTCTGTGCGGAGGTGGAGGAATGAATTGCTGAAGTGGTCGGGATGCGAGAGTGTGCTTAGGATGCGTCAGGCGACCAGAACTGGTAACGAGAAAAGCTTGGAGTTGGCGCGTTCCTGGGAGCTGGTGGTACAGGCTTTAAGGGACCACATCACTGAAGGCGAGGGGGAGGATCTGGTATAGGGAGGGATTCCATGGGGCTTACGTGATTGTCTGCACTTCCTGGTGGATATCGTACCGCAGAGCAAGAATGACTGTTAGGACTCGCATTAGCAGCAGTTGGAGGGGGGGAGGGTAATGGGGGGAGTCGGAGGAGGGGGGGGATCTGCCGCCATGCGGAAGCTTCCCGGAACCGGGTGGCCCAGGGAGGTCGTCCTAGCGCTTTCTGAGACGTGACAATGGAGTGGCCTAGGGCTAGATGGAGAGAGGGTTGGGTTGGTTGTTACTGAATAAAAGCGGAGACAATGTTATACCTGACTTATGGCCCGATCAGGGCAAGTACTGAGGTACCTCCAGCGTACTGGTTAATTGAAACGCCGCCCAGCCTCCGGGATGTGGGCTAATTGGCTGTGTATTGGGTTGTCATATTATTGATTGCTGGGGGCCGCCAGTGTATAGGTTGGCTTATTGCATAGCTTATTTCTGATTCTGCAATAAAAATATATTTAAAAAAAAAAACTTTGACAATAGGTACACTGTTAAATAGTTCCTCTTTAAGGGAAGTCGGAGGCATCTTTTTCTGGTCATATTACATGAAATGTGCTCGCTTTTCAGCCGCTAAAAACAGGAGCAGAACATGTCTCGAGGCAATAATGTTGGCCCGAGACATTTTCTCCTCCTACCAGTTCCCTTCCGGTATCCTACGTCATTTTTTAACTATTGTTTTCAATTTTTATTCCAGAGAACAGCAATCACTTTTCTTGAAATTTTGCCTAATTTTCATGACATTTAATGAAAACATATTTTGCACTGTTTTTAAGGGTGCTGGACGAGTTTTTAAGGTTTATGAGAAGAAACAGTACGAAGGGCTTGTTTGGATTTGTAAGTCTGATATCTGTAGGCAGGAATTCGTTCCACCTTTTCTGAAAAAAAATTCCCACAGATTGTAGTTGGTGTGCTTCACTTGATGGCCCCTGGATATTTGCCTTTGTGGAGACAACTACAAGAAGGTTGAACTTGAATGGGCCAGAGGTATTCTGGCTTCCCTGCTAGGGAACCTAAAGGCAGGTATGTGGATGTAGGCTCAGTGTTTCTTTGATCCCTTAGCCCACAGTTTGTGTTCACCCTATTCCTCAAGTGGAGTAAGACCTCACGTTCCCAATGTCTAGGAGTTGACTTGTATCGGGAACCTACCCAGCCATGAGAAGAGATGCTGCTTGATTTGGCATGCATGGAATTTCTGGTTGGATCTCTTGGGATTGATATGCGGTTGTTTAAATTGCGCAAGTTCCTCAGCAAAAAACAAAACTCACCTGGCTGGTCCAGGCCTTATACAGAGCATGTGGCACCCCAGCATTCATATTACTCCTACTATTAGCTTTCTTGATCTTGGACTAGGCAAAATCGGACTTCTGAGCATTCATAAATCAGCCTGTCAGGTTTTGGTTTCTGGGATCTGCCATACATGTAAGAGTGCCTAAAAGTGCGACAAACTGGGCCTAAATATATCCAAAGTTGACTGGTGAGAATTATCCTTTTTTACGGATTTACTAAAACCATTGCGGTGTGCTCAGAACTCTACAAAAGTCATTAATTTACAGTCCTGCTACTACTCCCCTTTACATTCTCCTGAGTTTTGCTTGCAGATCATCCTCCCGATTAGGCATGCTAAAATGTGTTATTAAATGATAAAACATTTTCCTCACTTTCTTTCTCGACATTTTTATTTTTTTTAGTTTTAGGCAGCGCGAAGTTGACCCGATGGTATCAGAGCACTTTGCAGAGTTTGAACAGCAACATTTATAAGCAATACAAAAGGCAAATAATATAAACAATAGGCATACATGGTAATAATATATAAACAATCGATAAATAGATGGACGATGTAGTTCAGAGGTAGCGATGGTAGGTTATTTCAAAAGTTGGGGTAGTGCACAGTATTTTTAGAGGTAGAATTGTTCAGGCTCTTTGATGGTTGATGGGGGCAGTGCATCAGGGAAGTCGGTTATTTTAGGAGGGTGAGGTTCGGTATTAGGTGAGAAGAAGTAATGTAAGTTTTTTTCTGAAGAATGGGAATGATTGATTGTCACATAGTTCCTGTGGCAGAGCATTCCAAATTCTACGCGCATTCATAGAGAAGTAATGGATGAGTGATTTTTCTTTCTTAAATTTGGATGGAATCAGAAGTAGAGTTTGAGTTTTGCAGGGGCTTCTTTCGTCCGGGTTTTGATAGTTTGTGTGCGAGGTAGGTTGGTTGTTCAATGTAGAGAATTTTGTGACTTATGCAGGCCATTTTTAGGTCTCGGCAACGAGAACTATTGTCGCCTAGTAAGCTAGCAAGGGAATAAAGAGAGGTGCACGAGCCGACCAGGGTCTGTGGACGCGCACACAGGCAGGCACGCGCCAGACACACACACAGACAGACACACGCATGCATGCACACACACACACACACACACACACACACACACTCTCTCTGCCGCCCCCCCCTCTACCCCCACTCACCGGGCTCTTTCCCTCCGCAGCGGGTCAGTCACGGCAGAAGGCAGACTCGGTGTCTTCTCCGGCGATCTTCAGCTGATGTGCACGCCCACGCTGCGTCTCGTGCGCGCCCACCACGCTGTTTCGCGCCCGTTGATCCTCAGCTTGTTTACAATAGCGATTGTTTCTTCCGCTAGCACTCCGTGGCATCTCAGACGCATAGCAGGTAGCATTAGCACCTCTTGTTTTAAAATGTGTTTGTTTATCTAGGACGGACACGTTTACTGGTTGCTTGTTTGTACTCACATCCCAATATAAGCTGTTTTTAAGCATTCAAACGGCCAGTAGTTTGTGCACGTCCCACTCGTGTAGCTTTCTCATAATTTTATCTTTTGTTGGATCTGTTGTGGATTTATGTGTATATGCCGATGCGTACTCCCAGACGTTAATACTTTACAGTTGGACCAGTTTCATCGATCTACCTACCTATTCTGTTGCGTGTGGGGGATGGGGGTGTAGTTAGAAGAAACCCATCCTCCTGTCACGGACTGAGGGCGAGTATCTCGAGCCCACGTTCTCTTGGCCTTTATATGCTACTCAAGCGTTGGAATAGACGCAATCACAGCGCTTTCACTCTCAGCACAGAATGTGTTTCCCTGGCCAATGCCAGGGCAGCGTGATAATAATAGGAACGTGACATATCGAGGCGAAGAACCAGGGAACACGGTGTGTACAGACTGTTGTGCGGCTGTGTACCATATTCACCGGCGCACTTGCACCCCAAAGACCCTACTGTGTCCGCCTTTCCGGCCCCAAACAACGGTGCCTATACTGCCCTAACTCATGCTGCTTGAATTAGACTGGTGAATATGCAGTGCGGATGGTGTTTGTTTACATCGGGTGTTACCTTAACCTCCAGGGATGACATCCGCGACCCTTCGGAGCACGCTGCAGTGTGTGAAACTCAAGCACCAGTGCCCGCAAAGGTGTCAGTAAACTGTAACTTGGATTCTAATGGGGTGTTTTCGAACGGGTGGGTGTGGGCATTTTAGCAAAGGAATCCACACCGTGGAAGTTTATGTACAGCCGGGTGATACGTCTCAGATGAGCTCTGTCGGGTGTGCTCCCTGCTCGATGCATTCGATGCCACAGGCAGCTCGGGGCACCCTCAGCTCAGCCTCGCTCTTCCGGGCTCTGCACTTGCTGCGCACAACAGTCTCACCCTGGAGCCGAGGGGCCTGAGGCACCCAGTGCCCGCTCACCCCGTCTCTCCCTGGCCCCGGGGGCACAGAGTGCCTGCACCATGCCGGCGGCCGGGCCCCACAGAGCAGGGAAGCAGTGCACCTTCCTGGACCCACGCCGGCGGTGGGTTTCCGGCCCTGGGCCAGCCCTGTGTGGCGCAGCTCGCATTAGCTGCCTGGGAGGAGGAAGTCAAGTTTGTTTTCCTCCTGCAGGAGCCGGCGTGAGAGCAGCGCCTCAGCCAGTGCTCGCAGGGGGGCAGAAGTGTGCGGGGGTAGGGGCAGTATCGCGTGTCTGCTTTCAGCTGGAGTTAGTTGGTAAACAGAGGCGTACCCAGGGGGTCCATGGAGGCTAGCTTTTCATATCCCAGAAGATAACGCCCACTTGATGTCCATGATGTTGAAGATGGCACAGCCCCCCCTCATGTGAAGTACAGCGCTCCGTTGCTTTGTAGTTAGGGTCACGCTGTTTAACTATCAGCGCATACACACGGCACACAGCCAAGCTCTCAAATGTGTGCTTGTTGCCTACGACACACGGAAGAGCAACTTACCTCCATATGTGAATATGACTTGAAATGAGTGGTATCGAAGAAGCCTTTGCAACTGAAAGAAATACTTTTTTTCAGCACCAGGGAATCCAGGAGTCATTAGGAATCTGAGGTAAACAGTTGAGCATGGAACAATGGTCCATGGTTAGGAAATATAATATTTTCATGAAGTCAAATGATTTTTAATCAAACAAAATAAAACCCATACATCATATTGAGGGCCCGTGCAAAAACACTGCGTTCTGTGCTCTCTGATATTTGATACACGTGTGATAAATATGATCTTTTTGTGTAGTCAACAGATCAGTCAATTCAAGAACAACACAGCCCGTCAGTTCAAATCACCAGTTTACAAGGGGTTGGCGTTTCGATTCCCTTCAATTTATAGGGTCGTTATGAGGACTCCAGCTATTCATTTGAGCCCAAGAGAGAATTTATGTAGAAGTTGAAAATGTTGTATTTCCTAACTAGGGTCCATTGTTCCTTGCTCAACTAAGAGAACAAGCATTTGCAATGCAATAGGTCTTGCATTTGCGAGAGTTGGAGCTATTGGCATTGTAAATGACAATGCCTTTTATTAATTTGTTTAGAAAACCTGCAAGCGAGCATAAACACGCACTTTGTATGTATAGTCCTTGCTTATGAGAAGCAAGGCTTGCAGTAAAGGAGACTGGCAGCCTTGCTTCTGATAAACAAGGACTATAAGTACAAAATGCTTGTTTAGGCACAGCTTGCAAGTTTTTAAACGCATAAATAAAAGGCATTGTCATTTACAATGCCAATAGCTCAAACTTCGCAAATGCGAGACCTATTGCATTGCAAATGCTTGTTAATATACTTAGGGCTTCGATTGGTAGCCACTTGAGTTTAAGTGTGGGAGTGATGAGATCGTAGCTGATCTCTCTAGAGAGAAGTATGGTGGCTGTGTTGAATGAGGATTTCATGGGGATAAGGTGTTTTTGGGATGCAATTGATCGTTGCGTTAACGTAGTCCTGCTTAGAGAGGACTAGGCATTGCATTGAAATTATTTTTGTGTAAAATCCCTTCCATTAGTCCCCATGAATATTTGGTGGTTTATGTGGTACTATCATAGCTAGTTTGCACCCTTGCTCCAAATTATTTTCAAACTAAAGTTCACTATTCATGTTGAGCGTAAAAGCCATTGGAAATGTGAATGAAAAAAAACAGAACTCTGTCGGTGACTCACCCTGACGATAAACCTATTCTCCCCATTTAGTCAATTCTATCAGCAGATGCAAAAGTGCATGGATACAGTGTCTATGAATTAAGATCTTTTACTTATGCCCATCTGTCACTCCTATTGCACTTTTGTTGCTCAGACCCTACGACAAATAGCGATTTGCAAGGTGTCGGAGACACCGCCACCGTTATGTTCTTGTTGCCAATATTGTTGCATCATGGGTCAGCCCCTAGAGCAGCTCGCTCCAGTGTCAAGTCAGGAAGATCGCGCTAGCCGGATGGTAATATTTAGTAATCTAAAAAGTCCAAGTTACTGCAGGGTGGCCAGAGGGTTTGCAGCCCTTTATCTTTGGCTAGGTGGCTCTTGGAAGCACATTTATTATCCATGTTAATATAAAAACAAAATAAATGTATTCTCTACCTGCAGTAGAGTGCTAGTAATCATCTGCAATGAAGTAAATGGGACGCTGTCTTTAAAAATTATTTTATAGAACAATTCCCAAAATGTCTTCATTCAGTGTACCCCATGAGTTCAGAGTGATACTGGCTGTTTCTTGCACATCCTCAGACTAGTGTGTCTACTTTCCGTTACCACCCGACCCTCCACGAACGTTATTCAGTGCATTTCCAGATTTAACAAACTGTTCGTTTTCACAAATACTGGGGTGGTGATTCTAAAGATAAAGAACATGTTGTTAATTAGCGTTTGTACTAGTAATCCTAATAGTAAAATTACATTTTAATTGTGGCTGGCATACCACATTTTTTCTTACTTTCTTGGGTTGGTATGCCATTCTTAGGACCTGATTACAAGTTGATGTTTTATTTATTGGCCCTGGTAAATAACAATACCACAGATATCAATTAATAGCACCTGTTATGAGTTTATGGGGAATAACATGCAGATTTGGTGTATAATGTGCCCAAAACCACATGATACAGTACATACTGTATGTTTTCCCCAATTACATTTCGGTGGGTTTGACAGGCTGAAATGTAACGAGTATTGAGTTATTTAGCACATCCAATAATTATTGGATTCAGTAAATAAAACCAAACTCACCATTCCATCCCCTCTATAAACGGGGTTTTAATCACAGGATGGAATTAACTGCCAAACCTGTGATCAAGCCCATATTAATTGTTTTCTAAGTTAGTTTTGTTTTTCAAGATGTGTCTTATTTTTTATTTGTTTTATCACATCTTATACTGTTAGTATACTGCTTTATTAAATATTTGTACAATGCTACTAAATATTTAGAAATTTGAAAAATATACCTGTAAAATACTCCTGGAAAGTCCTGGGTAGGGTGTAATTCCACTGAGTAACAAAGTTACAGCTAATGGTAAAATGTAAATAAGGATATTTAATTGAATAAGAGGACCATTGCCCTTATTTAGAGTTGGGTTAAAGGTGGACATCCATCAAAAAGTCCTCGGTGCCCTGTCCGCCAATTAATAGTGCTTTGATGTCACAGGCACTCAAAATATATGGCAGACAAATAATTCCCACTTGCCAAAACTCTGAATAAGGCCCTATGTGTGTTACGTTTGTATGATGCTTTACTCTGCTGTTGTCAAATTGAAAACCAACAAGCCTAAAGGGGTGAATACATTTTGCCGGACTGAACCCCATCTGTGGTTCACCAACAGAGTTTAGTTTTCTCAGCCTGGTCGCCATGCTTCCCCTGACTCAAGCAAACAGTTTTCAGGGTCTGGCCCGGTGCTGTGGAGACTGGCCCTGTTTTAGGTCAGCACTGTTCACCTTTGGGAATTATCTGCAGGGGCAGCCCTTTTCACATGTCTTCCATGTGCTGTAGTTACATTTTTCTGCCTAGAAGACGGCGCAGAGGTAACCCAAGGTACACAAAGTAGAAGTGTATTTGTGATGGGTTGGGGCAAATTGCAAGTTTTACTGTTTTCAGTGGTGTATTGAAAAGTACTTTTTTGGGAAACTATCGGGGAGGCGGAGGGGGTTCGTGGGCCTTAATTTCTTGTTTACTTATTTTAATATGTATCTATTTAAAAATGATTTGGCAGTACAATTGTAATTTTAAAAGTTGTTTTGCCATGTTGGCATAATGTCCAACCAAAAAAACTAAACTGAACCTGCACGCTGAATATAATATTAGTAAATCCTGCTGTAGTGGTGGGGGGGGAAACAATGCAAAACGCATTGGCTTTTGTAGACAAAGTATATATGAGATAAATAATTTAGTGTAATGGTTCAGTGTGCATTTGAGATGTAATACAGTCCTGCATTACAATGCAAATGCTCTATAGGAGGTGGAATTATACAAAATAACAGCCTATGGCCTGAGGAGAGAAGGAAATGGTCCTCTGTGAGCAGCCAAACCCCAGTCTGTCTATATTTTAAATATTTGATAACAATAGGTGTGATATTGGGCACTGTCAAGAGCATATCTGGGCTTTCTAAATGCATAGTGTATTTTGTACATATGTAAGGGTGTCTTAAGCATAAGCACCAACAGGGATCAACGTTCATACTTGGGACAAATGCTGAGAACGGAATGATGGCTAGGGGTGTCCTTTGCACAGAACACCTCATCACAGTACAAACAAGAGATTTACCCACTAATCCCGGCTTCCCAACCAGGCCTTATTTCTGTGATCCTGGGCACGCCTCCATACCTCCCCTGACGAAACTCAGTTAATCTATTGTAACGGGCATTTAAAAAACATACATTTACATCTCTTCCGGTTGGATAGTTTGGGTATGGGAACTTGAGTGCCGAGGAAGAGAAGGCCATGTCTGTCATGATGTCACTGGGCCTGTAACTAATTAAACATCTGTTTTTTCTAAAACTCCCCCTGAGGCTGAATGCATGATTTGCAGCACGTCTCAGGCAGGGCGACCTCTCTGTCTCCGGGGGCTGCACGTTCCCAGCGTCATCTTCAGTCTATGGCAGTCGCTGTCTCCACAGCCAGGCAACGCCCGCAGCTATCCACGAATTCCTCATTTTGAGTGAATGGGTTTTACTGTAAAGCATGCACGACGCAACTGCGACGCTCTGCGATGGAACAATGCAGAGGGTCCCAATTTTTTCCCAAGTGGACATGCTGGATTACTCTAAATGTAGTGAAGTTGTTTTGTAAAGCACGATGAATTGACTTTCGGTTACTAACGAGCGCTTTAAGAATAACAGAGAGAGTGAAAAGAACCAAGTTACACTAGTTGGGCAGCCTTCCATTTACCAGCTAAATTCATATCATGCCATTGTAAACACTAGTGATGTGCACAATTGCATATTTTTCTTAAATTACATAAGCATCGGGGGAAATTATGCCAAAAGACGAGTCATTTTCACGAAATATTCTATGCTGTATGAGTGAAACCTGAACGCGTTCAAAAGTAACTGGAAATTAAGGGAAAGGCCCTAGTTCAAGGAGATAATGTCTCCAGTGACACATTTTCAGTTCAAACTTTCCAGCGCAAGGCTCTTGTTGCCCCGTACTTTGCTCTAATTTGGGCTCGCCTAATAGCCGGAATGGAATGCTATGGTGAAATTCGCGTAATGTATGCGAAATACCCGGCATGTAATGTTATGGTGAAATTCGCGTAATTTATGCGAAATACTCAATTGCTGTATAATTTTCGCACGGGCCTGTTAGATACTAGATGAGCACTATTTGCTGCTTTTAAATGATCCAAAAAGAATAGTCTCTATGTAGCGCTTACCACCCCTGACTAGGTGTTGAAATGCTTTTAACATACTCTAGCTAACGTGTCTGCTGATTTCCCCCCCCTCCCCCCCCCCCCCGCTGGGATCACCGTTTTAAGATCACACCTGCACAGTGTTTCCCAATTGTCGATTTGGCGAGATATAGTTATGCAGTGTCTCGATGATGTTATGGGTTTCAATCATACCTGGGAAATGCCCCCCAGCCTTCTGGCTGGGTTGTAAAGGAGTCGGAGAGTGATGATTGGGGTGCAGCGGGTCCCGCACATCTGCCCCACCCCCTCGATATCACTGCACCTGCTGCACTATCGATAGCTACCCGCCTGTATTTATGGCTGAGCTGCTTCCTGGAAGCCATTTATATCCTGGTTCCATTGACGTAGGTGCAATGTGAGAAACTGGCCTGCCAAAGGCTTTAAGGTACACACGTTACTTCTATTGTATTTGTAGTTCAATAGCTCTTTCTAAAATCCTTGCAAGGCTTAATGTGCTTCTCTGAGAGAGTTAGTGGGGGCATTCCCTTATGAGACTGTCTTCCTTTTATCCAAAGGTTGGCGCTCTCTCATGCAGGGGAACCCCACATAAGTCTGGTAATCCCCACCAGTTGCGGCTGGAGCAGGTATCAGTGGCACAGAAATCTCCTTCCTCCTTGGAACACACAATCCAAAGAATGACCAAGTGCAGCTCTCGGACAGCACATGATGTCGCTCCAGAGTAAAACTGCAATTTCATAGGTCACAGATTAGTCAGACGTCTTAAAATCGCACCTGAAATGGATATAAGTCTCGCCTACCAGGCTGACAAGTGCAGTTGTTATTCCTGAATTTGTGGAGAGTGAACCACAAGAGTAAGAAACCTTTGCGCTCAGTACTCTCCACGGTGTCCGGCAGGGTCTCCCAACACATGAAAGTGGCCATCTACTTACACCCGATAGTCATCTGTCTGTAATTCCCACACATGCTAAAATGAGATCTCTCACCAATTAATCTGTGGTGGAGGGCCAGACACAATTGGAAATTAACGTTCTAGTCGTTTTATATGCGATATGTATGATATTTCCCTAAATTGATACATTTGTGAATCCTTTAGGTCTAGTATTGACATACTTGTGAAACACTGAAACTGAGGTTGCTAACAATTGTCATCTTCTTCTTATTGACCTTGTCTTCACATTATAAATCCGTAGCTAAGATTACATTTAATCTTTCATTATCATTGATAGAAATACGGAAAATGTCTCTTATTTGTGATCTCCTTGCTACAATATTCTTTTGTGAAAGGATATGTTGCACAGTTGTCCAGAATGTTAAAACTGTGTATTAATGGGCATAAATCATGCATTTGCAATATAGATGAAGGATCAAATCTAGAAAATCCTTTCATGGAAGCTGCATGTAGTTTAGTACAATTAAACGTTCAAATTTGTGAAGTGATTAAACTTTAAAGCAGAGTCAGAGGCATTCTAGATAAGTTTCTTCAAACGTCAAAGGCAATGCTGGTGATTAGACTGCTGTCACCCATTTTTTCCTGAAGGAATGAATAATCAGCAACATTTTGCATGCTTCTTCTGAACTTGAGACTTAGATATGTGGTAATGAATCTTCTTGGGTCTACAGTTGCTCAGAAGAGATGAGTCTTGGAGCTTCTTGTAGTAGAGGATGGCTTTAATTTGAAGAGAGGCTGGGGCAGAATGGTGATGAATTGACGTGTCACTGGTAACACATTTAACCAAAAGTTTGAATGTTGATTTACAAAGGTTCTACAGATATGAGATTACTCGTAAAAAATTTTTTGCAGACTTTCTGATGTTTATTTGATAATGTATGTGTAAAGCAAGTGTTATCCCCCCCCCCCCCGAAATTAGATTATTTAATTATTAAAGAGGGGCAAGTTCAGTCCTGAAATGCGAGGAGGTTCGAGGGTTTACATGTGATAGTGAAATTGATTTGTTAAGAAACTGTTGACATGATTTGCTATAATGAAATATACAAATAATTCAAAATCTTGCATGCAGTGTGCTTTTGTATAATTGGTTCAGAGACCCAACGTTGAGGACTTCTTCAAAATGACCCATGATGTACAGTTCCTAGCATACAACCCTAAGGGAGTGACTTATATCATATGATCCTGGAAGTTCATACAGATAGTAAAACGACTAATGTCGTCAGTAGCCTTCAGTAATTCATTGAAGCCATCAGTGCACCAGATGAAATACTGTGGTATTGAGTTGTCTGCTTTGAGTATGCAGTAAGTGTGACCGATTGGGTGTTCAAGATGCTTGGTTTGGGACATGCACAGCAGCTGTTGCAATTCTGAACTTGATGTTTCGGGCTTGGGGTGAACCAGCCGCCTCTATCTGTATGGATTCGAAGAGCCAATGAGACCATTCAGTACGCATGGCCGCAGGAGCAGAATCCACGACGAAAGGAGCCATATAGATAAGAGTGCCAAAGTTCTTTGTGGGAGGGAATCTAGCCATTAGGTGCCCTCTCATCAATATAGTTTATGAAAGTAAGCTAACTTTGTTTTATTAGTGAGGCTGGTGTTTGCTCTGCTTATCTTGATCACTACTCGTCAGAGCTCGGAATCTCTAGTGTGCCTCACTCACATCATGCCACAAAGACTTCAACACCTAGGCCAAAGCAAAGCTTTGACAGTGAAATAAATGAGGACAGCCTGTCCCTCCCAGTATGCTCTTTCTGTGAGTGAACAGCAAGTATTTTCTCTTTTACAAGACAACATTCCAGTTGGACAATGGTTTATGAATTACTGTTGGATGGTGTTAAGTCTCTAACCCTACACCCCCTCCCTAGGTAAGCCTTGGACTGCTCGACTTCACTACCCTGAGGGTCACATGCTAAAGTGGTGCATTTTGGGCTCAGTTTTGGGCTCAGTAGTAGGGTTAGATCATTTTATTACTAGTGTCCTGGGGTCCAATTGAACTAGAATTCCTTAAAAATGTCCCACATAAAGCATATTTCTACACTGTCCCCAGTGCATGGAGAAGAGACATCAAATTAGAGAAGCTGAGAAGTAAGTGTAACGAGTATTTTCTATGGATAGGTAAAGTGGATAGATTGTTACTCCAACGTATGACTCCAGAAACACTGCCATGATCAGCTCATCCCTTCTTGTAACTACGTGGTAGGTCAGGGGTCCACTAGTAGCGGCCATATGTATTGAACGTGAACTTTATCTTGTATGCAAGATCAAAGCAAATTCTCTACATTTTGTTCTTATGGCTATGGTGATCACTACTAGTAGCATGGTCTCATTGCCCATTACCTCTGACATTTCATCCCTCATAGACAATGGTGACGCTCATTCTTCTAGTCCCCTTCCAATCACTGTAGTCTGTGGTTGCCACCTGTCCTTTCATTTGATGTGCAGTCAATTATTTACACTTGGCCTGAAGCAGGTCCACTGTGTTCACATTAAGTGGACCTTTTGAAGTCCTGGATGCATTTAAAGTGTTGTACAATAGGCTTATTTTTGATTTAGGGTTTAACAGAGGAACCCCTCCATTATAACCGTGGAGAATAGAACACAAGCAGGACCCTTCTGCACTTGGTCTTCATTGCCGGCCAACTAAGCCTGAAAGATCTGGACGCGGCCCACCTCTTATAAAGGGGGCTTGTCTCAGGAATGGCCTCTCCACTCATCTGTTACTAGAAGATTACTTTAAGTTTTAATAGTTACTCAATCCCATCTCTTCAAGTTTTGCAAGACAGTAAACATCAGTTCAGAGACGTCTGTGACTGGGCAGCATCCTCTTAACCAGCCAATTTACTTGACCATTGAGTCAGTTGGAAACTCCATGATGGTATTTTGGTGCTCGGCCAAATGCCTAAAACCAAGCATTGTGTTTCTGCCAATCATTTTGACGATTTCAGAAAATGCTCTGGCACTCTGAATGAAGGCTTAACACCTCGCTATCTTCTATGAGTTGGTCTCGTGGGAGACTAGCTTTGAAAAGCATATACATGTATCTAAACCTTTCAAACCAACTAATTCACCTTCACACTTGAGGGTCCAGAGGTATAGCTCGTCGGTCCTAGCTGTGGTTCTAGCTGAATTCCTTAGTGACTGCCACATCCTGCGAATGAAGCACTTTGCCCCGAACATCAGCTAGCTGCATGTGCACTTTACAAGCTTGCAAACACAGAGTTTATTAACCCACGTCCCAGTAGCTAGAGTTAAAATGGGCAGTGCCTCTGTGAGGCATTTGACCGGTCCTACAATTCAAAAGAGAAAAGGGACTAAAGGTAGGTTTCCTCATCAGACGGACTGGATGCCTGAGACCTGATAGTAGAGAGCACCCAACATGGAAGGGAAGAGAGGACATTGGGGGAATTGTCTGACATTTGAAAGAACAGTCTCAGCATAGTTAGTGCCTTGAATGTGAACCGGTACAACTTGGCAGAGATTGTTTTTCAGAAGTATTAGGTGCAAAGAACATACATTTACCACCCTTATATATTATGTCTGTGTTGGGCTCGTGTGGAAACCCATGTAGCTGAATATGCACTGCCTTGAAGGGAACCCAAAAGAAAAATCCACTGGTGTGTACTTAAAAACCTGTAATTGTTGCCAGTCAAGGGTCCAAGAGTGGGCTCCATGTGGTTTGAAGCACTGGGGCCCTTTTTCATTGGTTCACTGAGTTTCCTTGAATAACACCCCTAACTTGTTACATTGAAAATGATTGGTAGTCTCCTACTTGTAGGGCTCTCACATGTCCACCTCTGTGTGGCTGGTGGAAATACTATATACTATAACCCCAAAACTAACTGGCTTTATTTTGAATTGGTTTGTTGTGAGCAAAAAGCCAGCATTAGCTTTCAGCTTCTGTTTACAGGGTGAGAATGAAGGAGTTGTAAAACACACTCACCATCAAGGGCTTATGAATTTATTAGTGGACTGGTAAAAAGGATTTACGCATTTCTGAGTTCTTGTACTCTTGACTGTTCAGACTAGAATGGTCATTTCACATCAATGGAGAAGGTTTTAGGAGCTGTCAGTTTGTTCCACCACACCTCTGGCATGGAGTTTGAAGAATATTTTAAACTCACTAGTCCCTGGACCTTTCTGGCTGTTCCTCCTCTCTTTAGCACACATGGATTGCTGTGGTTCTTTCTGTTGGTGTCTTATTGCATAACTGTCCTCTTGCAACGTGCAAGCACGCGTCATCCAGCCATCAGCAGAAGACCTCTTGGAAAATCTTGAAAAATTCCCACCTCAGAGTCACTCGGGCTGGATTACCCAACCATTCCCATCTGCAGGATGCGGTTGCTGCATCTGCGCTCATCCAGCGAGCCCGGGTCTCCATTTAACTTCTGGGAGGAAGACTAGGCTAAGCCAATGCCAACTCCTTGGATCCAAGAAAAACATTAGCACATAACATTCATAGCCCATCAGATACATCTGACTGCACAAAGAATAAATCCTTAAACCAGCGAGACATACACGTATTATCACCTACTACCATGTTACTCTTAGTTTCTTTATTATTGTAAAGCACTGTGACACCTCTTGGTAAAGTATGCTCTACATAAAAACGCATAAATAAAATACACACACACATACAATCCTGCACACACAATCCAACACAATCACACACACACACACACAATTCTACACATAAACTGTCCTAAACAAATACACTCATATTCAAAATTGGACAGTTACCGTTTCTTAGCCCACTCGCATTTCTTAACACAGGGTTTTCCAACACAATCTAGAACTCAGTGGAATGATGGAATTTTCCGAGTAGAGTGAGTTATTAAAAAAGAGTATATTACATAGAAAACCTTACTATGTTGTTAGAGATTTCGAAGAAATATACTCCTTATTTTCATTTCATAGCACTAATTTTACCACGGAATGAGGAAGGGCAGAATCACCTCTGCTGAGATGTTAACCCATTTGCTGCTGGTCACATAAATAGCATGGCCTGCATACTAAGGGTGCGATGTAAAGATTAAATAGGGGGAGAGCGGGCACCCTTCCCTTGTGCCTCTAAAGGCTGAAGTTAAGCTTCCGTTCACAAACATTCTTGCTGACATATCGTGATAGATCAATCGTACAGCTCTACAAAATAATTTGCCCTTATTATACTGTTTTAAGATGGTAGCCAAATATGTCCAATTTACCCTGTCGAATGCTTTTGTAGCATCTAAAGTTGGAACTGCTAGTTGAATATTAAGGGTTGTGGCCAAATCAATTGTGCCAATAAGCTATATGTTAGTTCGTGGAGGGGTTTTCCCCTTCAAAACCCTTCTGATCGTTGTGCAACAATCCACGACTTCTCCACTCAACCTCTCTGCTAAAACGTTCGCAAAGATTTTATAGTCCCCGTTGAGGAGTGAAATCGGACTAAAGGATTCACAAATAGCAAGGGTTTTCTCTGGTTTCGAAATTAACATAACTGTTGCCTCCTTACAGGATTGTGGCAACTGAATCCCTTTCTCGAAAATCTCCCCAAATAGTGTAGTCAGAAATGGTAAATTAGAATCGCCTAGGACCTTGTACAGTTCCACTGGAAGACTATCGGGGCCCGCAGCTTTTCCCCCTTTACTTGAACTAATAGCCCCCTTAACCTCTATCTGGGTAATACAATCACGCAAAACAGACTGGTCAGTTAATGCTAGAGTAGGTAGGACATCCATGCCTATCCAAAGATTAACCACCTCCTCAGTTATCTCCAAGTCCTCAGCATACAGATTAAAAAAAAATGTAAAGCTCTCTCTATATCAAAGTTGCTAGTCAACTTTCAGCCCGTCTGACCACATTTTATTTCCTTAATGACCATCCTCGTTTGATCTGCTTTGATTTCCAAGCTGGTAACTTCCCTGCGTTTTCCCTATAGTTTACTTGCTTCCCATCTCTTCTTCACTCTGGCCTCCAATAGGGCTGCCAACTGCTCGCTCAGCAAGCATAACCCATACTCCAGAGCTGAGGCCTCCTCAGTATTTAATTTAGCTACCAATAGACCCTACAGTTTTGGCATTTTGGACTCCAAAGTCCTAACCTAATTGTATACTTATTATTCCTTAAACTAGATATACTAGTGATCTTCCCTCTTGGGAAAACCTTAAGTGAGTCCCATACTACTGTCGAAGGGGTACAACCAATATTAAACCATTTGCTGCTGGTTACTTAAATAGCACAGCAGCAGGCCCTTTAAAACTCTGATATATCTTTCCTACAATCCAACTTTACTGTGGGTAAGTTGTCGTTTCTAGGCAATGCTCTGTTGTCCAACAGTGGACATATTCACTATTTTGGGTCATTTTATAGTGATTGTGAAAAACTATCGTACTGTTGTGTGGCCATTTTGTGAACTGTTTGGGGCGCATTTTTATTGGTGTAGAGTCTGGTATGAAGAAAGTGGCCAGGAAGAGTGAGTATGGCAATTTATGTGGTATATACAGCTCGTTGAACTAGCTTATGGTGTCAGGTAAGGGCTTAACATGCTCCATACATAAATATACCCTCCCCCCCCCCAACTGAGAGTCCTCTAAACACACATTTTTTGCAAATATCCTTTAAAAGGTATTTGTATCATGGTATTTAAATTCTTGAAATCCTTTACTTTAAAAGCTAGGTTGCGTGTTCACTTTCACAGTAATCATTTGGTCGAAGTATGCCATCTGATGGGAGTCACTAGGAGGTCTGAGTCCCATTCGGACCTTTTAGATCAACCTGAATCAATGTGCCTGAGGCAAACGCAGGAGTACTCCAGTATACAGCCCATTTGTTCTCGCCGTAGTGGCCTCTCATCAGTATTGAGGTGCCTGCACCAGCCTCAAAGCGAGCCATGAGTGGCTTCATGCTAACTAGCTCCAATTATAGCTTTAGTGTGCCGTCCCAACCCCATGTAGCTGGTCATTGCTAGCCAGATGGAAAACATTGTCTACCCCGATGCATGGGTCTGTGTGGACTAACTCTCGTAGGATTTGCTCCCTTACCTCTTACGGTGGGTACACTTAGGTAGAAATGCAAGTCTTATGCTAGGCACTCTACTTGATAAATCTACCCTTTGATGTCTCCTGTGGTCACAGTAGCCACCGTGACAAAGGCAGGGTTCAGCACCTGGTGCTCATGATCTGCTCGACTGTGTGCCTATATGTGTTTGTACGCACAAGGCATGTTCTCCTACACTGCACGGGTTTAAGCAGTTCTGCACACGTTTGACTATTAATTCGGCATTCTACAGCTATGCAAGTGCCAACAACTGACTATGAGACTGTCTTAGTCATCAACTTGAGTCTTCATGGGCCGCTGCCCCACCCAAAAAGTAGGTAGCGTTATCTTGTGGATCACTTGGCGTCAATCTTTTCAAATTTTCTTCTCTGTAACCACTTGGACCCAAGGTGCTCAGTACTTTCAAGCTACGGGGAACCGCACCTCTCAGTGGAAGTGCCACAAGTGGATTAGGGGCTCCCCACATCTCAGAATCCCCTCCCACCCTGAGAGGCCATCTTTAGGGCACTGCAGAAGCTGGTGCTCATGGCAGCTCAAGAATATGCAACCCAGTGGGGGAAATTCAAAAAGATACTGCTTTGAGTAGGTGGGACTTACTCTTGTGGGATGCCTCTCTTACTCCTGCGTTGCTGCAGCAAGTCATGAGTATTTGCGTACTCCTGGCTCACTCAAGGATAAGCCGAGCCCAGTGTCTCTAGCGTGCTTAGTTATGAAAGACAAAAAACAAGGTTTCTTTCCTCAAAATGACTATGAAACTACTTGTTTACAAGGACACCAGATGACTGTCCCGAAGAGCAGGGTGTCCCGTAGTGGATACAATCTATCACTTTCTTGAACTGGGGGCCTCAGTTCATTTCTTTTACTCTAGTTGAACTAACCCATGTGAAAGCAATGATTCGTGAAAGAAAAACCCTGGCCTGGAGCATTGACCTTGGTGACATGGAGTCGTCTGGTAATCTTGTTTAGCAGTCGTTAATCAAGGCTGATTTAAAAAAAAAAATTTCCGACAGTGCCTCAAAGGCATATGAAACTGTAGATTGTCCCATTTTCTTTTAAATCTGTTCTATTTTCAGTTTTTTTAATGCGTGTTGTTTTGTTGCCTGGTACCAGTTCTGGATTGTTAATCATACCTAAACATACAAAGCGCACAAGAATTACTTCGAAATGCCGAGGTCCTTGAAAAAATGTGTTACTGTAAACAGGTTATGATGATCAAGTTTTTATGCTTGGCAGGAGGAAACGCAAGGCCTTTTATTTGCAACTGTCTGTTTACACAGCATGCAGGGCCGGTCCTAGGGTTCATGGGGCCCTGGGCAGAATAGGAAAATGCGAGGCCCCTATAATTTGCATACGATTTAACTTAACAGGAAGTGACATCATAGGAAGTCATTTTAATTGGCCATTAATTATATTGATATTGATATTGAAATTGTTTATAGAGCATGCCAATGTGGTACTGCCATCTGCAGCTGTAACAGTAAATGAAGCTAATTGGGCAACATAGTTGAAAAAAGCCAGGTTTTACGTTTGTTTCTAAAACAGATAGAATTGTACTGGGCTTTAAAAATGCAAAGATGTTTTGTTTCAGAGTTTGCAAGGAATGAGATAAAGCTTCTGCCACACCAGGACTATTTGTTTATTTTAGGTGTTTCCACTGTTTCCATGGGGGTTGATCGAAGAGCTTCCCTAGGTGTGTACCATATGAATTTTCTCCAAGGTACTGAGGACCTATGTTGTGAGCAGTATACAGTGTCTTTAAGGCTACATCCTTTCTAATGGGAAACTAGTTTGGCTCCAACAATACATGTGAGAAAGATTTGAACTTTGGAATTCTCATTAAGACGATGAGCTATTGCGTTTTATAAAATGTGCAGTTTATTCAGAGATCACAGATTATATGGCATTGTTGAAGCCTTTTTGCAAGAAGCTACTTACTGAGTTTGGATGCGAGTATAATGGTTAAAAATTAATAATACTTAGAAAATGCATACCTATATTTTACATCTGTATTAAATAGAAATACATTAAATGATTTACAATGTGTTATTGTTCTATTGAATGGGATAAATGAATTTGATAGGCTAACCGGGCCTCCTGGCACTAAGAGAGCTCCAAAGGAGAGTTGCAGACTTTACTAATGTGGAGAAGGACAGTTTTAAGTGTTTTTGCTAAAGATTGGAGTTACACCATAGTTCAAGAGGGAGAAAGTTCCAGTCTTGCACATCTAAAAAGGAGAAGGATCTGCCTCCAATTAGGGACCTCTAAATTGTTGGTGGCACAGGAGTTTGATTGGCACATAGTATAGGATTCTGGAAATAACATAAGGAGTGTTGTACAAAGAGAGAACCTTTTTAATAAAGTGCCTAATGATGAATGGATGGTGCCTTGTAGATAGAAGGTTTCAAACCAAAATCCCAGCAGACAGCCTCCTTCACACACATTTGCACAGAATCACACCTGCAATTTGAATACTGTATTGTTGCACTGTGTTCTCTGCAGAGAGGCCATGTATTGAATGATCATGCATTCTGAACACCTTTTTGATCCCCAGGTAGGCACAGTGAGAAAGGTATACTGCCTTCGGCCTCAAATACAAACCTCTCAATTGTAGCCTGTTATAAACACCTGGATGTAACCCAATACAAAGTGTGCACCATACAAGAGTAATATGCTGTGAAACGAATTACAGAAACACACATCTTGGAAATACCTAAGATTTTTAAGGAATGCAAAATTAAGTGAAGCACGTGAACTACAAACGGGAACTAATTTGTTGCCATGTATTACCCTAACATACGTTGTCAGACTGAGACAGGAAATAGGCCCCCGCACCGAAATAAAAGTGGCCCCCATTAGTGAATTAGGCAGCTAGAAAAATTTCTGTATTTGCAAATTATATCAGTTTTTAATTTGTAAAGAAATGCTGTATACGATTTTGTAAGGTATGGAAGACTGCATATATTTGAGTTTGCTGGAAGCAATGTTTGTTTTAAATTATCATGAACATCAAAAGTAAAAAAAACGGCTCACATGACCATAAAGCAGACCTCTAAACATAAAAAAACAGCCTAAATACTGACCTGACAGATTAGACCGTTGGGCACACACAGCCTGATTTGACTGCCCCATAGGTCAGTCCGACCCTGTAAACGTGTCATACCTCATTGTGCAGACACTAGACCAGTTTTTTAGCAGGTCAGGTTAGTACATGAATATAGGAAAAGATATGGGGCCCGTTTCAATCTCCGTTCTAATTAATTGCTGGGTCTAAGACACGTAAAGCCTTGCTCCAGCCACTTGTTAATGCTGTGTCTGCTCCTTTGCCTGCACCCCTTGTCTCACTGTCATACGGATCATGTCTGGAAAATAGGTGGACAAACAAGTCGATTAATAGGGAAAGACCAGCTGGAGCCAAACCAGGGGTCTGAATTGACCTGAAAAGCCAAAGTATGAGCCGAGAAATCAAAACATTTGGCATGTAAATCAAGCAATAGACCTCATGTAAAAAAAATTACATTAAAAAAATTTCAATTTCTTTAACATTTTTTCAATGGGGTACATGAGTGTATATCTCTGCTTAGAATGGCATGTATTATAAGTGCTAGTTTTACACTAATTTACAAATATTCATGAACTCCCTTTGTTCTGCTTATAATGCAATTAGTAAATCAAGAATAACAAACCCGTTTGTCATGCTAAAGAACATATTATACATTGATTAACAGTATCGTCTGTTTAATGATATAAAAGTGAGTTTTTGTATCTCACACATCCTGAACTGAATTACTTCAAAGTGCTCTGAAATTTGACAGTCGTTGACCAGGGCGTGCAGAGACACAAAGTGATTAACTGAGGATAACACTATTTGGTCAAGTGGATGATCGGTATTTGAGTGCAGGTTTCCTGATCCCTCACTCACTGTGCAGTTCACCTACTGATATCTCCTCCTGTCTCCCAGATACAGGGCAATGTTTTTGTCTAATTGTTTCAGGAGTTAAATTAGTAAACAAACTTAATAAAATACATGAATCGTGTTAAATAAATCGGATGCAAAAAGTAATAAAAGATGCATAGGAGAAGGCAGGGCATTTTTTTTATGTTAATACCGCTACATTCACCTGACGTAGCAAGCATAATGATTTTCAGAACAGCTCAACACATCATTAAAGGCAATTGCAATAGTTAGCAAAATAAAGGGGTCAGCTTATCTCACAGATAGCTCACAATTTAAGAGCTATCTATAGACGAAATGCAAAGCGAACGTAGCAACAGACAAACTCTGTTTTTAACTTTTAGAAACGTGTTAAAGCTGTAATTCTTGTACAGCAGTATCATTTGAGACTTCCTTATTTATTTACATGTCTGATGCTACAGCAACCCAACGAGCTCTCCTGCTGCTCAGCTGCAGGGCCCTTTCTGATGGGCGCTCCTGATGCTACCCTGTGCATTGAGAAATTGGAGACTGAGTGACCGCCCCACTCACACCTATCTGCCCCCCCCCCCCCACTTTTCTCACCTCTATGCTTCCTTCCCCAATTTTCCCTCATCCTAGGTGAGCAGTTTTCAAGTGACAGGACGTCATTCTATCCTTTGTTGTGCGCCCTGCAGGGTATCCTGCTTTTCATTCATACAGGGGCAGGGCGCACTTCACACATAATGGCAGTTTAAGGACCTATGAAATCGCTGCCATCATCATGCAGCTGCAGCGATTAGGCCCTGCGAGAGGGGCCAGCAGGGGAAATGGGTAGAACCTTTAAACTCTTAGGGGGCCCTGGCCTCGAAACACGTCTTTAAAAGTGCGAGGCCCCCCTCCTGCGAGCAGACCGGGGGGCCCTGGGCAGCCGCCCATGCTGCCCATGCCTAGCGCCGGCCCTGACAGCATGTACTACTATTCACTGAACTTTATTTCAATGTGTACATTTCTTTAAAACATTCAAACCTCATTAACATACTTAATTAGGGAAGCCGACTTTCTTAAGAACGTTGTCTCAGTTTACAGCGTCAGCAAGAACATGCCTGAAAGCCAACCAGCTTTTTTCGGTACAATGCTTGTTTCGATTTGACTACACCTTTTTATAGGCTATTTGGTACTTATGTATTCAAGTTGATTATGCTTTTTCGGTCTGGCCTTTGGGACAGCCGTAGCTGTTTCGCCAGACTGTTTACAAAAAAAATCATGGATCATATACATACATTGAGGTGCTTTTGGTTAGTGTCCTACATCCATTGATCTATTAAACTGTCATTCATGTTTTGCTTTCGAGCACCACAGCAGAAAGCCTGGTGCAATGTTTCAGCTAGTTTTATCCACTGACTCCTTTCACTTTAAGAGACTACACACTGTTCACCTTGTACATATCCACTTAAAAATAATTCTTTACTCTTCAATTACAAAGCTGGTTCAAAATATGTTTGTTTATATTACTTTAACCCTATGCGCGCTGCGTGAATTTGCGCGCTGTATGGGCGAAATAGAGTGGGCGGGGTTTGGACGGCCCCCGGCTGTCCTCCGCACATGCCCACCGTGACGTCGGACGGCCTGGGGCCGTCCGCAGCACGCAAGTGTTTAAATACATGTTATTTATTTTGACTGCGAATCAGGAGCCCAGGTAGATGGTGATTTGTTTTTCATCTCCGTTTTAATATTGTTGTAATAACGTGTTGAAGTTACTTTGTAACATTGTAGTGTTTGCAATACGAGTGATTGGTTAGTTGTGCTTTAACCTTTTCTTCAGAAACAATAATATTACTGAAAAACATGGCACAACCTAAAGGCTCTTAGTTAAAAATATACCTAGTAAAACAGCCACATAAGGGACAGGTTTTTTAAAAATATAAAAAATACTTACTGCATATGATGGGCATGTTTATGTGGTAGTATTTTCCTCTTTTTGGTGTGGGGGCATTGGCTTGTAGTAAAAATCTCAAAAAACAACTCACTAGCTTACCCAAGTCAGAACTTTTGGGCTTGCTAGTGCTTGGATTTTGTTTAAAATATGTTTTGTGGTACATTGGCCTCCGCTGCGTTTCCAGCATTGAGTAAATAAAGAAAGATGTATGTGCATGTATATATACCCATACATTCTCTCCCCACCCCTCCCCCCTTTGAGGGATAAGAGCCCTCTTCACCCATGTCATTTACATTATGCTTCTGCCTACCACAGGATGGAGCAATGGGTCAGCCCACCTCAGCCATTAGCTTTTTAGGTCTCGCCTGGCGAAAGCAGCACATGCGCTGCCCTCGCCATGGAGGGGACCTTTTGTAATCAATTCTCCACGTGGGCACATACACGCGTCTGCATGGACAAAGATGGCTGCTCTCGCCATCTGTCCAAAGCAGACAGAATCCACCCCTCCGTGGGGCTGTGGACAGTCCCACGCCATCTTGAGATGCTTTCTTTGTCATAGCAACAAAAATGCCGCTTTGCTATTGAGTGTACAAAATGTGCGCACGCATGGAGGCGTGCTTTCGATTTCATGGTATCTGCGGGCTCTAGCTACACCTCTTAATTCCTCCCACCCCCTCGTCCACGTTGATTGTTTTGGCACTCGTGAATGCACCTTGTTGTCAGTTGTCAGTGCTTGTTACTTCTATGACGGAGTTAAACGTCGGTGTCGCACAGTAAGATGCAAAGTACGTCTGCCCCTGCCTCTGGGCACGGATTTGGGGAGCCGTGGTGAAGCCCCGCTTAACAACGCCTTTGATTGCCAACTTCTTAGCCAGTCGGAGAGCTAGAACTGGTCGCTCTGCACAGGAGCAACAAGCGGCTACAGTGCTCCTCCAGCCCGTCTGGAAAGCGAGTGAAGTTTTTTCCCAAGTGTTCAGGAGGCGCCTGGAAGTTCATAAGCGGCGACGTAGTTGTAACACAGAATAGACAAGGACCTGGACGTAGGCCTGGCCGAGTAGCGGCCCACTCTTGCTGCTTGGACCCCTTTATCTTTCAACCCGCTGGTACCCCCTGCAGGCCATCTATGGGGAGTGCCGCCGCCTGTACCCTGAGCAGCCCAACCCGCTCCAGCTCACCGCTATCGTCCAGTTCTGGTGAGGAGATCGAAAGAGGGCTGCACTACCCACAGAACAAGTCATATGGAGGGGTACATGCCCGGGTGGGAGGGGGCACAGTGTACTGGGAGGGTGAGCGTGGGTACACTAAAAGTACATGTAACAGTGCCTGCTCAGGACTTACTCGTGAGTGATGATCTCGAGTGTGTGGAGCCTTCAGCACTGTTTCCCATATAGGTATATCTAAGTATAAGGAGACGGTATATACTTCTGAATGGGTATGTCCGTAACCCACTAAACAGATCGTTGAATTTTTAAAGCATTGTGACTAAGACTGACCTGTTGCTTCAAAATATAATGTATGTCGTAATTAGTGTTGTTGTTCACTGATATGTTGGTTTAAAATGATGAATATATGCATCTCTGTGTAATAAACCTTAATTTATTTTGTGCTAGCATCCTCTATTACATATTGAGTGATGTGTCTGAGGTGTCCTTCTTCCCTAAGAGAGGTGTCCGGTGAAATTATCAGATAACAAATATTTTCCAGACCTGAGTTTCCTTTTACAAATTCTAGTCATCGTTTGTGTTTGTCCAGTAGGTTCAATTGATTTGATACAAAACCACAGCTTCCAAAATGTGATTACTTAACAGAAGTTTTGGGTAGAGGGCAAAGGAAGCTACATTTAATACCTGGGGCGTATGTTGTAACGAGAAGTAATGTTGCTTGTGACACAAGGGGGATGATTGTCCCATGTCCGTCCCACCCCCTTTTGCTTTAGTAATCCCTTCTTCTCCTTTCTTTCTTTTGCTTTGTTATTCTTTCTTCTTTACAGTTTTGCTAGAGTACATCTGTTGGATGTGATGGATCTTTCTACCCAAATAGTCGATTAAACGGATCGTGCCTCTGTGAGTCCCAAAGTAAAAGGGCACAAGACCAGGTTTTACGTCCAATCCATGAATGTTTGTTTCAGGTTTTAGAATAAGTACAGAAAGCTGAAAGGCAACCAGTTAGTCAGTTCAAATTACCACCATTGTACTTCATCCGTCAATAGTCTAAGTATAGTACCAGCAAGATTGTCTGCCTCCAAAGAATAAGCAAAAATCTCATGGAAATATTCTAAAGTCAAATCGCAATCCATCATAAGTACTGCTTAGTAAGATTAAAAAACAAGCATTGGCATATCCAATAGGTCTCGCCTTTGGGACCCTATAGGTGTTTAGTTATCCAGCACAATATCCTTGGTGCAACAACATCAACTGTTGCATGACTAAACACTTATAAGGTCCCAAAGGCGAGACCTCTTGGCTATGCCAATGCTTGTTTACACTGTGAGTGATGGCATTTTGCCTTATCACGTGGACATCTCCATAAAGGAAGTGCACTTCACTGCCAAGGCTGTTGGGCCAACACTTTATCGTGCCAGTGCTTTTTACTTTCCATGCTTCATCCTTGGCTTTTTATTATTTTATTCATACTTGCGTGTTTAAACGCCTTTTTTACGGTACAGTAATTCAAAGCCAATAGTACCTTTCCTTGCACTAATAAGGATCATCTTTACCTGTGATGTGTATTAAAAGTAAAAATGATTTCTATACGTCCTCTGAACAGAACTGTCTGCTAGGAAGCACACATACTGTTCTATTAAAATTATACGCAATGGTTATTTTTTTTTTTAAGTTTACAATGTGTAGTGCAAACATGAGGCCATCACATTTAGGTGGCAACCTGATTCCCTTTTTTTTGTGTTTTTGGGGCATACGTTTACAATCGAAAAATAAAAATTAATCATTGCACCAGCTTGCCAAGGGGATGCCTGCTTGGCCAATGCTTGTTTTATATACGTTCTGGTATCGTAGTTGTCTCAAAGTTGATTACTCTTTACGTAAATGCTCTCTGTTTCATTGGTAGTTTAAAGTTCATAGTACATGATCCGCTTAGCTGGGAGCTAGGTGATTGCACACATTAAAAGCCTTTATGAAAAAATATGTGAACTTTGTTTCTGGGTGCGGCTGATAAAAGTATTTATACGATGTGAGATTAATAATGGCATTTAGGTACATTTATTGCCTTTTTGTGAGTTTCTAGATTAAGGAAATCTTACCCTGGGGAGTGTTTATAATGTGTAGGGTTATGGGTACAAGTCGGGTAGGAATCCTGCCCCATAAGGCACAGGTTCCCATCCATCCATATATCTTTCGAAACAGTAGCTCCCGCCTTTACAGTTGTCAGCAGTTGGACTTCTTGGCGCCTGCCAATCCATCACTTCTTGGCAGTGCTGAAAGGGCCAGAGCCAAGGCCTGGCAAAATAAAATTAATGTATATTTAATATTTCCGTCCTACGCCCTCTGAGCATGCCACAGTGACCTACCCAACGTCACTTTTACCGTTTATCACCAATTAATTGCGGTTGCTGCCAATGCACAGTGGCGGGGTTAAATGGGAACTAGGTGGAAGGGGGGGTTAATAATATATATTTTTAAAATGTACCTGATGCTGACAGGCCGTCCCCCTCGCACCTCAGTGCTCTTCCTGCTTCCAGCAGTCCCTGGGACACCATTCACAGACTCCCTATTCAATCCAGACACTGCTCTCATGCAATGAGAACAACTTGGGTGTTCAACTGGAATGAAATAGTATAGTAAGGGCCTTTTAGAGGACTCTCTTTCCTTTCCCACCCAAAGCGCTGCATCTTGGTTTATGATTGAGGTTGAGAAGTGGGCCAGGATGATGCTCACAAGTCTGTGGCTTGGGGGAGAAAGCTCTGAAAACGAAGGTGTTTTGCTGCTCCATTGTGTGGTAAGGTTCATGCCAGGACTCACCATCTCATCTTTGTGGTGATGATTGCATCATTCCCAAAGCCTCTCTTTCACGGTCTTTGGGGTTGGAAGATAGCATGCACATGTTTGAAGATCCTTCCAACCTCACATGTCATTTTTTCAGAGGCTCGAAAGTTTGTAAACTCTAGCCTTTAATCCATTAACGCTATTGGCCTGTAGCTTAATGTGTTTTGTTTGTGTTGCCCTACTTTAAAAAAAATACATATCTGTCCTTGTTTTTACGGATATCACAGGTTCATTGTTTGAAGGTAGCAAGTGTTTGGTTTCAGTCGCACAAATGTACGCTTCTAGGGCACTGGATTCTCGACCTCAGGCTCATGTATCCGTGTCCCAGAAGATGCAGTCTCTTGATATGTTGGAGCCTTTATACAAAGTCATAAAAAGGAAATTCCTGAACGTGATAGGCTCCTACATAGAAGGCTAGGATTGTCTCACCCAATCAAGATGCATACAATGGTTGAATTACCGACTCTTGCTTTCCTTAGCATTTTTATTGGTATCTTAACATTTTCTTGCAACACTGAGGAAGATGGGTAGTGGAATGTAGAACGAACAAGGGCACAAGAAAAGGTGAAGGGAGGTGAGAGGGAATTATTCGGGATCCTCGCTATGGCCAAAAAAACACTTGACAATGTAAATATAAAAGCAAGCATTGCATTGATTTCTTATTCAAGCGTACAAAAGAGACAGCTTAGGTATTTAACTGGAGCGAAATAGTGACGTAACAGGACAGTTAAGAGGACCCTGCCTGTTTTGTATTCTACTTAGTCCTCTCCATAATGCTGGTATCTCATTGAATGGAGAAATAGTGTGTTCTGTACAGTCATCCTTAACGCGGCCCCTCTGGAAATGGGAACAATTGTCACAGGCTCACATAGAGATTGCCATGTGTCACAAGATGATGCAGACATACACCCAGGCTCAGTACTTTGATGGTTCTAGCAGATTCTTCACCCTCTGAAGATCAATGAGATCTCATGAGTTGGTTAGAGACAGCTGATTGCAGATTTGTGTGCCTTTCAGACAGGCTCTATTTTTGGAGACCTTCCCCATCTAAACAAGTAGGCCTTTCTTGTGTTTGCAGGGTCAATGGCTCCTTGCAAGGGCAGCACAGCTGTAATCCTCTCAGCTGGCCCCAGCAACAGGACTTTTCAGATGGTCTGGTCTTTGCTTCTGGTGGCGTAACCACCACACTGGGTGTTCTAGTCTTAGTCGGATGTCTGTAGAAGTTGATGCTGCATTGTGTCTTTTGAAGTCTGGAAAAATGCAACGTCCTGGTCCTAGAAGGCCAACCCGGATCCAGTTCAGGGGGTCACTGACCGGAAGGTAGGGTCAATCAAAATAGGTGCCTTGTTCAAAAAACATTAGTCTAGCAGCACAAAGCTGGGATGCATCTTACAAGGTTTTCTTCCCAAAGGATGGGAGAAGGGGCAGGGACAGGTACTAGCTGCTCAAAGTCATATGTATTCCAGTGGAGACAGCGCAGACATCCAAATGTGTGTCTCTACTTTGCGGGAGTTCCCAACACATGACAAAATAAGCATTGGCAATGTCAGTAGGCCTGGCTTTTAAGGAATGTTGCATGGTAATGGGACGCGTTGCAAGAGAATAGCATTGGAATGGATACAAATTTGTTTGGAAGCAAAGAACTGTAGACTAATATTGGCATAGGTTAAAAGGTCATACGAGAGTTGCACTATCAACCCAGACCTAAGTAAACATCCATGTAGTTTAATGACTGCCTTTCTCCCATCTGTGCTGCTGCCAGAGAAAAGCACCATATATTATCTAGTTATCTAAGACACTTTAATAGCATTACAGTTTTATGTGCATGCCCTTCTTTAAGCACAGGCAGCTAAATAAATAATATAATCGCAGCTGCGTGAAGGGCAAGCACTTTTTTTTGTGGAAGTCCACAACTTCCGCCCAATCAAAACTTGCACTCCTGGCTCCCAACATGTGGGTTGAGCCAAAGCCCCTCTCTAGTGAAGCACACACCATCATCAGGTGACAGCTGTGCTGTTGAGCCAGACCATAACTAGCATCGGCAATCCTAATAGGTCTGACTTTAAAGGAATGCTGTGTGGTAATGTGATGCATTACAAACCAGACTTAATGTAAAGCATTACAAGAGAATCACATGGGAGTGGAAACATATTTGTTTGGAAGCAAAGAATTGTAGACTAATATTGGTTTAGTTTAAAAGGTCAGATACGAGTTACACTATCAAGCCAGACCTAAACATCCATGTTGGTTAATAACTGCCCTCCTCCCATCTGTGCTGCTGCTAGGTAAAAATAAGGTAAATTAACCAGTTATCTAAGACACTTTATTAGCATTACAATGTCATGTGTGTGCCCCTGAAATTTCAAGCTTAGGAAATTGGATAAATAAACTAAATGGTCACCGCTGCTTGGAGGGCAAGCACGTTTTTTGTGGATGCATTCAAATTCTGTTCAATCAAAACATGTACTCCTTGCTCCCATCATATGCGGGGGCCACAGCCCCTCTCTAATGATGCTCACATAATTCTCTTGTTACAGCTGCACTGTCAAGCCAGACCATGAACAGGAGATTACAGATGATTACAGGGTATTGTTTTAAAGGAGTTATGCACCTGCCATTTCTAGGCAGGGGGATGCTGTCTGCAGGCAGATCTGCTGGCAAAGCTACCACAGGAATAATACATGTTTTGGTCAGTTGCGAAGTGACATAAAAACACGTTATGAACATCTCCAGTGAGATGACAGAAGTCAAGCCCTGTGGTGGAAAATACTGTGAGCCAGGAAGTCGAACAAAAAAGCAGGAAGGCACGGCTGTCAGCGCAGCACAAGGGCTATCACCTTTTAAGTCAGGAAGTGTACTGGAAATGTAGTGTCATTTATTATTCAGCCCTTTTGTAGCACCTCTCTTTCATAATCTAGTTTATGTTCAAGTTCCTTTGCTTTTTTCGTAGTAATTGCCAATGGCGAGCTTTGACCCTTAACACTGCAGGGGCGTCGAAGAGACCAAGTGACAAACTCAGTGGGGGTCAATAAGATAATTAAATAAAAATGTACTTACCTGTGTTTCGTTCTCCTCTGTGTTTTCTTCTTTATTCTGGCATCAGCACGATGGCACCTCCTTGAGCCTCAGGCAACCCCCTTCTGCCAATCCCATCACTGCTCTCATGCTGCAGATGAGGAGCATGAAAGCAGCTCCAGAATTGGCTGGAGCGGGCTGTCTCGACGCTCCAGCAGGCCTGTGCCTGCTCTTCACCCAGCTGTCTGAAACCGCTAGGTGGAGAGGTTTACACTGCACATGGCAGGCTGGCCGTCGCGAGAAGGCCGGCCAAAGTAACTTGCAGTGTAAACTGGTGGAGTGAGCACCACTCCCCTGCTGCCAGGCAGCAGCCGCCCGTTCACTTTTACTGCACTGGCAGCAGGGGGAGCGACACCCCCGCCCTAATGAGTGTGCCGCTCCAAGTCATGTAATTAATCTTTTCTGTTCCTCATCATTGGATTAACAAGAAATGCCAGCAAATTAGTATGTGGAACCTTCTGGTTAGCGCATAAGGCAGGGCTTTAAGTCGGATGAAAAAACTGGAGGGCTCTCAAAGGGGCGTGGCCAATGTAATTAAGGGCATGACTTAAACACATAAGCTAAAAATGTGTGCTTAGCATAGTGTGCCTGGCTTATTTTGCGGTTTCTGTCATTGCATCTGGATATATGATACAACAAGTAAAATCGTACCTACAACAAGTCAGGACTATTGGCTTTGTCAATGGTTGTTAGTTGCATGTGACACCATGACAATGTTGCTGCTCCTGAGTTTCAAAAAGAGAAGGGAAATCCAGAGGGAAAATGGCTGTCTTTAAAGGATTTCCCTTACCCTACAACGCTCACCTGGCATGACGTCATGCCGTCCCTTCTGCACTAGTGAAAAGTGAGCAGTGTGAGCAGCGCACATCGATGTGCCTGCTGTCACTGCAGTCGGGAAAAAACGGACCGTCTGGGGCAAGGCAAAAAACAGAGCCCGATAGGGACCCATTTCGAGGCCCCCTTAAAAAAAAAAAAACCTGCCGATGCTCAGACCTCGTGAGACCCGGCCCACTTAAAGCTCTGGCGTTAGGTGCTATCTGGCTTGGGTGTTAGTATTCCGCAGTGCTCAAATTATGGGATTCAAACGTGGGGCCTGCAGACCGCCGCGTATATCAGCAGCGAGTGTTTACCTCACTGAGCCATCCTGCTAGCTCACATTATGGGCCATGCAGTTACCAACTGGTCTTCCTTATTCCAACATATGTGTAACTGACTGTCTATTTGAACACCAATGGAAATTCAAATAAACATCGTTTATACTGAAACGTCTGCACTGGTTCCCTCTTCCAGCAAGCATCCCCTTCAAAGTCAGATGCATGATCTCCCCCGAGGCTTACCATATGAATAAACCAAACTTTTTGGCAAGCAAGATCAAAATCTTGGGCGGCGCCCGCACAACACGTCGATCCTCCCTTCCCGGACTCGAAATAAAAAGATCTCAGTGAAGGCACTCGGAGCCAGGCTGACTTTGCTTGTGTTTAAAGACTTTGGACAGAGCACAGCCTACACCCAGGACTTACCTCTTCCTTATGGTTCCTCAGAAAACACCCCAAAACCTGCCTTTTCTCCAAATGCCATCCTTTTTTGGACCGATTTTCTCTCTCCTCCCCTCTGCCCTCACATTATGTTTAATGCACTACCCTTCCAGTGAATGCAGCACTGCATTCAATGTATAACACTGCATGCAGCAACACATTCTTAACACTTTGAACTGCACTCTGCTGGGCCGGGGTGAAAAGTCCACGTTTAAGTATTCATATTATATGGGATAAAGTACCCCTGCCGTACATTGTAAGGACTTTGCAAGTCACAGAGGAGTTCCTTTAGTTGTTTGAATCTGTATATTGTTTTCAAAAGAGAGCATAAACAAGGTAAAAGGTTAACATTTCGGTTCCACTATTGTGCCAAAAATACATCAATATTACAGGAAAAAAGCACATTCGGTTAGCAAAATGATACATAGTATGTCTGATATATAAGTGGCAGATGCCGCAGCGAGTGGGCGTAGGAGCACGTGTGAAGCCCGTAGGTATAGATTTCACAACGTACAGGAGCCATTTTTGGTGCTCGTATGGTTCCCAATGTGGGGCCTAAAACATGCATGATGGGTGTGGGTGAAAACCTGTAACGAGATCATCGACAGTAAATACCCTAGAAACAGTAATTAGAAGGATAGAGGGGGAATGTGGGGGAAGAGAGTGGTCAAAAACTGGGGGAATAACTCTGCCCAACTCTGGTCTCTCCGGCCTACCCCGTCTCTCCCAATCCCCAAAAGGATACAGCAGCATGCACACCACCCTTCGACAAACCCAATAGGACCTGTACTGTGTGAGGTGCAAGCATGGTGCCACCGCCACGTTCACACGTTTTTTACGTGTTAGGTTAAGGGACTGTGTCTGGATCTCCTACTCCACCTATGGCGGTTTAGTGGTCAGTCTGGATGCTGGTCATTTTTGAAATTGTGCAGTATGGTGTCTCAGTTGGCAGCAATTGGGATCTTCCTTGTGTGGCACGTTGCTTTCTGCTTGGGCCCATACCAAAAGCGATTGTTTCCCGGCTAACGTAGGAGGTGGCTCAGGCGATCTCCAGCACCTGGTAATTAAGCATTTGGCCATCAGAAACCCTAACTCAAGAAAGGGAGAAGTGACCCTCTGCCCCTTACTCCTACGAAATAGACCCAGGATGCACATCTCCCATGTGTGTGATACCGTATGTCCAGTACATGCAGATAATTGGGCCATTACATGCTGCCAATGGGTGGTGAGGGATGGGTAGGCCCACTGCATATGAAGGCGATCGGCATCCAGTAGCTGTCACCTGGGGCAGTTGGCGTCAGCACGGTTAAAATACATGTTCATCTTAGCTGGGCGTTAGGTAAGCTCTCTGAATTATGTAGTATTGGATGAGGTGGACGCGAGCATTCCTGGGGCATGAACTGGACTCTCCAGTATGGC
Source organism: Lissotriton helveticus (assembly GCF_964261635.1). NCBI lineage: Eukaryota > Metazoa > Chordata > Amphibia > Caudata > Salamandridae > Lissotriton > Lissotriton helveticus. The sequence continues at coordinate 723,949,421 of NC_136072.1, forward strand.
AGCCCACTCTTTATCCGTACACAAACTGGCTAAGTCTGTGTCCCAGTGCCTCCTCAGGTATATGAGAGGTGGTGCCGTGTGTTGGGCAGGGTCTCTGCAAACCATTTTGTAAGGTGCCTCCCTATCCCCATGATGTGCAGGTATTGAAGAATGAGGTGTGTTGTATGTTCCCTCAACATGTTTCCCCTTGTGGTTCTCAACCCCATTATGAACGAGGTGTGTAAATAGAATTGACCCGGTGGTATTCCGCCTTCCTCTACTAACGTTTCATTGGGTGCCAGCGCTCCATCATGGTAAATGTCCCCTAAGGTGTGTAGGCCAGCCTCTAGCTAAGCGGAAAATTCCGCAAGTGAGGTGGTACTACCACCTGTAGGTGTGCCCACCAGAGGTGGCGCAGATGCATATGGGATGATGAAGCTTGTCATGTATAGGCTACGAACGAAAGCACTTATGTGCAACCTCAAGTAGCAATGGTTTGTGTTGCGCCCGGCTGCGCAGGGGTGGAAAAGTCAGAGGTTCACTGAAAGGGATCAGGCCAACAATAGCGTGGCATTGTCTTGGGGCTGAAACCCCGCTGCCCATCTGGCCACCCACTGGAGCTGTGAGGCAAAGTAATACTGCTCCATGTTTGGTACAGCAAGCCTGCCTTAGTCAGTGTGTAAGTACAGTTTAGAGAGTGCTACCCTGCAACAGGACTTATCTATTGATTGATGGTACACTTTGACCCGTAAGTACAGAAAAGCAGCTGGAACACCACTAAGGACAAAGGTAGGATCGGGGTAGGAAGTGGTAAATTGTAACAGACAGGATCTGGACCAGTTAACCTGCAAGCTGGAAAGGGCATTAAAGTCATTGAGAGTCCAGGCCAATGTGTCAGGTGCCACCCGCATATCCTGAATGTACAGTAGCGGGTTGTCGGCATATAGTGAGATCGTATGAATTTCAATCTCCCAGTGGGATACACCCCTCTGCACCATGTGCCTGAATATCCATGACAAGTGGCACAATAGCTGAGGAAAACAGCAAGGGGGACAGCGGGCAGCCCTGACGGGTGCCCCTGCTTATTGATTGCTTTCAGATTATACAGAAAGGCTTTGAGCCCACGCATGAAAAGGGACATCTCCTCGATGGTGTTTTCAGTAACGACAACAGACTGGAAGTAGGGACCCCATTACCTCTTACCTGGACTGACCACTATTTAATACCCATTCAGTGGACTCCAGTGACGCCATTGCAGCCCCTTCCTCGCATCACCCTAATTGGCAGAGAGTGGTCCAAAGTCTCCCCAGACCAATGGGCTAACCAGCTTTCGGCTGCCCCCCCCCAAAAGGCGACAGACCCAGCACTGCAATATGAGAATTATATCACATGGCTGTGTTCAGCCTTGGACGCTATTGCACCTATTAAGGCCCTTAAAGAAAAAACTAAATCCAAGGACTCCCCCTGGTACACCCCTCATCTTAAAGAACTAAAAAGGGCGTGCAGAAAATTTGAAAGAAATTGGAGGATCTCTTGTAGTAAGGTAGATAAAACTACACATCTCGAAGCCATCAAAAAGTATAAGTTAGAAATTAGACGAACCAAAACTTTATACTTCGAGGAAAATTTTTTAACTGCCTCCAACTCCTCTAGAGAAATCTTTCAAATAGTAAAATCCCTGATTGATATCCCCCTGGTTCCCGCTGACCCTAGTAAAGCTCAGGCTCGATGTGAGAGTCAAGCTGAGTACTTTTTCAGGAAAATACAAAAAATTGCCTCCGCCTTTCAATCACCTAATTTATCCCAGGACATGGGAACCAGTCCATCTAACGTCACAACTCAAAAATTAGATGAGTTTCCATTGCTGGATGAGAACTCACTTGTGGCTATCATGACGAAAATAAAATCAGGATCTCCTATAGACCCTGCCCCTCCCTGTCAGATAGTAAAAATTGAGAATACAGTCAAACCTGTTATCCTCAACATACTAAACACTTCCATTTCCACTAGCTCAGTACCCACTGCATGGAAATGTGCACAGGTTAAGGCTTTGCTGAAAAAACCCACACTGGACCCGGAAAACATGGCCAACTACCGGCCTATTTCCCTCCTTCCGTGGATCAGCAAACTTCTAGAAAAACATGTCAACTCGACTATTACTCAATTTTTAGAGAATAACTTTCTCCTTCATGATTCCCAAGCTGGCTTTCGTCCAAAATTGGGAACCGAGGCAGCCCTCCTGGCGGTAACTGAGCTGGCCAGGAAGCAAATGGATCAAGGCGGCACCACAGCAATTATGTTGCTTGACCTAGTGCCGCCTTCGATACCGTCAACACCAGCATTCTCCTTCATCGCCTCAACAAGATGGGAATCTCGGGGAAGGCCATGCTCTGGCTCCAGTCATTCCTGGAGAATCGCTCCTTTAGGGTAGTTGAGGGTACTACCTATTCAAAAGTCTGGCCCCTGGATCAAGGTGTACCTCAGGGCTCTTCATTGAGCCCTACTCTTTTTAACATTTATATGCAGCCGTTAGCTGATATAGTGCACTCTTTCGGTCTGGATATAATAACCTACGCCGATGATACGCAATTAGTCGTATCTATGAATCAGGCAGACTCTTCCCCTTCCAATCTAAGTAACTGCCTGGTAGCAGTGGCTCAGTGGATGGCAACCTCGCATTTAAAATTAAATGGCGAGAAAACTGAGCTCATGGTGTTAGGTAACTCAACCATTCCCACTCCTTTGTTAGACTGGCCACCATGCATGGGCCCTACGCCTCAACCAAAATGCCATATAAAGAGCTTAGGCATTTGGCTGGACTCCAACCTCAGCTTCATGCAGCAAGCTACCACTCTTTCTGCCACATGCTTTGGGCTAATGCGTATGCTGAGAAAAGTGTTGCCTCTTCTCCCTTTTGAAGCCCGCAGAATAATGGTTCAAGCCATCATTTTGTCCCGCCTAGATTACGGGAACTCCTTATACTTAGGTGCCCCCGCTTTTACAATCAAAAAGCTACAGGTGACTCAAAATTCTGCAGCTCGCCTCCTGTTAGGCCTCAATAAACGAGACTCAGCCACCATTGCCTTAAGGAAGCTGCACTGGCTTCCGGTTAAGGCCAGAGTGCTGTTTAAATCTCTCTGCTTTATGCACAAAGCCATGTGGAAGAATGCCCCAACTATGATCTGTTCCCTGGCAAAACCCTACCTTCCTCACAGGCCCCGAAGATCCAGTACTGCCTTCCTGGCCACTGTCAAGAAAATCAGACGGACCAGATGGGGCGGACGTTCCTTCTCCTGGAACGCCGCAAAAGAATGGAACTCCCTGCCCTCCTCCCTTCGCAGTGAACCTAACCTTTTAAAATTCCGGAAGGATTTGAAAACCCACCTGTTCAGTTAACCTCTCTTTCCTTTTAGTATGACGGTACTTAGCGCTACGAGGCCTCCGGGTTGTTTGCGCTCTATAAAACCCGATTAATAATAATAATAATAATATTGGGATAGAGTTCGAAATATATGAGCCGGTCTTAACTCTGGCCGATGGAGTGGTGTAGAGCAGCTTAACCAGACGAAGGAAACGTGCCTCAATACCTCAGGATGCCATACAGAAAACCCCATTCAAGTGTATCAAAGGCCTTCTCAAGGTCAAGTGCTAAGCACCCTGAGTGAGGCCATCATTGTGGAGAATATAGTTTGAGACCCAGAAGAAGCGCCAAAAATTGATTGATGTTTTGTGGTACAAACCCATTCTGCTCAATGTGGACGAGAGGAGTTTCTTTATAAGGTCATGGAACTCCAAAATGGCTTTCAATATCTCTTTAATGTACAACAGATTTTTTTTATTCCTTATAATACATTTTCATGCCATCACCCTTGCCACAAACTGATTAAATCCTTGGATCAGAAGAATGAAAGTGGGGAACCGGTACTGAATAAGGAAATACACCCAAAAGCTGCTAGAACTTTTTGAAAAAGGTATTAGAATGAATTTAATCTAAGTCAGAAGTCAGATTAAAATACTGTGGTTCACTTTGTGTAGAAACATGCAGAGATCCTATCTTTCCTGTAATTACCTACAGCATTGGAAAAATAAACAAATTGCAATAAACATCGTTCCGCTGATCACTTTTAGAAAAACATTTCAAAAGAGGGAAAAGCCAGTTCCAGTTATACATGTGTGCTCCATGACCTTTCTTTCACCTTGACTGCTTGCTCTGGCAGCTGCCATGGTAGTCAAAAGTCGACTGTAATAGCTTACTACAGTTAAGCATCTGCATTGTTTCTTTATTACAAGTGGCTGGAGAAATCACCATGTGAATGTAATAAAGGAAATTAGAGATTGGCTTTTATACAAGGTTTGCAGGTGCCCAATTATTATAAATAATATAAACATCTGCTATGTCATTGAGTTAGTATTTGGTATCAATTGTGTTTTGGTGCCATCAGTTTTGTGTAGGATGAGGTCAGATTGTAAATTTAATTTAAATGCAGTGTATCTCAGTTCTTGGTACCTCAGGGTGAGATGGACACTTTAATTGCGAGGGAACATTATGAATGAATATCAATAAAGCTTTGGTCAACTGCTTATGAAGGGACTTGGGTCAATACTGCGATTGACTGTGTATCAGTAGGTTAATCAAATATTTGGGTTTCGGTGATAATCTATAGGACGTGGGTGCTAATCTATGGGACGTGGGTGCTAATCTATAGGACATAGCCCTCCAAAGTATCCAGTCTTTCAAAAGAAGCCGTGCAATTCTGCCCTCACTCAGAAATCACGCATACACAAAGCAGGTGCGCCCTATGTCTCCCACAAAATACACATGAACGGGAAAATTGGTGAGAAATGAACCCTTGAAGAAACTCAGTTCTGTTTGAGCCTCTAAGGTAGAAATGTTGGTGGTGGTGGCTTTATATTTTCAAAGGGTGTTGACACCCCTTCATGAGCAACCATCCAGCAGTGGCATTCAAACATAACCCAGTACCCGTAATTACCATTTGACTTTGACAATTCCATTAACCTCATAAGAGCGTCGAACGTTCAGCGCCCAGTGCTGAACGCGAATGGGGATTTGGGGGGGTGGCCGACCAACGGGAGGCTCGCCCCCCCGGGGAAGTTTGGGGCACCAGGGGAGGGGGGGGGGGGAAGTTTGGCACTCGGGGATCGCCGTAGCGGCGCTTTTGGGCTGGTTGGGCGGTTTGGGCTCCTTTTGGGCTGCTTCTGGACGGGGGGCTATATAGCCGGCCATTTTGTGTCACCGCGCACGTTTGTGGTGCGGTGACACAGCAGACAGGTCGCAGGAAGATTTTGTCGCGTGGGAGTTGGGGCCCTGCGGTTTTGTGTGGCGGCGGTGCGCGGTTTTCAGAGCCGTTGTGTCACGCGGGGGCGTGTGAGGCGCTCAGGCTGTGTGAGGAGTGGTGACCTGTGTCAGCGGTAGGGGGCGTGCGGACTAGTGATGGCGGCGACGGACCCGCGTGTCGTGGAGGCGCTGCGGCTCCTGGAAGAAGCGGGCCGCATGGACTTGATGCGGCCCGACTTGAAGGTGAGGCCGCCGCGGCGCGCTGCCATCGGCGCCGCGGCAGCTGTGGCGGCGTGCGACCCGCCGAGGTCGCGGGTTGTTCAGCGGGGGGGGAGGGGGGGCGGGGGGGGCGGGGGGGCGGATGGGGGCGGCCGGGCGGCGAACAAGGCTCCGGCAAAGGCTACTGCGAAGTCGAAGGGGGGGGGCGCGGAAGGCCCGGCAGGCGGGGCGGAAGAGGCCGCTGGTTTTTGTGACCGGAGGGGAGGGGGGGGTGGGGGGAGGACGCGAGGAGGTGAGAGATGTGTTAGAGGCATGGCCGGGTGGCCTGGGGGGTGTGGGGGAGGGGGGTGGGGCCCGGATAGTTGTGGCTGGGGAGGGCGGGAGCTCTGGAGGGGGGGGGGGCGGGGGGGTGTAAGTGCGGCGGGGCCTGCGGGGGGGGAGGCCACAAGTGGCAGTGGGGAGCGCGGGGAGCTGGTGGGGGTAGGGCTGGGGGGGGCGGTTTCGCCGCTGCTCATTGAGGAGACAGATGTGGAAGAGGAGGGGGTGGGGGGTGGGGGGGGGGAAGACACGGAGCTGGACTGGGGTGGGTCATCGGCGGAGGAGGGGGGGGTGGGGGCGAGGGGGCGGTCGTCGCCGGGGCAGGGGGGCCGGGGGGGGAGAGGGGCCGGGAGGGGGCGAGGGGCCGGGGTAGAGGGAGGGGTGAGTCGGAGGCGATGGGAGGCGTGAGGGGAGGCGGCGGCTCGACCGGCGAGGGGGGTGGGTCGGGGTGGGCGGTCGGGAGGGGCGGGTTTGAGGAGGGGGCCGGGAGCAGGGCTGGGGGCCCGGGCGGGCGGGTGGCGAGTTTTGGGTGGGGTGCGGGGGGCAGTGGCGTGGCCTGGGGGGAGGCAGGGGGAGTGGGGCGTGGAAGGGGGGTGGGGCCGAGTTGGGGTTTCGGGGGGTGGGGCGGGCCGGGGGGTTGGGCAGGGGAAGGGGGTTGGGAGCTAGGAGGAGGGAGTGTCCCGGCGCGGCGCGGAGGCCATTCGGCGGGATGGGGGAGGGGTGCGGCGATGGGGTGGGGGTTTGGCGGAGGGGGCAGCGCGTGGGGGGGCGACGGGGGTGGTTTTTACCCTGGCATGCTGGACTCCACCTTTTTTCCTTGGCAGGAGCTGTTGGTAAGGCGCTCGGGGGAGCAGCATGCGGCTCCCACCCACCGAGTGGATGGGCCGGCTCTGTTTGGTGCGGACGGCCGAGCTCCAGCGAGGGACCTGGCTCAGGGACTTGGCGAATGGAGGCGAGACGCGTCTCCGCCGGCCCCTCCCCGATGGGTCTCTACGGCCGCCGGGGTTGGGGGAGTAAGGATGGACACGACTATTTCTGAGTTGCCTGCGAGTGTGGTGCATAGGAGGGGGAGTGTGGACTTGATGGATTTAATGCGGGTGTGTCGTGAGCGGGCGGGTTTGAGCCGGGTGGAACTCCAGTTGGGGGGCCAAGGTGGTGTGGTACCGGCGGATGGTGAGTCTGAGGAGGAGGGAGAGATTCGGGAAGATGGGGGGGCTGGTAATGGTGTTGGAAGTGTATTTCAGGTGCCGGCACGGCAGGAAGCTCCCAGAGTGACGGCCCCCTCGGCTCCACTGGTTAGGCGGCGGGATCCAGCAAGGACGCCGACCTTGACGCCAGGTAAGACAGGTGACGGCGCGGGGAGCGCTAAGAGGCGTTGTGTGCAGGTGTCCGTGGGGTCTGGGGGCGATGGGGAGGATGGGTGGCGGCTGGTGCGGGGACGGTATGTACAGGACGCGGGAGTCGGTACCGAAGGCGCGGGGTCGGGCGGGGCTGCGCCGGGCGAAGGAAGCGGGGTTGAGGCGGCGGGCGACAAGGCGTCGGGCGGAAAGGAGGCGGCGGGGGGAAGTAAGGAGAGTTGTGTGATCCCGGTGCGGAAGCTGCCGTACATGGGGTTGACCAAGCCGCTGGGGGCACACCTTTCCGCGGCTACGAAGGAGAAGATTTGGAAGGGGGAGTACATCGATATTTTGAAGCTGCTGCATAGGGAGTTGACATCGAAGGAAGGGTCAAAAGAGGAGGAGCAGGAGTTGGCTAGGCGCCCAAAGGTGCCCCTGACGCTGGACAATTGGTCTGCGGCGTTCCTCATTTACGCGAGCGTGTATTGCGAGAAATTCCCGGACAGGTGCGTCGCGCTCTTTAAATACATGGATGTGGTCCGGAGGGCGCAGGTGACATACGGCGGGTATGCTTGGTCGCACTACGACGAGGAGTTTCGGGCACGCATGGCGGGGGACCCAGAGGCCCAGTGGGGGGAACTGGATTCTGATTTATACCAGCAGACGATGGGAGGGGCCAAGTTTGGCCGCACCATCTACACGGCCAGCGGTTTGCCGCTGGCGTCCCCCCCTTTGCGGCGCGCCCCACCCGTGGGGGGGTGGGTCAGGGCGCCTCCGGCAGCCAGACCGCGGTCGGGGCCTGCTGGGATTTCAATAGGGGTGCCTGCGGGCGGGCGGCGGGCCGTTTCCGGCATGAGTGCTCTTCGTGCGGACGGAACCATCCGGCGCTGCGGTGTTGGGGCACCGGGGGCCCCCCAGGCCAGCTGCCTCCGCAGGGTGGTGGATTTGCCAGAGGGGGTTCAGGCGGGGGGAGGGGTGGGGGTAGAGGGGGGGGAGCAGAGGCTCTGGGAAAAGGCTCGTACGCCGGTTAGGATCGAGCGGATGGAGCCCTGGTTGGCGGCGTATCCGCGGGCGGAGGATGCTGCAGTGCTGCGCCGGGGTTTTCGGGAGGGTTTTCGGTTGGGGTACGAAGGTCCCCGGATTGCTCGCTGGGCGGAAAATCTGAAATCAGTGAATGCGCACAAGGGCATAGTGAGAGAGAAACTGTTCAAGGAGGTCAGGGAAGGGCGGATGGCGGGCCCCTTCACGGCGCCGCCGCTGCCAGGTTTGATCATTTCCCCCATCGGGGTGGTGCCTAAGAAGGAGGAAGGGCAGTTCCGACTGATACAGCACTTGTCCTGGCCGGAGGGGGAGTCGGTCAATGCGTACATTTCGGCGGATTTGGCGTCTGTGACGTATTCGTCGGTGGACGTGGCGCGACGTCTGGTTGCGGCGGCGGGGCAGGGTGCGCTGTTGGCAAAATGCGACATCAAGTCGGCTTTCCGACTCCTTCCGGTACACCCGGCGGATTACCAGTTGCTAGGGATCCAGTTTCAAGGTCACTACTTTGTGGATAAGGCGCTGCCGATGGGGTGTTCCATTTCATGCGCACTATTTGAGCGGTTCAGCTCCTTCATTCAGTGGGTTTTTTCCAGGCGCACAGGCTCGGAGTCAGTGACGCACTATCTGGATGATTTCTTCCTGGTGGGGCGGCCCGGTGCGGCGGATTGTCGGCGGCTGCTGGATGGTTTGGCCGGGTTGATGGGGGAATTTGGGGTTCCCCTGGCGCCAGAGAAGACGTGCGGTCCCAGTACGGTGTTGTCCTTTCTCGGTATCGAGCTCGACTCGGTCGCCATGGAAGCACGCCTGCCAGAAGACAAACGGGTGGCGATGTTGGGTCTGGTGGATGACATGTTGGCGAGGCGGAAGGTGACGGTGCGGGACGTACAGGTGTTGTTGGGACATTTGAATTTTGCGTGCCGCGTGGTGCGGGCCGGACGGACGTTTTGCCGGCGTCTGGGGCTGGCGCTGTCGGGTTTGCCATTGCCACATCACCATGTGCGCCTCTCGGCAGGGATGAAGGAGGACCTGCGCATGTGGCGGGCTTTCTTGGAGCGTTTCAATGGGGTGCCGATGGCGCCGGCGGAGGACTGGGAGTGGGAGGTCACCATGTACTCGGATGCGGCGGGCGTCGGTGGTTTCGGCCTGTACTGGGAGGGAAAATGGTGTGCGGAGGGGAGGAGCATTGTGGGGGGGAGGAGCATTGCGTTCCTGGAGTTGTTCCCCTTGGTGGTGGCAGTCACGGTGTGGGCAGGGGCGTTGGCACACAAGAGGGTGCTTTTTCGAGTGGACAACATGGCCGTCGTGCAGGTGGTGAACAGGCAGTCGGCTCGGGATCCACAGGTACTGAAACTGATGCGGGTGTTTGTCTTGCGGTGCTTGGAAAATGACATACTGTTTCAGGCGCGCCACGTTCCCGGTGTGGACAATGACATTGCTGATGCCTTGTCTCGTTCACAGTGGGAGAGGTTCCATGGTCTAGCCACGGCGGCGGAGGAAGTCAGGACGCCGGTGCCGGAACTGTGGTCGGTAGGCGAGGCCGGGTCTTTCAGTTGGTGAAGACGTCGGTGGCTGTGTCGACGTGGAAGGCTTACGAGCTAGCGTGGGAGGAATTCCTGCAGTCAGGTGCGGTGCGGCGTGGGGACAGGTGGCAGCGCGAGGAACAGGTGGTAAGATTCATGCTGGCGCTTATGGACAGGGGCTTGTCGCGGGTGTCAATTGCGGGAAAGTTGTCGGCGGTGGCTTTCATGGGGAAGATGTGGTGGGGTTACCCTCCATCGGCGGGGGAGTTGGGAACCAGGCTGCTGGAGGGGTGGGCGAGGGAGAGTGGGGCGACGGTGTGGCTGCGCCGTCCCATTACGGCGGTTTTGCTGGCAGGAGTGATTGGCGCGCTACCAGAGGTGTGCAGGGATGTGGGCGAGACGGTGCGTTTCTCTACATTGATGTCATGGCTTTTCTTTGGGGCGTTTCGAGTGTCGGAGCTGCTGGGCGCGAGGGGGCGGCGGGGGGTGTTGTGGGGAGAGGTGGAGGTGCGGGCCCAGGAAGTGGCAGTGTGTTTGAGGCGCTCGAAGACGGACCAGCGGGGGGTTGGTACCTGGGTGGTGCTGGGGCCGGGCGACAAGGAGGGGGTGTGCCCGGCGGTTTGGGGCAGGAGGTTGATGGCTGAAAGTGGCGTGTCGGAGGGGGAGGTTTTTGGGCGGGGTGGGGGGGGAGGAGTGACGGCGTCTCAAGCATTGTGGGTCTTGCGGCGGGCACTGCGGGTCTTGGGGGAGGATCCCCTGGCGTTCGGGACGCATTCTTTTCGGATTGGGGCGGCGACGGAGGCGGCACGGAGTGGTTGGGGTAAGGAAGAGATACAGAGGCTGGGTCGGTGGAAATCGGACGCTTACAGGACGTATGTGAGGTTGAGGGAGGCGGATGGTGCGTTGTCGCAATGATTCCCGATTCTCATATATGTGTCTTTGCAGGTGCTGTGGCGGGGCCGGATGTGGCTGTCCTGAATTTGTTTATTGTGGGACATTCGTTCGTCAAGCGGGCTGAACGAGCGGAGTGGGACAGGCATCAGGCTCTCAATTTGGGATTGGATCCGGGGTTGTATAGATGTCATTGGAGGGGGAAAGGGGGTAGGCGTTGGCATGAGTTAGTGCCGTTGTTAAACACGTTGGTGAAAGGGGGGTGTGCCCGGATGTGGTGGTAATTCACCTGGGCGAGAACGACTTGGTGCAGTGCAAGGGTTTGGCGCTACTCAAGCAGATGAGACAGGACCTGCAGGAAATCAGGAGGCAATGGGCGGGCTGCCATGTCATATGGTCGGAGTTTATTCCCAGGCGGGTGTGGAGGGGAGCTGAGCGCCCAGGGGCCATAGACAGGGCTCGTAGGAAGATCAATCGTGAGATGCGCGCTTTCTGCGCCAGGGAGGGGGTGGGGAGGATGGAGCACCCGGAGTTGCGCTATGGTGCAAACTATTTCTTCTTGGAGGATGGGGTCCACCTGTCCAGGTACGGCATGGAGCTGTATATAGTGCAGTTAAAGGAGGCTTTAGATGGGGCCCTGGGGGTGGTCAGGTATCCCAGGAGACAGGAGTCCTAAGGGGGGGGTCGAAAGTCGTAAGCGACTTTCGAGTGGCGCTGTCCTAAGGAAATAGGGTGGTTGGCTGGAGGCCTGGGACTGCATGGTAGCGGGGGTTTGGGGTCATGGAGGTCATTAGGGGCATCTAGTAGAGGGGCAGGTTGATGAGCGTATGTTGTTGTATTACTGTTGCAATGTTCGGGCTTACATTTAGGGGTGGGGGTGGGGGGCTGTTAGGCAGTTGTTAATTAGTGAGCAGTAGTTTTGTGCGGCACAGGCCAAGGGGGATGTGTTATACGTGCACCTGATTCCAATAAAAGCGGCCTTTTTCACACACTTCTGGTGTCAGTGTCTTTGCTTCCCCCCCCCTCACCTACTGGTGTGCCCCAATGGGGATTTGGGGGGGTGGCCGACCAACGGGAGGCTCGCCCCCCCGGGGAAGTTTGGGGCACCAGGGGAGGGGGGGGGAGGGGGAAGTTTGGCACTCGGGGATCGCCGTAGCGGCGCTTTTGGGCTGGTTGGGCGGTTTGGGCTCCTTTTGGGCTGCTTCTGGACGGGGGGCTATATAGCCGGCCATTTTGTGTCACCGCGCACGTTTGTGGTGCGGTGACACAGCAGCCAGGTCGCAGGAAGATTTTGTCCCTCCCTCCCTCCCTTTTTTGCAGGGTTTTTTCGGCATTTTTAGGCCAGGGTTGTTTCCCTTTGTGGGGTGGGGGGGGGGGGGTGGTCGAGGATATGGTCCCGAGGGGCTTTTTTGGTTGATGGTGCACTATTTAGGTTTGAGGTTGTGTTTTTTGTCGCTGGAACAGGTGCGTTGTGGGGCGCTGTCCTAAGGAAATAGGGTGGTTGGCTGGAGGCCTGGGACTGCATGGTAGCGGGGGTTTGGGGTCATGGAGGTCATTAGGGGCATCTAGTAGAGGGGCAGGTTGATGAGCGTATGTTGTTGTATTACTGTTGCAATGTTCGGGCTTACATTTAGGGGTGGGGGTGGGGGGCTGTTAGGCAGTTGTTAATTAGTGAGCAGTAGTTTTGTGCGGCACAGGCCAAGGGGGATGTGTTATACGTGCACCTGATTCCAATAAAAGCGGCCTTTTTCACACACTTCTGGTGTCAGTGTCTTTGCTTCCCCCCCCCTCACCTACTGGTGTGCCCCAATGACGAATGCTGGCCCGTCGGCCAACAGTCGTGCGCAGCACTGGGGAGGTAGTGCACGCGACGACCGTTGGCCGACGACAGCGCTTAAGGGGTTAAGAAAGCTTTTGTTTACATCACCCCACTGTAAGTGCTTTATAAATACTTGCAAACTCAGGTAGGATACCTGTGTGTACCTACTTCAACAGTACATCAAATGCTTTGAAGTATTATTTCAGTTTCTGCATGCAAATTATGTGACACCATGCAAACTCCTCAAACATGCTATGTAAACACTCGCTAACTTAATATATAACAAGGCAGTTGATGAACATGGTGCGGCAATAATCATTATTAAATGCAGTGCACAGTTTATATGACCCATTCATTGCCTGGTTGGGAAAGGGATCTGAAAGTTCTGCCCCTTGCCCACACCATGAAGCGCACTGGGCACCACGGACTAGACCCCACGGTTGCACGGTCTTCTGGTTACACCATCACTGTCCAACTTTCACTTTGCCTCGTCGTTTTCTACACAGTTATGAATTTCCCACTTTTGCCATGGGAATTTTAATCAGAAAATAGTGTTTCTTTTTCAGATAGATCAAAAGTTACTAAAAAACACAATACGTTCTGCTGCACGTTGGCACACCCTTTGGAAAAGTTAGGTGGTCTCCAACAGTGGTGTGATTGCTCTGTGGGTTACTACAGTGAACTTTGGAGCGTTAACACTTGAAGTGGTTCTTTCTTATTTAGGCGTTTCATTGATTGTCCTTCTGTTAGTTTTCCTTTCTTCCATATTTTGCCCAAATACAATGTCGATCTCCTGCTTATATCCGATTTAAAGGGGAAAGTATCCGATAGACATTGGAGTGTTTGTAGAGGAACAATCACTAGCAGTAAAGCATTTTTAATCCGCAAGCAGTTATTTTCTTGCCTCTATGATGTAATCCTTTTCCCAAATGTTTCTGAATATGCACAGGAGTTACATGGCTGGGATGCTTGTAGTCCTTCCCTTGGCATATCATAAAATAAATAGGTAATTCGATAGGTTTAGTGTGAAAACGTGTTTGCCACTGAATTAACTGGATTTCGAAAAATCCGCACCTCACATTGAACAGAACCAAATATTTGAAGGGTAGAATAACATCGGAGAGTAATTGGGGGGATTTAGATGCTGACGTAGGCCCTTTTTTTCTCAACACCTCTTCCTGTCAGTCTATGCAAGGTTTATTTGAGATTTATACTTGCCCAAAAAAGCGCTTCAACACCCTTTCAGGGGTAACAAGCGCTTTAGAAATACAAACCTTTTTTCCTCTTCTATCCTTCTACTATCCTTCCGAATCCAAATAACGGACTAACCTATCCACCACTTAAATTACTTTCATATTTCACTATACTAATTCAACACTAATCCTTTATGGGTCCTGAGTAGCGTGCTACTTGCCGAAAAAGCGCTTTGACGCCTCGTCAGTGGTAGTAAGCGCTATATAAATATATAAATGCAAATACAATACAATAAAGAATACTACTAGCAAACATTTACCAGTCATGGGAAAATGGGGACCCTTTGAAGCGGAAGAGGCAGTCCTTTTTAGGTCTCACCTGACCCAGCGCATGCTGGATCTGGCCAATTAAGTAGGATGTAAAGAAGAGTGACTGGAAGACAACAAATAGTAAGCAATGGGTGAGCTCCAAGCCCCTTTTAGGCCTTGCCTTGGCAGCGCATGCGCTGCTCTGCGAGGCATGCTGTACTCCGGTATAGACTTGAAGCTCCGTCCACACTCCGCCCATATTTTTCATTGGCTAGTGTCATTGTCTGCTGTAAACTGTAGCTTTTCGTTGGTCAATAGGCTTAGTAGTCCCTCCTTAGTACCGCTCTGTCTCATTATGTAACCCCCTGTTACGTCTGTTATTTAGTAGGATTTCATTACAGCCTCCAAGCACAAATGTTCTCAAATAACTTTGTCCTGCCTGCAGACAGGACTCGCTTTCTCCTAACGCTTTAAAAAAATATATAGCACAGGCACTAAATGCGTAAATGCATTTGCAATGCAATAGGTCTCGCATTTGCGAGAGTTTAAGCTATTGGCATTGTGAATGAAAATACCCTTTATTTATCTGTTTTAAAAGCAAAACATATAAATACACGGCATTGTCATTTACAATGCCAATAGCTCAAACTCTCTTAAATGCGAGACCTATTGCATTGCAAATTCTTGTTGTATATAATAGTGTCTCACAAGTGAGACGCATGCGCTAGCGCATGCACTCACAGGCTAAACCCTAAAAATGAAGTCGTTCTAACACAATAATATGCCTTTTGTTACCGCATTATTTAGTTAGCCTTGCCACAGGATTTGATCCTCCTTGGCTGCATGATTCCAGATGAAGCCCTGTCTATATGATACAGTATTTTGCATACACTTTGTACCTTTTTAGTTTATTGCACAACTGACAAGAAAATATCAGTCTTTTTTTTTTTTTGGTTTGCATATGTTGGCACACTCGTTTTTATATCATAGTTTATGACATGAACTCAAAATAATTGACTATTAGTGAGGCTATTTGTGGTGCAAATAACAACATTAATCGAAATTCTCCATCTCTGAAGCAAGGGGACCCCAGGAAGTGGTCTTCATGCATATGTAAAACTGCAGTGTTAGTTCTTGAAAGAAAATCGCATATTCGCTCTCACAGAAAAAGTAACAAGCATTTACAATGCAACGGTTTCGCCTTTGGAAAAGTTAGAGCTATTGGCATTGTAAATGACAAAATTTGTATTTGTGTTGGTTTTGAAAACAGATAAATAAATGGCATTGCCATTTACATTGCCAATAGCTTAATCTCTCGCAAATGTGAGAGTGAGATAAAGAAGCTGGGACTGCATGGTGGTGGATGAAACAAGCATGAGGTTCAATCCATATGCAGCCTCTGTATTTGGTAATCTGACCTTCAATAGTACCAGACTAGAATTCTGAAAAAAACTTTGGGTTTCAGCACTTATTCTTTTACAAATATGCACTGAGTGAAAGTAGGAGTGGGACATAATATGTTGCTGAGCGGTAGAGGGAAAGATTTGTGAAGCTGAAAAGGTGGTGAACGAATGACAGCTAGAGATGAGAGAGGCAGACTCAGAAAGATGGAACTGAGAAGTTTGAGAGATAAAGGATGAGTAACAAGGTTCATTGGGGCATTGCAAATTGACTTTTCAGGAGCACAAAGGCGGCACTTTTGATCATTGGCATACACCTACGTCGGAGACTTGGGATCCCTCCAGATACAAGCAATGTGTACTTTTGGAGTACCTAAACCCACATTGTGTAAAGCAATAACACCTGATCACTGGATGACGCGTCAATGAAAATTCTTCTGATGCTGTGAGTAGTGTGCAAGAGGGGGGGGGGGTGCTTGAAAGCGGTGGGTGGTAGGGTGATAAAATGTGGGGTCCCCTTCCAGGGGGCCTCATGAGATTTCGTTCATCCCTCTCAGGCCCTTGCGTGCATGCTCTCAAAGCGCCCTTCCCCCACAATGCTTTGCACACAAATAAACCTGACTTCATCAACCTTGACTGATACCAGTTTCACTTGACTGTATAAATGTCTCGATGGGCTACAGTTGGAGGTCGTTTCTGCAATTCAGTGCTACCTATATGCACGCACACATTGCGACCCCCCTCAATATAGCCCTAGTGCACTTCCTGCCCGCAGATGATTCATGCCCTGATCATGTAAACCACCCCCCCCCTCTGATACATTCCTCAGCAATGTCCCTTTTCCCAACAGCGTAACTATGCAAAGCTCTCACCCAACTCTGCATACAGGACTCACCAACCAAACCATAACATTTCCCACCCATAGATGGATGCTCCCGGACCTCGCTGAAGGCAAGGAATATCACTTCAGGGTAACACTAGAGGAAGCAATGTACTTCATACATGATGACAATCGCCTCTACCAAGGTGTGATGTACCCTAAAGTGGTAGAACTAATGCACTAGAGCTGATGTGCTGCTACAGTATTACCATGTACATATGATAGCGCATCACTTTCATTTGTATGGCCTTCTAGTGCTTTTAGTGATCAAGTGGTGCCTCTCCCCTCCCCCGTGGTGCCCTCCATGCAGATGGAAGCTTTCTCACTGACCGAAGTGACACGCATTACAGTACAGGTGATCGGATCATGTATGGGTGGGACTCTTCGGTGACGTGGTATAGCTACTCTCTAGTATGTGTGGGATGCTACTGCCGGTCCCTATATGATAGGTGTGAAGTAGTAGCGCAGCGAGGCCCGGGGCTAGGTGTGGGGAGCTGCAGCTGGTTGTTTCCATACAGGTGTCATGTGGCACAGGGGTGTCTTATGAGCAGTTCTGACGTGGTGCGAGCAGACCGCTCTGGACACGGATGATGTGGTACAGCTAGTCCCTTCCGGGTAGGTTTGACGTAGTGGTGCTCCTGTACAGGCACCTCTGATGAGGTAACACTGGACCCATACAGTGTGAGTCTGGTGTGATGGAGCACAGGAGGTCATCGCTGGATAGGCGTGTGCTGGTACACGTTGTACCCTGCGGGAGGTGTGTTGTGATAGAGGTACCCGGTGTTGTGATGCGTCCTTTCCTCACACACAGATGTCTGCCATGGTCATGCTGGTGCACTTCAGGTGTGATTAAAGCTTGTCGCCCGCAGACAGGTATGACCTGGTCGCGCTGGTTCCCTAGGGTAGGTGTGACGTGGTACAGCTGGTTCCCCAAGGTGACTGTGCCCTATGGTAGTTGTGGTATGCTATTGGTCTGACCTGGTCGCGCTGGTTACCTAGGAAGTGTGTGACGTGTCTCCGCTGATGCCTGGGAGTGCTGGAGGGGGGGGACATGCGGTCACAGTCCGAGCCGGTACACTGGTGGTGTGTTTCGGCCCCCATCACCCCCTCTGTATCAATGCCCCCTTAAAGGAGGGTCCCGTGCTCCAGGTTTGAGCAGCCTTCGCCCCATGAGAACCTCCGATCCCTTCTCATCCGATTATCGATCTCTGCCCTCCGATGTGTGCCTCCATTCTGGCTGGGACAAAGGAGCCCTCTCTGTGCCGCGCTAATCCGCAGCCTGAGGCGCCTCCAGCCCTTTAATGCTTCCCGGGTTGGGTAACAGTGACGGCGGTGCTACCTGTTACATAAACAGCCGCTTATTACAGATGCACCCGTTGGCCATTTTATCCTTTTTAATATCGTCAGAATGAAGTTCGAACTCAAGCTTTCGGCACCAGAGAGAGGTCTCTACGGCTGGGTGGATGCAGGCTCACCAGTCAATCCTCTAGCATAAGGGATGGATGCGGTCCCGATTGGCATAGCTAGCAATAGTGCACCAGGTGCAGTGGCTCTGGGCTCAAGGGTTTTGAGGGATTTACAGCATCCCGGTTAGTAATTGTATTTGCTACCAAACCAGGTGTGCATTAGGGCCACACACCCAGCCGCACCCTAGTGCTGATGGAAGTCAGGGCTTGACGCAGCTGATCTGAGAGCTCTGTTGCGGTACAAGGGCCAGACTGAGTCAACCATTTTGTTTTACCTTCACCCAACTCAGTGCGCTAAGTCTGGGGCACCGAGAAGTCCCAAAGCTGCTTCTCTGTGTACACCGCACCAGCCCAAGAGCTAGGTACCATGAATGTGGAAGAGCTTTGACCGATGCTTTCTATAGGCCGAGGCTCACGGCTGAACATTCGTTTATTTAAATATTATTTGTTTATAGCATTTGTCAAGCACAACTGTCAGGATCGAACACATAACGTTCATGATAGAATACACTGAGCCTCGCTACGCCAGACACCACATTCATAGACCGGAAAGGAACCTGGAGCAACCTCGTGATCCCCGCTGCGAGCTTTCTGCCCCGGACGCCTCACCTTTGTCGTCCACAGCTTGAGATGCGAGAAGTCGACGGGCCCCGGCGCCATCTTCGGCAGAATGACCAAAACAAACCTCTGAAGAAAAAAAAAAAAACAACCGCCCACCGCCGCAATGACGACGTTAAAGGGGCGGAGAGCGAAAAAATCGCGAGAAACGCCCACAAATCTGCTCCGGCAATGACGGACAGATCTGTCTTCCAATGGCTAGCCTCCATTTATGGAGCTAGCCAATGGAAGACAGAGGCGGGAGGAAGCTCCATACTGGTAAACAAAGGTATTCGCCTGTGCGATACTGCTTGCGCAGTAAACGCCAGGCGAAACCTAAAAACATTCAAAAGTGCATACCTTGGAGGTGCACAGTTAGGGCTAAATAATCCCACTTCAGCGCCTCTGGTCTGTGCTCCCAAATGAAGGATCACCCACGGACCATAATCACATGGGTTACCTACAGGCTACATCCACACAACACAACAGTCAAATTGCTGCCAGGCACTCAAAGGACGGGTACGAGTGCATACTTAATTAGTGCTAGGAATGTTAATTCTCCTTATTCTCTTCACACTTAATACTTAGCCCTTTTGTGAAGGAATCCACATTTGAGAAGGACAAAGATAAAGAGCCTCAACACTCATTCAGTCCTTGGCCTCTCCTTAGAAAAATCACCTCTGTTCGTGATGTCCGACTTGTATGTCAGCACCAGGAGACCCTTATGGGTAAGTAGTCGCGCTTTATAAGAAACCTGATTGATTAATTTCCACGCCCATCTGCGCAGTGCCTCCTTTTGCATGACCACCTATTTAACGAAACACTGCACACAGCATGCCCATTCCATGCTTGGTTTCTTATTTTTAGTCATAAAAATTCAGCACTGACACTCAGTACCTCCTGCTCTCTCACTCTAACATATGTCACAATCAGGGTGGCCAGACTACTCCATGCACACTGCAAAGCACTCTCAAGTTCTGTAGTTCATTGTTATTTAGTGTGCTAGTTTAATTAGGTCAACTTGAAGCTAAAAAGTCTACAACCCCGAGAATGGGTTGAAATATTTTATTAAAATACAGGACTTGAAACCTTGTATTCAGTGTGAATGTACAGGTTTTGTTCCCCCAACTTGCATAATGCACGTCGTATGCCTAAATGTATCATTTCATTGCGTACAGTACACTTTCGATATTTCTTTTTTAAGTTCAGATGGGCGGCGTTATGTCGTGCCTTCATCAACACTTTGTTATTCGAACTGGATTTTGTTTTTAGCAGCACCACCATTGAAAATTGCAGAATGTTAGGTGCTTGAAGGCTAATCACGTTTTTTAAGCATGGAGCTTGCATTCTGCTCTTGTTTAGTCTATCAGAAAGTCTGGAATTGCAGAGTCTGCTACTCCTAATAAACCCCCAGAAGGGGTTTGCATGTGAATGCTGGAAATGATAGTCAGAAAAACAAAACTAACAAACATTGACAAAGCCCATTGTTTTTGCTAATGTTTTTTAGCCATGCTGTACACCAGTACGACTGCTGTACAGAATTGCAAAAGAAAAAAAAACATAATGTGAAGGCGCTGTTTTAGAGTGTGGCATTAAATCACTGTTTAAAAAATAAATGAATGGGTGGGTTGGGGTGGGTGCAGGGGTAGGCAACATGGAGAAGGTAGGAAGCAACACTATAGGTGGGCTTAGAAGCACAATGGGCTGGGAGAGAAGGAACCCCGGGCTGGACTGTTTTTGGAGGCGGTGGAGATGAGCAAGTCATGTCTGTCGACTACCACCATTCCCCCTCTTACCTGCACCAGGCAACAAACTTAGGGTCGGCCCTGGGTTGCAGTGGGTCTAGCTATGCCACTGATTCTTTCTTTTCCTTCTTGTCCAGAGAATAAAAGGAAAGTTTCCACTTCTCCTGCTCTGCCACTGTCAGTTGCCCTCCCGCTCTCTTTCTTCCCCTTATTCCCTCTTTCTCTCTCTGCCTTGCCCCTCCACACTTGCTGACAAGAAACGACTCTTACCCCCTCTTTCCTCTCCTTTCCTTTATTCCTTCCCCCGTGAAATGGATTCCGAAAAAAAAGAAACACTTTTGCTGGAAATGTCTTTATCTGACATTTTGCTATTCCAAAGTGGGGTTCTGGGACAGAGAAAAAAAAGGTTCAAAGCAAGACCAATAAATAAAGCAAGAAAGAATGGTCGCAACGTGGCTAGATTGGTTTTATTCACACCCAAACACATGTGCACCACTTTACAGAGTTTGCCAGTGAAGCGCTTCTTTCGTTTTCTCTTCTTTCTTTGAACAACATTGTTTTCCCCGGGTGGGGAAGTGCACCATTCCTGGAGGTATTGCAATACCAGGTGGATGGGTGGAGTGGAAAACGTTTAATTTTGATCCTTATCAGCTGTATTCCTTATTTTAATTTATAAAATGTGTACTGTGGCTCTGCATTCAGTGATGTTGTCTTTTTAAACCATACTCCTTATGTTTTGTAAGGAAATAAGTAATGGTCATTGAAATGGGTCCATTCCGGGCCCTGTAGTCATGCCTTAACTTTTCAGGCAAAATCACTCATTGATTTCTGAATAATGAGTGTAAAAGTTTTAAGGTAACCTTGTTGTTCCTGCTTACATTTCACATGCTTTACTTAATCTTGCATTCCCTATTAGTGTTTGCTTTTTCAGGATGTTATTCCTTTTTTGTCAGGCAGCATTTTACTCCTGTCTAGTGCATAATTTGAATTGAGTCGCCCCCAGGTGTTTATAGCGGGGCACAATTGGATTGTAGCTGAAGGCAGTGCGAGTTTCTCTCAGTGAGGCAGTATGGTGTTCAGTGAGGTAGAGGGGTGGCACTATGGTCAGAGATCCAAATTATGAACTGGAGAACCATGTTCAGCATTCATGGCCAGTCCACCAGACGTCCCATGCTGGACCTTAGAAGGCACCTTAGAAGCCCTGGTGTCTTATTACCAGCAGGTGACCCTAGCGGTGGCAAGTGTGGATTAACCTTGAAGGCCCATCCACCACAATCAATCCTGAAGTTCACCTCCAGTCTTGCGGGCAGGCCTACAAAGTAGGCCACCCTAGTCCGAAAGTGACTCTGTCACTGAAGTCATAGGACCCTCAAGGCCAGTCCGCCTCACCCATTGGTAGCTCCATTGGCCTTGTTTCAGCAGTAGTAGTGCAACTCACTAGGGATCAGCAATGCAAGATTTGCACTCACACCAAACTAAGTTTGCAAACTTAATGATCTTCTGCTTTGTGCTCAAGCATTTTTAACATGTGCTGCCTGCTTTCGGGCCACTAAAATCATGCAGCAATGGAGGACAAAATTATGTTGCAGTGTTGACTAAATTATGCAGCAAAAAACAGGCTGCAGCGAAATGCGTTACATTTAACAGTCTCTGCAAAGATTTTGCCTCATTAGCATCAATGTATTATGCAAATGCAGCTGTGTGAAAGGTGACCAGTTAACCTTTGCAAATGGCCTTCCACGTAGCAGCAGCACAAGTTACATTTTTTTGTAACTTTTGATCCATTTGAGCTACAAACAATTTTTTTGTTAAAAACGTCACTTTATGCAGCAAATTATGTATTATGTGGCAAATATGGCAGAGCCATAATTTTGTAGGGAAACATTTTCAAACTAGGGTATTTTGTCATTCATGTTTGAACTGCTCTTATGGAAAAAGGGAGAAGAAGTTCTGATGACAGAAAATACATGGCTTGGAGACAAACTGCTTGCAATTCCACTTTTACGCGTATTTGGAAACATATCTAACTTTTTTAATGTAGTTTAATGTCAATAACTCATATTAATCCTTAAATAGCCATTGGTTGAATTAAATAAAGTAATAGGTTGTAACCGGTCAGTGAAATGCCAAAGAAATACAAAAAATTGGGATATTTTGCTCTTTCTGGCCACACCACTGACTCCGTCCCCTGACCAATCCTCAGGTTATTTCTGCCCTTTGATTCTCTTCCAACAGTTCCTCTACTTTTTTCCCCTACTCCGACCACTAGGTAAGAGACAATGCTCCATGGGAACGACAGACACAACACTGTGAAAAAAAAGGCAGCAAATGTAAAGCAGCCAAATGAGAGTGACCGGGATGCCAGACGATGGTAAGCTATGGACGGGCTCCAAGCCTCTGTAAATTCTTGACAAATCCACAAAACATTTTTCTTAACCACACAGCTTGTGCTGACAAGATTGCACGACCTACCGATAGGTTAAGGGAGGTGAAGCAACAGTTATGTAGGGTTCATCATGTGCATGGCTGTCTGAGGAATGGCTTCAACAACAAATCAAAGCACACTGCATCCTGTGGGAAGTAATTATGGTAGATCTAATGCATCAGTGGAAGAGTGTAGTGTATACAGAAGTTACGAGAGTGATGGTCCAGGCTGGCAATGATTACAGAAAGCAACCGGAAGAAGGAAATGTGCTACTTGCCGTGTATTACATGACGGTACAAAAGGGGGTGGTGATGGACGGAGCATCTGAACCAATCAAACGCTCACACCCAGTCAACAGATCTGGGTTTAATCCATCACCGTTCTTTAGCCTACTCTGCCACCCCAGTTCAGACATGGCCATATGCAAATCAGTCTGGCCCTGTGCCTCATGGGAACAGTCTAGCCCAAACTGCCAAGCCATGCCTTTCCTGGACCAGAAACAAGCTTCCTAGGACCGGTTTCTGGCCTTACAGCCGTCTTCAGCCAGGCTTGCTGGAATCCAGTGGCAAAGTGAGCAAGGGACTCACGTCTGAGCATACCCTGCAAAATTATGGCGAACAAAGCGGTACAAAAGGGGGTGGTGATGGACGGAGCATCTGAACCAATCAAACACTCACACCCAGTCAACAGTTCTGGGTTTAATCCATCACTGTTCTTTAGCCCACTCTGCCACCCCAGTTCAGACATTACATGATAGCACTGGCACAACTGACACGCACAGCCAGGCAGAAATTTGGGTTCCTACCCCTGTTTTTAACCATTTTCAATGGTACCCTTAGGATTTCTGACAAGATATGTACCACTAAGATCCTAGACATGCATGAGAGTGATGCTCGAATTTGATAAGTGATGCTGCTGATAGAAACTTGGGTACCAGTAAATTAAAGCAGAAATGAAAAGAGATCTGGCTAGATCAGGCACAGGCTGTCTCTCCAGAGCTTTGCTTGGCTAGATGTGCGGAGGAATTTTCACAACAAAGTGGTCTCCATTGAAGTCAGGTTGGTCTGAGTATAAGGCGAGCGTGTAAATGGTAGAGAGATCCTGGGGGGAATTCAGGAGGTCCTTGTTAGTGGTCGGTAAATTGCCCAGTAAAGGTGACAGGCTATTGGACTGGGGTTGGCATTGAGGGATATAGACCAAGCAGCAGGGTGATATTGGGTTCTTGTATCATTCTATAGGCAACCATGCTTCGGAGTCCAGCCGGATTGGAAGTATGGAATTGATGTGCTTGGGGCTCCTTACTGTGATAAGAGGTTTGGAATGTAGCTAGAGTTTTTGTCTGAGAAAGCAGATGTGCAGAGGTCAGGCCAAGGAGGCTTGAGGTGAAACTATTGACCACTTTTGAACTAACTAGCAAGAAACATGGTGCTCCTGAATTTTGAGATACACACCATAGGAAACGACAACAGGCGATAACGCAGATTAAAAGAGACATGGTGGAGGCACAGAACATATATATGGCTAGAAATAGTCATAACATGGACCCAGGTTTTGAAACGAGGGTGAAAAGAGAGGAGCTCAGAAAGCCGGTCATCAGTAGGGTTAGCAAGGAGTTCTACTAATAGAACACATTGGATTGGTGAAGCATGAGGAACAAAAGTTTAGTTTCCCTTCGCTTTCAGGAAGGATGAAGTTCATCTTTGCTGTTTGTCATTAGCGGCATACCCGATGCCTTTGATGAAGGTGGTGGAATAATTTATCGCAGGGGCTGTAAGTGGTTTGTGGGGCAGTAACACCACCTCTGGAGAGCGATTTTCTAGTTTGTTTGTTATGTTTAAAGTATATTGGGAGGTTGAATTGCCTAGGAAGTCTAGAGGTGAGATAGGGTGATGGGTCGCGGGGTGTCATGGCCGCTGTGCTTCAGGGTGGGCAGGCTTGCCCAAAGTTTGTAGGGTGTAGCGCAGGGAAACAGGAGTGGCAGGGACGAACAGCTAGTAGTGAGTTGGTTGGTAGGCATGCAATGAAGACCATATGAGACAGAAAATTAAGAAATCATAAGACCTGAGAGTGGGAAGGGGAAATTGATGGAGCTTGTCATAAGGGGAGAGTTAATATATTTATGGGTCCGAAATCTATTTTTGTAACGTTCAGGTATATTTAGATTGCCAAAGGGGCTGAAGATGTGCTGTTGACTGTTTATGGCTGAGAGTACGAAAACTGTTGGGGTCACACTTTGTATGAGGACAAGCATGCTACCTTATTTGAACTCAAAACATTGCTTTCTTGTGGGTATCAGTCAAGCTGAAGGAGAAACAAGCTTAGAAGACTAGTGACAGAAGGTGTGTATCACTTACAACGCAACTTTTACGTCGTAATGCTGTTACAACGCAGCTATTACAACGCAGGATCCATTACATCGGATGCCATTACAACGCATGGCATTACATAGCAGATGGTATTACAACGCATACCATTACATCGTAAATATTGGTAAGTATATAATTTTTTTTTATTTTATTTAATATTATATAATTGATTTAATTATTATTAATTATAAATAAAAATAAATAAAAATATTTATTAATGTATTTAAATATTATAAATTAAATTTATTAATTTAAGTAATTTTTAAAATAAGTATGAGTATAGGAGTATATGTTTTGGGGTACTGAGGTATATGTTTTGGGGTGTTTGGGTATTTTTAGGTTTTAGGGCAGGGTTTGGGTTTTGGGGTACAGGGGTGTTTTTAGGTTTTAGGGCAGGGTTTGGGTTTTGGGGTACATGGGTGTTTTTAGGTTTTAGGGCAGGGTTTGGGTTTTGGGGTACAGGGGTGTTTTTAGGTTTCAGGGTAGGGTTTGGGTTTTGGGGTACAGGGGTGTTTTTAGGTTTTAGGGCAAGGTTTGGGTTTTGGGGTACAGGGGTGTTTTTAGGTTTCAGGGTAGGGTTTGGGTTTTGGGGTACAGGGGTGTTTTTAGGTTTCAGGGTAGGGTTTGGGTTTTGGGATACAGGGGTGTTTTTAGGTTTCAGGGTAGGGTTTGGGTTTTGGGGTACAGGGGTGTTTTTAGGTTTCAGGGTAGGGTTTGGGTTTTGGGGTACAGGGGTGTTTTTAGG
Organism: Lissotriton helveticus; assembly: GCF_964261635.1. Classification (NCBI taxonomy): domain Eukaryota; kingdom Metazoa; phylum Chordata; class Amphibia; order Caudata; family Salamandridae; genus Lissotriton; species Lissotriton helveticus. The sequence continues at coordinate 723,974,967 of NC_136072.1, forward strand.
TTTCAGGGCAGGGTTTGGGTTTTGGGGTATATGGGTGTTTTTAGGTTTTAGGGCAGGGTTTGGGTTTTGGGGTACAGGGGTGTTTTTAGGTTTCAGGGTAGGGTTTGGGTTTTGGGGTACAGGGGTGGTTTTAGGGCAAGGTTTGGGTTTTGGGGTACAGGGGTGTTTTTAGGTTTCAGGGTAGGGTTTGGGTTTTGGGGTACAGGGGTGTTTTTAGGTTTCAGGGTAGGGTTTGGGTTTTGGGGTACAGGTAGGGTTTGGGTTTTGGGGTACAGGGGTGTTTTTAGGTTTCAGGGTAGGGTTTGGGTTTTGGGGTACAGGGGTGTTTTTAGGTTTCAGGGCAGGGTTTGGGTTTTAGGGTACAGGGGTGTATTTAGGTTAAATTAAATTAATTATATTATATTAATTACATTTCTTAATTAAAATAATTAAATTAAATACATTATTTTAAATAATTTAATTTAATTACAATCAAAAAAATATTTAAATTAAATTAATTTAATTATATTAATTAAATAAAATTAATTACAATTTTTATTAAAATTCATTTAAATAAATAAATTTAAATTTATTAAATAAAAATAATTACTATTTTAAAATGTATTTTAATTAAATTAATTTAATTAAATTAACTTAATTACATTTTTTTTAAAAAGGTATACTTACCTATACTTACGATGTAATGCCATGCGTTGTAATAGCATCTGCTATGTAATGACATGCGTTGTAAAGGTTTGCATTGTAATGGTTCCTGCGTTGTAAAAATTGCGATGTAACGGTCTGCGTTGTAAAATAACGCGTTGTAACATCATAGATCCGTGACAGAAACATGTGAACCTTCAAGCAACCTAATCATGAGACTGAGGCCCAGCATTAGCACAACTCAAAGTGCACTTATTAGAGCATTTAAAAATCATGCAAGTTTTTAACTTTTATTTTACTTTCTGGGTTATTCATAGATGAAACATTGTCGTTCGTTTTCAAGTGGGCAAAATAGTACTGCTGGTGTTAAAGAATTAACAAGTGGTTTTGGAAGCCAATTTTCTTGATTTCCTGATAACAGGTCTGCGTTGTAGTGAACTGTGCTTTTGCTTTGACCTGAATTGGACTGTATTTTTGAGTAAGATACCCGAAATTCAGCAAATGCCTGCTGCACCAACCAGAACTGAGCACCCACAGCTAGTAGAATTTCTAGCTGTGGCTTAGAGACAGTCTTAACTGTGTCGCCAGGCTCATGTTTTTTTTATCTCTCTCACTTACATCTCTCAGCCCTCTTTATCGACTGATCTGATTAAATGTCATTAAAATGTTTCTTCTGGGCAATGGGTCGGCCCTTTCCATCCACTGGTTGTCTTGCTCTGTGAGTGGCAGCATTTGTCCTGATCATTTGTGCCCAGCGGCATGTGAAGAAGAATCTACTTCAGGCCCAGGGCTGGTGCACCTTGGCTGCTAGGCCACTCCTTTTATTTGTTTCTTTATAATACCGTGGCCACATATTTTTACATATTACTTAACGTTTGGAAAAGTAGAACAAAACTGCATGCTTACCAAGGCTTGATTTATCAACTTTGTGCCAATGCTTGTTTTATCTGGCTGTGACTGTGGATGCGGAGGTGGCAGAAAGACAATTTAGGGCTGCGAAAAGTACCTGCAGCAGTCCCATGCACACAGGGGCTTATTAAGGATTTTGGAGGCCCTGGCCCAAACATATTTTGGGGCCCGTGTATGGCACAGACTTGAATTTATGATCCAGTTTCAGCTCTTTCATGCCCTCTATGGCCAGGTCATTTACCGTGCACAGGCACATTGGTCCAAATTCTAAATGTGTTTGCATCCACTATTTAGGGACAATGACTGTGTTTTCAATATTGTAACACAGCAGCAGGTCATTCTGTGACCCACCTCCCATGTCTCCTATGTGAGGTCCTGTTTTGCTCTAAAAGAATTTTTTTTAAGGATGTTGCATGAAACATAAACTCAACATTTCTCTGCAAAAATGTCTGTTCTCCCATATCACCAAATTTGAAAATAAATTAAAGGAAATCTGTATTTAAAACAATTTGTTGAAGAATTATTCAAGGTCACCAGGGCAAATCTCTTAGCGGGGGGGATGGGAAATTTGATCCAAAAGGCTGGGATCCTGACCAAGCACCCACTCTGCCCATGCCTTAAAACGTCTTTGTGTTCTCACGCATTGGGGCACTCAAACTCCTCCGACACACTTGGATTGGCTACCGAGGCTCTGGTACATAATGGGGATGGAACGTATCACTCTCACATTGAAAGATTAAAGCTTTTTTTTCACCAAAATCTGGAAACCCTTCTTGATGACAGAATTTTGAGAATTGACCTGTCCCAAGTACCTACGCTTACTTCGCTTGTCAGACTCCGACAGAGAAATAACACATAACCCTTAACCACATTGACGCTGATGATGAGCTCAGCTCGTCATGAGGTACACCTCTCGTACGCTCATGACGAGCTGAGCTCGTCATGAACCGCGGGTTTTTTAAAACTTCAGCGCACAGCGGGAAAATGCGCCGCAGCGATGCGGTTAATGAGAACGAGAGAACTGGGCGACAAGATTATTTCTTGCATTTTTCTCAACACAATTTTTTGGGGCGGAACTAGGTTCGGGAGGGTGAGGTGGGAGTTGGAAGGAGTTTATGGGTTTTGAATAATACTGCTGTTATCGTAGAAGGTGGTAGGTACTCCCACCAGTTGTATACGCTGGTTATTTTTGAAAATCTTAATAAAGCCATTCTAAAACTAAAACGTCTGTGTGCACACACCCCACACAAAATTGGCACTAGGTACATGAAAGCATGTCTATTGGCCATGTCATGCCACTCTTTTCAGTGAACAAAACAAGTTTTTTTTACATGTGGTTTCAGAAAGAAAGTATAGGTTTTAGTTTTCATTGGCAGTTCTGAGAGGGAGCTCCATGAATAAGAGGCCTGGAAGGAAAGGCTTCTTTTAGTGGGCTGCTTGATCAGATCACCCGGTACTACATGAAAGTAGAACATACCACAGAACTACAACACACTAAGCCACACTACCCCAAACATTATTCATCACCAGACCACATCATACCAAAATACATCACTATTTGCCAACCCCACTAGTCATAGTGGATTGACCCTTGGGCGAGGCTGACATTTGAGCAAGAGTGTCTCTTGGGCTGGCGAGACAGTAAGGCTTGCCTAACGCTTGATAGAGGGACTTCTGAGGACTTAGATGCAAGTACAGTGGATACACATGGGTAGGAGAGATCACCGTGGCCATGGTAAATAGATATATCCTGGGGATGGTTTGTACCGTTGAAACCTTGACCAAGGAAGCTCCATATTATGGCTACACTTTCAAAATTGATGCTTTGGAGCTGAACGCAACACTGCAATTGTTTAGAAATGTTACATTGCGCAAATCTCTCGCTCTCTTATACACACATGCATATATAGCGAACAAGTGCAGAAGATAGCGACTGTAGTAGGGGCCAAGTTTAAACTTTTATAGTAAATAGATATTTTTGATGTATGAAGAACTCTGTTGTTCAAACAATCTGTACAATTCATTTTTGTTAAAAAAGAATCATATTCAGATTCAAAACAAGAGCATTTTTAACCAAGAGCCATTTTGGCTCCAGATATGTGCAGTCTGATTGGCTAGCTCTGACTGAAAATGTAGTTTCAGCATTCATTAGATGACACAAATTATTATTGGCTATTTTGCTCTTGTAAGTGGCACAAAAATAATTTGCACGGTACAAGTCGCTTGTGGGAACATTTCTGAATCCCATGTAGTGGGTGAGGAGATGAGAGAATGGCTGACCCAGCATTTTAAGTAAAAACAATAAATGTTGCTTTGTTGTTCTCATGGAGCCAGATGGGTGTTTATAGACCATCATAGCCACCATTTTACGATGCAGTTGGTCAGTATTACTATCAGGAGGAAGTGGGCCTGAAAAACCACCCCCTGACTCTAAGGACGATGGAGTCGGAAGGATCCCTCTCACTCAAAATGTTATACATTTTTGCTTTATAGAATCCATGAATCCCATTGGGAACGTACAGATCCAATAGACGTGGCTAGCAGCACAGACCCTGGAAATCCTGTTGGACGCCATCTTCATGCACACAGCACTCTTGCATTGAAAAGGGCATTGATGGCAATTAGACTGGTTGCAGGGCACAGCTATTCAGCCACACTTTGTCCCCGTGGCTGTTTCAAGATGGCCTCACATTCAAGGTCGTTTAATGAACTGGCACCAGTAGCTTGAAAGCACATGAACTGGGACGACTTCTTAAATATAAGAGATTATTTGGCTCTGGTAGAAGCGAACACATTCACCTAACTTGCAGAACAAGACTGTTGCAGTGTGATGGGACGAGAAAGCCTGCCAAACGGAGGCGGGAAAGGTCTCGGGGCTTGCCAAGGGTGCGCGCGCCAGAGAGGATTAATGTATCCGGGTGACGCTGCCAGCAGCGGATACCAGCTAGCGTGTGAGGGCCTGCTAGATTTAATCGGGAAAAATCAGCTGCGCACTACCCAGATTTATTTGTTTGTAATTAACAGGGATGATTTCGTTCAGTGATAGATAACTTTTATGATATTTCCTCAACTATGTAGTCCTTAAATACTATGTAACAAACACCACTCTCTAAACACCATTGTTTCATCATACGAAATAGCGAGTCTTAAAACAAAAAGATCTATGTTAAACACTGATCATTTAAAAAAAAAAAATACTTGTGTATTTTTAAAATAGCACTTTATTATTTTCCATAATTCAGTTTTTTTTGGGGAGGGGTTTATCAGAAATACATATGCAAGACTCATAATTACAATATTTCATTAATGATAAAATTAATTCTACATAATTATATACCTACTTCTGAGAAGCAATACATGCTACATAAAGAAACTCCTATTAGTCACAGGATACATTGCCCATATCTTACAAGAATTCCTTGATCCCTCTAAATTTTGGTGGCCACGACCAACATTGCAGGTTTTTGTGATGGCTGGTGCCTGCAATTTTAATACATTGAAGCTTTTGCTCCTACAGCAATTGAATCAGTCACATGCAGCGCACTACTCCCTTTATACATACAAAATGTACTTCAAATCTTATTAAAAGTATTGACTAACTTTGTGTCTGCACAAATTGCACACTTTGCTTAAAGCTGGTCATTTGCTTCCTTTCTTTGTTTTGGCCCAGTCCACTGCCCTTCAAGGAATGGTGTCAAATAGCATGTATTCATTGCATTCCCTGTTATATGGACTTTAAGATAGATTCCATTGCTGTAATGTGCGTTTCATTTATTTAAGAATAATTAAAGATTAAGTTAATAAATGTAAGGTGTTTATCTCCCTAACCTAAAGGCAGGGCCACTAGAATTATGCGGCAGGAGAAGGCCAAATTATGCAGCAGGGATGAGTAAATTATGCGGCAAGAGAAAGCAAATTATGCAGCATAATGCAGCACATATTTTAATAGTATTACTTCATTATTTTGGCATTTTTAAATTTAGTAACACTGTCTGGGCATCGGTTGCACCTCATCAGTACTCGTTTATTACCCAAATATAGAAATAAGTCTAGCTCTGCAAATGGCCTTCCACTGCACAGCAACATGTCACTGCATTTTTAGTATCTTTTAAACCGTTTGAGCTGGACATTTTTGATGTTAAAATCTGCAGATTATGCAGCAGTTGACGGGATTATGTGGCAATGCGGCAAATCTATACTTATGTGAAAATCACCGCAGCCGCACTATCGCAGAATTCCAGTTTCCCTGCAAAAGCAACATGGCAGTAACACATAGGTACAAAAGTAGCCACTAGGAAAAATACAGAGAAACAGAAAAAGGTAACAATCCGGAGAATTTAGCAGTCTTTAAGCAAACGCTAAACAGGAATATTTTGCTGATGAAACGGAAGTTAGGAGCTAAACTAAATTCCCAAAGGTGAAACTTACCAAAGCTTTGAGACCACTCATGAAAATGCATTATTAGAGATTTCGATTTCCCTAGCTTTATAGAATTGTCGATATTAGTGATTAATATTATTGCCCTTTTTCCAGATGGTTATGACTATATGTATGTGTGTGTGTATATATACTTTAAAAGTACTTTACAATGACAAAAAAGAAAAATGGCGACTATTTTGAGCCATACTATGTGATTGAGGTTAGCAGTCTAGTGTTTGTAAGACCTGTAAACACAGGCATTTAGGCCGTCCTTTTTTTTGCACAATGGTGTTTTAATAAAATATAATATACAACTGACCAGCTGTGGTGGCATGACTTCTGCCAAAAAGGGAGAGGAGGCGAGAGGAATCTAAGGAAGATATATATATGTTCGTGTGTGTGTGTGTAATGTAAGCAAAAAAAACTGCAGTGCCACTGAACTTCCCCGCCTGATTTGTGATGCTATCTACGGAAAGCCTTATAATCCAAATCGAAAATTAAGTCCCCAAGCAAATGATGTAGGGCTCTGCAAGGGTATATAGACCACGAAATCTTTACTGGTTACTCGCCTATCTGTTTGAGCCTCCAATAAAGACTTAGTAATATGTACCCCCTTGGAGTGCTGACATCATTTGCTTTAGGGAGTTGAATATATATATATATATATATATATATATATATATATATATATATATATATATATATATATATATATATATATATATCGCTTATATTATTTTATAATTTAGATCTGTGGAAAGATTTTCTGTGGTAGCCAGTTTAGTTTAATCATTTACCCAAGTGAGCAGCTTATGTCTAGTTTTCCATAAGTGTAATATTGTTTCTACATAATGAATAACACACATTTACATTTATTAGTTCACGATTATTTGAGTCGATCTCATCAGTACGATAATGCAAAAGAAAGAGATCTCCTAAGTTTTGTATTTAGAACAAGACTCCGAAGTAAAAATCCTCCCTCTACGACTCAAATATTCTGTCACAAGGCTAAATCAGGTCGAAAAAACACATTGAATCCTACCTGCAGTCCAGCCAGAAACCGCGGTCCAGTCCATACATACTGGTGTGCCATTTGTGCTGCAGACCCAGGGACTGTCTAGGGTTGTGGTGGGGGCTTATTGTCATTGTACATTTTGGAGATTTAATGTATCTGTAGTCATGCATAAAGATTTTCTAGGGGTATTCTAAAGTCTTTGTAATAGCAAATTATGTCCTTTTCTTTGAAACTGTTGTTGTTACTTAGAGGTCTTAAAATCATGTGTGATAACATATATTTGGAGGTTGCAGTGCAAAGAGATGGGTTTTAAAGTACTAGGGATGAAGGATGTCTATTTTTCAACAGGTTAATGTGCGTTTGTGAATATCTTAATGTTCTCTTATCCCAGTAGATCCGTGGTTATCGAAAAAGAAGGATTTAGCCATGTTTCATCAGAAAAACGAACTGAAGGTTCTGAAATCTTCATTTTCACTGCTGTGCTAGTGCTAGGTGAGCACTGGTTAGACTGTAGCTGATGGATATTGATGGGAAGGGGGTTAACGTTATGACTGGCTGGCCGAGTGAGTTAATGGCTTGAATACGTTTACATTGATTTGATCTCGCCATGGTTTAACGGGTCCTTTCTATTTTATTGTATGTGACGGAGTGATTGCTCGGAAAGGTGAGGAAACTGCAGGAATATATGTTAAATGTACAACAATGCGAGATTCTCAAAGTTTTTAAGATCCTAGATGATAGTGCTCTTTCCTGGAGGCTGAGGCCCTGTACTACTTAAAACACAAGAGAGTAATGTTAAGTTGTGTTGTGAGAATAAAGATGGTGCTGCCTGCATATATTAAGAGGGCCAAATGTGGTTCTGTAGAAAAACCTTTGAGGCTCTATTAGGGTGTTGATCTCTTTTGAACCTGGAAATACTCTTCTTTATGTCCATAGTTACAGAAGTCGTGGTGTCTGAATTGTAGAGATGTGGGTTCCTCAAGTACGGCCGTTGTTTGTTTAGTGATTCAGGTGACCAGACAACTTTCAGTATTAAATTTGACATTTCCCTCTCATATAGCTGCAGATCTTTTGAGTGGGAGCTAGCACCCCCTACTAATGTCATCCATGTTGCTAGAAATGTGCAAGAGAAAATATCCCTTACTTCCCATGGAAAAGTTCACATCTCTTTGGCTCGTCGTCCATTGGGGTGAGACCAGAGGACCACAAAGGATGAAATAATTGCATGCTGGATTAAGCTCAACTGTTCTTTGCCAGTTCTGCAGACTCTATTGTGAAGTATCTCTGTAGATCAGAGTGCTCTTCAGAGGCAACAGATCATTGGAGGTAATGCACTTTTCAAAATGAAGCTGTGACAAGTGTGTTTAGTATGTTAAATATGTTCTGCTATTCTAAGATTAGGCCCTGGTATTTGGGCTTGGATGTTTTCTTTGTTTCATGAGAACCGTGTCCTTGTAGTACCTTGGGCAGCCCAGGTTCCCTTGATCAGGGCTATTTTAATTCTCAGTGTTGGAGGCCAAGTGCAGAACAGTCTTGGCTGAGGGTCATAGAGAAGGTTGATTCTTTGCTTATTACCAGATGCAAGGTGGGCAGGTGGGACTATTGCTTATATGTCCCGACAGGGCTGGCAGCTACATTTATCACATAGATGCACTTTCATTTGACGTCCATTTCAAGGGAGTAGTGGGCTCACCAGGTCTAATAAAAGCTAAGAACAGTGACTCCGCCAAACGCAAAGTCAAAATTAATTATTCCTTTTCAGTGTAAATAAATGTAAGAATGAATAACTGTTAGGTGATGTACTGGTGGTGGGAAGTTCGAATGACCTTGATTTGCTTGAAGTAGGAATTCTTGAATGAGCGGTAGTTTCAAGTGTTCCACCTTTAGACCGAGCAAGCCAGGAAATGATCTTGAAGATATAGACTAATTGATTCTTTTGGGTTTTAAAGGGGTATCAGTGTGGAAGTCATCGGAAGTATTTAAATTATTTCTTTCTGGATATTTTATGACAAGTGATGGTCTGAGTGACATGAGCTCTGCTACTCATGCTAGCCATTTTAATAGTATTTGGTAAATATTTCACGCTGAAAGCTGGTTTTTGCACAGGAAGGAAATACAATTGAGTGGTGATAAAGAAAGTAAGGATCATTTGTTTTTTACCCAGCCTGATGGCAACTGGTAATTTTCAGGTGCAACTCTAGACAGCTGAATCTGTTCAATGTCGCTAGTCATCCAACCTATTTATTTTTCTTCGCTTTCTTGCAGATTGCATTTAAAATGTGACCATTAAAAAATAAGAACCAGGCCTCAAATAGAAAAGAAGGACTCAATAAATTAATCGCAGCTAAAAACGTAAGATATCCAGATCCGCGCCCTAGAGGGGCACCTCCTACTTGTTTTAGGTTGGTTCTTTTAGTGGAAACATGACAGACATGCTGTAGTGTTCTAGTTATCTTTTGCCTACAGCATGGGTGCGGTCTGTGGTACAGACAGTTTCTGATCAGTCCCTGATTCAACTGTCTTGTAGTTTGATATTGCTCCCTAGTCTTTTCACTATAGGCCTGATGCCAGCCGTGCCTTCACATGGAGGAGAGTTCAGGATTTTCGCCTTGAATACAGAGCACTTCCTTGAAAAAGGCGTTGTATTTTAGTTGGCTGAATTTAAAATATTTTCTGTTAGCTCCTTTAAATGGGGCAGATCCTTGGCAAATTATTTAGATGGAAATTGGCCAGTTTCACTACACACTTGACCTGCGGTAAAAACACACCTTGCTGTCAAATAGTGGGCAAATGTCTATAACGTTCTGCCAAGGGGAGAAAGGCGAGTCAGAGAAGCTGCCATGCAACTGTGCTTTGCTCTTGCCGACAGTCCTAGGGGGGAGGGGGGTTTGGATTAACTTCTATTATGACAGAACCTGTTTTACTGGACCCTGTCTTGAATACAGCATAGAGACTCTATTAATGCCCAGTACTTTGTGTGGAAGTGTAGGTCCTGTTCAAGGGAAACTGTGATCGGGCAACAAGAACCGGATGTAGATACCTTGGAACAGACCACCCCATATTGCCTGGCACTGGGCATTAGGGTGGTGAAAGCTGCTTGCTCACTCAGTCATTGGCCTCTCTGCTGAAGGCAGCTGTAAGAGCCCCAATTGTGAGTAAGGCTTATAGTAAAATAGACACCAACCCAGTGGACGAAAATGCGCATCTTCACCTAAATTAGATATTAAATGACTCCTATCCTGTCAACAGTAATACCTTTTCATCTCTATTCTCCCAATGAACATCATACAAATTTGGAGGGCTATATTCACAATTTCACTAGCAAATAATAAATGGATAAAACTTGAGTGGCTGCATTTACTGGTGAGAAGACATTTTCTAAATCCATATCTTATATAAAAGTGCTGTGTTCCTTAATTAATGAAGAGGAAAGTAAAGTTCTTAGACAAGGGAAGAATCCCTGTCATCTTCATGAGAATGTGGATAATCACTTGGGGTGGTTGTGAGACCTCACCAAGTCATAATGTCTCTTTTCTGTATGAGGGCCAGTTAGGTTCCATCGATTTAAGCCCTACTTCAGTCCTGTGTAGCTGTTGTACAGAACAGTTAGGCCTAACTCAAAGGAAAACAAGTGTAAAGCATTTATCAGTACCAAAACAATCAATGAGTAAGACATTCAGCAAAATGCAAAAAATCACTCCAATTTATAACAAGCATTGGCAAAGCCAATAGGTCTCACCTTTGAGGGCCATTGGCTTTGGTAATATTTTTTAGCCATGATGTACAGCAGCGCAGATGCTTTGCACTGTGGCTAAAACTAATTTTGAAAAGCAATATGATGCAGCCAGGCCTATGCATTTTTTTGTTTAAATGTGCCTTAGCACTAGATGCATTATAATCCTTTTTTTTATTATGTTTAGCCATGCTACACAGTAGCCACACTGCTATACAGCATGGCTACAAATCATTTCCAAAGTTGGCTGTACAACATGAATAAAAGCCGAAGGCAGAGGCAGTAGTCCTAGTAGACCTATTAGCTGTCACAATGCTTTTTAGGTCTCGGCCCAACAACCCTGTGATTCTGAACAAATCAGTTAATCTCCCCAGGCGTAAAAAAGAAAACAATATGACATTTGGCAAAAAATCCTATCAAATAAAGAAAGCAATTGCACCCATGTCTTAGTGAAAATACATTTGGAAGAAGATGCCAGCTGTTGTCACAATAAAAGCAGATAACATCTGTTGTCAAAATAAACATCCATTTCAAAGGAGAAATTAGCTCCTTTGAAGTGTGTGTGACATAGTAAAACATAGTTGCAAGCGGTTCAACAAGGATGATGGAAGTTGAAAAAAATAGTACCTCAATTCTAGCTCAATCAGCAGAAGGACAGTAGAAGTAATGAGAAGTTGGTCCATGCTCCATCAGAAAGACGATGAAGTGAAGTCGGCATGCACTGGCCAGTTAGAAGGCAGGAAATAAGAGTGACCATGAAGCCAACAAATGTTAAGCAATTGGTGAGCTGGAAGCTCCTTGCTGTATACAATGTCTCGCAAGTAGTAGTGCATATAGCACACGCTCTGTCGCAGTTGAGACCTAAAAATAATATATATTTGTATCTTTAAATAGACACCGAAACGAGAAAAAAAATCATGGGAACTGGAGATATGATTTTTCAAAGGTTTTCATAAATCACTGCATTTTGCTCAGTAAGTTTCACAAATCACCCCTTTTCATTTATGGCAGTCGTCTGTGGACCCTAAATGCTGGGTTTTTAGGCCGACCACGATGGAGTGCTGGTCGGAATGAGAGGCTGAGTTGGTCCCGGTCAAACTTTTAACTTCTAACTTAGAAACTGCTGGACTTGGCTCTCTCTGCAGGGTCACCTCAAACAGTTTGCCTACACCCTTCCTGTTTTCAGAATTTTTGTAAAATCGTCATTTTTTATGTTGTTGAAATGTGTATAATTATGCAAACGCATTATACATTTATATTTATTCCAGTCATTTAACGATTTACACAAATGAGTTCCTGGATGTTGCAACTGAAATAAACCTCTCGCCCCTTTATCAACATGTATTCAGGCCTTCAGACGGGCACTGTTAGCTTTTTATATTAAGAAGAAAGATAGAGAGCTCGATAACCCGTCTTAGCACCTGCTTTTTAGAACTGTAGGTGCCGAGCACTGGCGCGACCCTGCCCACTTAAAGCCCTGAGTACAGGTCACTTCGCCCCTGTGTTTGACCAATTCTTCGCAGCACGGGGTCTGGCCAGCAGTGATAGAACTCCTCTGAGCCGGAGGGAGGCAGAGTCTCAGAGAGGAGGGAGGAAGCAGGATGTAGCTGGCATCTAACCTTGAAAATGCCCTAGACGGGAAGTCGACTCAACCATACTTGCTTGAGCATGTCATACCTCCTTATCGATCTGTGATAAGAAAATCCAAATATTTTAACAAACTATGACTGGCTTTGAAAAATTCAGTCTGTATAATAGTGGCACAAACTAGCACAGAGATAGAGTGCTTCTTTGGGGACAATGTCACTGGAAGAAAGTTGGTTAAGCATTTATGTTGCGGATGTTTCGAACGAGGCGAAATGTTTTCCTTTATTAACTTTATTTCGGCTATGTGCCATAAAAGTAAAACAAATAAAATGGCATGACATGATTTAAACGCCATAAAATATTAAGAAACAAATACATACAGTATACACGAATTAAAATAAGCAAACATGTTATGGTACGTTCTTTTGCTTATTCCTCCATATTGCAATTAAAAAGCAGGATACAGCAAAAAAGAGACTTTACCTAACCTCAGTTTTTAATATGTGAAAAGCAATTTGATAATATCCCTAACATAAAAAAAGCGGACAAACTGGAAAAATCTACTTTTCCTGCTTTTAACATAAGCTGGGCAGAAAACAGAACATGCACTTCTATCCTGTAGGTCTCTGTTTACTAGCCCATTTGCCAGTACAGGAGGCTATTGGTAGGGTGCTGTATCTGAACTGCATGTACAACTTTGGAACCAAAGGAGTGTCTATTTCCAGTAAAAACTGTTCAAAGCTGTAGTCTACTTTGATCTTAAGGAAAGAGTAAGTCAGGGTGCATATGAGGAGAATGCCAGCTGTTGATCCATTTTGTGTTGCAGGTACCTCCTCTTTAACAGTGTTTTACTAACTGTCAGAGCAACCTACGGTTCTGTCCACAGATCCACACACCCTACCTTGGTCAAAGTATCTTTAATGAATTTATCCAAGTTATGCTTCCTGACCCTGGGATCCCGAACACTTCTTTGAGGCCCGCTCGATAGGAGTGCAGATCTGGTGAGGCTCAGATCGGTCTCCCAAAAAAGTAAGAGGCTTATCCCCGCCCACTCGGTGATGGGCCTTACCCCCAGTTCAAGTCTAAGTGGTAGTAGTGGTGTACTATTAAGTAATCCCAACAGACCAAGCAGGAAGTGGTTCTCACTAGCAAGGCAGAAATGTCCTTATGCCCCTAAAGCTCGGCCCCATACAAGGCAGCTCCTAGTGCCTGCATTATATAGATCTGGATTGCTGGAGAGATTGGATTGAAATGTGAGTTGCTTTATGCTCTTATGAACATCCCACTGTGTTGGGTTAATTTAGGCTTCTCTTTTCAATATGACATCTCCAAAATGGTTTCCGATTTCTGTTTCTCCACTATATCCTGATTTGCAAACGCAGCAGCTTCTAACCAGTCCAGCCACTTTAGTAGGTGCAATTCGAACAGAACACAGCACACTTACTGTTCTATTTTTGCTAAAATTGTTCTGAATAATTTAGTTCCTGAACCCAGGACTGCTTTATAGGAGAAATTAATACCAGTGGCAGTATGTTTCAAAAGTGGCATACTGCTGCTGCAGTTTATAATTGTAGGGAGGTCATGTTCCCTGCCCACGGACGTCTTAGATCTTTAATCTTCTGCTCTGAAGTCATTGCGCAAGACCTTTCACCTTCCCTGCCTCCTGGCTGTCTCACGCCAATGATTAACTGTGGTGATGCCATAAGGTGTGTCAGTTACATGATGGAGGTGGCAGGCTTGCGTGGGACAGATAAGGGCCTGGGCAAGCTTAGAGGTCTCCGAACGTTCTTTGCCTCCCCCGTCTATCTCCATGCGGAAGGCGTTGTTAGGCTGCTGAGCTTAGTGTTAAGTGTGAGCTATAAATCCAGCTTTGCCAGTGATGCCCAGAAGGTGGTCAATGCTGCTGTCTGGTTTAACCTGGAACGTGTACGCATTGGTTGGTCACTAAACCTTTCTTGAGGTTCAAGCATTCCATCCATCACCTTGTTGTTTTTGCATTTGATGCCTCGGGTGCGCCGGGTATGCCCAGATGTGGGTCTCTGTCTCACGTGCCACTGGAAACAAGCTATACCTGGCTGAAGAACCCAAGTAAGGGCAAAACTGGTCTTGGGCTGCTTACTTTCCGGTTCAAGGAGGATCTGACCTGGCAGTTCAGGTTGGACTGTTCCCATGATGAGTAGGGTCAAGGTTGATTTGCATATGGTTGGATCCAAAGTGAGGTGGCTTGGGGGGTAAAAATATGGTTTGGGATGCAGCCTGAGCGATTGCCAGTGGCTGAGTTTAATTCAAGCATTCCATCCATCGCCTTGTTGTTTTCGCATCTCTTGCTTTTGGCACGTTGTCAGATGATTGTCTTGTAAAATAAAATGTGCCCTGTACAAATTCACTACCATTATCTGCATCTGGTTCATAACCCTGTGCTACTGATCTTGACCACACCGCCTCTCCGTTCACTCCCAGCTGGCACCTGTACTCTCCTCACCAAAACTGCCTGACTAGCACCAAAGCATCCTTGTCTATTCGAGATTTAGGCCCTCTGCCCTCCTTGCCTTTAAATGCCCAGCCACTGAAGCTGATGGTTTTGACATTTTGGCCAATGTTGTGCCGAGCTTTACCTTTGTAAGAGCTACTAAGATTATGTGGCAAGAACAACTAAATATTGTAGCAAGGTCATCTAAATTCTGCAGCAAAAATCAGGACGTTTTATTCCCACATTCTCTGGCAATATTATTTTCATCAATTGCATCTAGAAGCACATTTTTTGTATATTCTCCAAACTAGGTGGCAAAAATGTTAAATCCATGATTGTGCAGTAAATGCCGTAACCACAGAATCACATAAACGCACTGGCTCTCATAGTGTTTCATAGTTTTATCAACAATTTCTTCAAGAAAGGGAAACAAAGCCTGAACATTCTAATGCCAATCAGGGTCTATTGGTCACTGCACTTAAAAGAAAATTGCATTTTTAACTCCACTCTACCAAATGAAACACCTAATACAAAAAAATAAAGGATTACCATGTAGTATTGTCACGTATTGCCATCTCGGGGTTCTCGTAACATTTAGGACCCTATGGCATTAAGGTTTATTATGTCACCAGAACCTCTGTCTGGCAGTACTGGACCTGTTATGTGTCATTTAGTTGCTGTCTCCTTCAGCATGTACTGTCCTTTACTGTTGCCAGCATTCGCATCTCGTTGTCTACTTCCACCACAGCACAGGTTTTCATGTACCGTTATTTAATGTGCATGCAGCATTCCTTCGAGAAACTTTTGACAAATGGATACAATTAAATCAGTCTCAATTACATATTTATTTATTTATAGAGTTTTGTATAGCTCAAACTTGACCCGAAGGTATCAGAGCACTGTACATACTGAGCAGCATTTTATTTCATTTCTTTATTAGTCCTACTGCATCATCTACACCATGAGGTGGAACAGATTTTCATTAATAGGCCAAGTGTTGGATGGAACTGTGCACAGATGCCCTGCGAAATTAGTGCGTTTGCGAACTCTGCCCACGGTTTAACTTTGGACTTCATCTCGTATCCTGGAAAAAGAACCTCCAGTGGTGTCCCATGTGATTGAAGTCTAGAGAAGTATGGCATCAGTCTGGCAGGGTGAAGAACAACATTTGATTTAAGTACATATATGCAGGCATCTCTACCAAGTGGTATAATCCGGGGGCAGAGCCAGCACCAGTCTGACAAGAGTTCACCACACGGCTCTGTGCTAAAACTAGCGGAACCCCTGATGAAGAACCTAGTTCTACCAACACAGAATCTGGAGAGCTGATTTTTCTAACAAAATGAGAAAAAATTCGACCATTTCGAACAATACTGCACAAGTCGTGTGAGTCTTAATTTATGTGTTTTAGTCCTGACGAAAGCTCCACAGACCCCTCGGGCCTAAGGAGCTGAAACATGTCGACAATTCTTCTTTAATAATACTACTAGATCCAGTAACTCGATCTTTTCAGAGTATCAGCTTATTTTACACCAGCGGAAACTCACCTCTCATTAAAAAATCTGGGTGTTTCTTCCCCTTTTTTAACAATTTTTTCCTTTTTTCATAAAATTTGGTTTCACATTTTTGTGGGGAAAACCCTCTATCTCTGGACACTGCACTCGAGACCAGAGGTGCCTCTGGATGAGGCTGGCAGCCAACACAATTTGGAACACCCTATGATAACTGCCATAACGTCAATGTGGGGCGGATGAAACATATATACCGCATTCCGAACAACATTGAGTTTTTGAGGGTATTCTAATCTTTCCTAACCAAAGGTTGAGAAGTGTTATAAGTGTCCTTTTTCACTATTGATTAACTCCAGTTCTTACCCCGGGGAAAGAAACGGACACATCGATTCCTCATCCCTCCCTGTTGATTAATTGTCTAGAGAAGTATGGCATCAGTCTGGCAGGGTGAAGAACAACATTTGATTTAAGTACATATATGCAGGCATCTCTACCAAGTGGTATAATCTAGGAGTCTTTCTGGGTAGTATCTGCTTGAAAATCATCTGAATTGGTCTGAATCCAATGATTTAACTTGATTCGATTTTGGATTTTCAAAGTAAGTGTGCCTTTTTTTAGATTCTGCTAGTTTTTGTAGTTGGTTGATTGTGCATCTTACCAGTCACTGCTCATTATTATGACACATCATCAACTTTTCAATAAAATTGCGTAAAAAATGTAATCTCCCAGCATCAGAGTCAAAAGGATAGTGGTCTCACCTCGTGTGATATCCTGACTAGGTGTGCAGCAAAGAGTCGGTTTTGCTGACCTTATGGTTTCATTGAAGTCAGTGACTGCATTGGTAGTACATGTCATTGTCAAAGCACTTCAATGAAGGCTCTGTTGAATGTGGATGAGAGGAGATGTTAAACTGGGGCTTAAATGACATAAGAAGGGTTGTCTCAAGGTACCCACAAGATCCCCTCTGGGTTGGGGTGTTACAATCTTTCTTCAGAGACTCTGAGGTGCAGGCTGCTCGGGTTGGGGTGTTACGATCTTTCTTCAGATACTCTGTGAGATGCAGTCTGCTCGGGTTGGGGTGTTATGATCTTTCTTCAGAGACTCAGTGTGGTGCAGGCAGCTCGGGTTGGGGTGTTATGATCTTTCTTCAGAGACTCAGTGTGGTGAAGGTAGCTCAGGTTGGGGTGATACGATCTTTCTTCTGAGACTCTGTGAGGTGCAGGCTGCTCGGGTTGGGGTGTTATGATCTTTCTTCAGAGACTCTGTGAGGTGCAGGCAGCTCGGGTTGGGGTGTTACGATCTTTCTTCAGAGACTCTGAGGTGCAGGCTGCTCGGTTGGGGTGTTACGATCTTTCTTCAGAGACTCCGTGTGGTGCAGGCAGCTCGGGTTGGGGTGTTATGATCTTTCTTCAGAGTCTCGGTGAGATGCAGGCTGCTCGGGTTGGGGTGTTACGATCTTTCTTCAGAGACTCTGAGGTGCAGGCTGCTCGGGTTGGGGTGTTACGATCTTTCTTCAGAGACTCAGTGTGGTGCAGGCAGCTCGGGTTGGGGTGTTATGATCTTTCTTCAGAGTCTCGGTGAGATGCAGGCTGCTCGGGTTGGGGTGTTACGATCTTTCTTCAGAGACTCTGTGAGATGCAGTCTGCTCGGGCTGGGCTATTATGATCTTTCTTCAGAGACTGTGTGGTGCAGTCTGCTCGGGTTGGGGTGTTACGATCTTTCTTCAGAGACTCGGTGAGGTGCAGGCTGCTCGGGTTGGGGTGTCATGATCTTTCTTCAGAGACTCGGTGTGGTGCAGGCTGCTCGGGCTGGGGTATTATGATCTTTCTTCAGAGACTTGGTGAGGTGCAGTCTGCTCGGGTTGGGGTGATACGATCTTTCTTCTGAGACTCTGTGAGGTGCAGGCTGCTCGGGTTGGGGTGTTATGATCTTTCTTCAGAGACTCTGTGAGGTGCAGGCAGCTCGGGTTGGAGTGTTACGATCTTTCTTCAGAGACTCTGAGGTGCAGGCTGCTCGGGTTGGGGTGTTACGATCTTTCTTCAGAGACTCAGTGTGGTGCAGGCAGCTCGGGTTGGGGTGTTATGATCTTTCTTCAGAGACTCAGTGTGGTGCAAGCAGCTCGGGTTGGGGTGTTACGATCTTTCTTCAGATACTCTGTGAGATGCAGTCTGCTCGGATTGGGGTATTATGATCTTTCTTCAGAGACTCTGTGAGATGCAGTCTGCTCGGGCTGGGCTATTATGATCTTTCTTCAGAGACTGTGTGGTGCAGTCTGCTCGGGTTGGGGTGTTACGATCTTTCTTCAGAGACTCGGTGAGGTGCAGGCTGCTCGGGTTGGGGTGTCATGATCTTTCTTCAGAGTCTCGGTGAGATGCAGGCTGCTCGGGTTGGGGTGTTACGATCTTTCTTCAGAGACTCTGAGGTGCAGGCTGCTCGGGTTGGGGTGTTACGATCTTTCTTCAGAGACTCAGTGTGGTGCAGGCAGCTCGGGTTGGGGTGTTATGATCTTTCTTCAGAGACTCAGTGTGGTGCAAGCAGCTCGGGTTGGGGTGTTACGATCTTTCTTCAGATACTCTGTGAGATGCAGTCTGCTCGGATTGGGGTATTATGATCTTTCTTCAGAGACTCTGTGAGATGCAGTCTGCCCGGGCTGGGCTATTATGATCTTTCTTCAGAGACTGTGTGGTGCAGTCTGCTCGGGTTGGGGTGTTACGATCTTTCTCCAGAGACTCGGTGAGGTGCAGGCTGCTCGGGTTGGGGTGTTATGATCTTTCTTCAGAGACTTGGTGAGGTGCAGTCTGCTCGGGTTGGGGTGTCATGATCTTTCTTCAGAGACTCGGTGAGGTGCAGGCTGCTCGGGTTGGGGTGTTATGATCTTTCTTCAGAGACTCTGTGAGGTGCAGGCTGCTCGGGTTGGGGTGTTATGATCTTTCTTCAGATACTTTGTGAGATGCAGTCTGCTCGGGTTGGGGTGTTATGATCTTTCTTCAGAGACTTGGTGAGATGCAGGCTGCTCGGGCTGGGGTATTATGATCTTTCTTCAGAGACTTGATGAGGTGCAGGCTGCTCGGGTTGGGGTGTTGTAACCTTTCTTCAGAGACTCAGTGAGGCGCAGGCTGCTCGGGTTGGGGTATTATGATCATTCTTGGGAGATTGATAAGATAAAGACTGCTCTTTTTTTTACCAATCTGAATCTCAGTCTTCGAGGACGTGATTCCAGATGGTACACAGGAATTGCAGTACTGCTGATTTTTCCCTTGTTGACACCGTGACCAGAGCCACAGCATATGTAGCTGCTACATGATTTAATTACCTGATTGACATGAATTTCTGAAGTCAGTCGATCCATGTGTCAGGAGCACTGGTGCATCACTTTCTGTTGAAGTTTGAGAGTATTTCCCTCAAACATGTTTCTGCTGTGTTGGGAGCTCACTACAAGGAGCTGCTTCTGCATCAGGTTCAAGGTTGAGGCCAGTTGAGTCCATCCAGTTGAGTGAGGATCAAGATACAGTGCATGACTAGTGTTGTGGGATCCCTTGTGCGATGAAAACACAGGCTTATTCTGTACGCGTATCTTGATTACTCTCTTCGAGTAATCGGAAAACGTTTGATGTATCTTGACTTAGGCCTAGAGCAGAAGGAAGATCAGTATGCATCGATGTTGTGCACGTTGCCTCCTGCTTTTGATTTGCCATCATTTATGAGTGTAAAAAAAGTGGCAAGCTTCAGCCATATTGCTCAATAAGCATAAAAGGCCATCCTATGTGGTACCAGTTGGCTCCAAATACCATGGAGAGATAGCATCAAGAAGATGGCATCCATCTTCAAGTTTACGCTCCTTTGATGTGCCAATGCATGTTCCCGTTTTCCAGTCACATAGAGTGCTCAGTCCTCTGGAACAAGACCCCCCTCTCACGTGAAAGGGACTATGGAGGTGCATGTTCTCCTCTAAAGGCACACCAGCCCTTGTCTATCTGCCCTTAATCCTCTCATATATATTTTTAGCTAGCCCTCCTCTTCCCACCACAGTGTGATGCCTGCACCATTTACAGTTATTTACATAGACGCTCATTTGCACTATTTAAGTGAGTTTGTTAGTTTAGACTCAGGTGTGTTGTTTTTTTGAGCGTGCTCAGATATAAAAGGTCCACACAGCTCTCGTCTGTACATTCTCACATGTTTTGAATACATTTAATCTACTGAGTCAGTGCGGTCTCTTGGGTAAATTGCAAACTGTGGGTCCCTGATTTCCGGTTTTATTTCTGGCCGCTCTACATGTGATTAGAGCTACAGCACTCATAGAAAGGATTCACATTTGGGATAAACTCTAATGTTTTCTTCTTCGATAACACAATAATAATTTCGAAGTAATGTTCTTCAAATACTTTTAGATAATACTCATAATTCATTTGTTGTTATAAATTCATTAATGTCAACTCTACATGTTTTGGGATAGGAATTTCCTTTCATCATGAGTTCCGTTGGTATACATTTCTAAAATAAGTTAATAAAAGATTTTCTTGGAAAAATATACACAAATCCCAAGTATTTTATCTAAGACTAAAACCACTCCGAAATGATCGGATCTTAAAGCATTCTTTGATTGGAAGAAAAAAAACGTTGTTCTCATTGTTACAATCATAACACATGTCTTCCATATATATCAAAGTAATACTCCCAAGTCTAGCTTTTGAATTACGCAAAGTAAACCTAATAGATTAATTGAAAGGCCCTCCCTCCCATATCGAAGCAACATCGCGCTATATAAAACGTTATGAATAAATAAATATGAAAGAATACTAAATTGAATTAAAGAAAACTAGAAAAGCCTGCACTTCATTCAGACCACCTTGTTGAAGGAATTACTTACCATTTTTTTTATTTCTGGTTATTAGTTTTACAACAAAACAAATGTATACAGGCATCCACCAACGTTCTCATTGTAACAGATTGGAATGAATGTTCTTCCCGCATTATGATGTTCAGATACATAATGCTCATTTTGAAAAAAAGTATTTAACTTAATTTGATCTGGTATGCTGTGTTGAAGTTCATTTTCCTGATGTTTGGACAATCTAAATTTAGCCACATAAATGCTTAAATGGCTAGAGTAAGTAGCTGTACTGTCATGCTTACACCTACAGCTGCTTTAATGCAGAGGGTTAGGTTTCCGGTGGTGAGTCACGCTTGATGTTAAGAGATGCTTAATTTTGATTGCAATCTATTTCCATGTTTATCATAACGAGGGCCACTGGAATTATGCGATGCTGCTGCTTTTTTCGCATAATTATGGATGTGTCGCATTTGGCACATAATCTATCATCTGCTGTATAATCTGAGGATATAACAACAAAAATTGTTCCTACTTTAAGTGGATCAAAAGTTACTAAAAACGTTGAGACATGTTCACGCATAGTGGAGGGCCCTTTACAAAGATTAAGTCGTCACCTTTAGTTTCTCATTTTGTTAAACTGGTACTACTGAGGTGAAACCTTTGACCAGATATTATTACCATATATAAAAATTGCAGTATAAGTAAGTAATACTATAAAAAAAATGTGGCATATTATGCCAAATTATTTGCCTATTCTTGTCGCATAATTTCGTCAACACTGCCGCATAATGTGGTGCTTCCCCTGCCGCATGATTCCAGTGGCAGTAATCCTACCCTTGGAACGCCTGAAGTTGCCCTACTGTAATTGATTCCTATCCCTTGTCCTCGGTTCCTGTGTTTCCCTATCCTGAGTCTTTTGATCGATTCCCAAAGTACCTCTGCCGGGAGTCTGAGATTTTACCCTTTAATTAGGAAATGAAAGCAATCTATTAAGACAGGTTTATTCTGTCCTGGCTGCACGCACCTGCAGGTGGCCAGATTTGCAGTATTGCCAGTACCAAATCAGAAAGCAAGCACAGTAGAGAAAATCAGGAGCCGAATTGAAAGCGTGCTAGTGCAGACTAATTGAGTCTGGCTTATTGTTGGTATTTTCGTACTGCTGATGTTTTCAGAGCGGCAGCGGCAGAAATGCAAGGTTTTCATGTTGAACCGGACACTGCAGTCTGGAGTGACTTGAAAATAGTATGGATGGACATAATAAGCTTATTTTTAATTTCCCGTGAGGCGCAGGCTGTCAGCTCATTAGACGGTCCTGACGATTCCGCTGAAAAGTAAGATGCCACCGTCATTGATTTAGTTTCTGTTCCTTTGTGTTTTAGAGAAAAAGATAAAAATCGTTACTTCCGGTGGTGGGTCACGCTTGGGGTTTTGGTGCTTAATTTTGATTGCAATCTATTTCCATGTTTATCATAACGAGGGCCACTGGAATTGGAGGTGGGGGGAGGCTCCCAGGGCATGAATGGTGCCGAGTGAAATGCCCCAAGAGGAGCCCAGTGAACGGGGCTCCCTAAGACACTGTTAGTGCCAGCGCTTTGTGTCCACAGCTGCCCCGCCGGCCAGCAGGCAGCTGCAACGTGGGGGCAATTGTGTTCATCAGTCCCAAAGTGGGGCATGAATGGCATGGTGGTGCCAGTGCTGGTGGGGTGCTGATTTCTTCACAGCTGACCGGCCCGTTGAAGGGCAGCTGCATCGTTGGGCAATTGTGTCTCCAGAGTCCCAGTGGGGGCTCAGGAGGTTTGCAGTGCCAAAGGTGATTGCTCAGCTGCACCGCAGGAGCGCGGGGAGCTGCAACACGGGGCATTTTCTTTTCGTGTGGAGGAGAGGGTGAGACGCCCTGCCACAGTGCGCTACGCATGTTGTTTTTGCTGCATTAGCAGCCACAGGGCCAGTGGAAGGCCACAGTTTGACACCGTCATTTGGGACAAAGGGCATTTGAACCCCACAGAAGGCCAGTTGGCCTGGGATCAGTTTGGGGACTTGTGGGTACCCTTTGGGTGCAAGGCCCTAAGGGAAGGCATAATGAAGTTATGCCAAAGGTGATGTATGCTCCTGGTGAGTGTTACTAAGGCGCATTCCTAACTGTGATTTATGCATAATTAATGTGCTTGATGCCTAATGTGATGCAGACATAATGCGTTTATGTTGCTAGTGCTAATGCGGAGTACAGTATTTTACCAGCAGTTACTGGTTGTGTTATTTACTACTTGTGCTATGTGATGGTTCTGACAGTGGCCCGATTGGCCCTGTCATGTATATAATCCCCTTTGAATATTGCCTAGTGCCAGTTGGCACAGTGTATATGTGTGATTATGATTCTAATGTGTTTTGGATAATACAAAGGCTATTTTTTGTGTAGTTTCTTTTGTGGTGTGCCTAGTGTGTTGTTGCTGTGTGTGTGTTGCGCAAACGCCTTACACAGTGCCTCTGGGATAAGCCTGACTGCTCTTGCCAAGCTACCAAGGGGGTGAGCAGGGGTTTTCTTCAGGGTGTAACTCCCTTGCCCTGACTAGAGTGGTGATTTCTTAGGCGGGCGCCCTAGCCAACCAGAAATCCCATTTCTAACACAAGTTCTTTTTCATCTCTAATTTCTCCCCTTATTATTGTTTTCCTACTTCTTTTCCCACCTTTCTACCTATATCTCTTTTTCTCTTTGTCAATTTGATCATGAAAAGTAAGATCTGGTTCCTAAAAATAAGAGCCTGTACCCACCTACCACTGGCACAAATTAGGCCTCACTCTGCTTGGTCTGCTTATTTTTGCAACAAGGCATTTCAAGAATGCTTTGCTTGAGGCATCACCTGTTTAAAGCAACTTCCGCATTTGATTCATCATACCACAAGTCACGTGGGGAGGTGAATGTGTACATGGTATGCCAGGGTGTGGTTAACCGAGGAAGGAAATAAGCGTTCTCGGATCGTGCGTTCCCAGGCTTGATAACAGCGCACAGTTAACATTAATGAAGGAATCACATTTCTAATGAGCAAGAGGGCATTTTTGGTGCAGACAGAATGACATTTGTAAAACAAGAGTTGGCAAAGCCAATAGGTCTGACATTGAATGCGGTGATTAGCAAAGGTTTGTGAATGGTTTGCGTAAATCGTTACAACAGGATTTCTTTTTGTGTATCAGTGCAGACTGAGTAAGTGCAAACTGTGCAAGAGCAGAATGCTGTCACTCACAGAGAGGTAAGCCAGTGACCGAAGTGGACATACCTTGTGCCCTGTTTGGTGTGGTAGGCCAAACAAAAACTTGAATAGCACACTGACATGCCAGTGGATGTATAGAGCTGGCTGATGGCCCTTATAACTATTTTCCATATTTAATTTCAAAATCAACAGGTCTTGGTTAACACCAGACCTAAAGAAGGGGGATTGGATGTATTTTGTTTGCATCATATGTCTTCAGACGTGTCACTTCTAGAATCAGCTCCAAGCCAGAAGTAAAGCGCCTTTATCGCTGTCATAGAAGCTTTTTTGTTGCAGTGAAACAGTTAAGCTGCAGAATAAACACCTGATGGAGATTTTCTCCATAATTTTATTTGATTTAATGAGGTATCAGTGGAATTGTTACGATCTAGAAAGATGTGCTCTCTTATATTTTTTTGTGTTTCTCAGTGTTATCTATTAATATGACGTGAAACATTACAAACGGTTTGAAACCAAAAAATTATTGGGTCTGAGAGGGATTGTTCCTTATTTCCATTCGACCAATTCAACATGCAGCTGTTGAATACAAAGCAGGGTGTCTGCTTGCGAGCGTTACCAATGTGAACTGTGATAAATGTATTTCTGATGGATACTTCTAACCGCAAATTCCGCTCATTTACAACATTGCCTAGGTGCCGGATTGTATCCGGAAAGCTTTCAGCAGTTCTCCTGTGTACCGCCAGGTGGTGCCGTGTGACTCCATGCGGCGGTGCTTATATGCTCCTCCTCTGCGTGCAGACGTCAGTTGCTTTCTTTCCATGTCTTCAAATGTGAATCCAGAGCATTGCTTCCGTCTTCATCAGGCCTTTAACAATTTCCAAAAGAAAAATAGCAGTGCACTAGGACCCAGGGTGCCCTTCTAAAATGACAGGCTTTAAGCCATGTCCAGATTGTAGGTCACGGACCCGCACGAGGTGTGCCTCTGGTGTCTGGGCTTGTACCACATGTTGAATTCATGTGATAAGTGCACACTTAAACATCCTAAAATGGCCTGGGACTGGGAAGCTAGGCTGTATGTCCCCAAGCACTACTCGAAACTGAAGCCTTTGCTCAGGTTCTGCTTCCACTCCTGGGGCTGGTCTCATGAAAGGTTCACCTGCTGTCAAAGTCTTCTGGTAAGTTGAAGTCAAGATCAAAGAAAACATGTAAAATAAAGTGAGAACTTTGACAAATGTTTACTGGTCACCTTTATTTGTTGCCAGCTATATTCATCATTAAACTGGTAATGATGATGTAAAACATATGCTCATACAGTAAAATGGTGAAATGATGAATACTGCCATGTGCCTCATAATTCGCCTTTTCTTGCCATTTAATATGGTCCTCAGATTGTCACATAATTCTAGTAGCCTTAATTTTAGGCTAGTAAGTTGCACGCTTTCTTCCTGATATAGTCCTACTGTGATGCTGCTAGCCTTGTGTGACATTTCTCTGTGTTCTTCTATTTGAGATAAAGGAGTCATAGTGCCCATGAAGTGGCATGGCATCGCTCAACACAACAGTTATTTGAGGTCCGCCACAGTGGTGATGTTGGTAAATCTGGTTTAGATTATGCTATTGTACATGTTAGGTATGTAGGCACCTCAGGCCAGCATGTTAGTCAGTCAGTTATGCATTTACCTATGTTTGGCTGTGCTGTGCAGATCCCATGTATCATTGGAAGTATTTTCCTGTATTTTGAAACAGTAAAGAAGTGGTGACCTATGTTTCGCCGTGGCTTTATATACTTATGTATTGTAAATATGACAGTTATGACCCACAAAAATACTAAGTCCATAAACACAGCAGTCATCAGCAAATTGTAACTTGTACCTCTTAAATTCACATAACAAATATCTGCTGTGTGGGTTGTCCATCACCAGAACTGTTTAGCCAAAACAAATCACCAAATGAGCAGGCATGAATAACTAGAGATCTGCCACACATTGCTGGACAATTTGGAGGACTTTAATACAATGCACCACTGAAGGTCCCAAATATCTATAACATCTGACCGCTTTTTACTTCCTGCAAAGACACTTGCATACAGGATGATAAAAATGCCCATCCTAACAGATCTCTACATTGCTCTCTCCTGCCAACGATGCCAACTCTGGACCACAACTGTACACAAAATCTCAGATTCGACAACCCACTGTAGTGACCAGCTAAGCAGACTATACCATAAGAAATACCATAAAGGGACCAGTTCAAAGCTGGCAGTATGCTGACAAACATGCAACTGTGCATCTGTGTCTCACAATTCATCATCCTCCAAACTGCTTCTCATAACTCTATATCGGCACCTCGGTGGTCATCACACATAACATGGAAGCACTTCCCACATAGGATCAAAACAAAGACCACATCCTTCCAACCACACACCTTACAAGGTGTAGGGTGCTACCCATGTAAGCAAGCTGTTCAGTGCCCTACATAGGGGTAGTTAGCGCTATATAAATGTTGTAACACAATACAATATAAAGAACATGTTTACCCTTCATTAGAGGCTGAGAATATGTGCATAGAGCATACCCTTTGACTGTTTTACTATGCAGACAATAGGACACATTGCAAGGACACATATGGTGTGCTTCAGTTGGAGCTGAAGAGGGCTTGTATCTTTGTTTTAAGCGCTGGCAGCTGCATTATGCTGTAAGGACAATTTAATTCCTTGTGTCAAAATGGTAGCCTGGCTGGGAGCGGTTGAAATCAATTGGCCAGGACACTCAGCAACCCATCATCAGAAAAAAGTGATAGCCCCTCCTGTGTAACTTCACAAGGTCCTAGGACGTAAAGGATGAGTTTATATTGTTTTTGAATTTCTCATGAGAAGTAGTCTTAATGTCAAGAGTGTAGGTAGGTCTGTGGTCATTAAGGCATTCATAGTATGTTAAAATATTTATTGTATTTTTTTATGAAGAACTAGAATATATAAGTGAAGTATACAAAACAGAAAAAGAACAGTGCATTGAAATATACTTGGAGATAAAAAATGAATAAAAAAAAAGATGGTGTTACTCAAAGTCCAAAAAGTTGTTTTTAAAAAATATTAATATAAACAATTATTAAGAACTAGGATTTGGAACTTATTACTGAAGAAAGCGCAAAGAGATCAAGTTAATAATTAGTCTTTGTTAGACCTGGCAGCATTAGGGTGGTGGTCTTCTAACATTTTGCCTTCCTACTCCACTTTTTCTTACATTATTTTGCTGGTGTTCAATCAATCAATCATCATTTGTAAAGCGCACTACATACCCGCGAGGGTCTCAGGGTGCTGGGGGTGGGGGGGTGCTACTGATCGAACAGCCAGGGCTTGAGTATCCTCCTGAAGGTCAGCAGGTCTTGGGTCTGTTGTAGGCTCAGTGGGAGGGTGTTCCATGTCTTGGCGGCGAGGTGGGCGAAAGATCTCCCACCGGTGGTTGTTATTCGGATGCGCGGGACGGTGGCGAGTGAGAGGTCGTCGGAGCATAGCTGACGGTTGGGGATGTAGAAGGAGAGCCGTCTTTTGAGGTAGGCTGGGCCAGTCTTGTGGCGTGCCTTGTGTGCATGGGTGAGGAGCTTGAAGGTTAGCCTCTTATTGATGGGGAGCCAGTGCAGGTTTCTCAGGTGGGGGGTGATGTGGCCGTGGCGTGGTACGTAGAGGATCAGTCGTGCCGAGGCGTTTTGGATGCGTTGTAGTCGTTTGATGCGCTTGATCGGGGCTCCCGCGTAGAGGGCGTTTCCGTAGTCGAGTCTGCTGCTGACGAGGGCGTGGGTGACTGACTGTCTTTCTTGTATCTGTCGGGGTCCATCTGTAGATCTTGCGGAGCATGCGGAGGGTGTCGAAGCAGGAGGAGGAGACGGCGTTGACTTGCTTGGTGTTATGACTCTGTGCACTTTACCACTGCTGACCAGTGCTAAAGTGCTTGTGCTCTCTCCCTTAAACATGGTAACATTGGCTCATCCCCAATTGGCATATTTAATTTACTTATAAGTCCCTTGTAAAGTGGTACTACCTGTACTCAGGGCCTGTTACATAAATGCTACTAGTGTGCTTGCCACACTGATTGTGCTACCCACTTAAGTAGCCTTCAGCCTGCCATTGAAGAGCCTGTGTGTGTACTTCACACTGTCATTTCGACCTGGCAGAATAAAGCTATTGGCAGGCCCAAACCTTCTCTTTTTATACATATAAAGCATCCCTAAGACAGCCCTGGACAACCCAGGGATTGGAATGTGACGCTCTGAAGCTTGATGGCGTCAGGGACATGATTGTATAATGTGGTTTCTGAACACCACTCATGCCATTTGTCAAAGTTGAGAGGAAGGTATTGCTTCATTACTCGCTCAAGGCTCAACTGCTATGTTATAGCAACATGAAGGTGGCAGGATGGCTTAGCGAGTTAAACACTTGCTGCTGGTGTGTTGCGATGTGCAGGTCACGAGGTCGACTCCAGGTCAGTAAATAGAGAACCATTAAATGAGGTAATAGCAACACCTGTTATTTCCAGCAGTTAGAAATGTCAGAAGTGTTACATGAATTACCACATTAACAAGGTAATATTATTATTATCAATATTTTCATTATGCATGGAAATGTGAAATATATATGGTAAAGTCTGCCTCCAGGTTTTTATTCCGGGGTAGGTGTGACATGACTATCTACCTTCAATAAGAAAATGAAATAGCTATTCTCCTGTAATACCTTATTACAGTTGAGCGGTGACTTGGGGGTCAGCAGACCGTGTGAAGGACTGGTTACAGGGCAGAATTACAACTACTACTTTAAAGAATGAAGGGGAATCTCTTTTACCTCTTCTAAACTCTCTTCCTGGGACATGAACAGACATATACAATTTTTTTTCATTAGTTGGAGGTCTTTACACGAATGCAGGAATCTCTGCATTTTTTTCAGGCATTTTTCAGTGTGACATACAGTAAACTCATTTCGCAAAAAAAAACACGTGGCATATCGCTGTGTATCATATAGAACTTGAGATTCCTCCTTTGTTATATATTTCAGCAAACATATATATTTCAGCAAACATATAATCTTTCTCATACGACAGAGCTATTGACCAAAGAATTAAGCTGTTTTGGAAGCTTAATCGTGGGTCCTTGTACTGTAAGGAAAAAATACTCTCTGCCATAGGTTGGTATATAGTACGAGCAGCGTTTCATTGAACATAAGTAGCTCTCAGTACAGGAAAGGTTGGAGACTCCTGCTGTAAAGGAACCCTGCCTTTCATCAGATTCCTCTGCATGATGGTGGAACGCCTCGGTGAATGGCAATAATACAATTATAGCACAAGGTACTTTATGCCATGTATTATTATGCATGATGGATTGCCCTGTGGCCCTCTCCTTAGCCAACAATGGCGCACGCGCTGCTCTCTGGGTACACAACACAAGAGGATTGGACACGTACAATGGCGTTCACTGCCTCGAATTCTTATAGTAGAATTGCTGCTTCTTTACACTTGCACAAACTAAAACACACTGAACGAAACACTTGTTGGTGTGCTCCAGCAAAATGTATTTATTTTCCATGAAAAAGTCTTCCCTAAGTGCCTAACCATGGTTAGGTCTAGGTTATCCGCTCTGGTGCCTCCTTCCTTATGCAATCCACAAAAAACAGAGCTATTAAGAAGCGGGGCTTTGTCTCTGCCACGTGTTGATCTTCCTGCTTTGGCATTTGATTGGGCAGAAGTTGTGTGCTTTCACTGAAAGAGTGCTTGTATTGTACTTTTTGACTTGCGGGAAAGCGTATACATTTGTACAATAGGCCTTTGTTGTGATGAAAGACTTAATGATAACTGCTACAGGCCTGTTTGCTTCATTGGGAAAGGTTGTGTTTGTTCCCATAGATCAGAATTCTTTTTTTATTAAAAAGGTATAGCGAAGGCTGTAGTCCTCCGTTCTTTATTGTGAAAAGCATATGTTAAAAGCCAATTGGTCTATAAGTGATTGATTGCAAGTACGCTATATTAAAGCCTGTAAACTAGTATTTTTTTACTAAATGCATTCTCACTGATTACGTACGGGAAGGGTGTTGGTTAGCCCTTAAAATAAGCTCTTAAGGTAGAAGATCTGGACTGTGATAATTCCTGCTCTATCCTCCTGAGGGAGTGGGGGTGGTGTTTGTACATTTTGCTAGCTGTTATCTTGTACTTATTAGTAATTTTCTGCATAGTATTGAGCTTGGTGCATAAGAGTACTTTTTAGGTATGGGATGACACTTTTAGATGTCTTCCAGACTCCTATAAGTGATGAAAAAATACATGCACATACATATATAGAGAACTTTTTTATTCAGCTCCCTAAGTCCCATTCCGCCTGTGGCTATGGCGGCATACAGCGCGAGACAGTGGTTAGCCCACTTCACCCACTGGCTAAATTCCACTGTTAGTGACAGTATTCTGCCTGGTCACTTGCACATCCACTAGAAAATGAGTGTGTTTCTGTGCCCGGTTTTGTGGACCTGTCCTTAAGTTTTCCATTATCTACTCTTGTGGGTTCACTTTCATTTCTTTTTTTTATTGTGTTTTTTTAGAGTGCCCAACAGCATTCTAGGCATTGCTACCTGGTCACTCACTTGACACTCATTTCATCTGCAGATCTCCACATCCTTGCAAACACTTATACTAAATTGGGCAGCCGTTTGGAATGGTATTATTCATGGTGAATTATCATGTTTAACCTTTGTAGACTGCAGCTGTAGGAAAGTGCCTTTTTTTACATGGTCACCCCCATTTTTTGCCTGGTATTTGATGTGATTTAGACCGGACATGCACTGGGTTCCTGCTAACTAGGTCCCCAGTGCCAGATGTTTTTTCCAAAATTGTGCAATTATTTACCTGTATTGGTGATACCGTTAATACCCTCTGTTAAGACCCTAGTAAATGGCACCCCTTGTACCTAGGGCCTGAGGTATTAAAAAGGGCCCCTAAGGGATGCCGCACGAATTGTGTCATCCTAAGGGATCCCCCGCCAAGCTTATCCAAACTGCCACTGCAGGCTGCATGTCTTGGTGCAGACAAAAGTGGAAACACAACATGGCACACAACCAGCCTGGGGGCACTGCATGCAGTATGTCGCCCCTGCAGCAGGCCGCACTGCACTAAGGCAATGTGGACTATGCTACATGTGAGGTCATAACGGCATAAGCAGATATGACCCCGTACTGGTCCGTTCCATTACTGCCCGTACAAGTCAGCACGGAAGCCATTCGAAAAGCATGTGCTGGAGACTGATGAAAACGAGTTCCCCAGATACATGGTGGCATCACTGAAAGTTGGGATGTTTGGTATCAAACACATAATATTAATAGACCCACACTGATGCCAGTGTCACATTTAATAATACATGCACACAGAGGGTGCCCCCTGAAGACCAAACAGTTACTGGTGTGCAGATTGACTGGTTTTCACCAGCCTGCCACCAGAGACACCTTTCTGACTCCCAAGGGAAGGGTTTTTACTCTCTGGGGGAGATTAGCATTCCAATGCTGGGGAGCTTTAAAGAGGCCCATCGCCTTTGTTATGTGAATCTGGCTTCTCACAGGAGAGGAAACTGACCCCCTTTGTCCAGAGCCCTTGGCACCTGGAGAGGTGGGAAAATTGGCTAGGCAAGACAGGCGTGTCCACCCTCTGGCTAGCACCACCTCTGAACTGGGCTACCCAACGTGGATACTACTTGTCATAGGTGAGCAACTTGGTGATGGCAAATTTACGATCTCTAGGACAGAGTTATGCCCACTTCCCCCAGGAAGTGGTCATATAGGGAGCATAGTGATCCCAGGGGTAAGTAGCCCATTGGCTACCACCCGACACTTCCCTAATTCCCCTAAATTCAATATTTAGGGAAGCCCTGGCACCAGGAAGTCAGATCCTGCTGACCAAAAGAAGAAGG
Organism: Lissotriton helveticus; assembly: GCF_964261635.1. Taxonomy (NCBI): domain Eukaryota; kingdom Metazoa; phylum Chordata; class Amphibia; order Caudata; family Salamandridae; genus Lissotriton; species Lissotriton helveticus. Next base: position 724,007,225 of record NC_136072.1, read on the forward strand.
GCCAGGGAGCCTCAAAAGCATTAAGCAACTGACTTTTCACCAGCTCTGCCAGCCTGTTCTCGACAATTGCACAAAAGTCGTTTCGCCTTGGAAGCTGCTAATCCTCCAAAGCCTGGGACGACTGCCAGCTTTTCTCCAAAAACTCAGGAACTCCAATGGAGCAGCAGAGCGTGCCCCTGCCTCTTGTAGGCTCCAAGAGCATGAAAAACAGATACTAGAAAGTACCACTGCACCCGAGCTGCCTAGCCCGAGCTGAAGTAGGCCAATGGTGCCAACATGGTTCTGAGATCCTAACGACCTATGAAAAAGGAGGACACTGAAGAGCTGTGAAAGCCTAAGACTGAGGAAGAGCAACTCACTTGGCACCAGTCCTTCTGGCCTGTCGCCTGTTCCCCATCTAGACTGCACCCAAGACGTCTGGTCCTGCAGATGTAGTGCCTTCAAAGTCTGGGAGGTCTGCCTGCTTTCAATAAAGACTCAAGAACTCCCATGGAACTGCAGAGCTGCTTCCTTGCATCCTGCAGGCACCCCAAAGAAGACTGTGAGGCTCCAGACCACAAAATCCTGATACCGCAAAACACCACTGCATCCGTGCTTAGTAGCCCAAGCTGCACTGGGCCAATGGTGTCCGCATGGTCCACCTGGCCCACCAGAAAGAAAGCCCACCTGGGACTTGCCCACTATGGGCATTCCGATGCCGCCTACAGTTTTTGCTTTCAGGCCCTCCTCCACTGTAAGTTCCTGGTGATGAAAATACGATGCCTAAAGACACCTCCGCACCCATCTCCCCCTTAGAAGAGGATCCACGCCGTTCCTCCCCCATCCCCCACAAAAGTTAAGCCCCCTTGTTGGTTCAGCTGGTCCCCCAGTCCGAGTCTGCAGCCTCTTTGCCGACACTGTAAGGCACCTCTGCATCCGGCTTCCCCAGTACTGTTCGAAATTAACTGTTTGTGCTGCCTTGGACCTTGCACCATATCCCCTTTCAGTCCAGAAGATTGGTCCGAAAGTCGCTGTTGAGTGCCCGAATGCAAAACATGTTTTCTTCCTAAATTGATGTAAAGTGATTCAATTATGATTTAAAGAATCAAAAACCTGTTTTCTTCAAACCTGCTATTTTAAAAAGTACTTACCTGATGATCTTGGTGCCTAAAGGTATATAAAAATACATGCTATTTTTATAAATTGGTGTGGATCTCCTTATTGAGTCATATGCACCATTTATTGACTATTATGTTTGTGTGCAGATGTCTAACACTCCTCTCTGATAAGCCTAAGGTTGCTCAACCACACTACCCCCCTAGAAGAGCATCTTGGGATAGCTGAGCAAGCCCCTGTTCACTAGTGAGGGGATACCTGGACTCTTTGCACGGTATGCCTCTTGTTGGCATAAGGAGCCAGTTTCCTACAGCTGCCATGTTTAGAAGCAAGATGACTACCTTCTTAGACCAGTATAGTAATAATAAGTATGCACATTATAATTTGAAGATGGCCACACTGCAAAGTTTGCTTTATTAAAGTATTAATTTTCATTGAAAGCATATGCCACAAAGTTTAGGTGGAGATGGCATTTTTTCTTTTACTACGTTTATTCTTTTAATTTATCTTATATATGCTTGTTAACTTTGTCTTTATTATTGATGGATGTACGGGTGAATACGGAAGTGAGTTAGTGGGTGGATGAATGGATGCGCAAGTACAAGGATGAGTGTCAAAGTGCATGTATGATGAGTTAGTGAATGCCTAAACTCACCAGAGAATGAAGAGACACTTTGTTATAAGCCAAATCTCCTGGTATTGCCAATGTGTGTGTTAGTCTGGCACAGAGACTGATATTCACTAATGCGAACAAACATTCTAAGACATTCATGAAGGTTGGCAGTGTCTCTACTGTAGAGACAGTTTGAACACCTTAGAAAATTATACGAGACATATAAAAATCTACATAAAGTTAATTGGAAAAAAGCAGGGTTTCCATGGGAGGTCTGATTACAATCAGCGTATTCATTAAAAGCTACGTAAATATTAGAAGAATGATACACTAATGAAATAGATACAGTAGCAAAACAACGACAGTGGCACATTAGGGTAGTACACATTCCATACATATCACCATATACAAATCCACACAACTTTATCCAGATAAAAAGTATTGAAATAAAGAATGTTTCATTGATGTTAAAATTGTTAAGGCCAATAATAGTTTCAAAATGATTATTTTGTCTTGTAATTATAAGTTAAAACCAGAAAGTAGTGAAACGCCTGCATTAAAGACCTTACCAGAAAGAAAATTAATTATTACTGGTTGTAAGGCCTTTATAGGGCAATATTTCTCATCTCAGTAACGGTGATTATCAGACATTTTTGTTTCCGGAATCCTTTCCAGTTTGGCAAAGCGGTACCTTTTCCCTTTAGTAGGGATATATAGTTTCATAGAGCTTACTCATGAAGAGAGTTAGAAGAGATTTTGACGTTGGTGCAATGGGTATGCTAGCTATGTTAAGTGGAATATTTCAAGATGTAGCAACGGTAGATTTTGCTATGTGATAAAATGTACCCTCTGATGGAAAAGGAGTGCTATCAAAACGTTTTGAGCTCAGCAATTTTTCCAAACTTGTTTAATTACCACAATCTAAGGTGGTCCAGCTTATAGCAAAAAAACCATATACTTGAAACAATATCTTGAGATGGCCTCATTGTGAAAAATATAAAGACGCGGAAACTCTCAAAACTTCTCAGCTAATTGCATAAATGAGTGTGTGAACCACAGAAATGTTGTTGGCAATTAAAATGTACGCTAACTCTGAGGCGTATGACTAATGAGCAATTAAAGAGAATGATGTGAACTTTTTTAAGACCATCATGGCTAGCATAGGATCCCGTATAGAGGATCAGTGAAGGAATCTTGAGCTTTTGATAATTTCCATTTCTTCTGCAACTCAGATGTCTCGTCGTTTTTCATCGATTAGTTGGTCTCCAGTGAACAGCAGTCTCATGGCAGAGAATGACCATCGTCACCTGTCTTTGCAATCTTAATTTTGAATGATTCCACAGAAAGAGCTCCAGTTGATTATTATATCCTAATTTCCTCCTTCTTGAGGAACATCACTCCTGCTCAGTTCTTTACGGAAGGGTTCCTCAGACCTCTGGAGAGAAGGCCGCTTAGCTAGAACGTCCATTTCCCCATTGCCTAAAAATGACCCTTATGCAATACTTCTTAAAATATCATTCTAGATCAGCAGTGTTCTTTCTTGTTTCGAATCCCTAATATCTTCCTGGCAAAAATCCTTCAAATGTTTGTGACCTTCAAACACCAGGACCATCTGTAAAATAAAATAATATTGACTCGAGTATGAACAATAATCTCTACTTCCTTCTACATGGGATGAGTGCCAGAACCCAGGCTGGTTATGGTCTGGCTTGACCGCTCAGCTGTCACCAGACTATTATGTGATCAGCACTAGGGAGCGGCTTTGGTTCTACCCACATGTTGGGAGACAGAAGTACATGTTTTGATTGAGCAGAAGTTATGTGCTTCCACAAAAAATGCTTACCCTCCATTCAGCTGTGATCATTTTGTTTATTTATCCAGCTGCTTAAACTTGAACTTTCTGGGGCACAGTCATGGTTTTTGCAATGCTATTAAAGTGTGTTAATAACTTGAATTTATGTGGTTTTTCTCTGCCAGCAGTGCAGATGGGAAGAAGGCAGTCACTACCAGCAGTGCAAATGGGAGGAGGGCAGTCACTAACCTACAGGATTTTTAGGTCTGGCTACACAGTTATCATGTCACCTGACCTTTAAACTTACACTAGTATTATTCTACTGCTCTTTGCCCACACACAAATTCATATCTATTCCCATGCTATTTATTTGTAATGCTTCACATAACCGTAAAACATTACTTTAAAGCCAGACCTATTGGCATTGATAATGCTTTTTTTTAAATAAAGTGAAGCTGGTCAAGGATTCTTAAAAGAAATGTGATCATTTGTGTTATGCGAGTGAACAATATTGAATGCAACCACCACAGTGTGCATTGATACAGATTTTCATGAGGCGCGAATGAGAGCGCACCCACCATTTCTGGGTCTGCGGAGACCACTTCTAGGGCCAGAGCTGCCTCAGTTGAGTGATGGATTATTTTCCTAAAAACAGTTGAAAGGTGAGAAGGTACTGGAAGACTTCTTCCAGTTTGTGTATGGCAGTAGTAGCTTGAGTGCTCTGACCAGGTGAGTGTGGTGCATATTTGAAGTCTCCATGCGGCTGAGTGTGATAAGTTTAAGATTGGCAGTCAACTTCACCCGAAAGGCAGTCATTTCAGAATGTTTGCAGTTGGGGTTATCCACATGTGGGCCACCATATATCGGAGGCAGACACCTGGCTGTACCGGCAGCACTAGGAGGTTCACAAGCCACTTGAGTCTCTGGAGGCGGTTGGTGCGATTAAATCTGCCTTGCCTCACTCATCTGTGGAAGTGCCCAGGGAAGATGGTAATTTAAAGGATATGTAGAGAAAAGTCATCTTCCTCGAGATGCAACACAGTGTCGCAGTGGATGAGCCATACGACTAAGTCCACATGTGGGTTTGTATGCCATTGAGACTAGGAAAATGTCCATCGCTGAAGAGGAGTTGGCCTAAGGTCTAGGGCGGTCGACCTCGAATCTGGGGAACCACGTTCGAGTCTCGACAATGACGCTGAACATCCTGTGATTCTGGGCAAATCACTTAATCTCCCCATGCCTAACAAAAATGAATGTGTCCTCATGTAATGCAACTGGTGCTATGTAAAGCGCTCTGATACCCTATTCGGGTCAAGTTCGGGCTATATAAAACTATGTAAAAAAAAACTGTATTCACTGTACTGTATGCTGTAGACTCGTAATGCGGATCATGTACACCTAGGACAAGATTGTGCATAAAGTAACAAGTAGATGCACATTAGGCTACATGAGTAGCCCGTGTCTCATTAAAGAATAGACTAGCCGTCGGGTATACCAAGTGCATGCAGGCACACCTCGTCTGCCCTCCATCCAATCCATATTAAGGCTTTTCGACATGCCTGGAGCTTGCGCTGACATAGCAACACCCATATTAAACAAAACAGGTTAGCGTTCCAAATACTACATGTCAACCTTACCCATGCATAAAAATAAACATCCATACAGAGGCATTTGTGCGGTCACTCTCATGCAAACTTTCAGAAGTATGAACTCTCTCGAAATATTGCATTATGCCGTTTTGTGTATTCTTCACCCACAGGGGACTTTTTTGCGCCGAAAGTGTCTCACAGAGAACTATTTTTGTCAGCCCAGTTACCTGGCAGTATCGTGTGAGACTTATTTTTTTTATTCAAGTTATGCCTTCATGGAAAAACGTCGTAAGAGATACTAACTGGCAAACCAGTTTCTGCATTAAAAGCATAAATTTGCATATTTTTCGAAGAAAATCATTATTTTGTTTTGCACCTCTGCACTCATCGTCTTCAGAAGTTATTCTTTTCATTAGTATCTTCTACCTGTTCTAATGAGTGCTGTATGGGTTGCTTCAAAATACGTGTGTAAGTTATCTTCTACTCTTTCTGCCCTTTGATCATGGAGTGTTTAGTGTACTTTGTGGACTGTGGGATAAGTGCTAGCAATTGTGCCTTCACGGAGTCTCATTTCTTTACTTCTGTTCCCACATGCAAATTAGAAGTTGCCAAAGACTACAGGATCCACACTGTGTGTCTGGGGAGGGGGGGGGGGGGGTGAGAGGGGTGAGTAAAGCCCCTGGGTTGAAGAGTAAAGGGGAAGAAATGTTATGTGGTTAAACATGTAAATACAGTGTAAATATGTATGTGTATACCACTTGATGAATTATTTTGGCGATGTCGAAATCCTGGCGATATGAAAATGATGAAGGTTACAGGGATTGGAAAGTAATATAGAGCAATGCTGATAGCCCAGGAGCTTGAGTAAAGGTGTCATCACGCCCAACACCACACATTCACACACTCGTTCTCACTCATATCTCCTACCCCTGGCTCTTTCAGGTCTGTTAGTCAAGCAGAGGGCAATGGGCAGAATACCTCTCCATAATTTGATATTTCACCTATGCTACGCAGATGCCACTCTGAGGCCCTTTTTTACAAAATCTGGAACTGTAGTAGAGGGAGTTAGGGCTGTCTTACGCAAATTACTCCGTAGTGCTCAGCTCTGGCCTTAGGAGGGCCCAGTCTCCTCAAGGGCCACCGCTGTAACTCAAGACCACTTTCTGTGCTTAAGTACTTCTGTGTTTATAGGACACATTCTACTTACTGCACAGTGTTCGCTCTGTTCCCCTTGGCAGTCTGCCGCCATTTTGTTGGCATTTCTTCATCCTTACAATAACTTTGAGCTTTGAAGTGGCTGAAAGTCAGCAAATTAGTGTTGTATGAAAAACTTAACAATACTACAGACAACATGCTTTGTATATACTACCTAATACAACAAAATCTTCTAAGATGTTCACATTACTGTTAGTGTACTCTGACAGATTGTCGAAAGGTGGTATTTCAGGGGAACGGGTATGTATAGACAAGCTATAGGTTTTTAGATATTGATCGATCTTGATGTACCTTTTTATTGGGAGAGATAAAACGAGACAGTTGTGACATGCAGTAGGTGTCTCATAGGCTTCTGTTTCAAGCTCTTACGAGTCAGTTTCCAAACACCCTTCTGTACTGGTGTTCCTGGATGCCCGATTGTAACTGTGCCACTCTTGGCTACCTATAATCAGTAGATGCCTGCGATGACCCTTCATCACTCCTTGAGACACTCAAGAACATCAACATTGGCTACAGTTCTTCTCCTCATCACTCCTGAACAAATAGTTTGAGGGCTTCCTGTATCCAGATCATGCTGCTGGCTGCTTCTCAGTTGGTCCTGTCTGGACTCTATAGGGCATTTATGATGGCCACCTATAGCCAGTGCTTGCCCCGTGGGTATCCTGTCACTCCTGAATGCACCATTTGTCCCCTCTCTTTTTCTTGAGGGCCTGGGTCACTCCTATGCCTCCGCGGACTTTATTGAGCTTTTTAGGTCTAGCCTGGGCAGCTCATGCGCTGCTCTGCGAGGCATGCGCTTTTCAGGTAGGGACTTGATGCTTCGCCCACTCTCCGCCCATATTTTTCATTGGCTTGTGTCATTGTCCACTGTAAACTGTGGCTGTTCATTGATCAATAGGCTTAGTAGTCCTTCCTTAGTACCGCCTTGTCTCATTGTGTAACCTCCCATGGCGACACCCCCTGTTACGAGTGTCGTTACTCGGTAGGCTTTAATTGCAGCCTCTGAGCACTATTTTCCCAAATAGCAATATGCCTCGCATTAGCGTGAGTTTAAGCTATTGACATTGTAAATGACAATGCCTTTTATTTACCTGTTTTAAAAACAACACATCAATAAAAGGCATTGTCATTTGCAATGCCAATAGCTCAAACTCTTGTAAATGCGAGACCTATTGCATTGCAAATGCTTGTTCTTGTCTGCCAGTGATCTGCACACCTCTGCAGCTCACTTTATCCCACGGTTTGGTTCATTTCTGTGGCTAGGTTTCTCCTGTGCTTGCCTGTGGGTTACTCCCCATTACTCCTGGATGAACCTTTGGAAACATTTAACATGGTTGACTATACACAGTGCGTGCCTGTCGATTGCTCAATAGTCACTGGAGTGAACTGCATAGAGCTTCGGCCATTACTACATGTGTCCAGTGCCTGCCATGGGCTGTTCCTCATTGGATTCTGTAGAAACCAGCTCAGTCACGCAGAACAATACATTGATGTTAAGTGCCTTCTTTCTATCTCCTTCAGTATCCTTTTCCCACCATAAATGCCTAGGTTTCAGCACTCTTCCACACAAGCACTTCACCTTGGTGTAGTGTGTAACCCATCTGCTAATGGTGCCATTGTGTAATTTTATCAGGGGGTATAAAGCACCTTGTAAATATATTTACAATATCGTAGTATGACATGTTTGTGGACGTTGGTGAGCAAAGGCCGTGCACAAGGCGTTTTCCTGGCCATTCAATGTATATCTTCCAAATCTGTTTTTTGTATGTTGCGATTGACTGTTAATTCTCACAAGTAATGGCAAGTTCCATTTCGGGTGGCATTTAGAGAAACTTATCTGCAAGTTGGTTGGCCCCTTACTTCCTTCAAGCAGCAAAAAATTAGAGGATGTGGCCTAACGGCTAGAGCAGTTGGCCTCGAAGCTGGGGAACCGGGTTCAGGTCTCGGCAGGTGGTCTCAAAATCCTGTGATTCTGGGCAAATCACTTAATCTCCCAGTGCCTAACAAAATGAATGTGTCGGTCTGTAACGCAACTGGTGCTCATGTAAAGCGCTCCGATACTTTCGGGTCGAGTTCGCCCTATATGAAACAATTATTATTATTTTTTGTTTTAAACCAAAACTAGAAGCCATGTGATTTTAAAAGTGGCAGAGGATCTGAAAACCGAGCATGTAAATACTTTTGGTTTTAGATTTGGAATCACCTTGGCCCCATTATTTTGTAGGTTCCATTGGGGCCCTCGCCTACAAACACAAGGAGCCTGGAAGCCAGTGCCGGATTCTGACATTTCTGAAAAATTAAACATGCTGGGGAAGCGGGGACTATCAGTTGTGCGACATCTATCATTGCATCTACTAAAGGAGTGTGGAGTTACTACCTCGGGCGGTGTAAAGCCATGGGAACTGTCACGAGACCCTGTGTATCATTCCAGTGGGCTGTGTCAGGCCTGGAGTCGGAATTGTGTTCTGTATTTGCCGCAGGGCATGTCAGGACAAAGCTGGCAGTCAGCACAGCCACTGCCCTCGCCCGGCCTTGCTGCCTTTGATGTGCCTGTAGAGGTTACTTTCATCTTTCCTGCTCTCTGCTTTCAGTTGTTTTTCCCTGCTTCCTCTATTGCAGCCACCCATTTATCCAAGTCTCTTGATCTTTAGTTTCCCCCTCTCCCTGTGATCTTTGATAAATGGTATCTTCCTCTACTGCACCAGTCTCCATCGTTAAACCAGTGGGAAAAGGCAACAGGTGACTGAAAGCAAAGCCGACAGCGACTCACTGGGATGTAACCTTACTTCTGAATCTTCCAGAGGCTGGAAAATCAGAAATTACAATACCGAACATATATGTCAAAATATTTATATACAGAAGGTCTTCCATTCTGCTACCTCTGATACAACACTGCGGATTGTAGTTTATTTCCCCCTAAGGTTTTTTCACGCATGTTTTCAGGGCTGGTTAGATAATTTTGCTCTATTGGACCAATGAAAAGTGACATTGTGACTGACCATCTAAAAGTACAAGTCTGTACACCATATTCATTCCAGAGTCATCATTGCACTAGTCTTCTGTAAGTATCTGCAACAAAGGCAAATGAGTGATGTACTTTTATTTTGTTAATGTGCATTGACCAACACAATAGGCCTAACTTGCATTTGAAGCCCATGATTGCTGCAGTGAAAATACAAGAATGCAACAATTGCTTTTCGTGTCAACGTATGTATGAGATAAACAGTTTAATGTCTGAAGATTCTCTTTCCCTTTGAGATGTAGAATAGTCCCTTCTGCACTGCAGTTTAAGCACTCTATAGAAGGCGGAATGGTGCACTGTGTCATGAGGTGAGAGGACAGTACTTTTGTGGGGCAGCCTCAAAGCCCACTCTATGTATATGCTAGAGAAATGGTAACCATAGGTCTCACAGACTATTGCACTGTCAAGCCAGACCTAAAAATAAAGTTATGGTGGGATATCTATTCTATGCAGACAAAAAAAAAAGACCGGCCTTTGCAGTCACCAGCAGAAAGTCAAGGAAGCCTCTGGTAGGTCTGTCAGTCTCTAGCGCAATATTTCATGCGAGTATATCCATGCCCCTGAACCAGTGGCAGGGGAAGGGTGTCATGGGCCCTAGGGAAAGGAAGAACATGCCACAATTGGGATGCAGTTGCTCCTGGAAGCCATGGGCCCCTGTGCCACTCAACCTACTGCACCATTGAAAGCTGCACCCCAGCTCTGAACTTTGCCTTAATATTGTTACAGCCCAATGTCGCACCCACCAACTTCAGTGGTTGTGAAGTACACATGTAGCGCCTAGACGACAGGTTTGGATGCTATGAGCCCTGAACCCAGGATTCATCACTTTACTAATTCTGGCCTGAGATATTTAGGCTGCGAAATTTGTCTTCAAATTTCAATGGTATCTAATAAAATTCATCATTGTATTATCAATCCTTGCCTTTTCAGACCACATTTGTGTGTCTGGGTGGAGATCTTTCAGTGTAACCTCAATGGAGTTCCAGACTAAACTACTCCTTCCCCCAACCCAGCAACTGTAGCAGAAATGCGCCCTTAACTTTATGTACCATGTACAGATGCTCCTGTTTCGTTTTATTTATTATTATTTTTTTTTTTATTATGTAAAACATTTTAAGTACCTCAATGACAACCCGGTATGACCGGGCTATAAAGTAACTAAAAGTTTCAGACAAGAAACACGATTTCAATGTCTGAGTTTTTTGTAATAAATGCCATCAGATCCCTAAAGTAGCGATATGGGTCCAGGATATTCCATAATTTGTAATATAATTTCGATGTGATACTAACCAAACGGTGGTTTATGTAAATTAGCTTTTGTTGCGATTCACATAAATGGATTAAGTGCTTCTAAATGGGTTAAGTGCTTCTAACTGCTATTTTATGGCTGTGTTTGGTAGAACTGGACGTTTACATGCGTTTTATGTTTCTCATTGACCGAGAACCCATAATTCACAGTAATGATGTCATGGTTGTGGATCACGGGGTTTATATATGTAAACATTAGTTAAAGGTAATCTTAAGGGACTGGAACTTTAAACACACGTCTTGTTTCGATGACTTCACATGTTAACGTCGGGATGCAGAGCCGTGAGCTTTACTTTTAACGTAGAGCATAAGGTACACCGACAGTTCTGAGAGTTCACACAACGCCATCAGTGCTGCGTGTTCTTGAGGGGTGACTTGCTTAGTACTCCGTATCCCGAAAGATGTAGGGTTTCCTTGACTAAATCATTTCTACCTTACCATGCCCCCGAAAGAGGCCCCACTGTACCGAGAGCAGAAACATTATCTGGGTCTGAGTAAATAACCATTTCCTCTGCTTCGTGGCTTTTATGCACGTGCAGTAATTAAGAGGAGGTGTGGCAGCAATAACCCACATCTCCCAACAGTTACCACGTGAGGGTGTAGAAATGTCCATGAGTAACAAAGTTACCGGTGGTTATTCCCCAGTTTCTACCACATCAATGTATCCAAAACAAATGTTCTGGGCCATAATTTGTAGGTTTAGCCTTGCAACAGCTGTGGCTTTCCGTCGGATTCATGTAGTAAAAAAAAATCTGAACAAGAAAAATCTGTACATACATAATATAGAGGCTCTGTGGGTCAGCCTTTTTCATCTTTCATCGATCAACTGTCACTCATATTTTACTTCTCCCCACCGAAGCTTCGGGCAGTGGGTGAGCTCACTTGAGTCAGTTACTCTTTTGAACTTTGAATTACGTCAATTTCGTAGTTACGTCTGCACATTTGCATAAAAAGAAATGCACCTCAGTGCAAGACTGGCCGGGTAATACTTTACTTTGGCATGCTTTTTCTATCAAATCTTTGTCCTTGTTTTTCTTCTTGTGCATCTTGTTTTGTTTAAACTACATCTAGGTTACAGTAATTCAAAACTTTTATTTGCACCTCTGATTGCAAGCACATGGGCATCATTTTCAGGCTGTAGAATGTTTTTTATGTGTCCACATGCTTTCAATAGCAAAAATAAACATTGCATCAGCTTATCCAGGACAGTTCCTTTTGCCCTTGCCAATGCTTGTTGCAATTGTCTTTCTCAAAGACTACAATGGGGCAGCTATAATTGTAATCCGCCAGCCAGACAGAGAACAAATCATGGCTAGTTGGTTTAGGAACATAATCCTCCTGTCTCCATCAATTTTTTACAATGACAACACAGTCCAGTGAAGTTACCACCTGTCCCCCCTCACTGGGGACGATCTGTGTCCTGAGACCCAGAGGCATGAGCTAGTGTTACAGACAGCGGCTCCCCCTCAGCCCTGGCAGTGTAGAAACAGCGAGGAGCTCTGCCTCTTCGCCTGCCTGGCCTAGACCCGCTCAGCTAGGCCCTGAGTGTTCATTATTCCATTGCCTGACTGCATTGCTGGCTAATCTTTAATTACAAGAAGACAATGCTGTCTTGGTTCCAATAAAGTGGCACCTTAGCATCCTTGCTTTCTTGTTTCCAGGATGTGTACAGACTGTTCCCCCTCAGTCACATCTGAGGCTTGAGGCCACTCTTTGGGAGCGGTGTCTGAGGTTCCAGATGTGGACTACTGTACAGTGCTTAATTTGTAAAAAACATAAGTGCCAGGGCTCTCGTCAGGATGCCATTGCAGCTTGCACCACACATTGCCCCTGCTATGCTGCCAATGAAAGTAACAACACAACTACCAAACCATCACAATCCTACAAGTGTGACAATTCGGACTATTCCAAGTCCCGAAGCGATAAGAATGGCTTGGGCGACAGGTATGTAATTTTTATTGTATATTAAATTAATAGTTGACTGTTGTTGTAGCCCTCTATAAGTGAGACCCACCCGGATACTGGGAGAGACGCTGTTGTCGGCGCATGGTGTACACAGTAGCGCTCAGTCCTCCCTGCCAAGTGTGTATATTGAGTCAAAATTGAAGAAATTATTTCTCCTACTTACAGACATCTATGCAAATGCATCATCCAAGCTTTACTATTCAAGGACCTTGTCTGCTGATATCTTCCTGGAATCCATAGTATTTAGAACTTATTTTGGCTCACTTAGCCTTTGCAAATCTGGAGAGATGAAGATGGAACCAGCATATTTTCAATTTCGGCACTTTTGATGTACCAGTGTCGGACAGCATATCCTATACAGCCTCTTATTGTCGAGGTATTGGATATTGAGTTACAATTTTAGTGAATGATGTGACTGCTCCCTGATGAAGGCATTCCCGCCGAAACGCGCGTAGTGTCTATACACCGTCCGCTTCTGTGCCTATATACCATCAACTTTTAAAACATCTAAGCCACTCACATTGTGAACTAATTGATATTGTACCATAGCTTAATGACTTCATGTATTGTGTACTGAGTCAGATGTGCCTTAGATTAGCACGCTGAGTAGGACTAAATGATTGATAACTATCCTACAATGTAAATGAATAGTCCATTTTATTGACCACTGTACAGGACACTATAACTGAATTATGTTTTTAATGAAGGGAAGATTTCATATTTTTACAAAAGATGAAAAATATTTTTGTGATCATAGCATAAGCAGTCATTTAAGTCATTTGGTGAATTGCAATTTAATTTGCTGCTGTTTGCAAGTTTACATGTTTACATGTTGTATGCTTGCACACTTTTGTTCATTGTATCTTGCCAAAGTTTGTTTCTTAAATATTAGTTATTTTCCCTGCGCTTGGCAATTCACCTTGCATGCAGAGGGCCCCTGTTTTTCAAACTAATAAGTCCTCTCTGAATTAGCCAGACAGTGGCACCTTGTGGCAGACTGTCGCAAGTGCCGGTGCTGACAATTAAATACGGTACCATGTACCAGAAACCACTGGTTCAGATTAAGCACTGGGACTACAGCGTTTAATTTGTGCAGGTGACAGCAGGTGGTGGAGACTAGCACTTATTTTTGAGGACTGATTGTACAAATCTGCACTGTTCCTGTAAGGGCCCACTGGAAAATGAGGCTTTTCACGATCAAAAAGTCTAAGTGTACAAGCTTTAAGTTGTTCACTGTGTAAAATGAGAGGTCTACTGCCTTTCCACCACATTTAATAAACAATAAAGCAAGTCTTAACTTGAACATAAACATGACCATGCCATTTTTGACTGGAGAGCCCCATCAAACAATTTAGACAGACCCAGAATATACTTTGACTTAAACATTAGCTCTCCTTTGAAAACACCAAGAATTTGCTGTGGCCGAACTTAAAAAGTGATACGTGTACTTAACCATTTACATTACATTTGTCAAAGTTCACAGTGCAAGACCCCTTTTGCTTGGCTTTATCTTAAAGTTCAAAATGCAAAGCTCCTTCCAGTGGTGTTTTCCAGCGTGTTCACAATGTAAAACCCCTTATTTTATTTCACAGAACCTTTAAAATTTAAATTTCCATGCTGTTGCATATGTCAGAGTTCATAATGTAAAACCCATTCCTATTGCATTTGTCAAAAAGTTCAAAATGTAAAACCTGATTCTATGATGTTTGTCATTGAGTTTGCGATGTAAAATCAATTCCTATTGCATAGTTCTATGATTTCATAACGTAAACCCCTTTACTATTGCATTTGTCAGTGGGTTCACATGTATTATTTCTGTAATTTTTTATTGTAGATAAAATATATATTTACATGGAGCATAACATATACATGGGTGGAAGAGAGAAAAAGAGGAGGGAGGAGAGACAAAGAACGCCCACGGGGGGGGGGGGGGGGGGCGTTTGTCCAATTGTTCATTCTGCTTCCAGTCCTGACGTTAGTCCAGTTCTCATCGTGCGAGCGCTGTTTGTCCCTCTGTTCCCCCCTCCTGGGGGGTTGCGCTGATTGTCCTTCTCTGTCCCGCCTCCCGACCACAAGCGGAAGATATAGTTAGAGGAGATAGGCGAGGAGGAGTGGCAGTACTGTGTTCCCCTGGTGTGTGTCTATTTGGAGGTCTGCTGCCCGGCTGCTGTTAGTGGGAGGTTGGCCTTGCTGCCTATGGCGGTTTATGGAATGAGAGGTACTTATCTAGAGACTCCCACATGCTTGACCTTCTGTGTGTTTTGGGTGAGTGTTTCGCTGTGATGTTGTCCGCCCCTCTTAGGAAGGTGACCCAGTTGAGCCATGTCTTAGGTAAAGGTCTTGCCTGTGGTGTTTGGGAATGAGTTCACTATATAAAGCCCCTTTCTATTGTATTTTTCAGAGACTTTACACGGAAAAAACTCCTGGTATGCTTTTTTACAGGCAGTTCAGTGTAAACTCCCCACTTATATTTATCAGAGAGTTCAGAATACTCATTCCTACTGTATTGGGCATGGAGTTGCGCAATTCAATCGTATTAGACCTGGGGTTTGCTTTGAGAGGCACTTTTCTACAG
This sequence comes from Lissotriton helveticus, assembly GCF_964261635.1. NCBI lineage: Eukaryota > Metazoa > Chordata > Amphibia > Caudata > Salamandridae > Lissotriton > Lissotriton helveticus. The sequence goes on from NC_136072.1 coordinate 724,022,399, forward strand.
GCCTTAGTATAGTGTAATAGCAATCCATTCTTAAAGGGCTACTGGCTTCAATTTATGATTGTGAAAATAAATAATTCAGACCTACGGAATTTGTCATAACATTTCATAATGAACAGATCAGACCTGTGGCATCTGACACCACTTTTCCCAATAAACCAATCCGGTCTACAGCCTTGATCATTACCATAATCAACTCAGTTTATTGTATTGAGCATAATTTGTGCAATAAAAGCACTCTTTTCAGCAGAAGCACACAACTTCTATCCAATCAAATCCAGCATAGAGGAGACCAACATGAGGGTGGAGCCAAAGCTCCTCTCTCAGTTGTGTTCAAAGCTCTATTTCTATTGAGCACAAAGATCTGGCGATAGCTGCGTGATCAAGCCGGACCTAAAGAACCCGCAAGAGTAAGATTAAGACCGCAAGTGTAGGGCAGTGGAAGAAAGAAGCACATGATGGAATGAAGACTAGGCAACAGTAGTATTCGCTAACCCTGGCTTGTAGTAGTTTTTTGCAATGTATAAGGGGCTCCTTCTGGGCTACAGAGGGAGGAGCGAAGTCCATGGTTAGCAGATCAGACTTCTGGGCTGTAGTCATAACCTGGCCAAGAGCCATGCTACCCTCCTCTCAACGGCCTGCTGGGATCAGCATGAGTGCCCTGTGCCCCTCTTAAGACAAGAGGTGAGAGGAGTGGAAGAAAGGGGCAGACAGAAGCCTGGGTAAACTGAAAAGAGTGACAGAGGGCCCAGAAAAGCTTGAAGAAGACATACAATAGGAATGGTCGATGTGACAGCGACCTTTGAATGGTCCAATGAGAGGTGCGACAATACCATTAATTAATGAATGAAATGAAATGAAATTTGTACTTGTAAAGCGCACTTATACCCCAACTGGGGTGTCCTGGCGCTGTAACGCATACCGCTGTGGAACCCTTCCTGGCTTTCCTGTGAAATGTCCACTCCTGGGCATCCCCAAGGTGAAGCCAGGCATCCCAGCGCTGTTGGGGCCGTTGTGGAGATTAAGCAAGCTATTGCCCAGAGTTGCAGAGTGGGACCCATGATTAGAATAGGCACCGAGGCGAGAAATATCAGGTCCGAGGAAATTAAGCCCAAGACCCGCCGAGGCTGGTCCCGGGCCAGACCTCTACATCAGGGTCTGCCGCTCTAACCATTGAGTCACACTTCTCCAGTATGAGAGGCATCTTCTGGCGGCCTACAGCAGCGCCTTGCTATAAGACAAAGACCGGATTTAAAGGATGGGCCGGTGGGAATCTGCAGCATTTAGAACTTAAATTAGACAAGATAAGTACTGAACAAGAGCTCACACCTACACTTATATTTTATATAGTTAGTTAGGAGAAAAGAGAACAAGCATTGGCCAAGCCAATAGGTCTTGTCCATGAGAGTGGTGGGCTTTGAAATTTTTTGCAACCATGTTTTACAGCAGCGCAGCTGCTTTGCAGTGTGGCTAAAGCTAATTTTAAAAAGTGCTATGACACAGGCAGGGGTAATGTCCCTTTTTTTTTTCAAAGTCCATCACGCTTCCTTGAAGCATCATAGTCCTTTTTTTATTACTATTTTTGGCCTTGCGCAGCAGCCAGACTGCTGTACAGCCTGGCTGCAAATCATTGACAAAGTTGCATGAACAAAAGGCAATGGCAGAGCCAATTTTCTGAAAGACAAGACCTATTGGCTTTGCCACTGCTTGTTAGGTCTCAGCACAACACTCCTGTGATTCTGAGAAAGGAGACAATGGTTTATTTGAAATGCGTGTGGCATAGTAAAACATAGCTACAAATGGCAAGAGGTGCAACAAGGATGACAGGGAAGAAGAAAAAATAAAAATAGCGCCTCAATCACAGTGCAGTAAGGGGTAGGGTACCAATGAAGCGAAAGCAATCAGCACTTGGTCCATGCTTCAGCCGCTGAAAGAAGAGGAAGCGCAGCCAGCACGCAATGGCCAATTAGAGGGCAGCACATGAGAGTGACAATGAAGCAAACGTGTTGAGCATGGCCGGGCTGCAAGCCACTTGCTGTATACACTCTCTCTCACAAGTGAGAGCGCATTCAGTGCATGCACTGTCACAGGCGAGACCTAAAAAGGAGGCATATAAAATGGGCCATTCCAGCATTACCAGGGTCCAGTAATGGTCTGACAAGAGATAAAGGATTGTGGTTCCAAGACACCTGTGTGAAATTGTTTGGAACTCTAGGAATGAGATAGCCACAGCTTGTCTCAAAGTTACAAGAGATCCTTAAGAAACACAAGCCACCAGATGTTCCAGAAATGTACCTTTGGTGAAACAATCTGGAGGCATTGGTAAGAAAGCAGCTGCTCGAAGACATGAGGAAGGACTTTATGTCAGTGGAAAATCTGATGGCAAAGACAGCGATAATGTTATCCAAGTTGGTCCCCAGGTTCAGATGGAGAGGTGCGGCAATCCACAACGCTCTGCAGAGATCAAAAAGAAAGCTAAACATAGCAATGTACAATTTCTCCCAGAACATGAGATGGGAGACAATCGGGCATCTCTCACCAGTTTGATGATGCGGCATACTACGCTAAGGATCGGGTGCACCTGGATGGTGTTGGTATAGACAAATGGATCCTAAACATCACGGGAGCAATGGTACGGACAGGTTGTGTCTAGCAGATAGTGAGAAAAGTTGGCCTTAGCGGGATGGTGGTAAGAACTGTTGGCAGTGTGCGACCTCATTCTGAATTACTATTTATACAGGCTCCCTTGAGCCGGTGGGGGTGACGACCTCGAGATAACACACCTGCGCGCCACAAAAAGGTATCTGGACCTATGAATATTTTCAGAAGCCCACGCAGCAACCCCGTGCACATGCCTAATCCCTGCTGACGAGCGGTAATAACCGCGAAACACGTGTCCAGGGATGGCAAGCACACCAAGTGAATACCTTCAAGACTCAAGACTCGGGTAGAAGCTCACCCGCTGATACCTATTACATCGACCATCATGCTCCGGGGTCACACGCTGATGGGACGAGCAGTGTGCGACCTCATTCGAATTAAGAACTGTTCGCTATCAACAAAAACCCAATGAATTAGTCTCAAAGGTGACCCAGTGGTGTAGTCATCCCTTGCCACGAGCCTAGGGTTGTCAAATAGCAGGGCCACAAGGTGAGATGGTTAGAAGGGCTGTGGTGCAGGTACAGCATGTGCAGCCCAGGCACGGCAAGGGGCGGGTGATGGGACAGTTACAAAGGTAGCAAGTTAAGCGTAGAATTCTGCAAGCAACATCCCTCCTCCTCCTCCTAAAGGCTGAAACTGGATTAATGAAGTTGAGAAATTTGGCACTACCTTGTGTTTTGATTAAGTGCATGTTGATGACCTCGTCTGCGAGTGGGTGAGAGTTTTAATAAACTGTGGACGTCTAACTCCAGCGATTTATGGTGGTGTAATGAATGGGGAAGGGATGGCTCCAGTGCTAATTTTAGGATTTCCAAACCTTACTAGGAGACCACCTGTTGAAAGCAGCTGAAAGACACACAGATGATGATCCAACACTTACTCCCCTTAACTTGCATGCTAGCTTTGTAGTTCTGCCCCAAAACCATGGACCTTCCAGTACAGAAAGCAAAAGGGATTTGCTGGCATCTCTTTGTCTTATCAAAGCAAATCATGTAAAGGGTGAATTTACAGATCCAGATAAAGTAATGGGCTGACGTCATGACACTTGCTTTTGATGTTATTGCCAAAGTAGAGAACATTAAAGGCGAGGTGGATGGTAAATTGGCCACATTAGTGTTGTGTTCTGTCACAGAAAGTAAGCACTGGCTTCATCCTCGTTTCGTGCTTTTGGCAGTGGGCTCCTCCAAAGCAAATACCTCTTTTATTGCATACTCTTATCTTCTGGGGCACATCCTCTTTACTGTCATTACAGAAACTAGGTGAGTCCGTCTCTTCTCAAACGCACTCGGGTGCCCTATTTACTTTTCCTTAACACAATTATCCCCCTCCTCCCGCGCAGTAGAAGGCTGTACATAAAGATCGCCCACCCAGAATACACCCGCTTTACCACAGATGCTCCAAGTAATCTTGGCAGTCTTTTAGTGCCACATTAGATTTAGCAAATTACTTCCTAGGCTATTAGTGCTGGAAATTGAAACATTTACTTTAGAATCTCACAAATTAGGGGTGGCATCCGGAAGTGGGCTGAATAACGAGGAGAGGAATCTGACAGTCAATTTATACATTTGTTTTTTAAAATCGGTGCTGCAAAGAAATTGCCAACAAGCACAAATATGATAGTAAATCTGTACTGGCTTACTTAATTCTCGCAAACAAGCTGAGATGTATATTAATATAAATTAATTTATATTAATTTTTAAGGTTTATGAAAAACTTCACAGCTCCTTTTCCTTCCACAACTTGATATACAGAATTTCAAATTGTTTTCCAATCCATTTTCGTCTACACTAATTTGTTGCTCCGCAACAAGCTTTGCACTATACAAATAACAGATCCAACACACCAATAAATGAATTTCATGTTATACTGTATGGCTAGTCATCATATTGCAAATCTGACTGTGTTCCTCATTGTTACTGTATCCTATATACCATACCCATCATAGTGTACCAGATTATAATTTCATATCATCTATCAAGGATAGCAAATCGTCATATCTCATCTCGCATATAGTATATCGGAGTTCTCATGCCCCATCTGTTCTCATTCTATCTCCTATATCTGTGAGTTGCTTCTCAACATCTGTTTAAAACCTAGATTTGATCATTTTATCTGTTATTAGGTTCTTCTGCTAGTTGTAATTGCCTCCTCCACTCTTGTGGTGAGGTCCATTCTAAAAACATTTGGTTTATAAATTAACTAGCAGCCCGTCCCGACCTTGTCCGGGAGCATTCAGGCTTCCCCTACCCCTGCCTCCCCCGACATTGCTCAGCAGCCCGTGCCCCCGCCTGCCCTGACCCCCGCCTGCCTTGTAGTCTGTTGTGTTGTAACTCCCCGTCCCCCGCCTGGCCCGACACCCGCCTGCCCCGACATTGTCCCCGGAGCCTTACCTCATCCGCCGCTCCTCAGTTCACCGCTCCTGGCCGCTCTGCTCCTCACCGCCTGTCCGCCGCCGCTCCTCCCCCCGCGCCATGTCCGCCGATCCTAGGACGCCGCTCCTCCCCGTGCTCCTGACGTGAACACGCACGTCGCGGCCGGCGCTACTTTGGAGGGTCTACTTTTTTTTTAATATACATTTTTTAAATAACGTTGATTTTTTAGATTTATATAGCCTATAACCATCTACACACCCTGACGATTTCAACTGTGTATCGGGTGTGTAGATTGGCGCTGTGGTTCCCGAGTTTACCCGCCTCAAAGCCTGAAAGTTCTTACTTAATAATAGTAGTATAGATATAATGTATGATGCATAGTCAAGAGAGTAAACTAAATGGTAACTTTGCTCTGGAAACTATCAGCTTTGAAAGCATTCTGCAGGATGCACCAATCAAGTTTAAAGTTCGCTGCACCACCAGCATACTGGAGCAAATTGTGAGGAAATGTGCAGAAACTGACACCCCACCATTCCCTTCAAGGCACCAAGGACCTGTTGTATCACAAGTTCTACCCATTCTGTGTCTATGGGGCAATGTGTTGATACACAAAAGCCTATTTTCTGTACACTCGTACCTGATCAACAACATTTTTATGCAGCTAAAATACAAAACAGGTTCCTTGGAGTACACGCTCTCCAAGTATAATGCTGTCAAAAACAAGTCAAAGAGTAGAACCAAAATATCTTTCAGAACAAGCTAAGAAACTTGCCTACTGAGGTCAGAATATAGATGCCAGGAAGTGCAATTTGACATTCGGCGGTGTGGAAGAAAGAAACTCAGATTGAAGAGCATGCCACTGGACATTCTACTTCTACCACCAACACCATATGAATATAGCACAATCTGGGAAATAGAGAACATGAGCTCGATTCGTCCTAGCGTGAAAGAGAAATGGGGAACAACTGGTATCCTGATGGACGTTGGGTGGTAGGCACCATTACTGATTCGCACCTGAACCATTGAACGGAAATCTTTTTAGCCGTCTTCATGTGTGAAGATCCCTTTACCTCATATTAAGGGAACATTTTACATAAAATCATCTTACTCAGCAAAGTTACTTTTCAAAATGAATCTCCCCCATCCAATACTCCACCTACAGATTCTATTCACCTTGTGGATACCCTGCCAGGGTATCTCACAGGGGAATACCAGGACGGGTTCCCTAAGCAAGCGCCTTGATACCTTCGGGTGATACGTGCGCTATATAAGTCGCAATACATACATACATATGAGTTTCTTAGATTCAGCACCAACTCAAACCATTCTGGGCTCCCGCTCAGGTTTAAAGGGAAACTATTTTCCATATAGCTCTCTGACTGCCCTTATGACATACATATGCCATAAAATGCTTAGGGGTCCTTAGAAATTCCATAACATAGACAAGTATCCAGTGTCCTATGCAAATACACTAAACACAGAGCCAAGCGGATTGCCAGCCCTGTGTTGTCAGCGTGCTCCTGGGAAACGTAGCTAGTTTTCCCCCAAAGGTTTCAAGTGCTCCTTCCAAGTGGTATATATGCTCTTCACAAAATACGCTGCAGGTACTATTTAAAAATGCACCCTGACAATCAACTTGTTTACTAATCATCTGCAATGCTTGAAATGAGGAAGATCAGTAACTATTAATGAGTCGGATCTGGGCCAGGCCTTCTGAAATGTGCTGACACCGAGAGACATTCGGAAGCAACAGCACCTTGTATTCTTATCGTTCAGAGCAGCAAACTGCAGAGGTTGAGAGATGCATCTTAATTTAAGTTCCGCTTGGTCCCAACACAAAAGCTTTGCGTAAAGGGCTGCCAGCACACCTTTGGTTCAAGTTTCTACCTGGTTGAGAGCTAGCTGAATAAAGCCTAAGAACTTGATGTGGATAATCAAAGATAACCAGCTTGTAACTTCACAAGTGCACAAGTCATAAATTATGACTTGGGGGCAGTTTTTTGAGTTTTCTAAGCATCTTATGTAAGAGATATAGAAACATTGTAAGAATTTCTGATGGCTCTCTCTATATTAGTACTTACCCTTATAACCATTTATGTAGCACTTGCTAATTAGTCTTTTTCTATACCCAAAGGAACTCTTTTTGGCAACCTTAGAATAACTGAGATTGCCAAAAAAAAAGTGCTAAACCTATACTTTGCAGTTTGCATGCTACTTTTTAATGTCCGTTCATAGCTCACTACGTTGTATCACAAGAGTTATAACTTGTGACCTTCACGGCACAACAGGATTTCTGCAACAGAAGCAGTAGCCAATGAATTATCTATATTAAATACAAATATGTGAACTGCCTGTTACGTGCTGTGCTTTTTTACCAGGCACATTACCGCTCTATGCAATTTTTGTGATGAGTTCAAACAGTGATGCCTACAGATCTCAACAGCAAGTGAACTGACAATTAGACTTCTCCTACAGCTAGTATACCACACAGTTTTTGGATACACAGAGATCTCTGCAGCAGGTGCCTTAACTATACAACCACACACTAAGAACAGTAAAGTGTAAAGGCCAAACATATGCTCTAGCAAATATTACTTCAGATCTCACGAAGGCAATTGGCAATCAATGTACTATTATGGAATCAATCACATTGTTAAAACAGGGAGAGGAGGAGATAGAATACGATTATTGCCTCAGCGAGAATCCAGATATATCAGTCAGGTTACACAACATCTTAAAGGTGGATAGTTTGGGAATTCTTAAATGAAAGTGGTTTAGTAAGAAGAGCATTCACATTTAAATTGGGTATGTTGTATGATAGATTGAATGGCATAGTGTCAATGGTTTGCTTAGTTCCATCAGTGGGTTGTCTCATCTTTAAAATGAAGAGCACATTAAAGGCATTGCATTTGCATGATGAGTGATTTATAGGTGCGCCTAGAATGGACATTTAGTACGACTTGGCTATGTTGAAATGGGCATCACTTTTTTTGGAAGCTTCTCTGATAGTAGATGTGTAATGGAGGACGTGGGATGCAGTGCTTACATTTGTGTGTAATCGTGTTTTCTAGGAGCCGGTACTTTGCACCTTTCCTTTTCTTGTTTACAGATGGGGCGTTAACTGTTGTTGAGTTCATGTTTGGAACCTGAAGAGCAGAGCAATAATTTAGTGGATCATGGTTTCCCTGGATTCACTGGATTTAGTATTCCATGTTGACTTTCAGGGAACAATTGAGAGAATGCAGGAATGAGCAGTGGGTGTCATTTCTTTGCTGGATTTGGCTTGCTAGATTGGTAAGTCGGGATGTTTGCGTGGTGGGCGGGAAACAGGATGGCTATGTGGTCTTTCCAATCCATTTATGATAGTGGCTTGCAATGGAGAAACGGAATGGTGGTGAATATGAAGCCAAATTGTTGCCCATGATGTTCTATTGTTTTTTGGATAAGCTGCTTGATAACCAATCGAGGAATGTTGCGTTTGTATTCTTAAGGAATATGGTCGCTTGGGAGATTGATATCCTCAAGGTGTATATTGTTGCTATGATTGAATGAATTGTTGATTATGAGGTTGGTGAGCTTCTCGTTTTCCAATGTGGCAAAATCCCAAGTTGTTGCTACTTGTTGTGGAACCTCAACCTCTGATTGCCATTTTGGCATGGCTTTGTTGCTTTTAAAGTGGCCATCTGTTTGTGAACTTTTGACAGCCCTATTAACACTTCGTCTGAAATGAATCTGGAGGGGTCAACCATACCAAAGCTGATGGTTTGGCAAGTGACATTAATGAAGATATATCCACCTACAGTGTAGTAAAAAGAAAACTCTTTGCAATAACTGACTCCCTCCCCGTAGCCATCCTACCGTTGGTTCGCATGGGACTAAGGATGAAGTGACAGGCTACAGGCAATGATGTTAAATGCCCTTTAGGGAAGTTGAGGGAGAGGATTTGATGGGTGACAGTCCGTATTGACAGAGAACATTTAACATATAGCTTTAAAAAGGCCAACAGATTATATTATTTTGGAGAGTGGTGAATGGATTGAAGTTTTATTGTAGGCGTAAGTCCCCTTTAAATGATTTCTAGAGTGCAGCCTAAGCTCAAATGCAACTTCCGACCTTATAGTGAAACATTTTAGGAATGCAATAATATGCATGAACATTTTAAATATGGCTGTTTATGGAATATTTATTGATGCTTCTTGAAAAATGATGTCCTACACTAAAAACAAATTGCTTCTGTCACTCATGGGTAGAATTACACTCTTTAAGATGATCTTGCTTCTGTTGTTCTTTAATTCCCTTCAGAATACCCCTGTCTAGCTCTCCGATGGTTTCTTCAAACTGGTTGATTCAGTACTGAATGATCCATTGTGGTGCTGAGTGCGCCCACGGATCTTGTCACATTGTGTCATTTGATTAGTGAGAGAAAGATACCCTTGTCTGCTCTGAGAAGTTATTGTTGAGTACCACACCTGGTGGTGATTGTGTTGTCCAACTGTCCTTTTGAAGGGTCTGCTGTATGAGGGAATAGCTTTGTCTTGGCATGAAGAACGAGTTCTGTTTAATAGTGTGAGGTCCAAACATATTCACAGTAATTTCACACAGGATCAAAGGCCTTCAGAAATTCGACAATATATAACCCACTCTCATAGACCTTGACAGACTTTCATTGGTTCCCCTGCTTGCCTGCATCCTCTTCTAGGCCAGCTGTATCCCCTACAAGACAGTCAATGAAGGAGTTAAGGCTGTCTGACCTAAACAGGGAAGACCTCAGCGGTATTTCACCAAATCCCACTGCATCATCCTCAGAATATTGTAGGCCAGGAGTTGCAAGAAAGAGAAGACCATGTGCAAGGTCCTCACCTGTTAATAACCTAGAAATCTGGAACACTATTGTAGGATAAATTCGGCTCCCACCATCCTGCACTTAAGGAAGAGCTCAATATCCTCCCCTTCATGCAGCAGCTTATCGGTATGTAACCTGACTAACCTTCCACCTACAGTTTTTCTTCCTCTAGGAATAAGAGGGTGGACTCTGCTGGTTCACCTTCTTATTACTTACCTTTCTCCTGCTCAGTGGCGGCCGCAACATACAAAAAGTGTTGGGGTGGGGGAAGGGATGCAGGGGGCCGTGAGGGGGGGGGGGGACGAGAGACCATAATATTATTTAAAAAAAAAAAAATTAAGTTCAACTTACCTGCTGCTGGACGCTTCCAGCGACGCGCCTTGGTGCTGGTTTTTTCTTGTCCCAGCAGACATTGTGACTATCTCTGATGCCCTATCCAATCCCTGCCGGATTGGCCTGAGCAGGCTTGAAAGACACTCCGGAGTCTGGAGTTTGTGGGGTTTCTCTAACCCGGCTGTTCACAGCCGGGTTAGAGAAACTTAAGTGCGCATGTGTGTTTTGGTCGGCCTGCATCGGACTGCCAAACACATATGCGCACTTAGGGAGCGCACATAGAACTCCTCCTCCCTCGTCCCCTCTCTCATGCCCCGCCCCGCCCTATACACGCTAGCTGCGCCAGCGGCTTAAAAAGAAAACAATAACGAAATATTGTTTTTATTTTTTTTGCTGCTGGCTCTGAGCCAGTGGGACAATGCTTATCCGCCATTGTGGAGGAGCCGCCCCAGCTACATGAGAGAATTTGCCTTTTCTTCCCCACAACTGTATCATTACTCCTCCCCGTTGCTGTTGTATGCTTCTTTACCGTACTGCCCTATATTGCCTTGTCGGATGGCTTGCCCTTTCCAAATTCACTACATAAAGCCAATGTTTGTTGACCTTTTAATGGAGAACAGATTGCGTTCAAATAGGACATGTGGTTGAAATGCAAGATTGCGCTTGTAAATTGTCATTCGTTTACGATGAGCCGGGCACTTGAGTTTTAGTCTGCTCATAAACCCAATAGCATTTTTAAGGCGCCACATTAATTTCTTTGCAAGATTTGTCATTTAGAGCTGTGATAAGTTGATCCTCGTCAGATGTGCCTGGCAGCAGCAGACATCATCTCGAGGGAATGCAGGCAAGCTGTGGTGTTTTCAAAATGTGTCTTAGTGAGACCTGAAAAGGAAGGTTCAAGTGGAAATTGATGAATTTCTCATTGCACTGGGTGTCATGTTAATGTCAAGATGTATTACTACTGTAGGGATCTATCGGATGCGCATATCCATTCAGCGAGATTTGTAATGACCTCCCCAGTCCATCAAAGAGAGACAAGCAAGCTTCTGGGAAACTTGGATCTTCTGCTAAGGGTTAAGGACACGAGTCTCTTGGGTTTCTCCTCTGGATCACAGTACTTTTGGAGGGGGTGAACAATGTACGCAAAAGGGGTTGCATGGCCATGGTCGAGGGAAAGGGTGCCTGAGTGTTCGGAGATCATACTAAAATAGTGCATGATTGGATCTTTGAACCATTTTATAACCGGTATTCTACATTTAGGATGAATGGCTGATTTATGGTTGTTGTGAGGTATCAAGGGCCCCCTGGTGCGGATCAAGATCCTGGGTCAGGGAAAACATACAATGTGAAGGTATACACCCAGGCTATCTGAACAACAAAACACTAGCTATGCGCATGCACCAACTGTTACCAAAGAAGAGAGTATAAACTGCAACACAAACAATAAAATTGATATCAAAACCAATTTGTTTTAATTAAGAGCGGATTAATTTGTACAATAAAATCTTTTGTGAACATGATGAATTGATGCAAAAAAGTGATATTCTTTATATATAAAACATATGAATTAAAAACATTGAAAGGACAAAACTATGTGTCCTATCTACTGTTGCTGTGGCTGTAGTATGTCAGTCAACGCGTTTCGACACGTCGTGGTGTCTTCATCAGGACAATTATATTTTCAGCCAATTTATCTAAAAGGAACAGAACAGTTTTAGTTCTCATTTTTACTTAAAACAGTGTTGTTGTTCATAGTCTCATTATGTCTATTTATGATAACATAGGAGAATCCTGATACAATTATTAATTTCATTTTTGGTAACATAGAAAATTTCAGTGCAATTGTCATTTTCTTTTGGGCTATTATACCCATATGGCGTCTCTTTATACATAGCTTAGTGTCAACAAGGTTTATTATTTCATGGAGGTACCTAAGGATGAACAGGCATGGACCACATTATTATTATTATCACATTGGGTACATAACATACAGTTCTATAATCATTGCCATACATCGAATTTCATGCCTCTATTCTATTGTAGATCATCAGTATGTTATCATTTTATCTAGGGAGAGATCATAAGTATAGAAATAGAAAGGAAAGAATGAAAAATGCAGAAATGCACAAGTTCAGTCATATTTTCAATGTGACTGGAGGTTCTCACAGAATACACATATCTAGGGTAAGGATCTATATTCTTCTTTATTGCTCTATACACGCTCCTATGTTCCCTTTCATTACATTGAATTTTTGCATCTACATACTTATACGTATCATATTCAGATTTTCCATTTTCTTTTATTTTTACCTGGTTAGACTTTTTTATATAAAGTCTTTTAATTCTTCTTTTTGAGACACGATAAGTGAGGCACCTTTATTTCTAATATGGCATGTGAAACCTGGAAAAGACATAGTTTGCATCTCTTAATATTCTCACTTTTTAAGTTTTATCATAATAAGGTTAAGCGCCTGATTTACATAGTTGGCATGCCCTATTAGTATGATAACACATACCTCTAGTTTAGAGTTTCACTGCTCCCTTCTCACTTAACGTGTTTTCAACTCTTTAAGGATTTTCTTAGTTCAGAAGTCCCTTTGTGAACTATTCAAAAAACCAACATAACTATCCGTTACAACCCAGCGTAAAGTTTTTTTTATAAAGTCAAATTATTGTGGGTCTACGAGTCTTATATCTCACCGTTCTCGGGAAAGCCTTCCGAGTATGACGGTCACAAACTTGAGGCCGGTAACTGATGTTGGTGAAGGTTTCCAAACTACCGCGGGCGGAACCGATGTTTGCACGTGGCTTAAAAAGAGATAAGTCGCACTTGTGAATGTTCTGTACTACTTTTCTTTAACCAATTTCCTATCTGTGCCATATTAATTAGAAGGCGACGCAACTTCCTACCTTTTAGAATCTTTTTCCGATGAGACCACCGTTCAGTATTTCATTCCTGCACGGAGAGCGTCGCCGGGTGAATCGGTCTTTTTTTTGGAACCGTGGAAAGCAGCAGTTAGCTTCACGGGGCGCGCACATCTATCGGGACTCGATTTTCTCAGTCTTTACTGGAGTCTAGCAAAAGTTAAACGATAGTATTGTTGGTGTACAAACTACCAAAACTATTAACTTGATGGACAGGGGGCCAAGGTTTTTTTTTTCCCTTGTTCTTACCTGTGTGGCGCTTTCTGTTGTGGTAATCGCATCAGGAAAACGGCAGCTCTTGTGAAAACGGAAGGATTTGTAACCCGCCATCTCATTGGTATTTATACTGTGTTTTCCTGACATCACGTCTCTGACACTCCACCCTTATTTAAAGCTATAGTGTTATTCAAAGGTGTCCCGTTTTTTTGAGACTTAATAAAGAATCTTGTTATACTTTATTGCTACAAAATGACTTTTCATTTTGTGAACAAATTACTGCTCCTTGTGGGTTACTTTGTAGCATAAAGTTTTATCTCGGGGGGGGGGGGGAGTTTTAAGGGTCTGGTGATCACACATTCATTCTGCCCCAAATGTTTATATTTTGATCTATCAAGACATTCGATTTTAAAGAGATATCCTTGACTAAAGTTATCATATTATGGCATTCTCCCAGGGGCATTCTTGGTTAAGGCCGTGTTCATATGTATCAAGGGTAAAAATCCAGTATATTTCTTGAGGGGTGTGGGTGCATGCTAGGCGTGGCTCCTAACATAAGTGCCAGGTATTCACCGAAACGAAGTCTTATTGAGAGAGTTTTATACTTCAACATTAGCTGGCGAAAAATAGGAAAATAATTTTTTTTTCCAGAAGAAACCCCTATTCTTTAAGGCTACCACAGCATTCCTGACTCACATTATAATCACGTTCTCCATTCCTAATGCATAAATGAATGAATGAATACCCAGGGGTGAAATGGATTAACCAGGAAGGATGGGGAGGTGATAGCAGGAGCAGCACGTGCTGACACCTCACTCCTCTAAAAGTTCTTCCAGGTTCAAAGCATCAAGGACTAAATCCCTCATGAGTAGCCACTGAGTTGAGTTCCAGTGAGGTTTCTAACAAGAGGTATTTGCCCTCTAGGAAGTATGAGATTGGGAATACGCTGATCCACTTACTTTCACCCGGAGCATCCGAAATCCCTGAGAAGAAGCATAAGGAATTTCTGGCAGAATAAGGCCCAGAATTACTGATTACCCTGGCAATTACTAATTTCTCAGGATTCAACTCAGAATCTGTTAATTCTGCACCCCCAAATTTGTCAGACCTCTACTACCTCCACACCCACCCCCCCCTCCAAGGTTGGGAAATTAATAGACTTGCATGAGGATCTCTCAAAAGGAGGTCATCGGAAGGTAATGCGCACATGTCAGCTCCATGAACTCGTCAGGTGAGACTTGATCCCAATGCAGTAGGCTTGGTAGGAATCACTAGCCATAAATGTGCAGGTTTACACGCCGCCTTTGTACCGTAGTTGCATTAGTACAGAGCTTCATAGGCCACTCGCACACGGGGAGCAGACTGCCCTGTTAGTGTGCTATGATTGGAAGAGTGCGCCCTCTAATGTGGCCCATTTTGATACCGTTGTGATGGAGTGCATGAGGACCAGAGCTTCACCCTTTCCATGTTGTGTTGTTGCACCTAGTCGTGAGGCCGAAGCGAAAATAAGTGTGGGGTAAACACATAACCATTAAAGCAGGTGAACGGAGTGTGCTAATGGATGGTGGCAGCGTGGGGAGTGTTTTATTTTGTAGAAATGCAAGTCAGAGAAACTTCAACCTGTGTGCATGCTCTGGGGTCTGTCTAGCAGTGGTAGAGTGGTCTACCCATGGAAAAGGGGTTATGCATCAGCTGTACTATATGCCCTATGTCGGCCCAGGAGTGGCAGAGGTACCGCCCATGTGAATGTGCTCCAGCACATGTTCTCGGGGTGGGGGACCAGGTCTGCTCAGAAGCAGAAGATGAGGAACGCAGGTTTAATTATGATATGCCAGCCTTGGAGTGACTCATTCAAGCAAGTCTCAAATAGATTAAATCTAGCAGTTGTTGTATAACATTTACTTTTCACATTAGAGGTTGCATTCAGACAAACATAAGTAAAACCAGAGTACGTTTTTCTGTTGGTTTGTCTGGGAAGAGCACTAAGGTTGGAGGTAGATCAAATTATAATATTTTGCTTAATATCGCCCTTATTCTTTTTTATTTTTTTTATTTTTTATTGGCATTTTAAATTATAAACAGTGATGCATTATCTCTCATAGTAGCTTATGCATACATTATAGTTTTGAACATCAGAGTAACCGCAGTGTATTTTTAATTCTGACATTGCATATCTAGGGTTTTCTTTTGCACCCTCATAATTGTCCATATTTATATTAACTGTACAATTAACTGTTCTCCTCTTAATAGCTAGTCACTGTCCTCTGATTGTGATTTTTCTTGTGGTGGTTCACAGATATTGCTCCGAAATGTATTCCACCTTCCCCAATTTTTTGGGGCATCCCCTGTGTGAATATACAGATTTCTCCGTCATCATTAAACCGTCCATATCCTGGCACCATCGTCTAAGTGTAGGGGTTGATCTGGAGCCCCAGAGCTGCGCTATATTTCTTTTCGCTATTGCCATACCCAATGCCACCCAGTCCTGAGCCGCATGGTTGAGATCTGTGGGCTCCCAAATATTAAGCAGACATCTCTTTGGTTCAGGTTGAATTGTCACCCCCGTTACTTGGGAAACCGTGGGCATTATCGCCACCCAGTATGATGTCATTTCTGCACATTGCCAGAGTGTGTGCCAGAACGTGCCCGGTGCGCCGCACTGTCGTAGGCAGAGTGGTGTATCTGTCTTGCCTAGTTTGTGCATCAGTGTTCGTGTATAGTAGGTGCGGTGTAGAACCTTTAGTTGTATTAGTTTTAGTCTAGAGGGGATCGCTACTTCTTTGGGGGATGCAATTGCTTCTTGCCAGTCCGCTTCATCCAAATCTCCTACTTCTGCCTCTTATCGTATATCTCGCTCATTCTTAGTATGAGTTGGGAGGGTCAGTCTAAGAGCGTCAGATGAGCATTCCAAGTTTGTTAGAATAGGAGTAGAGCAGCCCGATGAAGCCTGGCTATTGGGAGCAGATGGAAGGCTTGGTACTTCCAGAAGTATCGTAGTTTACATTTTACATACTTCACATTGTTGCCACCAAGAACCGGTAGTCTAAGAATACATCCCAATTCAAAAGGGGTTTAAACCAAGTAAATGATGTAACAATAGAGCTACGGCTGCTTTTACAAATGTATATACCAACACAGGTTCCTTTCTGGAGGACCGCAGGCAAATGTACACTGATACCAGCATATCGAATAAAATTTCAGTTCAGGTAGGTTGCAAGCGGTTTAAGCAGTGTAATAACACTATATTTAATACATTTCAATTCAGGAGCCCTTTAAAACAATTAAATGTAGTTATTAGAGTTGACTACATATCATGGTTGTAGTTTTCTTACACGGACATCTACATCAAATACAATTTTGATGAGCTGCAAGCGGGTTCATACAGTCCTATGTAAAATATTAAATGAACAGGTTACAAAGTGCAATAACACTAACCCAATACATTTTGTCATATGCACACTTTACACAATTGAGAAAGATGACAATCCTTTGTTCTTAAATAAGACGTGTCAGAATAAATGAACCAATTATCACTGACGTATAAACAGTGGTTGTCCAAAATTCATTTACAATCAGTTGCATTTTAAGCAGACTTCCTATGTGGTGGTATATTTTCATATGTTATTGGCTCTGTTAATCGAGACATGTGCACATCGGGCACTATTTATTTTAATGTGGCTAGCACAGATATTGCATTTTACGCCAGAGGGCTGTTCATGCAGTTCTAGGTTCTGATAGTCTTGGTTAGTTCCATGGTTGTGGTGATCTCCTAACCTGAGTTGGAGGGCAAGTGATTCCATCAGGGCATTACTTGTTATTAGACAGGTATGTTCCGGTTGGTCCCTTGCTGGATTGGAAGGGGCTTTTCTATGAATCTCTTGAAATTTACTTGGTAGATCAATTGTCTTTTGTCTTGGATTGTAGGGACTGGAGAACCCTGGGACCAATGCCAGTGTGTCAAGCGAAAGCGTTAGCAGGACATACAGATCGCAGAGGTGCCATAACAAAAATCATTCTTTCTAACCTAACCTGTTGACGGGTGCCCCATAATGGACATATCCTCTGTTGGTCATGCTGGGAGGCTTGAGGAGGGCCAATGTCTATATCTCAATCTCAAAAATAGACTGTTAGGGAGGGCAAAATCCAGGTTTTAAGTAAGAAAATTGCATAATTTCATTTATGGTGTCTTCCTCTCAGTATTAAGTATGCAGAATAGCCTCCCACAAGGGGTGATGGAAAGAGGCACAACTGCCCTTTGAAGTAAACAAAAGGGTACACGCAGCACTTTATAAAAACTTCCAAATAAATAAGTATACATACAATTGATAAGGAAAAAAAATTAGAGTTGAGGGAACACCAGAGGAGTGCCTTCTGCCTGTCTTGTTGTGTGTGTGTGTGTGCGATGTATGACGGTACAACGCGTACCGTTACAACACGTCCCTTTACGACGCAGTTTTAACAACGCAAGTCGTTAAAACGACTTGCGTTGGGGGGCGCTGATAGTGAATAGTTTAATTTACTATTCCAACACCAGTCCCCGTGGATAGTAGGGAAGGTGTTGGATAGTAAATTAAACTATCCCCTATCCTAGAGCGCCCTCCAGCGAAAGTCGTTGTAACGACTTTCGTTGTTAAAACTGCGTCGTAACGGTACCGCGTTGTAGCAGTTCCGTTGTAAAGGATGTTTCCCGTGTGTATGTGTATGTGTGTGAATACACACTGTGTGTATGTGTATGTGTGTGAATACACACACACACACACACACACACACTCACACACACGCTCACAAACAAGTTTCATCTGAAGTGAAATAGGACAGGTGACAAGTACAGACGACTAGATGCTTAGAGCAATTCCTTTTGCTGTGGTTGAATAAGATGTGCTAAAGCATTCCATTTTATCTGAAATTGTCTTTTCTTTTTTAAATCTTCACTTTTGGAAAAAGTAACATTCTCCGTCTCTGGCACATTTCAAACACAGCCTGGTTCTGAGCGAGTGATGTGATGAGGCCTGGGGCTCTGCCAGTGACCTCCCTGCCGAAGAATTCCAGCCATGCCGCTCTCCGTAGCCTTGAACGCAGGCAGTGGACATGGCGGGAATCCTCACACAGTGGCGTCTCTGTTCTGGCTGGACGGCTGTAGTGTGCGTTTTCCACGGAAGACTATTGGTGGTTTCTCGAGGTCATCCTCTGGCGGCACCAAGACTCGTCAGAATATATTTTTTTTGTCGTAGTGGGGTGGCTGTTCAGCAAATTGCTGAACACAACGCTTGTGGTAAATACATATCTTTTTCTTTTAGTTTAAGAGATTTTAATGGTTTTCAGAACAAGAGAAAAGAAAGATACACATTTAATAATGTCCACCACAAATGCAGAAGTCGTTACTGTTGGAATACATGAAATAGGCCAAATAGTACCAATAAAACAGTAAAATAATCTTTTCTTGGCAAGATAGAACATACTGTGATGATCTAATGCTGAAATTATCCACATTGATACTTGAAAACTAGTGTAAATAAAAACAATGATACTATTTAAAGGACAGTTCATTAAACACGACATGTAGCCAAGGAAGCCCATAACAGCCAACTTCAGTTACCGGCATCAATTAACACATATCTAAAAAAAAAAAGGAGAAGAAGAAAGAGGGAAGGGACAGTGAGAATAGGGAAAGAGAATCGAGGAGTCCATGCTGAGGATTGGTATTTTCCGTCTGTGGCTAACATAGAAGATGGATGTACTGAGGGCGCAATGGCTATAGCCAGGTTGCCATAAAGGTATCAAGTGTTGTTCATATTTTTTTGTGAGATTACCAGAATAACGGGAGATTTCGATAAGTCTTTGAGTGAACTTCTAAGGTAAATTACTCAAGCTCACCTGGTGTGGAGTGAAGCATGTTTCATAGATTACCAACCAAGGAGAGAATGGTTGGTAAGAGATCAGGGAGGGCTAAGTCCATATCCGGCAGATCAGGTGTAGTGGGGGAAGCAAAGGGACTCAACATAACAGAGAAATAGTCTAAAGTAATGTTTGGGTCAAGGATCTTGTTGAGCTAGTCGTTTATCATCTTACAATATGGAATCAATCATTTAGAATAAGGAACATGTGCTCGGAGTCAGCATGTGCTTCCTTACAGGTCCAGCCTGTGTCTGAGTCAGGTAGGCCTAATCTAAATAGTTTAATTGGGATAGAGTATAGCAAGTGCGCTATGAAGAATTTAGTTTGTGATAATGTGGAGATAACTTTATTTTTAACCAAATTTGTTCAGATTTTGGACCAAGACTTGTCAGCTGGGGGCGGATATCCCCGTTTTTTGAAATATTTGACCATTTCTCTGTATGGGGGTAATGAAGACGTCTTTGGAAATGTACAGGATTTTATACATTTTCGAGCCCACATGTCGTTTACAACAGATCTTTCCTAGGAATGTAAGGATAGTGGGTTTTTGGAGAGGACTAAGCTTGGTTATCTTGGATTTAACTTTCAAGAAGTCATATAAGTCTAGGTTGGAGAGTGAGTATTTTGTTTTCTACTTGACAAAGGAAAGGTGTTCAGTGAAGAGATCTGAAATTAGGCAAATACGTTTAGTTGTCCATATTGACCCGATGGAGGTATAGATTGTGGTTTCTGTTTTTTGTTGTTTCATAAGGAAGGAGCAAATTATTTATTATTATAGTAGGTTTTTATCTAATAATGGCATTACTCGAATTGTTGAACCTCATGGATTACACAGGAGACTAGTTTCCTTGTCAGGTATGATTTTGACCACATACAATACAATAGATTATGTTTTGGACGATTTGGACATTATTATTTGGTTTGTGATGACACTGATTCAATGTGTAAATCTATAACGTAATGTTTTACATTGAATGTGTTACTCATTGATTCATAGTTACGTATATCAAGCTGTTGGAACATTGGTATTGTGTAGGTATCCGGGTGTTGACCGAAAGATTGGGGTGGGGTGATCCTCAAAGCATTCTGGGAAACTGGGTATGACGAGGTGAGCAGTGTAAATGAGCCCTCGAACGCAGGAGCTGAAATTAGGCCCACTTAGCAGGAATCAATCAGAGGCCCAACTAGAGCCAAATTTCGGGGAGGGCTAAGAAAAAATTTCGGGGGGGGGGGAGGGCTGTAATTTTAACATGCAAATTGTCTTTTAAAGACCTGTGAAGTGCTCGGGTGCGGCTGTGTGTGTATCCGGGAGCCGTCTGAGCCCGGGCTGCCACACACGAGGGGGGGGGGGGTCGGCTGAAGCCCTTTGAGTCCAATGGGTGTTGCGCGCCTGGCAGGAATGATGTTTTTCGGCGAGATGGAGTTGAAGAGCATGTTTAACACTAATCAATCGAATTCCGGCCCGTATTTTAGATAGTACACGATGGCACGTGTTAGTTCACCTGGGGAAGATAGCGTTGTTAAAAGGAAGAGGAAGGAGAAATGGTGTAAAGCAGCACTATCAAGATTGAAAGGTGTGCGGAGGGCTCACCATGGAAAAACTGTGGGATGGCACGGGCAAGCCTTGAAAAGGAGTGACATTTAGAAATGTTCGTACGAAATAAATATGCACCAGTTACGGTAAGCGGAGTGCAAAGCTTTAGTGCCTTACAGAAGTAGTGATGAAATCAAGGTTTTAGTGGCAAACATGGGGTCAGGACGGATTTTAGAGTTTTTGATGTTTCTTAAAACCGAGATAACATAAAAGTTTCCAGTGGCAAGCATGTGTATTTAAGCAGCATCGGAGACTTAGTTCTCATATAGGCGCAAATACGGGGGCAATGAAGGGTGAATCACGGTGGGCGTTTTTACCAATGATACTAGTTACAGATAAATGAGTCATGTAGAACGTAGCAGCGTTTCCTTGTTTAATTAATTGAAATTGAGAAAGATATTTTCCGTTTTTAGTCTGTGTATTGTATCATTAATGTTTCATTTTACTGATGGTCATTATTGATTTTGTTATAGATACCCCTGATGAAGGGTTTGTCCCGAAATGCATTGGGTGTTTTAAATAAATCTTGACTCGTGGAAACACTTTGACTCTCCTGTGTTTGTGTGGAAAAACGTGAATGAACAAGAGGATGAGTAAAATAAATCGAAGGAAATAAAGGATAAAAAAGGTGAAATTAGCAGAGTAAAAGTGGATGAATTGAAGAGTTGAATATGAATTTGATTTATTGGATTCATTGGCTGGTAATGGCTGTGCAGCTTGAAATGGAGTCATACCTGGTTCCTTCCTGTTCGTTCTAATAATTGCAGCGAAATTGGGCGGAGCAAGCTTGCACGCTGATAAAAGGTTGAATTGGTGAACTCTCATGAAGTAAAAGTTGAAATGGAGTAAAATGCGGTGTGCATCTCAACACCACTGGCCTTTATATTACTCAAAGTTGTGTCAGAGATAATGGGTTTAGGGTGAACAAAGTTGTGCTGGTACATAGTTAAGTTTGCAATTGAGGGGAAGGAATAGCAGAGAGAATGTTCTGTGAGAATCCACATGGGACACTTTTCAGAAGCGATCTCATCCCAGCGGGCCCCTTTGGCTGCCAGAAATACAGTTTGATGATCAAACAAGTTTGGAAAATTGCAACCCCTTTTCATAAAACAATCAGCGTTTTTATAAGGGGTATTCTGGATCTTTTTTTGCACCAGAAAAACAATGAAGTGATTTTATTAATGGCAGAGAAAAGCGTTTCCGAAAGACGGAATGGGAACATAATGGAAAGAAAATTTATAAGGCGAGTCACCAACATTTTAGATTTTTTAAATCTGCCCCACAAGCAAGGAGGTGTGTTTAGGTGATCAGGTAGAAAGTAGATACATTTTCTGGAGCATTTTCTTTTCATTATTCAAATGAGTTTGGCTAGAACGCCAGAGAACCACATTTCACCAATGCCTGGATCCTTAATGCCCCTGGAGGAGCACCCATTCAACATTTGTGGGTCAGTGGCAGAAATTACAATGGCACAAATTTGTTAATCATCACATGACGGATAAGCCGCAATTTCAGTGCAGGTTCTGGCAACAGATCTCAGTGTCGCCATTTCAGCACAACATCAACAGATTGTTAGGTAGAACATTATAAAATATGCTCTTGGCTTCGTCTAATTCATAAGCAAGCAAGTACATTATGACCCTTGTATGCTTTTTTTGGTGCAAAGATTTGTGTATGTAGAAGTAGGGGAATTCCTTTTTTTTAATCTGCAGAAAACGGATGGTAAACCTTTAACAATTTCACCCATTTTTATTTATTTATCGCTTTATTGTAACAGAGCAGTAATCACATCTTACATTACAGTTGTTAAGAACACGACCAAGCATTATTACATTGAGTCATAGGTTGGCATTTTTAATCAATTGTTGGGCCTCGACCACCTTCGCCCTCACATATTCTAGTGTTACCTTCAATCGGACCCTGAATGAATCAAGGAGTGTATTGTTTCTCCCACTGGAGGCGTACACAGACTTCCTCTATATTCATTCCATTTACCCCAGATGTTCCCCCATTTTCTCTGGCACACACTTTTCACATAGACTGATTTCTTTGCCATCATACTACAGTCCGTATCTCTCTTCCAGTCCCGGGGCGTTGGTGGGGGGTGAGCACCCCATTGCCGGGCTATGTTATGTTTTGCGACCATTAGGCCCAGGGTAATCCAGGTTTGAGCCACTCGCACCAGGTTTGTTTCCTCCCACACGTTTGAGATTCACCATTTAGGTGTGGGTGTAAGCTCTTCTCCCATAATTCTAGACATACATTCTACTACCGCCTGCCGATAGTCATAAATCCCTGGACACGTCCATATTATGTGGTAGAACAATCCCTCCTCTCCAGACTTTCTATTGCAGGTTGCGTCTGCCCTTCTGCCCATCTTCACCAGTGTAACACAGGAGATGTATGCTCTGTGTAGGATTTTGAGCTGGACCAGTCTGAAGCTGGCCCTGATGGCTACTTCTCTCGGGGAGGCTTGAGCCTCGGGCCAGTCCTCGTCTTGTGAGTTTGTAATATCCTGTCCCCAAAGGTCCCTAAGGGATGTAAGAGTGTCCGGTAAGTTGTTAATACGTTTTTGGTATGTGAGCGCGATTGCTTTTCGAGTTAAGTGCTCCTCTAGTAGTCTACATTCCAGTGGCAATGGCTCCGATTAGTGATTGCGTTTCAGAGCCTGTAAATCTCCGTTTTCTCAACTAAAAAAGCAGTAGGCTGCAGGGTGAATGGATGAGATTATCAAGGTTTGGAATGGACTGTTTCAATGAGAAGCAGGGTCAGTACTGATTTCCATTAGGTGGGCTTCTGGTGCTGATTTGGAGTTCGGTAAACAGGTCCTCAAAGTAAAAATAATCATTATTCAGATTGTTCAAAAACCATAAACGTAGTAAAAAAATTAAATGCAATATCAGCAAATCTTGTTAGGAACTGCAGCATATACGTAATATATTACTGGATAACATTGTATTAACATTGTAAATAATTAGTAGTGGCAAAGAGAGACTTGGCCAGGAGATGGGGGGGGGGGGGGGCCAAACCACATACTCTGGAGGAGTGGAGAGTGGAAATAATCATATATATGGCTGCAGCAAAGTCACTTATCAGTCAAGAGGCTGCCCAGAAAAGTTTTTTTTAAGATCTGGGGTCCCTGGCGAAAATATTATGGATTAGATGTAATATATAATGTTGATAGGCCTTCACGAGAATGATTGTTGCCTTGTACACTTTTAAATTAGTACAGGATCCTGTAATATGCTCATGTGGACATGATTATAGTCCCGCCAATAGATCTCTATATATGATTATATGTAACTTGCTACCTGTTGAAAAGTTCGAAATGTATGTACATGTGTTCCACGATATTGACTATTGTCTTTATCTTCTTGCCGACTCATTTGGAAAATCCAATAAAAAATATATATATTTTGGAGAGAAAAAAATTGAATAAATAATGTCTTTTAAAATAGATAATAAAAACGATAAGAAGTTGCTGGAAGTTAATAGTGCAGAAATGCACTTTGTGCAAAAACATTTGCTAATCCGTGATACTGGAACAGCTTTCATAAAAAAAAAAAGAGAGAGATCAGTTAAATAATAATACCATGGATAAAGAGAACTAGTGTGAATCACTGTTATAGGTCATGTTCAGCTTTCAAGTATAAATCATGGTGTTCAGTTAACCATATTCATTTCACATATTGTCCAGAAAGGTCAAAGAATTTCTTCGCTTAATCTTGCATGTTATAAAGGTAGAGACAGTTTTACGGCTTGCTTCATTCTCTAAATTGCATAAGAAGTTAAAAGCATCCTAATAAAACGTAAATCTCTCGGGTAAAAATAGAGGGTGAAGTAGACTCTTTCTAATGCCTCGATATAAGCCACAAAACAGCATGAGATAAATGGTTGAATGTGTGGCCATCCTATCAAAGGGGCATTTTAGTAAAGTTGCCTGTCCATGCATCCCCTTTTGGAAATGCTTCAAGGTGATGGAGGATGCCTAGCCGCAATTTTGCTAAGTGAAAGCTCTGTCTGGGATCCGTAACCATGTTCAGATATCCCTGTACACCCAGAGTAACGGGCCCAAGCATATATTTGGCTACAGAATGTTTATTAAATTCTTTAGCTTCTCTGGCTGACATTCTTTTAATAGTGAACATGCATTTTATTTAATTGTTGCTATAGACTAGAATATTTGCAGGGTTGGTTACAGATACTTCGTTGTGGAGCTCCTTTAATAGACCATCAAGATGTGTTAACCATGATATCCTGTTGTAATGCCCAGTCATAAGGCAGTCTTGTATGACGTCCCTAGAGAATGTATCCCCTGGTTTGTTCAATATGTTATGCCAACAAGTAAGCATATTCATACAGATTGTCTACAATGTAGAGTTTTTCTAGTTCTCTTTGGGTAACATGCAATGCTACAGATCTGGGCACTGCCAGGGGTCTAAAAAGAAATAGATTTTCCAGAGTTTGAAAGATTCCAGTCTTGGTCGGGCCCCATACTGCAGCTCCATATATGGTGGAGGGAACACATTTACCCCTGTAGAGATGAGTTAATTCCCTAATCTGTGTGTTACCAATTTTGCTAGAGGCCCTAAACAAACCCTCAATTGACCTGGCAGTTTTAAGTTTTGCAGTATTTAAATGAGGGCCCCAAGAACCAAGATTGAAGAAAAGCACCACTAAGTAGGAAAACATTTTAACCTCCTCTAGTTTGTGTCCCATCAAACCGTGCTCTTTTTTCCTTGATTTTCGCTTCCCACCAACCATAGTGAAAGTTTTTGCTAAATTAAGTGTCAAGTCTTTTTGTTCCGTATATGGTACAAATTCATTGATTAGCAATTGTAAACCGTTTGCTGTTCTGTAAATCAGAACCGTGACATCTGCATGTAGGAGCACTGGGGTGAGACGGGAGCCAATCTTATGTGCATTAACAAATAGTTTCTGTAACACTTTTTCCACCTTTTTAAATCTAGCAAAAATAGTAAGGGAGCACAGCCTTGCCTAATACTTTTGGAAATCCTAAAACCTATCTAATTTGTGCTGTCAAACGGGCATACATCTGTGATAAGTGTGAGATTATGTCGACCAGGGTGCCCAACTCAATCATTGGTTTCCATAGCGTTGCATGATTTACCATGTCAAAAGCGCTAGTTAGGTCAGCAAAACGGAGGTAAATATGTCTCTGTCTGGCTTTTGTAAGATTTTAATTTTTTGTAAGATATTAATTAATCAAACAAATAAACTAAATTTGAAATTTGTCTCTGTCTGGCTTCCGGTTATTATCTTATGAGGCTAAGATTAATACACTGCTCAATGCTGCTGGTGTCCCTTCTAAACCAATACTGAGTATCAGTTAGTAGCTAGTTATCGCGTGACCATCCCACCAGCCTTTCCAGTATTATTCTGCCCATAATTTTTCCTGACGAATCCAGGAGGGATATTGGCCTGTAACTCTGTCTCGATGCCCACAACCCCCCCACCCCAACTATTTTTATGCTGCTGGTGTAAAATGTACTCTATTGGTGTAAAACTTCTTACGACTGCCCATCGAAGTAGATGCTATCAGAGGCCAGCCATCTAACTCTACCCACTATTTAAAGTGAATGGCGACAGACATCTGTAAATTTTGGAGGCGGAGTAAAGGCAGGTTGACAGATATAAAGTCCTCCGCTACCCTGTCTGCTTTCACTCTGTTAGAACTGGGGTCACCAATTCCACTGTGGTAGCTTGGCGCGAGGGGGAAGGCACCCGAAGGCTAGGTGTAAAGCAGAAGTGCAGGACACACTCTCCCTGAGACAGGGAGGTACACGCAATAAAATGACACCACACCAGCTAGTTGTTTAAAACAAGATTCTTTATCTAGACTCTTTTGTTGCAGGTTGGTAACTTTTCTTAGGCATCAAGTAAGGCCCTGGACATTTTCTAAACATCAGGCAAACTTGACTGTAAATACCTTACTACCAATTTGGGCAAGCTATGCAATAACATTCATCATCAGTCATTGTAGCAACATTTCATAAGACCACTTTCAATATAAAACATTCCTTGTACATGTGGGTTACTAAGAATGTATCAACCTCTGCTCAAATGGCACAACAGAACAGGAACACAGTTCCCTGCTACAGGGCAGGTTGTCAATTACACTCCCCTAGCCAGGGGTTAACTTTATGCGGGGCTACCTCACTAACTTCTAAGGCTTCTCCGCAGCCCCGCCGCCTCCATAAACTCTGGCCCTCCCCCGGGGGTAGTTACCTTGATTTATAGTCCTTCGTGGGCCCTGGCGGCGTGGTGTAGGAGCTCGCGCTGGCCAGGTGGGCTCCCCTGGGCGTGGCAGCCAATCACAGTGCAGCAAGGGCAGGGCCGATAACACGGCCGGCGCCCCCGTCACGTGGGGAAGGTGGACTTGGCTTCGTAGGCCGGGCGCGGGCCTCTCCGATACTGCGGCGGCCCTCTCCTTGCTCCGGGGGCCTCAGCGGGGATGCAGGCAGCAGCGGCACTTTGCCGATGAGGCACCGGGCCGCGGCTGTATTTTACAGCCCCAGGCGCAACCGGCAGCAGCGCCACACAGCGGACTTGCCTAACGTGGCGCCAACAGCGCAGGTAACCCCGGGCTGCGGCGGTGAAAAGTAATGGCGCTATTCAGGCACAGCGCTTTAAGGGACACATCGCTTTGGAGTTCACAGCGCTCGGACACCAAGGCAGTTTCCTGCAGGCACAGTTCTTGCAGGACAGCGCAAAGAGTGTATAGCGCTTAGAGATGATAGCGCTTAGAGGGGCAGACAGTCCCAGCAGCAAGCAGGTCTGGCATGAAACAGTTCTGGGCAATTCAGGGCACAGCTGAGGCAGGACAGCGCAGGGGGCACAGTTCTGTCAGGGAAGTGCTTGCATGGTGCAGCGCTGTTACCTGGTTGATCCCCCAGCAGTCCTCACAGCGGGTAAGTGTTTCCTTGCGGCGCTTGATGGTTCCAGCGCCCTTCTGGTGTAGTTTCTTGGGAGGGGGAAGAGGGGGGGTTTAGTTGGTGGCTTCGAGGTAGGATGGTTTCCCTTGGCTCACTGGAGGTGGTTCCCTGGGCTCCCCAACGCTGGGCCAGATCAGTGGGCTGGCAAAGTCCCTCACCTGACTTAGAAAAGCAGTGCCTAGGCCCAGTCAGTTCCAGTGGTGTAGGTTCCTCCCCTAGGCTCAACCGCCTAAACTCCTGCAGAGGTTCCACCAGGTCTAGTGGTGCCCCAACTGACAGGCAGGCTTCCCTCCTTTCCCCTTATACACCTAGGTCAGGTGACCACTCTCTAAAGGCGGCAAAGTGTAACCCCTCCCCTATTCCGGAAGGTTCCAGGAGCTTCTACATTCTGTCTAAAAAGGCCACTCCGCAGTAGCAGGGGCCTGTGGCAGCCATGTTGTTGGGAGAGAGCACCTGCACCTCAGCACTGTTTGGCAGTGGTAAGGCGCCCAGAGACCTAGGTCCAACAAAAAAGATGGTGAAAAAAAGGCAAAGGGCAAAAAAAGCGGGGTAAGACCACCCTAGGGCTGACAGGTCTAACACACTCCATCTGCCAAACCCTAAATCGTCCCTCTATCTAGCGTGACACAATGGAAAAAAACAGTGGTTTGCAGTGCTACCCCGAGCCATTGCCAATAGGTAGTCTATTTGCAAGCCTTCATCCCATCACGTTTTAGTTGTTTGATTGCCAATAGTTACTATTTCAGGACAATGAGCAAAACCAACACAGACATAGTAGACTTAACACATGGCCTCCAGACGTAATTAGCAAGCAAAAAAAATATTTATTTGAGGTGTCACACCAGGAACCCCCCTCCCCTCCCCCCCTCCCCCCACCCCCTCTCTCTCCCCCAGCGACGCCCATGTGCTTGTCATCTGCTTGTCATCTGCTTGCCACTGATACAGATAAATAAAGGGGGAAGGGGAAAATGCAGGCAGAATGCCCCGCATAACAAATATTCCTCGTTATGAGGAATACAGAGGAATGCTTGTGCGGTCCTGCTCTATTCGGACCGAGTAGTAATTTCATCAATGGTAATTGTATTAAGATAATTACACTGCTGGGCCCCTGGCAGTACATGAAAGCAAGTTACTGAGGAGTTGAGCCTGTATGGTTCCTTCCTGCTGGAGTGCCAGGGGGGCCGTGTAGTCAGGCACTGCACTCTGGCTCCTTGGTGGATATATTTCTTTAAAATGCAGGGGTCCAGAAAATGCATTTACCTTAATTGTATTATCATTAAGGTCTATAGATTTCTCAGTATTTTACAGTGCTCCCAAAAACAACTGTGTGTTTTTGGATTTTTTTTTATTTTTGCGCCTGTGGAGAACCCCGAAATCCTCTCCTCAGTCAGTATAAAAAGGCACATCTCGCCTATTTCCAAGCTTTACCGCCCCGTAAGAAATGGAGGAGTTGAGTATTGGCTTACGTAGTGACACTTCCTTCAAACCGGTTCAAGTTCACTTTGCCAGGGATGTGTATTTAAGTTTCTAACCTAAACTAGAAAGTCGGTCCAGGTAAGAAGTAGGCTGGCCTTGCCCTGTTTTTCAGGGTGCTTGACCCCTTGGCTGCAGGCCTTGTGGGCTCCTTTTAGACCACGAGTGCTGATCTGGCCAGGGAGCTGTTGTGTTTGAAAGTCGAGAACACCTGAAAGCTCTTTGGTGGTCCATTAGAAGGTGTGTGATATGATTCCATGTCCCGAGAGGCAGGCCTTTAATTAAACCACCAGTGACATTGAATTTAACAAACACATAACTGAGTGAGCATTGAGACCAAGTAGTCAGATGCACAATATTTCTCATCGAAAGGCTGCAAATGTATACTCTCTACAAAATGATGTAGTCAGCCATACACCTAACGTTAATATACTGATTGCCTCCGTCTATACGATCTGTTTCGTCCAAGTACATCCACCAAATTGTAAGCAAAGTGGCATTTCCATCATTCAGTGCATTTTCTCAATTGCATGGATTAGGGACAGAAGACAAAATCTGAGTATCCTTCTGTGTGCGGCAGCACTGTGTGTGTGTGTGTGTGTATATATATATATATGTATATGTATATATGTATGTATATATATATATATATATATATATATATATATATATATATCCTTGATTGTTGTTATCGGTCACTGGAAATAAATCAGATAACCGAACACAAAATGCGGAAAAATGATAAAACAAATCCACCCACTTATGTAAATATCTCTCTTGCCTGCCATCCAGACTGGCGAGAGAAGAACCAAAAAATAAGCATTGTCAAAGACAATATATCTGGCTTTAAATGAATGTTGTATGGTAATGTGGAGCATTGCAAGTAGATAGAATGGGAATGGATATGTATTGGGTGCAAGAAAAAAAACTTGTAAAAAAGTACTGGTGTAGGATAAAAGGTCAGGTGACAATTGCATTGGCAAGCTAGACAAAAAAATCAATGTTAGTTAATTACTGCCCCCTTCCATCTCCTTTGCTGCCAATGAAAAACACCGTAAATTATTTAGCTAAGACACTTTAGTTGCTTTACAATGTCTTGTGTGTGCCCCTGAAAGTTCCAGCACAGGCAGCTGTACATATAAACAAAATTATTGGAGCTGTGTGGAGAGCAAGCTCTTTTTTGTGGAAGGACACTACTGTCCAATCAAAACATGTAGTCCTGGCTCCCAACATATGGGTGGAGCCAAAGCTTCTCTCCTGGTGGTTCTCACATAATTGTCTAGGGACAGCTGCTGGTCAAGCCAGACCAACAGGCTATAATTGCAGCCTCTAGAGGCCTTGACCGGAAAGGAAGAGTTTGCCTCGCCACCCTTGTGCCAAGAAACACACATATATTGCCCAAGGGCGTAAATTACATGTTTTTACATCTTCCTAGCCTTTCCTTCAAGCCGCAGAGGGGAATAATGTGTCCCCTCCCTTTCACATTGCCCAAATGCTGGAGCCAAATACCGGTTACTCTGGTATGTCACCTTCAACATCTTGCCTGAGGACTGGTAGTGGTGGCGTTGCATCCACCCCATTTCCCAAGTCAGAGAGGGGGTTAGTTATTGAAAAAATGTGGTTGTTCCATCACCTTCCGTCACCAAGGGCAGTGGGTGTAACATATCTAAGTGCCTCCACCTTGTCCAAGTGCATGAGGGAATTGTTACCCCCCATTTCCCAAGGGCATTAGGGTTAATATCACCTTCTACTCGCCTTGTGCATTGTCCGAGCGTGGAGGCCTTTTTGATACACTTCCTTGTTTGCAGACAGGTGGTGGAGGGAGAGTATTTGCCACAATAACTTTGCCATTTAGAAAAATTACCAAACAAAAAGAAACATGGGACAATATGTAGCTGCTTTGGTGGATCTTCACATTTGCAAAGACGGTACCAGAGCAGTTGTAAGCAGCACCTGCCCATGGTGACCTGTAGCCTTACCTGAGAAGGGGAGGACAGTGGCAGCTCGCAGAGCCCCTTTGTGCCTTGTTAGCAATGGGAGCAAAAGACACACAGATGATGGACAGAATGCAGAGCAAATCAAACATTCACCCCCAGTCAAGAGATCTGGGATAAATCCATGTTTCTTTTGCTCGCCATGCCAACCCAGTTTAGACCCAGCAGTAAGCAAATCAGTATTGACCCTGTACCTCGTGGGAACAGTCCAGCACGAAATGCAAAGCCAGATTCTCCCTGGAACGGAAACAAGCATCCTAGGACCGGATTCGGGGTGCTCTAGACCCACACCTTCCCAATTCCATCTTCACAAATGAAGAAAGCACCGGGGCAGCTGTTAATTGACCCATAATGTACCCCTCATTACCTTTATGCAAGAAGAAGGCAGGCGACTCAAAAACTGCCATAGTAGTTCCTGGCACTTAAGGGAACTACGTAGTCTGTGAGTGTGCTCCTTGTGAAGAGAAGAACCCTGTCACTCAAAGGGAAGTTATCTGGTGCCTGGAGTGGACTAGCCCACTGTGCTGCCCCATTTTGTGTGCTGTTGTAGGCTGTAACCAAATTTGAATGACAGCAATAAAACAGACCAATGGCAATGACTAGTTGAAAGCCCCTTTAAGAAAGTGTCTTATACGTATATTTAATTATACCTAAAGGTCCTGATTAAAGCCACTCCTAAAAATATGTACGTATGCCAGTTTAAGAAGAGTAATGTGTCTACGGATCTGATCTTTGTAAGTACAAAGGCACTACCGAGAAATATACGACTACCCAGCTCGTATTTAAGGAGGTACCAATGCAGCAGTTTCGTGGTGTTTTCGTGCCCTAAAAAAAAGTCCAAATTGACTTTTTTAGGTCGCGCGCCGCGTTGATTGAGATGCCAGCTGCAAAGGCCTCTATGATTTTGGTGACGTGAAAATGACGAAGTCACGTTGAGGTTTAGTGTTTGTGACGCATCACGAAACAGCTGCGTTGCCAAGACTACAAACTTGGTTTGATGAACGAGGAGGTATTATGGTTGATGTACAGTAAGAAGGGGTGGTTCGATGTGCGCGAGGAGATGATTTCTCTGGGCCAGCCTGTTGTCTTCTGTCAAAACGGAACTTTCCGGAACGGCAGGGAAACTGCGGCCAGTGATTTTAACATGGTAAGAGGGACATAGTCGGGGGCAGGTACCCAATATCGGCATAGAATTGCGTAATATCTTAAATAGATACTTGTGAATATAGCATTTCTCAATAGAGAATTCTAATGTATTGCACACTCGTAATATGGGGATTGACTTAGACACGGAAATAAGCCCGTTCTTGGATACATTCTATACGATCGCGTTGAGAAACAGCAAAACACTTGCACGGGTTACCACCTGGCCGGTTTGACACCGGCATGTCCAGTATTTTAATGTTCCTGCTGATACTAAACTTCGAAAAGTAACCAGAAGCCTATATTTTTTCCTAGTCTAACAGTACACACTTAAACATTACATACTTTAATAAATGCTGAAAGAAATCACTTTAAACGATGTTCTACACCTTCCTTAATGACACCCCAACGCATAATTATAGTAAACAGAGACAGAACGCACTTGCTAAAAGGAATAGAGACAATTTCATATAAAGCTCAATTTTAGAATCAGGCCCGGGCCTTTGCAGAATCTTAAAAAATTAGCAGATGACCGGTATTTTTCTCTGGGAAATGTGACAACCTTATTTGCTGCCCTTCGGGCGCTACTTTGAAAACAAAACCAGTTTGGTAAGTCCGTCTCTTCGTGGGGTTTCCCTTGAATGGATGAATGCAATTCGCTTTACACTCTCGGAGTGCTTTTGCCATTCCGTCATCCAGATTAAAGTAGTTTAAGGGATTAGAAGTATCTGGTTGATGGTCACAATAGAAGCCTCTTGTCTCTTTTGCAGAGAACGGGCCTGTGTCCTATTGTCACGCGCACCTCCCTGCGGGAACTCCGGTGTTTGTATTGGCTCTCGTTCCGGAAGCAATACACAGCGGGTTTGCTTACAGTAAACGCTGCTCATTGCATGATTACTGCGCACTTCCTTATTTAGTCACCAGAGCGTTTTGATATTTCTGTGCTTAGTGTAACTGTAGTGTAAACCTTTCATCAATTTCTATTAGGGCATGGTATGTCACTCTCCGGTATTTCTGTAGTACTTATTCTTCTGGCATCGGTGTGGGCTGGCATTATTAGTATGTGTTTTGGGCATTTTCGTGGTTATGTAGACGTTTACGCATTAATTGAGAAAACAATACTCATACACTCAGGGAAGTCGTAAAAATGTTTTCATTGAGATGCCTATCATCTGTAACACTTCGCACAATTACGGAAACAAACTACTTATGTTATGTTTTGTTCATATATGTATTACCTACACCTGTCCCTGACTCCTGAAAAAGTGAGCCTTTCCATTAAGCTCGAGAACCCCTTCCCACTTATGGGTCCCTATATTTTCACATTATCCTGTGAGTCTGTTACTTATTCCCTCCTTCCGGCCGCATTAATTAGGGTGTCCCGGCAGTCCATTTACCACAATATATTTACCACATGGCCTGGTGGACGGTCGGCCGAACAGAGGGAGGCAAGTTCTCATCTGTTCCATCGCAGAATTAAGTAGCAGCCCAACGGAAAGCACTTTAGTTAACACAAATGACTCAGTGTGTAAGAGTTTCACTGTATACCCCATATTGGCTCATTGAATGTGCTTTCTGTGGTGGCAGGCTCTGTCAATTGTTATTGTGTGCCCTTCTGCGGATCCACAATTGTAGTCCTACTTCTGTTTCTGTAATGTCTCAGTTTTTATGTTTTTTACACAATATGTTTTCTCTTATATGAATTCCCTTCACCTAGCAGCCTTTATCCCACCTGTCATCCCCCGATGAGCCGACCAACACTTAAGCAAGAGTTACTGTGATTCCACTATGGAAGAAAACGAGCATTAGCAAAACCAGTATGTCTTGGCTCTGCCAGTGGTTTTTTATTTATTGGCCGCACGTAGGCATATATGCGCTACATCAAGCATGCCCACGCATGGCCAGTCATTTTCCAATTGCTGTTCTATAAAAAATAGAAAAAAATCATGATGGCAGCACATGTCTGTCGCGATCTCCCTAATAATAAACACACTGAGTCGGGAGCTATTCTATTCATGTGTTGCTTTATTCCCTGCCAGCCTCGCACTGGCTTACAGACTATACCTTTTCCGGTTTGCCTCTTCCTGTTCCTGTTTCCTGGTCGCCTGCCCTGTCCTGAAGCAGGGTCAGGCGGAGCGACATGACAGCTCCCCCTTTTTTACAAAGTCTCGTTTCCTCTATATTTCTTCAACAAGGCGTCGAGGTTTCCTTACCAGACGTTGGGGACGTTTCTCTCGCCCTGGTGCTGGACCATGGTGATCTGTGGTATCCACCACTCG
Source organism: Lissotriton helveticus (assembly GCF_964261635.1). Taxonomy (NCBI): domain Eukaryota; kingdom Metazoa; phylum Chordata; class Amphibia; order Caudata; family Salamandridae; genus Lissotriton; species Lissotriton helveticus. The sequence continues at coordinate 724,057,080 of NC_136072.1, forward strand.
TGCGGGACTGCGGTGATTCTGGTCATTGCTGTCACTCTGGTTGGGGGAGTCACTTGAGAGCTGACTCGATGAAGTCTCATGTCGGGTTCGCCGAGAACACCTTTTGAAATGCGATATGTTTCTCGTTATCTGTTTGTGGTCAGCCTTGGCTGTGACCATGGTTCCTTTCCTCTTGATGACTTGTAGGGGAGTGTTGAGATATCGACTGTCTGCCTTAGCTCGCCGATCACCCCGGACGATCACCCAGTCCCCTTCTTGAATATTAGATTCTTTGGCATGTCTACGCCGATCAGCGTATGTCTTCATCTTATGCTTGTTTTCCTGATCAATCTCAACTAGAGTGTTGTGGTCAACAGTGATGTTCCGTCGTTGAGGTGTAGCGTTCACCATGGGTAGTCTGGTTCTTGGTGTCCTTCCTAGCATCACAGTGGCTGGGCACTGGTTGATGATGTTGTGCGGCGTGTTTCGGTATGCTCTTAACACTTCGTTCAGTGTCTGTTGGACATCCCGGTGGGTTAACTCGGCTTGCTGAATTGCCTTCTTGAGCGTTCCCATGAATCGTTCCACCATGCCGTTCGCCTGTGGCCACAGCGGAGTGATTTTTGAAGTTAAGGTGGGTCGCGAAGTTTGTGAATTCCTGACCATTGAATGGGGGCCCATTGTCTGTTTTTACTCGTAGGGGAATGCCCCATGCTGCAAAGATTTCATCGAGCACTGGGATTACTGCTGTTGCTCTGGTGGATGTTATTAGGTGTGCAAAAGGAAACCGGGAGTACTCGTCCATGGCAACGATGATGTATTGTCCGGACTGCAGTGGCCCAAAGAAGTCGACTGCAATTTGTTGCCATACTCCTTCCGGTAGTTCTGACATCTGTAGTGGTGCCGGTGATTCCTTCCGACCGACTACTTGGCATGTCATGCAATCTTCCAGAGTTGTTTCCACCATGTGGTCAAGTGTGGGGAACCAAACACGTTCTCTCAGGGCTTTCTTGGTTGCGTTGATGCCTCTGTGGCCTTCGTGTGCCAAATTGATGACTCCTTGACGCAGTTTGTGAGGAATCACGATTCTCCCCCCCCTTAAGAGGAGACCATTGTCACTGATGGAGAGTTCGTCACGCACGCGTTGAAAACTGGCGAGATCTTGATGAAGTTGATCAGAGACAGGGTTTGACTGTTTAACGTCTCTCCAAGAATTAGTGCGGATACGAGTCATTACCGCTTGCACAAGTGGGTCGAGCGCAGACGCCTCCCGAATGGCTTCAATTGGGACTGTGGGTGGACACGCTGTGTCGACGATGAAATGGAGGTATTCGTCAGCCACCGATAGTGCAGTTCGAGCACCGGCCAGTGGATGACGCGACATGAAATCAGCCGGATTTTCGGCCTTCCCAGGCTTGTGGATGATGGTAAATATGTAGTCTTGCAGGCGCAGACCCCACCGCTCAATACGTGGCGGCATTTTCGCGTTGGGGTATTCAAAGATTGTGATGAGTGCCTGATGGTCCGTGATGATTGTAAAATGTTTACCATAGACAAACAGGTTGAAGTGTTCGCACGCCCACACTACGGCCAAGCTTTCCTTCTCTGGTTGGGAGTATGCCTTTTCAGTGTCCGTGAGACTACGGCTTACATATGCGATGATGTGGCGTTGATCAGAGTTATCCCGATATTGAGCCAAAATGGCGCCCAGTCCCACCGGGCTGGCGTCAACTGTGATTTCCGTTTTCTTTTTTGTGTCGAAATATGCCAGGTTAATGGCGGATCCAACAGCTTGTTTGATCACAGTGAATGCCTGTTGGCACGCTTCAGTCCATTCAAATGGCTGGCCCTGACGAGTGAGCTCTCGCAGGGGATAGCTGATGGTGGCGTAGTCACGAATGTAACGTGCGCAGTAGCTCGCCATCCCGAGGAAAGAACGGAGGTCACTCACATCTCGGGGTGTTGGGGTGTCAGCAAGTGCAGCTACCTTTTCTGGGTCTGGTCTCATTCCGTCTTTGGAGAAGATGTGTCCGTAGAACTTCAAGGTGTCTTTGTGAAACTCGCATTTGCTGGCGTTGAGTGTTAGGTTTGCGGTCAGCAATGCATGGCAGACTCTGTCCAGGGCGGTGTCATGTTCTGTTTGATCTTTACCAAAAACTAGCAGATCATCACTGTAGTTGAAGGCATTGGGAATGCCTTGTATGACCCGTCTGATGGCTTCCTGGAAGATCTCGGCGGCCGAGGAGATGCCAAAGTTCAGGCGTTTATAACGGAATAGACCTTGATGTGTGGTAAAGGTCGTGATGTATTTTGATTTGTCATGAAGCTCCAACTGGTGGTAACCTTTGTTAAGGTCGAGTTTGGAGAACACGGTGGCACCATTGAGTTTTGTGATCATGTCACTGATGTGCGGCCCCGCGTGACGTTCCCGTTCAATGGCTGTGTTGGGCGCGCGCATGTCGACACACAGTCTGACTTTATTGTCCTGTCCCTTTTTGGGGACTACCACGACTGGTGACACCCATGGAGTGGGTCCTGACGTTCGTTCGATGATGCCCGTTTGAAGGAGGTCTTGGAGCTCGTCATCAACGGCTTGTTGTAGGTGGAACTGCACCTTTCTGTGGTGTTGAGCGATGGGCGTCACGTTTTCGTTGATGTGCAGTTTTACCTTAAAGTGGTTTAATATCCCAAGGCCTTTGAAGAGATTCGGGAACTTCGCTACGATGTTGGGGGCGTCTTCAGTCATATAAAGGAGTTCCACCAGTTTGAGTCTTTCTGCTGTGGGCAGGCTGAGTAGGCAGTCTGCCACGTCTGGTCCTTCTACTACATGGATGTAGGCATCGATTGTCCGCTCTTTGAACTTGAGAGTGGTGTGGAACCGGCCTAGACACGGTAAGGGTTTGCGTGACATCCACGTGAAGATGCGGACAGCTGCGGGTTCCAATTTGGGTTTATGTTTCATGTTGTGATATTCCACTGCACAGATATAATTTAGTGAAGCTCCAGAGTCCAGAACAAATTTCGCTGGATGGTCTCCTATCAGGATGTCAAGTTTCGGGTATCGTTTCAGGCGGTCTGGGTCCGATACCATGCAAATGTATTCATCGCTGTCTTGAGATGTCGGATGGAGTGACGATGAAACCATGCAGATGTATTCATCACTACCCTGTGATGAAGTGTGTGATGATGAGTCGCTGGACGTGTCTCTGCGTGACCGGTAGGATTCCGTTGTTCGATATCTGGTTCGGTGAGTGCTTTCGGAGCGACCTCTTGATCGATGGGAGTATGCTGACTGGACACTGGAGTTGGATGAGCTGGACGAGCGTCCTTCTCTCCCCTTTACAACACGTGCATGGTGACGCGTGTCGTAGCCCTTGGTCGACGATCTGTGGGTCGATTGCTTGGCTTGACATGCTATTTCGAAGTGATTGTCTTTTCCACAGTGGTGACACCGCTGGCCCATTGCCGGACATGGTCCTGAGTGCGGGTAATCTTGTCCACATCTATAGCAAGCGAGCGATGACTTTGCGGACTTGGTGTGCCGCGAGCTTCTTCTGGATGATGTATTTCGGGCGTTGTGGGACTTGTGAGGTTTCGCCACGGGCTTGACAGTCCTGGAAGATCTGTGTACCTGGACTCGCAGAGCGTGGTCTTTCTGGTCTGGTTTGTGAGTTCCCATCCGTTTGGCATAGTCTTCCGCTTGATCGTTGATTCTCGTTAGTTCTTCGATTTCCTCTAGAGTATGCGGTTTCTTCAGGAGTCTACGGCGGAGATTTTCAGATTGACATCCGGCGATGATGCGGAGCCTTAATGCGTCTTCCGTCTTGAAGGTATCGAATTCACAGTATCGTGCCAATCTTCTGATGCGCATGATAAAATCGCTCATACATTCATCCTTTTCTTGTGTAGCTAGGTGAAATGTGTGTCGCTCGTAATCCACATTGCGCTTGTGGAGGAATCGCCTATCAAGAGCACTTTTTACTTCGTCGTAGGTGGCGGTTGCTGCATTAGGTAGTTCTTTGATAATTTGCGCAATTTCTGGGCCTATCAGATTTCTCAGTGCCACTAGTTTTTGCTTGTGATCTTGCACCATGGATCCTACCATATAGTCCTCGAAGTCTTCACTCCAGCTTTTCCACGTCGGACCCATGCTATTGCCTGGCGTCAGTGGTAGTGGCTGTGGTTGTCGCATGAACGAGGCACCAGTGTGGCCGTTGGCCATTATGGGTGTATTGACCGGAGGGGCTGGTCCTCCTGTGTTAGATTGTGAAGCTGGGCCTGCTACGCTGTTCCCTTCAGACGAGCTATCAGGATTCGACATCTGCGACGGATGACTCGAGTAGCTGGTTAATGTTAGTGCGCACTGTTGTACTGATGCTGGCTCCTGGGCGGTTTCCTTTCGCCTTTACGTGATTCCCGCTCTTTTCTGCGCTGTTGAAATCACTTTTCATGAGTTTCGCCTGACCTTAAGATGGCCGCCGTCGGGGATTCGTGGATTAGTTGTGGGCTGGCGCCTGACTTAAAGATGGCCGCCGCGCGGGACGTCGTGTCCCCTTTCCAATATTGCTGGCGCTTTGCTGCTGCCTTTGGTCAGGCCTTTGGTCAGGTCTCGGTCTCGCGGGGAGAGGCTGCCGGGTTGCGACTCACCCTTGCTCCTCACGGTTCGTCCGCCTCTGGGTGCGTGCTCTTCACTTTTCCCACGCCTCGCGGAGTTCGCACGCTCTGCCTGGCTGCTCGCGTCTGGAAGCGGGCGGGGGTGGCGCTCTGACATGCGCTCTCCTGCTCACGACGGCCGCTTACAGTTTCGTGGCTCTGCCCGGCTGCTTGCGTTTTGCCGCTGCAGCTTCGTGGTTCTGCCCGGCTGCTTGCGTCTGGAAGCGGGCGGGGTGGCGCTCGGACATGCGCTCTCCTGCTCTCGACGGCCGCTCACTGTTCTGTGGCTCGGTGAGCTTCGGGACGACTCCGGAGCCGGTCTTGATTTTCGCGCCTTTCGCGCTGATGCTGTTTTGGGCTGCAGGACTCAGTGGTCGGCCACAGTAGTTGGCTGGGCGATAGCGTTGTCGGTGGGGTTTAGGAAGATCCCATCCTCGTCGCCATTGTCGCGATCTCCCTAATAATAAACACACTGAGTCGGGAGCTATTCTATTCATGTGTTGCTTTATTCCCTGCCAGCCTCGCACTGGCTTACAGACTATACCTTTTCCGGTTTGCCTCTTCCTGTTCCCTGGTCGCCTGCCCTGTCCTGAAGCAGGGTCAGGCGGAGCGACATGACAATGTCTAGTGATGCATTGTAGACATGGTAGGCATTTAAAAAAGACATACAAAAAGTGGCGGAGGAATGCTTGCAATAAGTTAAACCACTGGCAACAGCTCGGGGTAGCATTCCAGTGTATCATTCTTTTGCTCACCACTCCACCTCTGTTTGGACCCAGCCATATGCAAATGAGCCTTGCCCCTGCTCAAATCTGGACAATTCATCCCGAACTGCCAGGTGCTCGCTGAACTGGAATACAAGCAACCAAAGACATGACCTTAGCCATTGGCCAAGGTTGGAGCAGGGTCAAGACTGATGTGCATATATATGGCTATGTCCAAACTGAGGAGGCATGGTGAGCAAAATAATGTTGATCGCTGCAGAGGTTGAAAAATGTATTTGGAAGAGCTTCATTGCAAGGATAAGTAACTTCTCAATACTGTTCCACGTGACACGATAGTGGACTGGAGCCACACATTGTCACAGGAAGAAACATGCCAGGGCGCAAAGCCGAATCAGAATTACTTTTAAACCTTCACAGGAACAGCACAAATGCATGTTCTATCTAGATTTTTAATGTAGTAGGTAATATAGTCTTAATCGAGTTTTAATGTCACTTAAATGGTGAGCTAGTTGAAGCTTAGGTGTAGGATGGAGTTGTTAGCCCATGATAACACAATTTGCTCACAGGGAGAAGTCTGGAGTAGAAGAATTCACGTTTGATTGTTCCTCAGCCTTTATTGAAGCTAACAATATATCTTCCAAAAATACATACCAAGGGAAGAATAAGCCTAGGTTATTCTTTAACATCTGGAAGGGAAAACCCTCATAACCTTTTGAGTTCTGAACTGTAAAAAGATTTAATTCAGTTTGGCTGAGATCTGAGTGGACTTTATGCACTAGAAAAACTTGGGTATCTTTACCGTTCTGTTAATTTTGTATTCTTGTCTCTTTATTTTCAGCAATCTACAATTTTGATGCCACAGAAGATGTTCAGCTTTCCCTGCAGGTTGGAGACACCGTTCACATTCTGGAGATGTATGAAGGTGAGTCAGACTCCACCTATATTGCGCTAATTGAAGGAGGATAATGTATACATTTTTGCTGAGGAGTGAATTCATCCGAAGTGGTGAAACCAGGATGAATCCTGGAGACAAATGTGGGGTGCACTGTAAGGACAGGAGATTGCAATAGGCTTAACAGGTTGCATCTCATAAGCTATCAGGTCTGTGGCAAGAATCGCTCTAGGCAAACAGCTGAACTGCTTTGGAAGCAAGTCAACAAATATTTAATTAATTTTTTATGCACTGAGAGCTTATATTTGTCAACGCATTCAAAGCAACTCCAAGCTTGCGGAAATGTAAATGGTTGGTTAATTAATTCTGTATTTGATTTGTTTTTGTAAATACTCACACTAAGCGGTGAAGGCAGCTTCTGAGAACTTGCGGGGGGGGGGGGTTTATAACAGTAGTTTATGATTGAGCAAGTTGACATTCAGAAGAGCTAGCTTACCCTTTATACACTGGAAGTGAGATATGCTGCACTGTTTAAAGAGCAAAGTGCCATTATAATGTTTTAAAGATTTCCGAAAGAAGAAGTTATGTAGTCCCTTGTAGGCAGTCCTGTTGATGGTTTTCTGAAGTCTGACTCTAGAGTTGAAGGATCAGTGGAAGGGAGTTTCAAAGGTGACTTGTGAATGAATACAGTTTTCTTGTACCAAGAAGCAAAGAGACGACCTCTCGTCACTTTCAAATGGCTTCGTGAAGCACACCTTGTAGTGCCTCGTATACAAGGAACGGGGGTCTGAACTCAGCGCTTTCCTTGAATGGAGCAAGTGCAGATATTTCTTTGTTGGAGGGGGGCGGCCAGTTCGTTTTAAACCCCGGACCTGCTACTTTTAGCACACTCTGAAGCTTGCAAAAGTGTTTTGGACTGCGGCATGGACATCAGTTAAGGATGCCCTACTTGCCCATTAGTACCCTGGCACTGCCCTTGTTACCCTTGGTCTTGAGCTTCATGAAGGTTAGCAGCAGGAACAGAAGGTAAATGGGGCATTTGGCGCTTGTTTACATTTTGTAGATTCAACATCTTCCCGTACCACTAGCACAGTGCTGTAAATGGCCAGGTGCTGTCTAGTACTGAGCGCCTGCACTTCTTCAATTGGAAGGGGAGACTTCCTGCACTTCTCAGCACTGCTGCAATACATTTAATGGGAGAGTACAGGCACTTCTGAGGAGCAAACAGATACTCTGATTAGGGAGTACTGACACTTCTTTATTTTCATTTAAAGCGCCACTTTAGGCCCTCCGCAAGAATCCTGGATGCTGTTGAGTGGATGAATTCAGACAAGGGGTCAACCCTGTGATGTCACTGAAAGTGCTTCATGTTTCATCCACTAGTACTGGCAGTTTGGTGAATTGACGTCATTGGTTTGGCGTACACATTACAGCAGTCAGTACGAAGGACATCTACCCATTGTTTGTACTGCAGGCAGCGGCAACGGTTTTTGGCCCAACATTTATCCACTACTGGCATATTACATTAACTCTCAGGACAGCACCGTTTCTTGAGAGTTACACAAAGCATATTTTAATCAACCCAGTGTGGAGTTTTCTGACAATTTTTTTTAATTTTTATTATTCTCTTTAAAGATATTGCTATCAGAATAACCCTTTTTATGTGGTGATAAAAGAATAGCACAGCGCGCTCTGCAGAGACCAGATGAAGCATCTATATTTGAATTAATCAGTGTATTGGATTGCCACAGATTTCGCATCAAAGCATTGTAATGGACACCAGTCTGCCTAGAATAAAAATAAAATAAGCTAAACAATGCAAAACTGTCAGTGGTGAAACCCAAAACTTACATCAGAATTTATTCCTTTGTTCTTTGAATCTAGTTTCTTGAAATTTGTTAACAGTAGCGAAATAAGGTACCAAGCATAATTAATTATGCAGGAATGTGCTGGGACAAAAATGAGCTTTCTATTGACTCAAAGTACCCGATAATACATAACTTGGTAGGAGAGGGGTCCAAAGCTCTCGCGTATGGATGAGCACAAATCGGTGTGTGGTGCATCTACTGTTATTGCAGTACGGATGCCGACATCCCATAGAAAGGAAGTTGGACAGGAGTATGGCTCATATGTAGACTCAGGTTGTTCCCAGGTGAGTCTGGACTATGGGGTGAATCATGACTAATGAGGCTATGGGGTATGATTATATTTTCAGCATGGAGTTCTAATGTATAGTGTAACTGAGGTTTAGTTTGAATAAACTACATCGTGATCATATTTAGGTCAGGATGATCAAAAGGCCTAGTTTAACTACATGGGGGGTTTCCTGTGAGCAGTCGTCAAGAACCCCATTAGCGCACCATACTGTGCTGCTGCTGCTTTAAAGACTAATATCCTCCATTAGACAGGGTTGTGGCAAAAGCGTTGATTCACCAAGCTTTCAGCATAACAGAACTGATACAAAGTACCATTCCCCCCCTCATTGACATGACAGAGTAGACCCCTTGTCCCACTCTTGGCTCCACACTGGCGTCCAGTTTGTTGCTGAGGCACTAAGGAAGTATAAGCAGTGGAAATTTCAGAAAGTGAAGAGGGCTCTTTGAGCTCTGTGATTTATGATTCTGCTGCTACCTTCTTGACGCCTGAAACCATGTGAAGAAAAGGGCTGGTAAACCTCAGGACCAGTGGTCCACTGCTGGTGATGTTATGTTCCTCTCTTGATTGCTCTGAGAGGAACAGGGGTGTCAGAGCTGCAGGGTGCACCAGTGTCTTCCACAGATGGCAAAGTCTGTGCTCAGCAGTGGCAGCTTGTTCATGCACACCCATTTTTTGCCTATTGTTGCATAAGGCAGGCCTGGTAGCTGGCTTTCATTTTCCAAGGTCACTCGTTGTCATTTGTTTTGGGTAGGCTGTTTGTGATACCTGTGTAAGGAATTTTGGCAAGTGCTGGTTGCTGCGGGAGTCTATTGGTGGAGACGCTGCTGGCAGCAGGGGGTGAGCGTGCAGCCAGCTGTGAGTATCTATTGGCACATAAATCATTCAAGGTTGGGCAGAGAGCTTCCTCAGATGTTGAAATCCATAATGAAAGAAACTTATCTTCAGGAACAATCTTTCTGATGGTTACTCTTTTCTACTTTTGGATTCCTCACTTCTTCTATCCCCACCTGGCACGAGATTGTATCCCAAACAAATTCCAGTGGCTTTTAAGGTGATCTTATGGCTCCAAGTTGGGTCAAACACCTGCCCAGAAGTACAAACAAGTCCTGTCAAACGTAACGAACAGGTAGTCTTTCAAAGGTTTTCAAAAGTAAAGCAAGCAAAGTAATAATCGATGAAGCAAGATGGATAAATAAAGATATTTTTTTTCAAAAGAAATGTATTAAGCCTCCCATTCTGGAGGGGTGACATCAAGCAAAAAACACAACCAGCCGACACGTGTTTTGTTAAGCGAACCAATAGCTTGTGACTCTTCAGGGCTGTGGGTGGTATAGAGTGTAACAGTTTTAGTGGCCGGTGATATTTCCAACCCAGCGGTAACGGGTGAAATGTGCAGCGTATAGATATCAAAGATAAGATCGACGAATGGGTACATTCATCGTACTAGCGACCAGTATTGGAGTGCCAGCGGGGGTAGATCCGTGGTGTCTCTCTTCAGTGTTAGAGCTACCGAGCTCTAACACTGAAGAGAGACACCGGGTTGGAAATATCACCGGCCACTAAAACTGTTACACTCTATACCACCCACAGCCCTGAAGAGTCACGAGCTATTGGCTCGCTTGACAAAACACGTGTCGGCTGGTTGTGTTTTTTGCTTGATGTCACCCCTCCAGAATGGCAGGCTTAATACATTTCTTTTGTGAAAAATTATCTTTGAGTCCATCTTGCTTCATCGATTATTACTTTGCTTGCTTTACTTTTGAAAACCTTTGAAAGACTAACTGTTCGTTACGTGTGCACAGGACTTGTTTGTACTGAATTGGGTGGGCCCTCTCCACCCTTCACAGAGGTTTTGGTTCTCATCTGAGCGTGTTGCACCGTACTCATACTGTTACTCTGTTGTACATTTACCGCTACCAGCATAGGCGCCATCTTTTCTTGTACACTCCAAAACCCTACACAGAACCCACAGCACCTGCCCAGAAGTGACGTTATTAGAAGACCGAAGGGCTATACTATCTGACGAAAAAAAGGGTATTTAATATTGTAAGAGTCCGCTTCAAACCCTCATCCGATAGGACGAACGAAGATGAAGGGGAAGGGGCTTATCAACGATCCTGTGGTCTAAAGAGGATCGCCACTTAAGATTGCCAGACTCCAGGTTAGAAGATAAAAAATCAGGGTAATCACCAGGAGCCAGATGATAATGTCTTGTGATTTTAACAATGACCAAAGTAGCAGACAGCAGTCTAGAAGACTCATTCCATTTATCAGGGTCGCCCTGAGTCAGCTCCTTTATGCGAATTCAGTTGCAATGTGTTCCTCCTGTCCGATGTCGTTTTTGATCTCATGAAAGGTCGACTGTCAATGGGTGCACCCTGACTCAGACCTCAATGTTGTCTCTAGACTAGGCTTATGATGCCATGACTGCTTCAGCCTTTTGTGGCACCTGGTCCAGATCTGCTCAAGTGGTGGCGTTTTTGAAGGCTTAGCTGGCTGGCTCCAACCCCCACCTCGTTCCTCTGGTGCGCTACTAGCCCTAAGGAGCTTGTGAGCTCATCTTATCACGTGTCGCCAGCAGTCTCTAATCTGGCGCTGGCTAGAGTCGACCAGCAGGCCGGCTCTGTCCCAGCCCAAATGTGTTTCATTCAGTTGTCAAAGGCTGTGTACATTTATTATCCATTGAGGTTGGAGATGGCACCATGACCAGCATTGATGCAATCGTAGGGCACCCCATTACCCAGTCACCAAGAGCCGTCTCTTCCATGTGTCAAACAACCAGACAGTTTGGGTAAATAATTGTGCTGTGTCTTCTCAGGCCTTGGGATTTCGACCCTAGAGTCCCAGGCACTCGATTGGCTTCTCTGGGTCTTCTGCATACTGCATGGGTATTGTGTGTGATTATCTTGATGATAGCAAAGAGGCGTTTTGTGCCTTCTCTACTTTGGGGTCTCAGTGAGGTTTATATTGTACCTTTCGTGATGCCAGTGAATGGGAGCTCTAGCCTGAGGTGGATCTTGGAAATGCCCCTAGTCTTCATTTGGGAGAGATTTCCTCTTTTGACAAGAGACTATGCAAGGCTGCAGAGCTATTTGCTTTTCCATTAAGGAGGACAGAAGTTTAAACTCCTGTTTTGACACAAAGTCTCCAGTCTGGCCCTTGCTGTCCTTCAACGAGATACTGCTAGAACCCATTATGAATGTTTGGCCTACATTATCACAGGTGCTGGGCCCAAAATGAAATCTGGAGCGATTGCACCAGTGTTGGCTGACTCTGTCCTTCAGAAACCATTTTCCATCCACCAGAGTATGCTCAGATGAAGGACTGAACCAAATCTGATTTTTTTCTGTTACCTGTGACGTCAGACTCAAAGAGGATGAAGGTTTTGGGCTGGTTAGAGACCCAAAGAGAGTTGAATCACCATAAGCAGGGTTTTAGTACTACAACATTCTTCAGAACAGAAGAACTTAAAAAGAGAGCTCATCCGATCCATGTTGAAGAGTGTGGGAAAAACACAATTGACAACACCGCACAGTGCCAGGCTGTGCCAGAGATGGCTCAGTGACATCTCTCCCAGGGAGGTGGTAGAGCAGACTTCGAGTCATGGTGCTATCTGTACACATGCGAGAGTTATTAAAAATAATTCAGGATCCAGTATGGCACCGGGAGGAGATTAATAAGGCGGGGAATCAGTAACCCTCAGAAACCCCAAACTAAAATGCATTGCTTTAGAGAACTTGCTATGTAGGGTTACAGGTGGAAATTGGTGAGATTCCGATCCTCAAAATAAGGAACACATGAGAGCAATAAGGGTTTCTCCGTTGTGAAATAACACAGATACATTCTAGCTGCCTTTCTGATGGCATTACTAGTATTAAAGGTATGTCTGTGCTTATCTGCTATACTTTGTATTTTCCCTCAGTTATAAGACAGTCACGAGGGAGGCATTGTTTTTGTTGCACATTGCCCTGATTGTTTTTACTTGATTTTTCTCGTCATGGCATTTTTGTAGTAAGAACAACATTCTGTTTTGAAGTGTGTCCTCGGATCCATGGCAATTGATGACTATACATACATTTATGTCCCAAGTGTGGACTGCTGCTTAAAGATGCTGAGTGGCTCGTCTGAATGTCAAACATGCCTGACTTTGTTGGCATTCTGCGTGGAGCTGGTGGACAGTCAGGAGCTAAGAAGGAAGTAGCAGATTTTGACGTTTTCCGACCATGCATTTTGGGATAAGAGCGTGGTGTGTTCTGGAGTATCCACTAATCTTAGGGAAAAAAAGACCAATTACGGAGAAATACATATCAATGTATGTTGATTTCTAGCTTTGACGGGGCTATTCGATATCTTTCCTAAAACAGATAAGATTTTTTTTAAAGTAGTTTAATGAAATAATAATTATTTGATAACATGACCTTATTAATTACGTAATTTAACATGTCTATAACCTCCCATGCTCAGTTCTTGTTTGCATTGATTATGCCAATTGACAGTCTTGAAGTATAGAACACACTGCTGTACAATGTAATAACCATCAGCAAAACAAGAGGCCAGATAGAGTGGGGCAGGAGGTTAGGTGCTTCTGGAGGGAGTTGAACATAATTTATGCATCGATTCGAGGTGAACAATATTGTGCTTGTAAAACTGCCCAGCTTTCTTAACTTTACTGAAACTTAGCCATGTTCTGCTGTGCACGCGCATTCATCGGTGTAAAGATTGAAACAGATTTCTTTCCTGACATGATCTGCTCCTTCGTGCAATGCTCAAACTCTCCCACATGAATGAATATTGATTTATCTGAGGTCCTATCTGGTACATGCGCTGGCCCAGCAGCCCTCCTTGAGGACTACCTCTCTATGGCTACCATTTTGTGGGATGTTATAGGTCATCTCTTTCAGTTACCCTACAGGGATGTTTAAGATCCATATTCCGCTCAAACAGACCATGTTGGCTATTCAATTCCTTACTAAATCGGTATTTCCCCAGGCCCGTGGATACCCTGAAAGATGATACCTGCTGGTGTAAGGCGAGGCTTAAATTCGATCTATCATGATATTCCAGAAAGGCATAAGCCGTCTATGCTGAATTAACCACACACACCAATGTGCTGTCCTCCACCATAGGTAACACAATTAAGCACTGTGACCCCTTGGGTCATTCGTATACAACACCAAACACTTCTGACATGTACCCAGCTGTAGAACAGCACCCTTCCAACCAAGCACTCCACCCTGCTGTGCCTTGCTACTAATAATGCCAATAATGCATGCAGGGTGAGGCTACAATATTTCCTATAGTTTTAAAGGGGTTTCGCCTCATCTAAGATTGTCGCCACATTGATACTTAATGAGGCACTGGCGGCATGCAAGGAGAATATCTTCAGGTGGGCTGAGCGCAGGAACATGGAAATAAAATCTCCTGCGTATGTCTACTACTCCTCCTGCATCATGCCGTAGGTATAATATCTCACCAACAGAACCACAGTGCCAAATAGGCTTGTTCATAATTGTTGGACATTATGATCAAACACCAGTTTATTTACACCGGCATCATTCACGCTGAAGAAGTCTTGTGTTCAATTAAATTACTATTTTACAAGTGTGGGCATTATGAGCCTCTGGACCTTGGCTTTCACCTCCATACAACAAGGAATAATAGTTTTACATATACATGCGTATGACGGCCACAGACAGTGTTGGCAAAACCCCAGATAAGCATTAATGTGGCTAATTTATTAATAACGAAGCCTCAGGGCTCAGGCAACGTTGTGCCCTTGAAGCTATGAATAGTTTGAGGCCTGTTGGTATGTTGACGTCCTGTACATTTATAATGGTTGAGTCCCCACACCCTGTGTACCTTGGAGGGGAAAAAAAAGATCCCTGACTGGGGCATCTTGGGGAATGGTGAGGTCTACGTGCTGTGGGGGGGGGGACAGAGACTTTGCTGAGGGGGAATATGCCACGCTCCTCTTTGAACACAGCCCATGCTCACTGAATAAAGTTGAAAAGGACCTATAATAATACTTGTATTTGATATTTTTCATCATAATGACAGCTTCTAAATCGCTCGGCGTAGCTTTAAGATTGTGAAGGTTGCTAGGAGTTTGCTACACGAAGGTCCAAATTATGTACCAACGTCATCTAAATTATGCAGCAGAAAGGCAAATTATGTGACACATTCTCAGGCAGTATTATTTTCACCTATGTAACAACTTTATTTTGCAAATGCAATAAATCCATTATTATGCTGTAAAAAATGCACCCCCCGAGTTGCATAAATTCATTGACCCGTACCATTGTCCCTAGGTTTATCAACAACTTATTTGTGGCAGGGAATCCCATCCATAGCAGCACTTTAAAGAAAGCTCCTTTTACAAACGAACGAACACAAAATAAGCATGAAATATGCAAAATATATTATGGGTACATTTTTATGTGGCCCTATAATGTTATCTCTGGTGACAGTTACAAACCACAAGGGCTAAGGCAATATTGTATTATATTTCAGAGCTACCTATTATGTATTCTCTATAAATGTGTACGTACGTGTGTGTGTGTGTGTGTGTGAGAGAGAGATCAGAGATTTATATATTTATAATCTCAGTAGTCTTCAAACTGGGGGACAGACCTCCCCTTCCTCCCCTACAGGGGGGCCTCAAGTGATGGGGGGTGCCAGGTTCCAACCAAAAGAAGCATTATGCAAGCTTTGTTTTCAGGAGTAAGCCGCTCTGTAATGAGCCATCACTAACATCTTTTATCATTTTATATCCTGGTTGGGAAAATGTGTAAAAGAGGAAGGGAGTCCAAGTATTCTTGAAAACACCCACTCCTGTTCATAATATTCACACTGTGAATACTTTTCACCAGAATAGTATGTTTGGCAATCACGTATTTGATTGCACTTTTTAAACGGTAACATAACTGCAATATTTAAATGAGCCTAGACATATTGAAACATTGCCAGCTTAATAGAATAATTGTGGAAAATTTAGAGGGGCCAATGATTATGTATATTTTTTTACACTGTGGGAGCACACTAGGCAGAGAGCTGAAACATGTATGCACCCACGTGGTGTGCTTAAGATGCAAGAAAAAAAGTAGTAGGACACAAGTAAGTTGGAACTGCTCTAGGGGAGGGACAGACACAAGACGGACAAGGCAAGCCATAAATTAAGAAGCAGGCTTATGAGAGTGGCAGTATAGTATGGGTGTGGATTTTCACTCTTTGAGTACCACGGAATTACCTGAAAACCCCATGCAGGAGCTTGTCCCGCGCTGTAAAATCAGCACAAGGGTGCACTGCTTTTTCTACAGCTCAAGTAGATTTTCTACTTGAGCAGCATCTTTTTCAACGCAAGCGGTTGTGACCTGTCGTGACCGCCCCGTTAAGAAATCTTGTTGGGAGGAGGTTTAGTGCACGATTTTCTCGCTCGCCAACTTACCAGTGGTAAACCTTGCACAAGAAAAAACTCTACCACATGGTGTTTGGCTGAGTTTTTCTGAAAGCCTGCCCTCCAAGCGGAGCATGGAGTAGGCAAAGCTTAGCAAACTCTGCCGGAGGAGCGGAGTTTACCGCTCACCCCTACAGTGAAGCCAACCAACTATAAGCAATGGACGGCTGCAGGGCCCTCTATGTTCTTGGTAAGCCCACAATCTGTCTAGGATAACCTAATCAAGACAAAACTTATATGTGTTACTGCTTTTTATTTTACTGCAATACATATATGCAATGTAAATCATTGCAAGCAAGCCAAACATTTCATGTGGGGTTATTTGGGAAAAGCGTTTTAAAAGAATAGTGAAGAAAAACATGGTTGAGTTAATTCTTCCTTTTAATATCTGTGAAACTGAAAATATATTATAAGGGTATGAGTCAACATGTTCGAGAGAATTTAGAGGGTGTGCAAACTTTCTTGACGAATAATAAAGTTCATTCATGCCTCTTTATTATTTCACATTATCATATGAATCTCATAATTGAAGTAATGTCATGTTACTTCTTTAACCAGTCTTGGCATCTTAGTCAAAAGCACTTGGCATGCTTGTACCCTATAATTCCAGTTTTAAACACAAAGTTATAAGTGCCAAAATTAAATGTTCTATTGGCCCATATAACATATTATCTGATTATGTTGCATGCAACTCTGGGCCTATTGGCCACTTAGAATATCTTTTACATTTCGAATTTCGCATTTATATTGAGTAACCCTTTTAAAATGCATTTAAATACATGATTGCCAACATGGTATTGGCAGACATTTCAACCTAAAATGTTGAATATGTGATCCCTAATCAGAATTGAGGGGTGAGGAATCAGGCGTAATTCTGAGGCCCTCCTGGATACCTTCAACCAGCCATGACATGAGTAACAAAACACCTTACTAATTGTTGTTACAGAGTGTCTCATGGTCTCGCTCTTTATTCTTTCACCGGACTAGTGTGTCCCAACAGTCACAAAGTAGAGTTCAGTCTACACAATAATTTTTTAAATGTATAGGACATAAGAAAGTTGAGGCAGTTAAAATAAGGAGCAACAAAGACAACTAGAAAATACTTGTGCCTTCTGGGGTGGATCTATGAACCCATTTGTTATTCTTGTACACAGCAGAAAATAACATGAGACTTATGTTTTTTCCTGTTGAGCAATATCGTATGATGACTGTTTACAAACCGCATTGTCTTTTTCGTGTCCTCAGGTGATCCCAAGCTCCACCTAGGCTTATACAAGTCTGTATCAGTTTCACTCCATTCATGGAATAACTGTAAGGACTATGATACTTCTGCAAGGTAGTACTTAAACAACATAAGAGTGCCACTGATTGGCATGGGGAACCAAACAGAGGGATGTGTCTTTTATTGGTAGTGGTAATGAAGGTTATCATGGCTGGCTCAGGGCATGTTTAGTGACTTCAAACTGGTCCCAAACGCGTTTATTGTGCCATGGGGCTCTGAAAAGAGGATGCAGCCTCACAGTTCGCAACCACAAAGGTCTGAGACTTTAGGGAGCCTGTATGTTGGTATAATCTTATTCAGTGGTGGTTTCTCGCTGTTTTGATGAGAGCATACACTGGACTGGTTCGCACAAAAGAGGAAAATGGAGGAGGCCTACCGTGGTATTATATATATTCACTAGTCCTTCAAAATGTGACGACGTGAGAGTCATACATCTTAGGATCATGGCTTTTGATAGTGCTAGGTACATCATGATCTATCTTACTCAATAGAACACATCCAAGTGCCTTAAGTGAAAGGTCCATTTGGGTGCTGAAATGGGTGATGCAGGATTCCACAAAGTTGGTCGACCTTTTCACATTCTACTTTCTGTCCACCACTGGATCACTAGTCCAGGTGTTGCCTGCTGGCCGGAGAGTAGGTGTTTAGCAAGGGAAGGTCAAGGAGGTACTGCAGGCTCATCAGCAAGCTTCATCTGCTAGTGTATCTGGTCCATCTTTAACCCTTTCAAAATGCAAATGCATATCTAGGTTCTCTGGTTCAGTCCAAGCGAGTTGCGCTCTAGATACTCCATAGTGGTTGGGTTGTCTTAAACAGAAGTTCCAGTGGGGGAAGCATTACATTTGTCTTCATAGGGCAGAGCTCCTATGAGTAGTTCAACTTCTTATCTTCAGGCAGATCACAGAAGTAGAGTCCAATGTCATAGGCTTCACATCAGTTTTGGAGAGGGTAGATTAGATTAGGAGGCATGTGGTCGTTGCAGGAGGGGAGCAACAGCAATGTGTGTCATGAGTTAAACAAATGGGTCTTTCATCTGATGCCAGAAGACTTCATCGTGAAGAAAGGATGAAAATAAAATACTTGTTCTGGTGATCAACACTTAATCAAAACTGAGAGCACTGATAGGAAGTTGGTGCTGAACAGAGGGTATGCTGTCTTCAAATTAAGTGTCCTCAGCCACACAATGCAGGGAACATTTTTGCTGGCATTTTCTCAGGACTCCTGCTCTGAAGGGATCGGGGAGCACCACGTGGTCAAGGGTTTGTGCGTTTTGAAATTGCAGGACTGCCATTACAAGTGGTGATAAGCTGTTGCTGGTCAAATAGACTGGACTGTCCAAACAACCAAACCATTCTGTCAAATAACATTATGGAGAAGGTCTGTTGACTGCAGCCTAGTAATCAGACTGGGAAGAAACTCCTATGGGGTTTCTGAAGTGAAGTCTTGAAGTGCTCTTTCAAGGATTGAAATGCCAGAGCTCTTTTAATGTTAATGCACATTGTGTGGCAGTTAATGTGACATCCAAGAGGAAACGTCTTATCCTCACGTGATACCCATGCATTTTATACTCAACCACACGGCACACACTATTAGGTACTGAATGAACCCAGTTATGGGTAACAAAATACATTTTTACTAAGGACCCTTCAGGCATCTTTCAGGATGTTACAGCCAAAAAAGGCCTTTGACTCAATTTATCATACAGCTGCCACCAGCAGTTTGCCTTCCCATAATCTGGTTAAAGGACAGCTGCCACCTTCCCTTACAGAAGACGGTACAATGTTGTGTACAGCTAGTTCAGCAAAGCCTTATGCTCCACTTGTGGAACAAATATAATTTATTGGAACACCTCTTGTAGCTTCAAAATTGTAGAGTTTCCTAGGGTTAAAACATTGGGGGTACTCTGAAAGTTATAAAAAGAAGTAAGATGACGTAGTAGTCACACAATGTGAGGACTGCCTTCACCACAACTGCTGAGCCCAATCCTGGCATGCCCGCCACTTTGGGCTGGCCATTTAGTGTGATATCGGGGTGCTGTCTGGTAGGTGATTTGATAAAAATAGTCTTTTGGTTTATACTGTTGATTATATGAACAGTGCTTAATTTGTGCCAATAGGTGCAAGTGGTAGGCACCAACAGTAATTTTTGAGGATCAGGGTTCACGCTTATTTTTCATCATCAGATTGACAGAAAGCAAAAAAAAGCTGTAGTCAGAAAAGGAAGAGAGAAGGAGTAAGAAAAAAGACATTAAAACTGTGACAGATTGAGAAAGGACTGATTAGCACCCATTAGCTAAACCAACAGGTATGCTTTTAGTTAAGGGAACTGTTTGGTAATAGTTGGGGGATTTTCAGGCCATGCCTACAAACAGCTTTTATCTGTTTGCTGTTGAAAGCCTACTAGTGGACCTAACAAAAACTCAGTGTCCTTAGAGCCTGCCCATTGCTTTCCACTGGATGGCTTTATTGTCACTCTCATTTGCTTCTTATTTGGTGTCTTTCGTTCCTCTTCTTGTACATGTTCTTTCACTGGAGCATCCTTTTGATTACATTACTTCTATTCTTTCACTACTCGTTTTTAGGGAGCTACTTTTTTCTTTTTCATCCAGCACGCCGCGGGAGTGCATTTGTTTTCTTGCTCTCTCAATTATTTTCTGCCTCCTTTCAGATAGCCACCCCACGTGCTGTGTGTTGCTACTCCACCTCCTGCTTGACCATTGCTTCACCTACTTGCTATAGCCTTGTGTGCAGTTTCCCCCATCCACATGGTCTGTGTTGCTCCCTCTTCCCTCCTCCCCCACCCCTTCTCCATTGCTCCCTCCCTGTTCTCTGTTGCCTCTACACCTTCACATTCTTTGTTGGGAGGTCCCAGCAGTTGCTATTTGCTGCTGGTTTTTTTTATATATTGCTTTTGCACAAGTAAAAATGTACATTTTCTTTGCTGCTTCAATTGGTTGTCTGCCATCTTGGAACCGTAAATAAAAAATGTTTAAAAAACTGATGCCTGCATCATTCCAGAGGCACACACAAGCGAAATGACACGGCATGACACATCCATACACACGCTCAGGTCGAAGCATCAGTTGAAAAGCGGGTCTAGCTAGCGCTATACAAAACTTTTAAAATAAATAAATAAATAAATTTGCAAAGTCAATAGGTCAAAAAGGCAAGAACTACTGGTTTTGCCATTGATTATTGTGTGCTTTGCACAGAGCAGTCTTGGAATAGCATTTTCTCCAAAATAAGCAATGGGCATTTACCATAAATATCATATTTAATGAACAAGTACAAAATGCAATCTCTCCGCTATCTTTATTTTGCTAACTTCCTGCATTTTGGACTAGAGTATTTCTGTGACTGGTATTGTTTAGTATGAAAGATCCAGGTATGCTTGTGTTGTGTCTGCACTGCTGAGACATCGCTGGCAGTGTACTCTGGTTTGTACTGTGCCTGCTGCCCTCACAAGAAGTGAGTACCCATAGCCTGGAGTGTCACAAACACTGAGACAGGTCCTTTTGTAACTTCTTGTTTTTTAGGTCTCGCCCACACAGCGCTGCATAGGAGGGGACCTCTTGAAATCGATTAGTTTTTTTGCCCAAAAACGTGCACGCTTTGTATTGCTTTCAATGGCAACGCATGGACGTTTAGCGATTCCCTTGCAGGAGCGGAGCGGCGCCATCTGTTAGCAATTATTGCTCTCTCTCCCGCAAGGTAAGCGCAGCGCGTCCCTGCTCTCGGCCGCACCCCCGCCCCCACCCCCCCACTTGTTTTCATTGCTGCTTGTTTTCCTTGCTGGAAGTCGGCTGCTTCGAGCCTTGCTGTTCCCGAGATTCCGCCCGTGCCCCCGGGCAGCACCGTTTGATCCCTCCGAGACTGTGTCTCTTCTGAGACGGAAGGAGGAAGACTACAATGTTGAACTTCTGGGATGTCTCTACCCTCCCTCTTTTTGGAACGTCAGCCAATGATTGCATAACCTCTTCCATTTTAAATGTGCTGTCTGGGGAGGACTCAACCCCTCTAGCTACACCACTGCCGTTAAGTAATTTGTAATACTAATTTGGAGTAAGAACGAAGGCTACACTCTAGAGCCTACCCTTACCCCAAACAGCTGATAGACATGAGCGGCCCGCTCGAAGTATCTACGTTTTAGGCATGAGTCAACCTCTATACATGACGCAGAGCCCCAAGTTAGTGGCATGTTATGGTAGCAAGACTTTGCATCCAATTAACTTGCAGACTTAAGGCTGATGTGTAACTGCAATCGTTCATCCTGATTGGTGACCCATCACCACTGAGAGACTCTGCACCTAGCATTTAAAGGCGTTCTTCCCATGTTTTGCATGGGCATGAGGACGGTGGATGAGGCACTGAGTGCCACTCCGAGCGGAGTGCGGTCATTGCTGTGAACTCCAGAGATTCTTTGAAAGCTGCAAATCAAGAGTTGGTATTTCTCCTGGTGACCGGGAGCTGCAGCGAATACATCCTGTTATAGCACCATTCCTTGCAATCATCTACTAAATCCATACATCTTCCTCAATGCTGCACTCTACAATCTGACCACATCAGCATCTTTTCTCCTAGCAACGCAATCACCCTATGAGCTTGACCCACCTGGAGGATATTGGTCAACACAAAGCCTTGTGTGCAAACCATTGTCCCCCAGCTATGCAAGCTTTGGCGGGGCCTCAAAGAGATCATGACACTCAGAAATGCCCCTAAAAACTCATTAGAAATACTGAGCTAAAAAATCTGCTATAGCAGCAGGCTATATGCACGGGTATATGCATCTTCAGCAGAAGTAACACTTGTGTTAATACCAGGTTAAATGTGTGATTGTAACACTGATTTCTCTGCATGTATCCCTGACCCCTTGCTTGGCAGACAGAAAGGTGTAGACATTTAGGTTATGCAAGTTTATAAATGCAGTACAACTTCTTAAAGTTATTAAATAGAATGAACTAATGATAAAAAAAATCTTTAATTTTTTTGTCATGAATAACACTGCTTAAACATATTTATTGTCAGTGATAATGTTTTGCATGAACTGGACATTCTACCGTACACCATCTTTTAAGAGTAAGCCATGACTGCTCAAGCAGGGCCGGCTTTAGCGCTGGTGGCGCCCTGTGCCACAGTGTTTGTTGGTGCCCCTAAATGACCACCTCCACTATGGAGTCCCTCACCACCACCCTTTAACAGTGCCCCTCAAGTCTCCATAACCACTCTCTCTGAAATGCATTTAATTAGTTATATAGTGCCACTCATACCAGTGTAGGGTGTAGGAGCCCTTTGCATCACACACACACAATCAATCATATGGATGTAGATCAGTGTTTAGGAAATGGTACAAGTTGGCTGGTTGTATAACCGTTTTCTTCGGGTCCCTGCTGGTGTTTCAAATGGTTTTCTAATTCCAGTTCACGCATAGCTCCCAAAGTTTGAGATTGCTAATGTGTAGCATTTTCATAGTTTCGGTGTATTTATGAGTGAAATTCAACGACCAATGTGTGGCACTTTGAGTGACACTTTATCTCGAGTAAAATCAAGCAATAAAGTCCATGGAAACTGATAAATACCAGAAGCTACACACAGGGCTTTAAGTGGGATGAAAAAACTGGAGGGGTCTCTCAAAGGGGCGTGGCTTACAAGCACGTAAGCTAAAAATCTGTGCTTAGCCTAGTGTGCCGCCCGACTTGTATTTTGCTGTTCTGTTGCATCCAGATATATGATGGCACAGCAGCCAGGGTAATATGCTTAATGCTAAACACATACAAAGGGTAATATGCTGCATGTCTAAACACTTATAACGCCCCAAAGGCGAGACCTATTGGCTTTGCCAATGCTTGTTCTATTCTGTGCTGGTTTGCAAACTCTTTTATCTCTTTCTGTTAGAGAGTGAGACATGCAGAAGTGTTCGCATCATGCATACTTTCTATCTAGGCTAACATTTTTTTGTTTATTTTATCGTCGCTGCCACGTTAAGATGGACGCTTACAGTGTAGGCTAAAATATCAACATATGAATTGAAATGATGCATTTAATTTCATACTTATGTTTTATTATTGTTGCCAAATATATAAACATGAAATAAAAATCAGAGATCAGGTGGTATAAAATAAGCTGAATTTGGCTATAGTTTGCAGCGGCTTCAGTATGGAAACATCAGCACAGAGTCATGCCAGTTTGCTGAAAATCAACCCCAGTCGTAGGTTGCTTTGGGAGTGGCTTAGAGAAGTGACCTTCTACTCCGCATTGCTTATCATTCCCAGGCAAGGGCTGTGATGGAGAACAGCTATTTCTCGATAAGAAAGGTATGCTGTGCGATCCATCTTAAAAATTGATATATAGAATTGCTATTTTTTGCTTGTGCTTAATTTTAGCATAGCGTTTAGAAGAAGCGATAGGGTGTTAGGATGCTAGGAATATACTAACCATGTTAGAACTATTACTATATTATATCCACTGGCCATGGCATGCATTGCTGCACTTATTTTCTCATTGTGTGGTCACCGCTCATATTTTATCCACTCAGCTTGGGTTTAGAAAAGAAGCATTTACCCAGTGTTTTTAGGTCTCGCGCCTAGCGTTACACTGCACAGCAGTGTTCGCACAGCGAGATTTCTTTTGTCAGGGTTTCCGAAATGGACCCTGGAAATGAACACGCTTGTGCGTGTTTTTTTTACTTTTGCGGCCTGCTATTGGCCTTTGCCTGCGTGTTTGGTTTAAAGAGAGCGCACAATAGGTCAGAGGCGAGCGCATAGGTCAGAGGCGAGCGCATAGCTCCGCCCCTGGCCTCTTTGTGTCTATTACGCGCATTTTTGGCATATGGTTTCAATTATCGTGCCCAGACACGGACGCGATAATTGAAAGCATATGGCGCACTCGCACCACTCGTGGCTTTGTTTTTCACAAAAGCGATCGGTTTCGCAATCGCCTTTCTCCTCCCTCAACCACTCCCCTTTGGTCCCCTCCCCTCTGCCCCCTCCTCTCTGCCACTGTGCCGATTGCTGTGTTTGTCGCGTGCAGTATCCATCCAGGAATGTCTAGGCGCTTCACCAAGTTTGCAGAAAGACTAATAGCAGCAGCAGATATGGTACGTACGGTAGTGCAACCATCTGAGGACACTGAAAGACTGAGTCTACCACACAGGATATCTATCCATAGTTCAGAGGTTACTCACAGATCGCTGCTGCATGAGCATTAACCCACTGAGCTATCTCAGGGGCAGGTTAAGGTAAAGTCAGGGGGCAGTTTATGTGGGTTATAGATGAGGTTCAGATGTTCCTGAACACATCTACTCTGCACTCCCGAGGCGTGACATTGCCTGAGACACCCCAGCCCTGGCTCGGTGCTCAGGGGGTCCCCAGAACACGCGTGCCTCACTCTTCCGCAGGCGTGCTGCAGTCTGAGGCAGTCCGAGCTAGTCTAGTGCTTAGGGGTCTCCAGGACATATATACCTCAGGGTGCTGCCGTCTGAGACAGCACAGAGCTGGCCTAGTGCTTAGGGGATCTCCAGTACATGTATGCCCCATTCTTTCAAAGGGTGATGTGGCAGCCCAGAGCTGGCCCGGTGTGCTACGGGGCCCCATAGCACATGCACCCCACTCTTCTGAGGGGTGCTGGTGAGTGAGACAGCCCAGCCCCGGTACTTAGGAGGGTCTCCAGTACACATGTGCCCCACTCTTCCAAGGGGATGCTGGCCTGGTGCGCTGCATGTGTCCCTAAGCCCCCATTGTGCACTGCTTGAAATACGCGTCCTTCAGTGGAAACACATGTGTTTGTGGAACAATCGGAGGTGCCTGCTCGGGTTTCCTGCCTGTACTCCTGGCTCTGCCTGCCTCTCACCCTGTTCCAGAGTCCCCCCCCGTGGAAGGAGTCCCTTTATAAGAAATGTGTAGGTTTTATCGCACCACTGAGGCTTTAATCCGACTACAGGAGCCTGTCTCTAATCAGCCCAGTGGGCCAACAAAAAGACGGTGTTCTGCACCCTCAATGATAGTGTTTTCAGTAGCACCGTGAGGTCGGTACAGTGAGCCTCCGCTAGGGAGGTCTGTGGGCACGGTACTGGGACCTATGCAGGGCACACGCAACCTGTTATCCTTCGAGGTCGAGAGCTCGAAGTCTGTCCAGGTGGGTAATAGCATACACCCTGACATGTTCACCAGGGGCAGATGCAGTCCAGGAACTGAAGGCGCTTTTAATGAATAGCGCTTACCTTTTAGTAGCATGGAAACCACAATCCACATAATCACAAAGTGCCTGCAGGTCAGCAGCGAGCGCTACTCAAGAAATCTGAGCCGCCAGTCCCCGGCTTACTCATTCCCTCATTTATTAACTCTTTCAGTCACAGTAAATCGTTCACCCAATCTCTGAAAGCGCCACTCAATTCACTGAATCCCGTTCAGCTGCACACCACTCATTCAGCCATTCAACCTTTTCACTTATGCACACACACAGTCACTCCAGACCATTAACACACACCTCCACTCACGCACAAGGCGGCAGTCACGTTGTTTCAGCCAGTTGTACTCCCCCGCTCTTCTTGATTTAATGTTACCGATACATATTGAAAATCTTCTATCCTTAACTTTCAACAGTATTTTTACAAATAAGGGCTTTGGGAAAAGGTCAAGGAGGTGGACTGCAGAAAGCCTTGGTTCTTGCTGCTGTTTTCATGACTCTTTAAGACTAGGGGTAGAAAGGAATGTGTACGAAATCACAAAATGTAATCCAGGTGTAGTAACTGCTACTCTTGATTGATGGCTGTGTGGACTTGCATTTTCATCCTTGTAGACAAGAGGAAACTACCTGCTTTCGTTTCCTTTTTAAACATGTTGTGTTGTTGGCGAACGGCAAACTGACCCTTTTAATATAGTTAATTTTCTGTTGATATTGGGCCTGTGGTGGTAGGGTCTTCTAATCTGGAGCTTGACAGGTGATGCAATTCTTCTGTACTGTCAATCAGTGTGTACTAGGGAGAGCCAATGCTGCGAGGCGTGCAGTAGGTATGGCTTTGAAGTCCCGCCTACTCTCCGCCCATATTTTTAATTGCTTGTTGTCTTTGCGTGCAGCCTGTTAATAGAAGTGTTTCATATGTATGCTGAGCTTAGCTGAACACTGCCCATGATTTACATTCAACCACACACACAAACACAACACACACAACCACACACACACAACCACACACACACAACCACACACACACAACCACACACGCACACATAACCACACACACACACAACCACACACAACCACACTCACAACCACACATACTCACAACCACACATACTCACAACCACACAACCACACACACACAACCACACACACACAACCACACACACACAACCACAACCACACACACAACCACACACACAACCACACACACATAACCACACACACACACACACACACACAGGCACAACCACACACACAACCACACACAACCACACACACACATAACCACACACACACACACACACACACAGACACAACCACACACACAACCACACACACAACCACACACACAACCACACACACAACCACACACACAACCACACACAACCACACACAACCACACACAACCACACACAACCACACACAACCACACACACACCACACACACACCACACACACAACCCCACAAACACATAACCACACACCCACACACACAAACACATAACACCACACACACAACCACACACAAACACACAACCACACACACACACACACAACCACACACACACACAACCACACACACACAACCACACACACAACCACACACACAACCACACACACACACACACACACACACACACAACCACACGCAGACACAACCACACACACAGGTGTAGTAACTGCTACTCTTGATTGATGGCTATGTGGACTTGCATTTTCATCATTGTAGACA
Organism: Lissotriton helveticus; assembly: GCF_964261635.1. Classification (NCBI taxonomy): domain Eukaryota; kingdom Metazoa; phylum Chordata; class Amphibia; order Caudata; family Salamandridae; genus Lissotriton; species Lissotriton helveticus. The sequence continues at coordinate 724,084,127 of NC_136072.1, forward strand.
AGAGGAAACTACCTGCTTTCGTAGCCCTTTTAAACATGTTGTGTTATTGGCGAACGGCATACTGACCTTTTTAATATAGTTAATTTTCTGTTGATATTGGGCCTGTGGTGGTAGGGTCTTCTAACCTGGAGCTTGACAGGTGATGCAATTCTTCTGTACTGTCAATCAGTGTGTACTAGGGAGAGTCAATGCTGCGAGGTGTGCAGTAGGTATGGCTTTGAAGTCCCGCCCACTCTCCGCCCATATTTTTAATTGGCTTGTTGTCTTTGCGTGCAGCCTGTTAATAGAAGTGTTTAATATGTATGCTGAGCTTAGCTGAACACTGCCCATGATTTACATTCAACCACACACACACACACAACACACACAACCACACACACACACAACCACACACGCACACATAACCACACCCACACACACAACCACACACAACCACACCCACAACCACACATACTCACAACCACACATACTCACAACCACACATACTCACAACCACACATACTCACAACCACACATACTCACAACCACACACACACACAACCACACAACCACAACCACACACACACACATAACCACACACACACACACACACACAAACACATAACCACACACACAACCACACACAACCACACACACGTTCCCACACACAACCACACACACACATAACCACACACAGACACAACCACACACAGACACAACCACACACACACACAACCACGCACACATTCCGCTAGAAGTATGGCATTGAAGTACCTTTTGATGGTATGACTTTGCAAACCTTTCCACCACAGATTCAAGTCTTAAGTATGTCAGTGTTTTAGTGTTTTAAGTTATTTATGTGCTAAGAGAACCTGCAAAGTACAAAGTGCCTGTTTATGCACCACTTGCAGGTTTTCAAAACACATAAATAAAAGGCATTGTCATTTACAATGTCAATAGCTCAAACTATCGCAAATGCGAGACCTATTGCATTGCAAATGCTTGTTAAGAGTTAGAGATCTGGTGAATATATTGAAAACATTGTGTGGCTCCTGCCTTGTGGACCAGCATTGCCCCAGTCAGCGTCCAGACACCTGATGGCAAACATTGATCCCCCAGTTTACTTCTAATGACGTCAGTAATATAAACATTTGGCACATGAAACAGGAAGCAGGCATTGTGCTTAATAAGGAACTGACATGCCAGATTAATTAAACTAGTCAAGCACAGAGAGGCACATACATACACTTAGATAACATTAATGGGGAAGTGAAAGGTTCCCACATCAGACAGCCCAGCGCTCATTAGAGGAACTCCTGTACGCAAAAATAATTAAGAAGTGGGTATGAAATGCCAACAAAAACAATAGTAGTTTGCAGCAGGTCACAGGACGTTGGTTTGACCTATAGTGCCTGAGTAAATGTAGGTCAGACCAGGTTGGTAATTTATGTTCCTACCTTGTAGTTGCACATTGAGTCATTTGATTTCCCTGCGTTCATTGTGAAAATGCTAGCTTTGAATTTAGAATGATATAGTGTATTTTATAGTGGTAACTACCCCTATGTGTGTCTTTGAAGCATTTATCCACATAGATACCATACCACGAGATTGTGTGTGAACTTAGTAAAAAGGTCATTTTTCAAACAGGCATTGAGACAACAAACTCCTGTCCTGTTGACACTCCGAGGCTGTAGTGCAAGCCATGATGGGCATGAGAGTAAGATACTTAAGTTAATGCCTCGATTCCCCACCCTCCCCTTGTACAAGCCTCCATTTGACATGAAGGGTGCTGTCTTTGATTCGAGCCTATGAGGGAAGTGTTCCCATGTTATGTATGATGACCACTGAGGTGCAGTTACCGTGTTATGTGACACAACGCTTGGCAGTGTGATGGATGAATTAGTGTGATATATAGGCATGCATTTTTATAGTTTGTGATATGTCAGCAGCTCTGATTAGCTTTGCAGCTCCCTGCAGCAAACCTTTCCACCACAGATTCAAGTCTTAAGTATGTCAGTTTTTAAGTGTTTTACGTTATTTATGTGCTAAGAGAACCTGCAATGTACGAAGTGTCTGTTTATGCACCACTTGCAGGTTTTCAAAACACATAAATAAAAGTCATTGTCATTTACAATGCTAATAACTCAAACTCTCGCAAATGCGAGACCTATTCCACTAGTCTCTGTTGTTGTTATGTGACACAACGCTTGGCAGTGTGATGGATGAATTAGTGTGATAGATAGGCATGCATTTTTATAGTTTGTGATATGTCAGCAGCTCTGATTAGCTTTGCAGCTCCCTGTGTTGTGTCTGTAAATTCTTCTTTTATGCTCTCAGTCCAATATCCTATGCTGGCTATGGCAGCGGAGCATCCACTCTGAGATCTTATGGATCTGGGTGAGGTAACGGCTGAAGAGAAAGAGTGAAGGGAATCATAGAACTGGTGGATAGGCCGTGTTACAGTGCTCCTTTATACGATTACCTTTATGAGATATCAAATAAGGAGATTTCTGAAGATGTCCTGCATAATAATCATCCCTTTTATTACTGACATTATTGAAAAAGTCTGTGCTCAGAGTATGTGACTCTTTGGGGCCTCCTGGGTAGACTATGTTAGAGTCCTCCAGTGATCAGCAATGTTGGTAGATCTCTCTCTGATCTTTGCAGTCTTGTTTGGTTAGTATTGAATAGTTAGTTACGCAGACTAGAAAAGCCTGTGTATTTTGCCCTCCTGCAGGCAGCAAGGTACCACTGGCATCTTAACACATGTACACTTGTCCCATTGATGATAAAAGATCAGGTATTCAGTTGGTATTCGGTCATAAAGTTACACAGATTATATCATATGGAGACCAGGGGGATGATCAGAAAAACTAGAGGCACTGTCTTCCATCTTGTAAGATGTTGAGCAGATATTTTTTATTGGGTCTGTGATGTGTGGAGGGGACGGAGTATGGTTTGAGTTCTCCATCTTTCTAGTCAGGAAGCATGTCTTCAGGTGCTGAGTGGTGACCGGTGGTTCTAATATTGACTGGAAAGATGTATCTTATTGTTGGGATGGTGGTTTATAGCTGTTAGAGTGATGGTCTATGCTAGCTTTAAGGGCCAGGTCAGCTGTGGTTCCTATGATAGCACTCTAGATCTTGTTTCCTTTTGCTTGTTGATATAGCGCATTGTAGTTGTGTTGTCTTTTTGGTTTTATATCACACCTGCATTTAAGAAGCTATATTGGCTGAAGGTTTACAGTTTGGATAGGGTGCCTGTGCCTTTCATCATATTGCTAAATTATGTTCATCCTGGGTTCTATCCCAGGGTCAACAGTTGATGTGATCTCGGGAAGAACCAGGTTTTCACCTTCTGAACTGTAAATGTTCCTGAATGCTTCAACACTTGGCTGGCATTGAGTAGCATAACTTACTGACGTACTTAGAACAACGAGCCTCTGTAGATTTCTTCGTGGAAGTAGCAGGACGATCCATTGCGCTAGCCTCTAATGCAGTGTCCGCTTTATTTTTTGCATTGCTTAAATGTAATAGCTTGTTATAGTGGTCCTTTTTCTTGGGATGCTGTAAATGGTGGAGAATGTCATAAACATTGATGGTCTAGCTACAGTTGCTTGTAGGACTAGATTCATGTGCTCTCTAAGGTGAATGTAGGTAAGAAATGTTAATGCACCAAATTGGATGTGTTGTATTTTGTGTTCAATGAATCAAGGGGTGCCAGGTTCAAGGTTATTGACTCTGTCAAGCTCAGAGATCAGAAGTGTGATATTAGTTTGTAGTTTTTGTTGGTATCCAAGGTATTGGTAGAGGCATTGAAGTTTGTTTATTGAGTAGATATTGCTCCTTGCGGCTTCTTTGGCATGTGGAATTGGGTCATGGTCATGCCTAGATTTCTCACCTCTTGATATAGCTGGTGGGGCATTAGTTTCCTTGGGCCTCATGGCCTTAGGCTGGTGTTGGTGCAATTGTCCACAGGTCACAATCTCATTCTTTGTGGCGTTGAGCTTCAAGTGGTCATCGATGCATCTATGTTGCAAAGGTCATCTTCAGGCCTTGACTTGTAGAGGGTCATCTTGGCCATCCATTGTTATATTGATTTGTCTACTATCTGCATAGTTCTACACGTGAGATTGAAATATCTGATTAAGTCTGGTGAGGGGCTTGGGTAGATTTAGAATAGGACAGGAGCCATGCTGGCCCCCTGAAGAATGGCACATTGATGGGTGTCAGTCGGATGTGAAAAATGGTAGGAATAACAGGCTCTGTATTCGAGGTATGAGGCAATCCATTTTAGACCGTTTTCATGTATTCAAAGTTGAGGGAGTCAGTATGGTTGCATTTGATAGTGGACAGTGTTGTATGCCTCCGATAGGTCAAGAAGCAGGAGAGTGACTGCTCAATTCTTGTCCGCCATAAGTTTTAAGGTGTACTATTTGAATGCATGGGCTGATCGTGCCTATACCTGGTCTGGTTCAAGAATGTTAATCCAACATAAAGTTATTTTCTTCAGTAAAATTGAAGAGTTGATTAAAAACTGCTTTTTGAACTGTGAACCTAGAAACCGGTTGTTGGATACTTTCCTGTCATTTTCTGGATTGGATATTTCAAGATTCTTCTTCTTGAGAAATGATCTGATGTAAGAGATATTTTTCACAGGTGAGAAAGATCATAGTTCTAAGGACTTGTTCAGTATGTTGGGTGTTTATGTCTAATGGTAATACTGGGGGTCTGACTGCATTGATTATGTTGTAGAATTCTATTTCAGAGAGGGCGTCACAGGTGGCAAAAGATGGGTGATTTGGGATGCTCATATTTGCCATCTATCTGTCACGTGGGAGAAGTTTCAGCTGTTTTGTCCTCGCTCTTATCGCTCTTTTTAGGTCGAAGCACGACCTCTGCTTCAATGCGAAGCATTGATAGCAGAGTCTGCTTCGACAACTATTGTGATCCGTTTTTGGGAATGTGGACAGGAAGGGTGCACGAGCGCAGAGTAGCTCAGTTTTCACCTCGTGAGCGTGCACGGCGCCGTGCCCCTCTCCTGTCCACATTCCCTTGCGCAAACACTCTACACTCACGCATGCGCACATACACAGGCATAATACACAGGCATACACAGGCACACACACACTGCATACACACACGCAGACCCACGCGCACATACACACACACACTGCATACACACGCGTACACACACTGCATAAACACACGCCCCCCCCCCCCCCTTACCTCACCAGGCTCTTTTCTTGCGGGCTCCTTCTGCCTGGCTCCCAGTGGATGGACGGGTGCGATGCGGCCAGGGGCTCCAGTGCTGCTACGGCGGGCGGGGGCGACGCGGCAAGGAACGGCCAGGGACTCCAGTGCCGTCCATTACCTCTTGTACGCCCTTAGCAGGCGGAGCCGGAGACGCGTCCAAGAACACTTTGCGCCTGCGCAGAAGTGCGTGTGCCCGCCTGACGTCACTTGTCGGAGCCGGAGACGCGGCCAAGAACACTCTGCGCCTGCGCAGTGTTTTGGGCACTTTCCCGCACGAAACCCAGTTCTCCAAGCGTCGCTCGCATCGCACATTTCAAATGTGTCTTAATCCAGCACTGCTTTTGAAGTGCTAGTGCTTTTCCTCCCACACCTCCCTCCCTAGAGGCCCTCCATGCTGAAGCGTGTGACCTCTTTTCTCTGGCAGGATCTATTGAAACGGGTGGTCCCGGTATCCCCCCCCCCCCCGGGGTGTCACAGCAGGCCCCCGAGGGAGCCACCGCTGGACATATGGCGCGAGCTTCGAGTGTTGAACTTCCTGGACCGCGGCGCGAGAGCGGTGTGTACACACACACACAAGGCCGGATTAGCCGCTGCGCTTCCCCCACCTCCGGATGAATAAACAGCGGTTGGTGCCAGGGAGACAGAAAGCTGACACACCAAACACCGCAGCGGGGAGGGGCAGCTAGGTCCAGAGGCACCCGACCCGTGCTTGGCCAACGCAGCTCTCCAGGGTTTCATGCCATGGCGTCCCTGCAGTTACGGCCAGGGCCTCCGCATCTCTTTCTACAGTCTACACGTCTCAGCAGAAACAAATGCACACAAAACATATACCCTGGAAACACAGATGTCTTCTCTTCCCATTGCATGCGGCAGGCTGCTATTGAAAGCTATAGATATGGCTGTTTAAATGGAGCCAAGAAAGGGCCCTTCCCGGAAGACACGCGGCGCCCACCATGGAAGAAGCGCAGTGCCACTGAAGGGGAAGGGTCAATGTGAAGACTGGTTTAGTACGGGACAGTAATGCCCCCCCGCCCCCGTCCAAATGAGCAGATCTTTCCAAGCCAATGTTCCAGTGGTGTAGCCAGGGTGCCCTGGGGCATGGTGAAAGCACCGGAAATAGCCATCAACCCACTGGTTAGATAGCAAATAGTCCTAATTTGAATGCAATGTTCACCCAACATCTCTGTGCCCTGGTGCCACTGCACCTGTTGCACTATTTATACCTACGCCGATGCCAATATCAACACATTTCAAAATGCAGGTCCAGTGCAAAGGCTTAAACACTCCACCTCTACAGCTGTGCTGTGGGGGACCATCCTTAGAAATCTACACGTGAACATTCCTCTGTCAAACATTTCAGCGTTTCCCTCGCCGCTCCCCAGAAACACACAGAAGGGTACATTCTGGAACTCGTCTCCCACCGCCTTACCCCGGAGTCTCCTGGTATTCCCCTATAGAAGCCTCAGCTGAGGGGAGAGGGATGGGGTCCCCCGTTGCCTTGGTTTCCAGATGCTGTGGTGTTTCTTTTGTCATTCACAACTGTAGGGGGTGGGGGTGAGTCGCCAAGCAGCTTTGATCGAGAGCATGTCAGACTGTCAGTGTGTACTTTGGGAGCTGGGTGTCAGATAGTAAACATTTCACATAGGTCACCAGGCCTCGCGTCCAGGAAACAAACATATTCAGGGCAGTTCTCAGCACTTTACCGGTGTACGTATCCCCCGCTTTGACGTCCTTTCCAAGAGCATCCGGTGCGAGCACTGACAGGGACCGGCTCGTTACCAGAGAACGGGATGAGGACGGAATGAAACCGGGTATGTGAGGGCGTGGTGCTGTCCCGTTTAAAGCACAATAACTGTGCTAAAAATTGCCAGGCGTTACATTAACGGACTTGTTTCATCTGCCTCCTGCTTTTCAAACGCAGGCTTTTACTTGGGGCACACCTGTAGGTGGGGGGGGGGGAAAGCACTGAAACAGACACCAACTTAGTGTGTTAAAGGCCGCTTTATTTGGAATCAGGTGCACCTACGCAATCAAAACCCCACCTGGCCTGTGCCGAACAAAACTAGTACTCTCTAAATAGTAACCGCCTAACAGCCCACCTCCACCCCCACCCCTAATTGTATCCCCAACATTGCAACAAAGTATCCACATCCGCTCAGCAACCTACCCCCAACTTCAAATGACCTTAGTGACCTTCCTGACCTCCGCTCCCCAACTGCCCCTACAGCCCCAGGCCTCCTGTGAATCCCCCCTTTTCTCCTAGGGAAACGCAACCCCTCTCGGCACCTGTTCCAGCGACAACCACTCTTGTACCCTAACTCAGGTGCACCCTCAACCATCAAAAGCCCCTCGCAACCCCCCAGAGGCCCACCCTGGCCAAATCCACCCCACGGGCACAGGGAGGGAGGGAGGGACAACAATTTACTGCGTAGCACCCCCGGCTGCCGTGTCACTGCACCTGAAATGGTGCCTAAACCTACAAAATGGCCGTATATATCCTCGGCCAGCCCAAAAACCGCCCAAGGAGCCCAAACCAGCCCAAGGAGCCCAAGCTACGGGTGCCTGTCTAGGACACCTATCCCCCCCCCCCTTCTGCCCCAAACATCCCCGGGTGTGCAAGCCTCCCTTCGGTCGGCTGCCCCCCCAAATCCCCCTTGGGGCACACCTGTAGGTGGGGGGGGGAAAGCACTGAAACAGACACCAACTTAGTGTGTTAAAGGCCGCTTTATTTGGAATCCGGTGCACCTACGCAATCAAAACCCCACCTGGCCTGTGCCGAACAAAACTAGTACTCTCTAAATAGTAACCGCCTAACAGCCCCCCTCCACCCCCACCCCTAATTGTATCCCCAACATTGCAACAAAGTATCCACATCCGCTCAGCAACCTACCCCCAACTTCAAATGACCTTAGTGACCTTCCTGACCTCCGCTCCCCAACTGCCCCTACAGCCCCAGGCCTCCTGTGAATCCCCCCTTTTCTCCTAGGGAAACGCCACTCGGAAGTCGTTTACGCCTTCCAACCCCCCCCTTAGGACTCCTGCCTCCTAGGATACCTGAGCACCCCCAGCGCTCTATCCAGTGCCTCCTTCAACTGTACTACGTACAGTTCCATGCCATATCTAGAAAGGTGTACCCCATCCTCCCTGAAAAAATACACCGCTCCATATCGCAAGTCAGGATGAACCATTCTCCCCACCCCTTCCTTCTCACAGAAATCCCCCATCACCCGATTAATCTTCCGCCGGGCCCTATCTATCGCGCCCGGGCGCTCAGCTCCCCTCCACACCCGCCTGGGGATCAATTCGGACCAGATCACATGGCACCCCGCCCAACGCTGCTTGATCTCCCTCAGGTCCCTCATCATCTGTTTTACCACCGCCAGCCCTTTGCACTGCACCAAGTCATTCTCCCCTAAATGAATCACTACCACATCCGGACACACTCCTGCTCTCACCACCGTATTCAACATAGGCAACAACTCGTGCCACCGCATACCCCCCTTGCCCCTCCAGTGACACCTATACAGTCCAGTATCCAATCCCAAATTCAATGCACAATGCTTGTCCCACTCCGCTTGCTCAGCCCTCTTGACAAACGAGTGGCCCACCAAATATACATTCAACACTGCCACTTCCGGCCCCGCCACAGCACCTGCAAAGAAACACATATCAGACTTCGAAATCACAAAGACGTCACCCCTTCAACCTCCCGCAGCCGCACGTACGTCCGGTAACAATCCGACTTCCACCGTCCCAGCCTCTGTATCTCCTCCTTCCCCCAACCCTTACGCGCCGCCTCCGTCGCCGCCCCGATCCTGAAGGAGTGGGTCCCAAAAGCCAAGGGGTCCTCGCCCAAGACCCGCAGGGCGCGCCACAAAGCCTGCGCCGCCGTCACCCTGCCCCCACTGCTCCTGCCAAAAACCTGCCCCGCCTCCCGGCTCCGGACCTCCATCAGCCGCCTACCCCACGCCGCGGGACAAGCCCCCTCCTGCACCCCCGGGCCCAAGACCACCCATGTCCCCACCCCCCTCTGATCAGTTTTGGAATGCCGAAGCCGCACCGCCACTTCCCGCGCGCGCAGGTCCACGTCTTCCCACCCCACTCCTGGCGCCCCCTTCGTCCCCAACAATTCAGACACTCGAAAAGCACCATAAAAAAGCCAAGACATTAACGTGGAAAAACGCACCACCTCGCCCTCATCTCTGCACACCTCCGGCAGCGCGCCAATGAGTTTTACCAACAACGCCACCGTGACCGGACGCCTCAAGCGGACCGCCGCGCCCCTTTCCCTCGACCAACCCTCTAGCAGCCGGGCCCCCAGCTCCCCCGCCGACGGAACGTAGCCCCACCACAGCTTACCCATGAACGCAACAGCTGACAACTTGCCCGCGATGGTGACCCGCGACAAACCCTTCTCCATGAGCTCCAACATGTACCGCACCACCTGCTCCTCGCGCTGCCACCGGTCCCCACGCCTTACCGCGCCAGACCGCAAGAATTCCTCCCAGGATTGCTCGTAAGATCTCCACGTTGACGCCGCTACGGATCTCTTCACCAGCTGGAAGACCCGGGCTCTCCCACCGACCACATCTCTCCCGGCACCGGCGTCCTGACCTCCTCCGCCGCCGTGGCTAGCCCATGGAACCTCTCCCACTGCGAACGAGACAAAGCATCTGCAATGTCATTGTCCACACCCGGTACGTGTCGTGCCTGAAAGAGGATGTCATTCTCCAAGCAACGCAACACAAACACCCTCATCAACTTCAGCACTTGCGGGTCTCTGGCCGACTGCCTATTCACCACCTGCACGACAGCCATGTTGTCCACTCGAAACAACACACGCTTGTGAGCCAGCTCCCCGGCCCACACCGTGACCGCCACCACCAACGGGAACAATTCCAAAAACGCAATGCTCCGGCCGCCCGCCTGCCAGTGTGCCGGCCACTGCTCCGCGCACCACCGACCATCCCAGTAAAGGCCGAAACCGCCAACACCCGCCGCGTCCGAGTACATGGTAACGTCCCACTCCCAATCCTCCGCCGGCGCCATGGGCACTCCGTTGAAACGCTCCAAAAACGCCTGCCACATGCGCAGGTCCTCCTTCACTCCCGCCGACAATCTCACGTGGTGGTGAGGCAAAGCCAACCCGGACAACGCCAGTCCCAACCGCCTGCAAAACGTCCGTCCCGCCCGCACCACGCGGCAAGCAAAGTTCAAGTGCCCCAACAACACCTGCACCTCTCGCACCACCACCTTCTTGCAGGCCAGCATGTCGGCTACCAGCCCTAACATAGCCGCTTTCTTATCGTCCGGTAGGCGTGCTTCCATGGCGACCGAGTCGAGCTCGATACCGAGAAAGGACAACACCGTACTGGGACCGTATGTTTTCTCTGGCGCCAGGGGAACACCAAAGTCCTCCATCAACCCGGCCAAACCGTCCAGCTGCCGCTGGCAGTCCGTCGCGTCGGGTCGCCCCACCAGGAAAAAGTCATCCAGGTAGTGCGTCACTGACTCCGAGCCTGTGCGCCTGGAAAAAACCCACTGCAGGAACGAACTGAAACGCTCAAAGAGCGAGCACGAGATGGAACAACCCATCGGCAGTGCCTTGTCCACAAAAATGCACCCCTCAAATTGAATCCCCAGCAGCTGGTGATCCGCCGGATGTACCGGGAGAAGCCGAAAGGCCGACTTGACGTCGCATTTAGCCATCAAAGCGCCCTTCTCTGCCGCCGTGACGAGCCTTCGCGCCACGTCCACCGACGAGTAAGTCACCGACGCCAAGTCCGCCGAGATGTACGCGTTCACCGACTCCCCCTCCGGCCAAGACAGATGTTGTATCAGCCGGAACTGCCCTTCCTCCTTCTTGGGCACCACCCCAATGGGGGAGATGATCAAGTCAGGCATCGGCGGCTCCGTGAACGGGCCCACCATCCTCCCTTCTTTGACCTCCTTGAACAACTTCTCCCGCACGATACCCTTGTGTGCATTTACTGACTTCAGATTGTCCGCCCAGCGGGCAATCCGAGGGCCCTCATAGCCCAGGCGGAACCCCTCCCAAAAACCCCGACGCAGCACCTCAGCATCCTCCGCCCGCGGATACGCCGCCAACCAGGGTTCCATCTTTTCCAGCCTAACCGGAGTACGAGCCTTTGCCCAAAGCTACTGCTCCCCCCCCTCGCCCCCCACCCCGCTGCCCCCCTCCCTGGGGACCTCCGTGCCCCTGCTGGTGGCCCGGCTGTCCAACGAGCCCCCAGCACCGCTGCGCCGGGTGCCGCTTTCCGCAGTTCGAGCACTCATGCCTAAAACGGCAAGTTGCCCGCCCGCACGACCCTTTATTGAAATCCCAACAGGTCCCAAGCGCGGCCTGCCCGGTGGACTCACCCCGCCCCACCCCCCGGGTGGGGCGCGCGGTAAAGGGGGGGAACCCACTGGCAACCCACTGGCCGTGTAAATGGTGTGGCCGAATTTGGCCCCGCCCATCGTCTGCTGGTACAAGTCCGCGTCCAGCTCCCCCCACAACGCTTCCGGATCCGCCGCCATGCGCGCCCGAAACTCCTCGTCATAGTGCGACCAGGCGAACCCGCCGTACGTCACCTTGGCCCTCCGCACCACATCCATGTATTTCATGAGCGCCACGGATCGGTCGGGGAACTTCTCGCAGTACACACTCGCGTAGATAAGGAAAGCCGCCGACCAGTTGTCCAGTGTCAACGGCACCTTCGGACGCCTGGCCAACTCCTGCTCCTCCTCCTTCGACCCCTCCTTGGACGTCAACTCCCGGTGGAGAAGCTTGAGGATGTCGACATACTCCCCCTTCCAAATTTTTTCCTTCGTAGCCAACGACAGGTGCGCTCCCAGTGGCTTCGTAATGCCCATGTATGGCAACTTACGCACCGGTACCACGCAACTTTCCTTCCCGCTCGCCGCCTCTTTCCCGGCGACCGCACCCGGCCCCTCACGCGCGCCGGCGACCGCGCCCGACCCCTCTCGCGCGCCTGCGACCGTGTCCGACCCTTCTCGCGCGCCGGCCACCCCGTCCGCCGTGCCATCCGTGCCCACTCCGGTGTCCCGCACGTTCCGTCCCCGCACCAGCCTCCAACCCTCCGCCCCCTCCCCCCCAGTCCCCACTGAAACTTGCACACACCGCCGCTTACCACTCTCCGCCCCGTCTCCCGCCTTACCTGGCGTCAAGGTCGGCGTCCGAACCGGATCCCGCCGCCTAACCAGTTGAGCTGAGGGGGCCGACACTCTCGGTGCTTCCTGCCTCGCCGGCACCTGTAAAATACTGGCAACAACATTACTCTCCCCCCTGTCCTCCCGGATCTCCCCTTCCTCCGCGGACTCCTCCGCCGCCACTTCCACACAGTCCCGACCCCCCCATGGGGGGTCCACCCTGCTCAAGCCCGCTCTCTCCCGACACACTCATCAATTCACCCAAATCCACACTCCCACGCCGGTCCATTCCACCAACGCCTGGTTCAATAAGTTGTGCATCCGCAACCACTCCCCCGCCCCCGGCAGCCGTAACAACCCTTCGGGGGGGGGGCGGCGGGGCTGACCCCCGCCGCCATCCACCACGCTCCATTGACAGGTCCCTCGTTGGAGCGCGGCCGCCCGCACTAGACCGAGCCGGCCCATCCTCTCGTGGAGTAGAGCCGCATGCTGCTCACCCGAGCGCCTCGCAAGCAGCTCCTGCCAAGGGAAAAAAGTGGAGTCCAGCATACCGGGGTGAACAAACCCGCCATCCCCCCCCCCCACTCACCCCACCCACTCCCCCACCCCAGCGGCGCCCCCCGTCCCCACCCCGCTGAGTGACCGCCGCGACGCGAGGGAACCCCTCCGCTACCCATGCCCCACCCACCCACACTGCCCCAGCCCCCGGTGCCACCCCACCCGCCTGACCCCCAACTAGGCCCCGCACCCCCTCCGTGCCCTCCATCCCAACCCCCCGCCGAGCCCCACACCCCCCCCACATCCCCCCCCTCCATCTCCCCCATACCACCCAACATCTCTCGGCCCCCCCCTACCCCCCACATGCCCCCGCCCTTCCCGCTCTCCATGCCCCCCTCCCCTTGGCCCCCCACCCCCCCCTCCCCAGCCCTGGGGACGACACTCTCTCCTGGCCCCCCACGCCCCCACCCCCATCCGACCCCGACGAGCTCCAATCTAACTCTGTGTCCGCCCCCCCACCCATCTCCTCCACCTCAGTTTCCTCCACCACCTCAGGGGACCCCGCCCCCCCCACTCCCTCACCCCCACCCCCCCCTCCCTGCACCTCCAGGTTCACCCCCCCCCCCAGCACTCCCCTCCCCCGACCCCCCCGCCCCCTCAGCAACCGACCCTGCCGGCACCGCAGACACCCCCTCCCCCCCCCACCCCACCGACGCCGTCAATGGCCGCCCGCACCCCCTCCCCCCCCACCGCCACCGGTGCCTGTCCTCCGCCACCCTCCACGAACTCCAGGGCCTTTTTCTGAACCCCCCGCTGACCAGCCTTCTTACCCCCGCCCTTTCCCCCCGCCTTCCGCGGCACCGCCGCAACACGCTGCTTCGCGGCCTTCGCGCCCCCGGCCCCGCCCCCCCTCTGCTCAACCAGAGCCGGCCGCGACCGCGGCGGCTCACAGGCCCACACGGCCGCCGCGGCGCCGTTGGCAGCGCGCCGCGGCGGCGGCCTCACCTGAAAGTCCGGTCTCAACACATCCAGCCGGCCCGCCTCCCCTAGCAGCCGCAACGCCTCCGCAACTCTGGGGTCCCGCTCCGCCATCTTCAAACACCGCCGCGCAGGCTAAATCAAGCACCGACGCTCCACCGCACCCGCTCGCGCAGCCTGACACCACGTGACCCGGGACAACAATTTGCTGCGTAGCACCCCCGGCTGCCGTGTCACTGCACCTGAAATGGTGCCTAAACCTACAAAATGGCCGTATATATCCTCGGCCAGCCCAAAAACCGCCCAAGGAGCCCAAACCAGCCCAAGGAGCCCAAGCTACGGATGCCTGTCTAGGACACCTATCCCCCCCCCCCCCCCCCCTACTGCCCCAAACATCCCCGGGTGTGCAAGCCTCCCTTCGGTCGGCTGCCCCCCCAAATCCCCCTTCTAAAACACGGGCACGCACTTTTAACAATGGCGCCCGTGCTTGTTTTAAAATCCCGGGACAAGCCCAGCACGCCCAAGCTTCTTCCCTCCCCCCGGCTGCAGCTGCCTTCTGCTTTTCAAATGCAGGTTTTCAGTTTTCAAACACGGGTGCGCACTTTTAACAATGGCACCCATGCTCATTTTGCTTTTATACAGAAAGTCGTGCCCATCGGCATGTGTGTATCCGGGGTTATGCTGTGAGTGCTGTCGCCATCCTGGAGTTAAGAGTACCCATCCCGGAGACCAAGAGTCCAAGACCCATAACGGGGAGGGTGGCGCCGCCGACGTGGTGAGTGATTCGGTGCCCAATGCTTCTCACCCTCTTCTTACTCCATTCCCGTCCTCACTGTACCCTTCATGCCCTTCTCACCTGACGCGTCTCTTAAAGATACTATTATAGCGCTTTTAGACCCCTCCCACCTCCCAACCCAGCATGGCGAAGCGCCTTTATTTAATTAATATCACCAGCGCTTTCAGACCCCTCCCGCCTCCAAACATAGCAGGTCAAAGCACCTTTATTTATTTAACATTACTGGTGATTTCAGAACCCTCCCACCTCCCAACATAGCACATTAAAGCCCCTTTAGTTAATTAATATCACCAGCGTTTTCAGACCCCTCCCGCCTCCCAACACTGTACGGCGATGCGCTTTTATTTATTTAATGACATAGTGCTTTCAGACCATTCCTGCCTCCCGACAGCATGGCAAAGCGCCTTTATTGATGTACCATAACCAGCACTTTCAGACCCTTTCCGTCTCCCAACACAGCACGTCAAAGCACCTTTATTAATTTAACATCACCTGCGCTTTCAGACCCCTCCCACCTCCCAAGACAGCACGGCGAAGCAACTTTATTTATTTAAAATCACCAGTTTTCCCTATAGTTTACAAAACTGCAGATACTCTGTGAATTGCATATGTGCTTGGGCAAGGGAAGTGTGTGACTAGTTTTTAACCATTTGTGTTTGGTCGCGAGTCGTGCTGCTTTCAATTTTGTGGCCGCACTTGTATTGTTGGTGCCCAAATCACAGGAGCGGATAACTTCATGAGCAGCACACGGTAACACTCTAGGGCTCTGTCAAACGAACAGTGGGTGCATTTTAATTCACACTTTGAAAAAAACTAAAACATGGCTGTATTTCAGATATGCTTATCGAACCAGGAGCAACTGCCAATATTTAATTTCAATGCGATGTGATTTTTGTCGTGTCAGAGGTAACAGTTTCCGTTCCATTTCAAATAAAACTGCATTTATGCTCCAGCTCATTAATAAAACGTTTTAATCATGTGTGTTGTATTTGAGCTGACTCTATGCATGTGCACCAACGATTCGAGAAAAGAAACTTAATCCACAACCAAGTTAATGTTTTAATGTGTTTGCTGATTTCTTTGGGAACCTTCCCTAAATTTCGACAGACACTGTATTAACTTGGGTACCTTATCAACAATGACTTTGTTTCTTTTAAGAGGAATCGATTCTCTTATGCTGCATCAATGTACCTATGCGTGCTTTATTGCAGTATGGCTAACATGCATCTCACTCCCATATGGTTATTTCACAGACGCAATAGACCCTCGACCTTCCTTTGTGAAATTCAAGCTAAATTGGGCGTTTTCTTTCTTTGTATGTGTGTTTTTTTTAAGCTTTGCGTTCATTTTCAATAGTGGTAACATTGTCATCAAGCAGGCGATTTTTAAGCTCTCAGGAGTCCGTTTTAAGTCTCAGAAGTTTAAAAGTTACGCAAATATGTATGAACCACACAATACATCTGATAGGCTCCGTGGCGTCGTCGAAACCAAAGTAAATACTTCTAATA
The DNA here is from genome assembly GCF_964261635.1 of Lissotriton helveticus. Classification (NCBI taxonomy): domain Eukaryota; kingdom Metazoa; phylum Chordata; class Amphibia; order Caudata; family Salamandridae; genus Lissotriton; species Lissotriton helveticus. The sequence goes on from NC_136072.1 coordinate 724,100,314, forward strand.
CAACGGAATTTATTTTTGTTGATAACCTCGTGCTCAGTGGCCTCGCTCGGACCCCCATTTGTTAAAGAGAGTAGGCACCCTTCCCTGCAGGTAAGGCATGCTACCTGTGCCCACAGCGACAAATAAATCCTGGCGCAAGGCCCACATCTTTGGAATGTTCTGAAGACCATTATTTAAGCAGAATTTTACTTGTATCAATGCCTCTCCACCGTGAACTTAATCCTGTCACAGAATGCAAGTGTTTAACACACTTGGAAACTTGGGACACCCTGGAACCCACGTCCCATTAAAGCAGTGTTTATAGTTTCCAACCCAATGTCTTGAAAGTAGGCGCACATATGATAACTTGTGCGTCACTAACATCCAGACAATCTGGTCAAATACCTAACACTGCTGTTCACACAGGGGCAGAAGCACCCAGAAGTGGTTGATAGGCCTCATAAAACAGTTTTTCCTCGTGATTTTATTTTGTTGTTCAACATTATAGAGTGAAGATTCTCCAATGGTTCCCTTTATTTCATATTTCTATAAGGCAGCGCCACTGAGCTGTGATCACAGCAGTGTGGGTCTGAGTAATATCAAGTCATAATTGCACGAGGTAGGAGAGTGGTGCAGAGCGGTTTATGCATTAAAGTACTGAACAAGCAGCAATTGCTGTAGGTCTAGACTGAACTGTGTAAGCAGAGAAAGCTATTTGTGATCTGACTATTAGAAGAGGGGTGCTAGAGATGAAGATTTAGGTGCATGGACAGAGCTGTGGAGGACCTTTGGTCCTCAGTCACAAAAGGTATGAGGCACTAAAGTTCAGGACTGAGGTGCATTGACTGAGTCCCAGTGGTGGCCTTTTATGATGTGATGCACATCTGATCTAAGCTGCATTGGCAGAACTTAATAATTATATGCAGCTTAGTACTGGAATCATAGGAATTGTGGAAGATTAAGACAGAGGTGTATTGGAAGCGGTATATCTGGCAGTCTTTACACTTCCATTGATGAAGATCAGGGAGCACTGGAGAGCTGCCTCTCATTGAACAAGCATTTGCAATGCAATAGGTCTCGCATTACTGAATGTTTGAGCTATTGGTGTTGCATTATTATTAGCTATGCCAATAGCTCAAACTTTAATAATGCGAGACCTATTGCATTGCAAATGCTTGTTCATTTTTGAGGTCAGTTCAATGGACATCTTGCTGCAGAATTCTTAGTATTGTGGGGTGTCTGCATTTCAGCACGCTGGATTCTATAATTTTGTGGAGGTAAGGTGGATTTGAAAAATTTTGCTTGTCACTAGGGAGGGTATCCAGACGTTGAGTAGGTGAGTGTAGACTTGTCATGAGGCTGAGTACAGGCAGTCTTGATGGCCCTGCAAGAAGACTAATTGAAAAGCCAGGTCTACATCTTCTTGCAGAATTCACAAAGTGAGGAGGATGGCCTGATGTGTTGGGGCAGGTCGTCACAGGGTTTGGCAGCTTGGTAGGAGAATAATCGACCTCTGTTTGCTTCTGTGGATATGGGGTGTGCATGCAAGTGAGAGTGATGCTGAGTGAAATTGTCTGGTGGATTAGTGGAAGTGTAGCCAGAAATTGAGATATGTAGTTTGGTTCGGTGTTGTGTAGTTGTTTGAATGCGTGTGTGAGAAGTGTGAACTGGCAGCACTTCTGGATGGGGAGCCGTGCAACTCTCTGAAAAGGGGTGTGGGTTCGGCGTGGAAGGTAGAGGATGAGTCTGGGGGTGCCATTTTGAATGGTTTGAAGTCTGTGACTAAGATGGGTTGGGATGCCATTGTAAGGTGCGCTGTCGTACTCCAATCTGCTTATGATTAGAGTCTGAGTGATGGTGCGTCTGGTTACCAGTGGCAGTCACTTGACCTGGAACTTCATGGTGAAGTTGGTTTCTAGAATGAGGTCTAGGTTCCTAGCATGGTCCAATAGGGTGGGTGTGGGTCCAAGTTCTGGGGCCACCAAGGGGAGTCCTAAGGTGAGCTCTTGATCATGAAGACTTCAGTTTTGTTGAAGTTGAGTTTGAGGTAGTTTTCGTACATTCAATTGGCTAAACTGGTCATGCATTGTCTGAAGTTTGTCTGTTTGGTGACAGTGTCATCTGAGAGGGGAAAACAATAAGCTGGGTGTCATCAGCATAGGAGATTTTATCGATTCAGTGGGATCCGATGATGCTAGCCAGAGGAAAAGTGTTGAAAAGTGTAGGGCTGAGTGATGATCCCTGTGGGACTCTGAAGATGAGGTCCCTGGGTTCTGATTTGAACGGTGTGAGCCTAACTCATTGTGTTCTTCCATAAAGGAAGGAAGCTATTTTAGTGCTGGTCCTCGCTTTCCTGCTGTGTGTGGTCTGACAAAGGGCATATAGTGGGAGATAGTATCGAAAGCAGTGGAGAGGTCAAGGAGGATAAAGTAGCCAGTCTGTCAACAGTCGAGGGTGGAAAGTATGCTCTTTGAGTCATAATTGAGGGCTTTTTCAGTGCTGTGATTGTTTCTGAATCCTAATTGCAAGTTGTCCAGGAGTTTGTGGCATTCTAGGTGATCAGAGAGTTGTCTGTTGATGGTCTTCTAGATGTCTTCGGCTGGGAAGGGTAGCAGCGAGATGGATCAGTAGTTGCTGAATATTTCAAGTCCAGCTGAAATTTTTGAGGAGAGTGGTGACTTTGGTGTGTTTCCAGCTATTTTGGACCGGTGGCTGTCTTGAGGGAGGTGTTGATAGAAGTGAGTGTAGTGCCGATTGTGGCTTTTCCCAGTATGTAGATATGGTTTGGGCAGAGGTCTGTGGATGTCCCTGAGTGGACTGTCTTCATTATTGCTGCAGTGTTCTCGATTGATAGAGGGGTTCATGCTGTCAGTTCGTAGTCTGTGGTTGATGTGGTTAGCAGGCTGGGAGAGTCGATGGAGGATGGCTGGGGTTCGAAGTTTCTGTAGATATTGGTGAATTGTTTCGTGGAAGAAGTCAGAGAAATTGTTGCAAAGTTCTTGTGTGGGAGTGACGGTGTTGGTTACGGCTGTTGGGTTAGTGAATTTCTTGATGAAAAGTTCCTTGCAGTTGTCCGAGCTGGATTCGATTCTCAGGGACTTGATGTTGATAGCGCCTTGTTTGGGTTTCTTGCAGTGGTTTACCATTTCATTTCGAGTTGTTTGCAAACTCTTGAATTCTCTGAGGCCAGCATTGCCCCAGCTAGCTTGTTTGTTGGATTATTTGAGTTTGGACATTTTCAGGGGTGCCAGAATATTGGGGCAGGTGGTGATCCAGTTGTTGAAGTTGTCAAGTCAAAGTAACTTTATTTCAGCTGTCAAAAGCCATCAGAGTATGTGCAAAAATCGAATCGAATTTAAAATGATAAAATACATATAGTGACATAAAAATAAATAAAAGCAACAGTAAGAAAAACTATGTTTTAGAATACAAAACTGACACAACATTAGCAGCAAGAAAAGAGGATATAGTACAAAAGGGAAGCATAAAAACAAATTCTCATATGTGAAGAAATGGCCCTCCTGTGGACCGGCCACATAGCGTCCAAATATTTAACTCCTGCACAAGTATATATTGGCCGACAATCAGATCAAAGCATGTGGAGGGTAGTACTATAACTTCTCATACCAAACTCTAGATAGTGACGTAAACCAAAAAGAACATGCACAGGCATATAAAGGGCAAGCAAAAAGAACATGGGTAACTTTTTCCTTCGAAGAAATACACACAGGGCAAATCAGGAATTCTGAGGCCATCTATTTGGAGGTAAATCATTTTAACAGTAAGGTTACCACCCTATAATGAAAATGTGGTTTCCTGTCCATTGGCACTGTAGTAGTGCCCCAAAACCTCTCATAAACATAGGCTAATTTAAAATCAAGGTATTCACCAGTTAGAGTAGCACTTAGCAGCTGTGTGGGCTTCGCCAAGCAAATGTTTTGGCCAATAGGTCTTTTTCTGAGTTTCTTCGGGAGGGATTAAATAAACCCCCATAAGGATTTTTTCAAAGATCAGCTAAACCTATAGAAGTAAGTGACTGTTTAATATAATTAAGCAAATCATTTTTCTGAACCCTTTCTATTTTAATAGCATCCTGAAGTGCAATGGTATAAAAAGCTAACGCAGAAGTGGATGAAAGGTGCCTCCAAAACAACAGCTGGGGCAATCTGGATGTGTCTCTACCTTTTTTACACCCATATCTAAAGTCAGTGGGTGAAGAGGTATGCTTGTTTGTAAATGGGCAATGGTTCTAAGGCACTTATTCTCAGAGTTAGCAAAACCATATAGGTCCGCCCCCAAGAGGGCAGAACCCAACGCCTTCGGCTCATAAATCTGAAGGGCTGTGCTATCGGTTTTCTATAGGAGGCTTGGGGATCTTTTGAAATGCCCCCCACTATATGTTTGTGCTGAATCACCGCTTTGCTAACATGAGCCTTCTAAGAAATGGTAGCAGCAAAAGTAACACCCAGGTAGGCAAAGGAATCCACCCTCTCTAGAGGCACTCCCTTGAATACCAAATTTTCTTTAAGTGATCTATTTATGTTAAAAAACATCAGCTTATTCTTTGGAAAGTGGGTTTTCAGCCCCCTAGCACAGCACACGTCACCAGATTGATTCCGGAGTCTTTGAAGTCCGCTTGGTGTCTTTGAATTCAACAGAGCATTATCTGCAAAAAGCAGAATGGGGATTTTCATATTGGCCAAAGAGGGGGCATCAGTGTGCGGTAAGGTTATGCAATGTACTATGTCCTTTAAAGACAATGAAAACAAACTTGGAGCCAGCACACAGCCCTTGCAAACACCTCTGGACACTGGGACTCTCTATATCATCTAATTTGACATCTCCCGGTGAATTCTAGCATAATGCATATCATATAAGCACATTACAATAGACAAAACATCAGGCGGCATACCCATGTGATTGAGTACTTGCCATAGTTTTCAATGACAGGCCAAGTCAAAGATTGATTTTAAATCGACAAAGGCAACATAAAAGTTGTCCCTGTCAATTACAGCCCTATTCTCATAAAGTAACAAAGAGCAAAGGACTTAATCAATGGTTGACACTCTTTTCCGAAACCCAACCTGAATCTTAAATATTACACACCAACTAAAAACCTTTTACGTATGGTCTATTAGGCTAATTGACCTATAATTACCCGACCGGCACCTGCCTTTTACTACAATGGCACCATTCCAGGAATCTGGAATTGGGGCTCACCTGGCAATGGTATTAGCAAGGATAAGAATGTGCTTAGATCATGCTTCAATATTGTGATAAAAAATGTCTGCAGGGATGCTGCCAGGCCAGCAGCCCTACCTCTTGAACTGACATTAAGATAATTTATTATTAATCTGTTGAAGTTGTTTGTGTCGTTGATGAGGTTGTTGGTGGGTTCTGCATAGTTTTAATGGAGGGCATTGAGACATTCAGTTTCTTTAATTTTCTTCAAGCTGCTAACTGGGGTATTGCTAGACCTCATAGAGGTCCCTGTTAGGTGGAATAGGAGGATGGCGTGGTCCACCCATGTGAGTGGAGTGATATGGCTGACTTTAATCTTGTCGCTAGAGGAGAAGCTGGGGTCCAGGGTGTGCCTGGCGATGTGGGTAGGGCCTTGTACAAGCGGGTGAGGATGATGATCTGAAGTCCATGAAGTTGGACTCCATAGAGGTCCTTCAGATGAAAGCTGAGATTGTCTAGAAGTATGACTTTTGCGATGAGGTTGGTGAGGAGGTTGCTGAAGTGGGTGCGAGGTCCTGGGGCTGCTTGGTGAGGGTACCTTTGATAGTCGTTTTACTGTCTGTCTGAAACTTGAAGTGTATATGTTTCGTAAAAGTGGCTTCCGTGTAAGTGTAAGCGGTACACTTGGTAGTGTATTTGTGGACGATGGTGGGTCCTTCTCCTGGTTTTATGGGGTCAGTCATGGTGCAGGACTTTGTAGCCAGTATGGATGTCTGTGGCGATGTCCTGTCCTGATGTGGGGCTGAGCCAGGCTTTGGTGAGGAAGAGGAGGTCTGGTGTGTTGAAGTCGATGAGGGCCCAAATCTGTGTGCTTCCGAGTGAGTATATGTGTTCCTGGGGGTGAATTTGATGTCCAGTGTGTGACCAGCAGAATGAGGTGGACCAGATGTGGTTTGTTGGATTCAAGATTGGATGTGATTGATTCTGTCATTGTTAAATTCAGATCAAGATTTGAGAACTCCTAGTTTTTTTTTTGGTTCAGTAGAATCTTGGTCACTGTGTCCATTAAAAAGCCCTTACACTTTACATTGTTGGGAGGTGGATATATAGATCAAGATGAAGGAACAGGTGAAAGTTGGGGTAGGGTGATATCTTACCAGCAAGGATTCAGTCTCTCATGGTGAGGTCTTCGGTGCAGAATATTTTTACACATTTCTCCTCAAATTTTGCCTATAAGAGTTTTGGTTGATAATACCATACTCGGGTGGAATGCTGTCATGCCATGTGGGTGCAGAATCCTCACTCTACCATATTTTTGTGATGAAAGAGAGATCTGATGCTACTTCTGAAAGAAGGTCAAATATGTTAAAATTGGTCTTATTCATGCATCTTGAGTTGAAGGAGAGGCAGTTTAGCTGCTGAGTTTCCTCTTTGAGGAGGGATGGAATGGTGGATACAGGCGGGGGATAAGGGGTGGCATGGGGATCTAGTTGTGGGTCAATGTGAAGGGCTATGGCTTTAGGTAGAACGCTTCCTAGGGCTATACAAGTTTGTGTATTTGGTGCTGTGGATTGGCTAACTGACGACCAAACCGGTTGGCTTTGGCAATGTTAGTTTTTGTCTCTGACTGAAAAGCAATACCTAATTTGTGCAGGTGGTGGATGTTGGAAGTAGTTTTTGGGGCCGAGAACTTACTTTTCATCATCAGGATTTGACTCATAGCAAAATTAGAACAGGGAGAAAGGAGAAGGAGAAGAAAGATAAGAAACAGTGGCAAAGGAAATATGCATTTGTAAAAGCCTTTTAAATCCAGCCACAAATCTACTGGCTGTGCCAGTGCTTGTTTTCTTTGATATACTTTATTATTGTTTTATCATTCCAAAATGGCTGTTGGCCGTCTTGGCAAGGGCAAAGAATTGTAAAATATGCCAAAACACTCCAAGGTGTTCTTGCCATTTTATAATTTAATATTATTTTTTACCCGTTCTATGATGGCTAGAAGCAACATGGTAGCCATGCTAGGATGGTAATAGGCAAATATGACAAAACTACTCCAAGATGGCCACCTTTGTGTCCACAGGCCAGCTTTCATTTTTTAAATGGTTTTGTTATCTGCATCATGTAGCGGAAAGAGCGTTTAGGTGGTGCTGTAGGTCCGGACCTTTAATAAATGTGTGAATACAAGGCTGACCCCTCCCTATATCCATATGAGGCCTGACATAAGAAAATAATGATAAACTAAACTGAGGAAGGCCGTCAGGAGGATTCGTAAAAAGAGTGCATGGTACAATGAAGGCGTGATTGTGAGTGATGTGGCACTGAGTATGGTGCATGGATCCAATAATTCCAGATAGGATTACTAGTAGGTTTCTGGATCCTGGGTCCTGAAGATAACTAGCCAACCAATTAAGGCGTATTTAGGCTGAAATATATGGACCATAGATGCAGGCATACATAATTTCCTCTGACAGTGCCGAACAATGTTTTTAACCTTATCAGATGGCCCATGACTCAAATAAAAACCATTGATATTTTAGGATATCACAAGGCAATTTTATTTGTTAATCCCTCAAAAATACAACCAAGAGCTCCCTTGAGTTTCGATGTTGAGCCCACCCAGATAACATTTTGTTTCTGGGCAAGGAATCGATGAAGCATGCCACTAGAAAAACCACAGTAGATGAGAGTCCTTATGAAAAAACATGAGGATTGTCTGGGTGAGTATAAGTTAGTGGCTGCCCCCCATAAATAATGTATTTACTCCCCTTTGATCCTTTGATAAGACAAATTTGTACCTGGGGGGTGGCCTTATGCAAATTCAGCAACCTTCATATGTATTTTAATCTTTTTATTATATTTATGTATGACAAAGTCTTTTAGAAAATGTACATTTCTTTTTAGTTTACCATACAACAGTAGAACATTCACTGTTGACATTATACTCTATCACCCATACATAAAAAATACATATATAGTAGAAGTAATTATTAGAGAGTGAAAAGGGTTTCAGATTTCTACATATTCATTATGCTACAAGGGGGAGGAAGAGGAAATCAGGTGGACATGGCTACATATTTCCATAAACCTGAAGAGGTTTATGATGGTGAATGGGGAGGGCATTTTATTCTCCGTTTTTGTCCTCCCTCTTAGAGGCTCTGGATATTTTCTCAATTTTGATACACCATCACGAGGGTTTAAATACAATTAGGTTAAGTCTTTGATTTGCTTTGCCTACAAAGCTTTGTGTGCCTTATATCAACATAAGGGTGAGGTTGGATCTATATGCAGTTAGGAGCTCCCCAATAGCACACCTACCCTAAGAGTTCATAAATCAATGCAAGGCTCTTGTTACCTCCAAAGATCTTTGGTCTCACTCTGCTAAGCTTTTATATTAAATTAGTGTGAAATTCAAGGGAGCACCTAATTTCCAATGTAATGTCCTGATTAGCTTGCCTAAAGTCAAAACTCTATTTTAGGATAATATGACCTGTAATAAGTGTCCTTGGTTGTACGTATCAGTCATTGAAGACAGTTGGGGTGGCTTCACAAGGAACAAGATTGACTGCATGGGTATAAGCTGTTCATCATGCTGTTTTCTATTATAATTTGTCGATTGTCGATTGTATTGAGTATGTAAATGAAATCAGCCACTAACAGGCATAATAATAGATAGAACTGTAGAAAACTACAGCATTATTTGAGGCCATTTCACGTGTTGACCGTCAGCTGTAACACCAAACTCTCTGATAATGATGTTATATCCCAAATACCTTGATATGATTAGAGTATAATGTTTAACAAAGTTCAGTCTTTCAACCAGGCCTGCTATTCTTTCCACAGCTGGTACTGGTCAAAGAAACATCCTAATTTTAGTGGAATTCATCTGATAAGGTTTCAGCAATAATGCTACAAACCCTACCCCAAAGGCTACCATCTACAGTTGCAGTGAGCACTGTACTACAGTGAACTGATCTTGTTCCCCTACACTTGGAATTGGTGACCAGGTACATGACGATCCCGTACATCACCCCAAAATCCCTTGGGAGCTCTTTAAGAGACTTTTCTGTAGGTCTAGTCTCCTCATCATCGATAGGTACAGAGTTATCTGTGGTTGTAGAGCCTTTTCACGTGTGTGTCAATGGGGAGATATAGTTGGTAAAAAAACATGGGTCCTGTGGCTTGGTTGTTTGTCCTTAAGATAGATTGCAAAAGTATTGACCTACCAAAATATCGATGTCAAAATATTAACTACTAAAACATATTTTTTTCTATAATTAATATTAAAATGTAAAAAATATCTACAACCAAAATACTTACTATGATTACTACATTAGTATTGGTAATGTAGTAATCATAGTAAAAATATAGTGTACTAAAATGTTGATAATATAATTTTAAAAAGGTATACATGTAATTAACACAAATTAAAAGTTTTATTTATTTTAAAACATAAAAAAATGTAAAGCATCTAAAATTACTTTTCAACAGAAGCAGCACGTTACACATATTTGTATTTTAAGAAATAATTTAAAAAGAAATATACATTTCATACATATAAAAACTAAATTTAAAACAACATACTTACATTTTAAAAAGTCAAATGAACATCGTAACAATTCTTTGATCTAGGCATATAAATTAAATCAAGCATCTTTAAAAAAGAAGTTTTGTTGATCAAAATACAGTTTAAACATTTATTTTTTATAAACATATGCTTACATATCTCAAAGCATGTATTTAATATTCATTCAACTAATATAAGTATTAAGCATAATTTATTACATTTGAAGCTTTTCAAAACAATGTTTTGTAAATTCCAAAAATAATAAGTCCGAAATCAATTACAAAATGCCCTTAAAGGGATTGGCAAGTTTACTATTGTAACTCCAGGGAAAGTGCATATAAATGGGAGGGAGATCATATTTACTGCTCTAAGTACGGTTCTACACTTATTTGGGAAAGTGCATTAGTTTAGGAGTCTTATATTTACCATTTCAACGACTGTGCCACTAACATTGTGGAAAGTGCATATATTAGGTGAAGGGGCTATTTCCTGTTTTAACTCTAGTCCTATCAAGCAATCAATCAAGAGTATTTGTAAAGCACGCTACTCACCCGCTAGGGTCTTAAGGCGCTGGGGGAGGTGGGGGCTGCTACTGTTCGAAAAGCCAGGTCTTGAGTTGCTTCCTGAAGGAGAGATGGTCCTGGGTGAGTCGTAGGTGGGTGGGGAGGGTGTTCCAGGTCTTGGCCGCCAGGTAGGTGAAGGATCTTCCTCCGGTGGTGGTTCTGCGGATCCGTGGGACGGTGGCGAGGGCGAGGCTGGCGGAGCGGAGCTGCCGGGTTGGCGTGTAGAACGTGAGGCGGTTGTTGAGGTATTCGGGGCCCAAGTCGTGGAGAGCCTTGTGTGCGTGGGTGAGGAGTCTGACCGTGATCCTCTTGCTGACGGGGAGCAAATGCAGGTCCCTCAGGTGGGCGGAGATTTGCCTGTGTCGGGGGATGTCCAAGACGAGTCGTGCTGAGGCGTTCTGGATGTGCTGGAGTCTTTTCTGTAGTTTGGCGGTGGTCCCAGCGTAGAGGGCGTTCCCGTAGTCCAGACGGCTGGTGACGAGGGCGTGGGTGACCGTTTTCCTGGTTCCAGTGGGGATCCAGCGGAAGATCTTACAGAGCATGCGGAGTGTGTTGAAGCAGGAGGAGGTAACGGCGTTAACTTGCCTGGCCATCGTGAGGGAGGAGTTAAGGATGAAGCCCAGGTTGCGTGCGTGGTAGGTGGGCTTGGGTGGGGGGCCCAGAGCAGGGGGTCACCAGGAGTCGTCACAGGCGGAGGTGGATGGGCCGAGGATGAGGACCTCCGTCTTGTCTGAGTTCAGTTTCAGGCGGCTGAGCTTCATCCAGTCTGCGATGTCTTTCATTCAGTCCTGGAAGCTGTCTCCTGCGGAGGTGGGGTCGTTGGTGAGGGAGAGGATCAGTTGGGTATCGTCAGCGTAGGAGATGATGTTGAGGTTGTGCTTGTGTGCGATGGCTGCGAGGGGGCTCATGTAGACGTTGAAGAGGGTGGGGCTGAGCGAGGAGCCTTGAGGTACGCCGCAGATGATCTTGGTGGCTTCTGCGAGGAAGGGCGGGAGACGGACTCTTTGGGTTCTGTCGGAGAGGAAGGAGGTGATACATTCCAGGGCCTTTCCTTGGATCCCGGCGTGTCGGAGGTGGGTTGTCGGGGTGCGGTGGCAGACCGTGTTGAACGCAGCCGAAAGGTCGAGCAGGATGAGGGCGGCGGTTTCTTCATTGTCCAGCAGGGTCCGGATGTCGTCGGTGGCCACGATGAGGGCGGTCTCGTGCTGTGGTTCGCTCGGAATCCGGACTGCGATGGGTCGAGGGAGCCGTTCGTCTCCAGGAAGGCTATCAGCTGTTTGTTGACGGTTTTCTCTGTGACTTTTGCAGGGAAGGGGAGGAGCGAGATGGGGCGGAAGTTCTTGAGGTCTGAGGGGTCTGCGGTGGGTTTCTTCAGGAGGGCGCTGATCTCTGCATGCTTCCAGCTCTCCGGGAAGGTGGCGGATATGAAGGAGTTGTTGATGATGTCCCGAAGTTTGGGAGCGATGTGGTGTGGGCAGGGATCGGCTGGGGAGCCCGAGTGGATGGTGTTCATCGTGTGGGTGGTATCTTCTGTGCTGACCTGAGTCCAGGCGCACAGGGTGGTGGTGGAGGGTGTAGGTTCGGTGGTGGGGTACGAGTTCTGAGCGCCAAAGCTGTCGTGTATGTCGACGATCTTATGGTGAAAAAAGGTGGCCATAGAGTTGCAGAGGTCTTGAGAAGGCGTGATGTCATTGTTGCTGGCGTGGGGGTTGGAGAGCTCTTTCATGACGTTGAAGAGTTCCTTGCCGTTGTGGGTGTTGTCCAGTCGTTCTCTGAAGGATGACCTTTTGGTGGTGCGGATCAGCTGGTGGTGTTTGCGGGTGGCGTTCTTGAGGGCTGTCATGTTATCCGTTGACTGGTTGTGGTGCCAGGCTTTCTTGAGGTCACGGCAGGATTTCTTGGAGTCTTTGAGATCGTTGGTGAACCACGCGGCTTTCTTGCTGTTGAGGTTGCTGGGAGGGTTTTTCAGTGGAGCAAGGGTGTTGGCGCAGCCGATGATCCACTGTGTGAGGCTGCGGGCTCCTTCGTTGGGGTCCGTGGTGTTGGTGGGAGGGTTTAGGCTCAAGGAGGTGGTGAGTCGGTCGGTGGTGATCTTGCTCCAGCATCTTCGGGGGGTTTGTTGAGGGCGGTGGTGGGTCGTTGTTTTCCTGAAGTTGAAGTGTACGCAGCTGTGGTCGGTCCAGTGGAGCTCGGTGTTGTGGCTGAAGGAGATGTGGTTGCTGGAGGAGAAGACGGGGTCGAGCGTGTGTCCGGCGTAATGGGTGTGGGGGTGTTGACCAGTTGCTTGAATCCGAGGTTGGCGAGGTTGTCTAGTAGGGCGGTGGTGTTGTTTTCCTGGTCGTTCTCCAGGTGGAAGTTGAGGTCTCCTAGGAGGATGTAGTCGGGGGAGGCGAGGCGAGCGGGCTGATGAAGTGCGAGCGTGGTCCCGGGGGTCTGTAGATGAGGGTTCCTCTGAGGGTGGTCTTGGGCTCGGTGTGAATCTGGAAGTGCAGGTGCTCTGCGGTGGCGAGGGTGTCGTCGGTGTTGGTCGTGATGCGGATAGTGTTTCTGTGGGCGATGGCGATGCCTCCTCCGGTCTGGTTGACGCGGTCCCTCCGGATGATCTTGTAGCCGTCCGGGATGGCAATGGCGATGTCGGGGGCTGAGGAGGCGTTCATCCAGGTTTCCGTGAAGAAGGCGACATCTGGTGCCGTTTTGTCCAGGAGGTCCCATAGTTCGACAGCATGCCTGAGGATGGAGCGGGTGTTGAGCAGGATGGACTTGAGGTGGTTGTTGTTGGCGGCTGTTTTAGCTGGCGCGGTGCAGGACCGAGTGCAGGTGAAGTAGCAGGTGTGGCAGGTGAAGGCTCCGTGGGTGCGTTTCGGGGTGGCTTGGTAGCAGGCTGGATGTCGGCCGCTGTTGAGTGTGTGGAGGGTGGCGTCGTCGTAGCTCAGTCGGGTTGGCTGGCTCTGGCGGGGTCCAGGGGTTCTGGCGCTGGGCGCGGTCCAGGCGTTGACAGGCGTAGACGGGCTTAGACGGGCTTGCCTTTGGCGCGCCCGCTGCACGTGGCCGCTGCGTGTACGCGTGGTCCCCGCCATTTATGGCGAAGTGGGAGGGAGGAGCAGCTGGGAGGCGGGAGCGGGGCGGCGAATGGGGAGCGGGAGACAGGAGAAGGGGGAAGGGCCGCAGGAGAGCAGCGGCAGGGAGCAGAGGGGGGTTTGGAAAGAGCGGGAAAGCGGTGTGGGAGAGAGCCTGGGCAAGCCTGGAGAGCGAGGGCAAGCCTGGGCAAGCCTGGAGAGCGAGGGCAAGCCTGGGCAAGCCTGGAGAGCAGGGGCCCTAAGGAGAGGCGGCAGCAAGAGGGCCAAGCAGGCAGGGGCAGGAGAATCCGGGCACGCGGGGGCCGTGCGGTAGTAGAGTGACCGGGTCATGGGTCTAGGGAAAATAGAGGAAAGGGTATATAACGGGAGAAGATATTTACTATTCTGACACCAATCATACAAACATTGGGGAAAGTGGACATAATGTGAGGAAGCATATTTATTATTCTAACTACAGTCCTTCAAGCATTGGGGTACGTGTATTTATTTGAGGGTGTCATATTTACTACTCTGCATCCAGTCCTGCTTTCATTGGGGAAATACCACATATAATCTGGTTGAAGTGGGGCATATTTACTATTCTAACTCCAAAGTGCATTCCTTTGAATTAATATCACGTACATATAGAATTCCCAGGTTCCCAACTACATTTACAACATGTTTTTTTAAAATTAACTACAGCTTTTCTGTTGAAAAACAAATATTTTTGCAAACATTGGTGTCGCACAATACTGAAAGTACATTTCCTCAAAAATGGCTTTTTAAAACTTGTTACAAATTAATTTAAAAACTCTAAATCTAAAATTACATAGAAAAATATACTTTTAAGTTGAAATCAGTAACTTAAAAAAACTTGTAATATTATAGTTGAAATAGGTTGCGCATATATTATATATCTTTAATTAAATATTATTGTCAAACAATATTTTGGAGTCTAAATTCCAGATTCATATCTATGGCTTGGTGAAAGTCCAACATGATCAAGGATTTGTTTTTCAAGGCCGGCTACCTAGCCTTTGTTTTTTTCTTGTCAAATCTTTTTATTGAAAATTGGCTTGACATTCAAGAATGGTACATTATCACATACAGTGGCAACAAGGGTTGTGGTACAAGGGTTACACATGGAGGAGAAATAGCAAAACAGCACTATAATCACACTTAGAGCGTATTAAGATCTCATGCAACAAATTTGACCCTCGCCTTTGGAGGCTCACAGATACCTCCCCTATAGGCGTTCAGTTTGTCCCATATCCGAGTCCACTTGGCGGGCCACCCCCAAGCTTCATATACAGTTCTTTCTGTGGCCATACACCTGTCCATATCTTTACTCCAGTCCCCTGTGATTGGCGGGGACTGGGTCCGCCACAGTCTTGCGATGTATCGCTTTGCCACCATCAATTCCAAGGTTACCCATGTGCGCTCTTTGGAATGAAGGTCAGTAGGGCCCCAGGCATTTAGACTAGCAAGCTTGATGTTACATTCAATCTTCTGTCCCAACACCTCCTGAATGAGTCCTAGCACTGCCGCCCAATACCTTTGAATTATAGCGCATTCCCAGAGTGTGTGAACAAAGGTACCCTCATGCCCACACTGTCTGAAACACCCACTGTCTATACTGTACCCCATCCGAACCAATAGTGGACCTGACAGGTAGGACCTGTGGAGGCTCTTTAGCTGAATTAATCGAAACCTTGAAGAAATAGCAACCTCTCGAGGAGAGGCCACTGTGGCAGCCACTCCTCGTCATCCAAGCCTGCTACGTTATGGTCCCATTTTTCCCTTCGCTGAATGAGGGGATCAGACACATTATTGATAAGATTCTTGTAGATTACTGATATGGCCTTCTCCGGCAAGTCGCCATCCAACATTCTATCTTCCAGAGGAGATTACTTGGGGAGTGACTCTCCTCTGGGGAGTGCATAGAGCAAGGCATGTCTAATTTGGAGGTACTGAAAATACTCCGAACTAGCCAACTCAAATTCCTGCTGCAACTGTGTGAAAGGAATGATGTCTACGGGACTTCCATGTCTCCCACCTAGGATATGCCAATCAGGTCCCAGCGATCGAAACCCTTCGATTGTGTCAGCCTGCCCAATTGCTCATTGTGCCACAATGGTGTGACCAGTGTGATCTTACCCTCCCATCCCAGACTATTCGTGCCGGCTTTCCACCCTTGCTCCGGGTGGCCGGTGGGCCCGGTCAAGGCTGGTTTCAGCGAGCGCCCATACAGTGCCCCTTCAAAGCTCCCTCCCGGAAGAAGCCACCTGTCGATCTGGAAGGGCGGATCGCCCTGTTGCTTGTACCTTTACTGATTAATTGCTGCAAGACGGGATGCCCAATAGTATCTCTCAATGTCCGGCAGTGCAATGCCCCCATCGAACAACCCCAGCTAGAGCTTGTGTGTGGCTATCCGGGGGAATTACCTTCCCATAGAAGGTCTTGTGAGACCCCGTCCAGTTCTTTAAAATATGCAGCGCTAACATAGTGGGAAGTGTTTTGCAAAGCATAGAGGAATCGAGGGAGGGACATCATCTTGAAAAAGAGAGAGAGAGGGAGTGATTTCCAATGTCGGATGTCAGATCGGAGAAGCTGCAAATTCGGTAAGAGATTACTCTCATAAAACCTGGATGGGTCCCCAGAGACCCAAATCCCCAGGTACTTGAAACCGTCAGTGGCCTCCACCAAATGAAACCAGCTGAGGAGTTGCGGCACCACCCCACTGAGGACAAAGAGCACTGACTTGGTCCAATTAGTTGTATACCCAGCAAATCTGCCGAACACCTGACATATATTCAGAACCCTGTTTAGAGACACTGTCGGTGACGCAAGATAAAGTAAGATGTCATCCGCATATAGCGATATGTGGTCTTCCCATCCTACCTAGCCTTTGTTAATGAAAGAAGCTAAAAAGACTTTCAAGGAAGGCAGTTCTTGATATTTGAGGACTGTTTTGTTTCTCTCAACAAAGTATTTGACCCTTGGTAGGCCATTGACTTACCCTGGCTACTCTGAAGATGTCCAGCTAGTTGTGGGGTGTCCTCCTCTGGCCTGTAACTCTCATTTGCCAATGAGTGTTGTAGGATTGGCCCTAGAGGTGAGGGCAAGGATGGGAGATAGTCTTCTGTCTTATGCCTTTTTTCTTTGGCTCATAGCATCAAGCCAGGAAAAGTTAGACTCTTTCATTAATCCTTCCATGATTGGTAAACTGTGTATATTGTATTGTCACATCACCATATCTTTATTCATGTTTAAAGAACAGATTCATTTGTGGAGTGTGCTTTATAAATGGCTGTTACAGAGCGAAGACAGAATGGTGCCTTAAAATCATTTAAAAGATGCTCCAAGGTGACAACATTTAGATCCCTCCTTTCTGTCTCTTGTACCATAAAGTACCCTTTACTTCCACCTCCCTTTATCCTCTGCCTATTTCTCCCCTTCTATAGTAGGGGATCTCTGTGTATAGTCATAATCTAGTGAATAGTCCCTGGATGTCAATCTGAGCCAAGCGTGGCGCCTCTGATTAACTCCATGGCAGTACCCGTGGGCTGCCAGGAGCGACTAGTCTGCCGCAGCACTGAACAGCTGGTTCGACACCAGCAACCCCTCATTCAGGATCTCCATAAAATCCTCCTTTTTGTCCCGTGGGAGGAGGTCTGCGAACTGTTGGAGGGACTCCCAAAGCGCCGGGTCATAGCGCCCCAACAGCGCAGATGCACTGGCAGCTTTCATAGAGGTAGCGGCCGTCCCGCACACCTTCCTGCCCGCTGAGTCCAACCAGCGACTCTCCTTGTCCGGAGGCACATTGGAGGACGGGGTGGTGGTGTGTTGCTTCCTTGCCGCCGTCACAATGATGGAATCCGGAGGTGGATCCATTCGGAGGAAAGCCGGGTCCGCATCCGGCGCCTTATACTTCTTTTGCAGCCTTCGTCACCGCCGGAGTGAGGAAGAGCTCTAAAGCGGGTTAAACTAACCCAGGCACCAAAGGCAACAGAGGTCTCGATAGGTGTTTCTTGTGGAGAGTCTCAAAGATTACAGAAGTCGTAGGCGTGGGCACTGTCAGTTGGATGCCCAGCTTGCTCGCACCTCTCAACAAGACCTCCTGAAAGGAGACCACGTCGTCCACAGGGGACACCCTCGTCCGAGGGGATCCTGACAGGGTTGGTGAATAATCCCTTGCGCTGGACGACTCCGTGCTGTACCGAGAACGACCCCTCCTATGGCGTCGTCTTGATCTCGTCGATGAGCGACGGCGACTCCTGGATCTCCCTCTCCGTCCGGAGCGAGATCTGGGCCTCCTAGGCCTTGGACGTTCAGCGGGTTCTTGCGGCGGCACCTGCGGTTTTGCGGGTGCCTGCGGCGAAACCTGCGGTGGCGGCCTGACCGGGGACCTCGGCCGAGGTGCCCCCTTAGGTGGCATAGGGAAGTGCGTCAGCGAAACCGACCTTGGAGGCCGTGGCCGCCACATGTGGAGGCACAGGAGGAGGAGGTGGCGGAGGAGTGCGCGGACGCGGCTCCTTCGGCAGTGGAGGAGGAGGAGTAACTGACTTCGGCTTGGGAGGAGAGTACACCACAGAGTACACCGAGCCCGGTGACTCCCTCATCTTCTTCCTCGGCTTAAGAGACCGAGAGGCAGCGCCCCCTGTCGGTGACTGTTGTCGCCGTCGTGCCCCTGAAGACCTGGAAGGACTCCTGGCTCCAGAACGCCTCCTGAAGGGTGATCTCTTCCTCTTCGGCGTCGAACGCCCCTTCGGCGTCGAAGAACGCCTCCTTGACGCCGACGAACGTCGTCTCGACGTCGAAGACCTATGCCTCGACGGCAGGCTTTGCAGCCTCGACGCTGAAGATCTGTGCCTCGACGTCGAACGCCTCCTTCTCGACGCTGATTGCCGGGTCGACGTCGAGGGTGAACGGTGGTGTCGCCTCGACGGCGAGCGCCGAGTCGACGCCGAGGGTGAACGGCGGTGTCGCCTCGACGGCGAACGCCGACGCCATCTGGAATCCTCAGGACGTCGACGACGTCGATGATTATGACGTCGAAGATGATGATGTCTTCAGC
This sequence comes from Lissotriton helveticus, assembly GCF_964261635.1. NCBI lineage: Eukaryota > Metazoa > Chordata > Amphibia > Caudata > Salamandridae > Lissotriton > Lissotriton helveticus. The sequence continues at coordinate 724,118,734 of NC_136072.1, forward strand.
GGCGACCTCGACGGCGGTCTCATCAGTCCCCTCGACGCTGAACGTCGTCTCGACCCAGAGCCCTGGGGAGAAGGGGAGCAGATCACCGTCATGCCTCTCGACGCCATCGTCGATGGTGTCGACGGAGAACGTCGACGCTTTCTGGCCTTCTTGACGCTGGGGAGCCCCCCAGAGGCCTCAGCATGGGCAGAGGAAGCAGATCCAGCCTGCCCAGACCCACCTTGACTCTGCAGCCTTCTTTCTTCCAGTCCTTGGAGCCTGATCTTCTTTCTGTCTCTCAGGGTCCTGGAGGAGAAGGTCTGGCAAATCTCACACTTCTCAGGGAGATGAGTAGAAGGAAGGCACAGGATACACACAGAGTGTGGGTCCGACTTGGCCTTCTTCCTCGAGCACTCCGGGCATTTATCAAATAATGCAGCCATTTTTGATAAAAAGAACTACACAGAACACTAGAAGAGGAAGAGGGCACCAAAATATGTCGAGTGTAGACACTCACACACTTTAAAAGTGCAACAAATTCTATAATAAACCCAAAAAAGGGAGAGCTCAATGCTCCAGGGTCCTCCTAGCAGGAGCTGGAAAAAAGAACTGAAAGTAAATGTGACCTGCTGAGCATTCTGGGATTTTGAGAAAGTTCTAGAAAGTTTTCTTAAAGGCACGGTATCCCTTTTTGAGCCACATAATGGCAGCCTATGGGGCTTGTCTGTCCTCCCCTTCCTCTCTATCATCCCTGAGGCTTTACTGGTAAAAGGGGAAGTTTTCTCTGTGAAGAAAACTTGGCAAGCTGGACTGGTTGTGGTTTTGGCGGAATGTGGAATGTCTAGTTGAAGTGCTGGACAGTGTAGCCTGTGGATATAGGCTGCATTATATGTCTTTAAATTCTCTCTTAAGTGTCTTTGCAGGTTTGCATTTTTAGACAGTTTAAGAGATTATTTTTGATTGCTCCGGGGTCCACGCTCATGAGCGGGACTATTCACTAGATTATGACTATAACCCCTTCGACGCCCATGACGGAACGGTTCCGTCATCAGCGTCGGTTGAGCTGTGCTGATGACGGAACCGTTCCGTCACGACCACACCCGTTTTTAGAATCTTCAGCACAGCGCGAAAATTCGCGCCGCGCTGAAGAGGTTAACAGAGATACCCCTACTACAGAACTGGAGTTACAGGACAGAAACTACTCCTTCTCCATCATTGCTAACCTTTATCTCTTCCTATCATCTGCCGTATTTTGGTCCTACACCTCTCCCTCTCACACTCTTCTATTTCCTCTAAAGCACTTTGAAGTGGCTCTCAAGTACTACAAAGCGCTATTTGATCAAAATGATGGGATGTGAACGAGTATTCATATAGTGCAGCATTTACCAGTTACTTGGTCTCATGCTGCTTTGTTCGGATTTTGCTCAGCGGTTGTATTTCTCCACAGCTAGGTTTCCCACCAGGCAGATTTCATACCCTAATCAACTTCGGTATGACTGGATGCCTGATTTGGATGTCAATGTTTGGTCTACAGAGGTGTTCATTATAAGCTATTGGGCCATGGTATCTTCCAAACGACCTCATGTGGATGTTGTGGGTAAATTGTTTTGTCTATATGTTGTGGTTTGCAGGTGGGGGGGAGGGAGGCGGAACATGGCAGAACACAAAAAAGGACATTTTTCTGATTTCCTCTGATGTGTTTCTAAATATCATCAGAGCAGTGCCTACATTTTACTGGTGCAGAGGAAATGGAAGGGTAATTTGTTTGCGAGTATGAATTGATTATGAATATCCAGAAAAATATCCAGAAATTAAAGCTCCAATTTCAAGTGCCATTTGTAGCGGTCTTGTTTTAATATCATGCTCCATTACTCCACTAACCAATCGACCAAGACCACCCTGCTGTCTTTAAAAAAAAAAAAGAAATGTGAGAGACATCTGTGTCAGACACTAATGACCCGATTACAATGTTTTGGTCCACAGAGGTGTTCATTACAAGCTATTGGGCCATGGTATCTTCCAAATGACCTCATGTGGATGTTGTGGGTAAATTGTGTTGTCTATTTGTTGTGGTGTCTATATGTTGTGGTTTGCAGGTGGGGGGGAGGCGGAACATGGAAGAACACAAAAAAGAAATTTTTCTGATTTCCTTTGATGGAATTCTAAATATCATCAGAGCAGTGCATACATTTTACTGGTGCAGAGGAAATGGAGGGGTAATCTGTTTTTTAGTATGAATTGATTATGAATATCCAGAAATTAAAGGTACAATTTCAAGTGCCTTTTGTAGCAGTCTTGTTTTAATATCATGCTCCATTACTCCACTAACTATCGACCAAGACCACCCTGCTGTCTTTTAAAAAAAGAACTCTTAGAGACATCTGTGTCAGACACTAATGACCCGATTACAAGTTTGATGATGTGGTGGTGAGACCGCCCCGCTGCCACACCACCAAACCCCAGTGAGAACCGCCTGCCGTATAATTACTTTTTTAGCCATTCTCGGGCAGTTTCTTTGGCGTTCCCATGGTGGTGCTTATTAAATAGGCACTACAATTGGAACGTCAAGGGCTCTCCAGCACGGCTTTGACTGTGAAGTCCATGCCATGCTGGAACTGGGTGTGCAAGCACATAGGGGGGCACATGTTGTACATCCCCATGGTGTGAGGCACAACGGGGCCCTGCCACTGTTTTCATGAAAGACCTCCATGAAATCCGTGGCGGTTAGGAAAGTCGTAATATGCTTGGCGGGACGGCGACGGCCCGCCAAGCATATTGAGGTCTTTTGAACGTCGTGCCACCGCCAGGGAACGGCGGTTCTCTGGTGGAGTCGGCGGTCCCAGTGCGACGTGACCACCAAAGTCGTAATATGGCAGTCAGAAGACAGCCACCACCGCGAGTCTGGTGGTTCTCTCGTAATTACGCCCTTTATGTCTTTAAAATATTGCAGTTACAAGACATGAAAAAAATCCAGATCAAAGTGCGAAAATAAGTGGCATGGCTCTATCACTGCTTTTTCAAGCTTTCGTTTGGTACTGTATGGCTGCCGCCTCTGGTAGGTTTGGGCTTTCATCTGTTTTTCTGTGTCCCTGTTTCTGAAACTTTAATTTATAATTAAATATTGTTTGGCATCAGAATCAGGAGAGCTTGAATGCAGGTGAAAATGGGTAATAAGTGAAACATTGTTGTGAACAGGAAGCTTCAAGATATGTCATGTCCAGGGCTGCAAACATCATTAAGCTGATGTGAAGAGAGTTCTACTGCCTCGTAATATATTCACTTGTAACTAAAGGGGAATTAATTGTGGGTCAGCTTTGTGGGTATGACTTGTTGAGGTTAGGGGTTGATGCAGAGTCAGTTGATATGTGTTGAGAGAGAGAGATTTTGTGTGTGACAGAGAGTGGTCGGGTTAGGTGATGTGTGGCAGATGAATATATATTTGGGCACTAAGAGGACTGGACACAGATGATGAATCGTTTTTCAGAGAGGGAGTGGTGGCAGGTGTATGTGAGAGTGTGATGTGATAATGTGTGCAAATGGTAAAATATGGTGTAGCTTGTAGTAGGTTGAGTTTGTGAGGCTTGTGAGGGCCAATTCACTGATTGCATTTCGGCTTCTACTTGGTGTGAGGTGTATGCACTGGATTGACAAAAGCTTGAGTTTTGTGGTGGTGAGGCGTGTAGGGTGGGCTGAAGAGGGTGGTGATGAAGTGTGTAGAATGTACGGACCTAGAGTAGTGTAGATGTGTTTTGTGATCAGGTGTTATCAGAGTTCTAAGAGGATTGGTTGTTGTGTGTTCGGTTTTGTAGCCGAGTGAAAGACTGGTGTGCTGTGTAGGGAATCATAAAATGTGGGTTTTTTAAACTCTTTTTTTATTAAACCAGCTCAATAGACGTTACAATCATGTGCGAAAAAGCATGTACATTTTTGGGTTACATTTTGACAATCATATTTTGTGGTTTAAGAGAACAAGGATAGGTGGGGAATGATACAATGTTGGGATGATTTTGTTGCCTGTTTTGTTGTCAATAGGCTGACGTGCTATGCTTTGATGGCATAGTGAGATGTGAATGGCTGGAAGTGTTTCATCTGGTCTGTAGTTGTGTCGAAGTCATGTTATGTTATGTTACTGAAGTTTGTAATGAGCACTGATGTTCCAAGAGTATCCCGGTACGAGCCAGGAGGTGCTAAGAATGATAAACTGATTAGAACAGGAATGTTTTGAGCTGTTTCTTAAATTGCCCCAGATCTTGAATTCTGCGCAAAGAATAAGGCAGGGAATTCCAGGCTGTAGCTGCCCGAAAGGCGAGAGACCTGCCCCCATTCTTTGGAGGCGTGCACTGGGTATCTGGGCAAGAAGCTGAGATGCCGACCTCAATTGTCTACAGGCGTATAAAACGCAAAGTGCTTCCTTAGTTATGCAGGCCCTATCGCATGTAAAGCACGGTGCACAATATCCAAGCCTTGAACGTTATAATGACAGGTAGCCAGTGCAGCATACACAGATGTTACCTAACACTGCTTCTGATAGGAATGTTAAACAAAAGCCTAGCTGCCGCATTCTGGACCAACTGCAGTTTATTGAGAGTGTTGTCCGGGAGGCCAATGTACAATGCATTGACATAGTCGATGTGGGACAGGATCAGGGCGCAGTTCACCGTTTCCTTCGCTGCCCTAGGAATCCGATGAAGACATTTCTTAAGGGACTTTAGTATCCCAAAACAGCCCCCAGACAGTTTTTTAATTTGGGTCGAGAAAATACAACTGCTCATAGAACCAGACACCCAGGTTCTTAACTGGTTGGCCAGAGGGGAATGGCAGTGGATAGTCAGACGGCCAGGGAGATTCTCTAAACTGGAGAGGGAAATTCCCTTAGAGAAGGATTTCCGACTTATCTTTATTGCATTTGAGCTGATTCGCTGAGAGACACTCATAAACGGTTGTCAAGCGATTTTTTTGCCTCCAGAGTAGAAAACTCTGATTTACCCAGATTTGCTATGATCTTGGCTCCCCGATCTTCCGCCAACTGGAAGAGAGGAGTGACGTAAATATTAAAGAGAAGGGGACTCAAGGAGGACCCCTGCGGCACTCCCGTGGTCACTGATTGAGGTGGGAATGAAAACTGCGGGAGCCAGATCTGTTGCGTATGCCGCTCCAAGGTTTCAGCCACCTCCAGATCAAACCTGAGATACTCAAGCCTGCCAGACGAGCCAAAAGCAGTGAATGGGGGACGGTATCCAATGCTGCAGAGAGGTCCAGCAATATAAGGGCCGCACTTCCACCAGAGTCCAAGCAGACCCGATTAGCTTCGGAATCTTCAACTAGAGCAGACTCTGTGCTGTAGGTGACTCTGAAACCAGATTGTGCCAGATGGAGTAAACTAAAGCCTTCAATAAAATCAGTAACCTGTTTATTAAGAGCCTTCTCACACATTGTAGCCACACTGGGGAGCAGGGAGATAGGGCAATAACTCCCCGGGTCCCACCGATCCAGTGAAGGTTTTTTTTGGAAACGGCAAGATCTTTGCCTGTTTCCACTCTGCTGGGACAAACACCTCTTGAAACAACAGACTGATAAGCGCATTGACCTCTGGGTTGACAATCTCTTCAACGGAGGCCATAAGCCTAGCCGCGCAGGGATTGGACAGAGAGCCGGATTTCATGGACTGAAGAATTTCAAGAGACTCTGGAGCCATGTGGTGTATATTTAGAAAGTATTTTATTGCAGTGTGGCAGTGTACAGTGTTCACTGGATAAGTGGAGTGTGTGTTGGAAAGGGAGTGCAAAGTGTGATGAGGAGTGCTTTATTTGATGTGGTGCAACATATGGATTTGCTGTAAGCTCTTGTGCAACACTGAGTTGATGCATTTGATACGTGGACTTAATGTTACAATGTGTGATGTACTGATACAAGATTGGAGAGTTGTGGTGTGCTGCTGTACATTGTGGTGAAGCTCTACGGATTGAATTTTGTGGTGTCAGAGGTGTGTTGTGTGATGTGCTTTGTGTCAGGTTGTGCAGCAGTTCTGTGGTGCACTGTATGTTGTCATTTGGTGTACTATGGTAAATAGTTTTGTCGAGTGGTGTTCTTTCATGAGCCCAAACTTTTAATAGGATATCCTGTGTGTAAAGCAGTGGGTGATCCAGTGGGGTAGGTGAGATAGAGAATGACGTGAAATTGGGATTGTTGTTTTTCAGAGTGGGTGTGTGTCCATATATCATGCGAGTGGACGGTGTTAGAGAGAAATTCCTTCATGCAAGGAGGTGTAAAAATCGGTGGTGTGATGGAGTTTAGTAAGATATTGCATGATATGATAGCATCTCCAGGGGTGGCTGCTTCCGGGAAGCAGTGGTGAATCGGGGAGGGGGAAGGGTGAGCTAAAAAAAAAAAATCACTTACCTGTCGGCTGGCTGGCCACTGCCTCTCCTCCGTTGTCTCTGTCTTCTTCCTGGCTTCTGTGCGACTGCAAGCAGGAAGCAACCAGGCTCCCCTAAGCCAATCACGATTGGTCTGATCACCGTGGTTCGTCACTCAGACAGGGAATGGGAGTCTGGGCATGTTCTCAGTGAACATGCAAAGTGTGCATGACTGTTTGACCGGCCCAAGACAGCCGGTTAAACAGTCATGGACACTTAGAGAGTGCCACCACACTCCTCCCGTCTGGCTGCACAGCTTAGACCCCCCCCCCCTGCAAAACTGCCTCCGCACAAAAAAATGAAATAATAATAAACTTCTGTTATATTCATTTGATTTTTCCTTTTTTTGCAGTGCTGAAAGGCAGTGGAGCAACACTCTTTCACCTTATCACAGGAGCTGCCCCTGAGCATCTCATGTCACCACAGTGTGTGACATGGAATGTTCTGTGGATAAATAAGATGATGTGTGGCATGTTACTGGCGATGTTGACTATTGCGGTCCACTGTGGGTTTGTGGGTGTGTTTACTTGATATCAGTTACTGTGAGTATTGGTCTGGTGCCTGGTGATAGCCAGCGGTAATTGTAGTGCGGAGCTTTTTGGGCTGGCAGGCAGTGCTTAATTTGTAAATAAAAACATAAAAAAAGGTGTGATAGGGTCCATAGTTTTGCTCAGAAGCCTGCTGCTGCCGTTGTTGGATGCTAGTGTACCTATTACCTAGGCTGAATAGATTTGATTCCTCCTTAGACATCTTTAATCCACCATCAGACACTCCTAGCCCCTTTATATCACTCTTTCGGGTTCATCTTCATCCCTGCTTTCTCACTTTGTCACTGTTTTCCGCCCTCTTGTTTCTCTTTTTTACCCCGTTTTACTTTTTTCTCTTTCATGCTCAAAGTCTTCTAAAGAAAAATAAATTCCGGTCTCCAAAAATGAGTGCCAGTAGGACCCACCCGCAACCACTGGCTCAAATTAAGCACTGCACAGGTGATGTCCTTTTGTTCTGTAGCTGTTACTATTTGTTTAGTGAAATGTAGACGAAAGAGTATATTCTGTATACACAGTCAGGAGGTGAAGTTGGAAGAAGTAACAAAAAGAAAATTCACAAAATTCCGTCATCGTCTGAAATCGCCTTTCTGACCCAGACTTAGCAGACGCAGCATCTGACCCGGACTTTAAGCGAGTATTCATGATGGCTACGATGTAATTAGAGTGGACAGGCAGCATAAAAGAGACGGTGGAATTGCAATTTCCCTTTAGAATGCATAAATGATAAAAACACAGATCACTTAATTGACAGCTTAGCTTCGGTCTCCTACAACAGGTTAAATTCCTACACATGACGCTAATCACACCTTAGATGGTATATCCACCAATAACGTCAATGTAGGGGTCAGAAAAGATCTGACTTCGGTGTGGATGATCACAGGACCATTTTATTTAGTTTGTGTGATCCAGCTTCGCAGTGCGTTTCTGCACATGGAAGAAAATTGATAATAGCAAACTAAATAATCTTCTATGCGAATCCAAGCTCTCAATTGATGAGGTGGAGCAAGCTACTGCCAGATATAATGGGTTGTAAGGAACAAGAGCGACCCAATATGTCCACGTGAACTTGAGTAGAAATGTAGCAATGGAGAACAAGTGCTCACTTGGAACTCATTTATAAACACAATCTAATTGCACAGACTTCTGTGCATATTGAATCTGTTTATGGAAATTTATGATAAGACAGACATATTATTCTGTAAATACTTCATCTTTTCTCAAATTTAAGTGACAAACAACCAGTATATAATTATTTCATTATCCAATTTCAATTCAGCCGAATCAAGGTTTATTTAAATACACACAACAGAAAAAATGTTCATCACAATTATGAGGCAGTGATGATAAGATTTTAAGATGCACCCCAAGTGAAAAATAAAAAAAACGGAGAAAGAGCATAGTGACCAATTAAGTAATCATAAATGGTAGATTGTTTTTTGGGAGGGGGAGACAGACAGTTTGAAAAAAATGTATAAATCACAAAGGGTAGATTCACAATGTGTTCCATATACATGGCTATGGTCTGTCTCCTTTTTAGGTCTCGCCTGGTGAAAGCAGCCCATGCGTTGCTCTCGCCATGGAGAGGACCTTTTGGAGTCAATTCTCCCTGTGGGCTTACGTGCACGCGTCTGCATGGACAAAGATGGCTGCTCTCGCCATCTGTCCAAAGCAGACAGCATGCGCATGTCCGTATGGACTGTGGACAGTTCGACGGCATCTTGTTCTAAATAGCGCGTTCAACGCGCTACCTCGCTCACTCCCCACCCCTCACGCACTTCACCATGTTGCCGCGCTCACTCCAGTATGCCGCTCTGCAAAACTGTAACTCATTCGGTGTCTCAGAATTCCTTTCTCGCTCTTGTGACTGTGGCATCTGTCTGAATGTGACTGCCTCCGCCCATGTGCCCCCTTGGCTCCCTTCGTAATGACATTACTCCCCCTCCCGCCGCGCTGCTCTTGTAATTATGCGGTTGTATTGTCTGACACAGCTGTGCCCTGTAGGCAGGGGACACGAGACCTGGCACCGCCGGCTTGCGCCAGCACAAGCTCACCGGAACACAGTGCTTTGACTTTGTTTTTTCGGCTCTTAGTGTCTCAGTGAGTGCACTTCCGGCAGCAGACTCTGCATCACGAGGGGAAGTTGCAAACACACCCATTTCCGGTACCGACGTCCTTGTCGTAAAGTGATGGAGCTCGGACAGTGTTCTGTGTGCTTAGAATGAAAACCGTGTCAACTGCAGGGTCGCTATAGCCCCGTGAAAGCAGTTTTATTATCCCAGGCTGATGATTGTCTCATTAATTATCTCCTCCCTTCTCTATCCCAGGCCATACCATCCGTTTTATTCCAGGCATGGCTGTCCTCTTCTTCAAACAAAATCGGTAGTTTGAGCCCCCCCGTGTGAAAATGACACTCTTTTTTCACAAGAGTTGCATACCGCAGCCTAGACGTTTAGTAGCATTTTTAAGGAGGTACACTGGATTCAAGCACCTGCTGCAGAGATCTGTGTATGTCCAGGAACTCCCAGGGAGTAGCGCTGACAGGCTAGCTTACATGTTTAGGGCACCTAATGCAGAGATCGGCGTGTAATGTGCTAGTCAAAGGGCCAAATCATCACAAAACATCTTAGGGAGTTAATGTGCCTACTGCAGAGCACTGTTGTGTAACCTGCAGGTCGCATGTTCACTTATTCGTAAAACAGCATAGTGGGTTTCAGCTCATGCTGCAAAACTACTTAGGTACCCTACAGGTTGCAAAGTTCGAGCCTGAGGGAAAGTTTAGTGGAGTATTTGCTGGATTCAAACATCTTTAAGTAGCCTGAAAGGGTCAAGACTGAATCCACCATGAATGGTCAGCACCAGCGCAGAACTAGTGCAGCGCCACCTCACCATCAGCACAGCACTATCTCAGCATCAGCACAGTACTACATCTGCATTAGTGCACCATAACCACCACAGCCCCACCTCAGCAGCACCAGCTCAGAACCACAGAGCACCAGCTCACTACCACAGAGAACCACCTCAGATTGACTCCGCACCACAGCATAAATATGCACCACCTCAGTATCACCGCAGTATCACTCATCAACATCTCCGCATCAGCACACCATCACCTCAGCATCACTCAGCACCACCTCGGTCTCCCTTCAGAATCTGGCATTTTTTGATTCTCCCCTAGTCTCCGTACGCTGCTACTGTTGCAATTCAGGAACCTATTCACAACCTCCACCCTCTCATTGTTTATGCCCCGCTAAAAAAACCAGCATTAAAAATGCAATAGGTATCGCCTTTCATTAAGTTAAAGCCATTTGCTTTGCTATACAATACCATTAGCAAAGCAAATGCCTTTAACTTAATCAAAGGAGAGATCTATTGCATCTTCAATGCTTGTTTTTGTTGACAGCATTTCAACCCTTTTAGTGGGTACTAGAGTCTCATCAGGACCGACGGATAACCTAGGGGACTGCGGAGGAGTGAATGATAAGTACTGGGAATGAAGACATGGGGGAAGCAAATGGTAATATAAGGATACATATTTGTTGCGTCTTGGAAATTGGTCTATCGTATAGACCCAGGTTCGGTAAGCATTTATTTATTTTTTATTTAATATAGAGTTTTGTATAGCGCGAACAAGACCCGTGGGTATCAGAGCGCTTAACATCGAGGTAGGTTACATATTAACAGTCCAATATCAGATTCTAAAAACAAACAGATGTAAGGTAAAAGGCGCAGTGGCTATAAGGGGTGCCTAAATAAACCTTTTACAAACATATGTGCAGTTAGTAATAAAAGGTGAGAGAGGCCTAGTTCATAACTTGGTCCATATCAGTAGATAAGGTGGGCCTTGCGAGACCCCGATTGCATGAGGACAAGGGGTTGAGATTGCTTAGTACCTTGGACTCGTTGAGTTCTATTGCATAGGAATGGCTTAAACCATCTCTGCACATTACATCACAATTACATCGAGGTAGGTTACACATTGACAGTCATATATCCATTCTAACAACCAACAGATATAAGGTAGAAGAGGTTGTGGCTATAACGGATGCCTAAATAAATAAGTATATATCAGATACATGTGCAAATAGTAATAAAGGTGAGAGAGGCTTAGCTTATAGCACCGTCCATATCAGTAGCTAAGGTGAGGTAGAGGTTATATAGTTTGGCTCAGAGACCAGCAATTGGTTCACACAGGGCTGTGGTATTGATAAGGGTACAGCCGAGGCTAGTGAGTGGAGTCAGTTTCTTGATAAAGATAGTAATCATGAAGAGGGATCACTCTTCAGCTGATGTAGTAGATCATACTGGCGATCAGGATACAATGTGGAGAAGTGTGGCTCAATGGTTAGAGCGGCAGACCCTGATGCAGAGGTCTAGCCGGGACCAGGGTTCAATTCCCCGCCTCGGCGGGTCTTGAGCTCAAAAATTCCACGGACCTGATAATTCTCGCCTCGGTGCCTGTTCCAATCGTGGAGTCCCACTCTGCAACTCTGGGCAATAACTTGCTTAATCTCCACAACGGCCCCCACAATGCTAAGGATGCCTGGCCTCCACCTTGGGGGTGCCCAGGAGTGGACACCTCACAGGGAAAGCCAGGATGGGTTCCACAGCGGTATTCGTACAAGCGCCTTGAGACCCTTGCGGGTGAGTAGTGCGCTACACAAGTATCAATTTACATTTACATACTTGTTGAGTCTTGGAAATTGGTCTATCGTATAGACCCAGGTTCGGTAAGCATAGTTCTAGGAGTTAACCTAGAGAGAAATGAGGAAAAAGATTGATGTATATCTGTATGGGAGAAAGCTGGCAATAGGATTAGGGAAGGTCAGCCTCGCTAGATTAGGTGACATATAGGAGATTGCCAAACAATATTTCAATTCTTACCCGTGTTCTGATGCTTGATAATAAGGAGCCTGGCTACAGGAGATAATGCGGCCTTGATCCTATTGGATGTTTCAGTCGCATTTGATATGGTTGACCATTTCTCTTTGGTAAACCATTTAGAAAGTATAGGCATAAAAGATACTGCTCTCAAACTGATCAGGTCCTCTTTGTCAAACAGAGGGCAGTTGGTGAATTTAGAAGATTTTACCTTTGCCCCATTTACACTTCCTTGTGGGGTACCTCATGGATTTTCATTAAGTCCGACTTTGTTTAATGCCTGCATCACTCCATTAATCGAATAGTTCGATCCTGTGGGTCCTCAGGATTCTCTTATGTGGATGATACCCAAATAGTAGTATTGGTTTCTGCAGAACCCAAAAAGTTTAGAACGTGTATGGATAGCATCGCAAATTTGATGCAGAAGAAGTTCTTAAAATTGAATTCAGAAAAAACAGAGGTACTGCTATTTGAAAAGGATTGCTCTTCATGGAACACCTCTTGGTAGCCACCCGCCTCGGCCCCTTCCACGCCTAGTCCAGAAGGCTAGAAATGTGGGGGTCGTCTTTGACTCTAAACTCTTTTTTATGGACCTCTGCAAGCAAGTAACATCTTCCTGTTTCCTTATGTTACATTTTTTGAGAAAATATTGCCCCTGTTTCCCATGGAACTTAGGAAGACAGTCATCCTGGCTCTTGTCATATCTAAAAAAGATTATTGTAATACTCTTTATGTGGGTTCCTAATCGAGCCTTCTCAAAGAGTTACAAACCCTCCAAAATGCAGCAGCATGAGTTCTGAAAAAAATCCCCAAATTCTGCTCAGCTTCTAAAGCCATTAAAGAACTCCATTGGCAGCCCATTTGGGCAAGGATTAAATTCACAGCCTTATGCTGGGCCCATAAGGCACTGCATCAGGTTGGCCCTCGCTTTCTACAAGATGTTTTCAAATGGTAAACCCCTTCTTGTACTCTACAATAGGCAGGTATGTGTACCCAGAATAAAAATAGTCCATTAGGGAGGAAGACGTTTCTCCTACACAACTCCAAATGGTGGAACTCTCAACACAGTCATCTCAGAGGTCAGCCTAATTTATTAACTTTAGGAGGGATCTTAAGATTTTTCTTTTCACCATTATAGTGTAATGGTCTTATCTAACTGCTTAGCAACTCTTTAGGTATTTTATATCCGGTATTGTCGTGTGTTTTATGACATTAGTGCGAAGATGCTTTTTTGGTAATTGCACGCTCGATAAAAAATAATAACATAACAAACTGAACGTCAATATGAGAGTCATCTAGTAGTTGTGATTGGGTTGTCCTGTACTAACAAGACTTTGTTACTATCCAAAACAACCTTAAGATAACGAAAGACTGAGGGAAAAAACAAAGTTGTGAACCTGTGCCTTGGAATTCTCATACAGCCCATTAATGCTGGTTCGTTTCTCTCTCTGCTGCATTAGAAGAATTGTAATATGTGAACTGGGATCTCGGCGACAAAAGCAGTAACCCATTGAGTTATCTACATAAAATACACATTTGTTATCTGCATGATGTGTTTTACAGCAACTACATTAACCTACAATGCTACTTTATGATGGGTCAAAACTGTGACTAGACTACTCAGTCTACGTATTGCGGCAGCAACGCAGCACCAGACCTTTTTGCATACTACACCGCCTCCCATCTTCTGATCATCAACGAGAGGTGGTATTATTTTCACTCAGATCCAGCATATGCAGTGGAGCGGTTGGCAATGGCAGACAGTTCTCTACAGAACCTACTATACAGCCAGACCAGCCTTGCCACCCTTCCCCCGGCTTGCAGAATGTTTGTGCAATTATGGAGTCGCACAGTGAAATCCATGGGCTGGTTGGAGAAGTTGACACATATTACCCCGCTCTGGCAAAACAAGTATATGTGCCCCGTTTTGGCTCTGGTGGGCTTCCGCAGGTGGGACCTCATCGGAATATCCACACTATGGGACATCATGCGGGGCACCACACCGAAGTTGTTTCTGCAGTTACAGACTGACTTTCAATTACACAAATCCCAGTTTCACAGCTTCCTGCAAAATTGCGCCATGCCATAGATCCTTACATTCGTAACATAGAGACACATCCAGAATTTTACCCTCTGGAAGGTCGGCTATTAATGGATGAAATTGGGGCACATAAGATGAAACAGATCTATCAAACATTAATTACTCACAACGCCCAACACGTTACACAAGACGAGAGCAGCGTGGAAAGCGGACCTGCCGACTCTGACAGATGCCGATTGGACCGAGGCTCTGGCTAGTCCCCGACATGCGGCGGTGTCTTCGCGCTACCGCCTCATTCAGTATGAGTACCTAAACATGGTATATTACACACGATCCCGGTTGTGGAAGATGGGTGCCATCCAGTCCCCTCAGTGTCTCCGATGATCTACGGAAGAGGGCTCCTTCCTGCACACCACCTGGGATACAACCATTCTAGGAGAAAGTGGCGTCATGTCTAGGCCAGGTGCTGGTGTGGACCATTCCACTTGATCCTTGTCTGCTACTTCTCCATAGCACAGGTGAGATAGGGGGGAATCGCTACAAGCAGCTCCTCCTATTCTTAGGTCTAACTTTTGCCAAGAGATATATAACGCCGAACCGGTAGGTGTCTTCTCCACCTAGCGTGGGGGGCTGTAAGAGAGCAATGGACAGGTGCATGGTTGCAGAAATTGTGGTCTTCTAAACGAGAGGGTGCCCGCAGAAGCACAGGAAGATCTGGTCTTGTTGGGCGATTATATAATGGTGTTGACCTACCCCACTACATACCCCCCTAAGACTTGTGCGACCCTGGGATTTGACTCACGGACCCCATTCTGATACTATATCACAGCAAATGGTTCACTAACTGTACTGTTCTTCCTTTATTTTTCCCGTTTTTAACAGCTTGCATGTATATAAATTTGGATGGGTTGATTGTCGTTTGTGGCTCATTTGGCCTGGCGTTCTACAGGCCAACTTGTTATGGAACTATAAAACGGGTACTGTAAATCCCCGCACCATTGGTTATGTACTTGCCGGGCTCTGCCCACTTTGTACACTTGAAAATGAATACGATTTGTTGTGAAAAAAACAGTGACTAGACAAAACACAGGCCTCTGTAGTAAGCGTGTTAGTACGAGAGTTATCTTACCATTATTATTATCCCCATTACAATTTCTGGACACAGAAAGATCTCTGTAGCCGCCACCTTAATCACATAATATATTTTAATATGCAGACTGTTTTGACCAATTAAATAGGCCGGAACATATTTGCTGTAAGTGTTGTCCCTGTTAACTTTCTTTGCAGCAGAAGTATAAAAAAACCCAATAATGTATAAGATGATTGTCAGACTCCACTTTTCACGACCACCACCTCTGGTGACACAACCCCCTTTCCTCTGCCACACCCTGAGCCACAATTTATGCGATCATGGAGTAATTTCTTTTCTATTTCCATTTGATGGTACATTTCATTCAACTCTTCCTTTAAAATCCAACTATGCTGAATTTAGATTGAGCGTGTAGCACATAAAGTAAAAGTAAAGTAAAGTCCACATTTGTAAAGCGCACAATCACCCGTAAGGGTCTCTAGGCGCTGGGGGGCCGTCGGGAAGATTAAGCGAGCTATTGCCCAGAGTCACATGGTGCTGGGCTGACCTGCCGCCGGAGCCGGGGATCGAACCGTGGTCCCCAGATTCCAGCGTCAGTCGCCCTGGCCGCGGCGCCACACCTCTTCCACATAAGATAGTTGTTAAGTTAGAGATGTAGGCTAAAAGTTAAGATTCCTTGATTTTATGTATTGAATTTAGTGGGTTTCTGTTTTTAATGTTTTTATGTAATTACATATGTACACGGGAGATATGATTTTAGAATTTTAATATGTTTTGTATTGTATTTGATTAAATATTTTATGGAGTTCAGCCCCTTAATAAATAAAATCAAGTTAGAGATGGTCTTATAAACATAATTATGCAACCACGTACCTCAACATGTCATGATGAACTTTCAACAACACATCCCCTGGTACCAGGGATCACCCCTGACAATTGCTTGTTGGAAGTTAATTTTGTCCAAGGTGGCACATTGGAGACGATTTTTCCGCAAGTTGCGTTTAACACAATTGTCAGCCGAAGGGGTTGGTGGTAGATTGCCTATACATCGTGGTTCAGTGTGTTAAAGTTTTGCCTTTGTGTATGCAAAAAGTCCCATCATAAGGATCTCGGACACAACTGCTTTGTGCGACTAGAGGGCTCCTTGGCAGCGGTAATATTCATTCTGGGTAGTTCAGTACTGTGATCTAAATGCTTGTCAGTACAGGATAAAGGACTTTGCCAGGGCTGAGAACTGCATTTAATCACAAGAAGTAAATCCGAGAAGGCGTCTGTTTACCATCGCTTTGTAGAGCCCGCCTTGATAATCGGCTTGTTCTTGCTGCAGGTGTGGTCCTCCGGTTTCAACCTTCTATCGGGAAGTTATATTGTCTCTTTGAAGTTTTGAAGTAGTACATTAAAAAGCGCTGCCATTAGTTGGGACCTTGATGTGGCTATAAGTAGCCTTGTAGATTTTGACATATTATTGACTTGCTGTGTCACTGTCCTTATTAAAGGGACTTGATCCATCTGTATCAACGCATTTTCCCATAAACACGGGATGCTGCAGACCCTTCCATACAAAAGGCACAGAAGAGGTGATCTCTTGTGTGTCGAATGTCACTACATCTATTCTGCCATATGACTCTAATACTCTCGGGGGTGGTGACGAAATGAACGAAATAGTTGAGGGGATTCCAGACGATAGCATTGGCTCTAAGGTAACAATAAATCGCAATGGCCTGGAGGACTATACTCGCCCCTCCAGTGGTGGTGTGGCAGAGGGATGTGATTCGATGGGCGAATGCTGTGCTCTTGGATCAAATGGATGCCAGAGCTCGGGATGGGAGGTGTAATCTTATGGAACAATGGAATGAGTATTTAACCAGGTTGAACACGATCCTTGCCCCTACCGACCACACTGATATACCTCAGACGTGAGACTATTTGATCAATCCACTCGGGGTACTATGGTGCAATGAGACATTGTTGCCTGACTTCATTTGGTAATGGAGAAGGTGGAGTGGGGTGTAGGGGAACGAGCAGTGTTGGTTGTTATCTTTATTTGTTATGTGTTTTTCTAGTTTATGGTGACAGTTGGCTCATGTTGGCATGGCCTTAATTTATAATCATTCACATGTACCTTGTTTGCTGCACAGGCTGACTGAACCAGATTAACCCGCACCAAGGCACTGTAACAACTTTGGAGTGGGCAATGTATACTAGAAATTAACTGTACCAAAAAATGTCAATGAAGATATTTAAAAAAAAAAAAAAAGGTTTGAGTGCATATATGCATAGCTGGCACGAAAGAGAAAGCAATTGATTTTCATATCCGCTGTATAGGAAACATCCATTAGTATTCATGACATGTATAACCATATACATTGAAAATATGATTACACCCAGAGAGTAGGTAGTGATGACCAAAGCTCCTCAATTAGAGAACTTCATTCTATGTGTCTTACTTTGATGAAAGAAAGCCTAGCTCCATCCGAGCTTTGGTACAGTGTTCATCTCTGGCTATTTATTATGAACCGACCACTGAATTTCAATAGTATCCAGGATGGGGTGGGCAGAATCCTCTTGCATGAAAACAAATTTTTTCCCTCCATGTTTTACCTTAATTCGTGCCCGGTGACTCTCGGTCCTTGGAACCTCCATGGCTCTCCTTAATCCCGAAAACGCCTGTTTCCGTTAGAAGGTTGCCTGGCACCAGTAAATTCAGCAATTTGCAAACGACAAATATCTCTGTTAAGCAACAATTTGAAGAGTGATTCTGTTACTTATTTCATCATCATTATAGACCCACCACCTTGCTCCATCTTTGCTGGGGAAGGCGTTAGGGTCTGTCAAAGGGCAACATTTTCCTGTGCCCTAAACACGTCTTTGAACAGGGCAGGGACCATATCACCCACTTTGTTGTCAGGTTGGATTGTGGGTAAACCCACAATGTGCACTTGCCCCCTCTGTGCGCATTTTCTGGAGTCACCATTTGCCCTTACATGGGGGCAAGAGTGCACCCAATTCAGTTATGATACTTGGAGATGTCACCCAGTTCAGCCTCAGTCTTGGTCCTGAAGCACTTTGCCACAAGCTCCTCTGTTTTGTGAGTGTTTGCCCATCAAAAGAACTCTAATTTTAGTTTCCATTGTAAGGATCGCTTCCTTCACCTCTGCACTTGTGGTATGAAATGGATTTCGGTGACCGCATGAGGGGAGCGTCTTGCTGTTGTGTACACCAGTTTCATTGCAGGCCATGGTTCTAAATGACATTAAAGTATTTAGAAATGTAAATACAAATCGACAGGCACAAAACTCCATGCCTTTGGACATAAGAAGTCATTTGTCTGGTTAACCTGTGTTTGTTGTGACACTGATATATTGTATTGTAATTGCATTTATATAGCGCTTACTACCCCTCACGAGGCGGCGAAGCGCTTTTTCGGCGAGTAGAATGCTACTCTGGAACCCATAAAGGATTAGTGTTGAATTAGTGTGGTGAAATATGAAGTAATTGAAGTGGTGGATAGGTTAGTCAGTTATTTGGATTCGGAAGGATAGCGGAAGGATAGAAGAGGAAAGAAAGGTTTGTATTTATATAGCGCTTGTTACCCCTGATGGGGTGTTAAAGCATTTTTTTTGGAAAGTAGCACGCTACTCTGGAAACCCATAAAGGATTAGTGGTGAATTTGTATGGTGAAATATGAAAGTAATTTGAGTGGTGGATATTAGTCAGTTATTCGGAGTGAGAAGGATAGCGGAGGGATGGAAGGGGAAGAAAGGTTTGCATTCATAAAGTGCCTGTTACCCCTGATTCGGTATTGAAGCGCTTTTCTGGTAAGTAGCACGCATTCCGGAACCCATAAAGGATTAGTGTTGAAAATTAGTATAGGGAAATATGAAGTAATTTGAGTGGTGGATATGTTATTCAGTTATTTGGATAGAGAAGGGTAGGCAGCGGGATAGAAAAGGGAAAGAGGCTTGTATTTATATAGTGCTTGCTACCCCTGATGGGGTTTTGAAGCGCTTTTTTGGCGAGTAGCTTGCTACTCTAGAACCCGTAAGGATTAGTGTTGAATTAGCATAGTGAAATATGAAAGTAATTTGAGTGGTGGATATGTTAATCAGTTATTTGGATTGAGAAGGGTTGAGGAGGGGTAGAAAAGATAAAAAGGTTTGCATTTATATAGCGCTTGTAACCCTGATGGGGTGTTGTAGCGCTTTATTGGCAAGTAGCAAGATGCTCTGGAACCCATAAAGGATTTGTGGTGAATTAGTATAGTGGAGTTTGAAATTTGAGAAGTGAACATGTTAGTCTGTTATTTTGATTGAAAAGGATAGTGGAGGGATAGTGATGATTTAGATTTCTTTTTTTCGAGGTCATAGCAGTAGGAGGAGGCTTTTGGATGAGTAAAAAGGGGTTGTGGAGGGGAAGAGTCAGAGGAAAGAGTTTAGAAAGGTTTGTTTTGGGGGATCGATATAGTAAAATGTTTCAAATGATGCAAGGAGGGGTAGGGGAGAGTCTAGAAAGGGTTATTTTGGGGACATAGTAGGGGTATGGGGTTTGGAATAATTGAGAGCTTGGATGTAGAGGATATATTGATAGAAGTATAGGGTGAGAAATGAGGCAGTGCATTGGAAAGAGTAGCAGAAAGAAGTTTGAGATGAGTCAAAAGTTGCGCTAGAAGATATATTGAGAGCAGTATATGCTGAGAAATAGGGTAGTGCATTGGAAATGCTAAATTGGAAGAAAGTGATAAATATATAGATCCATAAGTACATTGAAAGTATATAGATGCATAAAGGAGGCAGGTATATGTAGATTAAAGATATTGATAGAAGTACAGGATGAGAAATAGTGTAGTGCAGTGGATATGGTTTTCCAGGAGAAAAGTAACAGACACACAGATCCAAGTACATGGAAAGTACATAGATGCACAATGGAAGCAAGTACTTGTAGACCAAAGACGCACCAGATAAACTCCGGTTTTCAAGTGTTATTGTACTTACATTTTTTTTTGTTTTTGTTAAACATAATTATTCTACATGTTTTTCCAAAGCATTACACAAAGATAGGTACATTTCTATAGCGAAAATAAATGCTTATATACAGAGGGATATGCTGTAAATTTCTGTTTGCATATATGCATGCAGAACAGATATAGTCTGTACATTTGCAATAATGTGTGCTCCTTTTCTTTGTTTTCAGGTTGGTACAGAGGATACACTCTTCGAAATAAGTCTCATAGGGTAAGTGTTTTCTCATCAGTGATCTGTGACGCTGTGTCTGAGAGGCGTCCATCCAAAACAAAGGCCATTTTTCTAGCAATACATTTTGTAGAATTTAAATCACAGTGTCAATAAAAAAACGCAAATAAACAGATTTCCAAAGAGAAGTCATAATTGTAGGTGTTTCCTAGAGTCCGACAGCTTTAGCAGTCTTGCTTGCATTATGTGGTCCATGCCATTCATAATAAAAATACATACATTCATGGACTTTAGATCACCCCTTACCATACACTGATCTGTACAAGTGTCATTGAGATATGCTTCTGCCCACAACCGCACACAACATGGGACAGTGGGTCGTGCAGCTTAAATGCCTGATCACAGGTGTACAGAGACTTGAAAAGGGGTGCATATTGGTGTCAGGGCTGATGCCCATTGGCTGCAGGTTCTCCCCGTCAGTTTTATATATCTTTTTTTGTAGATATTATTTGTTTTATTTTGCATGTCTGCTAAGGCCAGACCTACTGGCTTTGCCAATCCGTGTATTTTTTTAATCCGCATGCCTGTTTTATACCCTGATATCCACAGCATAGTGCAACAACAATAAGTAAGTGTGCTGCGTTCTTGTATGCAGGGAGTAAGCAACTGAGCACTTGAACTGAGTTAATATCGAACTACGCTCCAGAGACCAAGTAAAAACCAAAGCTAGGCCCTAAAAAAATACATATAAATGGCAAAGTAATTTAGAGGGGAACAGTAAAACGTGGTTACTACTTGGCATCCGTTTTACTCAGTTTAAATAACGCAGAGCTCTGTCTAGTCTGTGGTTCATAATAAGGACGTGTTCCTGTGCGTTTTTAAAGGTCAGTGAACTCTTTGCGTTTATGGGAACTCCACATCCCTATGAGAATTAGCTCATACTGTTAATGCACTCTATGCCAGCCATTTGAATTTTAACAAGGTTTCTTTGACAGTCTCCTTTTCTCTGTTCTCTTTTCCCAAACCACATTTTATCTCACAGTGCAGCTGTCAGCAAACTCTACATGAGAGCGTGTAATTGGTTCCACCTACATGTTAATTTCCCTGAGTACAGAATTTCATTGGGCAGAAGTTGTGTACTTTTCACTGAAAAAATTAGTTGTTTTATTGCACATTTTACCTTCTGAGATACTTATGCTCAATACAGAAGGTCTGCTTTAGTTATGATGTCTTGCCGACGATAGCAACTACAGGTTTGATCTGTTTTCTATACTCTACTTCTTAACAAAAGGGAGTGGGCCTGACATTTCTTATGAAATGCATATGTAAATGTCAAAAGGCATTTGAACCTAGATTGGTATTGCTCTGGATTAAAGCCTATAGAGCAGCATTTTGCGACACGTAATCGCAAAATTACTGTAGTAAACAAGGGTTTTGGTGTTGGTTACCCCCTCTGATAAACTGCGGGTGCTGAAAATTTGTGCTGTGATCATCCTTGTTAGATACTCTTAATAGAGAAAGAAGTTTATTTAGGCACAAGTAATTCTGTATATATTTGTAATATCATGACTGTATGCCTCGTGGCCATCTTGGGGGGAAGCTTACGCTCTCAGTAGGTTATGATAGCAGGCCACTTGTCTTAGACATCATTGGGAAAAATTGTGGTGTCGGATGTCATCAGTATGATGTGTTTAAAGTTATGACAAAGGCATTAGGCCAGGCATATTTATTGTGAAAAGCGTTTGTTAAAGCCTATTGTAAGCATGCATGAGCCATACTTATGCAGCATCATGTTTTCTTTTTTCCATGATTATTCTTTTAATTTTTCTTGCATATGTTGTTGACTTTGTGTGTGTTTTGTTGTGGTTGTGTAAGTGGGTGAATGCAAGAATGAGTCAGTGGATAAATCCCGATTGACTCTCATTACAGCCACACGAAATAACTGTGCACTTACATGGTCTAGATATAATCGGAAAAAGGGTCAAAATTAATGCCTACCAGCTGTCTGCCAGTCACCCAGGATTGGCTTTGTTGTTACAAAAATGTAATTTTGATATGATAAATCTAGCTCTTTAAGGGAGCGCACCCTTTAGTTGCCAAATTGTCTGCCATTATCAGCCAAAGCTTTGTTCTGTGAACCAGCATAGCAAGTGAATGTCTTGGCTTTAATATAGCCTTATAGTCAGTCGTAGCGGACTATACCATCTATCAAAGGCCCACTCCAGTGTTAAAGGCTCGAGCTGAAGGCCTCAGGGAATTGAAATCTTATGCTGTTATTTTATGCAGATTTGAACATTGGAATGTTGGGAGCTCCACTGAAAACAATGGAGTGCCCCAGGCTTCTAATGGCTAGTAGAAGCCCGGAACTCCAACATTCCAATGTTGATGTTCACAGATGTTGCTGTGAACACAGGCCTCATGCTGCTTGAGGGGATTTCAATCCTCTCGGGCTGCGTGAGACCTTTGTTTTATTTGTTGGAACATTCTGCCCTGTACTGGTGGAATATTCTAATAGCCTTCCTTAACTGGGCTATACCAGCATTAAAGTTCCTCTCCCTTGTTTAAGGTCCTCGCCTTTGGCTTGGACCTTTAACATTGGAGTGGGTCTTTAATGGCCGGTATAACCCACCGACCCCTGCCCTCACCACGTCTTCAACAAGGCCGACTCCATCATCGCACCCCATCTACGAGACATCATCAACACCTCCTTTGACACAGCCACCTTCCCGGAGAGCTGGAAGCACGCCGAACTCAGCGCTCTACTGAAGAAACCATCAGCAGACCCCACCGAACTCAAAAACTACCGCCCCATCTCGCTCCTCCCGTTCCCGGCCAAAGTCATCGAGAAGACCGTCAACAAGCAGCTGGCCGCCTTCCTCGAGACGAACGGATCCCTCGACCTCTCGCAGTCTGGCTTCCGGGCCAACCACAGCACCGAGACCGCCCTCATCGCAGCCACCGACGACATCCGAGCCCTGCTCGACAACGGAGAAACAGCGGCCCTCATCCTCCTGGACCTCTCCGCGGCGTTCGACACTGTCTGCCACCGCACCCTAGTGCAGCGTCTCAGCAACGTTGGAATCCAGGAGAAGGCACTAGAATGGATCATCTCCTTCCTCGCCGGAAGAACACTGAGAGTCCGCCTACCACCATTCAGATCAGAAGCCACCGGAGTCATCTGCGGTGTCCCACAGGGCTCCTCGCTCAGCCCCACCCTCTTCAATGTATACATGAGCCCCCTTGCGGCCATCGCACGCCAACACAACCTCAACATCATCTCCTACGCCGAAGACACCCAGCTGATCCTCTCGCTCACCAACGACACCGCCACCGCCAGAGCCAACCTACACGAAGGGATGAAAGACGTAGCCGAGTGGATGATGAACAGCCGCCTGAAACTGAACTCAGATAAGACGGAAGTCCTCATCCTGGGATCCTCGCCCTCCGCCTGGGACGACTCCTGGTGGCCCCCCGCCCTGGGCAGCGCACCCAAACCAACGGACCACGCACGCAACCTGGGCTTCATCTTGGACTCCTCCCTCTCCATGGCCAAACAAGTCAACGCCGTCTCCTCGTCATGCTTCAACATCCTGCGCATGCTATGTAAGATCTTCAGCTGGATCCCCACCGAGACCAGGAAGACGGTCACCCAGGCCCTCGTCACCAGCCGACTGGACTACGGCAACGCCCTCTATGCCGGAACCACCGCCAAGCTCCAGAAGAGACTCCAGCGGATCCAGAACGCCTCAGCAAGACTCATCCTCGACGTCCCCCGACACGGCCACATCTCCGGACACCTGAGAGACCTGCACTGGCTCCCGGTCAACAAGAGAATCACCTTCCGCCTCCTCACCCACGCACACAAAGCCCTACACAACCAAGGCCCAAGATACCTCAACAGCCGCCTCAACTTCTACACCCCCACTCGTCAGCTCCGATCAACCAGCAACGCCCTCGCCGCCGTCCCTCGCATCCGAAGAGCCACCACAGGAGGAAGATCCTTCTCCTACCTGGTCGCCAAGACCTGGAACACCCTCCCGACCCACCTCCGCTTGACCCAAGACCACCTCGCCTTCAGAAAGCAGCTCAAGACCTGGCTGTAGCGGACCCCCCCCCCAGCGCCTTGAGACCCTCCGGGTGAGTAGTGCGCTATATAAATGTGCTGATTGATTGATTGACTACGGCGGGCTATAAGGCTATATAAGATGACAGCATAAGGTAGTGTCATTACGGATATCATAGTCATCAGGCACCAGAAAGAATTTAGTTCTTGACCATGTCTGACTAAAGAGATTGGCTTCTCTTTCTACTGTCAAAGAATCACTGCAGGAGACATCCCCTGGCTTATTTGATTGACTCGATCTCCTGAATCTTGGCCCACTCTTTTGTCCATGCTTAACACTGGGGTGGAGGCAGCAGGTTGGCATACATAACGCTTACCTTTCCCTTCGGGATCACTGAAGCCTGCTAAAGAACGATCCTAGAATGTGACAGCCTCATCAGTAAGGATGCAACAGAATGCAAATTTTGGCCGAATTACCATGGGCTGTCATGCCCATCATTTTCCTAAACTAGCCAAAATCCGTGTACCAGCACTGAGGATTGCTGCCTCAGGTACTGAATGTTATCATTTTTGTCATCGCTACGCTTAATGGTAAGTTGTCTACGTGTCAAGTGTAATTCTGGTCATTGGCCACAGATAACTAGATCTTGGGGTTACCTCACTTTGACACATGTTTATATGGCATCGTGGAGAAAGACTAAAGTTTATAATTATTGCATCAACACCAGTCTGGGCAGTGATCGTTTATCAACTGGTCTGTAGCTAAAGCTGACTTTTTAGTGACAGCCTCTAACTTGACATCTCTGGCACGACAATCGGAGGCGCAGCAGCACCAGACCGACTTTGTTTTTCCAAGAAGGTCCAGTCCAGGTTTAGTGCATGAACTTTGTCAGACTTTTAATCTTAGAGCCTCGATCCTGTCCGGGTCCCCAAAAATATCGGATAACTTTCACTTTGATTTGAATCAACATTGAATGTAGCCTACCCGCCAGAGTGAGGTTGGTCATTGCTTTATTCCGGTTTTTCATTGCAACTCTGGATGGATTCATGTCAGAGCAGACCAGTGATCCGACCTTCTCGGTGGCTTTCCTAGAGGTTCCTTTGCTGTGATTCTTTTGTACAGCTGCTTGATGTTGATAATATGACCATTGCTATTTTCTTCTCGTAGGGCATCTTCCCGGAAACGTACATCCATCTCAAAGAGGCAACTGTGGAAGACCGTGGGTATGTTTGCTTAGCCGTGCTCGCTTTTGTTTCTCTGCAGCTGGGTCGTGTCATGAGTTTTACTTTATTTATAAATGTATATGTGATGTTGAAACAGATGTGGCTAATTCTTGGATGATGTACGGGCGCTGTGATTTGAGGTCTCATTGTGGGGTGATCTGAAATTTGCGTGCAGACTCTTATTTATTTTTGAGTTATGTTTATTTGAGCCACATGTTGGCAGAGAGCTCAATTACAAACAAGCGTTAGCAAAGCCAGTAGGTCTCGCCTTTGGGACCAGTTGATTTTGCCGAAGTTGTTAACCTTGATGGTGTGCAGCATGGTTTAGAAAGAGAAAAAAAAACATGTTCTTTAGTAGGTGCTCACAACAAGCATACGTAGCCCACAAAGTTATGGATCTACTTCTTTTCTTTTTTTTTACGGCAGACAAAAAACAAGAAGAAGCAGGGGGTTAGGGGTGAAGCAAGATGGGTTGTGTGAAGCAACACATGGCGGCCTGTGGAATCAATATAGGGAGCGCAAGTAGTGAGAAGCAGCGTAGAGGACGTGAGGGAAGTTAAGCAACATGGAGGGTGCTGGTGGGGGAGAAGCAAATTGAGAGAGCAATATGTGGTGGGGAGAAAGCAACTGGACAAAAGAGCAATATGGAGTGAGGGGGAAAGAAAATGGATGAGAAAGCAAGGTATAACTCGAGAGGATAACATGAGCAAGAAAATAACATCTGGCTGGGTGAGAAACACAAGGGTAAAGGCATCATGGGAGGGTCAGTGAGAAGGAAACATAAGCATAGGCGCAGCAGAGAGGGAGAAGAACACGAGGAAGACGTATGGAAAATATATGCACTCTAGGGGAGTACTTAAAAAGAAAAAAGTAGTACCTGAAATGTGCAGTGGAAGGACACAAGTAATGCGTCCATGCTCCAGGGGAAGGATGAACATACGACGAGGTAGTAAAGCCCACCTAAGCTAATTAATAAGAAACATGCAAATGAGAGTGACATTAGGACCAACCAATGGTCAGTAATGGTCGGGATCTAAGCCTGCTGTAAGCATACAGTACATCTCCCAACATACAGTGAATGTGCGGTCTTATAGGCGATGCCTAAATATGCCAATTCATCTATACACTTCAATTTTGAGATGCAGTAAATGTCTGGTAAAGAATTTAAAAGGTTATCTTCTTTGTAACTAATGAAACACTTGTCATGGCCATTTCTGTGTTATGGTTGTGAAAGGTTTCCAGATCCTTTTCCAGGTCCCATGCTCCCTTTTAAGGGCGTTTCCTACAGGATGTAGTGAAAGGAAGCAAGTGAAGCTCTTTGGTGTCTGTGGGATGAACGTATGACCTACATTCTTTGAATAAACATGTACTGTGGTTTTTTTCCTTGAGAATTGTTTCTAGTAGAGGTCATGTTGTCACAGTGGGAGGCGGGTGATTTGATGTTATTTCCTGCTATGGTGAGCTGATGCATCTGGTTGTCATCACTCAGAGTCTTAAATAATACGGTACTTTGACATGATAGCACTATTACAAAAGCACACAAAATATGCAACTGCAGCTTCCTAAGGGAAGAGCAGCAAAGGGTTTATGTTTATGTTGCACCAATTATGGTGTCTGTTGAATATTACTCCACTCTCAGTAACAGTGCACGGTGACATTTATGTATATGGTATTTTTATAGCTCCAACTTAGCCAAAAGGCTCTGTAAATGGTCAAAGGCAAGTATAAAGTCATTGAGTAATAGGAGAGGCAAATGGGTTGAGGGCAGTTAATGCATTGTAGTGTAGTGTAGTGTTCTTTAAAAAGGTGAGTCCTCCTCTTTCCTAAACTGAAGCAGTGTTGGGACAATCCTGATGAATATGGAGATGTAGTTCCAGATCATTGTTGCATAGATGGAAAAGGCCTGCAGTCTGATGGTGTCCTGGTTGCTTGTATACCGAGAAACACCAGAGATGGTGATCTTGTTTGCAAGATATGCGGGGTTGCTGGTTGTGATGGCTTTGTAGTTATTGCAGCTGGTTTTGAAGATGGTGCGGGACGTCAAGGGGAGTCAGTGGAGTTCCATCAGGGTAGGGGGTGGATGTGATCATATTTCTTCTGACCTGGATGATACGTGCTGCGGCGTGTAAGCTGCACTTAAGGGATGCCAATAAGCCGTCGATGAGGCCATGTTGTAGAGCATTACAAGTGTCCAGCTATGTGAGTGCGAGGGCTTGAACAGCAGTTCGGAAGTCACTTTGTGGAAGAAATGGTTTTACTTGATTTGGAAGAGAGAGGTGGTACCTGGCCATCGTTCGTCTGTCTGACAATGTGTTTGTTGAGGGTGAAGTTGGTGTTCAGGGTGAATCCAAGTGACTTGGCATTCGGTGAAAGCTGGGATTCAGTCATCAAGGTTCATGTCATTGAGCCAGGTTTGTGCTGTAACTTGTTTGTTATCCTTAGAAAATAGCATGAATTCTGACTTGGGGAGGGATGAGCTTCATGTAGGCACTGGATAGCCAGGTCTGGATGATTTATGTTTGATATCTAGAGAGAGAGTACCCCACTATCACCAGGGAACAGGGTACACTGACAATCAGTCAAAGAGAAGTCCCTGGGTGAGCATTCATGTATGGCCTTATTAAAACTCCATACCTGTATTATCTAAGCACTCTATCATCGAGCTTGGAAACTAAACCAAAGAATTTAAATTTCCACACTAAAAATAGGAACGTTCACAGTCTTTTTAATAAAAATATATAACAGATTATACACAATAACAAATTAAAATTTCAAAGGGCGATCTTTGAAAAGATATAATAAAAACAGTTAACCAAAGCAATCAATCATCACAGTTCATTACATTTCATTATATATGCACCCAGATTATTAAATCAAATATTAGACGTCAGAATCATTTGAAGCAAAAATCGCATGCAGAAAATACATAAAGTTACAATAAAAATAATTTCTATAATGTAAAAAACACAAAGCAATTTTCAACGAACCCCTGCATAACGTGGCTTAATGATATTACTACCACTCTCAATTATTTGATCCAAAGGTCATTAGTTCATAAGGAAGTGACATCAATAGTACTACTTTTATAAGTGTATCAATTGTTCACTGGACCTAGTTTGGATTCTACATGAAACACAAATGCGTCGACGCGTTTCGGTGCGTAGAACAATAGATACTGTAGCACCTTCCTCAGGACTGCCGTTTCTTTGGGGTCACCGGCTTCAAAAGGCTGTTGCTAGAACATCCTTTCTGTGAATATATTTGGAAAAAGCAAGGTATCACTGTTTTTTAATAGTTCACGTCATTATAGAATAGTTTCAAAGTCTTGTCACACATTTAATTATACATCCTCTCTTATATCTTATAGTTTTATCGGTTTGTCACATTTTTATATTAAATGTGAATTTACTTCATTTATTCCATACATGTAGCCTTTCTCCAATAAAAGGTTGTATTTTCGCACTCATAGTATATGCACAATATCTGCGTGGCTCATACAATTTATCTTAAGAGAGCATATCATCATCTAATGTCCCTCCGTTTCCTTTTTTGGTGTGGAAATAGGTCAGGAACTTAGGCCAAATATTCTACTGGGGGCCTTATCTAGGTCTTATCATGATACAGCTTTCATCAGAGTGAACAATTCTTAGTTTTTTAAGGTCCTACCATGTAAGTTTAAGTGCAGGACACCTCTGTTGGCGTAGTTTGGAGTTTCAAGTCCTGGCTTCTAATAGAAATTTCAGATTTCCTAGTGAGGGCATAAAGGATAATCTCAGTTTCGTCATGACATAAGTTCTTTCTCTATTATGTACTAGACAGATGAGGCTATTTACCTCTGTGATCTAAAACAAGGGTAGTGGTATGTTTCTTCTTCTCCTTGTTAGTCTGTCCTGGCACTTTCACTTTTCTTGAGCCAGCTACATAGAGATCTGATCAAAATAAGAAGACATAATGCTATTTCTTGCTCTAATGTGGCTTTGTATCCTATTTTCCTCTTTTCTGAGACCACTAGCCCCTTATCCCCACTTGTATATTTAAGCTAATTACCTTATTTATAAAATGTAGAGAGCGGAGGTAATGAGCTTCTCTCCTATGTCAGTGGTGTATAATGGTACTTCCACTCTTCTCAGTCCGCTGAGTTTCCTATCTGTTTGGACAAGGTATGTCACATTTAGAGTTTTAATGGTGTTGAAAGAGCTGAGTCCCCCTCTATTATACATATTAAATTTCTTCTATTTTACCAACAGTAACACTTTAAACCTGTCTTACCTTAAAAATTATTAAAACTTATTTTGGACGGGCATATATCCACGCAGTTTCATCAGTGAACTGGATATGTCCTGAAAGGATAGATAAACGGACGAATATGTATGTGTTTCTAATGTTCATTTATTAATTACATTAGGTCTCCCCCACTTCGGCTCACTGGTTTTAGTGTCTCTCTGTATAATCTGGTGCTTGATGGGTTAAGCTCTCTATGTACACTTTGGGCTATCCTGCATATCCCAACCCCCCAAATGGGTTAGCGGTGGGTGAACTATCACGAGTATATTATTTTCGCCCTTTACTATTTATTGGCGTTCTGTTTAGTTCTCAGGGACGGGTCCACCCTCCTCTTGCTGTTATATAGTTAAGTTGTCGCACTCCCCGTTATCTTCTCTGTTAGTTATCTCAATACACTCGGGGCTTTTTGACATTTTAGTATTTTACCGGCTCGGTCCCCCTCCTAGACCCGCTCGACGGTCACGACTTTACAAAAAAGAGAGACTGCGGTCCCTGTTAAAGGCGAGAGGACGAGGCAGAAGCTCGATTTTCTAACGAAAAAGGTAAGAGCGGGACACCAACCAGATAGAGCATGGGGCTAGTCTCTCTTTTTTGTAAAGTCGTGACCGTCGAGCGGGTCTAGGAGGGGGACCGACCCGTCCCTGAGAACTAAACAGAACGCCAATAAATAGTAAAGGGCGAAAATAATATACTCGTGATAGTTCACCCACCGCTAACCCATTTGGGGGGTTGGGATATGCAGGATAGCCCAAAGTGTACATAGAGAGCTTAACCCATCAAGCACCAGATTATACAGAGAGACACTAAAACCAGTGAGCCGAAGTGGGGGAGACCTAATGTAATTAATAAATGAACATTAGAAACACATACATATTCGTCCGTTTATCTATCCTTTCAGGACATATCCAGTTCACTGATGAAACTGCGTGGATATATGCCCGTCCAAAATAAGTTTTAATAATTTTTAAGGTAAGACAGGTTTAAAGTGTTACTGTTGGTAAAATAGAAGAAATTTAATATGTATAATAGAGGGGGACTCAGCTCTTTCAACACCATTAAAACTCTAAATGTGACATACCTTGTCCAAACAGATAGGAAACTCAGCGGACTGAGAAGAGTGGAAGTACCATTATACACCACTGACATAGGAGAGAAGCTCATTACCTCCGCTCTCTACATTTTATAAATAAGGTAATTAGCTTAAATATACAAGTGGGGATAAGGGGCTAGTGGTCTCAGAAAAGAGGAAAATAGGATACAAAGCCACATTAGAGCAAGAAATAGCATTATGTCTTCTTATTTTGATCAGATCTCTATGTAGCTGGCTCAAGAAAAGTGAAAGTGCCAGGACAGACTAACAAGGAGAAGAAGAAACATACCACTACCCTTGTTTTAGATCACAGAGGTAAATAGCCTCATCTGTCTAGTACATAATAGAGAAAGAACTTATGTCATGACGAAACTGAGATTATCCTTTATGCCCTCACTAGGAAATCTGAAATTTCTATTAGAAGCCAGGACTTGAAACTCCAAACTACGCCAACAGAGGTGTCCTGCACTTAAACTTACATGGTAAGACCTTAAAAAACTAAGAATTGTTCACTCTGATGAAAGCTGTATCATGATAAGACCTAGATAAGGCCCCCAGTAGAATATTTGGCCTAAGTTCCTGACCTATTTCCACACCAAAAAAGGAAACGGAGGGACATTAGATGATGATATGCTCTCTTAAGATAAATTGTATGAGCCACGCAGATATTGTGCATATACTATGAGTGCGAAAATACAACCTTTTATTGGAGAAAGGCTACATGTATGGAATAAATGAAGTAAATTCACATTTAATATAAAAATGTGACAAACCGATAAAACTATAAGATATAAGAGAGGATGTATAATTAAATGTGTGACAAGACTTTGAAACTATTCTATAATGACGTGAACTATTAAAAAACAGTGATACCTTGCTTTTTCCAAATATATTCACAGAAAGGATGTTCTAGCAACAGCCTTTTGAAGCCGGTGACCCCAAAGAAACGGCAGTCCTGAGGAAGGTGCTACAGTATCTATTGTTCTACGCACCGAAACGCGTCGACGCATTTGTGTTTCATGTAGAATCCAAACTAGGTCCAGTGAACAATTGATACACTTATAAAAGTAGTACTATTGATGTCACTTCCTTATGAACTAATGACCTTTGGATCAAATAATTGAGAGTGGTAGTAATATCATTAAGCCACGTTATGCAGGGGTTCGTTGAAAATTGCTTTGTGTTTTTTACATTATAGAAATTATTTTTATTGTAACTTTATGTATTTTCTGCATGTGATTTTTGCTTCAAATGATTCTGACGTCTAATATTTGATTTAATAATCTGGGTGCATATATAATGAAATGTAATGAACTGTGATGATTGATTGCTTTGGTTAACTGTTTTTATTATATCTTTTCAAAGATCGCCCTTTGAAATTTTAATTTGTTATTGTGTATAATCTGTTATATATTTTTATTAAAAAGACTGTGAACGTTCCTATTTTTAGTGTGGAAATTTAAATTCTTTGGTTTAGTTTCCAAGCTCGATGATAGTGCTTAGATAATACAGGTATGGAGTTTTAATAAGGCCATACATGAATGCTCACCCAGGGACTTCTCTTTGACTGATTTATGTTTGAGGCTTTGGCAGTCTGAAACCAAGGAGACTTTTAAATAGACTTCTGTGTCATCAACATATTGGTGACTCTTGATGCTGTTACCTGCGAGTAGAGTACCAAGAGACTCCATGTAAATTTTGACAATGACATGAAACAGTATGGAACCCAAGTGGACTTCCCAGGGAATTGGGCTCTTTTGTGATCGGGAGGTGCTCATGTGAACAAATTGGTTATGTTGGTAATGTTGGAGGACAACTGATGAAGGACATTGACAGTGAATCCAGTTCAAGACTCAAGGGTACAAGTGAGAGTGGGGTGGTCGACTGTATTGAAGGCAGCTGGGAGGTCCAGCAAAATGAGGCAGCAGGTATTATCTTTATCTGTGGTCAAGTAAGCATAGTCTAAGATGTTTAAGGCATCTGTCTCCATGCTGCAGCGACATCTGAATCCAGGCTGGTAGTCGTGTAGGAGATGGTTAGCATTGATGTGATGTGGAATTGGAACACAGACTGCTTCCAGTGATGGTGCTGATGAATGGTAGGTGAAATATGGACTGGTTGTGGCAACGTCAGCAGCATTTACTAAAGATTTCTTTAGGAGTGGGAGGATCTGGCCTGACTTGAGAGCTTCTGGGAAGATGCCTTAAGTGAAGGAGGCATTTTCAATGGTAAGTAGGGGTAAGAGAGTGTTATCAGAGAGAACTTTGGTGAAGAACAATGGTTATCATCTTTGTAAGAAGTTGCTTTGAGGGAGTTGAGTATGTGAGCGAGATCCAGAAGAGTTAGTCCTTTGAAGGCTGATGATTGCTGGATTTTAAGGGAAGAGGTGGGTGTTTGAAACAGGCTTGGTGTCATGGTGTGGTGTTGGATCATGTTTATTTTTTCACGGAATCGTTAATGGCTTTGCAGTTTTCTGTGGAGTGAGGAATAAGTGGACCCGGAGGAAGTTGATGCAGTGCTTGATTGTCTTGAACTGCGTTCTACTTCTGTTGGGGGCTTCATTAATAGAGTTGGTGTAGTACTTTGCTTGGGTTGATGTGATGAGCTAGCTGACTGTTGTGGGAAGGAACTTCAGTATCAAGAGGTGCTCTGGAGTTCTGTTTTTCATCCATTTTCAGTCCTCTCTGCAGATGGATTGTTTATTGTCAGCAAGGTCTTTAGAGCATGAGGGTGTTGAAGGCTTTGGCTTGCACTTTTGTGTTGTGAATAGGCTGCCGATGTTCAAATATCTTTAAAAATAAATTGTTGAAAATGTTTAGAATGGTTCTGTCGTCAGATGTGGAGTTGATATGGTGAGAGACGAGTTCAAGCATTAGTTCGCCTATGGATAAGTCTCTGAAGAATTTGAAGGCTTGATCTTCTCTTTCGTGTTGACCTTGGTTAGTTGGTAGGATGCTGAGCGGAGAGATAGGAATGGTCAAGTGGTCGGTTCTGCCCAAGCATAAGGGTGGTTTACATTGGATTAGTGGTTTGCATTGCCTTGGTGGTTTGCATTGCCTTGGTGGTTTGCATGGATTGTTGGTAATGTTGAGAAGGCAGTGTTGAAGATGTGGTCAATGGAATGTGTTGGGTGTGTGACATGCTCTACCACATTGAGTGCATCAATGAGGTTGAAGATGGAGTCTTTTTTTGTTTTTTGTTTGCTTGTATTAGGGAGGTTAAGTGACATCACACATGCACTCGATTGTCCTCAGATGTCTTCCAGGTACAAACACCGCCCTGTGTAATAATAAGGATAATATTTCTTGCAAGGAAGAGGCGAAGGACGAGTTTAAGCAAGGAAAACGGAGATGGGCTGGCTCTCTAGAAATCAAGATGTCAGTGATTCCACACTTGTAACTAGTTGTTCAGTCTTCTCATGGACTCTGTTATGTTAAAGTGATTTGTAGTGCGTAATCTATGACCTGTGAGAGTATCCAGGCGCTGGAGCAGGAGCCAAGGTCAGGCAGAGCTCCCTATTGAACCAACAGATCTTCAGTTTCTTGCGTAAATTGAGTAGAGATGGTCAGGTCCTGAGGATCGTCCTGCTGACTTGCTTGGTTCTGCTATGGATGGAGGTGTTGCTGATCCTCATGAGGTTGGCGCTGATCAGTGTTCCTCCCAAGTTATAGATATGGTGTGGGCAGGGGTCAGTCAAGGCACCTGAATGGATGGTCTTCAAAATTCCTGTGGTGCCTTCTGTGGTGAGAGGCTTCAGTCTGTTAGTTGATGGATGTGGATGTTCTTGGCATGGGCAGTGATCCGATGAGGGCTTCTGAGGTGGGTTGGGGTTTCAAATTACTCTAGATCTTGTGTATTTTATAATGGAAAAACTCCGAGAGGTTGTTGCAGAGGTCCGGTGATGTGTTGGTGGCTGCCGTGGGTTTGAAGAATTCTCTAACTATGTTGGAGAGTTCTTTGCCAGATTTGTAGCAGGATTCCTCTCACAGTGCGAGGGCTGCTTTCCTGGCTGCTTTAATCTGGGCATGATATCTTCTGAGCGTGGATTTGTAGGTGCCTCTTATGGTGCTGTCTTAGCTGGTTCTCAACTCCTCTCCAGCTGCTTACAATAATGCTTGGAGTTTCCTAGGTATTATGTGTACCAGCAGGCTTGCATGTTTGTTCTTCTTTGCCAGACTCCCTTCAGGGGAGCCAGTGAGGTTGGTGCAGCCTGAGATCTAGTTGTTGAACATGGCTATGTTGTTCTGTAGGTGGTTGGTGAGGACAGGATGGTTGCATTTGACGATGTGAGTCGAGTCCGCCTTTGCTATCTTGTTTCAGCTGTGTCTGAGGTTGCCGGCTGGGTACGTCTTTCCGGAGTGTAGTGTGTTGAAGTGTACAATGAGTGGTCCATCCATGTGAGCGGGGAGAGGTAAATGAAGGGACCTTGTTGCTAGCTGAGAAGGCGGGTCCGAGGGGGTGTCCTGCGTTGTGGGCCGGGTCTTGGAAGAGCTGTGTGAGTCTGATGTTGCAAGGCCCTTGTGAAGGGCGTTCGAGTTGGGGTGCATCGAGATGAAGGTTGAAGTCGTTGAGCAGTAAGAATTAATTGGCGATGATGTCAGTGAGGAGTTTGCTGAAGGTGGTCAGTGTGCAAGGGTGTTTGCGATGGTCGTGGTGTGGCTGACTTGTAGTCAAAATGCATATGTTCCATGAACGCGGTGGGTTCCTCAGTGGAAGTGATGTAGCTGATGGGCTCTCTAAGAATGATTGCAAGGCCTCCTCTGGGTATGTGGTGCCTGTCCTGGTGGGCGATCATGTAGCCTGGCGGGACTGCCGAGTTGATGGCTAGGTTGAATGCAGGGTTGAGCCAGGTTTCTGTGAGAAAAAGGATGTCCGGGGAGTGCCTGTTGATGAGGTATGAAACCTCGGTGACATGCTTACAGAGAGATCTGAAAGTGACAATGAGCATATGAAAACGTCCTGCCGTGGAGTGAGGTGTAGCGCGATGGCACCTGTCGCGGCAGCATTCGATGTTGCGTGCTTTTAGGTCTGAGGATGTGTAGAGGCAGAGGTCAGGTGGACCAGGGTTCGTAACGCTGGGCATAGTCCAGGCATGGACGAATGCAGATGGGCTTGCCTTTGGCAGAGCGCAAAGTGGTCGCCGTTAAGTAGATCCTGGGAGGGGAAGGTATGCGGGTGGGGCTAGGGATGGATTGGAAGCAGAAGGCAGGAGAAGGCACCTGAAAGATGCGGGAGAAACCGATAAGGAGAAAGGGAAGGGTGGAGATGGGAAACCGTGGGAATGAAGGGTGGGAGAGTCCCTAGACTAGAGATAGGGGAGAAATGGAAGCAAAAGGAGGAGAAAAACAGTCCTGGGCACAAGAACGAGGCAAAGCACAAACGGGCACAAAAACGAGGTGAAGTGAGAATGAAATGAAAGCACAAGTGAGAGCATAGAGAAGCGACAATGGCGGAGAGTGCGAGATGAGGGTCAAAAAGACCGTGAGTGCATTAGGCAGATGGGCTCAATGCGAGAGCCCATAAAGGAGGCACAAAAGACGTGTGCGCGAGTGGACAGCACGTGACATGACAGAGGGAAAAGGGTGAGAGAGAGAGTCAGAAGCAACAGAAGCAGGCACATGAGAGAGAGAGAGAAAATGAGTGCAGTAAGGCGCGTGTGTGAAATTAGTGGAGAGGCGAGACGAAAAGCAAATCCAACAGCAGGGAGAGAGGTGGAGTGCAACCAGGCTGTACCTCGAGGCAGATGGCCGGGTCCAAAAGAGCCTTGGAGTATTTGGTTGACCAGTTCATATAAGTCAGAACCTGTCTGTTGTGGGAGATTGGACTACGGAAAAATCTTAAGGCCCCAGAGGCAGGTAGCCACTGATAAATCAGGTAGTTATTGACGGAGCAATCAAATGTCTAGCTTAATTTCCTGATAGGCCTTTGGTCCTTAGTTCACCAAGACAAATCATGTGAGCAGCCACAGCCTACATATGGAACAAAAGAAAGGTACGACGTGCAACTATGTAGAAATGTGATATCCCTTGCGCAGCAGCAGGCTGGCATGAATAAACTGAAGTGCAAGATATTGGTTAGTCTTCTTGCCATGGGACCTCTGTTGATGGGCCATCCTGAACCTCTTTTACTTTTTAGGAAGCACGAAACGGTCATTCCCAGCGAGGTTCCCCTTGTTCAAGAACTCACCACCACGCTGCGAGAGTGGGCTGTCATCTGGCACAAGCTCTATGTTGTAAGTTACTCATCTAAGTTTAATTATGCTTAATTATTACCCACACACCATGTTTTTCAAAAAAGTCTCAGGTTGACCACCTACCCCTTCCAGCATGCTCCAAGTTTATTGTATCTGAAATGTGTCTACACCTGTGATCCCTTGGTTTTCCTTTCAGCTCAGGCTTACAGTCTGCTGGGTTTTTGATCTTCATCAACCCCAAGCATCTTATTTCCGATATTAAATGTTGTTGTAGCTTAATATGTATTGAAATTCCAACGCAAGTCTTTCACAGATAACTAGACAGTTTCCAATCAGTGTCAGCCATCAGTTGTTCTGAGCACAGTGTGAAATGACTTTAGTGGAGTTAGTCTTATTTCTGTTAGATGTGCTCAGCTTTCCTTGTGCAAATGTGGATTCTCCACTCACTGAAACCACCATCAACTCATGCAGACATCTGCAAAGTTAACAGACTGCTGCCTAATTGAGAGGCTAATGTTTGCAAGCACTGATAGTTTCAGAACTCTACGCCCTTAATTATAACACAGTTTCATCACTCCTTGGTCTCCAAGTGAAAAAGTTAATGCAGGTGGGAAGACCACTGTCCCTTGTTCCCTGATACAAAAGTATATGACACATGCCAGCAGGCTCATTTGAAGGGTGATCTGGCACCTACTACTCAGTCCCCACTTCTCCTTCGTGTGCACACAACCTCACAAGGCCCACAACTCAAACTGTGGAGCCCTCTAGCTTCTCTTGCAGCTCCTTGACACCAGATGACTTCTCTCTCTCTCTCTCACCACACACAAACACTTTCAAGTGAGCTACATTGTCTTGTCTAGAGTTAAATTTAAATTACATGTTTCAATTCATCCCTTCTGCTTGGACACTATCGACTCATAATACTATTTATACCTAGCATAAATAATTAAACATTGAAAGAAATGTAAGGCAGCATGATGAATGTTGGCAAACAAATATTTACTAGGTAAGAAGCTATAGTGAACGAGGGATTTTTAGGCGTACAGTAAAAGTACCACTACCTTATTTCCCTTGAACTGGGTTGAATCCCGTATCTCGGTTGAAACATCACAGCATTTTCCACTGGTGACTTTACTCACAAGTTTCTACAGAGACATTCAGATTTAAATTGTGAAAGCAAAAGCATATTATGGTTGGGCAGTCTCCAGCCCTTACATATCAATTTCCAAAACATCTATAAACATAAGTCATTTTTCATTGAAGTAAGACATTTAAATTGTAATTTGTCTCCTGTGCTTTGATGCTCATATGATAAATGTATTAGTTTACTTATTGAGCATTTCTTTCACAAAGATGATAGGTTGCAAAGTCGTACGTTAATTGAGCATTAGAGACAAAAATGTTAGTGGACTAGATTAAAAAAAGGTATTTGTTCTACATAAATATCATCAACTGCGAGTACAACTTCATGTTAGTGATTCATCAAACATAAATTTGCTCTAGCCAACAGATTTTACTGACAATTACAATTTCGCTATTGTGGTTGCATTTTTTTCTGTTGATAAATCAACTCGCATGAGTGGTTTGTGGGAGTTCGAGGGCGGAGTTACCTGTCAAAGCAAGTAAACACCTACAAACATCTAGGTTTATGTGTGTTCACAATCGTTTGTCAAACATATTACTACTGTGGAATTGGTTTAAGATTTACTCAAAGCAAGAGTAAGTCTTTATCTAAAATAGGATTTCACAGGGAACAATCCTAAAAGTTGTGGGACTGCAGGTAAATGGGCCTCTCTACAGATAAAACAAAACTCTACCTGTAGAGAAACTATGAAAAACATCAATCCTGAAAAGTGGAAATATGTTTCTGTACACTACATATGTGAGATAAATGTTCCCACAACTATTCAACTGTCTCATTCTAGTAACACTCCTGGAGATATATGAGAATTCCAAGAAAAGGTACAAATTTATGTAAGCATAAGCTTGCAAGTGTAAATTTTGTGAATCGGACCCAGAGAGGTGATCGGTAATTTGTAGACCAATACATAGCATACAATATTGCAATGCACACGTTACCATTAAATATTTTTACAATTTAAGGAGCTGAAAGATAAAGTGATGCTTGTTAGAAGCTAAATCATGTTATAGAACCTAGGCTTCTACTTTGTGAAGGTCAGCAATTTAGCCACTTGACTGTACCCTTCCTGAGCTCCTTACTGCTGTCGATACCAAATACCGAGAAATACCCTCCGTTGTTCGGGTAAAAGTAGCAGTCGGGTATGGATTCATGCATGACACATTTTGAGAGGTTTCTTCACCCCATCTATCTGCAGTTGGAAGACAGGGGGCACATGAATCCTTTAATGGAAATGTTCTCGAGGTATGTGGAAAGTGTAATACTCTATCCATGGCTGACACTAAAATGGCATAACCTGGTAAACATAAAACATTGTTTTGACTGGATCTTTGTGAAGGAAATGTTTTGAGGAGCTCTACCACAGGCATCTTGATGATACGAAAAGGGCAATTTACATGTTGACAATGAAACCGGGGTAATTTGGCTGCAATCTAAGAATAAGGAAGGATGCAAGCAATCCATAAAATAATAATCTCATACATGAAAATTGATATTACTTCTTGGAATGTACTTAGTGATCAAAACAACAGAATTAAGAACATACCTTTCAACAAGCACAGAGGAATGGACTGTGTTCTTGAAATATAACACAGCTTAAGGTAAAAAGCTTATTTTGTACCTACCCCAACAAATCTTTGCGTGCGTTGAGACTGTTACCGTTTATTGGAGCAGCAAAGAAGAGCAAGAATCTGTCTATGTATGGTACCATCGCTCGCTGTGCAAATATTGGTGTGCCAAAAAAGGGTATATAAAGGTAATTTGCCCTTTGTACATTTCTCAGGAAACATATCTGTTTTTTGTGTTTAAAAAAGAAAACCTGATTGTTAAATGTTTGGATTGACATGCTAGAAGTGAATGGTAAGAGGTTCTTACTAGTTCTGGTGTTAGCCAAGAACTTTTGATTTTACTAAAATTATACATATACTATATTTACTTTCTTGGGCTATCAGAGAGTCCTCTTCATATGTTGCCCTGTTGTAGTGCAATTCACATTTTCCATTGCCCTCTGAAGCATACATCATGGGCCAAAACCCACTTCATCCATTGACTAACTTTACTGAGAGACAATTTATACCAAAGTAGTTCCTTTCATTGGCAGGGACTACGATGACAATGCTTGCTTTTTGAAACCCAAAACATTTTCTTTTTCTTTTAGCAAATTGTTTTTGGTTTTTAACGACGAGGGCCAGCTGCTCCCTTAGAAACATAGTTTTACAAAAACACGACAAAGCCAAAACAAGCATTGAGAAAGCCAAAAGACTGGAAGTCAACACCAGATCAATTGGCTTGCCAATGCTTGATTTTCAGTTGCATCGTGTTTGCCTGCAGGTCATATTATGTAGATAGCATCTATGTCTGACACATTTTTCCTACCAGCAAGATACTTATTGCTACTGATAGTGGAACTTTCAGTTCTTCCATGGTGCTGCTACCAATTTACCATTTGTTTGTCCATTCTTTTAGAATGATGACAAGACGCTGTTCCGACACGTGCAGCAGATGACGTACAGCCTGATTGAGTGGCGGTCCCAGATCCTGTCCGGCACGCTTCCCAAGGATGAACTGGCCGAATTGAAAAAGAAAGTCACTGCGAAGATTGACTATGGCAACAGGTACAGTGCAGTTGCAGTGTTATGTTATGTTAAACTTACACAGATTCATACACCAGGAAGGCCTGAACTAAAAAGAGAGATCTAATCTATGCTAACCTGAAAAAGCCACGTCTTTAGCTTTTTCCGGAAGGCTGGTTCTGAGCATTCTAATCTCAGACAAGATGGAGAGTATTCCACAGTTTAGGGTCCAGGAAACTGAAAGAACAACTTTCCATACGTGCTTTTTCCGCAGTTAAAACTATTGTGAGCACCGCTTGAGAAGATCTAAGACTTCTGGAAGGGCGATAGTCCTTAACCAGAGAATGCAGATAGCAGGGGTCTTGTTGTTCAAAATTTTATTCATAAATCAAAGTGGGGAGGTAGAATTTATAGATCCACTCAGCTTCCAGGCTGTACAATCAAAAAATCAAGTGGAGAGTGGATCACTCGATACTAAAGCACCAGGGTTCTTTTAGAGACCTTCTTAAAAAACCCTCGCACACGCACGTAAGGGATGTGGTGGTATATCTTGATTCTCCACCGTTATACGTAGCGTGGGTGCATCATCATAGGGCTTTTATACAGTCGTATACAACCTCCACCCGAAGGTAACCACTGGCATTTGTAGCAGTGTCCAGAAACACTTCCGGGGGTAGCGTCAGCACAAGCAAGGAAATCCCTGAGAGCTGGCGAAGGAGGAGAGTTTCTCAACCCCTGAAGGAAGTATTATCTACAGACTTGAGAGGTACTACTGTCCTTACAAACGATAGAGTGGAAAACTGAACCACTGCTGTACTACACAAATTGTCCAAGTATTTTAAATTGACATCTCGGTCCTGAAGAAAGCCCCTTAGACCCGGCTGGGCATAGTGGAGCTGAAACATGTCGACCAATCTTGAACGAATTTACGTATAGTGGATCCAGTTACACGATCCACATCTATACAGAATAATCCTTTTAATAATTCTTGAATCACTTATTTTATTAAAGATTTCCTTTGTTGATCCAAGGATTTTTCGACTCACCACTTTATTGTTATTATTTTTTTATTTTTTTTGGGAGCACTATTTCTGGACACTGCTACAAATGCCAGTGGTTACCTCCGGGTGGAGGTTGCATACAACTGTATAAAAGCCCTATGATGATGCACCCACTCTACGTATAATGGTGGAGAATCAAGATATACCACCTCTTCACTTACGTGCGTGTATGAGGAGTTTTTAAAAAGGTCTCCAAAAGAACCCTGGTGCTGTAGTATCAAGTGATCCACTCTCCACTTGATTTTTTTGATTGTTAAAAATTTGATGGCAGAAGCATAAAGCTTTAGAAGCCAATCTCTTCCTCATTGCAAGCAGTAAAGCTTTGCAATTACTTGGCCCATAGAAGAGTGTCTTGGGATGTCTGGTAGCAAGTATGCAGCAGCATTCTGTGCCTTTTGAGGCTTCCTTAATCTTCCTATGGTAGTACCTAAATATAGTACATTCCAGTTGTCCAGTTGTGATGTGATCATGGCCTGGAACCCTGTTTTCCTGGTGGCTTCTGGGAGAAGACCTAGAATCTTCTGCAGCATTATCAGGATGACACAACCGGTACCAGCAAGGGTGGATATCTGATTGTCAAAGGTAAGATTGGTGTCAAACAAGACGCTGAGATTTTTACCTTTCTGTTTTTTAATCGGGACCGGTCCTAGTAGAACTGGACACCATGCTGTGGACCAGATAGAGGATTTTTTCACCAGAACCAGA
This sequence comes from Lissotriton helveticus, assembly GCF_964261635.1. Lineage (NCBI taxonomy): Eukaryota > Metazoa > Chordata > Amphibia > Caudata > Salamandridae > Lissotriton > Lissotriton helveticus. The sequence continues at coordinate 724,161,206 of NC_136072.1, forward strand.
CCTCGATTTTCCCAGCATACAGTTTGAGGCAACTGTGATCCATCCATTCTGCCAATCTGATGAGACAGGATCAAAAATAAGCAGCCCAAAACCCTCATCCTGCGTCAAAGTAATAATAAGCTGTGTGTCACTGACGTATGACACAATTTTAAAGCCCTAACGCTCGATCACATCAGCTAGGGGGCGCATATAAAGATTAAACAACGGTGAGCTCAGTGCTAAGCCCTGTGGTACTCCCTGCTGTAGCGGAAAAACCCTTGATGAGTAAGGCTGTTGCTCTACCTACAAGGTACGGTTATGAAGAAAGGAAGCCAGCTATCTCAAAGCAGTGTCACCGATACCGTACAAGCAGAGCTGTTCAAGCAGAAGGCCATGGGATATTGCATCAAGCGTTGCACTTAGGTCCCGCATAATCAAAGCAGTGGTGTTGCCCTCATCAGAAATTAGTCTAAGAGACTCATAAGCTAACAACAATGCAGATTCCTTGCTGTACTGAGGATGGAAACCAGATTGAGTCTCCTGCAAAAAATCTTTAGACTCAATAGATTTCATCAGCTGATGATTAACCACTTGGATGCTAAGGCATGTTCATGGGGTCAATGTAATTTCCATTTAAATCAATGGTCTCTCCATGACAAGCTGGGCTCTTCATGAGCGTCGAAGGGGTTAATATATTTTTCCGCTACTTTAGAAAAGAACGGAAGCAGGGAAATAGGTCTAAAGTTTTCTGGCTTATATGGATCCAATGTAGGTTTTTTTAAAAGAGGGACGACAAAGGCATGTTTCCATTTCAAGAGAATCTAACCTGTCGAGAAAGACAGGTTAAGCAGGTTGCAAGACCCCTGAAGGATAGCCTCCGTGCCCCACTCCAGAATCGTAGGTGAGGCCAAATCAGTTAGTGCACCAGACTTTACTTTAGGTAACAGAGTCTGCAGCTCTGTCAGAGACAAAGCCATTCCTGGAATCTGATGGAGTAAACCAGGATTCAGGACAAGCAGCCCCCCTAACGTCCTGAGGGAACGTAGCATAGGTATAGAGATGATAGACTTTATCATAGAAAAATTGGGCAATCAGATTTTAGTTGTCCACTGACAGGGCAATGTGTGTGGAGACACGCACAACTGTGCAACTAGACCATTTGAGGATCGATGGCAGGACAGTGAGAAATTAATGAAGCCAACTTAATTGTCTGCCTGCTTTCCATTGAGTGAAAGAAGAACCTCCCAAACATTTTTACTTTTGGGAGCCCTCAATGAATGACTACTGGGCATCAGGGACCCCACCCCCCTAGCAGTTTCTACGAATGGAATCCTAAAACATTGTGCAAAGCTACAGAATCATGTATACATGAAACATGAATACATTATAAAATATTTAGTACAGAGACAAAATATATACAAAAATCTAAACTTTTGTTGCTATAGGAAGATTGGAGCATTTCAAATTGTGGATTCATTTATAAGTGCCAACGCAATATGTTACGCTTTATCATACTGCTTTGTCTGTCTTGATTCTAATGTATGCTTTTTGTCAATGCCTATTAGTGCTTAAATTGATGTCACCATTTGTGATCCCTACTGTTCACTGTACTTGACCTGCTCCCAGGAAGCAAGCAAAGGATATCTACTTATTTCATAGCAAAACAAAGGGAAATAAAAAGAGAAAACAAAGGAGTTAAAAATGCTGTTACCAGTTATCCGTATGGGTTACATTTACAACTGCATTTCTTTTTAGTCATGGTATTGTTACATTGTGTTGCCCCCAGGTCTACCCCGTTTCCCGCCGCATGAACTCAACCTCCCAGAAAAGTAACAGATCAGATACTCCACCCCCCATAATATTACAATATTCGACTCAAGTCCAACTGCGTGCCCCAGGTTCTTCCTTATGAGTTCATCAGCGTGTATCAAATTCTCATTCATTCAATCGCCCATTGATGCCGTGGGCTAACCCATTTCTTCCCTGCCTTCCCCTTGTGACTCAGGATTCCTGCCTCTATGTTACCCTTGAGTCCTCAAATTTTCCATGTTGATTTGCGGAGGCCTATAACTTAGAAGGTCTGAGATTTCTTGTATCATCTCTGCTCACGTTATCAGGTCATCTACAAGTTTTTTGTCCCATCTTACGAGTCTCATGTGTGCCTCCTCCGCAGTTGACCAATCTATTAGGTCCCTTTCCTATCCGCAAATGCTCTCGGGCTTGCCCAGTGTGTGTCTGTGCGCTGCTTGGCTAGTATTGTGCCTAGTTTAAACATTTTATCTGTATATGTTTTTGTTTTTTTTGTCCCTAGGAAGGATATTTAGGATATAGCTTTGAGTGCTGCCACCCTTTGTGCATTTGTCCGGGCCACCTTTTGCCAGAAGATTTGAATCACGTGGCATTGCAGGTCATGTGCAGGGAGCCTGCATCTCTCTGTCCACAACTTCCGCAGTTTCCCGGGATAGTTGGAACGATTGTGTGTTGGTTTGCCGGAAGTATGTCAAATGGAAATATTTGTATTGTCTAAGCTTGAATCTTGCATTATTAGGCCGTATGTACTCATCCCCATACGTCCTGCCTTTGACTGTTAGTTCTCCCTACAGCACCATGTACCATTTGCAGTATTACAGAACGTGCCTCAGGGGTGCAACAGGCATGTGTGCCCGCTTTGCGTGCCCTGGGGCACTTTTGTATTACATAAAGGTCTGCAGACACCTGTGAGGCCCCTTCTGTAATACCGATAGCAATGGCGCATGTATAGCCAGGTCTTGTGGCTTAGTAGATTAATGCTTTCACTGTAGGGGCGTGTGTTTGACCTCATGGTCACAGGTTAAAATCCCGGCGGGTCCACTCAGTCTTTCATCTTTCTGAAGTCCATAAAATGAGTACCATTGAGTTTGGTAACAATAATCATGTTATTCAGCCCCAAGAGGCCTACGGGTGAATGTGCACATTACAAATACACGTTATGTTATGTTATAGCACCAGTGCGATCAGCAGAGGATGTTCTCTCAATTGTATGAGGGTGTGGCTCCATGCAAATGAGGGAATCGCTTTGCCTCTGCACACGCACAGTATTTTAGACACGAGCGCAGAGGCAAAGAAGCTGTCAGGAGGCGCACTGACAGTGCGTCATCTGGAAGGTATCCCAATTGAGGTTGGAAAGGGGGTCTCTGGACCCCCCAGACATCCCCTTGCAGGTGGGTGTAGTCACTTACTGCACCCGCATGCAAAGGGATCTCAAATCCCTCTTTAAAGTGAAGGCGGATTGCCCCTTCACAGAGAAACAAGAGAGCAGCTTTAAAACAGCTGCTCTGTATTCCTCTTGAATCAACTGCCCCGGAAGCAGCTCAAGTTCGTGGCTGCCCTAAAGGGCAGCACATTCTACATGATAGGGCTCACTTTTCCGGTTTGCACACAGCGCACCTACTTAAAGGTGCGCTGTGGGGCAAACAGGAAAAGTGCACCCTATCGTTACTAGGGCCCCATGCGTTTTGGGTTAGTAATGAGGTAGCTGGCTTGTCTGCTTGCAACTCCCGGCCGGTATATATGAGAAATTAGACGTGTGTATCCCGGGAGGACGAGCAGCATATCCATTGTGTTGCACTCCATGTTCGCCTCCGGGTAAGAGGTCCATATCCCTTAGCAGTGTGAGCTAACTTTACGTATTGGAGAAATTGCCCTACGTTTGCGCTCAAATATCGCCTGATCCTCATCGGATGCGATAAATCGGTTTTCTGGGTGTAGGTCGGCCATTGTTAAATATCCCCCTCTCTTCCACGTCTCCATTGACATTGCTGTGGCAATCGTTGCAAATGTGGCGGTGTCCCAAAGAGGCATGTCCTGCGCAAAGGGCAGGCGATTGAGTGCTTTTGTGATAGCCCTGTCCCACGTGTTACCGATGTGGAGGATAATGTATAGGTGGCCCTATCTCGCACTCTCAATAGGTCAAGCATTAATTTGCAACGCAATACAATGTTAATAACCATTTTATCATGATTGCTAATAAGTTAAATATCCTGTCAACAAGTGCATGATTTTCTTAGCTATTTAAGACTATCAAGATCTTTAACAGCATCCATTCTCTCTTCTCTGTGACCCAGAGGTGAACGAACCTCACATACAGTGCACATTACATTAAAAGTTTCCTTAATTGTTTTTCAGCAGCTTATTATCTAACTGCCATGCTTCTTTCTCTGACAGCCGCTATGTAATAGTCTAGGAAAATAGACATAAACCAAGAAGTTTATTTCTTTTTTGCTTGTCTTGAGTAGGTCAAATAAACAAAAATGTTCATGTGAGCAAGGAATTTTGTAGGCACTCATTAATTGTTCCTTTTTAGATCTTAACTACTGAAAGCAGTAGCTGTCTCTCTTGGCAAGAAATGTTGTCTTCAATATCTTACATATTCTTAGAGTGGGTTTTGAGTCAGGCCTTTGTATGTGATTGGATGCCTTGTTTTTTTTATCCCGCTTTCCTGCTCTGGTGACTTTCCACCCGTTTCTTGAGTTTGTACTGTCCAGGTGCATTTCTGTGCCAAAGCCTTCAGAATGGTTGGGTTATATCCTTCCACTCAATACTCCAGGGAACCTTTTTCTTGTGTTGTAAGTGCTTTTTCAATTATAATGTTTTATGACTACCCGGAAGCTCCCAAGTGCTGCTGGACCTTTCATGTACATTTTCTCACTTTATTTTGTCATTTTATTTAACCACTCTGAACATAGATACCCACCACGTTCAAACGGTAAATTAAAATGTCTGCTGTATATCACGATGCATGCACACGTCTGTGTCATGATATATTCATGTGCTTAAGTCATAATGCACATGATCCCCTTTTGTATCGCTTTGTTCGCCCTAAGTTGGCAGGGTATTCTCAGACGTGAATCCCTTGTTCACTTGGCCACTGGATTCAAGATAGCCTGGCTGATGAGGATTATGAATCCGAAACCGGTCCCAGGATGCTTGTTTCCGGTCCAGGGAAGACATGGCTTGGCAGTTCGGGCTGGACTGTTCCCATGAGGCACAGGGTCAGACTGATTTGCATATAGCCATGTCTGAACTGGGGTGGCTGAGTGAACTAAAGAATGGTGATGGATTAAATCCAGATCAGTTGACTGGGGGTGAGTGTTTGATTTGCTCAAACGCTCCGTCCATCATCCCCTTTTGTATCGCTTTGTTCGCCCTAAGTTGGCAGGGTATGCTCAGACGTGAGTCCCTTGTTCACTTGGCCACTGGATTCAAGATAGCCTGGCTGATGAGGATCATGAATCCGAAACCGGTCCCAGGATGCTTGTTTCCGATCCAGGGAAGACATGGCTTGGCAGTTCGGGCTGGACTGTTCCCATGAGGAACAGGGTCAGACTGATATGCATATAGCCATGTCTGAACTGGGGTGGCTGAGTGAACTAAAGAATGGTGATGGATTAAACCCAGATCAGTTGACTGGGGGCGAGTGTTTGATTTGCTCAAACGCTCCGTCCATCATCCCCTTTTGTATCGCTTAAGTCATGATGCACAGCAGCCATGTTTGAATGGAGTCTCTTTAACAGGAAAGCCATCCCAAGATGTCTGTGCAAGCATCTCAAAACTTGTGTTTGCATGAGGGTGGTCACAAGTATTGGCAAAGCCGATAGCTTAGACACTTTTAGCCGAGACTTATTGGCATTGACAGTACCTGTTTTAGGAGTATTGTATCCCAAAACTGTGGTACTCCGTAGCACTAATTAGTGTATTCCTTGCTTAAATTAAACCAATTGAAATGTGTTATATTATTGTGTCTTATTATCTCTTACCGCTTGTGGAATGTGCTTCCTTCTCAGAATTTTGGGTCTTGATTTGGTAGTTCGAGATGAAAATGGGAACATCATTGATCCAGACCAGGCCAACACCATTCGACTCTTTCGATACCATGAGACAGCCTCCCAACGCATTGATGAACGAATACAGGAAGAGAAGGTATTCTGGTATAATCCCAGACATTTATGATGACTGTCCCCAAGAATATGCCATTTTTTCTCAGTAGTAGCTTTTTTAGAGTTTCAATTATCTGGACCTTCGTTCTTTTTCCTACCAGAACTGAGAGTTCTTGTAAACGGTTTTCTTTGATAAGTGTTGTACAAAAACTCATATAAACATATGTCCCAGGAATTTGCTATATTGGCTTCTGGTTAGATCTAGAAGGAAGTTCAAGTCCTAGTTCATCTTGCTTCTTCTATCCACATACAGACAATTCATTCATGTGACTTCCTGCCAACCAGAAATCTCCTCTGCAGACTCACTTGTCAATGTGCCAAAGTTTACACTGGCCTAAAAGAGAGACAGTTATTTTTTTAAAGAGGGTTTAACATCCTGTCCCTCACACTGAGGTATTTCTCATCGTACAGAAGTATACAGGAAATGCATGAGTAAATTCTTATAATCCTCTAGAAATACTGCAGGCAGTATTGCCCTTCTATATTTAGCACGGCAGAAGGAGAACAGTTTTATGCTAAAGTCTAATCAAGGGGAGCATCCTTTGGAGAAGTTCTGAGCTTTGGGCGCGAATCTTGAGACGCATAAAACAACAAACATATTGCGGCCGGATTTGTCATTGTCAGTGAGACTTGGGTTGCTTTGGTTTATGTCTTTACTTCCCTCATCACTGGTATCCTCCAGTGCAGTGTTGTTCTCCCCACTCTTTGTTGGACTTCATTATAATCCCTTCTCCATTCGTGCTGTCCTTTGGAAGGTCTGTGTCTCTTTTCCTCATTCCCTGGGTCTGCAGCCAGAACGTCTCTTCTCCGATGCACATTTTCCACAATGATGACTGTCTGCAAGTCTTTCATTAAAGTGACAATGTGACACATGACCCCTCTTTTAGGAGTTTTCCGCTTAATTGCCTTTTCCTCAACCTCCATCCAGCCTCTCGTCCACTAAAATGCCTCCTTCCTTCCCAAAATGATCCTTGCCTCTCATAAGCGTCAATTCACCAAAATTCCAGGGGTAGCAGAAGTGACAGCACGCACCATTTGACCTTTACTTTGACTCGCACACATTCACACAATCTCTATCAGATGAGCACGCTCACCTGCAAGCACACATATAAAATGCATTTATAATGTTTTTTACTTCTCTTAGTTGCCAGATAGGGTCATATACAAGAAAATTATAATCGATATGTTATTGATCTAATAATAAATAATGTTATTTACTATTTGTGTAATACAAAAAATTGACAGAAAAACAGGAAAATGAGCTCCAACCAACGTCCAATAGGACGACTTGTCCCTGTGTTGCAGGCACTGATTTTGTCACCTCTGAGGCCAGGGGTTGCAAAGGCAGTGCCAGGGGTCGCAAGGGGCAAGCCAGGGGTCGTAGCTGCAACCCCTGGTGGCCCCTGAATGACGTCCATGGTGCCTCTTGTGTAATCATTCTGCAACTCCCCGCAGCCCAGAATCCTCTGCTAGAATGTCTGTATTTGACCCTCATCTTTTTTTAGGTGTACATACGGCCAACTCTATCTACTGTCTTGGAGGCCTCCATGAGAACGGCTCTAACGAAGGCAATGTTATTTGAATGAATGAATGAGGGGGTTTGTATAGCGCAGGACTCACCCCTACAGGGGTATCTACGCGCTAATAGCGAAACACAAAAAAAGAGGTGGTAAGATAGCCGGGCTAAAAAAAGTTCAGTTTTCAGTAGTTTTCTGAATTTAAGCAAATCAAGACCCATGCGTAGCGCAAAGGGGAGTTTGTTCCAAAGGCGTGTGGCTACATAGGCAAACGCATTGCCACCCGCACTGAGCTTGTTGATCCGGGATACCACCAGCAGAGCCTTTCCACTAGAACGTATCTGTCTGTTGGGATGATAGGGGAGAAGACTATCGGTCATGTATCTTGGACCACTGTAATTGAGAGTTTTGTGAATCAAACAACACATTTTAAACTTGATTCAGCTTCGAATGGGAAGCCAGTGTAGGCTTTTTAGTAATGGCTGGGAAGGAGTTCTGGGTGGTTGATTTAGATCCAGTCGAGCTGCCATATTCAGCACTACCTGGAGCCTATCTGGTGTCCCCTTGTTCGCTGCACCCAGAAGTGCGTTACAATAGTCCAGTCTTCTAAGTACGAGGGCTTGGAGCAGGGTCTTGGGTGCCGATAGGGGGAGAAGATCGAACACACTCCATATGAACTATAATAAACCAAAACAGCTACCTGACATGACTGCCACCTGCTTCTTCATAGCTAGAGAAGGGTCCAAATAAACTCCTTAGTTTTTTGCCTTGTTAGTAGGCACAGGAGCAGGGCCTAATTCTACCGGCAACCACTCTAGGGACCAGAGAGGTTGAGCTTTGCCAAAAAGGAGGATTTCAGTTTTGTTGCCATTCAACTGGAGAAAGTTCTTTGACATCCAGTTGGAGATTGCGTGCATGCCCTCTGCAAACTTCTGTTTAGTATCATCCGAGTTATCAAATGAGAACAGGTGCTGCGTATCATCTGCACATGAAAAAGGAACAAAGCTGTGATCTCTGATAATCTGTGCCAGGGGAACCACATGTATATTAAATAACGTGGAACTAAGGCACAATCCCTATGGCACCCCTTTGTTCAGAGGATTAGCTCTGGAGTGAAATTTCCCCAGATTTACAGTTTGGGTGCGTTGTTCCAGGAAGCTGGAAAACCACTGAAAGGCAGGCCCCACTACAACGATTCGATACAAAAGGGGATGATGGACGGAGCGTTTCAACAAATCAAACACTCACCCCCAGTCAACTGATCTGGGTTTAATCCATCACCATTCTTTAGTTCACTCAGCCACCCCAGTTCAGACATGTCTTCCCTGGACCGGAAACAAGCATCCTGGGACCAGTTTCGGATTCATAATCCTCATCAGCCAGGCTATCTTGAATCCAGTGGTGTCTTCCCTGGACCGGAAACAAGCATCCTGGGACCGGTTTCGGATTCATAATCCTCATCAGCCAGGCTATCTTGAATCCCACTACAACGATTTCCATTAATCTTTGTAGCAGGCTATGATATGCCACAGTTTTTTCCTTTCTGTATCCCTCTCTTGGACTGTGTTTTTTCTGTATGTACAGAATCAAGAAAAAACTATTATAACTTGTATTTTTCATGGAAACATTTTGATTGACAGATTTTTAACCTATAAAGAGTTTTATTAATGCAAATGTTACTGTTTACTTCAACTGCAAGCTCCTTTAGCATATACATTATTAGCACCATATTATCCCTCAAATTCATGTTTTTTCCCAATAAAGTTACCTTGGAGTGCAGAGAAGCTGCACTGTTTTAGCCCAAGGCTTCCTTACTTAACTCTTCTTTTCATTCTCTACCTCTACAGTCCCTGCGGCAGAATGGTGATGTACGAAGGCAGGCATTGTTTAGCACCATGCACACTTACAGCCTATATGTCAACCTCAAGAACTTTGTCTGCAACATTGGTGAAGATTCGGAGCTGCTGATGTCTCTGTATGACCCGGAGCAGTCTGAATTTATCAGGTACACATTGTAGGAAATCTGATTCCCAACCTGGGCCTTGTTAGCAGCTTTTGTGTAAGTATTTACATTGTGACTCGTGGTTTCACCAAGTAGTAGTGTTATTGCACTGCCCAGCATTGACGGCGCTTACTGGTAGCAAGGTATTCTTTTGATTTAAGGATCAGCATGAAATAAACTAGGTTAAACATACCAACGTATTTTGGTATTAGCGAAACAGTTTCTCCAAGTTTTGGGGGAGAATATGCATTTGGGGGAGACCACAACGCATTCGCCGCCACTACCGAGAGTCAGCTTTACTTACCTCTCAGGCCATCGAGGAAGGCAAAGGACTTTGCCCACACCAGCCGCCACCGCCAAGAGTCGAGGAACACCGGACTCCGCGTCGCCGCTCCGGGAGACTGCAAATCCCGGCAGGCACCGCGGCGGCGCGTCAGAGTGACGCGGCAGCGCCCTGTGAGCGCAAACCAAGACGCACAAAAGGAGGAGCACCCCGGCAGAGCGGGGGAGACCACAACGCATTCGCCGCCACTACCGAGAGTCAGCTTCACTTACCTCTCAGGCCATCGAGGAAGGCAAAGGACTTTGCACACACCAGCCGCCACCGCCAAGAGTCGAGGAACACCGGACTCCGCGTCGCCGCTCCGGGAGACTGCAAATCCCGGCAGGCACCGCGGCGGCGCGTCAGAGTGACGCGGCAGCGCCCTGTGAGCGCAAACCAAGACGCACAAAAGGAGGAGCACCCCGGCAGAGCGGGGGAGACTACAACGCATTCGCCGCCACTACCGAGAGTCAGCTTCACTTACCTCTCAGGCCATCGAGGAAGGCAAAGGACTTTGCCCACACCAGCCGCCACCGCCAAGAGTCGAGGAACACCGGACTCCGCGTCGCCGCTCCGGGAGACTGCAAATCCCGGCAGGCACCGCGGCGGCGCGTCAGAGTGACGCGGCAGCGCCCTGTGAGCGCAAACCAAGACGCACAAAAGGAGGAGCACCCCGGCAGAGCGGGGAGACCACAACGCATTCGCCGCCACTACCGAGAGTCAGCTTCACTTACCTCTCAGGCCATCGAGGAAGGCAAAGGACTTTGCCCACACCAGCCGCCACCGCCAAGAGTCGAGGAACACCGGACTCCGCGTCGCCGCTCCGGGAGACTGCAAATCCCGGCAGGCACCGCGGCGGCGCGTCAGAGTGACGCGGCAGCGCCCTGTGAGCGCAAACCAAGACGCACAAAAGGAGGAGCACCCCGGCAGAGCGGGGGAGACCACAACGCATTCGCCGCCACTACCGAGAGTCAGCTTCACTTACCTCTCAGGCCATCGAGGAAGGCAAAGGACTTTGCCCACACCAGCCGCCACCGCCAAGAGTCGAGGAACACCGGACTCCGCGTCGCCGCTCCGGGAGACTGCAAATCCCGGCAGGCACCGCGGCGGCGCGTCAGAGTGACGCGGCAGCGCCCTGTGAGCGCAAACCAAGACGCACAAAAGGAGGAGCACCCCGGCAGAGCGGGGGAGACCACAACGCATTCGCCGCCACTACCGAGAGTCAGCTTCACTTACCTCTCAGGCCATCGAGGAAGGCAAAGGACTTTGCCCACACCAGCCGCCACCGCCAAGAGTCGAGGAACACCGGACTCCGCGTCGCCGCTCCGGGAGACTGCAAATCCCGGCAGGCACCGCGGCGGCGCGTCAGAGTGACGCGGCAGCGCCCTGTGAGCGCAAACCAAGACGCACAAAAGGAGGAGCACCCCGGCAGAGCGGGGGAGACTACAACGCATTCGCCGCCACTACCGAGAGTCAGCTTCACTTACCTCTCAGGCCATCGAGGAAGGCAAAGGACTTTGCCCACACCAGCCGCCACCGCCAAGAGTCGAGGAACACCGGACTCCGCGTCGCCGCTCCGGGAGACTGCAAATCCCGGCAGGCACCGCGGCGGCGCGTCAGAGTGACGCGGCAGCGCCCTGTGAGCGCAAACCAAGACGCACAAAAGGAGGAGCACCCCGGCAGAGCGGGGGAGACCACAACGCATTCGCCGCCACTACCGAGAGTCAGCTTCACTTACCTCTCAGGCCATCGAGGAAGGCAAAGGACTTTGCCCACACCAGCCGCCACCGCCAAGAGTCGAGGAACACCGGACTCCGCGTCGCCGCTCCGGGAGACTGCAAATCCCGGCAGGCACCGCGGCGGCGCGTCAGAGTGACGCGGCAGCGCCCTGTGAGCGCAAACCAAGACGCACAAAAGGAGGAGCACCCCGGCAGAGCGGGGGAGACCACAACGCATTCGCCGCCACTACCGAGAGTCAGCTTCACTTACCTCTCAGGCCATCGAGGAAGGCAAAGGACTTTGCCCACACCAGCCGCCACCGCCAAGAGTCGAGGAACACCGGACTCCGCGTCGCCGCTCCGGGAGACTGCAAATCCCGGCAGGCACCGCGGCGGCGCGTCAGAGTGACGCGGCAGCGCCCTGTGAGCGCAAACCAAGACGCACAAAAGGAGGAGCACCCCCGCGTTGCGGGACGCGAGCGGGACGCCCGGGGCTAAGCCCGGGCAAAGGGCGGGCCCTCTACGGCCCTCATCGGCAGGAGGAGGCAGGGGCAGGGCCAGACCCCCTGGTTCACCAGAGACGCGTCCACAAGTAAGACTCAGTTGCTGTGTTGTTTACCGTGTTATATATAGATGACGACTAAAAAGAAACCTGCTGTTCTGCCCGCTAATACCATGGATAATTATGTTGTGCAAACAGTAAAGAAAATAAATGAACAAAGGAGGGAATCACTTGGGCTAAGCCAGTCACCAGATTTGCGCAGGTTAAGCCCTACTTTATCTATGTCAGCTGAGGATAGCCCCTTCGTGATGGTGGAAACCAGGGTCTCAACTAACGATTCACCTATGATTGAGACTGACAGCCAGCCACTGATCACGCTAGCATCCCCTGTTATTCTGGATGTAGACTTTGATAATGTTATTGATTCAGATCCAGAAACTGTAACTGGTCCTGTGGAGGATGATCTACCACTGATTGAGCACACACCTCGGCCTGTGCGCGCCTGTGTGAAAAATCAGCGGAAACAGGGCGGTCAAAGGCCAAGAGTGAAAAGGAAAAGAACACTATCCCCAGGTTCCTCGAGAGCTCCCCAAAAGGCAGTAGGGGAAGGGATTATAAGAAACAGAGGAGAGGACGAAATGTTTACTAAACTGCTTGAGGTTGTAGAGGGTAAACTTATCGAAATTGTAAAACCTCTGATCTCTAAAATAGATAAACTGCAGGCGGAAGTAAAAAGACTTGGAGGTGTGCAAACTAAGTTGACGGAGGAAATAGGTAGTCTTAATACTTTATTATTAACAAGAAATATTACAGAAGGGGTTAATCAAGCCGGAGAAGGGACACCTGGTGTGCTGACCGATCCAGCCCATATACCGGCCCCAAAAGTTAATCATAATATAACAACAGCAGAAGGGCGCCCGTTGATAGTTAATATCCCACAAGCACAAGTCCACGGTACAGACCCTCTGCAGTTTATTGAGGAAGCCTCACCTGTTGTACTGGTGTTAGCTAATGTACCCCTGTTGGATGACGGTATTATCGAGTCACCCAGCTCTCTGAGCAGTAAGGCCCTTCACTGGCTCTCTGGTAATATGAGGTTAGCGCCTGGTGGGTTACAGCAACTGGCGCACGATATCAAAGCAGTTAAACGTGTTCCCTGGATAGGGAATCGCCCCAAAAGATTTAAAGGGGACTGCGTGGCGGTAACATTTGTACATCCCAATATACTTCCTAATGTTCTAACACATATTCTTCCACCTCAGCGTAGAAGAGGTACGGTGGTTCCCCTAACGCTAAAATTTTTCCATGGGGAACAGCAAAATGTAACCCTACCAAAAACGCCAGCATTAGGATGGGATAACAACTTGAATAACAACTTGAATATGCATAACCGCTGGGCATCCCCCCTAGTACCAAGTTTGCTATTGCACAATAGATATGATGCCCTGTCTGGTCTTAACAACTGCGATTGACAAGAGGTCAGACACGAGTTTGCCGAAGTGGTTGCAGGAGTAGATTTACATCAGCCCCCAAATACAACTGGTAGTATACTGCCTAAGTCTGTGGGTACATCTTGCAATACCTTAGTGGGGGCGTCAACAACTTGCCTTATTGCCAGTTGGAATATAGCAGGACTAGTTTCTAAATTAAATGTACTAGGGTGGATAGAACTAATCAGAACATTTGATATCTTATGTTTGCAAGAGACCTGGTGTCTAAATTTTAAGGGCCTTGATGGTTTTGTAGCATATGAGTTACCAGCAGTGGCAACTACCTCAGGGAGGGCCAAAGGTGGTTTGCTAATTCTGATTTCTGTGAAAATGCGAATCAGGGTGAAGGAGCATATCACTGTGGGCAATAATTCCCAACTGCTGTGGTTAGCGGATGAGGCAGACAAAAACATTCTGTTGATTAATATGTATAATAATGTTTTTGATGCCAGCAGATATACGGTTATTTTAGAATTGGACGTCGCAATCAAACAATTGATGAAAGCTTCTAATACAGTTTTTGAGTTCATATATGTTGGAGATTTTAACATTTCTGTTTGCCCTCTCTCTAACCAAAAGTTGTGTGGCACTTTGAATCGTGTTGGAGAGCCAGCTACACATTTCCAACACAATACATATGGAGAAACTTTGAACTCCTTCCTACTCGCCTACGATCTGGAGATCCTAGAGATTGAGCAGGACGGGAAGGGTGATAGTTTGCCAACCTTTGTGGGGAGAGGGGCGAACACTGTGATTGATTTTATTTGCATGTCTTCCGAATTAGCTCATTTTAGTTCTGATGTCAAGGTTGTAGACCATATGGTTAGCGATCATAACTGTCTTGTTATTGAAACTAGGTTTTGGGAAGTTTGTATAACTCCAGATAGTAGTCCTATTTTAAACATTGAGGTACATAGGCCGAATGGATTCAGAATAAGGTGGGCAGGGGATAAAGCTGAAGTAACTTCTAATTGCATTATCTCCTGCTGCTTAAATGACATTACATCAATTATCGATGAGAAACCAAATATGGAGGCCTGTATTCTCCATTTTATAAAAATCAATGTTTTTATTAGTAGTAAGTTTACTAGGTCTGCTGGAAATTTTAATAATAAAGCAAGGGGATGGTTTAATAATGCATGTACTGTGGCACTGAAGACACTAAAAAAGGCATTATCCATCAAACCTAGAGACAAAACAGTTGTAGCTAAGCTTAGATCTGACTATAATTTAGCTCTTAAGCAAAGGAAAGTTGAATTACGTGAGGAAGCTTGGGAGCGATTTGATCTAGCGGCTGTATCGAATAATTGTACGCTTTTTTGGGCAGTAGTAAACAGCCCCCTTTTAAAAGATGATAAACTTCCCGTGTTAACCTCAAACGTGGGCAAGGAATCATGGGTACAGCATTTTTCTGGCATTTTTAATCCTAACACGGTAACGTTGCCGATAAGTTGCTCCTGGCCAGTACTTAACCTAGATATCACCTTACAGGAGGTCCTAAGTAGTATCAGGGCTAGTAAGGGCGGTAAGGCCCAGGGACCCGATGGTGTCCCAGTTGATGTGTACAAATTTGCACCTGAGACCTGGGGGCCAGTACTAGCCAAAGTTTTTAACGCTGCTGTTCGCTATACTATTCCGTGCACCTGGTCTGAATCTATAATAGTTCCAATTCACAAGAAAGGGGACCGAGGAAACGCTAAAAACTACCGGCCAATTTCATTGCTGGATTCGTCCGTCAAGATTATGAGCCGTGTACTCCTCGTCCGATTGGAAGAATGGGCAGAGTCTAATCAAATAATGACAGACTGCCAATACGGGTTCAGGAAAGGAAGAGGTTGCATTGAACAATGCTTAAATCTGGAGCTCCTGATAGGGAAATACACCCGAGCAAAAAATGGTTCACTCTACCTCTGTTTCGCTGATTTGAGCAGCGCTTTTGACCTGGTGGATCACGCCATACTATGGACTACTTTGCTAGAAATGGGAGCACCCAGGGAAATTATATATTTTCTGGCCCGTTTATACGAGAGGCTTAGCTCGAGTGTCCGGTACGGGCCTTCGGGCGAATGCACAGACAAATTTAGGGTCAGGAGAGGTATCAGACAAGGGTGTGTTTTGGCACCCTTGCTTTTCACTCTGTTTATTAATGAAATAGACTCGATCTTAAAGAGGGCACCAGCGGACGCCCCTAGAGTAAACACAAGTACCATCCCCGTGTTACTCTATGCGGACGACGCTGTGTTGCTCTCTAGGACTCCCCGGGGTCTACAGCTTTTGATGGATAAATTTGTGGCCTTTATCGAAAAAAGAAAGCTGGTCATTAACAAAAGCAAGACATTTGTGATGGAGTGCGGAACTAGCAAGGTGAAAACTAAAAAGCCCTATAGGTATCTCATTGATGGCCAAGTGGTGCAGTGTGTGGAAAACCTTTGCTACCTGGGAGTTAACTTTTCCAAAAATGGTCACTGGGATGTCGAGCACAAGGTGGTGCGCGACAAAATGATCAGGAGTGCCAATGGAATATTTGCATTTGCAAGTAAATTAGGTAGTAGAAGGCCTAAAGAAATGCTTAAGATCTTTGAAGCGAGGTGTCTCTCGGCTGCCCTCTACGGAGCAGGGGTATGGGGGGTATCCAGGGTAGAATCTCTACAGGTAGAAGAGAATATGTTTCTGAAAAAATTACTGTGTCTCCCGACCTCCACTGCTAATAGTTTGGTCCATAAAGAACTAGGACTACATCATATAAACGATCTATTATTATTGAGACCTCTGATGTTGTGGCGTTCGGTCTGGATGAAAGACGAAACCTCATTTAATAGGGCCATCATTGAGGATTGTTTACGTCTAGACTATTTTCTCACAATCCCATGGATTAAATACACAATTGAATCCTTCTCTAGTGTGTTTGGGTTTAACGTTACATTAGATCACTGTTCTGCCTCGGATCTCTCTAAAGAGAGTCTGAAATCAATTTTCTTAAATCATTGTGCAGAAAGACGAGCTACGGATGATCTTAAACTTTCCACCTGTATACGTTATAACCATTTGAACGAATTTGTGGGCCTACATCCTTACCTCCTCCAGGTAACCAAAGGGCAACACCGGTTTGTTCTCACCAGGATGAGGATGGGTACGGTCCACCTATTGGTTGCATTCCCTGAGATTAAGATGCGCCCTACAGGTCCATGTCGGTGCGACAATATTTCAGAACAAAGCACAGAGCACTTTCTACTTATATGTAACCTGTATAGCGAATGTCGTAAATTCTTTTTAAAACCTTTATTTATTAAATTTGGAGCAAGAACTGTTAAAGCGGCAATGAAATTACTTTTTAACTTGCATCACCCTGACATCTGTTTTTACACGGCTAGTTATTTACTTAGGGCCATTAGCTATAGGAAAAGCATGATTTTTTAAAAATAAATATCAAATTTCTTATAACATTTTATCTATTGGAAACTTTTTAAGTGTGTCATTTGATCCGTTATATGTATCATACTGTATTTTTAGCTGATTGCGATCGTCAAGTGCATTTTCTTTTAACATGTATTGTATGTATGTACTTTTATGGACATGATTTACATGTTTCCGAATAAAGTTTTGAATTGCATATCACAAAGAAGGTGCTTTCTGTTGCTCAGCTCCACAAATTTGTATTTCCCTTAAGGTGGCTTCCTTTTTTCTACCCAGTGTCAGTCAAGGCAGCGTAGCAGTCCCACAATGGACACTTGTTTTAATCCAGGGAATGTCTAGATTCTAAACAAAAAGACTCTGGGTGGGCGAAGACGATGGGCAATAGCGTGGGTATTTAAAAGCTTTTTTGCCACAGAATCTACTTTAATTGGAGTTGTATTTCACAAACATGCATTTAACTATAATCAGGGTCACTGGATTTATGCCATGCTTCAGCCTTTTCTACGTGATTATCGATTTGCCACATAATTCTTTATCTGCTGCATAATTTGAAGTTTTTAGTTTCTAGCTCAAATGGATCAGAATTTACTTAACGTGGTTAAACTGACTCTGACGGGAAACCTTTGTCCAGGCGTGTATGAACAACAAAATAATGAAGTAATACTGTCTCAATGTGTACAGCATTATGCCACATGATCTGCCATTTTTGGCTGCATAACTTCCCTGCAACATAATTTGGTCCTCTCCTGCTGCATGATTCCATTGGTCCTGGCAATAACGAAGTTGCTGCAAAATAAGCAATGTTTGGGGGGAAAAACCTAAAAGGATAGAAGAGACGAAGATCCCCAACTCAATGCTAATTACAATGTTGATCAGCATAATTGGGACAGGTACACAGAAAGTGGAGAATTGTTTTCACCACTAAACGAGGACCTCAATGTGGATGTTAGCTGTGTATTTTCCATGGGGTGTTCTCTGTGACTAGTCTTACCTTTGCACACTTTAGGGGCCATAAACTTAGATGCCTGAATACCTGGTGAATACGTGGTATCTGTGTGAAGGCGAGGTGTGCAGAGCGGAGATTCCTGGTTGGTCAGTGGAAGTGCAGGCGTGAGTCATGTAGGCTGGTCCTTGGTCATGGAGGGCTTTGCAGGCTTGGGTCAGAAGCTTGAAATGGCATCTCCCCTGGACTGGGAGCCAGTGGAGGTCCTTCAGGTGCTGGGTGATGTGTGTCCTCATGGGCAGGTTGAGGATCAGTCTGTATGCTGCATTCTGGAGTCTTTGCATGACTTTGTGGTGGTGCCTGCATAGAGTGTGTTGTCAGCTGGTGATGAGGGCCTGTGTCATAATTTTCCTAGTTCTGATGGGGACCCATCTAAAGTCTTTACATGTGCTTGGTAGTTTAAGCTTCTCGCACTGTTTGTCAGTGTTTCTGAGGTTCTCGTTCTCTCTGTCCTTGTATTTCAAGGCTTTCTCGCTGTTCGAATGTGTCACTTTGCACATTTTGATTTGTTCTCAATCTCCCCTTGGGCTTCATACCTCAACAGGTGCAGAAAAGGATCAGAGCTGGAGATCGGTCATCGAGAGTACAATAGAGTGCATTATTACTGCTCTACCTATCCCTGAACGCACATATGCTACAGAGAACTTGCCTGAAAAGTACTAAGGAGCCATACTTACACAACTGTTCGTTAATGCTGCAGACTTGTAATGGTGCTTCAGTTCAGACACCTTGGCCCTGATTTCGCCTGTGCTCATTGAGCGTATTTTGTTTGGTCTTTGTTTTGCTGTGGAATCCGTGAAAAAGTTGTCCGGATTACTTTTATTTTTTATCTATGACATGGCTTTTCCTGTTTGAGGCAGTCTACTGCCTAAACAAGCTCGTTGAACTTTTTCACATCATTCTACCCCTAATGCAGCTCTATCCACAGCAGCCAAATGATGTGTGCCCAGGGCAGATTAGTTAAGGGAGGAGCTTAGTCAAACAGAACCCATGTTTAGCTTGTGTTGGCTGAGAATGTCTGGCAGTTTTACTGGCCTTCATAAACAAAGCAACAGGCCCACGAGCTCATTCACTGGCAGCGTGTTCATGCTCATCCCCTGGCAATCGCAAGCTCAACGTTGTGGTGGTCTGTTGACCCCCTAACTATGGTAATTCCTTCCCATGGGTAGTCTGGATTTAAAAGACGAAACCCTTTCTGCTATAATTGCAGAAAACTTATACTTCCACATGGACAAACTGATCACAATGAAACTAGTGAAAAAAATTAGTCTGTTACATTTGAACTTTTAGTCACATTTTCTATTGGCCAACACCAATTTGTATGGAAAAATAGGAAGAACTGTTAACCAATGCTAATCTAATGCCCCTTCTTATTCAGATGCATAGACAACCTGCACCCCAATGATTGATGAACGTTTTATTATTGTTGAAGACTCCAGTACCTAATCCCTAAATACACTGTCTCCCAACAAGAACATTACTAGCTAAAGTCAGGCCACAGACCGACCTCCCCTGCCAGTACATGGTTACCTCGGCGGGTAAGATTAAGGCGGTTACATGCCTGTATAGGAGATTGATGTAAGGGTCCAGGACTCCCTTGGAGGGGCTGCACATTAAATGGGAGGCGGACCTGGGGACACCCATAGAGACAAAGCCGTAGGAGATGTTGCTGGAACGAGCATGGAAATGCTCCCGGAATGCGAGATTCCAGCTAATACAATTCTACGTGTTTCACCGGGCGTACCTCACTCCTCACAAACTCAATGAGTTTTTCGGCTCCCACACCGCCTGCCCGCGATGCAAAACGGAAAATGCTGTGTTTGTGCACTTGCTCTGGGATTGCCCACTACTTCACAGATTCTGGGGGGAGGTCCTGACCAGGCTGAAGGAAGTGACAGACAGTGTCCAGAGATTTGCCTGTTACTCTGGTTCCCCCACACTGCCCATAACAAACTCACCAGCAAATTCTTGGACTTAGGGTTAGTCCTAGCTAAAAGGGAAATTACAGCCATTGGAAAGTGGTCACTGCCCCCAATACTGAGCGATGGCTGCAGGAGTTTATAAAGTGGGCAAACTGCGAGGGGACTTCACGGCTACAGATGGCCCGGAGACCTGACAACGATAGATTACTGGAAATGGCGAGAGCCTGGGTGTCGATGGTGGATCTTCTTAAGAACCCGACTGATGACGATGACTGATTTCCTGGGATGTGGGGGAATCCCTTCAATACATGGGAACAGAACCACTGGCGAATGGGTGGGACGGACGGTGGGTGGGAAGATTGATGTGGGAGCATCCCTCTAGATGGGACATTGATTACTACCATAGGGACCTCAACGATGCAATTGGAATGCATATTGTGCAACAAGTGTGCTGTAAGGGAGAGCGACATGTCTGAGGGGAGGGGGGAGGTAGGGATAATGGGGGGGACCGGGGAAGAGGGGAAGATGGTTGGTTTTTTTTGTTGTTCTTAGTAGCCTGATAGGGATGTTTGTGAAGATAGAGTAAGCATAATCCTGGGGTAGCATGGATCGGCCCCTCAGGACTGTACCACAAGTCAGAATGGGTGTGGCTCCTGCACCCGATGAACAATACCACTAGCAAAGAAGGAGTTGAAGAGGTGGACGATCTAGCACGGAGCAGGACTATGATTTGTTATAATCTCACGGGAACGCACAGACGCGCACCTGTATGAGTTATCCACAAGAACATGAGAATGTTGTATATGTGAGAAATGGAAATATGAATAAAGTTTGTTTACAAAAAAATTACTAGCTAAAGTCAGTTAACACCACGTGACAACTTAAAAAACTGAAGTAGAGAGCCAGCTAACCAGCGGTGAGATGGAGAAAGAAATGCCATGAATGACCTTCAGGGATGGTTTTAGAAAACATATCACAATGTCATCAAGCCATATAAAGAGCCAAGATCAGTTTCTGCCATGAAAGGATTGTATACTCTAGCCTCCTCTTACAGACATTTGCAAAGTTGTAACTATCTGAGGATGTCTAGCAGTGATTGCCTCACAAATGCTTCACCCCATGCATCTCCTAGATCCGTAGTAGCCCATGCTAGTTCATCCAAGGCAGAACCTCCCCATGGTCCTACTCCGCCCCGGAGTCCCTGGATGAGATTGTATCTTTAGCCCACTCTGTGACACGCATAGAATGTTCATGTGACACAGCTCAGGGCTGGGTCTTGGCATTGTCTTTTTGTGATATTACCAGTCTTTCACTTTAATAGGTAGAGGTTCCACCATTTCTGAAAAAGTTTTCTTTCTCTTGCAAAAGAAACCTGATGGCAACAACAATGAACCTAGCAGCTTGTTCCCCTTTTATGGGCGTGCCTGTCATAAGTAAGGTGTTATAAGAAATGGTTGTTTGGGAGCTTCAATTTCATCCTAATGGGCGCACAGACTTAGATTCCGACAAGGTTTCTGGCTAGGGCTTAATTATTAAAAAAAATCCCACTTCCCGTTGATGCCACATGCTGTGATTCTTAATGATTTTAGATTAAATCCAGAGGAGTAGCTGTTATATTTTTTTTCAGTGGGACAGTATCTATTTTTTTTTTTTTTGCAGAGTTTTATATAGCGCGAACTAGACCCGAACCGAATCAGGTATCAGAGCGCTTTACATATTTTTCCAGTTACGTTACATTTTTTTACGTTTTTCCAGTTACTTTCATTTTAGGCACGGGGAGATTAAGTGATTTGCCCAGAATCACAGGAGGTTTTGGCGTCGTTACCGAGACTCGAACCCAGATCCCCAGGTCCGAGGTCGAGCGCCCTAGCCGTTAGGGCTGCTCAGCAAGATATGGGAGAGGAGTTGGCCTATCTGTAGGCTCGTTAAAGTAGGCTCTGCTCCTGCCTGAGGCATTGGACATTGATGGCACTATTTGCTGTCACAGGGTGGAAGCTTCATACAGGAATGAGGGAGGTTTAGACTTTATTTGTCCTCCTTGAGTTGTTCATAATGTTCAACATCGTAGACCGCCCAACACTGCTGGATGAACTAAGATTGACAGTCGTGACTATTAAATGTGACTTAAAAATAATCATGATTGTTTTTTAGGTCTCGCACCTAGCGTTGTAGTGTGAAGCACTGCTCGCGCAACTCGAGACATTTAGTAGGTGAAAAACGGGGTTTCAGCACTGACCTAGGAACCGCACACGCTCATGCATGTGCTTTTCCTTTTGTGCGACACGATTGGCCTTTGCGTGCATCTTTTTATAAAAGACTGCACGCAATTGGCCAAAGACGTGCGCTTTGCTCCGCCCATGGCCTATTGATGTCTATTATGCGCACCAAAGACCATGTGGTTTCAATTATCATGCCCAGACACGGGCGCGATAATTGAAACCACGTCTCGCTGTGGCGTGCCCTCGCGCACCACTATTGAGCTTCTTTTTGTTATTTAAAAGTAAACCTAGATCGCTGTTTTAAAGTGAAAAAACATTTCAACCCTTAAGCATTAGTCCACCCTGTGTATTCTGAAGTACATATAGCATTTGTTTGGGAACTTTACATTGTGGAACCTCTAGGTCAACGTTTTAACTATTACAGAAAAAATAGGATGAACAAAATTACAACAAAGCCATTTTAACGGGAAATGGAACCTAGACATGTTTCGTATTCCTAATGAGAGCAAGAGTGTCCCTTTCCTGCAAAACTTGGGAGCGTCCAAGTGTACATAGATTACTTTGTCTCGAGCAGTTTATGTGCTCGTTTTATACACCGCTCTGGCGCACCATGTGAATGCGCAGTTAGAAGGCAGTGAGGCCGCCGATCTGCTAAGTGACCTTGCTTGTTAACAGCAGCTTCGCGCGACGGAATGGTTCACCAGTTTATTGTTGTATTCTTATCTGAACGCTACCTTGGATTGGCTCTAGTCTCCACAGTCTGGTTTCCACTGAAACTGTCCTGGCAGCGAGTGGTACTGGAGAAGCGTTATTCATCACACTAAAAGAAATGGCACAGACAGGCAAAGGACTCTGGCCCCTGTCACTTCTGCTTTACCCTGAACAGGCTTCACACAACTCGCTCTCTGCTCAAGCGGCAGTGGCTCCGTGTCAAGCACGTTCTCCATGGTCCTCTCTTCCACCAGCTCACCGCTAGGGCCCCCAGTCAGAATCAGTTCCGTCTGGTTCCGTGCCCCCAGTTAGAATCAGCTCCATCTGGTTCCGTGCCCCCAGTAAGAATCAGCTCCATCTGGTTCCGTGTCCCTAGTTAGAATCCGCTCCATCTGGTTCCGTGCCCCCAGTTAGAATCTAGGTACAACACCGCCGAAGACTAACGTCGACGTCGGGAAGAAATGAAAATGTTCGAGGCATGTGGGCTGCTAAATTCATATCTTTTGCATTAGATCGCCGCCTAGTGTTGGGTCCGGATGATCGCACATTGTTGTCCTGGAAGAGTCTTCGAAGTATGAGTGGAGTCGAAGTGGAGTAGTGTGGCTCACTGGTTAGAGGCAGCAGGCCTGAGAGCAGAAGTCAGCCCGGGACCAGGGTTCAATTCCCGACGCGGCAGGGTTGTGGACCTTGGTCAGCGGACTCGATAATTCTCGCTTCGGTGCTTACTCTTATCAGGGGTTCCACTCGGCAACTCTGGGCATTAGCTTGCCTAATCTCCACAACGGCCCCACCAATTCCGGGGATGCCTGGCTCCACCTTGGGGACTCCCAGCAAGGGACCATCCCACAGGAAAAGCCAGGACGGGTTCCCCAGAGTTATACAGCGCCGGGACGCCCTGTTGCTGGGGCAGCTGTGCGCTTTACAAGTATACTACATTTACATTTACATTTACATTTATCCTGAGATAGGTGGCTCCTCCCCTGGACTACAGTGCGCACGGGCATCGGCTCCATCCCCAGATAGTTTTTTTCCGCCATTGGGTTCGGATGCGGTCTCGACGTCTCTCTGTCGGAACCGAGAAAAACTAGCTTTTTACGGCCAAAAGGCCTTATATTCTTTGCGTCGGTATTGTTTGCGCTCGGTCTCGAGTTCTTCCGTCTCTTTGAGTCGGAATCAGTGGAGTCGTTTCGCTCTTCGGACATCGAGGCCTTCTCATCGCAACACGACCGCAACTTTTCAGCATGGAGCGGAGCCCGTTTAAAAACTGTCCACTCTGTGGGTCCAAATACCCACATATCGACGTGCACCCGGTCTGTAACAAATGCCTTTCACCAGACCATAACGAGGACAACTGCATGGCCTGCTCCAGATTCAGGTCAAAGAAGACACTCAAGCTTCGGCGCGCAGTGCGCCTTGAGGCCAGACAAGCGGCCCCGGATCCAGAAAACATCTTCGGCGACCAAGAAGAGGAGGGCCAGGGCCATCATCTTCAAATCTCCCCGCCCGAGACGGAGGTCAAGGCGGATCCGGAAGACGACGACGGAGTCGTGGGTCAAGGCCTTGAATACGTCGACGAGGTAGGGGACGTCGAAGAGGTTTATGGGGCCGCGGAAGATAGCTCAGGGGATGAGCTATGCCCCGAAGGTTACGAGGATCAGGCTCGGGTCACGGGATCGCCAGTCGGCCTTACCCAAGACCCCGTACCGCAAGCCACGGCCCCGCCTTCAGGCCCGGCCGCGGACATACTTGCTGCGCAGCCCGTATCGAAACCGAAACTGAAACCTACGGTATCGACTACACCTAAAATGGCCGACCCGAAAACGAAACCGAAACTTACGGATTCGGGCGTCTCTAAGATGGCGGCTGTTCCACCAAAAACACCTAAACCCGCTGCCTCATCGACTCCGTCGACCACCGGTCCACAGAAGTCGAAGAAACCTGTCGATTCCACAGTGTCGAAATCGTCGCCAGAGGAGGTTTCCTCTAAGAAGGGAGTTCGGCACGGGTCAACCGCTGCGATGACGTCTAAGCCCGCCAAAGCCAGCGACAACGCTCCGGTTCCGACTGGGACTTCGTTAGTCGGACGCGTGGTGGAGACGGAGCCGGCAAAATCACACGGATCGAAAGCTGGCACCTCAACGCATCGGTCCAAGGAATCTGGGTCTGCGGCTGCAGCATCGTCGTCCAAGACTCAGAAGGGCCAACAGGACGTCGGATCCGAGGGCAAGGTCAAGGCTTCCTCGTCGGCGCCAAAGGCCGCTGTAAGTGACGCGTCCCCCATCGCCTCTTCACTACCAAGAATCAGGGAGAAGGCCTCTGCTACGTCGGCTCCGATGCCGTCGCCACAGAAGCCGATGGACGTTCCGGCAAAGCCTGCTAGTAAACTTCTCTTCCTTCTGCCGCCAAAAGAGGCGCCGAAGGCCTTTACAACAAAATCGACGCCAAAGAAGTCGGATTCTTCAACGTCTGGAACACTTTCAGGTCGACTACTCGACTCAGAAGAGGATTCTGAGCGTTTTTATCGACGCAGACACGGGCAAATTGACCCTTTACAAGAGGAGAATCACTTCACAGCCAGTGGACTCCTATGTTATCCCCCTAAAGAAGAAAAGGCTTGCTCAGGACGCTTCAGCCCTGATGGAACCTATCCAGCCTCCTCCTAGAAGGAGCCCAACACCTTCCCCAGAACACTCTGAGGGTGAGGAATATGGTGAAGATGACCAATACACTTTCCCCATCAATGAACCCGATGCACAGCAAGATTCATATGATGACATAGGTGACCAAGGCACCCAAAATGTGGGGCAAGACCCACAGCCTTTCAGTGCACGTGCATCCCCAACAGAAGATTCTGCAGGTTTTCATGTACTCATTGAAAGGGCAGCGGCTAATCATGATGTGGACATGCATGCTGACCCGGTAGAAGAAGACTTTCTATTTGACACTTTTTCAGTCTCTGAAAGGACAGTAAAGACACTGCCTATGCTCAAAGGGGTACTCAAGCATGCTGCGGACATCTTTAAAGAGCCTACAAGGGCGAGGGTGGTCAATCCACGTATCGAAAAAAAGTACAGATCAGCACCTGCAGACCCTGCATACATTCGGGGACAGTTGCCGCTTGACTCCCTTGTGGTCACAAATGCCCGCAAAAGGGCCAACTCCCAAACAACGGGTGAAGCTCCTCCCCCGGATAAGGAGTCAAAAGTGCTAGAGGCAGGGGGCAAAAGAGTAGCTGCGCAGGCTGCCAATTTCTGGCGTATTGCAAATACACAGGCACTCTTGGCACGTTACGATAGGGCGCATTACGACACCCTAGAGCAAGTTCTACAACACCTGCCTCCACAGTTTCAAGAGGGAACCAAACTGCTTATAGAGGAGGGTAAACTAATCTCCAATGCAGCCATAAAGTGTGCACTTGATGCAGCAGACACAGCAGCTAGGGCTATTAACACTAGCGTCATGCTGAGACGACAGGCGTGGCTCCGCATATCGGGGTTTAAACCAGACATTCAAACAACCATACTCAATCAGCCCGTCAATCCTGATAGACTGTTTGGTCCTGATGTTGACACCACCCTGGAAAAGATTAAGAAAGACAACGAAACTGCTAAGTCTATGGGGGCCCTACAATCACAACAGTTCCGTGGCAACAATTTTCGTCGCTCAGGTGCACGTGGAGTCACCAGAGGACAGATGGGTCAACAGTCACAATTCTCTAGAGGTGGAGCACAATCCTCGTACCCCAAGCAGAACAAAGGGGGTTATCGAGGAAACAGCACCAGAGGACGTGGCAGAGGAAACAACAACTCCCGCTCCTCTGCCCCAAACAAACAGTGACTCTCTGTCACTGCCCCCCGACCATTTAACACCTGTCGGGGGGAGACTACAGCAGTTCCTGCCGGTCTGGAGAAACATCACCACAGACAGGTGGGTGCGACAACTTGTCCAGTACGGTTATTGTCTAGAGTTAAAGTCCACTCCACCCAACATTCCACCAAGGCAACGGCCTATGTCCGCAGAGCATTTGCACTTATTGCAACAGGAAGTAGTGGTGATGCTGCAAAAAGGCGCAATCGAGCTCGTGCCGGTGGAGGAGGAGGGCACAGGGGTGTACTCCCTGTACTTCCTTATTCCAAAGAAGGACGGATCTCTCAGACCCATTCTAGATCTGCGTCCCCTCAACCTGTATATACTATCAGAACATTTCCATATGCTTACACTGCAACAAATTCTTCCCTTGTTAAACCAAGGGGACTTCTTAGCAACCTTAGACCTCAAGGATGCCTATTTCCACATTCCACTACACCCGTCCCACAGAAAATACCTCAGATTCACTATCCAAGGCAAACATTATCAGTTCAAGGTCCTACCCTTCGGAGTGACCACAGCCCCGAGAGTGTTTACCAAGTGTCTGGCGACAGTAGCGGCGCACCTCAGGAGGCAGAACATCCATGTCTACCCCTACCTAGACGACTGGCTCGTTCAAGCCAAGTCGGAACGGCAGTGCGCCGCGGACATGTCGACTACCATTCACCTCCTTCACGATCTGGGCTTCTCGTTGAACTACCCAAAGTCGCATCTTCAGCCGGCGCATGTCCGGCAGTTTCTAGGTGCGACAATCAATACCCTGACGGCCATGGCTCAGCCAAACCAAGTCAGGATAGACAGCATGCAGGCGCTAATCCAAAAGTTCAGACCACAACACTCGCTTCCAGCGAGAGTGTTCATGCAGTTGATTGGCATGATGGCCTCCTGCATCTTCATAGTCCCTCACGCACGTCTACATATGCGTCCGCTCCAGGAGTGCTTAGTGAATCAGTGGACACAGGCTCAGGGACAATTGACAGACCTAGTGTTGGTTACCAGTCGGGCATATGACTCTCTGCATTGGTGGACTCCACACAACCTTTGCAAGGGCCGACTGTTCCAGGAGCCAGTGCCGCAGATTATCCTGACAACGGACGCATCTCTCCAGGGATGGGGAGCTCATCTGCTCACTTACACAGTGCAGGGACTATGGACGACGCAGCAACAGAAGATGCACATCAATTATCTGGAACTGATGGCAATCTTCATGGCGCTCAAGTCCTTCATTGTACATCTGTGCAACAAGGTAGTGTTAGTCCGGACGGACAACATGACCGCGATGTACTACATTCAAAAGCAGGGGGGCACCCACTCGCCACAGCTGTCTCATCTGTCTCAGAGCATGTGGAAGTGGGCCATTCAGAGGAACATTTTCCTAATGGCAGAACACCTCCCGGGCAAGGACAATCACATGGCGGATCTGCTCAGCAGATACAGCCATCAAATGCACGAGTGGGAGCTACACCCATCTGTACTCCACCCGTACTTCCAGCAGTGGGGTCATCCGGAGATAGACCTGTTTGCCACAAACTAAAACGCAAAATGCCAACACTTTGCCGCCAGGTTCCCTCACCCACAGTCGCAGGGGAATGCGATATGGATGAACTGGTCAGGCAGATTTGCGTACGCTTTTCCACCAGCCCCTCTGATACCGCTGGTGGCAAGAAAGCTAAGGCAGCACTCGATGACACTCATCCTGGTTGCTCCAACGTGGGCGCGCCAAGCATGGTACACCACGTTCCTCGAACTCTCGCTGGTACCGCATCAAAGGCTGCGCCTCACGCCCAGACTTTTGACGCAGAACCATGGAGACATTCAGCATCCGGATCCGCAACAGCTCAACCTGGCGATCTGGCTCCTGAAGTCCTAGAGTTTGGCTACCTTCAACTACCTCCAGAATGCATGGACATCATCAAGGAGGCAAGAAAGCCAACTACCAGAGCATGCTATGCTGCAAAATGGAAGCGTTTCGTCATCTACTGTACAGCCAATAACATCAACCCGCTAGATGCATCTATCACTAACATCATTTGCTATCTGTTACATCTTTACAAGTGCAACCTAGCGTACACTTCCATTCGGATACATTTATCCGCCATAGCAGCTTATCTTCAGAATAGGCAGCATCTCTCTGTCTTCAGGGTGCCTGCCATTAAATCTTTTCTTGAAGGCCTGAAACGAGTCATTCCACCAAGAACACCGCCAGCTCCGGTGTGGAACCTCAATGTGGTCCTCACCAGACTAATGGGACCACCTTTTGAGCCACTACACTCGTGTGAACTGCAGTTCCTAACGTGGAAAGTAGCTTTTCTAATAGCTATTACATCACTGAGACGTGTTAGTGAGCTGCAAGCGCTCACAATCCAAGAGCCATTCATTCAGATTCATCCAAATAGGGTGGTACTACGTACTAACCCCAAATTCCTTCCAAAGGTGGTGTCACAGTTTCATCTCAACCAAACTATTGACTTGCCGGCATTCTTCCAAAACCCACAAACGGTGGCGGAAAGAATGCTTCATACTTTGGATGTCAGGAGGGCGTTGATGTACTACATTGACAGGACACAACACTTTAGGAAAACAAAACAGCTTTTTGTTGCCTTTGCGCCACAGCACAAGGGCAACCCTATTTCCAAAGCAGGAATAGCCAGGTGGATTGTTAAATGCATCCAAATATGTTATCAAAAAGCAAAACGTACCTTGACAATACCCCCAAGAGCACACTCCACGCGCAAATTGGGGGCATCTATGGCTTTCCTGGGGAACATTCCTTTAGAAGACATTTGCAGAGCAGCCACGTGGGTTACACCACATACCTTTACAAAACACTACTGTGTTGATGTACATTCCAAGCAGCAAGCAGCTGTAGGACAGGCTGTTCTCAAAACACTTTTTCAGGATTCTGCAGCTGGCACAGGCAACCGCCGCTAATGGAGGGACTGCTATATATTCTATGCAAAAGATATGAATTTAGCAGCCCACATGCCTCGAACTGAATATGCTACTTACCAGTATGCATCTGTTCTTGGCATGTAGGGCTGCTAACATTCATATCGCCCACCCTCCTCCCCGGTGCCTGTCGCAGCTGCAGACATACTCTTGTATTCAATCATTAGCATGGACATCCTTTACACTTTACACTCCATCTCTGCCACAATGGCTAAAAACAATCTGGGGATGGAGCCGAGGCCCATGCGCACTGTAGTCCAGGGGAGGAGCCACCTATCTCAGGATACTTCGAAGACTCTTCCAGGACAACAATGTGCGATCATCCGGACCCAACACTAGGCGGCGATCTAATGCAAAAGATATGAATGTTAGTAGCCCTACATGCCAAGAACAGATGCATACTGGTAAGTAGCATATTCACTCCGACGCCAAAAGGACCCTCGCGGTTGAAAGAAAAAGGGAAAGACTCTAGGAGAAAATGGCAACGCTCCTACAAAAGAAGAAGGATTTTGATGCCCCACTGAAGGAATTTCGAATCCCATAGACCGCGGCTGGCGAACCAGAGAACGTCAATGGCGAAGAATCAGAAGACGCCAAGGAAGAAGAGGAAGGTATCTTCGACCCACCCCCAACACATGAGCCTCTAGGCGAAGAACCCGAGGAATACGGAGACATACCTGAAGAAGAGGAGAACTCGAAACTTTTGAGGATACGTGGAACGACCTTGACACAGAGAGCCCGGAAGAAGAAATTTGCTGTTACCCTTCGAAAGCTTCACCCACAGATGACATAGCTTTCTTAAATGACGTTGTAAAAAGGGCAGCAAACCAGTTTGGTGTAACCTTAGAGGAAGAAAAAGGGAACACATGTTTCTTGTTAGAAACCCTGACACTCGCTACAAAAGGAACACAATACCTCTCTTTTCGTGTTTTTTGGGGGACTCTCTTATAGCTACAGCTTACTCTGCGCTCTCATTCCTTTAGAGGTCATGTCTAGTCCAGTAGTCTCTGCGCTCTCATTCCTTTAGAGGTCATGTCTAGTCCAGTAGTCTCTCCCTCCTGCAACGCCTAATGAATTGTGGTTATGGTTTTCAAAGTAATTTCTTCCTGAGATTATGAGTTTCTTTGTTTTGGGATAGAGATTTTTACGTAGTGCACTTTGAGCACTTGGGAATAGGGCAGATCTTATAACAAAAGTATTTAGTATATCTAATGTCATTTAAGGTTTGTTATGGTCTTTTATCTCCGATAGTACATAAAATCACATTCACATAAGTATTCATGCACTAACATGAGGGGTGGAAGGAGGACAAAATAATTTAAGGAGAAAAGTTCATAGGTGAGTATGGTAGGAGAGAAGCATGCTCTTATGTCTGGCTTTGCAATTTTTCCCATGGATTCACGTGCTTCTTGAAGACTCCAGTTTACTCCTTCACTGTGTCATCCCGATTACCCTAGTTTATCCACCCAGAGCATGAGATGCACCCAAAGCTTCAGTTTGGATGGTTGGAAACTGAGTTAGCTTCTTCCTCTCCATACATTGGAAGTATTTATGTGGCAGCATTCCAAACTTATTCACATAACAAACAGTAAAAACGGCGCACCACTGGTGGTGCTTGTTGAAGGCAACAAGCAACCCATGCATGCAACCAATGAGTGGAGAGGAGGCTGGGTTGAGATTGCTAGGATTGGTTGGGTTGGGTGATTTATAAGGGAATCCTAGGTCAGCTCTCACACTTAGGGCAGTCAGTTGATGATGTATACAGCCCTGTGATAAGCTATCAAAAAGCTGATTTGAAAGTACAGGTTAACGCCGTCTTTAGTGCAACCGGTTACGGATATCACACATTTGCCTGAAATAATGGACACTCACTGTATACAGTGGGCAGGAAGACCTCCAGGATGATGTGTTGAAAATAAATGTCAGGACAGGTACGATGGCCTCTGTCGAAAAGGGGGCAGCAAGGAAAAGGGCCTAGAGTCTGTCACTTGAGAAGGTTGCATCCTTTGTTGCTAGATAGGGCAAAGAAGAAGGAGGGGATACCTGTTAAGTGGTAATGAGCGGAGAGGAAAGGCTTGGGGAAAGTTGACACAGGAGCCACACCTCAGAGCTGCTTTAGCTGTGCAATAACGACAAGAGGCCATACCATATATGAAGAAGAATAGGTGAGGTAGAAATGTGCACAGGTGAAGACTCCCTCAGTTTACTTGGCATAGCGGAGAAGTGGGTCCTAAGACAGCTACCAGAGTAGGTTGCAGCCTTAAGCTATACATGGGGAATAAGGGGCCATGTGGCACAAGTGATGAAAGGAAGGGACATGGTGTGCCTCAGAAAGAGATGCCTTTCTCCTACTGTAGGCAGCCTCCTATTCTAGAATGGCAGGCAGAATGTTTTTATAGAAGAGGATCAATACAGCATGCTTACTCAAACTTACACATAACCCCAGGGGTTGGGGGTTAGACATCCATAAATTCCCAACTAACTGGATGATTGGATGATGAGAGAAGGTTTCTTGGCTGACAATTATGTAAATGCATTTGAAAGTTCCCCCAAGTGATTTTAGTTGCACCACTGTGGTGCTGTGAAGCACACTGGGCCAGTACTGATGTCTAAAAATGTATAGGACTTAGCATTTGGACATTCTGCCCTAAACATATTTTGTCATCTGTGTTTGTCTTCATATTAGAGTAGTTCAAAGCCAATAGAATATTTTCTTTGTACCAATGTTAGTCATAGTGTCCTGTGATTTTCATTACAGCTAGAAATTGTTTGTATACCGATCCTGAGTGCACCTCCCTGCTAGTATTTATAATATTCTATAAAAATTATATGCTATTGTAATTATTTTTAATCAAAATTATTTTTTACAAATGTATGCTACCATGCTTCGGTGTAGGCACTTTTTTCCTTTTTGTTACGTATGCTTGCAAAACAAAATAAAAAAGTGTAACCATCATAACAGCCTTCCAAGACCAGACCATTTGGCTTTGTCAATGCTTCTTTTACATGAATTTGTGCCCTCTTTGCAGCGTGTTCTGTGCTTGTACCATGGTGGTAGAAGGAAGGAAAGCTTGAAGATGTCGGTGTGAATTAGTTGATCAAAAAAATAAGTTGTATGTGTATTTATCATAGTAAGACTCACTTTGGATTCCTGGGTCATAAAAACGATTGGTGTTGATTCATGTATCATAGAAGAGGTCTCTGTGGATACATGAATCAAAGAAAGACTTCTTTATTTTTGTGAAACATAAAAATTGTGAAACATAAAAAAAACACTAGTATAGTCCTGGATCTCAGAAGGCATAATATGGACCCGAATGTTATGGACAGACCGTGGGAATTACTGGATCCTAGCAATACTAGTTGTAGATCCAAGAATTGTTGGAAGGCTCATTCTTGATTTATGGACCATCGAAACATTGGATGTAGAATTGTGGATTATAGAAGGGCTCACTGGATTTGTGGATAATAGAAAGACTTGATTTCAATTAAAGGATTGTAGAGGGTCTCACTTTTGATTTTTGGATAGTAGAAAGTTTTACTGTGGATTCATGGGTTGTACATGGGCTCACAGTGGATTCATAAATTGCAGAAAGACTTCCAGTTATTTTGTGTTCCATTGAAAAGCATGCTGTAGACTCCTAGGTCGTAAGAAGACAATATAGATTAATGGATACTCGAAAGGCTTTCTGTGGTTTCATGGATCATAGCTCAGAAAGCTATGCAGTGGATTCAGATTTAATGAACAAAATGGTATGATACCTTCATGATGTCTCCCAGACTCAATGCCCCTTTTTTTGATAATAGTTCTGTTTTGTAAATTAACACTGGGTCTGGCCCATGTAGATTTTTTTGTATTGTGCTTGATACTTAAACTGGCAATCCAATATTTAATGCATAAGCTTAATTAATATGGAATTGATAATACATAATTAGTCGTGAATGAACATTGTCACTTGGTGATATAATGCTAAAATACCAACGCCACATGTTTCTAAATGTTTTTATAGCTTGGCAGAAGGTCCCTTGTCAAAAGTTTCTTGTGTATCTTGGGTACAGTGGATTTCCAGAAAAGATCTGACGCTGGTATGCAGTTTAGAAATGTTAGGAATCGGTACATGAGTAAAACTGACAGCTAGCTTCTTAGTGTGAAAGAATTATAAGATGAGAAAGGGAAAGCGATGTGAAAGTACAGTGAATACAAAACAAATTATATTTAATTGTTGGCGAGTTGGAAATAGTCAATTGAATTTTGTGCTGGGCTGTCTTGGTGGATATTGTTCGGCCTTCAGGGTTGTAATTCTGTGCTTTGCACCTTCTGAAGAGGTCAGAGGTGAGGTATGTCTTGTGGGCAGTAGAGTTGAAAAGTGTGGCATCTTGAAGAAAATTTACAGTTGCAAAATAGTAGAAGCGTTAAAAAAATATGATTCTGACACTATGAATTCTAACATTGACTCAGTTTTATTGCCATAGCGCCCTGCGCCTATAATGAGTTTCGTTGTCAAATTCCAGTGCTTATTAGAGTTCCTGGCCCAAATAAAATCAAGTGATGCGTGGGTGATGACCATATGCATTTGAATGAATGATCCTTCCTTTAATGAGACAGTTAGTGAATGCAGCTCAAAATTCGAGCTGACATCATCAGCCAAACAAAGGTTCTCCAAAACCCAATGTTGATGATTGTTAGAGATGCAGGCCTGGGAGAAGAGGACGATGTTTTTTTCTGTAGGCTGTATTGCCCCTTTAACGTGTGTGTGGGGTCCGTGTCAAAAGCAATCACGATCATTCCTGTCTAGACGGGGCGCGCGATTCTGATGTGCTGACAGGCTCTCTCTGTGCGTTCAAGGTCTTGTGATGCAGGCAGTCCGCATGCACAGTAATTATTCATCGGTCAGTACGGTTACCGGAAACGAGGTGCGCTAAAAATACCAAGGCAATGCCCTTGGACTGATATCAAGAAGATGGCTTGCCACAGTGCCGTGGTCACGTGGGATTGCGTTAGTCAGTGAAAGTTTCACTGCATGCAGTCTGCAAAGTTGCAGATCCAAACCTGTGGAGCGAGCAATAGCGACCTCTGCTGGCGCACTTCTCCCGTCACCGTTTATACAATTTGGAAAAGCTCTTCCGCAAGTAGATCTTATGAGAGAATGACTGACAGCCGGCCCTCCGGAAAATCTTGTTTTCGAGTTTATTAAAGCAGTGAAAATATACATACAGTCCCCCATAAACAGCGAGGAATGTTAATTAAGGGCTTAGCTATCATTGGTGCAAGCAAGTGAGTAGCCAGAAAATTAAAATACCCCTCATTTTAAACCAAAGCTCTTAAGGCAGCAAGCAAGCCATCTCGTCCCTCCCCAGAAGAGCTTGCTTGTCTCTTCCATCTATGCATCTATGCATTTATCTTTTTATTTCACCCACCCGCTGAGATCCACCACTTCACCTTTAGATTCAGTCATCCAGTCTTTCATCCAACATTGTCTGTCACCATTTCATCCATCCGTCCACCCATCCATATCCAAACCTATCCATCTATCTTCAGACCTATCCGTCCTTTTTCAAAGTAATCCATCCTTTGAATCATCCATCGCACTCTCATCCTTAGTCATCCATCCATCTTTTCCTTCATGCTTTCATCCTTTCACTCATCCATCCACCCTTTCATCATCCATCCACCCTTTCATCTAGCCTCCCTTTCACTCCCCCATTTTTACACTCATCCATCCTTTCACTCATTCATCAACCCACCCTTTCACTCAGTCCATCCAGCCACTTACCCTTTGACTCATTGATCCATCATTTCACTTACTCATTCATCCTTTTCCCTCCATCTACTCATCCTTCAATTCACCCTTTCGCTCATCATCCATTCAGCCTTCCTCCCTTTCACTCAACAATCTTTACATTCATCCTTTCATACATTCATGCATCTATCCATCCCCTTTTCACTCGCAAATCCATCCACTATATCACTTGCACATCAATCAATCCACCCTTTCATGCAATGATCCATCCTTTCACTTGCTCATCCATCCACCCTTTCATCCAGTCATCAATCTATCCATACGTTCACTCATCCATCCAGCCACCATTTCAACCTGTGCATGCATCCAGGCTTTTACTCATCCATCCACTCATCCACCATCCATTTACCTTTTTGCTCGTCATCCATCCTTTCCCTCTCATCTGTCTATCCTTTCTCATCATCCATCCATCCATCCATCATTCCTCCCTTTCACTCATCTATCCTTACAGCCATCATGTCCTTTCATTCATCAATGCATTTATTCATCCATGTCTTCACTTACTCACCCATCCATCATTTCACTCATCCATCATTTCACTCATCCATTCATCTTCCCAACCTTTCGCATGAATTATGAGCCTTTGTCTGCTGAGTTGCAGATAGAAGAGGCCCATCAAAAAAAACCACCACGCAGTCGAGCCGAACTTGTATAGCGCTGCTAATCACCCCAGAGGGTATCTAGATGCTGTCCGGCAGGTGGTAGTCGAAGAGCTAGGTCTTGAGTTCCTTCCTAATGTGGATCAGCAAGGATGCAGTGCCAAAGTGAAGGGGGAGGGTGTTCCAAACTTTGGCGGCGAGGTGGGAGAAGGAACGTCCTATGCAGCGGCAGCAGCGAATATGTGGTATCTGTGGGAAGACGAGGTGTGCAGTGTGGAGATTCCTAGTCGGGCGGTGGAAGTGCAGGTGGTGGTCCATGTAGACTGGTGTTTGGTCATGGAGAGCTTTGTAGGCATGGGTCAGAAGCTTGAAATGACATCTTTTCTGGACGAGTAGTCAGTGGAGGTTCTTCAGGTGCTGGGTGATGTGTGTTTTCTTGGGCAGGTTGAGGATCAGTCTGGCTGCTGCGTTCTGGATTGTCTGGACGCTTTGCATGTCTTCGGTGGTGTTGCCTACAAAGAGTGCATTGCCGTAGTCTAGTTGCCTGGTGATGAGGGTTGTGTCACAGTTTTCCTGGTGCTGATGGGGAGCCATCTGAAGACTTTGTGGAGCATGCAGAGCGTGTGGAAGCAGGCTGAGGAAATGGCGTTGACCTGACGTTTCATGGAGAGTTCGCTGTCCAGGATGATGCCTAGGTTGCAGATGTGGTCTTTCGGTGTGGCAGTTGCTCCGGGCTCCACCTGCCACCAGGAGTTGTTCCAGAGGACGTTGTGCCTGCCGAAGATCAGAACTTCCATTTTGTCCATGTTGAGCTTCAGGCAGTTGTTTTTCATCCATGCCAAGACTTCTTCAGACGGTTGTGGAAGTTGGTCTTTGTCAAGGTGGGATTCGCTGAGAGCGAGGACGAGCTGGGTATTGGCAACGTAGGAGATGATGATGATGATGATGTGTGATCCGATGCTGTCTGCAAGTGATGTCAAATAGATGTTGAAGAGGGTTGTACTGAGCCTTGGGGCATATCGCAGATGGTGTGCTTGGGTTGCTAGGTGTAGGGAGGGAGGTGGACTCTATGTGCCTCCATGAGAAAGGATGCTATTCTGAGTGCATCGTCTGTGATTCTAGTCTGGCATAGTCGATCGATGAGTGTGTAGTGGGAGACAGTGTCAGAAGCTGCGGAGAGGTCCAGTAGTATAGGGGGGTGATTTTCCTCTGTCTAGTAGGGCACAGATGTCATCTGTTGCGGTGAACAGGGCTGTCTTGGTGCTGTGGTTGGCTGTGAAACTTGATTGGGACAGGTTCAGCAGGTTGTTTCTCTCCATGTGTTCAGTGAGTTGAAGGTTGATGGCGTTCTCCAGGACTTTGGTGGGGAACGGGAGCAGGGAGATGGGACGGTAGTTCTGGCGCTTGCTGGGGTCTACAAAAGGTTTCTTGAGGAGGGGTTTTAACCTCTGCATGTTTGAATGCATCGGGAAAGATGGCTGTGGTTATGGAGGCATTGAGGATGGTGGTGAGCTGGTTTCTGATCTCGTCCCTTCTTAGGTTGAAGAGCCAATGGGGGCATTGGTCGGTGGGTGCTCTTGAATGGATGGAGTTCATAAGAGTGGTTGTGATCGGTGTGCTGAGTTGTTCCCATGCAGTGAGCGGGCTGACGGTGGTTATGGTCGATAGAGTGCTGAAAAGGTCAGAGGGTTGGGGATCGCAGGTTCTATAAATGGTTTCTAGCTTATGGAAGTGGTTGGCGAGTTTGTTGCAGAGTTCCTGTGGAGCTGGGTCAAGTTTGCTGTGGCTGATCGGCAGGTGAACTCTCTGACGATGGTAAAGATTTCCTTGGTTTGGTTGGTGCTGGTCTAGATCTGGTGGGTCAAGACCGTCTTTTTTGCAGCTTTGACCTGCCAGTGGTAGTCATTGTGGGCTGATTTCTAGGTGGCTCGATTGGTGTGGTTCCTGCTGGTGCACCTTCGTCTTTCCAGTTGTTTCAACCTGCGCTTCATCCTGCTGAGTTCTGGTGTGTACCAGCTGCCTCGTTTGTTGGGTGTGTGCATTTTGGCTGGTTTAATGGGAGCGGCTTGGTCGGCGGCGTTGGTGATCCAGATGTTGAAGTTCTCTATTGTCTGGTCCAGGTTGGTGGTTTTGTTGGGCTGTGTGGTGCTGAGGACATCGGTCCATTGTTGTTGATTGACCTCGGCCCTGCTGTGGTGCTTTGGGGCTGTGCGGAGAGGTCCGGTGAGGGTGAGGTGTACGCAGGAGTGGTCAGACCAGGTGAGTTCCGAGGAGTGGCTGTATCTTGTGCTGATACTGGAGGTGAAAATGGGACCCAGGGTGTATCCTGCTTTGTGTGTGGAGTGGATGACCACCTGCTTCAGACCGATGTTCAGTCTTTCCAGGAGGTCGGTGTAGTTGGTGTTTGTGGAAGTTGAGGTCTCCCAAGAAGATGTGTATGGATTTGACAGCGAGCGGGTGATAAACTCAGCTATGGCATCACTGAAGCTGGTTCATGGTCCTGGCGGTCTGTAGGCGAGGATGCCTTTGTTGGTGGATTTGCTATCAGCGCCGAGCTGGAAGTTTCTGGGTTACATGATTGGTGTGGTGTTGTCATCTGTGATGGTGCAGGTAATTGACTCCTTGTGTATGATGGCGCCACCAGCTCCGCTTCTGTTGGTTCGGTCTTGGTGTTTCATCTTGTAGCCACTGCGAGTAGCTGTGGCGATGTCTGTGTCCAATGAGGGGGTGAGCCAGGTCTCCATAATGAAGGTCACGTCAGGGGCAAGGGTTGAGATGATGTCCCAGACTTCTGTGGCATGTTTGCAGAGTGATTTGGTGTTGCTCAGGTGGCAGCTGAGTTGCTCCGGAGTGGGGGCTGTCGGCTGTCGGCATCCTGAACTGGCATGGCACTGGTTGCTGTGGTGTATCTGAAAAATCGGTAGGTTGACAACGCCCCTGTAACTGAGAAATATTTTGCAGATGCAAACCTTGTAATTTTGTGCCTCACAGAGTTTGCAATCTTAACAAGGCTTTGTAAATCTGGTACCAAGTATCTAAGGTTTCTGTGACTCTTTGATGAGCACTGGATTGCCTCACTTGTATTCTGAATACTGTGACAGATCCTTGGGTCGCTCAAGAAGGTTTTGGGGTGCTTAGCTGAGTGTCCTGGATGAATTCTGGGGCATATAAAGTAGTTCTTGGCCTCTTGCTGTAGGGGCATAATTACACAGAATTATGTGACAGCTGTCGAATTGTCACGCCCTGCATTTTATTTCTCCCTTGAAGGTTCCCTTTTTCTTTTTTTCCGTTTTTTTTTTACCTTTATATATCAGGCTGTGTTTAATTCAAGGGACCAAAGGGTACGACCTCCAGAGCTCCCATAGTAGCTTTCTAGGGAACTGTTGGAAGAAGTAGGAGCCTAATAGTGTTACTCCTTCCGCCCTGAGGAAATATACCCTTCAGGAGGCAACTATCTGGTTGTTAGGAGCAATTTGAACATTGGGAGTACGCCAATTTTTACTGTTCTCTACAAGGTAGTAGCCAGAAAATTAAAATACCCCCCATGTTGAACCAAAGCTCTTATGGCGCCAAGCAAGTAAAGCAAGTCATCACATCCCTCCCAAGAAGAGCTTGCTTGTCTCTTCCATCCTTGCATCTATATATTTATCTTTTCATCCTTCCACCCACCCGCTGATATCCATCATTTCACCTATACATTGTGTCATCCATTCAGTCTTTCATCCAACATTCAATCTCTCACCATTCTCTCCATCTGCCCATCAATATCCAAATCTATGCATCTATTTTCGGACTCATCCATCAAACACATCTGTCCTTTCACTCAGTCATCCATCCTTTCAATTATCCGTCCCCCTTTCATCCAAGTATGCATCCCTCTATCCTTTCAGTCATCCATCCTATTGATCATTCATCCACCCTTTCGCTCATCCATCCAGCCTTTCGCTCATCCATCCACCCTTTCGCTCATCCATCCACCCTTTCGCTCCTCCATCCACCCTTTCGCTCATCCATCCACCCTTTCGCTCATCCATCCACCCTTTCGCTCATCCATCCACCCTTTCGCTCATCCATCCAGCCTTTCGCTCATCCATCCAGCCTTTCGCTCATCCATCCACCCACCCTTTCGCTCATCCATCCACCCACCCTTTCGCTCATCCATCCACCCACCCTTTCGCTCATCCATCCACCCACCCTTTCGCTCATCCATCCACCCACCCTTTCGCTCATCCATCCACCCACCCTTTCGCTCATCCATCCACCCACCCTTTCGCTCATCCATCCACCCACCCTTTCGCTCATCCACCCACCCTTTCCCTCATCCACCCACCCTTTCCCTCATCCACCCACCCTTTCCCTCATCCACCCACCCTTTCCCTCATCCACCCACCCTTTCCCTCATCCACCCACCCTTTCCCTCATCCATCCATCCTTTCGCTCCATACATCTGTCCTCTCACTCATTCATCCGTCCTTTCAGTCATCCATCCTTTCACTCATCCATCATTTCACTCATCCATTCCACCTTCCTCCCATCCATCCATTTACCCTTCATCCCATCCATCCATTTACCCTTCATCCATCCTTTCACACATTCATCCATCCTTTCACTCACTCATCCATCCTTTCACTCATCCATCCACCCTTTTATCCATCTACCCTTTCATTCCTCCATCCATCCTTTCACTCACGCATCCATACTTTCACTCACGCATCCATACTTTCACTCATCCATCCACCCATCAATACTTCCACCTTTTCATCCAGCAATCCACCTACCCTCCCTTTCACTCATCCATCCATTCTTTCACTCGTCCATCCTTCTGTCCATTCTTTCATTGCTCCATCCCCCCTTTCACTCAGTCATCCATCCACTCATGGATCCATTTACCCTTTCATTCATTGAACCGTCCTTTCACTTGCTCATCCATCCTTTCACTCATCCATTCACCCCTGTACTCATCTATCCTTCCTCCCTTTCACTCATCCATCCGTACATTCATCCTTTCACTCATCCTTTCACTCATCCTTTCACTCATTCATTCCGTGTATCTACCATTTCAAGCCAGCCTTTAACTCCATCGTGAGTTGTTTTATTGTACATAGTTAGTAAACTGCTTGGCGTCTAGGCGCTTTTGTGGAAGAGATGTGACTCCGGTTATGATTCATCGGGCAGAGGTTCTCCAGTGGGGGATTTCATTGCCAAACAGGTGTGATTTGTTGCTTTGTGGAGAGTGGGAAGATGCGCTACAATCGTAGGGGTGTTCCATAAAAGTGGTGGGTCTTTTATCTGTCCAACCTTATCAGTGCGAATGCCGATTGTGTAGTGGTTTGTGTAGGTGCGGTTGTTCTCAGGTCTGATGCATTTAAATCGTCTATGCCAGTTTGGCAAAGTGTCATGGAGTGTACTGTACACATTGCTGAGCATGTAGTTATGCATATATAGTTAATTATACAGATTATCTACAAATATGCCAGTTGCATTTTTCATAACTCTTTTCTTTTATTTCAGCGAAAACTACCTGGTGCGCTGGGGCAGCACGGGAATGCCGAAAGAGATCGAAAAACTCAATAACCTTCAGGCAGTTTTCACGGTAAATAAAAGTTTGGAACATTTAGTGGATTGCTGCTCGTTTACTGGGCGAGAACGCTACGTGACCTTTGCTCCCTTTAGTGGGAGAGCTTTACTTTACCTTTATCCTTGGCACAAAGTCGTAGGTTTGTGGGGCAGGAGCAGGCAGGAAGGTTGGCATGCTGATGTTGAATTCTCTTCACATTCCACATACCCTGGCCCTTTTTGCAGGGCGCCTTTCTGCAGCTGAGAAATCTCAGTTGGGTGAGTGCCCACTTCAACAATCTGTGTGTTATGACAGGTCAGGAGTTCAAGTACTTCCGGTCGATAAAGTAAGTGCCGTTGAAATAGTCTGTTGTAAAGCAAAAGATAAAACGAGGATTGTTATTTCTTCATTTTTTCTTTGGCCCTTTGAATTTCAGGAATCAGTAGAGCTATGCTAATATAAATATATAGGGGCTTCCAATGGCGGTAGAGGTTGTCAAAGTCCTCGAACCCGAGTTTCTTATGGCTACTTCCATGTCTTTAAGTGTGAGCCGGGTCCTGCCGGTGCTCAGCTCCGGCAGTATTTAAAAGCAGGTGCCAAGAGGGGTCCCTAGCGGGCTCTCCTTTTTTTATCCTCAGGGTGAACAAATAAAAACCTTAGCTCTAAAGTAGTACAACCCGTCACTGCCTTTGATGTAACTTGAAAGAGAGACGTTTTTTAGTTTTATATAGCATAAACTTGCAGCGCTTTACATGTGCACCAGTTACATTACACAAGAGCATATACATTTTCCGAACCACAGGACCTCAGGCTGGAACCTGTTTTCTCAGCTCGAGAGTTGGCTGCTCCAACCTTATGCCTTAACCTCGCCCACAAGAGCGGGTCGCATTTTCAATATTCTATACAACTAAGTGATAGTTATTGCTTATTTAGCTTATGCTTCTTCCAACCATTGACAAAGACAATAGTCTTGGCTTGTTTTAGGTGTAATGTTACTTGTTGTGTTATATATCTGGATGAATGGACAGAAGCTTCAAAATACCAGTGAGGCAGCACACTATGCTAGACAGAGAGTTTTAGCTTAAAAGTGTTTTAAGCCACGCCCTTAATTGGAGAGACCACAGCCCTATGAGAGACCCCTCTACCAGTTTTTTCATCCCACTTAAAGCCCTGGTTACTTCTAATTGCACATTTCTCATGTTAGAATATTCCCAGGCGTTCAAATGGGTCTAGAGATTTTTCCTAATATGGCTCCTGTGCACAGCAAGATGTTACCCTGAAGCTCCTTCTTGGCTCCACACCATCCCGAAAGTGATGGAGAAGAGCAGTATATAACGCCACCCCTGTGCGCTGACATCAGCTCCTTTCTTTCTGCATCTTTTGATGCGGACCTGGACCTAGCGAACAACAACCCTCCAAACAAAAACAACAGGATTCAAGCAGAGTCGCGTCTTCAGGAAGCAAATGATGGTCATGGATCTCCACCAGTTGTGTTTTTAGTCTGGGGTCAGGACATAATTCTAAGTTGTGTGATAAGTGTGCCCTCATGCACCTGAAGGTGATTTGAGATTGGGAGATGAAGCTGTACGTCGCCGAGCACAAAAAGAAATTGTGGCCTTTGCGTAGGTCCGCTCAAGGCGCTGGCCAAGATTGTGTCCTGATCATAGGGCCATTCCAACAACTGCTTTACTTTCCACTTGGAGTCTTCCTGCAAATCTAAGTCAGAACGCAAACATTAAAAATGCTAAGGGGTACTGGACCCCATCCCGCTACCCTGATATCAAGGAAAAGGTGCAAAGCGCCAAGATGCAAGTCACAATCCGCCGAGGTCGTTGGTCACTGATCCCATTGTGCCCTCATTTTCCATGGCTGTTTTGGACCCTGCAGCAACTCGAGGCCTTCAAGGAGGCCATGCTGCATATATTTAGTGTGTTTTCTGTTCCCTCTGGAGCATCGTTGGACCCCTAGGACTGACAGGTGCCTCCAGTCAGATTACTACTGTTGGGATCTTCCCCAGCACCTTCTGGCCTTAATCGGTACCAGGGTGACCACCGGTCCGTAATTTTCATGGACTGTCCACAAATTAACTCTAATGTCCATTGTCCATGATGGAGATTTCAATGGATGGCATTTGTCTGTAATGTTTAGCGTTTGTGCCAACAGACCAATGTTACAGTTTAAATGCCTCGGATGAAGTGGAAGGTCTCCTGTGCTGTGATGCTGAGGGAGTGGCAGACACCTAAACAAAAACAATCCTTCTCATCACGGTGTTGGGTGCCTAAAAAGAAATGTAGTTCTGTGCAGTTGGTTAATCTGTAAATGTAAAGGCTGCTTAGGAGCCCGGTGGATGTGGAGTTAATTGATGGAGACAATTGAAGCCTCCTGGGACAAATACATATTCGTTTTGAGGTATTGTGGGGGTATTCCAAGCTGAGCTGTGGAGTGTGTGCTTTTAATGGTTAGTTATATAACTATTTGCACTAGTTACAATCTCCATATTACTAAAAATCTACACTTTGAAAACGCTTTTTTGTCTTTAACCTAAATTCATGTCCACATTTAGTGGCAGCTTTTCATATACTGTGTGTACTGCAAATTGAAAATAATGACTTACACATTCACAGTGCTTTGTGTGACGGGCAGTGACCTCCTAGGACTAAAAATACACGTCGTTTTCCCTGCTGAACCAAGCAGAACTCAGTTATGTGGGCATCT
Organism: Lissotriton helveticus; assembly: GCF_964261635.1. Classification (NCBI taxonomy): domain Eukaryota; kingdom Metazoa; phylum Chordata; class Amphibia; order Caudata; family Salamandridae; genus Lissotriton; species Lissotriton helveticus. Next base: position 724,205,468 of record NC_136072.1, read on the forward strand.
GGTTTGCACACATATACATCTGCAGTGATCACATTAGCCAACAGAGGTTTCATAACATAAATTATTGTATTTCCCAATGATTTGTTTAAACTTGCATTTATTTCCCATGAAAGGTGTGTCTTATTTTGCACGCAGTTACCTGATGGTGAAAAATCATAAAATAATCCCAGAATATTTTGTTCTTATTAGCCATTCCTTTGATTCAGCCTCACGCTCACCGACCCTATCACTAACCCCATCACCATTGCACTCAGGATCACAGTATCCATACTTTTTTAAATGCCCTTCAACACTGTTAAAACCAGTGATGTTAGCATATGGTGTTGCAGTCCCTCACCTTCCCTGTGTACCTATTTTTTGTGATCTCTATTTACTTAACACAGTGTGCTATTCATCTGATAGAATTGTAGAAAAACACTGTTTTCTGGTTCTAAATGGGATTGAGAAAAAGAAATTAATTAGCCAGATGCTTAATAGCACTAGGTGTGACCAGGAAACCTGGGTTTAAATCGCAGCTCAGCCGCATGACTAAACAGTGTGATTTAAATCAAATCAAGTTACTGATAGTGACATTTGAGAGCACATTCAGGTTATTAATTTCAAGATGAATCCTGTGTAAAAACCTCACTTGGTTTGCTTTACTGGCCAGTATTATTCCACCATCCATGAAAATAGTATCAGCCATGACATAAGGGATGCCTGACAATTTGTACGCCTTGTTCACTCATCGCTTTGTCAGAAGAGTGGGTTAACAAATGTTTTCAAGTTCATATTCAGACACTTCCAAATCAAATAAATGTCAGTGCAATGTTGTGATTTATTATCCTCAATTGAAACATTTCCATGTGTTATAGAAGCACTTTCTACATTTTAAAGTCTTTATCATGTTCCTATATTTTGTTTGTTGTGTAATTTGCATCCCAAATATTTCGAAAGTTGGTTCTGTATGTTCTTTAGCACTTAGGGATGAGCCAAACAACTAGTTCAAGTTTGACTCGACTGTACAGCCATTTTAAGATCTAGACAGAGTGGGCAATTGCCCAGGGCCAACATTCCAAGGGGCCCAGCCCCTACCCGCCCTCCACAAGCACTGCCAATGGACCATTGCACTGGTAGAGTTGGCCAGAGTGGGAGGGTGCTGTTTATTCTACCACTTGACAGTGCCTCTTTTGTTTCTGGCCACTCTGCTGAGACTACTCTCCAGGTACACAATACTTTCTAATACTTTCTAATACTCATGGACGGCCTATCTGATTTTAGAACATGTCCCACCTTGGTCTTCTGTTTCTTATTTGTACAGTTTTTAGTAATGACCCTTTGAATTAGTTGCTGATAATGTCCCATCTGATCTTGACTTCATCCCAGGGGCGGCTCCTCCGCAATGGTGAAGGAGCGTCGCCCCACTGGCTCAGAGCCAGCAGCTGAAAAATAGCAATATTTTATCATTGTTTTATTTTTTAGCTGCTGGCTCAGCCATCCTGTGTAGGGAGGGGCGGGGCAGGGGCCATTGGAGGGGGGAGGAGGACTGGTCATCCTAGGGTTTACCTTGGCACTTGGGCCACCAACTGAGGAGAATACCGCTTTCGCAGTGGTGGTTTGAAGGGCAGCTGAAGTACTAGAGTTAAAGCTGCCCTCCTTTGACACCAAGATAAGGCAGAATTTGGCAGACTTTTTATTGCTGCGGCCAGCAACATTGGAGCCCTTACTTCCATTCAAAGATTGCCCTCACAGATGGCTACCTAGTTGTAACCATGCTCTTGCCCGTCTATGAACAAACAAGTGGCCAGATACCCTAGACTGGCGCTGGTGATTCGGATTTTCTCACCAAGCATTCAGCTCTAGTGAGTCTTTTTGTGCCGGCCTTAACGAGTAAAGTGAATCCTAATCCATTCCCTCCAACTCCTCCACATAGGGAATCTGAAAGTGTTGACTCCTTTGGCAAATAGATGTTTTCTTCATCCAGTTTGGCATTGCAGTCAGACAGTGCATCCCTTCTGTTGGTGTGTTACACCCATGCCTTTGCATAGCGTAATGGCTATTGTGTTCTTGCCTGCAGTCCAGTAAGATTTTCGGGCCTCTTTGACCCAAATGATACATGATGGGAAAGACCCTGCCAAATGATTGAAACCATGTTCTTGCCTGCTTGTGAATGGTCAAATGGCCAGAAGCCATAGACTGGCGCCTGATGACTCAGATTTATCACCAAGCATCCAGCTCCAGAGTAGGCCTGGGCAGAATTGGAGGAATTTGGTAATTCCGCGTTACTCTTGTAGCGCTGAAAAACTGCTCAATTCCGCGACTTCGGCAAAATTAATTATTTTGATCTGGAGTGATTTCCGGCTTCCACCATGTTTAGAAGCAATGGCATACTCCTTGGCGCCCTTACATACTCTGCAGTGATTACATTTTATTCACTGCAGAGTATGTAAGGGCAACCTGAGGTCGCACTATTTTCTTAGGCAAAATGCATTCTCCCACATTTTGCTCTAAGAAAATAGCACCAAATGGCCACTCTGGCCTCTATTTTCTTTGGCAAAATGCATCCTTGCATCCATGTTTTTTTTACACAAAGGTGTGTTTTGCGCTAAGAAAATAGCACTAGATGCCCCCTTCTCCCTCTTGTGGAATTCTACGGAATCTGGTAGAATTTTAATGTAATTCTGCACGATTGCACCAAATCAAACTCCACAAATTCCACCCACCCCTACTCCAGAAAGCCTTTTTGTGCATGGCTCGACCAGTAAAGTGAATCCTAATCTATTCACTTCCACTCCTCCAGATAGGGAATCTGAACATATTGACCCCTTTGGCAGCATATGTTTTCTTTCTCCAATTTGGCATTGTTGTCTGTCAATGCAGTTTTTCTATTAGATTTTTACACCCAAGCCTTTGGGACGTGCAGCGTGATCATGCTGGCAGTCCGGGAAGATCTTCGGGCCTGCATGGCCCAAATGATACATGATGGATAAAACTTGGCCATGTATGTTGTCCACAGAGTGCCTTGGCAAGACAGTTGATACTAGTGTGGTCTTTTATTAACATGCCTGGATGAGGCCCACTGAGTTCTCTGGCAATGTGCAGAATTTGTTAACAGAAATGCCCATCAGTTTTTCCCCCTTTTCGGTGTGGTGGACTTTGAAACTTTTTAAAGATAGTAGAGCTACCGCACGCTCTTTCAAAACAATTCCTGTACAACTTTCAGAAATTTAGAAGCTAATCCAGAAGGCTGGCATTTTAACTAAGATAGTCTTCCCAAACTGTGATCCAGCAGACAATCCAGTCCTTTCGGGGTCATGTACGCAGAATCGTCAGACAATGTGAGAGCCAGTAGGGGGACCATCCTCCAACTTCCTCTGCCCTGCTACACCAGTCAACAAATCACTCTAGCTTGCCATCAGGAGCTCATGCCCACCCAAGTGGAAGGCAGGATCTGACATTTCCGTCCGGGTTGGCGATCCATTACATCTGACAGATGGGACTTAAAAATGATTCCAAGCAAACGGGGCCTACCTGCCCCCCCCCCAGGCCTCCCCCCTCCATATTGCTCCCACACCTGTACAGATTATAGAGGATAAACTGTCCAACTTCCTACAGGAGAGTGGCCTGTTGCTCTCCAAATTTACTATAGAGAAGATGCCAGATAGGCAGGTGCTGTTACACTTTCTATTTCTTCATTCCGAAGAAGGATGGTGGCCTCCGGCCAATCAGTGCCTTCCTACAGAAGGACAGTTTCAAGTTGCTCAGGTTGGCCCAGATCCTATTTGCTTTGGAACCTGGTGACTGGATGGGGTCCTTCAACTTGCAGGACACATATGTTTATAGGAGAGTTAAGTGTCCAGAACTCCTGAGCATGTGCATCTGTCCTTTGATCAGACTGCAACTCTGCCTCGGCAACACAGCAGGTCCTTTCACCCAAATCTACATCTCCGTAGTGGAGACAGAGCAGCGGCAATTGAAGGTGTTTGATTTTTTTGCCTGAAGTGGTGAATGTCATCCTCAAAACCAGACGACCCTCCATTAAATCCATTTATGCCTGGCACTGTGACAAATGTGTTACCTGGTGCAGTGCCTGAAATACAAACCTCTTACATGCCAATCTGTTGAATGTTCATTGATATATATTATCTTTAGCCCAGCAGCGCCTTCCTGTGGGTTCTGTAAAATGATACTTGTCTGCTGTTGTGGGGTTTCTATGTTTGCTGAACAAACCTTCTTGTTTAGATCACCTGTTGTGATGAAGTTCATGAAAGGTTTGACACAGTTTCTCCTTCATTCCATTTGTAATGTCACAGGATCTTAACTTCCTTGCGTACGCCCTTTGAGCCTCTGTGCATAAGAAGACCTTTTCAAAATAGTTTGTCCTCTGCATTGAGCTCTGGTACGCACTGGCCAAGAAGATGTTAGAGCGCATTCCACTAGGGCTAAGGCTGCTGCTACTGCTGCTCTGGCATGAGGAGTGCCCATACTTGATGATCTGCCAAGCATCAGTGCATACGTTCACAAAGTACTACTGCTTTGACAGGCAGGTCCACCAGGAAGAACACTTTGCCTGTGCAGTTATGCAGGACTTTATTTCAGTGCACCCCACAAAACCGCCTGCTTTGGAAGGCACTGCTTTAGTGTCTATTCCAAGGTAATGAATCTGCCTTTAGAATTACCTTCAGAAGAACCGGTTACGTTCCTCCTTTAACGCGCTTTCCAGTGGATATTCTATATATCAGCAGGTTCCTCACAGCACTCCCACTGTCCCATTCTGTAGAGAGGCCTCTTTTTAGTGTCTAAAAACGTCCCAAGTTAGAATTCAGCACAGTGTAACTAACAATTGTTCACAAAAGATGTGGTGCTTATATGTGGCTCTGCACCATTACTTCCGGAGCATTCTGGAGCCAAAGTATATGTGCACTTTACTATGAAAACTCTCCAAATTTAGTAGGCCACCTGGTGAGAAAGTGAGAAATATGTGGTTAGTGAGAGTATCCTCAGAGAGAACCATAGCAAAAGTAAGTAGCTTATTTAATAGGCCTGAGCCAAGTGTGTTGATAAAGGATGAATTGCCTTCTAGTTGCTTTGCAGTGAAAGAAGCAGCTGAGTGCTGATGTAGTCATTATGCGCTTATAGGGGCCATCTTGTGAATGACAACAATAGATCTCAAAACCACAGCTGACATCATCAAATCAACACACATTCTAGAATGGCTATTGTGATTGTTAGAAATGCAGGACTGGACAGAGAATACAGTATTTTTTTCTCTACCCTTGATGACCCATTTAAGGTGCTGCTCATTTTGAGAGGGAGACCGGTCGATGGTCACTTTAGCTGGAGGGCAAATGGGCAGTATTAGCTGTGCGATTGCAGGCTGCATATGACGCATTTCTCTAACCTGTGAGAGCAAGCACTGTTAGACAACAGCCCAAAAGCAGGGCCTCCTCTCAGCATGGTTGGGTTTGAAGATTCTCAGAATTCTATTAAACTTCCCCTAATATTCCCCCTCTGTTCCTAAGGATGACCTCTATCACAGCCAACAGATGGGTCAAAATGATTATTATAAACAGGTATGCCCTACCTTTTCTCTCCTCTCCACCCTATATTCTTCCCACACCTGAACAGATTTCAGAGGATCCATCTATCCATCTACCTAGAGGAGGTTCACCTGTTGCCCTCCAAAGAAGCTATAAGAAATGTACCAGCCTCAGAAAAATGCAGGGGTTGTTGCACTTGCTATCTCCTCATTCTGAAAAAGGATAGGGGCCTCAGGTCTATCTTGGAGTTCTCTCAATGCCTTTCTATGGAAGGACAGATTCGACCCAAGTCCTATCTGCTTGGAACTAGATGACTAGATTTGTCCTTGGACTTACAGGATTCCCGAGGGTGAAGAAAACCTTCAGCCAGTAACTGTTGTCATCATCATATCAAGGCAGGAGGCTTCAAAGGCCTCAACCATCTTTGATATGCGACCTTTGGTTCCCCCTGACAGGAGAAATGCCACCCCTGCCCAGGGCCCATTTGGCACCAGGACAGGTGGGAAAATTAGCTAGTCAGGAGATGTGTTGACCCTCAGGTTAGTACCACCATGTGGAATTCAACACCACTAAAATTGGCTGTCCACACCTCTGTCCTGAAGAAGGCCCACTGTGACTTCGGTCTAACACTGCACCTTCCGGGGTCGAAAGGTCGACGCCTCATAACAATCTATGCCCTACACTCTCCTTACCCTAAAGTAGAAAAAGGACTCTGTTAAGGGACTTAAAGATTATTCTGTACAGAGACAGATGTTAACTGATTCATACATTGTACATATTGTTATATAACCTTACACTGTGTATATGGGATTCACTTTTCCACTTTGTCATTTCTTGATCACTTATTCACCATTAAGTCACGCATTTGTCTTTTCAATTAAAAATATGTTTGCGACAGGCTTTCATATACAAAAAAATAAGATAAAAAGAATAAGATACCAATCGTATAAATCAAATAATAATTCTCTTGGTGTGTTTCTTGATAGATATTCATTATGGAATGCTAAGTAATTGGTTTCCCGACAGAACCCTCTGCCATGCTATCGCACCTGACAAGGTAGCTGATGCTGCGAGAGCGCTTTGCGCGTTTTGGCAGAAAACTGCTGTTTTTAAACATCTTGTGTTATTTCTGGTCATTTGACCCTGCTTTTTAATATCGCCCCTTACCTGCACAATAATTTGAGCCCCGCACCGCCGTTTGGGCGGGTCTGGTCCTGGGGTGGGTGCCCTGTTTGTTGTAGGTCGCCATCTTGGAGTGGGGTGAGTGGAGCGAGGCGTTTCTACCTGCCAGCGCTTGAGTGCGCATGCGCCGCCTGGGAACATCTACTTAAAGCTCCTCCCCTAGCGCAGCGGGCGTGTCCTCGCGTGGCCGGAGTCGTGCCAGAGTCCTGCCCGTCTGCGCCCGTCCGCGCTCGGTCGCGCTGGCTTGGCGGTGACTCTATCGTCAGGCACTGCTCTAACCATGCTTATGTATACTAGGGATTCTCTCCTGGCGATTAATAATCGTCTGCCATCCTGTGCTAGAGCCTGTGTTTACCCTCTGTGTGGCCCCCATCGATGTGCTTGTGGTGGTTGGCTACTTGAAGCACCATCTCGTGTGGGCTGTAGTATAGCGCCGTTCGCCATAAGCAGTAATGCCTCCTCGCGACATATTACCATCTGGAATTTGAACGTAAGGTCAGCGGTCAAGCACTATCAGGATACTGCTGACCTTATGGACAATGACCCCCCCGACATCTTTTGTCTGACAGAGACATGGCTGCAGGACACCGATTCTACTGTGTTGAATCTGGCTTTTCCTGCCGAGTACTCCATTTACACGCTCAACCGCTCCTCTAGAGGGGGTGGAGTTGCCCTTGCAGTGAAATCTTGTTACTCCTGCGCCTGGAAAGTGCAGAACATTGCGGGATGCGAAAGCGCCCTGTTCAAGGTTGCAGTTACATCGCACTTTACCTTGTCAGGGTTGCTTATTTATCGCCCACCGGGTAGCTCCGTGGCATTTCGGGAGGCCCTTCCTGAGGCAGTGAGTTCACTAGCAGTAGGGTCTGCCAATTTTTCCATCGTAGGAGACTTGAATCTCCATTTTGATACCTTGTCTCTTACCTCAGTGGGTGGGGTGGTGGCGGACCTCGAGGCCCTTCAACTGTTCCAGCTGGTCTCGGACCCCACTCATAGTGGTGGCCACATTTTGGACCCTTGTGCCCCTACATCCCGGGCCGCACTCTGCGTTCTTTGGACCAAGAATTAGCAGTAACCCCTCGATTCAAACTCAGTCGGGCGGGGGCCGCTCCTTTAGGGTGCGGGCAGCCGCACTTTGGAATGCTCTTCCCTTGAAAATTCGGATTCTTGACGACTTGCTTTCTTTCCGCAAGGCCGCTAAAACTTTCTTGTTTTCCCAGCTCTGCTAAATTTTACACTCCTTTTTAATACTTTCTGTTTCTTGTTGTGTTTGCTACCTTGTCGGTGCGCCGGGACGCTCCTTCGCTGGAGCAGCTGTGCGCAATACAAATATCACTAACATAACATAACATAACATAACATAACCTGGAAACCGTTAGGTTCACGACCCGAATAGGAGCTAATGCTTTCTGAAGAAATCAAGGTAGAGATTAGAATAAATATGTGGTGACGTTAACTTCACTAAATGGAAGCTGGAAAGCAAAGTCTATTTTTTGGTAACACCAATATCCAGATTTGGAGGAAGGCACCATTCAGGGTGGTGGGGGAGTATTTGATTTGTAGTTATGGGAAGAGTAGAGAAGAGGTAAAAAAAAACAAGTATTTATTATTGCTTTTTGCAGACATCTTTGTTTTGAAAAGCTTTGCAACACGTTGACAATGGACACAGTTATGTCTATATGGGACATCAACTGGTTAAAAGACTATGCAAGTCAGTATTGTTATCTGATATTGCATGGGGACCCTCCAATTTCTCCCTGGTGTGGCACTTTATTGCCCACACTGAGTACTTAGTGTCTTGAGCACCTGAACAGTGCTTTGCAGGTTATGCGTTGCACAGAGAACCCTGAGCTGTTTCACTTTAACTAGGCAAAAGTTCAGCAAGCTGGTAGGGTAATCAGAACCGGCATGCATTCACAGAGACTGGTTTTGAGACAGATGCCTTACATTGATGCATAATAACAACATGCATTCCGACATGATTGAATGAGCAAGACGATTGATTGCCCAACTAACTGTGAATTTAAGGATTTTTCTCGTGGGTGTGGTGCTGGCTGCTCAGGTGTAGAGATTATAAGTGTGGTTGATAATCTCTTCATGTGCCTGTCCCGATTTTGTCTGAACTTGCTGTAAAGGCACAATAGATAATGTCATTACAAGCCACTCCAAGGCCAACTACCAGTATCAGTTGGGAACATTGTACTCTTGTGGGCCAGTAGGGGTTTAAAAGCTGCTTTCGATTCCTTTTCAGCACCATTGGCTGATGCACTGAATGTACTGTGTGGTTAATTGCTGGGAGTTTCTCATGTTGAGTTATTGATAATTAATAGGTCAATGAAGTCCTTGAACTGTTTTATATAATATTCATCAGTCTGTTACATGCTTGCTAAACCCCTTTTCATGGTCTCCCTTTGTGAGGCTGTGTTGTATGAGTATTAGGGTGCAGCGGCATGAAGATTTGTGTATTTACTTGTGAAGGACAAAAGGACATTGGATCACCACTTTCTACCAGTCTTTCATCCATTTGCCTATTTTTGTGCACTGAAGTATCCGAGTGATTTATGATTATAATATACATTGGGCTAGTAATCGAGTTGTAAAACAGTTAGTGATTTACTTTGTGTATTTAATTTTAATGTTTAGTTTTTTACACTTCTCTAAATATACACACACGCATGAGAACTTTGAGCGTGCCTAGTAAAGTTTCCGTGCCTTGCTGTTTAAAAGCACATTTTCCCAGTTTTGGGAAGAAAGTCTTGATTTTATAAACAGATGGAAGCTAATATTATCCGCTTTGTCTTGAATCTGTCTCAGTCATGTTTCTTGCATTCTGGTTTTACTCAACTGCCCGTGAGAACCCATATACAAGAAGTCTAATGATCATTTGGAAGGGGTGTGTTGCCCACTGCAGAGCTTCCTTAAGTGGATGATGTCCTTGTGTGTTAATACTGCTTTCACGATGTTCCATTTCTGTACTTAGCTGTACTAAACAGGATTCCGGCCCCTTACCATTGACTTCACAGATTATTAACATTGCTTCAGTTGATGTCATCTGTTTGTAATTTTGCTTTTGCTGTTTGGTTGAATGGGTTTGTATAGTATTAGCCTATGTATATTTAATGGCATGTTTTTCTTCCTGAATTTGTGGGAAATCATGCATGTAAAACTGCAAAATATCGGATGCTACCAGTAGCACCCCTACTTCCATCTGCAGTGGGACTATATATTAAAAGATCACAAGGGAAGTTCTGATCCAATTAAGAAGACTCAGAGGATGTTTGCACATACACATTGCTTCAGTGTTAGACCTGTCTGGATTTTTTGCGTAGTCCCTCCTCATTATTCTTTATTTTGTCCCCTTTTTGCCCCTCATACCCTTAATATTTTAGTGTCTACTACTTTTTATAGGTGTTGGTCAAGGGGATAGGTGTTCTTTTCCCCCCCCCATAATCTTTTACCTCAGGCCCAGAGGCCTGTTCTGACAGGGAAAGTTGGAGCCACAAAATGGTGGCTACCAACTGCCCTAACTGCCAAGTCCAGAACTCACCCATAGACCAGCATAGGGCATTCCAGAACCTTCTGGTCCATTCTGGACCACTGAGGGGCAGCCTATAAAAGGCGGAATGCGGGGCAGCCATTTGGTCTACCTGTGGAAGTCAGCTGGAGGACAGGCTGTAGCTAAGGGTGGGAAGAGGTTAGACTTAGGGTTGACCTCCTGGACTGGGAAGCTGCCTTATTGATCCATCCCACTACTCCCCTTTTGGTTACTTGCCCTGGCCCCGCTGTTGAGGGTTACTGGAGACCCTGGGCGCCTAGCTTGCCCCTTGTCTAACTAATATAGGGGAAGTCTATAGGAGAAGGAGACTGCAGCGCTGCGGAGCGCAGTCCTCTGCCCAGTAAAGGAACTTAAGGGAAGTGTTCCCCAGGACATCATTACAGTGGCTGTAAGGACTGCGAGTTGGTGAGAAGTCTATTGCCACGTAATACAAGGATATCCCCCCTTTTCCCTGTACCTGGGGCTGCTCAAGTGAACTTCCAGTGTCTCAGTTGGGGCTGGGAGCGTGCGCTGCTCAGGGAGCTCCGTCGTGCACTGATCGGGTGACCGGGCCGCCTGGGTGCCTGTGTCCTGTGGTAACAGCGGAACGTTTCCCTGCGCTGTGTCCTGTCAGCGCTAACCCGGTGTGCAGAGCAGGTGAGCCGGTATCTGAGGGCGGGGCCGGAGGAAGCCGAACGGAGCAGTCTCCAGAGTAAGCCGCTGCTCACTCGCGCATGCCCGGTCGCGCCGCTCCTCTTCAGGAAGGTGGAGGCGGGACCAGGGTGGGAGGCGCCGAGAGCCGAGCAGAGGCTGAGGTGTGTGGCTTCGTCTTTCCCCCCCGCTCGAGCGCCTCAGGAAGGAGCTGGCGCGAGCGGAAAGGGGGCATTTGAAGTGTGCTCTCCGTTGTTCCTCCGCCCCAGCATCAAGTAAGCAGCTGGAGCGGCGGGAGGAAGTTGAGTGGGGCATTTGAAGTGTGCTCTCCGTTGTTCCTCCGCCCCAGCATCAAATAAGCAGCTGGCTCGGCGGGAGGAAGTAGAGTGAGGCCTGTGAGACCTCGAAGGAGCCTTAAATCAGCAGCGACGCGTGGAGACTGGGACAACATCGTCTCCACGCTACAGTAAGGAGAGGGGCCTCTGGGGAGTTCTGAGCACAGGGGATAACTTTAACTTTTGACAGTGCATGACAGTTTGCCCCCCCAGGGTGGAATAGAAGCTCTGAGGAGCAAGAGCCGAGTACAATGCATACTTAACTGGCCTAAGAAAGCATAAAGGTTACCTGTCAGTTATTGTTATAGTGCCTGTTTAAATGTAATGAACTACAGGAATTCATTGATAAATTGCATAGCAGATTCAAAGTGTTATTGCAATTGCTGAGACCAGTTGTAGAGTATAGGTCCTATTTAGAAACTATGCCTAATTAAATGCTAGAACCTCTAGTAATGTAAAGCTGACGACTTAAGTTAGCACCTTAGTGGAGACTATATTAATTTCCTGATTAATAGGTATTGTGCTTTCTTCTCCAAAAGGGAATCTGCATAAGATGTCAATTTAGTAATTGTGAAAGATTAAGAATATTTACAAGTTACATGTATTGAGTTGTACTTCTCTTTCCACAGACAAACAGTGTTATAATTTCTCCTGAACTAAGTGTAAATTTTTCCTGTGTGAATACTGAGAGTTAAACCAAAGAGAATATTATTTTTATAAAGCAGTGCTTATTTTCCTATACTTTGGTGTAGTGTTGTTTTTGTGTGCTATTGCGTGGTTTTACTCTTGGGTGGTCTGCAACCTTCACACTGTTCCTCTAGAATTGCTTGTCTTACCCCTAGGCCAGGCTACCCTAGGTGACCTGGCATCTCAGGTTCTAACATTCAGTTTCTCAGTTATGCTGCTATGAGAACTGTAATAGATTTGTTGTTTTCTTATTTAAATTCTGTTTTTTTTTTTTTTATGTTTCTTCAACCTGTGACCCAGTCCACACCACACTCGCAGGGACTAGCCTCAATACATTTGCATTCAGGAGCCTGCCGCTAAAGATGTATTATCTCAAAACAGATCATGACTTAACCAATCGTTCATTCAGGTTTTTTATTCATTCACCCGAAGATTTTTTCAATGAGAAATGTTCTAAAAGACCTGTATTCAGGTTGTTTTGTGGAGCATTTGTGAATAGATGAATGTCCCGCAAAATTTGTTATTCCAGAGATAAAAGCCCTCTTTTCCTTGGTGCACCTTTGTATACATTTCTTTTTCTCCAGGTTCAGAGATTAAGATGAGACAGTGCTTACTAAGCCAACATATAGCATTAACTGTGATCTAGTCTTATTTGTTGCATGTAGGGCCAGAAGGCCTGAGTTCTAATCCCTTGATTCAAAACCTGATCATATTGTGTGATGATGTTTACCATATTGTGTAGTACTTAATCTACGTTTGTCTCATTTGTTTATCGTCCCAAAAACTCCGGTAGGCTGACCTTGGTATTTAGTATTTACAAATTAAAAACTGCACAATTTTCATATTTGCTATATTATTATTGATGCCTCCAGTCAGGTGGAGTGGGAGGTTGACAGAGTATCATATGCAACACATTCAGCTGCTGGGAATATATTAGTTCTTAGTGTTGTAAATGTGTCTGGGTGAATTTAGTATCACCAATTTGGACGGAATACTCATTTGAAGCCTCTCACATTCATTTATTTTAATCTTTTCAGGACCTCAGCAGCTCTGATTTGATCAGACCCAAAATCAGCCTTGTGTGTCAGATTGTGAGAGTGGGCCACATGGAGTTGAAAGAAGGCAAGAAGCACACATGTGGACTGCGGAGGCCATTTGGTGTGGCAGGTAGGAGCTGCAGAATCTCTCAGTGAGAAACAATTTATTACGGTGAAGAAACTCTGCCTTCTTGAATGAAAAATTCACTTCTTTCAGTCATGGTTACTGATTTTTCGACATCGAATGCTGGATAACCTGTGCATTCTGGTGAAAATAAATTTACATACCTATGCCATGAAAATTCTAGCTGAAATAAGCTACAATAAGGGCCAGATTCTGATGCGGTTAGGATGGCCTCCTAATGGCATTTGCTCCTTCCAAATTGGATCAGGAACGTGTCTTCCCAACCCAGGGTCCAATTATGATGCGGTTAGGTACCTATGCTGCCATTGAAGTGAATAGGAGTCCAACCAAATCGTATCTGGAAGCATCCAGATGCATCGTACTCCGTTAGTCGGACTCTCCCGATCCCAGTGGGTCAGAAACCATTTCCAAACAGATTCGGTCAGGAAGCTTCCAACCCGCATCAGAATCAGGCCCTAAGAAAGGCTGGACTGTTATTTCAAGAAGGTCATCAGATACAGCTGATACCACAACAAAAATTCTCCAGATTACTATATATGACATACAAAATTGTACTGTGACAAGAGTAAAAGAATGGCTTAATATTATTTGTCTTAGTGCTCAGAATTTGTTTTGCCAGAAATAGTCAAAGGCTTATCTCTAAGGATCTAAATCGCTACCGTCTCCTTTAGGATATCATTAGCAGTATGGAATCCTGAACTGGATTCTTGGTCACAATTCTTTGCCCAAGACTCCGGGAATTTTGCCATAGATCATAGGCAGTAATAGTCAATCCTGTATTCAGAGATTAGGCTTAGGTCTCCCAATTCTCTTCACCTTATCCCCCACCCAGTGTTGCATCCCTCTCTTTTTTAAATAAGCTTCACCAGGAACAAACATTGACAAAGCCAATAGTTTTGGATTTGGAAGTGCTGAAAGCTTTATTTCTTCTCACACGAAGTCATGAAGCATTAGGGGGATTACGGTGTGAAAGGAATTTCAGTACAGACAGAGGCTACATCAGATAGGAATAGTAATATATAAAAAGAGGCTCTATATGCCCTTGATCTGGGGAGGTGGTGGAAGGAAGAAGTAATGGTAAGTGTGTCATGGTGGTAAGTGTGTCATATCTAGTATTGCAGTTGGGCTGAAAGAGGGGAGGATTCTTGGAGACACCAGAGTGTGATGGAAGCATAATGAAGACCCTGGTATAATGGTAACCCGGACATAAGCTGCACCCCAAATAATACAAGGGATAATGATGGCTCTTGTGTAATAATACCTATCCTTGAAATCATGTGGACATTCCTGTCATAACTGGGGTGCTGGCATTATATTGTTCACACTTGCATGTTGTGGACAATCTTCAATACACTGTGGCCATCCCTGGTATTACGGTGTCCATGCTTTAATTTGTCATGAGCATTCTTCACATAAATGTGCCTACCTGTCGCATAATGTGCCCCTGGTATACTGGTGCCCATTGTTGACATATTCTAGGCAGTGACATGATTGTAGTTGTCCTTGACATAATATTGGCCCTGGCATAATGTTTTCGATTCTTGACATATTGGGACTTCTTTTGACTAGCTATGGCATAATGGTGGTGAAAATCTGTAGACAGAATATAAAGACTGAAACACTTTACATGTTTACGACCAACTTTGCTAGCCGAATTTTCATGGAGCTTCTTTCTGCAACTAGCATCAGCAATAATTTTGTTACCTTGGATGGATTTAGCTGGAAGGCTTAGGAAGATTATTGATCCTAAAGATGGTTTGCCTAGCAGGATTGTACTCAGTGCTCACACAGATTGTGAAGGGAATTATCACTTCAATTTTTTCAAATGTATTATATAAAGTTTTTGGGGGCTCATTTTACCTAACATGACTGTGCTAGTCCTATATATTTATACTATACTTGATGATATTCTGCACCCTCCCCCCAAAGCACATCATTTGTTTAGCCCACTGAGTGCCCCTTACATTGTGAACCACTGTCAGTGAACTAGACACTAGCACATAATTATTGTTTACGCCAAGCACTCATGTGCACTAGGGTATAGAGTCATAATATCGTTGTTTAAATATCGATGTGACACAATATCGACCTGCAAGAATATCGTCGACCAGAATATTGACATGCAGGTAAGAAATATTGTTTTTGTTAATATCAAAGTTAGTAATATCGTTAGTCCAAATATCGTTGTTAATAATATAAAAATGTATTTTAGTGTTCTGTATTTTAGTATATGTGTTAAAAGCATTGTTTATTTTTCTAATGTATGTTTGACATTTTTTGAAGTAATTAATTTTATGTTAAGTAATTTTTGGATATTTTAGTTCCCTAGTGGGTTGTAAGTTTATAGGGGAATAGGGTGGGAAGTAATTTAAATATGATATATTTATTCATAATTTTCAGAAGTTATTAATTTTATAAAAATTAAATATTGCGTTTTAGTTCAGTAGCGGGTTGTGGGTTTATAGGGGAATAGGGAGGTAAGTAATTTAATTATAATTAATTAATTTTAATGAATTCATATTTTTGTATTTAATAATTTATATTAATTGTGTTAATTAATGTATTAGTTATTCATTGGTTATTAATTAATTGGTAAATATGTTAATTTTGTCATTTTTTTAAGAGCGGGTTGTGGGTTTATAGGGGAGTAGAGTGGGAAGTAATTTAATTATACTTAATTCATAATTGTATTAATTAATATTTATGTATTTAATTTATATTGATAATTGTGTCAATTAATTTGTTTTAATTGGTTATTAATTAATAATTGGTAAATATGTTAATTGTGTGATTTATTTAGGAGTGGGTTGTGGTTTTATAGGGGAGTAGGGTAGGAAGTAGTTTAATTATAACTGATTAATACTTTTAATTAATATTGATATTAATTGTTTTAAAAAAATATTAATTTGATGTTAATTATTAATTAATTGGTAAATATGTTAATTGTGTGATTTTTTAGGAGTGGGTTGTAGGTTGATAGGGGAGTAGAGTGGGAAGTAATTTAATGTAAATAAAATGCTTATTAATTTTTATATAATTTTTATTTAAAGTTATTTTATAGTGTTAATTGTGTGATATCATTTATTTTTGATGTTTTTTAAATTGCTTGTTAATTGTTAATAATTAAATGTTAATTGTGTATTATTTTACAAAATTGGTGGTGTTTATAGTGGAATATGGTGGGAGGTAAATTATTTTTGACTAATTATTTCTTAATGAATGTTAATTATTTTTCAGGAGTGGGAATACTAAATTTTTCCCCTCTGCTATCCAACACTTTCCCTACTGTTGCATTTGCTGGAGTGGGAATAGTAAATTATTCCCCTACTTTATCCAACACTTTCCCTACGGTTACACCTGGTGGAGTGGGAATAGTAAATTATTCCCACCCGCCATCCAACATTTTCCCTACTGTTGCACTCACTTGAGTGGGAATAGTAATTTTTACCCACCCGCTATCCAATACTTTCCCTACTGTTACACTTGTTGGAGTGGGAATATTTATACCTCTCCGCTATCCAACACTTTCCCTACTGTTGCACTCACTGGAGTGGAAATAGTAATTTTTACCCACCCGCTATCCAACACTTTCCCTACTTTTGTATTTGCTGGAGTGAGAATAGTAATTTTTACCCACCTGCTATCCAACACTTTCCCTACTGTTGCACTCACTGGAGTGGGAATAGTAATTTTTACCCACCCACTATCCAACACTTTCCCTACTGTTGCATTTGCTGGAGTGGGAATAGTAATTTTTACCCACCTGCTATCCAACACTTTCCCTACTGTTGCACTCACTGGAGTGGGAATAGTAATTTTTACCCACCTGCTATCCAACACTTTCCCTACTGTTGCATTTGCTGGAGTGGGAATAGTAATTGTTACCCACCCGCTATCAAACACTGTCCCTACTGTTATACTCACTGGAGTGGGAATATTAATTTTTACCCACCCGCTATCCAACACTTTCCCTACTGTTTCATTTGCTGGAGTGGGTATAGTAAGTTTTACCCACCCGCTCTCCAACACTTTCCCTACTGGTGCACTCACTGGAGTGGGAATAGTACTTTTTACCCTCCCGCTAGCCAACACTTTCCCTACTGTTGCAATTACTGGAGTGGGAATAGTAATTGTATCCCCTACGCTATCCAACTTTTTCCCTACTGTTATAGTTAATATAGTGTAAAAATATTTTTTTACTGTTAAATATTAATTTTAATATTGTAATGTATTATATATATATATTATTTTATATTTATATTACAGGTTTGTGTGTGTGTGTGTATATATATATATATATATATTCATAATGTTTATTATTTTCTAACATTGTATAATTAAATAAAATTAACATTAAGTTAATATATATAATTGTTTTTAATTATGTATGTTTCTTTTTTTATATTTCATTTATTATATATCATTTTTAACTTTTTTAAATAATTCTATCTATGTTTTTGTTAATTATTTTTATCATTTAATTAAAATGTATATTATTTTTAAGACATTTAAAAAAAAAAACACATTTTAAACAAAGATATTTTAAAGAAAGATATTTTGGTTTCGATATTTTTGTGCTTACCTTTGTAGAGATAGGATGTCGATATTCTGTTCATCGATATTCTGTACTCGATATTCTTGTAGGTCGATATTCGGTCCGTCGATATTCTGTCAGTGATCCGTGCACAAGCACTCATGTGCACTCTGTTATGTCCGACCATTCCTTTGCTTAATCTGCTCTCCTTTGTTTCCTAAGATTGTTTTCGTACTTTATCTTAGCCTCCTTACCAGGTCTCATGTTCTCAACGTCTCTCTGCTAGTCACTCATATGTGATTTTTGATGCTGATTTTCTCACCTCATGAATTGCAGTGCATCTTTTGATTCTGTTACTTCAATGGCAACACGTATGTGCTGCTTTAATCATTCTTCGTCTGGGTAATCATCCTAATAAACACACTTTCGGCGAGAGTAGGTCCTTCTTTCCAGATGGATAATTTTCAGTTTCCAGTACACTGTAATATACATACATCCACAAAGCATGTGATGACACGGTGTCTCTACTGCTTTATATCTAAGACAGTCATTAGGTGTTTCAGTGTTCATTTTATGCAGTATGTTAGCGATATTATTATTTGCCGGGAGTGCAGTAAACTATATAACTTTAAATCGGATTGCAATCTAGGCTCATTGATTCCTTAGTATTTTTCCTTAACTCCATGCAATCTGATTTAAATTTCTATTATTTCTTTCTGCAAGTTCAGTGCCAACAAAAAAGCGGTATCTGTTGCAGCTAGATCCTTGAAGATATGCACTTAGAGTGAATTTCTGATAGTTTGGGAAATAGCCAGAGCGTGCAGTGGTAACGGCCACTGATATAATTTGCTCAGTGCATTAAATTGTATTTATTTGAAATGAGCTTTGAGAAACATTTTTCAGAAACTAGAAATGCCTTCGCTCTTCTCCATGAATTAGTTCAATTCACAGGTCCTATTCCCACTTCACTCTTGATTTAAATGTTGTTAAATGGCAGTCTTCCACGAAAGCTGCATACATGTCAGGTAAGTCTAATATCATTATTAACTTCAGTGTGTTTCAACGGGGAGGGAGTCTACACCGTCACAAATAATGTTTTCCACTTTCATATTCTGAAGTATTGGAGAAACCGCGTTCTTCAACACGTTCATGACTCCCCTGGCCAACACCGTCAGATCGCACGGGCTCAACATCATCTCCTACGACGACAACACTCACCTCATCCTCTCCCTGTCAGAAGATCCCCCAACACCAAAGCCAACTTCCACAGATGTATGATGAACGTCAACGACTGGAAGAAAGACAACTGTCTCAAGCTCAACACGGACAAGACAGACCTGCTGAACTTTGCCCATATCCTGCCCCAACAGATCACGCCCGCTACCTCGGCATCGTCTTGTACAACAAGATGTCCATGAAGAAACAGGTAAACAAGTTCTCATCCACCTGCTTCCACACCCTATGCATGCCCTTCAAGATGTTCAGATAGCTCATAGTCGACACCAGATGGACCGTCACGCAGGCCCTCGTCACAAGCAGGGTGGACTACGGGATCACACACTACGCAGTAATCACCACACATCTCCTGAAGAAACTACAGACAATACAAAACAGCTCATCCTCAACATCCCCAGAGGGTCCCACATCACACCCTACCTCAAGAATCTACACTGGCTCCCTATCCACACGAGATGACAGTTCAAGATGTTGGACCCACGAATACAAAGCCCTACACCACGAAGGACCAGCATACATCAAAAAAAGCATTACCATCCACTACCTGGCCAGACACCTACAATCCACCTCCCTCTTCCTCGCCGACACCGCCCCAGATCCAACGAAGTTGCAGCGGAAGACGGTCCTTCTCACACCTGGCGGTCAAAGCTTGTAATGACCTTCCCTTGCACCTTAGGACTGTTTCATCATTCCAGCAATTCAGAAAAGCACTCAAGATCTGGCTGTTTGAATGAACAGATCACCACATAGCAGGTAGCTTCTCGGGTGATTTGCCGCACTCTATAAAGTCTTGATTCATTAATTGATTGATTTATTAATAGTCCAAACACTGCTTAGATTTGATTGAATGTTATATATTCAGTAGTTACATAAAAGTTGAGTATCAACACCTCCCATATTCCACTAGGATAAACCTCTGCCTATGGAGATCATTAAAGGCTCTTAGGTGCTGCTAGTGGAGCCTGCTCTGCAGAGAGAGTGCCCTTCCCTTTACAGGCACCTTAGTTGTACATGGAACAGATGTATCCAAAGGGAGTTTTCCCTACAGCCACATTTCCAATGCCCAATACTTAGCCTTCCTCCAGCAGAATGTCTGAAATTAAATGTACTGCTTGGCAATATCTTTAAAAACCCACGGCACCAAGCCCAGTTTTTTTCCTCATATGGCAGTTTTAATTTGCTTTTAATTACTCTGTTGGAAGTTTCAATGCACATCAAACTTTAGTACATTTTACAGAATGATTATAAATGTATATAAAACATCAAGTGCTCTACTGTATTATTTACAAACTGGTCTTAATGTATCCAGTAAATGTATCCCTGGATAAGCAACTAGCACTGAATCTCAGTCTAAGTGGAGACTGAAAACCATGAAGGCAGTTTTCTCTCCAGTAGTCCCTCCATGCAGATACAGTACAGAATTTTTCCAATGTATTCTTACCCGACTACTATGTCCTGTCATTCCACCTCTTCACACAGATCTAGTAGTGAATTAATAGGGGTATATGAGACATGGAAGGGGAAAACTGGTTCTCCTTCTTGCTCCATTCAACTTGGCCAAGAAATTTCACTTCCTGTTGTTCCTGCTCCAGCTTGCAACCCCTCTGAACCATATTTCTCTCAGCCTTCCTACAACATATGCGTCTCCATCAGCCCCCCTCCATATTAGCCACAATAAGAGTTCTCCCATGAAAAATAAGTTTATGGAGCAAAGGATATGGGGCTTTCTTTTAAGGTTCTCTTTTATTACCTTACACAGTAGGCAATTCCTTGAAAATAGTGATTATTTATTGTGTCCTTTTTGTAATTTGGCTGGTTGCAGTGATATGTAATGGTCTTTAGCGAGAGATTTTCTGCAAGCTTCTCAGAAAGTTGTCTGATCATATATCAAGCTGCCAGCTCCTAAGAGTATCACATTTACTGTAAATGCTATTATTGAATTTTCAATCTTATCCGAAATTCGAGGATTGTGTTAATCTGACTTATTTATTGATTGTGGTCTCTATATAGTGTTCCTGCAGCTTCACATGCACTTCAGTGCAACTTGCAGGAAAATGGAAATCATCCTGAATACTTTGTTTGAAGGATGTAATTTCTTCAGATTCTTGTATTCCAAAGATGTTACTGAAAGTGTCTGTTGTACCGGACATCCTTTGCATCGTTTTCCCCAACTTATGGCCTTCAATCCTTCTGTTTTTGCTGACTTCATGTTTGCTGGTCTCATGACTCTGCACACTTTACCACTGCTAACCACTGCTAACATGCTTGTGCACTCTCCTCTCAACATGGTAAGATTGACTTGGAGCCAATTGGCACATTTAATTTTCTTGTAAGTCCCTAGTTAGGTGATACTGCATATACACACAGCTTGTAAATTAAATGCTACTAGCGGGTCTGCAGCACCTATTATGCCACCCACTTGAGTAGCCTCTTTAACCATGTCTCAGGTCTGCCGTTGGACGCTGTGTGCACAGTTTTAAAACTGTCATTTTGACCCTGCAAAATAAACCTTTTGCCAGGCTTAAACCTTGATTTTTAATACCTATAAGTCACCGGTATGGTAGGCCCTAAACAGCCCATAGGGTAGGGTGCAGTGTTTTTAACAATTTGAACATGTACTTTTAACTTTTACATATCTTATACTACCTCTTTCATAGGATAACATGGGGTTAGCTTATTGCATTTAATAAGTCATAACTTTCAACTGGGAACAGGTAGGAATGTCAAGTTGGGTCTCTAAAGAATTGTAATTTAACCTCTTGGGTGCTTGGGATATTCTCCTCCTGTGCTGGAGGTCAATGTAAATGGGTGTGGTCATGACGAGCTCAGCTCGTCATGAGCACACGAGAACCGTGCATCATGACGAGCTGAGCTCGTCATGAGCATCAAAGGGGTTAAAACCCTCTTTAATGGTAAAGTTGGATTTGATGTACAATTCGGAAAATGCCATTCTCTTGTCCCAACCATTTGGTGCCTGCAGCCTGAATCCTGCCTCACATGACATGGGTTAGATGGCATTTGGGCTTTGTGTATTTGTCACACACCAGAAAGGACACAGAGTCAGGGGATCGATAGAACACTGTTTTATTAACTAAGCACAGTTTGTTGTCTCTGGGTTTGTTTGTGTCTTTCGGGGTCTTGGTTCAGGGTTCTTGTCGTTGCACCAAGGGCCTTCCGGTGTCTCTGGGGAGGGTTCTTCTGTTAGGGTCTCCGCCTCGGGAAAATGAGAAGGGGTACAGGCTATTAGGAACCGTATATGCAAGCTCTGACTCCCACCCGTTTGGTGAAAAATGAAAATCAAAAGGGGGAAGAGGACCTCCTGTCTTAGATACCGGGTTACCTCACCCGGCCGCAAGGAGGAGACTGTACCCACGGTTTCTAAAGAGAAGAAAAGTAAATAACAAAAAAAAAGGAGGATTCGTGAGGGAACCCGCCACTGTAGGAAGGGAGAAAAGGCAAAAACAACAGGTGATGGACAGAATGCAGAACATTGTCATACATTCACCCCAGTACAGAGATCTGGGCCTAAATCCATCGTTTTTTTGCACTCCACACCACCCCAGGTCAGACATGGCCATATGCAAATCAGCCTTGACCCTGTACCTCATGGGAACAGTCCAGCCCGAACTGCCAAGCCATGTCTTTCCTGGACCGGAATCGAGCATCCAAGGACCGGTTTCTGGCTATCAGCCGTCATCAGCCTGGATAGCTTGACTCCAGTGGTGTGGAGAGCATGGGACTCACGTCTGAGCATACCCATCCCACTCGGGGCGACAAAGGCAAAACCAACAGGTGATGGACAGAATGCAGAACATTGTCATACATTCACCCCAGTACAGAGATCTGGGCCTAAATCCATCGTTTTTTTGCACTTACAATTGTCACCCCGAGTGGGATGGGTATGCTCAGACGTGAGTCCCATGCTCTCCACACCACTGGAGTCACGCTATCCTGGCTGAAAACGGCTGATAGCCAGAAACTGGTCCTAGGATGCTTGATTCCGGTCCAGGAAAGACATGGCTTGGCAGTTCGGGCTGGACTGTTCCCATGAGGCACTGGGTCAAGGCTGATTTGCATATGGCCATGTTTGAACTGGGGTGGTGTGGAGTGCAGAAAAACGATGGATTTGGGCCCAGATCTCTGTACTGGGGTGAATGTATGACATTGTTCTGCATTCTGTCCATCAACTGTTGTTTTGCATTTGCGGAAGGGAGAAAAGGGCCAAGAGTTCTATCTCCACTCAAGGCCTCTGTGTGCCACTCTACGCAAGCGCCGCTTAGCTGCCCTTTTGTTTATCTTTCCTTTTATCTCCGGGTTATAGGTGTCACCCGGTCCTGTACCTCAATACCCTAGGAAGGCCACCCGGTGGACCGCCCAGCTGTGCCAGACCCTCCCTGTCCCTCTCGGTACTTGCCTTATACTGTGACCCGGCAACGGGGTCACGGCTGCCTCGCCCTCTGTGCCTTCCCGAGGGGTTTCTCCTTGGAGCTCATCGCCACCGCCGCCTGCTTGTTCTGGCTCCGCCTCCCCGTTACTCCTCTCGTTCTCGTCCGTTTCGGATCCATCTCCCCTTGCAGTGCTGTCCTCGTCTGTACCGCCGGCTTTATCCTCAGGGTCCGATGCTCCGTCTTCATTCACCTTCTCGCAACCCGCTGCTGGTTCTGTCTCTTACCCTTTTCTGCTTCCGTCCGGATTGAGGGTTGGGCTTCCGGATGGCAGGAGTGTGTTCCTGGCGGTGCCCCCGGGGTGTCGTGGGTTCGCCCCCGTCGCCGCTCTGTCACAGTATTGCTCCCAGACAGTGAGACAAATTGGTAATAGGTGTTGGCAGTTGGGCCTTCTCTGACTAGATAGTAAGGTAGAACTGTCACCTACCACACATGTACATCACAAAGGCTCTGCCGTAGTACACACACAAAGAGTTTCACACTAGTCTTTTCTGCCTCCAGACAAGCTGAGGCCAGGGCAGGGAGGCAGGAAATTCCAGACACCTCTTTTTGGGGGTGGGCTGTAGAAGCTTATCCAACTTTAAAGTGGGCCCCAGGTATAAGCAGTGGACCCTCCGATTCAACTCTTCTGTACACTTCTGGACCTGTGGAAGACTCGGAAGTAGGATTGTTGTGCTGCTCTGCTGTACGAAGGACTGTCCTGCTGCCTGAGTGAGGACTGGGCCTGCATCTTGAATCCAGGACCATAGGAGTGACTCCAAGGGCTAGTTGGCTGTCCTCCTGATCAGTCTGTGTCAGAAAAGGCTCCAACCATCTTGATGCCTGCACCTGAACTATGCCTGCTGTGAATCCTAACTCCCCAAGTGGTGCTCCTCCAGTACTGAACCCTACGTAATGGGGCTACAGGTATCTGCCAGCAAAGCTTTGGTTTCTACCAGAATCGATGCAGTGTGATGCAAACCTGACACAGCTCTTCGCAGTGCATCATCAGAACTGACGTAGTGTGATGCATCCTATCACAAAGGAGGGACTGAGGGCTTTTTAGATTGGTCCATCATACTTGCCCTAAAAATAAAGAAGATACAAAAGGTATGCCGTTCCTAATTTTGAGACAAGAGGAAACTGGTTTTGGGTGGTCATGACGGGTAGGGGGATGAGGATTCCTCCTCTTGGAATATAGGGCCCTCAAACACCCGGCAAGGTGTCATGCTTCATCATATGGGCTGCTCCTCGTCAGGTGGCACTGCAATACCTGACGGGCTCCCTATGAGGGGCTCATTCGTGGAGATCTTTTATTCTAAATGCCATTTGATGCCGTGGGGGTGAGGGGCCTAATCAGTGTAGATAAAGGTGTGAAGATTTATAACCTGAAAAAAGTATTAAAACAGGTCAGGGAGTACCAGCGAAAACTATTTTAATTAATGGTGGGTCTCCCACCCTGATTAAAAGAAACAAAGGCGCATGTCTAAGATTATGTCTCAGGTAGGGCGCTCGATTGTGCTGTCAACATGTTTCTCGCCTGGTAGTTAATCAATCTGGGTGGCGATTCGTCAGGACCTAATAAAATCAAATCTATCTACACATGGGTGGTTGTATGGTGTGATTTACCCTTTTAAACCAACCTAACACATGCTATGTGTAGTACCTGATAGCATATGACCAACCCTAGTTAGGTTCCTCTATCTACTTCATCAATACCCGGCAGGTATCTCACAAGGAATTTCCTTGTTTGGTTTTGCAAAATCCGCAAAAGGCCAGCCGACCTACCCTCTTCTGCCAGGATTCCAAGTAGTGTTAAGCATCCCTGACACAAGCCAACATCGCACCCCTCGCAGCTCATCAGAACCGTCTCAACACAACCTCGGAGCTCTTCATCGGGACTGATGCAGAGTGATGCAGCCTTGATGCAAGTCCACATCACAGCCCTCACAGCTCATCAGAACTGGTGCTGCACGATGCATCTTCAATGCGGACCTCAGATCACGACAAGGGACCTGCGCTGTGCGTCACTCTCCACAACCAGGATTTAACCCCTTGTGTGCGGGGCAAATTCCCCCGCTGTGCTGGGGCCCGGGGGGGCCGTACAGCGCCCCCATGCTCATGACGAGGTCAGCTCATCATGAGCCACGGCGCTCGTGTGCTCATGACGAGCTGACCTAGTCATGAGCATGCAAGGGGTTAAGGTACATTTCTCCGCTGGACTAACTTGTTCCCTGTATTCGACCTGAGTTCCATTGCAGTCTGCCTGAACTTGTGACTTTATCCTGGTCTGGCGCGCCCAGACCCACGGTTGCCACTTTCTTCTTTTAAGATCTGTTTTGTTGAATGCTAGTAACCCGAAACACTTGGGTCTTCCGCACTCTTCAGCATACCTTCAATTATTCTTCGAACCTGTATTGAATTTCGGTGGGATTCCAGATGGTTGAGCTTTGTGACTCAAGGAATCGCCCTTCAGTAGGCAAGTGCTCAGAACTAGTCGGGGTCAGGTTGTCTGACCTTAGTCATTGGGTCATCTTATAACTATGGAAGAAGTCAATGTGGTAGGCTGGTGTTCTTCAATGGGGTGCTTTTGTTAGATCAAGAATGTAATTTATTACCCGCAGTATTTAATCCAGGGTTTACTCTTCAAATATAGCAAATGAGAACTTCAAGATTGGTAAGCTTGTCACACTTGTCATGAGACAACTTGAGATGTCAGTATGTAATTCCTTCTATGCTACCTCCTAATTATCTTTATCTTTAGAGCTTACAATTTATGCATGCAAGCATCCCTCTACAATTAAACATTTCTAATATAGACCCAGTTTCTACCCAAATCTCTTCACTGAACTAATATTGTTATTCAATTCAATTCAATTCAATGAATCTTTATTCGGTGATTAAAAAACACCATAAAAGCACACACATATATACATGAATAAAAAGTCATTAAACATTTTCAAGATCCTTGTACAAAATATTAGTGTTAACATGAAACACCAACAGAAAAAATATAACAATTTTAAAAATGTAAAATCAAAGACATTTCATTCATCTCCCCTGGTTAGCCTTAAACGGACCGCTACCTTAATAAAATTCATTATACAGCACAAAGTTAAGGGGTCCGATGCTTTTTGTAAAAAGACTAATGCCTCCCTGGCATGTTCCTGTTTAGCTTTTTTAAAAACATTTACAAGAAATCTACGCCTGGGCATTGTAAAAAAAGGACAGAGTAAAACAAAGTGAAGGGAATCCTGCGGAGACCTGTTGTCGCAGCCGCAGGGTCCCTTCTGCTCAATTGATGTTGTAAATCCTGCTGGTGATGCCAACATAAATGGGAGTAAGTTCAGTCTGAAACGGCACATCAGGAATCTATCCTGTGCATTATGCATAAGGTACATATAAGGCTCCATACCCTCCACACACTTCACCAAGTTGTGGGCCCTCACTGTCTGTTTGAACCCTTCGGCCTCAGCTCTGCGTTGGCTTTTCCGCTCTAGGAAGGTTTTCCTTACTTGCATCTTATGCTGGACTACAATTGTTGCGGGGTTAGTGAAGAGATTCCCAAAGCCTAGTTCCTCTAGGGTATTCTTTACATAATTGAGCCAGGGAATGCGCATACATTTAGCCCTCTCTAAACCGTCCAATAGGATTTCTCTGCTAAGAGACGCGTCAGGATTAGCCCAGATTTTTAACCAGGCCACAATTGGCCTAAGTTTTACCAAGTCATCTAGGTATGGCCTCCCTAATTCCCTATGTGCTACAATTCCAGCAGTACTTGGGGGTGCCCTCAGGATGGATTTCAGATATTTGTTTTCTTCCCGTTGGATTCTTGTGGTGTTTGCAAAGCCCCATACTTCTGCCCCGTAAATTACTTTGGAGCATGATACGGAGCTGTACAAATTCATCACCTGTTCCGGGCTCCATCTGCCTAGCCTCCTGCCGTAGCTAGCTATTGCCCCGTTAGAGGCAATCATTTTACTACAGCGCTCCTCCACCAGGGAATTAAACTGTAAGGCGCCATCAAAAGTTACACCAAGATAAGAAAACGTTTTAACCTCTTCTACTGTGTGGCTGCCTATTGTGTAGGTAAATTTAGAGGAAGTTTTTTTACCAGCCAGGAGCACATACGATTTACCCAGGTTAACAGAGAGATCTAGGGCACCCATGAATTTAACAAATCCATCAATCAGGATTTGTAAGCTCCTGGGTGTGCGTGCAATCAGGACCGCGTCATCTGCGTAAAGCAGAACAGGAATATGACGCGGCCCCACCCTTGGAGAATCTGCCTTTAGACCTAACAGAAACTGCTCCAAATTGTTAATGTAAAGGGAGAACAAAAAAGGGGCGAGAATGCAGCCTTGTCGGACTCCACTCATACAGGGAAAAGAGTCGGTCAATCCCCCCTCCCTGTTAAATCGAACCTTAGCCGTGGTATCACTATGCAGTTCCCTTAGAATATCAATTAAACCGCTCTCAATCCCCATACTTGACATCATGTCCCACAATTTCTCCCTGTTGACGTGATCAAATGCCGCTGCCAAATCCATGAATCCCATGTAGATCGATTCATCACTGGCCAGGGTATATTTGGCAGTCAGCATATACAGGTTCAGGCATTGATCACTAGTGGACCTCCCTGTCCTGAATCCGTATTGAGTGTCCGAGAAGATGTTATTTTCATCGGTCCACTCGGACAGTCTGTTGAGAATCGCCCTGCCCAAGAGTTTAGCCGATACGTCGATCAGGGAGATAGGGCGATAGCACTTAGGATCGTCCCTATTGCCCTTCTTGAAAATCGGCACAATGATCGCTTTGGACCAGGACGGTGGGAGACCACAAGTGATTGCAGTATTTATAACCCTGGTCATTAAAGGGGCCCATAGTTCTATGCTGCTCAAAAACAGGTCGGGAGGAATTCCGTCAGGGCCCGGGGCTTTGTTTTTAGTCAGACCCTCTATCCCAGCAGTGATCTCCTTAATGGTAAATACAACCAATGAAGCCTGAGTTGGAGTTACAGATAACTCTGCAGGAGTGCCAGGCTCATGGTTATATAGACCCCTATAATGAGTGACCCACTGTTCTGGGAGGATGTTAGACCCTATCTCCGGGGTATCGTTTTCCTGGAAGGTCGGTTTATTGATAATTCTCCAGAAACCCGCTAGATCCTTTCTTTCCCCTACTTCTCTTAATTCTGCCCATGCTTCTGCCTGCAAGGCAAGTTTCCTCCTCTTGGTCTCTTTTTTGTATTTTTCCCTACACACCTTAAGTTTTTTGAGGCTCCCTTGGTTTAGATTTAAGGCAGCTTTTCAACTCCCTCAGTGCTTTGGAGCAATCTTTATCAAACCACCGAGGGTTATCGTGGTTCCTTGTAGGCGCACTAGTTGTAAGTAGGCCATCGATCAGGTTAGCAATCTGACCGAATGCTTCCAGTAACCTTGAACCGTGGACTTCTGTGTCTAGACAGTCATTGATGGCAGATTTGCCCATGTCTACCAGGGCCTTATAAAACTTTTCCCCATCTATTTTGGACCATTTTAATCTCCTGCCTTGATCTGTTACCCTCTCCGTAATTGTGCGGTGATCTCTAGTTCTAGAGCCCGCCATATACTATAGCTCCAGAACAAGTGGGTTATGGTCGCTAAAACTGCTCCATTCTATCCCTACACTAATTATCTTATTTAGCAGGGATCTTGAGGCCAAGATATAGTCTATGACGGATGTGCATCCCCTGCCCTTAAATGTAGGTGGGAGTGTACCACCCTTCTGTGTGCCTATCATGTTAATAGTATGCTCGAGATCATACTTGAGCCGGAGCGTACTAAAAGCTGACCCTGTCGGCGTATGGGAAAAATGCGGCCCCTTCTCCATGGGACATTGAGACCAGTCTGTGTTTGTTTGGACCAGTGCCGGACAAAGATGGCAGTTAAAATCTCCCATGACTAGCAGCGCATATGATTGCCCCTTTTTCTGGACTGTTATTTCCTGACCCAGCCTATAATCCAGTTCAGCTACTAGTGTGGTATGGTTTCCCGCTATCTCGTTATTATAGATGTTGAAAACAGTAAATCTTAGCCCCTTCCCGAGGAACCGAACTGCCTGGACCCCATGGGAGTTCCAATCTGGGGAAGACCAGCTACCCGGCAGGTCTAGATCTATATAAATAGATAATCCACCCATGGCTCTCCCTGATCTGGATTTTTGCGCGGGTACAAAGAAACACTTATACCCCTGTAAGTGATAGTTATTCACCGGGGCCAATGTCTCCTGCACGCAGATTACATGGAATTTTCTAATGTAATCAAGCCACTCTTTGTTATTAAATTTGCCTGCCAAACCTGCTGTATTCCAAGAGATCAATCTCAGTGCCTCACTACTCTGTTCTAGTCCCCCATGAGGCCTCGTTTGTAGCTCCCACTCTAACTCTTGCGAGTCCAGCCCATGTCCCCCTCCTATACATGCAATATCTATAGCCCTAGGTCCATCTAGCGCAGACTTCCCGACACAACTCGATGGAATTTGCTGTGCCAGGGGACTATGCTCATCCATCTCCTCTGCCAGAGCTCCTTTTTCTCCATCTCCCAGAGGGACATTATCCGTTTGTCAATCCACCCCCTCAAGGCCATTCAGAAAGTTAAACCGATTGAAAGAGTGAAAGGATGGCTCTGGGCGGCCAAACAGTGGCCTGGGGTTAAGTTTGTGATGTCTCCCCCTCCGACCAACCCTCTCCCAGTTGTCATAGGTTTGGAACGGATGTACAGAAGCGGGGATAGGGGGAAAGAAGAAAGACACATGAAGGGTTTGAATGGTGGATTCCCTAGATCTATTCTTTCCTTGGCATATGTGAGAGACAGTACCGGCATCCCTGAAGCTCACCAATATGCAATCCCCTATTATGGATTTATATGTTCTCCCCACCCATGGCACCCTTCTGACCATTATAATTTCGTTATTTAGGTGTACCGGGAGGGGTCTGTTTGTGTTAAGCCACTTGATTACCCTGCTTTTTAGGGAACAAAAGTCCTCAGGTTCACCTACTTCAAGTGGGGGGGACGCCCGCCATAACTACAGTGAAATCGTTTGACTCGGGGGTAAATTAGGTCTACGTGGTCTAGGTGGAAGCTGCATTAGGGGAGTCGGTGTAGTACTGTCTACGGGCTGTGCCAGGGGGACGGGGTCTACAGGGGGAATGGGCCTATTAGAATTAAGGGGCTTAGTTGATGCATGATTAGTCCTCGAGGGTTGTGGAGGGGCCGCAGCATTCGCGGCCTGTAAGGGGGCTGAGCTCATTGCACTATTTGGGGGCTGATGGGGGGCCGGTGGAGTGGGAATGAGCTCCGGTGATCTTCCTTGGTGGCCAGCCGAGATTTTCATGCTACTTAATGTGGCCTCCAGGATGGTAAGTCTAATCTCGACCTTTTTGATACTCTCACTAATTGGTAATAATAATGACCTAAGCAGGAATTCCAGGTTACCAAGTGGGGCAACAGAAAGGGGGACATTAGCAATATTATTTCCTGGGTCATTTATCAGAAAAGGGGCCAAGCATTCCTGTACAGTAGGTTTGGGGTGTAGTTCATCCACTAGCCTCACAGTCGATATTAAGGGTTTTGATGACCTCCCAAAATCAGAATGAGGGATTTTGGGTTTATTTTTGCCCTGGGCTCCCTTCGACTTTCTCCTACGTTTGTTTGGGGGCGGCCCATGTACTACTTGTACTCCTTGTACGGTGGCTGGCTTAGATTTAGCTTTCCTAGCTTTCGGAGTTGGGGGGGGTTGAGAGACTAGATCAATAGTCACCCTACTAGGGCTTGGGCTGATGGCTGGGGTTAGACTCGTGGGTGGAACAGGTGGGGAGATCGTACCATCCCTCAACAGGAGTGGGACATCATCTATTGAGGTCGACTCTTCACTAGGCGTGGTGGGATATTCTCCAAGGGGTCTGTTTTTCAGGTTATCTATAGAGCATCTCCGCTCTGCCCTTAGCCGGGTTAAGGTGCTCTCCTTGTCCCCATCCCCCACAGCCCGAGGAAAATAGTTCTCTAAGGTCCTATTTTTAGCTCCTCCCTGCTTCATGGGGGTACCCTCCCTTACCGGGGACGGCATATCAACAGATGTTTAATAGTAGTCAGTGAGAGGCTATGGCAGCAAATTGGACCAGGGTTCAAATAACCAAATCAAG
This sequence comes from Lissotriton helveticus, assembly GCF_964261635.1. NCBI lineage: Eukaryota > Metazoa > Chordata > Amphibia > Caudata > Salamandridae > Lissotriton > Lissotriton helveticus. Next base: position 724,236,932 of record NC_136072.1, read on the forward strand.
AGAGTAGGCCTATCCCGGCCTACTCCGGCCTATGACGGCCTTAGACGGTCCCGCCCTTGTCCCGGGCTTCTCCCGGGCACGCTCCCGCGCAGCGGCTCCTACCACTCCTATTATGGGGAGGAGGTGCTCAGGGGCGGGACAAACAGGGAGAGCGACCAGGTGCAGGTGATGACAGCGCAGGGACTCCTGGGCAATGGAGTCCCTGTACCTCACCTGGCGCTCGCAGCCCTGTTGTCCGCCTCCAGTCCAGAGTGTTAGTCCACAAGAAAGCGAAGCAGCCGCCCAGGCACACGGGCGAAGCGGGACCCGCGCAGCGGGTACCGCGAGGTCTCCAGAAAAGAGGAAGCAGTCTTAGAGGGCAGAACGACACGCAGAGGGCTCTCCCGCCTCCAGCCAGCAAACAGCAAGTGTCTGCCACAGAACGTTGGTCCGCAAGCACCTTTGACTCGGCGCTCAGGGGCGGGACAAACAGGGAGAGCGACCAGGTGCAGGTGATGACAGCGCAGGGACTCCTGGGCAATGGAGTCCCTGTACCTCACCTGGCGCTCGCAGCCCTGTTGTCCGCCTCCAGTCCAGAGTGTTAGTCCACAAGAAAGCGAAGCAGCCGCCCAGGCACACGGGCGAAGCGGGACCCGCGCAGCGGGTACCGCGAGGTCTCCAGAAAAGAGGAAGCAGTCTTAGAGGGCAGAACGACACGCAGAGGGCTCTCCCGCCTCCAGCCAGCAAACAGCAAGTGTCTGCCACAGAACGTTGGTCCGCAAGCACCTTTGACTCGGCGCTCAGGGGCGGGACAAACAGGGAGAGCGACCAGGTGCAGGTGATGACAGCGCAGGGACTCCTGGGCAATGGAGTCCCTGTACCTCACCTGGCGCTCGCAGCCCTGTTGTCCGCCTCCAGTCCAGAGTGTTAGTCCACAAGAAAGCGAAGCAGCCGCCCAGGCACACGGGCGAAGCGGGACCCGCGCAGCGGGTACCGCGAGGTCTCCAGAAAAGAGGAAGCAGTCTTAGAGGGCAGAACGACACGCAGAGGGCTCTCCCGCCTCCAGCCAGCAAACAGCAAGTGTCTCCCACAGAACGTTGGTCCGCAAGCACCTTTGACTCGGCGCTCAGGGGCGGGACAAACAGGGAGAGCGACCAGGTGCAGGTGATGACAGCGCAGGGACTCCTGAGCAATGGAGTCCCTGTACCTCACCTGGCGCTCGCAGCCCTGTTGTCCGCCTCCAGTCCAGAGTGTTAGTCCACAAGAAAGCGAAGCAGCCGCCCAGGCACACGGGCGAAGCGGGACCCGCGCAGCGGGTACCGCGAGGTCTCCAGAAAAGAGGAAGCAGTCTTAGAGGGCAGAACGACACGCAGAGGGCTCTCCCGCCTCCAGCCAGCAAACAGCAAGTGTCTCCCACAGAACGTTGGTCCGCAAGCACCTTTGACTCGGCGCTCAGGGGCGGGACAAACAGGGAGAGCGACCAGGTGCAGGTGATGACAGCGCAGGGACTCCTGGGCAATGGAGTCCCTGTACCTCACCTGGCGCTCGCAGCCCTGTTGTCCGCCTCCAGTCCCGGGTGTTAGTCCACAAGAAAGCGAAGCAGCCGCCCAGGCACACTGGCGAAGCGGGACCCGCGCAGCGGGTACCGCGAGGTCTCCAGAAAAGAGGAAGCAGTCTTAGAGGGCAGAACGACACGCAGAGGGCTCTCCCGCCTCCAGCCAGCAAACAGCAAGTGTCTCCCCGAACCTGTATTGAATGTCGGTGGGATTCCAGATGGTTGAGCTTTGTGACTCAAGGAATCGCCCTTCAGTAGGCAAGTGCTCAGAACTTTGGGTAGCTAGTCGGGGTCAGGTTGTCTGACCTTAGTCATTGGGTCATCTTATAACTATGGAAGAAGTCAATGTGGTAGGCTGGTGTTCTTCAATGGGCTGCTTTTGTTAGATCAAGAATGTAATTTATTACCCGCAGTATTTAATCCAGGGTTTACTCTTCAAATATAGCAAATGAGAACTTCAAGATTAGTAAGCTTGTCACACTTGTCATGAGACAACTTGAGATGTCAGTATGTAATTCCTTCTATGCTACCTCCTAATTATCTTTATCTTTAGAGCTTACAATTTATGCATGCAAGCATCCCTCTACAATTAAACATTTCTAATATAGACCCAGTTTCTACCCAAATCTCTTCACTGAACTAATATTGTTATTCATTAGCCTTGAGGCTGCGCTAAGCCTTTGTATTAAAACGATTGCCCTTCTTCTTTCCATCAGTAGTACTATGACTGAAAGAAGATATTATTTTTGTGGTCTAGCTTTGTAATTGGTTTTAATCGCAAACAATGTTTTCTTTAGCACTTCAGTTTTGAGAAGAAAACATTGTTGATTAGCAGTCTACATTCATACATTCATATGAGACAATCCCAGCTCATGACTGTCACCCACTGTTTCCTTTGACACATCCTTCTTTTTTTATTTAGCCTTAATATCATGTCTTTAATTTGTAGCACCTCCAGTAATAGTATGCATTTCCTACACCTTAGATATATATGTATGCATATTTATTGTTGACTCCACAGGCAGCTATCAGAAGTCAACAGGCTTTGTATGAGGAGATATATACATATTTGTTAAGTTATTCTCCCCTATAATCTCAGAATGATGATCTTGAGCTGTGTTCCTTGGGACCTGGACTAAACACAACAAGTACCAGTTTTGGATACTGTATTGTCAAGTTTCTGGAATTAGTGTTAATTGTGGGACTCCAAATGAATTCCGCGAGGGTGCGCATTGATACAGGGTTGGTTACAAAGTGCTGGCTTCCTTGACAAGATGGTCTGTTTGCCCAAAGGGGTGCCTTGTAAATCATGTTTTTTGTAAGAAGAAAAAAAGAACCAATTTCCTGTAACAGGCAGTTCTTAGCAATTAGTGTCCTCGTGTCTTCGTTTCACCATGTTCTTTTAAAAATTGGCCATGACATTTTCCAGCTATTTTCGGCACTGAAATTCAGTTTTGCAGCAAGATGAAGAGAATTTCTTCGTTCCTCCCCTCCAGCTGGATGTTGGCTTTGACTCAATGGAACACACATGGGAACTTAATTATAAGTCCATTAGGTGTTTCTTCACAAAACCCAAGTTCCAGTAGTGGTTTATGAACCATGAATCGTTCTCTAGACAATAAAACTGAATTAGCCTTACTTAAAAGATGTTTTATATATGATTTGCGATTATCTGACGTGTTTGACAACTGTTGCTTCAATTGCTTGTTTGTCTTCTCAGAAAACTATTTGTTCTTTTATTTTTATAGTGATGGCAAAATAAAATACAATTATTTATTAATAAAAAACAAATGATGTACAGTACCTAGCCCATTGTGTAAAGACCTTCTGTTTGCTCACTGAGTTAATCTCTCTGGCCATAGAGTCAAGATAAACAAAATGTCATACTTTGAAATGAAATGAAAGGTGATTTTATAGAGCGCGAACTGCCACTCCTAACGGAATCTCCTGGTGCCTTTAAATAACAACAGATCAGGAGTGTAACATAAACCTAAATTAGCTTTATGCAGCAAGCATCTGATAATCCGAATATCCACGTCTTCAACAGTTTTCTAAACTGCCCCTCCTGTTCGATAGCTCTGAGCTTCTTTCCCAACACACAGTTTACTCGTCTGCAGCCAGGGAAGCCACTTGCAGCGGCTCGTTTGACTCCCATTCTGTTGGAAGAGCTAGTGAGTAATGTCCGCAAGCAGGCATCACTTTAAGTCGGAGGGTTGGCAGGAAGAAATCTTCCTCACTTGAACTAATTCTTAGCAGAGAGTCTCTTTTCTTCTCTGGTTTCCCTACATCAAAAGGGTGCCAGTTCTGTCAGTAGTAGGGCATGTTGCCAGCCCATTCCTAGTAACTTAATCACCTTCTGATCTTTCAGAAGACCCTCTCAAAGATGGCCGTTGACCTCATGCTCAAGGAGACAATCGGCTACAAAAATGCTGATCCGTTTTATGCCCACCCGAGTTCTTGAATAAACAAAGACCAAATTGAGCCCCAAATCACATGCTAGCCCTAATGTAAATCCTCATCGCGGGGGTCACAACTCTTCCTAGCAACTATAATCTTAAATAATAAAAGGATACGCTGAGCCAGGCCTATGAAGAGAAAGGGACTGGCCGGAGCAATGGTACTTTGAGTATGATTCTTCTGGGTGCCATCAAGTTGATGAGGACTCCCAAGGGAGGATGTAGATAGACTGACTCCACAATGCCCTGTCTTTTGTTTGGGCCTTTAGGAGAGTAGTTTATAGAAAGTAATGTGATGTCCTACCATCACCATCGCCAGCTTTTTTCATCTTCTTCTATTTATTTATTTATTTATTCAAAGTTTTATATAGCGCGAACAAGATCCTTACAGATATCAGAGCGCTTCACAGAGACAGGGGTAGGGGCAGCAGGAATGAACAGAGATAATGGGAGCAATATAATAGTCACTAACATAGTAGGATAATAATAACGTACAGAAAACATATCAATATACAATCAGGTAAACAAGTAATATAAGACGGCACAAGTCATTGATCCCACTACAGAAGGGTTCAGGTAAACCATGGATGTGTGGATGGCTTATACCAATTTCTTAGGATAGAGAGAACACTGGGTGGGGGCATCGGGAGGGTGATTCAGTCAACCAAAGTGTATCATATATTGGTCGGTAGTAAGAGAGTAGCGTAGTAGTGTCACCATCAAGTAGGAGTATAGTGCCAAAGGACAGGTGAACAGTGTTACAAAGCGATGCAGAGTCTCTGATCCAGCACCTATAAAGTTCAGGAGATCTTGGCCAGAAGGATGGTTTTCACCTCTTTCTTGAAGAGTGCAGTGGAGGAGATAAGCCTGGTTTCAGGAGGGAGCGCATTCCAGATCCTGGGTGCCATTCCTGAGAAGGAGCGCTTGTATGTTTTCTCTTTCCGGAATCTACGGGGTTTCAGGAGTAGATTTTTTGTACTTCTATTGGATCTCGAACCTCCTGATATAGACAACTTTTGAGCGAGGTAGTTGGGTGCATTGTGGTGCACGGCCGCGTGTGTCATAACTGCAATTTTTAGCTGTATTCTGGCTTCAAAAGGCAGCCATTTTAGAGACTTTAAGTCTGGGGATATATGCAAATGTTTTCTTGAGCCAGTAATGAGTTGTCTAGTTGTCTGTTTATTAGACACAGTAGATGTGGTCTTTCTTTTGTCTTTCCTTCATTAGACTAAATGAGCCCAAACATGAATAAAACCTATTTAGAGTGTGGGAAACAATAAGAGAGCAAGATAGATGAATTGTCTGCTCATTTCTTCCTTCAGTTAGATATACAGGTACACTAGACCTCATCAAAAATGCCCTTCACAAATTCTTTCATCTTGGTTTGTGTATTGCCTTTGATGTTACGTTTGTTTTAGTTTATTTTCACTGTTAAACCACTTTGTGTTAACAGAGCACACATTGGGTCGGAGGCATACCCTAGCCTTCTGACCTTTCATCTTGGTTTGATGGGCTGTCTATGGGTGAGCAGTGGGGTATGTGCTGTGGCATGTCTAAAGTTGATGTTCATTAGTGATGGGTGACTCAACGTATTCTTCTAAGGTCTCTAGGGCAACGCAAATCTTGTCAGACACCTAGGGCACCACCCTGAAGTGGGCACCAGAATGTTTTTCCAAGCAGCCTATGTTGCCAAGGTCGTAGGGGGCATAAAGTATCATTTTGGGAAAGACAAGAGCCCTGACTAGCCCCCAGAAGCTTGGTTTTCACCGTTTAATTTTACCAGCCTCTGAATCCAAAGCAGCGCGAGTTGGAGCCAAGCAGCCACTTTTATAAGCATACATCGCATACCACGTATTTAAAGACTTATTTGCCCACACAAGTGTATTATTTTCTTTCGTTGCAGTGATGGACATTTCCGACATCGTGCATGGCAAAGTGGACGACGAAGAGAAACAGCACTTTATCCCCTTTCAGCAGTAAGTACAGCGATGTCACTCAAGCTTGTTTTTAGGTGAATACTGCATATTAAGATCACGCTCTTCTTCAAGTCTAAGAATGTAACACATTCTTGATAAAGGCTTGTTAAATCAAAACACCAAGAACACTCTGTGGTGCCAAAATATGCCGAATGTATGATGATACAACGAATTCCGTTGCAACGCATGCCTTTACCACGCATGCGTTACAACGGAATTCGTTTACCACGGATAAACTTTTCCTCTAATAATTGCGTGGTGACGTCATACGTCGTTAAGAGAAAACGGCATTTTTTTTCCGATTTCTCTTAAACGACGCTGACGCCGACGTGACATATGGTGAGTTGTTTTATTTGGGGGGGAGACCCCCCCAAGCCCCCCTTTTTTCTTTTTACCTTTACCACATATGCCTTTACTACAAACATCGTAGTAAAGGTATGCGTGGTAAAGGCATTAGTGGTAACCACGCATGCGTTGTACTGCATGCGTGGTTAAAGATTTCGGGGAAACGACTTCGTTGTAAAGGCCGTTTCCCAATACGCCATTATTTTAAGGTATTGGTAGTCTATTGTGTTTTTTCCATTAGTTAACTTATGACATTAACAACATATTGCACTTTTATGTTATTATTCGAAGTGCCTGTTTTTCTCAGTTGCATGTTGCAGGAGTGATAACATTATGAAAATACTAGGATTTACTTAATCGTATTATTTCAAAACATTACATACATTTTTCCTGTCACTTTACGATCATTGTGGGACATAAATGAACTGCATATCGTGATAGCGAAACAGTAAATACGCATTATATAAGTGACATGAATACTGCAACGTTACTATCATAATCTCAGTATGGCACCATTATATTCAGTGTTCAGGAATAACTATAAGGGCCCTGTCAGTGGGCCTCTAGAAGGCATGAGTGCAAATTGCTAGGTATTGGGTTTTCATGCGGAGGACTGAGAATGCAGTTCTTTCATTCTGGTGCATTCTTGGGCAATTAAGTTTACAGGTCACCTGATATGGGACTTTGTCAAGGGGAGGACAATGTGCAGGAACAAAAGTATGGGGATTTGTTTGAAATAAGAGTGAATGCAGAATATCTGGTATAGGGGTTTCCTGTGTGGGGTGGGAAGGATAAGAGGTCTGGGATGTATTGTTTGGCATGTGGTGTGTAAGATACCTCATGTAGAGGATTCAAGCCTCATTCTGTATTTTTTTAAAACATTTGCCCAATTTCATTCATTAAGTGGGGTGGAAACTATTTTTCCCCCCACTGTCACACTCGCACCATTTGTTGTATTTGGCTGCATTCTTTGCCTCCACGCCATTAATTTCCATGAAAAGGCAATGCCATCTGCAGTCTAACGAAAAGTATATATGCTACACTTAAGACTTTGGTACTGAAATTGGTGAAAGGAGAGATAACAAGTGTGGGTCATTTTTCAGACAAACATATATTAATAACTCGTTTTATTTATTGCTACATATTGCCATTTCTAAGTGCTATGTGTTAGATGTCACCATTACCCAATTGATAGTGCCCAGTTTACTGACATTCAGTAGGATGGAAGACTGACTCTGCCATTACCTACCGCACACCGCGTGTTGCCATTGGAGAATGTTAAGCTCGCTGACCACCGTGCTTACTTGAAGGATTGTACTTGATCCCATTTTCAGGGGAAATGCATGCCTGTCAGTGGACTGTTGCTACGAAAATGATGAATAAACTGAGGCATGACTTAGAAAAGTTGTAAAAGTGGAAGGCTAGGGTGCGAAAATTAAGTATTGAAGCAGCCAAGTTTGAAACTATGCACTTGTGGCACAGGACCCTTGTGCAGTACTGGATAAGAGATGAGGTAATGAAGGGAGCAAAATAGGAGTGGAATTTGGTGGCTATTGGGAAGCGTTGGGAGAGGTAAGCTAAAGTGAATGTGAATAAGAGGTTATGGTACTGTGTGTCCATCAATATACTTACCTGTCTGTCCTGAAGTATTTTGTCTAGACTGGAGGCCACTTCTCTGTCAGGATAAAGCCAAGTTGGAGACATTTCATTAAGGTGCGAGGACATTGTGCATGGTGTAGACCGCAGGTCTTTATGGGGAGAAAAACTCTCTGTAACAAAAGAGACTGAGGTATGGTAGAAATATTCAAATTCCAAGAGCGTGCAAGAGGTCATGTTGTCTTAATGAATGCCCCTGATCAGAGGGCTATACCCACCAGCACCCCATTCCAAGTTTACCTCTAATATATCTGAATTAGGTTTCATCCACCAGGGAGTGCCACAATCCACAGATTCACTTTTTGCAGTGGAATCATATTCTCCCCTTGCCCTCATCCCTGTGCCTGTCCTCCATTCCCCTCTCCCTTCAACTGACAAGACCTACCAGTGGCCGACCCAGTTGCTGCAGTCTGCATTGGAAATTGAATTTAAAAAAAACAAATAATACTTCAAATATAACACGGGACCCACAGAGTAGTGATTTACAACTGTGAGGCAACTACAAATATAATTTGTGTGACTATCTCTCAAACCACGGCATTCGTCGCACTGATAGGTGCTGAGTCCCAAGCCAAGATAGGAGCACGTCTGTGGTCACTCATGCAGAGTATCCAAATGCTACTTACATAGATCCAGAACAAATAACAACACTCTCCCAACCATGCACTCCGCACTGTGCAGCACACAACCCATCGGATACAAATTCTACAATGCAGTGGTCACCTGTAGCCATGGAGAAAACATCAACAGCATAACTAATCTAACATTTAATTCTCCGAAATGCATTGTACCTTGTAAAAAAAATAGGGTTATCTAAAGGTAAAAATGTGTTTAATGCTGTCAAGTGGGTGTCTTACAATTCATGTATAGGATATCTGCATTTGAAAAATCAGAAGTCCAAGTGTGTGTTAAAAAAATATTAGATCCTTGGGATTTAAATGCTTAGTCTGTATCTGAACTCCCCAAACATATTTGTCCTGAAGCGTCAAGGAGATCTGTTTACTCGTTCACGGTTTTTGAAAAGCAAATCTATGCCCATTCACAGTTGTTACAAATGAATAGCTGTCTTATATGAAGCTGAATGAATTCATCCCTCAGTTCACTTCAAACGCCTAATTGTTTGGATTCACCCTGGAGATCAGCCTTTCATTCAAGGCATACTTAACAAGTAAGCCCAGACAGCGTGGTGCAGGCTTTCACTGCTGTAGAATGTAAACCCCTTCCTCCCTAATTAGACTTCAGAACAACTGACCGAGTCATCATAGACCCCTTGAACCTGGATGGGCAATACGCCCTGCTTGTGAGAGCTCTTGCCTCCACTTGACACCCACTGACTCAATAGGGGGCTCAAAAACTGTGACCAACAATCCCTGCCCTGAAGAGCTTGTACCGGTTTACCCTCGTAGCATGCATCCCATTCAAAACATGCTGCACCACCTACAAACCAGCCTGTATCAGTACATCAGTGATGGAGCGCTTTGCTTTGTTAAAGTTTGGTGTAATTTCAGGACCTAACAAGCACTCTCTAATTAATCTCTAGTTTCGTCTGAGGCTAGCATGAGATTTCAATGCATTTCAATCATTTGAAGCACATTAGGCTCAACATGGAAGGCAGAGAGTAGTTAAGTTTCTAAACATAAACGTTTATTAAAAGATTAGCAAAGTTACAGATTCAAATCATCAAACTTAGCTTCTAATAATCAGTACATGAATACAAGTCCATGTATATTTCAAACCAATCCACGAGTCTTAAACGAAAGACAAACTATTATGAAGTTGTCTCAAAAAGGTAGGTTAAGCAAGATCAATTCTCAATAAAGACACACCCTACTTTGCTAAGTTAGGGAAAGGTTCTGACAGTAAGTCAGGAAAAGGGGTTCTGAATTCTCATCTACATTGCATTAGCTTAAATCACACAATTCTAACATTTGATACACCTATACCTGATTTCCACATAACGGGCCAATAAAAGTTAAAGTACAAGTAGAAAACTAAGCTCATTATTTTCTCAAGCTACTGCATAATGTGGCTACTTTAAGCATGCTTCAAATTCACAGTTATCGGTAAAATAATGAGATACATTTGACCAAGCTGTACTTTGCAGGTGCATTGCAACAGCCCGCTTTTTAAAAGTATCACACAAGGAAAACATTTCACATGAAAACGGGAAAACCAAGGATACATCTTCAATAGTTCTGTGTCCAAGCTTGGCACCCCATGGAAACATGGTACATTGGAAGGTACTAGATGCACATAGAGTGCTTGTTCCCAACACGTACAGTTGTGTACACTATCCGGCAGCAACAGACATGCAATACCACCATAACTGTATCTTTTCTCTGGTAATAATCTCTTAAACTGTCCTTTGCAGCTGGAGTCTCCTAACTCAGCGTTTTTCATGAACTGTTGGCAAAAGAAAGAAAGAGGAAGAAAGAAGAAAATGCTGTGCACTCATAGAAGCACTGTGCGCGAATGGTTGATGTGAACATGAGTCAATAACTCCATCTAGGTTTGATGTCCAAAATCAAAAGGCCCATTTTTAGACATATTGTTCTGGACCCAACAACTGGATAGGAACAGAATGCACAGCATGTACATCTAGAAAAGTCCCAACCTGCAAAACTATTCTTAGGTGTAAGCAAAAACCTTCATATTTCTCCATTACTTGTGAGCTAGGTTCACGTTACAGAATTAGCAATAGAAATATCAAGTGGTCCCATTAACACACATTGCAGTGCAAATTGCAGTGTATGATAATGTTGCATCAATGCCACAATATCCGATTTCCTGGTCCGGGGTGCTTAAATAAGCTTCCAAATTGTCCTGTCATTGACTCCAAACCCTGGTGCCAGTGTTGCCCTCTACACAGAAGTATATAATATCAGGGGTGTGGAATTTAATAAAATATGTACTTGTCCGTGGGACAGGTTGCTTTATAAATCTGCTTGTCCTGTAAAACAAATCCACTTGTCCCTTTGGTGCCACATCGTGTGGCGGCAAATCATGGCAGTAATCTCATTATATAAGAGCTCTGATAATAGCCTCTCTGATTATGCCCGGGCTCATACTGTAGTAGGGTTTGAATACTAGCAGTTCCTGTTTTTTGCCACTTTTCTGCAGATCTGCATACTGGGGCTGGAAGTAGTGTCAAACAATAGTTCCCGGGTTGGAATGCCTTTTTGAGTGTGTGCAAACCTACTAACTTGCATGTTTTAGGGGTTTTCACCAGCTCTTCTCTATTTTTTTCCCATATTGAGAAAGGCTTGAAGTTTAATCCTGACTAGGCCAGAAGGAAAACTTTTTCCAGGGTTGGGAAAAAAAGGGTTGGAGGGAAAGTGAATGTGTAAACGCTCAACAGATGTTCGCATGAGCAAATCTACACATACATATTTGCACTTCATAAATATTTTCTAGGAGTACCATTTCTTGGCCTACTTATGTAAATTCTCGCGAACATGTGAAAGCTGTCGATCTGCACTAATGCCTGGGCATATACCGTAGGTGCACTTTTGTGATTTGCTCTAAGAATTGGGTCCCTAGTTAGGTCTGGCATTAACCAAGACCTTTTGTTTTTATTAAAATCTCTATATATTGCCGGGCTTCACTGTGAGTGGCCGCAATCTGCTCTTTTACAAGGAGCTTATCTGCACGCCAAGTAGTTTTGTTCACTGCCAGGAAATACTGTGGCAATGTGTGCTTTTTGAGACAAAACTTTTTTTTTAGATTTTTGCCAATGTTTGTTATAATGGTAAGGGCCAAGCAGCTTCCACAACAATAAAGTTTTACAAAAACAATTTCAAAACAAGACACGCACTGACAAAACCAAAATGCTGACCACCAATGTCAGACCTATTGGCTTTGCCAATGCTTGCTTATTTTAATGTTTCCTATAATCTTGTAAAAACTGGTACACTCATTTTTCCATTATGTATTTGTTTGGGAAATACGAGCATCCATCAACACAATTTACTAGAAATGGTATCTTAAATTTCACAGCAGTTTAGCAAAATGTTTTTTTCGTAATTGCATTATTTTGTGAACATTTTATTTTGAAAGCAAAGAATCATCAATCTTGCTTTCAAGCTTCTGCAAATATTTGTATCTAATCAGAGAGCATTCTCCGAGCATCATACATAGCTTCATAATGGTAAACTTTGCAAACGTATGTACACATTTTTATACTGGAACCTCTGCCAGTAGTGGAGCCCGAGCTATCAACATTTACTTTGGACACTTACATTAATAATAACGGCTTTTCATTAATGAACCATTCATACAAGTTCGAACAGCATTAACACATGGGCACAAATATTACTTTAACTTCAGATAGTGCCCTTCCCTGTTACATAATGTTTTACTGAAAAAGGCAGCCAAAGGGTTTGTCCTGCAGGGGGTTGAGTCTACTTATCCCAAGGGCAAAATAAACATGAAAACGTGTTATCCTTGACATGGATTAATTTGAGCAGGTGGTTTCCGGTGCTCTGCACAGCACAAGGGCTTATGACAGTCTGCACATGGTGGCGCTGTCTGGCTAATTTAGGTATGAGCACAACAGCAGCCACTTACTAGCTCAGTTTACATTTACAATGACTAATACCTGGTTCTCAAGCCATTGTTACAGCTTTGGAGGCCTAAAATAGTATGAATTGTCACACTTGTAAAAGAGTGATGGTTAGTAGCTGTGCTTGTACTGTCATTGGCATCTGGCAGGGGGCAATGTTTGGTGCAAGCTGCAGTGACCTACCAACGAGAACCCCGGCACTTATTATTTTACAAATTAAGAACTGGTCCTTGAAACCAAACTATATGTTGTGAGCGTCAGGCTATACGACTTCCACACAAATGAATATGTAGGGTAAGTAAGAGAGTTGTTCTTCCTCACTTTTAAAATAGTAATTGAAGGAATCCGTTGCCCCATTTCTGATAAATTCCAACATATCTCTGAAAAAACTTCAGGTGAAGTTGACTCGAACTCTGGTTCAAGGAATTGTTGAACCGCCTATTAATAGCCACTCATCGGAGGGAGACATTGAGTCTAAATCTAGACACTAGAACAGCTTTCAATGTGGTAACAGACACAACCATATGAACCAGTATCTGATTGTTCACTTGTGGTTGGTAATGGCATTTAGAATCAAATTTAAAGCCTTAATCAGCATTCCTAAGGCCATGTTGGAACAGGAGCCCCAGCTACTTACAGAGATTACCCACCCGCTGTGCCTCATCTACAGCATTATTGCCACTTATTCACCAACCAGCCGCAAACATGGTTCAAACTGCAAAAAACTGCCAAAAGGTCCTGGTAATAGGGACCTAAGACTACGGAATACCCGTATTCCGTTCTCGGGAGCGTAGGAAGCTTAATGTATCAAAGTAGAATTCAGCAAAACTGAGACTAAGAGACATGGAGAGAAAGTCTAACCAGGGCCGGCTTTAGCGCTGGTGGCACACAGTGCGACTATCTTTTTTGGCCCCCATCAAAAAAATCATTCTTCACGAATTCCCTTACCATAATGCTCCACACGTGCCCTTCATCTCTCCATTTCTCTTCCTCTCTCACATGTATTTAATTTGTTTTATAGCACCACTCATACTAGTGTAGGGCGTTTATTTATTTATTTTATTTATTTATTTGAAACGTTTTATTTAGCTTTGGCTAGACCCGGAGGTATCAGAGCGCTTTATATGAGAATCCACAGGTTACAGGTTACGAAAGTTACATCAGTTACAGTTGCTGTTACAAGTATAAGCTGAGGAGAAAAAACACGAGATTACACGATGAAGGAACTTATTAGTGCGTAGTCAAAACCAAGACTTGCGTCATATGGGGAAAGGAAGGAAGGGGGAGAAAAAACAGGGAAGAGGAATGCAGATAGTGTCAGGAAGGCCAGAGGGGGGAAGTACTTCAGGAGGAGTAAAACATTGAAATCAAACCAAGAGGCAAACTGATTAAAAAAACGTGAAGAACCGTGAAAAACAATGTACGATGTCCAGCTGGGTAGGTGACGGCCGAGGGGGTGAACCATAGCCAGACTCCTCTATAGCTGCTTGGGACCGCTCCACCGGACAACAGCCACGGCTACTCGGGCTCCGCAATAAGGACAAACAGTTTCTGAGCAAAGCATTCAAAACAAAGTGAAAGACAGATGAAGCATATAGAACTGTGAGAACAAGTGTCCGATGTCCGGCTGGGTAGGTGACGGTCAAGGGGGTGAACCAGACTCCTCTATAGCTGCATAGGACATATCCAACGGGCAAAGACCAAGGGTTGTCAGGTTCTGCGATGGGTACAGATAGTTTCAGTTGCCACCCAGGTTTGCTGAAAGTGAGGCTGTTGTGGGGGAGGCTTCTACTGGCGGCCATCTTAGGGTCAGGCAGGTAATTCTATTTGTCTTTTAAACTGCAGTGGTCTAAATCCTTTGTGGTAGACATAGACTTTGGGACCCCTCCGGAACCGGCACACCTTTTCCAAGGGACTCAATGGGACCCTGGAAGGGGGGGGGCAAGGCGTCGGTCACTGCCCCCTGCTGCTGCCCTACAGGCGCCTGGCCGATACCATGCAGCGCTGCCCCTGGCTATCGTCAGCCTGCCACCTACTTTCCCTGCTGCCAACCGTCTCCTCGGTTGACGGGCTGCCGGCGATACCTCCCTGCTGCTTGGTTCGACCTCCATGCCCCAATCTCGCAGATCGGTCAGGCTCGCCGAACTCCTCACACCGCCATGTTGGGGTCAGGCAGCGTGTTCTCGAGTGTCAGGGTGTCAGAGCATGATACATCACACACATTATGCAGAGGCAATGAATCATACATGTGTAAATCACTACAGGAAATGTTACATAAGACAACAAGGAGTATAAGTTGTAGAAATCACATGTCCGATACTAGTAGGCAGTATTTTTAAGAGTGTTTGATCTGGAATACCACAGATTCAGTATTTAAAACCTACGACAGTGGTTGACTTTATTAACATGAATGTATTTCAACCCAGACAAACCCTTTTTTAGCAACATTAGGATAAGAAACACTTGGGGTAAACATAATGTTCTAAACTAGGAGTCTCCAACCTTTTCTGTAGTGAGAGCTAATTTTGCTCAAGGAAAGTTCTGCCGAGCTACTAGCCTATTTTATCACTGTAAAATGCTGATATGATGTATTAACATTACACTATGGCCACCCTAAGAATGATTTATGAGTAGTCAGTCAGTCAAAATACTTTATTGCGATAACTTAATATCATATAAAGACAATGGCAAAATACAAATTTAAAATACATGTGCAATAAATACATTATTTAAAAGACAGTTAAAATACATAAGAAGTCATACAAGAGATCAAACATATAGTGCAATGTACAAGGTACCTAGATCCCTAGAATACAACAGATCTAAACCAAATAAACCACCGTTACTAGTCCTGTTACAGTCAAAAACGTGCCTTTTATAAAATTCTGTTTATACTTTGTGCTATACTGTTGAGGGAGGATTTATGAGTAGTCACCACCCACAAATTCCAGATGAAGTTATCATCAGAATGCTAGGAAAACGTTTTTCAATATTAAATGCTTGCAATCAAGTAAAATTCAAATCATCACATGCTGTGTGCCACAAAGAATACTACCACAGCAGTAAGTCTCCCCAACTCAAATTGAATTATCATTCAGCTAGCAACTTTAAATGTGTTTTAGAATTGTAATATTTTGTCTTCATTAGCATATTTGTTTTTAAAAATACACATATTTTTCTATCAAAACCACTTTCCAATTTGAGCAATTAAACTCAATTTTCCAAAAGAAAAAACTTTTCAGAAAAAGCTAAAATTTTTCTTTAAAAATGAAATCAGTTTTCATTGTTAGAAAATACACAGTCCCTAAACATCATCTTTTCGTTTTCATTGAGTACCGCCATGTGAAAATGCCTCTGATGCACAAATTCTGCTTCATATACCCAGGTATTGGAATCATAGGCCATGCTTGCTCACCATAACACTATTAATGCATCTGTTATGCTAATAATGACCCCACCATTAAACCAGGTCTACCACTGTGCCACAGCTGGATGCCCAACATATATCAGTTATGGACATTATTATGGGAGAAGCGGTTGCCACTCTGTCAGGAATGGCTAAAAGCAAGCCAGTCATGCTCTTAATATGTCAATGATGGCAGCAAGTATGTAATTAAATACTAGACTTGTATGCCCAAAATAGTCAAGGATGAAAATATTATGGCAATGGCACAATTATTATTATTTTTTTTTTTAAAGACCAACGGTCCCAAACTTTATTTAGTTTCACAGATAAGCCAGTAGGTATTCATACAGTATCAGAACAACGAATTGTTGCTACAAACAGTAACCCAGCAGATAGGACATGTCGACATATCAGTTACACATGAGTGAAAATAAACAGTTGCTGGTAGAAGTGCATCAGTTCATAAGTGACGGTGCTTGTAGGTATCACACACCTTACTACTTTGTTCTGTGTCCTACCGCCTTCTCTCTCAATGTCTCTTGTGTGTGGTTCCCCTTCCCTACACACCCTGGCCAAATGTCCCCTCCTATTGCATTTTTTACAGGTTATATTCCTCGCGTGACACTGAGGGTAATTAGCAAAGGGGTTACTACTCCCACATCTGTAACACTTGAAATGACTCTCCTTGTTCATAGCCTTGCTATTCATACTTTCCTTTTTATCACTTTGAAGACTTCGCCCTCTTCTTCTCTCTCATTTACTTTAGCCACCACATCATTCTTAGGCTTCATTTCTTTTATACACTTGGCAGTGTGCTCAATTGATTTTGCAATCTCGACCGCTTCTCTCAAACAGGGGTTCTTAGCTAGTAATTTCTCTTGGATGCGAGAGTTATTAGTGCAACCCACTAACTGATCCCTTGCGAGTGAATTCGTGAGATTGCCAAACTCGCATAACTGCGTGAGACCCCACAAGGCAGCAATATAATTCTGTAGACTCTTGCTTCCCTTGCACTCTATTGAAAAACGTATGGCGTTCCAGTACAACATTTATCTTGTCACCAAAATGTGTTTCTAGTTTTTCAACAGTGCACAAAAACACATCAACACCCCCCCCCCCCCCCAACCACTCCTGCTGCTGGTTCAGGCAATGTCTCGTATATTTTCCTTCCTTGAACCCCTAGATTATGGAGAAGGATGTGTTGCTTCCGCAAGGACGTGAAACTGTCTCCTCCAATAGCTATGGTATACAATTCAAACAACTTGAACCATTCCTTCCAGCCTATTTCAGGCTCTCCTATTTCGTTTAGTAAAGGGGGTGGCTGACTCATGCTCGCTGCTTCCATCATGCGTGCAGGAGGAGGAAAACTGAAGAAGGTTCCTGAGGGGGAATATGGAGAGGACTCTGGTCATTACTGAAAGTTGGAAATGATTCCCTAAGAGGAGGGCTGAACCCTGGAACCCCACCCAGCAAATAGCACACTACAGGTAAGGGGGGAAGGAAAACACACGTGAACCAAAGGAGGGAAGGCCCTAGAGTGGAGGAGCGTTACAAATGAAATGCTGCTGGAACCCAGTAAGACCCCTCTTGGAAGGATCCCACAGCATTATTCGGATGAAAGGATCATACAAAAACAAAAGTACCTTAATGCTCCGCAGTCCGCGATTGTGAAAGGTGGGGAAAAGTCACTCGCACCCAAAAATGGCAAGGTCCTAGGAGGCTTACTGTCAAAGTCCCTGCTCCTAATGCGAGGACTTCACTCGGATACTAGGAAATGCTGGAGTTCTTTGTCGGAGGTCCGTGTAGCAACACGCAGTACTAAAAGTGAACAACGCGGTGAAAACCGGAACTGCACTCCGTCTGTTGTTCGAATGCGGGGAATATGAAACTGACGACACGAACGCTGACCAGATCCAGTGAGGCAAACTCCCACACACGCATCAAGGAAGAGGCTTGAAGGGAGAATGTTCCGCTCACTCGTTGACACTGAGGAAACTCCGCACACCACAGGAGCCCCACGGAGTTCAAAATTAGCCTCTGATTTCCCAATCGGAACGGTGAACACACACAGGCACCGCTATGGGTAGTCCCACCAAGCAGTATTGTCGCTTGTCAGCCTTCCGTAGCGGCGAGAATGTGGGGAGGATTCGACAGCGGCGCACTACTCGCTGACAATAAGGACACTCCACAATGTCACAGGAACCCTGCAGGGACGGGATAACAGCCGCCGGTTGCTCCGATAGGAGTGGTACCCCCACACTAACTTCGCAGGCAGCTCTGAACAATTTCTTGACAAGCGGAGGAGGACCGCTGAACCACAGAGTTCAGAAGGAACTGGGAGCAAAAGATGATGCCTCCCAGCATAAACTACCATAACTGACAGTCTCTGTCATTACCATTTATGCCACATAATCGTACTTGCGAGTCAGATGATGCCAGGTCCCTCGGGTGCCCACTCACTAAACTGAACTGTTCCTCATACAGACTTGCTGCAGATTTCTCGGAGGGTACCTCACTGGCAATGTACAGCAGATGGAATGGAGAGGGTACACAGAGGGGAGATGGTCAAAACTGCCCCCTACGCTATAGCCGTCGCCAGTGTTGGAAGTAAGAAAGGAGACCAAGAGGAAGTTTTCCAGTTACTGTTTTATTGATCATCCACTCTCCAACAACCTGACAGTTCCCCAAGATTCTAAGGTGAGCTCTAGCAGGTGAAACCAAGGGAGATGGCAGGGGAGGGGTGGACAGAATGTACCACTATAGGAAACAACTACAACACTCACCTAACTACAGCTTCTTATCAAAACAATGCCCTTTCCGGCTTAGAGTGCCACATAAATGATTAAAAAAAGAGCAGGGAACCCCGGGTAGTTCACAAGTTTTAGGTGAAGAGCAGGTCCTTTGTATGGAACACAAAAACACCAGGACACTCCAACTCCGCTTACCTCAAATGTCTGTTTTTCTACCAAAGTTTTTAAGCATATGATTAGCACAGTGACATCCACAGTGAGCTACAAAGTGACACCGCCTCTTGCTTTTTTACAGAAAAGTCTTTAAGGCTTTGTCTCTAGACCTCCAAAATGCTAGTGGTGATGACCATTTCTGGATGGGTGATATTTCTTACAACTCCTTCTGAGGACGTCTATTCTTTTTGTTCTTTTACATTGTGGTTTGAAAACCAGTGCTGGGACTAGAATTGTCCTTCATGACTTCTATGGTGAAGTGCAACCTCCTAACTGGTACCCTACAGTGGCTTCAGGACGCAGCCTTCTTTTAAATAAGGCTTAGTTGGAAACTCTTTTAGCTGAGAGAAAGAAAGCAACACACCTTGGGTTGATAGTTCACAGACCGATCACACTGTGCCAAAGACCTGTAGCTTCTAATCCCAAGTTCATGTATATGGTGGTTGAGTCCCAGACGATGTGTTAATCGATCCTTCACTCAATGGTTGCTATAGTAGAAGCTACACGAGGATGCATTTTTTTCTTTGTATGTTGTCAAAAACATTACTCAGTGTGCAGTAAATTGGTCGCTGATTGTGATATATTGTTTGTGCATCATGGTTTCCTAATGGTGCTACGTCTTCTATCTGAGTGACCGTTAATAGTAGAGTTAGTACCTTTGTGATATGTCTTCATCTCCCTTTTTTAACCAACGCTTCTCCTCTGTACAGGATTGCCATGGAAACCTACATTCGTCAGAGACAGCTGATCATGTCCCCGTTGATCACCTCCCGTGTGATTGGCGAAAATGAGCCACTCACTGCTGTCTTCAACAAAGTGATAGCTGCTAAAGAAGTGAACCATAAAGGGCAAGGTAAAATTCTGGAAATGGTTGTAATGGTCTTTTTGCAAATTAAACTAGTAATATTGTTTTGAATTTTTATCTAAAATAAACTTAGTTGTGATTGTAAATACTAGATGCTTGCTCAGAAACCATGCACTCAAGTATCTATTTATCTGTCAATTGACTTATTTTTTTTACATTCATCAAAAGTACCACACATAAAGCTCACCAATCGATAAAGAGGTACTTTCATTGTAAGCCTTATCTAATGGCTGTGGTGGTAGATTGCGAGGAGTGTGAGAGAGCTTTCGGTAGCGTGTGACTTCTAGTTGGGAGTGCTGTTGGCAGAGAGGGTCTCTGTAGTGATAGTACTCCTTTCTGTGACTGAGAGACCAAACAAATACCCCAACAGTGGATGTATTAATCCTGTAAGACTCCAAACTTCAACAGTTGCAACTGAAGATGGTGGTAATTTGCGATTCCTTAAAGCCAGGTTGCACATTTTTTTGATTCACACATTTCCTACTGTATTTGTTAAAGGGTTTCACAGAATGTAAATCTTTTTTTTACTGTGTGCAACGTCATCCTTATTGACACTGTTGTCCGTTATGAGCAATGGATCTACTTTATAGGTGAGCTAGCAGAATTCCCGCTCAATCAAATGGTCAAAAAATCTACAGGGTTGGAGTCAAAGCCCCTTCCTCTACACTGCTCTCCTAAACGCTCTTTTTTCCTATTGCATGAACTCTGGCACATCTAAAGCGATCACCGAAGACCTATTAAAAAGGCATACATCTAGAGTTATAAATGTAAGCGCCCTTTGAAGCATTATGAGGGAATGACAAAAAGAAGACTTTCATTTGGAGTTGTGGGTTCTCCTTGTATGTTTTAATGAGACTGTTGGTGTAGGTGTAGAAAGTGGAAATAATTCTATCAGTATGACAGCTGCTCTGGTAAAAAAAACATTTTTTTTTAAGTAAAAATGTCACGTGCATGATTCCAGTTGAATTAAAAATTAAATCAGAAATAATCAAAGGTGGCCAAAGTTAAATACAATTAATTCTGCTATGTGGATGTCCTAACTCCTTTACTCATAATTAAATAAAAATGAAATCGATAATTTGGATGATATTGCTTCATCAAATTTAAGATTTAATACTGACTATTAATTAAAAATGGCTTAATTTTAGCTTCTTCCAACTGCTAAACCAACCGCTCCATGTCTTCTTTGTTGCTATCCCCAATGTAATGCTTACCATAAGAATACAATGATAAATGGAGGGAATACAACCATCATTAAATCTGCTCTATTCGTTATGCAGATGTGGGCCTATAATATTTTATCACATATTTGCTTTGAGTCCAGAGAAGGATAAGTGATCATCCTATAATAAGGTTGGTGAAGTTCGGCAGATACCCAGGCTGTGCATTTACTTTTATAAACTTCAGGAATCTAGATTTTTTAGTCCCATGTGAATCAGGGGTTTTATTAACCTTGTTGTTTGTATTTATGTGACTTATAGAAACACCTTTTCTCCAATTTGATCTTATGCCATTGTTTTTATATGCAAATTGGTTATTTACAGTTTTACATTACGTACTTAAGTGTTTCTTCTTTTTCTGAATTTCCACTTTCATTGTTTCTGATATTCTTGATTAGGTCTTTGGGTTTCTCTGAAGCTGTTACCCGGCGACTTGGCACAGGTGCAGAAAGACTTCTCCCACCTCATAGACCGATCAACAGCTGTTGCCCGCAAAATGGGATTTCCAGAGATCATCTTACCTGGTATGTATTTGCTTTGCATTATGTTTTGGAATATATGAGAAGGTGGTGATGGAGTCCAGCTCTGTGAAATTTGATCTACCGTGCCACAGACCGTGTCTACCAATTGATTTAAGTCAGTCCAATTAATTGGAAAAGCTCCACACTATTTTCAGCTTTTTTCTGTCGCAACCCAAAACATTTTTTTTTACTTTTGATGCCTAATTAGCATCTGATTGTTAATTTAAAAACAAATAAGGAACTTTGGCCTCAGGCTATTTGGGATGTTCATTAATATTGCAAATTGTTTGAGATCTACAAAAGAATATGATAAGAAATGTCATTCACAGAGAGAAGTCACCTTACTTTTTAATGCATTTTGTGCTCATATTGTTTTTACAAATGCGTTCCAAATAAAGACTGAATTTGTCTGTCAGCATTTTGAGCCCAGCAAGCAGAGGCAAAACTAGATCTTGAAGAGTTGAGGCCACTACTGAGACTCCTGGTAGAAGTTCAGTGATATTAATGGTGCTGCTGTTCTACTGTCCCCGTAATTGTCCATTTCTCTACATGGCCTTCCTCCTCACAACCCTGCTGGTCTCACCTCAACTCCTTTCTAAGTTTTGTTTTTATTTTGATGACACTGCTGTCTTGTGTGTCTTCTGTTTGGAAAGCTGTTAACTCTGTTATTGTTAGTTGCATTTCAGAGGACCGAATAACCTGAAATTCTTCCTTCAAAATGTCTGTAAATTTCTATAATCCTAAATTAGAGCACGCATAGTTGAATGTATAATTATTGTTAAATATTACCATTATAATTATTATTTAATTGTCTTAGTAAACGGGGGTATGTGACGTTCGTATTACAAATAATTCCCACTGCAGAATTCCTGTGATTCAGTGAACCTTTAATACACCGTAGGTAGACATAAACTGATCTAGAGCCAGCCTACCCTCACCAGAAAAGATCATGAATACAGCAAAGTGAAATTGACAAGGTCATTCACTCACCACTTTTTAATATATTTTTTTTAAGTACAAACAATGTTGGCAGTTGCATAAGTAAGCAAGTAGTCTGTTTTGCCAGTTAGTTGATTAGTCCTGCAAGCATTAGCATTTTTAGAAAGCTTGGGTGAAATGATGGGCATTATCAGTGCTCAAAATGTTTTAATTATAAAAAAGGCACTTCTGTTAGCTATGCAAGTAAATATGTAATCCAGGATTGTGTTTAGGCCAGCTTTATTCTTATGTAGTTGTTGGTTTTAGGTAGTGCTACCCGAAAGACAGGAGAGGAGAAAAGATCTCTTCTGCCAGGAATGAGGGAAAATTAGAGACTTGGTTTTCATGGCTGTATTTGACCTATGTGTGAGTGCATCACTGAAAGGATCTTTAAGAAACTTCCTAATAGACCACAGCATTGATGTATGTTGTAAGGCGAGTCATCAAGGGGAGCTCATCTGTGTCTGTAAAGAACATACCACATCCTAGTTTCCAAACGCTAATTGTTTTTCTCCAAAAAAGTAATCCAGCACAACACAATGAGGGTACAGAACAATGAACCTTCTACTCTGTGCTGAGCCTAATCTCATCTTAACTGTGAGGGAAATGAGCTCTAATAAGGAATCTTTAGCAGGTGACTATTTAGATGTTGCACACTTCCACCTAAGAAGATCCCATTAACAAGTAGTAGATAAGTGAATGTCTCTGATGGGAGAGGTCAAAATCACCAGAACCAAATTTTAGCATTTAGTCTCAGATATTTCTTTAGACTGACAGTGGCTCACAGGGCAGAATTGCTAGAGATCGCGGGTCACCCGACCAATAATTTTCGCCGCTTCGGGCCCATATACTTTACTTTATCATATACATTGATCAGATGACCACACAATCTACTACCAATAATTGTGAGTTCCCTTTCGATTATTTCCAGTGTACCCAACTTACCATCCACCGTTATGGGTACCTATGACCACGATGGGTCAGGGAGCTAGCTGTAAAAGGAAAGGCAGCAAAATACAAAACCCAACTTATTGTACTTTATTTCATGAAATGACCACGGACAACTAGAAGTTTTCAAGGATTTTATCTAAAGTTCATCCTCAGAAATCAATAGATTTACAAGAAGAAGGCAATCAATAATCAAGATAACAAAAAGTACATAGCTATAGAGAAATAATGTCAGGATAACCATTGAATTTTCTGATATGAGATGCAACGGGAATATGCTATGCAGATTCAGAAGAAAGTTTAAGAATGGACATTTATTAAGGAACAATCTTAATGCACGTACTAAAGAGTCCCTATTGGAAATTTTTTATACTATGGTAAATCCAAAGATCCTATATATCTATAGGAGAGTCAAAACACGCTATGCATTAAGGGAATTACTTTAGTCAGTTTTATACGAGAAAAATTATAGACCATATAAGCAAATGGTAAACTGTAATGAAATAATGATTTCTAAAAGGTAGGGTAACATAGGAACACGCTATGAAATTAAATGCGAATGACTTTATGAAATGACAGTGGTTGCGGAAAGCATGGAAATTTATCATATGCAAAGGTATGTCTTTATTGAAGCAAAGACAGAAAATAGGAAGTGCAGTTTCAGAGATTTCAGCAAGATATTTACCTAGACTGGTGTGAAAACCAACCCTGGCCACGGGTCAGTTAAGGACAGGAAACCCTCAAGGAAGGATACCCCTCAATGGACAGCAGGTGCAGAATGGACACCCCAGGACAGGACAGGAAACCCAGATTAGGATCAGGACAGGACCACCAGGACACGACCAGCACCCGCAGTTCGGAAGCAACGCCTGCGCTCCACCCTCTCTGCCGCTATCGATCAGAACCCCGATTGGGTCAGCGAACTCCCCAGCAAAGTGCTCCGCCAGCACTTAAGGTTTAGTAAAACCTTCAGAGTCTATGGTCAAATTCGGACAGAGTGCTCCGCAGAGCTCTGTATATTCAGTCACCTATTGAGTGCGTTGGGTCAGTGACAGGTCAGCTATTCAGACAAGTCGGACAATTTCCCTAGGTGAACCTAGGCTAGATATACTGTTTTGGGACAGGGTACCACCCCCCAAATGTTGCAAAGTGTCAGAATCCCCAATTTGGATTGGTCCTAAGGTAGGATTTGGTTAACACACCAATCAGAACAGACTATTCTAAGGCCTATATTTGCATCCTAAGGTGCCGCCTAGCAAGATTGGGGTTCCCACGAGAAGTCGCAGGGAATACAATGGAAAGAAATACAATGTATTCAAATAGGGTACAAGTTAGGCTTTCTCGCTGGGTGAAGGTGCATCTTCCCATGCAGGCTCTGGCAGCAACCCTCTTTGGCTTGGTTTCAATGCCACCGCACCACGACAGATTCGGCGCAGTAGTGCCCTCCAAGATGGACTCCCCAGCCCCATCACCCCTCAGTGCCGAGGATACATGAAAAGTAAGCGAAAACAAATTAGTACATAGAAATAAATGAATGTATTACATGTCATGATTTCATATTTTAGTTTCATCATAGTAAAAATATACTATGCAATTACGGGTAAGTGCTACACATAACGACACGATAAGCAATAGCACGAGCTTCAATTCATTATCACATTAAGCTGCCATCTTATGGCGATTACGCATGCGCACCCTTTCCCTCCAAAACTATCTCTACGCGAAGTCACGTGAATGTGACTGACGCATGCGCAGAAGAGGAAAGTCAAGCAGCGGCCATGTTAGGAACAAGAATTAATAGTATTAGTAGAACACATAGGCAAGCATCTCTATGATACCCACGCACATTCAAAATACATAAAGTTAGTAAAACAAACAATTGAAGTTACGAGATTATAATAGATTTTCGAGGTTCTTGACTCGAGCAAGTCGCGATGCGAAATCTTGCTCTATCAGAATCACATCTTCCTATATTCTGCGATTGAGCCCAGTTATACCTAAATAGAAAACACAACAATTGTTCCCACTTAGAAAAAGAAATTAATTGCATCAGAACATAGGGGCAATTCATGTATGTCTGAGGAGCTCTTGGCAGATAATCAGGTTATTAGCAACTTAGAAATAAAAGGGCAGACCTAGTACTGGTAGAGGGGCATAATTTGCATTGTTACTCAGCAAATACAATGGACGAGTTTAGTTGTATCTGCTAAAAAAGTCCTACTTCACCACAGGAATTGACACAGCTGCCAGTGCCAATAATGAAATTGTCATGCTTTTCAAAGAGACAATAGCAACCAACACCTCATTCTCATTTTTGTGGTTGCTAACATCCATGCAGCTTTGCAAATATTCGACCTTCAACAAATCTTTGGTGCCTCGTAGACTTTGGCACGTTTACTGGGCTTAGTGTACTCCAGACATTTGTCGCCATAGTTTATTAGGCGAAAATGGGGCACAGGTTATTTTCTAGACTTAGGTCAAGGTAAAGTGCTACTGAACATCCCAGAAGGGGGTCACTCTGCTTTTCCTTTGCAAAGAACGAGCAGGATGTCCATGTTTCAACCCACCGGTTGTGTCCCAGTTTCTTAAAAACCCTCTCTAGAACCTACAGAATTAGGAATCTTTCATCCTGTATCTAATCTGCTCAACCTTGCCAAAGTGATCTATAGCTATGGTCCTATTTTTTTCTACTTTCAAAGATGACACACAGGTTGAACTACACATCCACTCTTCCAGCCCCTCAGCAGCTGGTAGACTTTTGTCATGTCTTTATCTGTGGAGACTCATCTCTGCGGATTTCAGACTTCTGGCTATCTGTATTGGGTAATTTTACCAAGCATGTACTTGCTGTTAGTAACCTTGGGTTCCTGCTACTGTTTATGAAGACTTGTTCTTTGCTGCACAACTGTGGGCCGAGGTGAGGTCATGTTATTTCCTTCCTGATGCTTTTCTACCCACAGTACTGAGCGCTTTTTTGGATGTTTGGGGGCAATGTGCGTTTAAGCCTTCATAACCTTTGTTCCACAAAAGGTATCCAGGGAAACGTTGGGTCCTTTTCCCCCACATGTTGCGAATTCTAAAGGTACCCAGGGTTTGTATATTTCCCCGAAGGGAACTTAGAAATAGCCATAATATAACAATGTTTTTTTCTTATTTTGAGAAAAAGTGCTGTTAAAGAAAGCATATTTTCTTTCGAAAAATGGCAACAACAACAAAAAAATAGTTGTCAAGATTACCACCTTCCCAGGTTTCAGGAACATGCAGATATGTTAAAAAAAAACATTCTTAGGAATTTTTTTTGCTAACCACAATGTTTTCAATTTGCTAAGTGATAATCGTTTTTTTCTATTATACTACTATCTACTTGCTGTTTGGGATGGGAAGGGATGGAAATCCATTGGTGAACCTGGAAAGCTGTACATTTCTGAAAACGAGAGAAAATCCCATATTAAAAAATGGCTTATTGTGTAGATCACTCTTGTTTTTCCAAAAGAAACTAATTGTTGAAATAAAAATTTATGAAAATAAGTCAGCAAAAAATTTCCTGTAAGTGAACATTTGTGAACTCTGCTATGCACATCATGAACAGGGAATTGCTAGGGCGTCTAGGTTTAAAAAAAGAATAGACAGCTGCTCTAGACATTTTCTTCATTTAAAGGTTGTAGCTTGCTTCTGAGAAAAAATTTGTAAGAACTGCGTTTGTACATATTTAGTAATACAGAAGCTTCTAAAATTTAAAAACAAATTTGAATTCATCCATATATTTGAACTACAGAACTTATGAAAAAGCTCACGAATGTGCCAGAAGCGTCAAATAGTGAGAGTGTGATAAAGCAGATAAATTCATTTAAGTTAATATAAATTATTCTGCATGTGGCCAGTGCAAGTATTTTCATACCAGCAAGTAAGTTTAAGTCACCTAGTCCTCTTCCGGTCTTTGCAGGTCAATTGAGGACCTGAGTTGCCTGCCAGAAGACTCTAAAAAATCCTGTTAAAAAGATGGTCATTGCACTTTTGTACCAGTGGAGACACATGCCTCATTTTACTCCTAATTAGCAGATTTTCTGGTTGTGGCTGTTATGCCTTTCTACATGTAGCTTTTAACGGAAGACCTTGTTATTTTCTGAAACTATACCACTGGGTCATTGTTCCTTTAACAGATCAATGTTGGTTAACTTCCACAAATGGAAGCAAGTTGTCTGGGCTGCCAATATCCTTCCCATGCCAAAGCTTTTCGATCCAAGGTGAAGAAAAGTGTCCTGTGGCTGAGGATCTTTGAGAATGTTTGTGCCAAGATGCAAACGTAGATTTCTGGCTGGCAGCAGCCTTTCTCCTAGTGCTTCTCAGGCCATTCCATATGCGTGATAGCAGATAAGTGTGTGCCAGACGGCTGCTTACACAAAGGCTTTCTGTCTTTTTTGCAGTTCATTCATTTGAGGGCTTGCGCTCTGCAGATGAGAGAAAAAGTGTGATGCCATGCGAGAATTTCACTTTCTGTCCCGCTTCCAGTCTCCAAGTCTCTCTGAAAGAACTTTGTTTAGTCCGTAGGCCCCTTGGGAAGTACACTGACTGCCTTGTTTGGGATAGTTACAGTATTTGCTGGCATGGCGGACGTAATTTGTTTCCGGCTTGCACACAACACTGACGCTGTTTGTCTTGTGCAGCTTCTAAGTGCAAGAATTGCTTATTGTGTAAGATGGCCCTCTCCGCCTTGACTAGGAAGCCAGTAGATGGTGAGGGTGTTGGGGGGGGTGGAAAGCCCTCCCTAACGTGAGGCTGTATTACTGGGCAGCCCAATTGCTGATCGTCTTTGACTAGACTTTAGCAACACAACAGGAACTGTCAACATATGCAAATAGGAGAGTCATGGATCAGGGAGGGTTCCCCCGTCAGCTGTATGTGACAGGCAGGGGAATCTGATTGCCAGGCCCAACCGCTGTGCTGGTCAAGATATGTCAACAAGCGATGAAGACACTGGGGTGGAAGGACCGGTAATGCTTGAAACACCACTCTGGGAGTCTGCTGTATTGGCACACCTGTGACAGGTGGAAGGCCAAAAGAAGTGTTACCTGCTGGGCATTTCGAAATTGGGCGAAGTTTGGAGAGATGGTCCAGTTTCTTGAAATCAACTGAAAAAGAAACTCAACGGTGGGCTTATAGAGCTGCACCTCATGCTAAGTTCGTATAATGTTGGTGTCCTGCGCACTACCACGCCAGCCCCCTCCGTTGTGGGGCGCCTCTGGTTCCTAGATCCCTAAAAGATATGACATATGAGGGTGCACCAGGTAATGAAGCCCAATCAAAATCCTGTACTTTTGTTTAGAAATCTTTATTTATTTTCAATTTTCAATGCATCTGCATCAATAATCATATACACAGCTCAGCCAACGTGTTTTGTTCCAAACAATAGGAACTTCGTCAGGGCTTAGAAATCAAAGTATCCTATTACACTGCCAAGCAATATTTTTGTACCAGCTTAATGAGCTGGAAAGTCCAGGAATTCCCCCGGTATCATCATGCCCATGGCACAACACCTTGTAGCTTCCAGCGTTGTCCCGGAAACCCATTTCTACTGATAGGGAGTCCATTTCCTCAGTTCCTGCAGGTGAAACACATCCTACAGAGCTACAGTGACTTCCACGTGACACAGCAGAAGAGACACCACTGAAGATTAGAATACTGGGCACCCCACTACATAATCATGCGATTTTGCAGATTTGTGCTATGCTGCTCACGAATAGTGTGCCACCTTTTGATGCCCTGCACAGCAAATGGAACAGGATTTGGAGCGATTGGAGATGACTCATGGGAAGCCCTGTAGAGATCTTCAAGAGGTGGCAATCTGCACAAGATTCTGGCTAGTCCAGCTGAGGATTTTTTAAAGGCATAATATATGAGAAGCCGATTGTACAAGATGGGAAAAGTGGACAGTGTCCAATGCCCTAGGAGATGCGGACAGCGGGGATCACCATTTCATACTTTGTGGGATTGCCTGAAGATACAGGCATACAGTGCAGATGGATATTCTTGTTCATAGATTGCTCCACTGTGCTTGCCCCCATATGACAATGCTGAACCTTTGGGGGTAAGACACTGGACAGTTACAATCTCCTTATTTGTAACGAGGCACTGGTAGTGGCGAGGAGAGACATAGGGCGATATTGGGGAGAGGCAACAATGACATTGTCTGAATTGGAATCCAATTTACACTGCATATATGAGAGCAGAAGTCTACCGGGACAGGGACTTTCCTCGCAAGTTTGCTAAAATGTGGGGTCTATGGAGGAGTTCAAAGGTGGATCCTGACTGAAGGGGGTTTAGAGGATGTGTCTGGGTGCAAAAGGTTGAGGCAAGGACAGAACCGGCGGTACGGGCTCTTTTTAGTGGCCATTAGTTAGGGTTGTGGGCTGCCAACTTGATCTAAAATTGTCATTGTGGTGAATGAGTCGATATGGGCCACTGTATGACATTGTATTTCTATGCTTACAGTTGCAGCTTTACCTCTGAATGTTGTTATACAACCAATTAATCTGATTTAAAAAAAAAAAAAAAATTGCCTATTGTCAATGTTCTTGATGCAGAGGTGTTGATGGCAGGACTGCCAAGCGTATCTACTCTGCCTATGCACCTGCTTCCAGCAACAATGTAGACAAATTTTTCTCTGCCTCTCTGTTTGATCATAAATCATGCTTTATCTTTTTGATTTTTTTTCTGCCTTAGGCTTTTCTTTTCCACTTCAGATTTAAGAGACCATTAATACAATACTCACAAATTTTAACACAACATGCTGCAATGCCTGGTGTTAACGAACAGAACAGTGTTCTGTAAACAATTATAATGAAAGTTTCTCTTTTCATGTTGTATGATTTAGCTAATTCTCGTAAAAGTCTATTTTCATCTGCAATTTCAGCCCAAAAAGTGTGTGTTTGATAGTTCTGTCTCTTCCTTTTCCACACCTCTTTGGATCCTTGAGAAGTTATGGTAAGACAAACAAGGCAGAGCAGTAGCCAGTTTGCCTCTTTAGCCAGTTACTATGGCTGCTCAAGGAACCATGAAGAGCTGAGTTGTTTTTTTCATTTCTATGGTTCCCATTGGGTCATAGAAACACTACAGAGGCAAGAAAGAGACCCATGGCCCTGTAGACAAGTAGGTTGAAAGCACATGTTTTCTAGTTTAAAGAAATTACATTTTAGCTCTGTTGTGTATTCAAAACCTTACAAGTTAGTGAGAAGAAAGAATTAATAGTAAGTTAGTACAATGTCTCACTCCTTTACATAATTTCAATGCCTGTGTTACCCAAATCACCCAATGTTTCCCCCGATGCTTTCAAGACAGGACATATCTTCCTCAATTGTGGACCTTGATGTGACTTTGGAATTTGCTGTCTGATACCTATCATCCATTCCAGGATAGGACCATCGAGAAGGCTGTCATCGATCTTATACACTACAAGCTCCAAAAATAGGCCCTCATTCAAAATTACCAGCCTGGGGTCAGACCCAAGTACAGTAGAGACAGCAACCATGCACATTGTCAATAATAATTAACAGATCTATGGCAATAGAGACCCTTGCCATCCCAGTCTTCTTGTCCTCTATGCGGTCTTCAAAAGTCAATTGTATGGTTACCAGTGACACCTTCATATCCCAGGCGGAATCCAAAGAAATGGTCTTGCAATGGTTTGAGTCATACATAGAGAACAGAGCAGAGCTGGAGCAGATAACTGGGCATTTCGAAATTGGGCGAAGTTTGGAGAGATGGTCCAGTTTCTTGAAATCAACTGAAAAAGAAACTCAACGGTGGGCTTATAGAGCTGCACCTCATGCTAAGTTCGTATAATGTTGGTGTCCTGCGCACTACCACGCCAGCCCCCTCCGTTGTGGGGCGCCTCTGGTTCCTAGATCCCTAAAAGATATGACATATGAGGGTGCACCAGGTAATGAAGCCCAATCAAAATCCTGTACTTTTTTTTAGAAATCTTTATTTATTTTCAATTTTCAATGCATCTGCATCAATAATCATATACACAGCTCAGCCAACGTGTTTTGTTCCAAACAATAGGAACTTCGTCAGGGCTTAGAAATCAAAGTATCCTATTACACTGCCAAGCAATATTTTTGTACCAGCTTAATGAGCTGGAAAGTCCAGGAATTCCCCCGGTATCATCATGCCCATGGCACAACACCTTGTAGCTTCCAGCGTTGTCCCGGAAACCCATTTCTACTGATAGGGAGTCCATTTCCTCAGTTCCTGCAGGTGAAACACATCCTACAGAGCTACAGTGACTTCCACGTGACACAGCAGAAGAGACACCACTGAAGATTAGAATACTGGGCACCCCACTACATAATCATGCGATTTTGCAGATTTGTGCTATGCTGCTCACGAATAGTGTGCCACCTTTTGATGCCCTGCACAGCAAATGGAACAGGATTTGGAGCGATTGGAGATGACTCATGGGAAGCCCTGTAGAGATCTTCAAGAGGTGGCAATCTGCACAAGATTCTGGCTAGTCCAGCTGAGGATTTTTTAAAGGCATAATATATGAGAAGCCGATTGTACAAGATGGGAAAAGTGGACAGTGTCCAATGCCCTAGGAGATGCGGACAGCGGGGATCACCATTTCATACTTTGTGGGATTGCCTGAAGATACAGGCATACAGTGCAGATGGATATTCTTGTTCATAGATTGCTCCACTGTGCTTGCCCCCATATGACAATGCTGAACCTTTGGGGGTAAGACACTGGACAGTTACAATCTCCTTATTTGTAACGAGGCACTGGTAGTGGCGAGGAGAGACATAGGGCGATATTGGGGAGAGGCAACAATGACATTGTCTGAATTGGAATCCAATTTACACTGCATATATGAGAGCAGAAGTCTACCGGGACAGGGACTTTCCTCGCAAGTTTGCTAAAATGTGGGGTCTATGGAGGAGTTCAAAGGTGGATCCTGACTGAAGGGGGTTTAGAGGATGTGTCTGGGTGCAAAAGGTTGAGGCAAGGACAGAACCGGCGGTACGGGCTCTTTTTAGTGGCCATTAGTTAGGGTTGTGGGCTGCCAACTTGATCTAAAATTGTCATTGTGGTGAATGAGTCGATATGGGCCACTGTATGACATTGTATTTCTATGCTTACAGTTGCAGCTTTACCTCTGAATGTTGTTATACAACCAATTAATCTGATTTAAAAAAAAAAAAAAATGCCTATTGTCAATGTTCTTGATGCAGAGGTGTTGATGGCAGGACTGCCAAGCGTATCTACTCTGCCTATGCACCTGCTTCCAGCAACAATGTAGACAAATTTTTCTCTGCCTCTCTGTTTGATCATAAATCATGCTTTATCTTTTTGATTTTTTTTCTGCCTTAGGCTTTTCTTTTCCACTTCAGATTTAAGAGACCATTAATACAATACTCACAAATTTTAACACAACATGCTGCAATGCCTGGTGTTAACGAACAGAACAGTGTTCTGTAAACAATTATAATGAAAGTTTCTCTTTTCATGTTGTATGATTTAGCTAATTCTCGTAAAAGTCTATTTTCATCTGCAATTTCAGCCCAAAAAGTGTGTGTTTGATAGTTCTGTCTCTTCCTTTTCCACACCTCTTTGGATCCTTGAGAAGTTATGGTAAGACAAACAAGGCAGAGCAGTAGCCAGTTTGCCTCTTTAGCCAGTTACTATGGCTGCTCAAGGAACCATGAAGAGCTGAGTTGTTTTTTTCATTTCTATGGTTCCCATTGGGTCATAGAAACACTACAGAGGCAAGAAAGAGACCCATGGCCCTGTAGACAAGTAGGTTGAAAGCACATGTTTTCTAGTTTAAAGAAATTACATTTTAGCTCTGTTGTGTATTCAAAACCTTACAAGTTAGTGAGAAGAAAGAATTAATAGTAAGTTAGTACAATGTCTCACTCCTTTACATAATTTCAATGCCTGTGTTACCCAAATCACCCAATGTTTCCCCCGATGCTTTCAAGACAGGACATATCTTCCTCAA
Organism: Lissotriton helveticus; assembly: GCF_964261635.1. Lineage (NCBI taxonomy): Eukaryota > Metazoa > Chordata > Amphibia > Caudata > Salamandridae > Lissotriton > Lissotriton helveticus. The sequence goes on from NC_136072.1 coordinate 724,270,361, forward strand.
TTGTGGACCTTGATGTGACTTTGGAATTTGCTGTCTGATACCTATCATCCATTCCAGGATAGGACCATCGAGAAGGCTGTCATCGATCTTATACACTACAAGCTCCAAAAATAGGCCCTCATTCAAAATTACCAGCCTGGGGTCAGACCCAAGTACAGTAGAGACAGCAACCATGCACATTGTCAATAATAATTAACAGATCTATGGCAATAGAGACCCTTGCCATCCCAGTCTTCTTGTCCTCTATGCGGTCTTCAAAAGTCAATTGTATGGTTACCAGTGACACCTTCATATCCCAGGCGGAATCCAAAGAAATGGTCTTGCAATGGTTTGAGTCATACATAGAGAACAGAGCAGAGCTGGAGCAGATAACTGCCTCATGATGGGAGTCCATGCTTGTCTCTTGTGAGTTTTCCAAAGGTTTCATTTTCTCACCAATGATCTGCTGCCAGTATAGGGCTTTGCAATGGGACTCATGGGAGTCCCGCTGGCTTACAACGATGTCCAGAACCGCTAACAGGCCCGGGACAGGCAACCACAACTGAAAACTTCCTCTGACTATAATAATGATTCTCTGGGAACTGCCTTCCTCCAGTGTAGTACTGGAGATATAATGGGAGCTCATTGCCAGGGACTTCAATAGCATCAAACCCCTTTCAAACTCAATCTAAGTTGCAAGTGGTGTGCAACCTGAATACTGAATAACAGGCAGGTTTGCTCACCTACTCACCGATCCTGGCGTAATCTCTTAGACGAAGAGTCTTGCTTTTTTGAGATGATACATATCTAACGTCTTAGCAACTGAGTCAGACAATTATTCAACAATTGGATTATGAAGGTTCTGAGTTCAAAGATATGCAAGCATTGACTTGGTAACTTGCAGTTTATGCTTGCCGACCATTCTGGAAATCATTGCAATTCTGAGATGTTTCTTTTACATTGGATAAATTACAGTTTACCATATGCCACATACCAGGTTTCCGAAGCCTGTTAGTAATCATGCAACGCAATTTAGAGTTACTTAGCTCTCCTGAAAAAGATGCCCAGAATCCTGGGTGTTCAATATTAGGTTTGTGATTACTGAATGTTGCACCCTACCTGATTATATTAATGATGCATTTTCTGAAGAATTTGTTAACACCTTTCTTGTGTATTTTCAACAGAATGTCACATTTGGTTCCCTTGTTTGTGTAATTTTAAATAATATTTTGTCGCTCATTTTTTTATTTTTTTTTCCCAAAACCTTTATTGCACTCTTTATATTACACAGCGTAACGCCTACAACCCTGCGGGCCGGCCGCTAACACGTGCTCAGTAGACATGACATAGCTTTGTATGGTAGCCCATAAAGCAACATTTCCTGCAATCGTCCAGCAAAGCATACTGCAAAGTAAAAGTGCATTTGTGATAGCATTGTCAACATTCGAAATGGTTTCGATAGTATTTTATCTTTGTTGAAAAACAACAAACTCTAGAAACTAGAACATTAGGAATGATAGTACGGTCAGACGTGGGTTAAACCAGCTTGAATTATAGGTGCCTCTCTGGAGAGGCCCACTCCCAGCCCATGCCCCAGCGTTCCAGCGCCCCCGCCCACTTTATGCACACATCCACCCTCGTCCCATTGTCAGCAGTCCAAAAGGAGAAGTCGCTTAGCGGCCTCGGTCGACCCCCTGCTCAACCATGTCGTCCAGACTTACCCCTCCTCCCCCTCCTCGTCTGAGTCCTCTTGCTCATCCTCCACTAAGGGGTCACAAATATCCCCCCTGTACCCATTCCACTGCAACCACACTTTGTTCCATTTCCCGGGGCATGCTCGGCTGGAGTACACCGCCCTCTCGGTCACCATCACTGTATCCATATGTAGACACCATTGGGATTTGGACGGGAGGTCCGCCACGCCACACCGCTGCGCTATGTCTCTTTTTGCCACCATCAACCCCACCGTGACCCAGAGTTGTTCATACCTGGAAAGGTCAGTAGGTTCCCAAATGTTAAGTAGGCACCTCCGCGGGTCGGGCAGCAGGGACTGGTTTAGTGTCTGTGAAATCGTACGGAGTACCTGCTTCCAATAGTCCTGTATCCTGGGACACTCCCACATGGTATGAAAAAACGTGCCCTCCTCCCCACATCCACGAAGGCAATACGGATGGGGTGCCCGGTGTATGCGGTGTAGCATGGTCCTTGTGTAATAAACTCTGTGTAGGATCTTAAACTGCACTAAACGCATGCGCGCCGAGATGCCCACTTCCCTAGGGGACCCAAGTGCTTCAAACCATTCATGTTCGTCCATGTCACCTACGTCCCCCTCCCACTTCTCCTTTAATTGGAGTGTCGGATCCGGGGAATTATTAATCAATTTGCGGTACGTGAGGGACGTCGCCTTCTCCAACATGTATTCAGTAAGGAGGCGATCTTCCAAGGGCGAGGATTCAGGCAGAGGTGTGTCGGGGGGTAGGGCCGCGAGCAGTGCGTGCTGTATTTGAATGTACCTATAAAGCTCCCTGTCACTCAAACCATACAGTTCTTTTAGCCGGACAAAGGGTATCACAGCATTCCTCTCCCACAAATCACCCACTGTGGAAATACCTATCGTATCCCAGTGCGCAAAACCCTTAGTATTCCTCGTATTACCCAGGGCCCGCGAATCCCACAGCGGAGTCATCCCAGTGATCCTCCCCTTCCAGCCCAGTGCCGTCGTCGCCGTGTGCCACAACTGAACAGTCAATTTAGTGGGGCCCACCAAGGCCCGTACCCTGCGATGGTCATATAACGGACCCAGCAAAGTGTCTGTACCCAGTTGAGCCCTATCTGACTGGAAGGCCGGTTCGGTTTGTGGGGCGTGAATCCAGTAGTTTATTGACTTTAAGTGTGCTGCCCAGTAATATAGGTTAAGGTTTGGCAGCGCAATACCCCCGTCATACCAATCTCTGTGTAGCTTAGATTGCGCCACGCGCGCAGGGAGATTTCCCCATAGAAGGTTTGAAACTAGAGCAGCCACTCTCTGAAAAAACCGCGGTACCACGGGATAGGGTGTATTCTCGAGGACGTATAGAAAGCGCGGTAGCGCCATCATCTTATAAAGCGCCGCCCTGCCCAAGAGCGTCAGTGGCAAGCCAGACCAGACCATGACATCCCGTTTCAGCCTGTCTAGGTGAGGTTTCAAATTTTTATCAAAAAACTCGGTCGGGTCTTTGGTGACATGAATACCCAGGTACTTAAATGAAGAGCCCGCCAGCTTCAGTGGGCACGTGTCGGCCAGATTCGGGGCCGGACCTTGCAAAACGTACAGTTCTGATTTAGTCCAGTTCAACGCGTAGCCAGAAACTCTGCCATATGTATCGCAAATGTGTAGCAAAGCCGGCACCCCACCCTCAGGGTCCGTTAGATAAAGCAGCATAACGTCCGCGTATAATGACAGACGGTCTTCCCAACCCCCCCTCCACGTTATACCCCTGAGGAGGGGTGAAGTCCTCAAAAGAGTCGCAAGAGGCTCCAGAGAGATCGCAAACAGCAGGGGCGACAAAGGGCACCCCTGCCGCGTGCCCCTCCCCAAAGGGAAAGTGTGCGAAATGTGGCCATTAGCCACCACATGCGCCACCGGGTCAGTGTACAGCAGTCTGACCCATGCTATAAAACGAGGTCCAAATCCCAAGCGGTGCAGTGTTTCAAAAAGGTACTCCCACTCCACCAAGTCAAAAGCCATCTTGGCGTCCAACGCCAAAATCACTGCTGGCGTGCCGATGGTGTCTGCCCTAGCCAGTACCCCGTGTAGCCGCCTCAGATTCAACGATGTGTTTCTGTGTGGCATGAACCCGGACTGGTCCGGGTGTATAATCGATGACAGATGGGGCAGGACCCTTTGCGCTAGGAGTTTAGCCAATATCTTCACTTCGGCATTTAGCAAGGAAATGGGCCGATACGAGGAACACTCCTCCGGCGGTTTGCCTGGCTTGGGGATGGTCACGATGGTTGCTGCCCGCTGGTCCGGCGGGAGGCACCCTTTCTCCAAACAATCCTTATACATCCCTAACAGGTGCACACTAAGGGTCTCGGGCATCGCTTGGTACCATTCAACGGGTATGCCGTTCGGGCCCATTGCCTTACCCGGGTTTAGAGCTTTAATCGCCAACTGGATTTCGTCGGCAGTAATGTCCGCCTCCAACTCACTGGAGGCCTCCGGCGACAGCATCTGGACTTCGATTGGGGCTAAGAGGGCCCTGGCCTTCTCCGCTGTGATCGCACACTCCGGGGTGTAAACTTGCTCAAAATGGGCCGCCAGTATCTCCGTGATACGCCGTGGATCAGTATGTGTGTCCCCCCTCTCATCTTTCAGACGTTGGATCCCCCTAGAATTACCCTCCCGCTTATCAAGCCACGCCAACATTTTCCCTGCTTTGTCACCCACCTCATAAATTCTATTTCGAGTATCGGCTATGTGTCCTTTCACCAGTTGGCGCAAGTGAGCAGTATACAGCTGTTGTTGGAGGGTGAGTGTGTGAAGGCCGGAGGGAGAGGGGTGTCGCTCATGAGCTTCAGTGTGTGCCTGCAGTGCCACCTCTAGATCCGCCAGTTCTCGGGACAGCTGCCTTCTATGCCCTGTGATGGAATTAATAACTTGCCCTCGTAGGACCGTTTTATAGGCTTCCCAGAGAGTCGCCGGGGAGCGCACCGAACGCACATTTTCAATGAAATATTGCTTCGTCGTGTTTTTAAGAGCCTTACGAACCTGCGGGACCTTGAAGTAGGCAGCACTAATGGGGTAGATGCGTTTGCGCGCACTGGCCTGCGAAGAAAGTGTCAGTGTGAGCGGTGAGTGGTCCGAAATCCCGCGAGGGAGAATTATCATAGCATCAACATGTCGGAGGCCCTCCCCCAGCGACAGAAAGTAGTCAATTCGCAAAAGGCTGCCATGTACTGCAGAGTGGAAAGTGTATTGCTGCGCGCTAGGGTGCAAGTGTCTCCAGATGTCAGTCAAGCCCATAGCAGCTGCGAAGCGCTGGAGGTAGGAGCCCCCCCCCCCCCGTGGAGCCGGCGCAGGGTGTTTGTCCAGTTGTGTGTCCATTACCGCATTAAAGTCCCCCCCCAGAATGGTATCACCCTCGGGGAGAGTCAAGAGGAATTCTCCCAGCCTTGGGAGGTGGACCGAGTGTAGTGCAGGTGGGATATACACGGACACCACATTAAAGAGCTTTCCCTCCCACTGTCCATGTAAGGCTGCAAAGCACCCCTGGTCATCCGTCTTAGTCGATAAAGGCAGGAATCGTGAGTTCTTTTGTACCAGTATGCCGGACCCCCTGGAGCCAGACGAAAACTCGGAGTGAACCCACATTTTATAACCTCGTCTGTCTTAAGGCTTTCGCAGCTCCCCCTACCAAATGGGTCTCTTGCAATAGGGCCACAGTAGGCCGCTGGCGTTTGATTGCAGTTAAAACCAACCCCCGCTTAACCTTATCCCCCAGGCCCCTCACATTCCAGGACATTAAACGCAAGGGAGGGCAGTGCGAGTCAGTGGACCCTACATCCACTGTCGGGCCAGAGTTATCAGCCATCTGTGGTAAGTGGGTGCATGATGTACCGGCTGAAAAGCAGAGCTAAGCAATCGGCCGTGCCATTGCACAGCCAAAAACAAAGGGGCATCACGGGGGCCTAGTATCACTGTCCTTCCCCATCAACATGCACTGGCACACACATGATTTAAAACAGCAACCCCGACCGTTTGCATACATTCCTAACAAAAACATGAACAGTTCAAAACAAACCCCCCTCCCTGCCCCCCTGCCTAACGGACTTCGAACTGCCCGCCACCCCAACTGAGCAGAGTGCTGTACCCATCCCTCAACCAGAGTACTTGCGTGTAGGGGGGAGAGTGTCTCCCCGGGTAGGCGGCCTCCCTGGAAGCTGTCGGGGGGGCCATGCCAGAGTCTACGTGCAGCATTGTAAGCAGATAGTAAGCAATGGGAACTAGCGAACCTCGGCAATGCAGAGTTCGGGGTAGGAGTCACTCGTCCCCACCTCCCCCCCTCAAATCCGTGGGAAGGAGATCGTTCCGCTCCCTCCATTCGACCAGACGTTTGGGAGCCCGTTCTGCTGCCACCTCTGCGGTCTTGATCCGGCCTGTGCGTCCTGCGTTGTCGCCCAACAGTGTGCCAGCCCTCCAGCCAGTCCCGGGCCGATTCGGGGGTATCGAAAAAACAGACTTTTTTGTCCGCAACCACTCGAAGCTTAGCCGGGAATAGCATGGAATACGGCAGTTCCTTTTCCCTCAGAGTCTTTTTCACTTCCAGGAACGTCCTCCTCCTTCTGGACACTTCCGCTGTGTAGTCCGGGAAGAAGGCGATCTTCGAGTTCTGGATTTGGATGGCTGGCGCCACTCTCGCAGCCTGCAGAATGGCGTCACGATCGCGGAAATTGAACAGTCTGGCCAATATCGGTCTCGGCGCGCCCCCGACTTGGGCTTTCCTCCCGGAACACGGTGAGCCCTTTCGACCGAGAAGAAGTTCGAGAGCCCCTTGGGTTGCAGCCGAGTCTTGACCAAGTCCTCCACGTAGAGGTCTAGCGCCCCCTTGTCCTCCGATTCTGGCACACCTATAATGCGTATGTGTATCAAGAGAGAGAGAGAGGACCAGGTAGCTAGTCCATATCCCCCGGTTTATATATTGTAAATCAAAAAGAGACTAGCTGCATTAAATAAAGAAAACAAAAAATTCTTTTAATTTTTGGTTCAAGGACTCAAGTATGTTTTGTCACGGGTTAGTGGCACCTGGTAGGTGTGCTCATGAAGCCCTCACCCACCAACCTAGTTGGTGGCATGCTTCATCATCGGGCCCACCCAGTGACACCTAGCGTGTCCCGGGTGTGCTTCGACGCCTGATTACAGCGGAGCAGGTATGTCGCTGTGTGTGCGGTGAAGGATGTTTTGAATAGTGAGTTTAAAATGGCTTGGCGGGGATCCCAGTGCCCGGGGGCAAATTACACTTTAATAGCTGGGTCACCGCCAGCGGTTAAAAATAAGGCTGTTGGATGTTAGAGGCGAGTTACGACCTCCCACATCCTGGAGTATGTCAACATGTTTCAGCCAGTGCCTTATGACTAAGCTGGCTTTCTTCAGGACAGATAAAATACGTGTGTGGGGTTAAAACTAGTGGGTGTATATTTCAGACTATATGTATACACGCCCTAAAGTGTTTTTCTATGTGTGAGTGGGGGATTCCCATCTCAAAAAACACCTGTACAAATAACATATAGAGCAAGGACAAAACACACAAGGAGAAAATAGTCACTTGACTGTATAGTGTTATATACAGCTGGTTGCCGACTTTATAGCGGTATAGGTGCTGGCTATAAGCGGCTATAGTGTAATGGCATTGGTGGTACCATTATGGTGGGGTTCGCACTGGATTTCGAAGGTGGAGTGGCTAAAACACGGAATGTACATAGTTAGTGCATAGTGGTAGAAATGAAAACATAAGAATGGAGTCTTACGCTAGTTTTAGAATTGTGCTACTTCAAGGTTTGAGAAGTGGCAAGGGTTGACCCTGTGGGGTAAAAAACAAGGGTTTTGCCACTTGGTTAAAAAGAGAGAGAGACCTGTGGGAAAGAAACGCTTACCAGTGATGATGGTCGATCATGATACTCACAGAATTCTTGGTCAGAGCCTGCTTTGGACCTGTAGTGCCTCCTTCGCAGAACCGGTAAGTAATGGCCCTGATGGTGGGGGTTTTATACTGTTTGTTGATTGCATAATTGAGATCACCTGCAAGGTGGAGGAAAGGGTAGAGAGACTCGATCTGCCGAGTCATCGCGCTAGCGCTCAGGTGTGCGAGGTGCACTGGTGTGGCTTCGCGCATGGGCTGTGCAATGCGTTTAACCGCGCAAGCGCGGAGGAGTATTATCTCCGCGCATGCGCGCCTGGGGGAGCGCGCGTGCGCTATACATTCGCGCATGCGCGATCGCATTTAGACAACATATGCCGCTTTGGCGCATATGATGGGATTAAAAATGACTAATGTGTGCCAAAAAGATATAAATCATGCATAGGTGGCATAGAGTCAGGGTCATTAGCTGACTGGAGTGGCATATAGTCAGAATCATGAATTTGAGGTAGGATTTTGGCAACAGTCTTAACGGTGTTCATAGGTTGTTTAGGCGGTGGTCTGGGTCGGGTGCTCACCAGTTGGTCCTTGAGGTTTTTGTTCCTTTTGTAGGCAAATCTTGGTGTGTCCCATTTCCTTTTTCCAGAGTTGATTATCCTCCAGTGTTTTTTAATGATTTTTGCCACTTCGTTTGACGCCGTATTGTAGGTAGTGACACAAGTAATAGGTTGTTCCTGGTCCTCCTTTACGTGGGTTTCAAGAAGGGCATCCCGGTTCTGATTTCTCGCCCTTTTCTGGGTTTTCCGGACGATGGTTTTGGGATAGCCACGGTTTTCCAGTTTGGTGACTAGATCGGCTGATTGTGATTTGTAGTCTTTCACGTCGGTGCAGTTTCTCCGGATGCGTAGGAACTGTCCAAACGGTAAGTTTTCTTTGAGGGGACGGGGGTGAAAGCTTGTGAAATGGAGCAAAGCATTCCTTGCTGTTGGTTTGTAGTATGTCGTTGTGATCAGGGTCCCATCTTTTGCTCTGATGTCCAGATCTAGAAAGGGCAGTAGTTCATTACTAGCAGTGCTAGTGAAATTCAGGTATTGATCCCTGGTGTTGAGCCAGATCATGAATCTGTCTAGGTCGGTCTGTGAGCCTTGCCAGATGACCAGGATATCATCAATGTATCTGTGCCATTTCAGGATGTAGTGGTTGTACGGGTTAGTGGCCGCAGTGATGTGGGTGCATTCAAAATGGTGTACATACAATCCTGCCACGCTGGGGGCAAAAACGTTGCCCATGGACGTGCCATTTGTTAGCAGATAGAAGTTGCCTTCATACTCAAAAAAGTTTCGTTTAAGGGCTAAGGTGGCACAAGCCATAATGAAGTCCCTGGGGGTGTGGTAGGGCCAGGGCGATGCCATTAGGACATCGTGAAGGACTTTCAATGTGGCGTCCTGGGGTAGGCTGGTGTATAGGCTCTCCACATCTAACCCCACCAGGAGTTGGGTGTCGGGGTTGAAGTCCATTTTGTCTATGACCTGTAACAGGTGTTTGGTGTCCTTTATGTACGTCGGTGTTCCTTGCACCAAGGGGTTTAGGAAGAAATCGCAGTATCGTGACAGTGGTTCCAGAAGGGAGTTTATGCCTGACACGATGGGTCTGCCAGGAGGGGGGAGTTTGCCCTTATGTACCTTAGGTACTGTGTAGAAGTACGGTGTCTTTGTGTGTTCAGGACATAGGTATTCGGCTTCCTGTTTGGAAATGTGTTCCGCATCTGCTGCCCTCTTGACAAGTTCATGGATAGTTGTCCGAAGGTCATCGGATGGATCCTGTTCCAATCTGCGATAGTTCCTATTATCGCTTAGGAGTCTACGGCATTCGGTGTCATAGTCCTTTTTGTCCTGTAAGACAATGCCTCCCCCTTTGTCTGCAGGTTTAATGACAAGTGTGGGGTTGTTTTGTAGGCGCTGTATTGTTTGTCTGTCTTCCCAGGATAGGTTATATCTACATCTATAATGCGGACATTGTTGCGCCTGGAACGACCTTCCTGGTCATCCAGTTTGTCCCTGAGCAGCTTGTTATCAGTCTGCAGCCGTTCCATCGCCGTTTGCAGTTCGGACACATCTTCGACCAGTGATTTGGTAACCACTTCGACCTGTTTGACCCTCTCATTCATTTTTTGTAGATCCGCCCTTATTAAGGTGACTTCAGTTGCCGTGGCACCCACTGTTGCCTGCACCTGGGCCAACGCCGCTAGTACATCATCAAGCGTGGCCTTCTTCGCCCCATCGGTCTCCGTCACCCTACCAGCATTTTTGCGTTGTTCCTGGGGCGATGACTGCTTGTCATATGCAAACTTGTCCAGCTTGGCTTGAGTTAAGGTGTTTTTAGGGCCCCTGTGTGACATGGCGCAGGCTGTGGTGAAGCTGCCAAAAAGGGTGTAATCGGGCGCGATGAAAAGTCGGGTCGTCCCCACTCACTTCGGTGATAGGTCGCGGCAATGCGTGCAGGCAAGCACTCCGCGAGGGTAGAGGACGTCTTCTGCAAGCCCGTGTCAGGAGGAGGGGGGGGGGGCTCCGCCCCTACAGACGCTGTGTCTCGGCCGACCGCCGAATCTGTGTCAACTCCGCACCCCGGTAGTGAGCCTGACGGGGTCCGGTGGGGAACCGGGCGGTCACCCCAAAGTATCTCCAACAACATGGCATGCCCCCGTGATAAGCCCCGCGGATCTCCGCACCGCAGTGCCCCCGCAGCACGACGGTGTCCGGGCCCCCGCCCTCAGCAAGGTCCAGCCAACAAGTGCCACTCGGCGCCCCAGGGAAGCGGTCCGCACGCTGTATGTAACTCACAGTCTGCGTGCACTGCGTATTGAATATGGTCGTTGCTCAGTTCAGGCGTGCCTCCTGGGCGCCGCGGGAGAACGGCGGCGCCGAGCCCAGGGCGTGCGGCGTCCTCCGCTTCTCCGAGCGGATCACGCCGGTCAGTAGATGCGCCGGGGCCACTATCGCCCAAGCGCACAGGCAGTCACGGCACTGGAAGGGTTTTGAGGATGTTCGGAGCAGTGCACTCGGCTCACCGGCACTTCCGGTCTCTTCTCCTCCGATATCCGGCCGCTTCCGGCCGGTCACAGGCGTTCCGTGGCTCCGCAGCTTCACCGCGGCAGGCAGGCCCAGCTCCTCTTCAGCGCTGCACGGGGATTCCGCACTGGAAAAAGCCGCCGCCGCTCCCAAAATTGTCCGGCAAAGACAGCCGCACGGACTCCGGGTCAGGTCCGCCCCACTCAGCTAGTGAGGGAAGGATTTTTATCGTCGGATTGATGCGGGAAGCCGCTTCTTCCCGGGAGCCTCCCTAAGCAGCGGCCGCCATCATCGGCTGCTAGCCACGCCCCCTTGTCGCTCATTTTTGAGAGAACAGTGTTTGCCTTGGGCAAAATTTAACTAATTTGAATTGTCTGTGATGGAGTGATTCTTACGGGTTAAATATTTATCAGTAAATGAATTTTTGCACATTTATTGTTTGCCCTTAAATGTAAGTTGAGGTATCAATTTTTTGCTGTTTTTTCGATTGCTTGTACAAGTTGGTGTGTGACTATTTGTGCATCAAAACTATGCCCGGGCGGAGTTCTACTCCACGGAACTCTGCGAAGTGCTGAAAAAACTCTGCTGCGCTCCGCGAAGTTCTGCCAGCAGTTGAGTCTGTTAAGTCTCACTGCTTCCACTGATTGTTAGTACCAGGAGTTTGTCCCGTGCTGTAAAATCAGCACAAACAACACTATGTAGAATGCCAGAGGGCGCTATTGGACATTCTACTTGAGCGGCAGCTTCCTCAGCACTAGTGGCTGATTTCTCAATGTGAGTTCCCCCCCACCCCGCGATACAAAAGGGGATGATGGACGGAGCGTTTGAGCAAATCAAACACTCACCCCAGTCAACTGATCTGGGTTTAATCCATCACCATTCTTTAGCCCACTCAGCCACCCCATTTCAGACATGGCTATATGCAAATCAGTCTGACCCTGTGCCTCATGGGAACAGTCCAGCCCGAACTGCCAAGCATGTCTTCCATGGACCGGAAACAAGCATCCTGGGACCGGTTTCGGATTCATAATCCTCATCAGCCAGGCTATCTTGAATCCAGTGGCCAAGTGAGCAAGGGACTCACGTCTGAGCATACCCTGCCACACTTAGGGCGAACAAAGCGATACAAAAGGGGATGATGGACGGAGCGTTTGAGCAAATCAAACACTCACCCCCAGTCAACTGATCTGGGTTTAATCCAGCAACAGCTTGCGTTGAGAATTTTCACCAGGAGTAGGTCTAGCACACAAATTTTTCTTGCGAACCTAAGGTTGGCAAGCTGCTTGAGCGAAAAAACTCAGCTGTGTCACTTCGCAGAGTTTTTCGAACTCTGCGCGAAATGGGCAAAACTCTGTGAATCCTGAATACAGAGTAGAATTATTCACCTACCCCCATTCAAAACTGGTGGCTCAGTGAGGATTGTTCTCCTACTTTTCCTGCTACCTAAACATGTATATTTTCTCTTACTCGATGTACAATTAAATTTTATTAGCAGTGATCAAGTATATAAATATATATGTGTTTAACAAATGAAGAATACAAGAACTTAGTCGCTTTAGAATATATGCCCCTCAAGTTAGTCCAGCATATACAAGCCATTACAATAGCCTGATCTCAGGGCTAAAACTTAGTTATGGACAGCAAGATATATTGTGCAGTACAGTAGTGGTTATGCACTTCAGAGGTTTTCGAAACACATTTGCAATAAAGTGCTATCCCAGTTGTCCTCCAAATCTATGAAAAACCATTGATTCATTTGGAACAACATCTAGAGTTTTCTCAGTTCAGGGTTCTTTGGTGGATTGCAGCATGACAGTTTAAGACCTAATAGGGCAAACACTCAAGAAAACTGAAATAAGAACACTTTCATTGTAGACAGGCTTGATCTTAATTGACTATATATATATATATATATATATATATATATATATATATATATATATATATATATATATATATATATATATATATATATTAGGAATTCAATAAAATAGGTTTTAGTAATAAAAGGGTCACATATACCATTATACCATTCCACAATTTATGGGTTTTAGCCTAGCCCATTGCCACAGAGAGGCAGTGAATTTTGGTTAGGCGATCTTCACACAGGGCAAATAGATTGTGAACATTAGCCACATTTAGAGTAGATAAGGTGCATCATATGTTTCAGAACATTTGTAATTATCTTAACCAAATTTGATCACATAGCTTTTCTTTTCGAGTAATTTACACAGAGAAGACTAGTGTTACCATAGTCTTTCAGTCCTCTTAGGAGGTGCTATAGCCCCACAGGGTTATGTCTTAGAGGCAACGGATAAGAGAGCTGAAATATGTATGCTCTGAGTATTTCAGATTTAAATTTAGAGATCTATACATCAATCCCTTTTAAGGATTTTGATGTGAATTCCATGGAATCACCAAAGACTGGAAATTTAGGAATTTACCAGACATGTATATATGGGTGCAAATGTATCTTGTCCAGGTGTTAGCTTATACCTTTCCGTGCCAATCATGCTACCAGAGCATTCATTAATCAATTTCAAATTCAATTAGTCTTTATTCGATCATAAACAATCATAAAAGACACATGTAGACAAACAATATAAAAATACAAGGAGTAACTTTGTGAAAGGTATTAAAAGTGTCACATGCTAAAATTCATAAAATAATTCCATTAAAACATATCCGCTAAAAATAGTATATAAATCCTTATCTCAATAATTTCGGATACAAGTTCATAATAGAGATAAGATATATCCCTAATTACGCAAGTTTTGGTTAGGCACTTCATCATATAAGCAGATTAGATTAAAGGTTGACTAAAGTCACCATAACACTCAATAAAATCGTGGTACCATGCAACCTATCCCTTCTAAGGGCCCACGTCCAACTCTATAATTTAGCCATAGCAATAGATATGACTTCGCTAGTGTCAGATTTTAAGATGCGCAGTGCCGTTTGGCAAGATCTTATCAATTTCCAAAATATCCACGTCATGTTTCCATATTACATAGTTCCACTATTTTTCACTTTGCATTTATTTTTAATAAATAATCAAATTTTTCATAGTCTGCTTCAGTGACTTGAGAATGTCCGTACACATCAGGAGGGCAATATGAGTCACTGGTGCATCCTTACAGGTAGTGAAGATGTGCATGTTTTATCTTGAATATGAAGGTCAGCCCATCCATTGTGAAGGGATTTAAAAACGCACTTGGATTCAAAATGTGACATTCTAAATAATAGTTCCCCTTTTCAGGATACACAGATCCTCACCAGCCTAAGTGGCTTATTTCATCACTGAGTCGTGATCCTTTTTGGGTGAGGTGTGCAATAACCAAGAGGCTCCATAAGAATAGCACTTTTCGGAGATCCTTACTGTACTCACAAGATGAATAATTCTGGTGTCTGATATTTATTTTCTCCATTAAGGTAAAGAACAGACAGGAATGTATGGGAGTTAATAATCTTTAAAGTACTTAATTGTAAAATGGGCATAATATTTCAGCTGTATTCCCCTTCCAGGTCATTGGCATTCGCCAGGCCCAATCACAGTACATCATAACCAAAAAGCAACCGTCTTTGCAGTAAGGTCCCCAGTAAAGAGAGGCATTGTCTATCTAGTGTCAAATACACTATATTCTTTCCAGCATGAAACAGCCTGTGACAGGTAGATGTTGATTAATCAACATCAAAAGTTCCATCACTTATTGTTATTTTATTTACGGCTCTGTGTGATCACTTATGGTGTTTTTATGGCATCAGATTGCTTTAAGAAATAGCTGTGATTAGGCCTGTGTATGGGCGGTCACAGTTGCCTTCCTTTGACTTGTAATTGTCAACAACGTAGTGTGTTGCATGCCATATTTCTTGCTTGTAATTGATACTTCTAACCATAGGCTCCTCGCCTTAAACCAACCCCCAGGCACCAGACTGGATTCAGAGGACTGTCCAGCAATGTTCCCACAAACCAATATGTTTCGTCCTGTTGCGCCACGCTAACTCCATGACACCCCAGAAATGTTAGAGCAGAGCCACATAAAAGCAAAATCCCTGCGAACTGACATCAGTACCTTTTTTTCCACCCTTTTAATGTGGATTCAGAGTTCTGCTCCCAACTTTGTCAGGCTTCCTACACCTCCAAACAACTCTTCTGCAGTGTGCTAAAGAACAGTGTCCCCACTGAAACCAACAGGATTCAAACTGTGCAATGACTGCAGGAAGCAAATGTTGGTCACTGACCTGCTCACGGAGTGTCTTTGGTACCAGGACTCCAGCCATATCTTGAAGTTGTATGACAAATGCGCCCTAACGCACCTAAAGGTGATTCAAGGCTCGTAGGCAAAGTTGTATATCGGCGAACATAAGAAGTACGTGACTGGGACTAGGCCATTACCATGCCATCTCAAGTTTGCACTTTTAATCTTCAGGTCAAAATAGAAGTCCCAGCTCACACATCAAAAAGTAAACAGGACTCAACTTCATACCGTCTCTCTGACTCCAAAGAAAAGACGCAGGGATGTCGAGATTTAAATTGCACTCCCTCGAGATCACCAATAATGGAACTAGTACCTTACGTAGTCCTGGCGCTCCTTAAGTTTCCTGGGCCGTTGTCAACCCCAAAGCAAATAGATCTTGACGGAAGTCATGCTGCAAATTTTTAGTGCACTGCCAGCTACCTCTGGTGCGCCTTCGAGCCCCACTGAGCGACAGAGGCCTTCAGTCTGGTTACTACCGTCATACCGTAGCCTATTGCCATCTACCCCTTTGGGGCCTGTTACCAGTCATGTACTGACTCTGGTACTGACTGCCACAGTAGCCCTGAAATCCAAGCTATTTCCTGTCACCCCGATGCAGTACCAACTCAACTGGCATCGATTGAAGACCAGGTGCCAACTCCCATGTCAGATCCCAAGCCGACTTCAACTCATCACAACCATTATTAAGCCATGAAATTGCAAAAACGCAACCAGTTGTCATGCAGCCAGACTTTAATCCGATGCCTCTACCATGACTCGGGTATCAAAAAAGGCTCCATTTTCGCTAGTGAGCTAGACTCGTTTGATGGACCACCAACTGAAGAAATTACTTAATTTACAGTGGTGGTTCGGAGGCCATTTGAAGTACTGGATTTACATTTACCCTCTATTGAGACCAAGCCACATGTTTTGACGGAGATTTTACAGCCGGGCCAGCATCATGGAAGCTCTTGCTTTCAATGAATTATGCCCTCATGGCTACCTTGATGGCTACCAGATTAAAACTATGTTTTTCCACTTGTTAGCTGGCAGGTGACCAGACATCTTAGGTCTTCACCTGGTAATCCAGAGTTTCTCATCAAGCACCCTCCTCTGGAAAGTCTCATTGTACAGTCTTTGACCAGTAAGGTGAATGAATTCTAATTCATTTCCAACCTATTCCCTAGTAGATTATCCAAAAGGGTTTATGCTTTTGGCAACTAATTATTTTCTTCTGGCATTGAGGTCCATCAATGCAGTCTGTCAGTTGGGCTGATATATACACCTATCCTAGGGTACATGGTCAGCAAGAGCTTGACAGCAGTCCTGGATGAGTCTCTTTCCTTCTGCTACAGTAGGCCACAAGCTGCTTTAGTTTGCCCTAAGCAGCTCATGCTCAACCAGTGGGTTAAAGGATTTGGCACTTTCTCCTAGGTTGGTGATCAAGCATGTTCAACAGATGGGTTTCAGGTTGTTCAAAAGGCCAGTGGCCTACTCTTTCTCTCCCCCCCACTGAACATTCCTCCGGCACCATAATGACATTTGGAGAAGCATCAATCTGTCCTGTTGCAGGAGAAATGCCTTTTACACTCCAGTGGTGCCATAGAGAGGCTACCAGAGTCAGAGAAAGATGGGTTTGTTCTTCTTGCTATTTTCACATCCGGAAATAAATTGGGGCCTAAGGCCTTTCTTGGACCATCAACCATGAGCGCCTTCTTGCAGAAGGACTGATTCAGCTTCTCACATTAGCTGAGATCCTATCTGCTCTGTATACGGAATACTGGATGGTTTCCTTGGACTTGCAAGAGGTGTATATTCATACAGGCATCCTGCAGGCCCACAGGCGTTACCTGCATTTTACGGTGGGCCAGGAACACTTTGAATCCACCACTTTCCCCTTCCACCTGATGTTCACAAAAGTGAAGGTGGTGGTCGCTGCCCATTTTTGGGGGTCGGAGTTACTATATTATTGTACCTTGGCAATTGGCTGTTAAAGGTGGCTCCCTGCAGTTAGTTGTGGACAACATCTGTACAATGGCAGAAACTCCTTGTATCTTGAAGTTAGAAAATAAATGATCCAAAGTCCCACTTGTTTCCCTCTCAGAGGTTTCCATTCTATAGAGTGATCCTGTACACAGTGAGGTCTCCACTCCAGCGAGTCAGAGACATTCATGTTGTGATCCAATCTTTCAGGATCGATTCTGGATGTCATCGAGGGTGCCTCTGAGGCTTTTTGGCCTTTTTGCCTCATGCATCCTCCCTGTCAACTATGCCAGGTGGCACAATTGGTCCCACAGCGGAACCTGAAATCCCAATAGGTCCAGCATCAAGGTCTTGAAAGAGGTGGGTCAAGCTTTACATTAGTGACTGCCCAATCACAATTTATCCTGTGACAGGTCACATTCTCTTCCCCACTCAGAGCTTACAGTAGTGACTGACACATCACTGCTGGATTGGAGGATTAATGTGGGGGTATATGGACATCAGAGGTCTTGGCTCTTCAGTAGAGGACCATTTCAACCTAGTAGAGCCACAGCAAGTCAGTTAACACTTTCCTTCTGTCTGTGCACTTTCTAATAGATGATTGTACTCCCATATGGTACTGCAGCAAGCAGGGTTGCTTGATCTATTTGACACCGAAGAGAATGTGCAGGGTCAACAGTTTTGCATGCTGGAGTTTCTTCAAGATCTTTTGTTAAGAGATGCAGTCTGGTTGTAATGGGACAAGGCACTACTGCACTCCTCGCACTACCTCTCCTGCCACGAGGTTTGAAGAAAATCAAGAACAACCAGGCCCAATTCATCCTAATAGCATAAATGTTTTAAAAGTATGTATAATCGAGGAAAATTGTTTTTTAATGGGATATACTCTTTTAAATGTATGTTTGTGCTTTTATGAGTTTATTCCTCGAATAAAGCTTTGAATACCCAATAGCCTTAGTTTGGGCTTGGAAAGTGGTATCCAGAACTAACTCCTGAGCCTAAGCATCTGTCCTCCAATCAGACTACCACTTCAGGAGGACCTCCTGTCTCAGCAACAGGGCTGGGGGCTTTATCCAAACCTTTGTAATTTAAATCACTATGGAGATTTATTGGTGGCAAATGAGTGCATTTGATTTGCTTTCTAAAGTTGTAGATGGTATCCTTGCTGCCTGATGCCATTTCACAAAATTTGTCACTTCTGCGAAATGGGACAAGTACATAACCTGGGGTCCTGGCCTCTTACAAGCAAAGCTGTGGGGTGTTTTTTTTGTTTGGTTTGGCTTTAACCGAGCAAGGCCTTGCAGTGGGCACTGTAAAATGTTATTTGTTGGCCCTTTCAGCCATTCTATAATACAGGACCCATCGTCTTTGTTAAAATCCCCTGCAATGAGGTTTGTTAAAGGTTAGGGAAATTTTTGTTTCCTCCCAGAACGTTAGCGATCCTGCAGATGGACCGTAACTTGATCTTGACATTCCTCATTTGTACACTTTTCAATTCTATGCATAGCTCCTCGCTGTCTTTTTTTACCTTAAGACTGCCTTTCTCCTTGCAATTAGGTCAGCCCTTCCCGTGAGTGAACTGTAAGGACTTTTAGTACCAACTTTTTTTCCAAGCAAATTAGTGCTGAGGACTAGGGCAGCTTTTTAGCTTAAGGTTGTTTGTGCCTCCCTTTCATATCAGGAAGCCGGTCACTCTACTAGCGTTCTTTCTTCCCTCAAAAGAGAGTTTGGACCCAAAAAGATTTCCAAATTATTTGTTACTCATACAAAAGACCATCAAGTGGATGATCAACTTTTTTGTAGGGTTTTCCAGAAATAAAGGGAAGGCTGTGCACAAAAGAACCCTGTTGAGGTGGACAGTTCTCTGCATTAGGATTTGTTGCACACTGGCCAAGAAACATCCCCCAGAGTGTCTGAGAGCCCATTGCACCAGGACCCAGGCTGCTACCACTGCATTGACTCGAGGAGTGCCTGTCCTTGATATCTGCCAAGCTGCAATGTGGACATCGGTGAATGTGTTAGCAAAATACTACTGCAATGACAGCCGTTTCTGGCAGGAAGCACACTTTGCAGAATCCATCCTGCAAGCCTTTTTTGCTTTCAGTCCACTCCATAGATACTCCACTTGTGGAAGGTACTGCTTTACTACAAGTTACTTAACTTCATTAACACTCTTTCTATGGGTGTATATACTATCTAACTGCAGAATCTTCACTGCCCCCTCCCATCTACCAGTTCTGTGGAGTGGCCTGTTTTTAAAATCTAAAAAGGTCCCAAGTTAGTGATTAGCTGACTTTTATTTAAACAAAATGGTTTCCAACAATTGTTTGGCCTCCCCAACCGAGCAGGGAAGGGAAAAGACAAGAAACTTACATCAGCGCAAAGGGGTGGTGCTCTGTCACTTACTGGGTGATTTGGAATCAACGTGGAACCACTTGATGACACCTGTCGGCACATAGAGCATTGCTGAAAAATTCTGCTGATCCAGTGTAGTGCCAGATGGATATTCTAAGGTGAAGAAACTGTGGTTAGTGTTCACCAGAATAAGCATTACTAAAGGTAAGTAACTTATTCATAGAACCCTGTTGGACAAATGTGCTTGAACAGTGCAGTGCCAGAGTGCGCGAGTTTGAAGGAAAAATAGAAACTTGTAACCCCTTTGGCATTTGGGGCAATGGGACCTCGAAGTCAGCCAACAACTCCATTTTTATCAAGAGTCTGACTCTTGGTTCTGTTATCGATATTTTGCCTTCTCTCAATCCCCTTGGAAATGATTGGCATGTTATTCAAGGCATTGGATAGGAACTTTATTCAACTTCACTTTATCCAATGTTTCTAACAGAATTACTCTTTTTCTAAGCTTATTCTTTGGTTTGGAAAAGACAGGATAGACTTCCTTCAGTCAAGAGTTCCCACGTATATTCCACTCTTCATTTCAAGCTTATTTTTGGCAACCGGATTCTGCGTGAAATCTGACCACATTTGTTTTATTGTTCCATTCCTTACTTTATGATTTTCTTTTAAGCCAGTTGAGTTGGCCACATTTGTTTTAGTGTTTCTTTCTTTACTTTATGATTTTCTTTTAAGCCAGTTGAATTGCAGTTGACTTACATAATAGGTTTCAGAGGCTACTGGCACGTTCTCGCCGGAGTTAGTGATTTAATTAGTCATAGATTTCCCCCTTTAGACACTTTATTACCGACCTTCATATCGTTAATAATGAGCACAGGACGAAAAATGAGTTCGAAGCCAGCCAGTACGGTCCATCCCTACCTTTGTCACAATTTGAGAATCAAACATTTCTTCAAGATGCTCCTGAATGAAAGATAAAATGTTGTTGTCAGGCACAACTTTACGTGTTGCAAGTACAGGGATGTGTGTTTTGCTATTCTTATCTTTCTGTAGAGGAAAGTTAGAAAAGCGGGATTTGGTCAAAAGTCCAGTTGCTTACAAAGAAAGTATCAGATATTTGAAGACGTATTGATAGGGAAAATATTTTCAGTGGGATCTCTTTGTGCTGTTTCCAATTTGCCTTGTGTCTATTAGGTGGCAGTAAACTAGCATCGACTAAAGGGAAACTGGGCAAGCTAGGGAGCATTAGATTCACCAGTCACATTGCATACCACTTTCATTGATATATCACTGATATTCGGTTTGCCAAAGAATAGGAGCTGGACTGGCTCTCTTTAAATATCAGTGAGCCCTCTTAGTGGGTGTTGTTACTCTCATTAAATGAGCATTTAGTACCAGGGCCGCTCCGAGTGCTAATCCTTGAGAATGCTCAAAATCGTAGCTTATATTAGCTTTGGCAGAGTTGGTAACGCGACTAGCTGAAAGATTTTTGAAACCCCTCTGACCTTCTAATTCAGCTATTTAACACAGATACTGTTTTTATTGCGATCGGGTTGGCAAGCAAAGGGTCACTTTCAGTTCAGCCTTAGATAATCGCTCACAAAATGCATTTCACAAAAGCAGGTTTACACAGCATGCTGGCTGCCCAGCAACTGGCCAACAGGTTCCCAGCAGCACACTTTGCCTGCTTCGCAGGAGCCTGTCCACTACTACTTTCTTTCACTGCCAGCTTCCGTTATATAGCAAATCTAGTAATAAGCAAGGCCAAGACCAGCATCTGATAATGTTGCCTTTTGAGTCAAGGCCAAACATCTACTTATAAAGTGTACACAAGAGTACCTAAAATTAAGGAAGCAATTGAAAAGACAACATAAATAGTTGCAGGTCAGAGTATAAATGCACTGCACCATCACCAGCTTCTATTTAGAGCTCCTGTTAGTATCCAGACCCTGGCCCCACTCTGAATAACTAAGTTGCAGTACCCTACCTGTTGTTGACTGGAACCGGAAGTAGTTGAATTACAGTGCAAGTGGCGAAGCTGAAGACTCTTTGATCATCAACGGAGTCTATAGTAGGGCTGCTTAAGTATAAACTTTTTATATCTGGCACTTCTGAGGTATGCAAAGCCTAGTTCAGCACCTTGCAGCACTTGTTAGTTAAGTTGGGCACCCATGCTTACCCTCAAGTGTTGGCGTTATTGCAGAAAAGACTATTAGCAGTAAATCTTAGGGCCCGATGAACGACTATTAACTGTAGCGAGTCGCAAATTAGGCAATTTGCGACTCGCTAAACTTAATGTACAACCGTGTCTCAGACACTGTTTGTGATTCACAATGGGGTCGCAAATTGCATGCCTCATCAATATTCATGAGGCAAGCACCATTTGTGAACCCATTGGGAATGGCTAGCGCTCCCTGGGATGGCGGCCTGTTGGGGTCAGTTTTCAGTTTCATTTTTTAAGGGCAGTCACACACAAAGGGGAAGGGGTCCTCTGGGGATCTCTTACTGTTTGCAAGTGGTTGGTAAACTGCGAGTGTAAAAACAGTACATGGCATGGTGACTCGCTATTAGGAAGGGATGCCATTTCCCAATAGCGAGAGTCACAAATGCTATTTTGCAAGCCAGTGACTCACAAAATAGCATTTGTACATGCCTGGAACCTTTTTTGCGGTCGCTAACGGGCCGCTCTCCCATTTGCGGCCACAAAAAAGGTTTGTACGTATGGCTCAGTGTCTATAATACATCCACTCATGTGTTAACTTGAAATATTTTTGGACTCTTTTTCCATCCAAACAGTTGGATTACAAAAATGTGTGTGTGATAAGACAACATGCTTTACTGTACTGCCTTGGCTGTACCTCATCAGATAGTATGTTACCATCTGTAAATCATCATCAACTTTATTCTCGATCACACAGATCTTATGAAGTGCAAGGTGCCATACAATATAAAAAGCAGTACAAGCAATAAAAAAGACAACAATAAAGTGCAATATACAACAGTGATTAAGACAATTGAAAGCTAAAAGACTTTTTCTAAAAAATGGACCAAGGTTTGATATGCAGGGATTAAAAACCATATAATACATTTATGACGTTGGATCCATTAAGTATACCAACATTTTGCCAGTCCAAAAACAATCACACAGTGAGTGTCGGTAGCTAGAATTCTCAAAGACTCAAAGTAGTGACCAGGTCCAATCAGTTTACACAATGGCACAATCTATTTGCCCCGCAAGGTTCTATATTGTGAGCAAAAAAATAACAAGTGGACCATAGAATCTGGGCTTGTCTTACATGCAGGACACTGGTCATCTGTGGGTTTTGTTACTCCACTTTTTACAAAACAGTTTGGTAGGTAGGGTTTTAAAACAAAATTGGATAAACCATTTACGTGCCAATGGGGGTACAATTTCATCAATTGTTTCCTCGTAAAAAGGGGATCCTTTCAAATTAAAAAAATCCAGGCTCAAGGTGCTCACCGGTTTGGTCATCTTATTCATCATAATCGTGTTCCAATAAATCTCTTTTACTCTACATTTTGGCATAAAACCCAATCTTTCAGGAATTTACCAATATTCCTCCATCCCAAGCCTCTCCAGTAATTTTTTCAGCCATCTGAACCACGGTATAGCTTTGACCTGGAGTAGCTTCAGGAGATCAATCCCCTCTGCTGTATATGGGGTGAGCTCATTTACCGACCACAGGCGCTGCCAAAACCTTAGCTGCTTATAGCCCAACTTATGCGATAATAATTTTTGGACCCAAATCCATGAACATGGGAGTCAAGCGAGTACCAGTGGGGAGGGTTATCATTGAGCGAAGGAACTGATCCTCTACAACAGTGAGTGAATTTGTATTTCCAATACCTCATAGTTCGACATCATAGAGAGTTCCCCCAGTATTTTAGTATTGTAATATTTTAGTGCTGGGGCCACTTTCCTTGTCACAGTTTTTTGTGTGAATTGCACCAACATCTCGGACGACAAGGGCATCATCTGCCAACTTCACATAATATACCACCCCCCAGGTGACAATCCGAGGTTCATCGATGAGCTAATGGAAGTCATTACAGTAAATGCCAACTCACAAGTGCCGCAGATCTTTCTGGGAGATTTCAATCTCCATTGGAGCAATACCGGCGATCACGATGTAAGCGGCCTCAAATCCTTTCTGGCAGACCAGGAATTATCGCAATTATGTGACAGCCCAACCCATAACAAAGGGGAGACTTTAGACCTCATCATAGCTAAAAGAAACATCATATCGCTAGAATCTATCTCCCCATCCCATGTGACTGGACTGATCATTACAATATCCTCTTCTCCATCAACAGCGAGGTAACGCCAAAACAAAACCAACCTACAAAAACTAAACAATGGAAAAGGAATATAAGGAATATCGATGCTACTGCCCTGATGTCCCAATGCAATTCCGCCCTGACACCATAAGCAGATATGGCCGACGTACAAGATCTCACGGATTTCTACAACGCCACTATGCTTGAAATTCTGGATACCACAGTGCCCCTTCAAGAAAAAAATGTCTCCACCAAAATCTCCAAACCATGGTTCAATGAGAATCTTAACTCAGACCGACGCAAATTAAGACTAGCTGAACGAGCATGGAAAGCAACACCTTCTGCTGATCATCTACACCAACTTAGGGCACTGAGAAACACGTACAACAGAAAAATCACAAAAGCTAAAGCAGACTTCTTCAAAACTCAGCTGAATCAAGCCATAAACCGTCCTAAGAAGTTATTTGAAAAAGTAAAACAACAATCGTACAACTCTGCAAATGTAGTGGAGCTCAGCAACCCGGCTACCCCCAACTGCGATGGGCTGGCCAAATTCTTCCTAGAAAAGACTAGAACCATAGAAAACGACATTCGATCCAAGAAAGAACCACAACTATCTACTGACCAAGAAGAAAATTCTCTACTCACAGATCAAGGACCTTTTCTACCTGCCGACCGGAGTACCAAAGAACAATGCCAACTGGCACTCATTCTCGCCCATCACTGAACAAGAAATCTATAGCACCCTGCTAGCAATCAACCCTGCCAACCATTTCTCCGATCCCCTACCCCCATCTGTATTCAAAATGATAAAGTCCTCCATTCTACCTCTATGGGCAAAAATTGTCAACGCCTCTCTTAGGCAAGGTTCCATACCGGACTGTCTGAAAATAGGGCAGGTCACACCCATACTAAAGAAAGCCAACTCCCTCCCCACAGACCTCAACAACTATCGACCTATATCCAGCATCCCCACGCTGGCAAAGTTAATGGAAAAATGTGTACAAATTCAACTCTGACACCACATCGAGAACTTCAACCTCCTAGATAATCACCAATCCGGTTTCCGTCAAGGTCACAGTACTGAATCAGCCCTCACACACATAATGGATGACATCTTAAAAATGCTGGATCACAATGAATCGTACCTATTGATACTTCTCGACCTATCCTCCGCCTTCGATGCGGTTAAACACGACAATCTACTGTTAAATACTGGAACAAAGGATGGGCCTAACCGGTCCAGTTTTACAATGGTTTACCTCCTTCCTAAGCAACAGAACCCAAAGAATCAAGCTGAAGCAATCATTCTCCCAACCTTCCTTGGTCACACTAGGAGTCCCACAGGGATCAGCTTTATCACCTATCCTCTTTAATCTTCTCATGGAACCCCTTGCTAATGCTCTTAGCTCTGTAAACATTTTATATCATCTATACGCAGACGACACTCAACTTTATTTGAAAATCTCTTCACTAGAGGACTTCATCTCCCTCAACGCCATTCTTCATAATACCCAAAATTGGCTCAATGGCAACCACCTCATGCTTAACACCAAAAAAACGGAGTTCCTCCTCATCACCCCTCCCAATCATGCACCCAAGATAGACTCATGGCTGAAGCATCTTACTTCCTTTGATTGTGCCCCTCACATCATTGACTCTGCAAAATCCCTGGGAATCACCATCGACAAACATTTAAATATGCAGGAACAAATCTACAATACCACCAAAGGAGCCTACTTTCAGCTGAGTATCTTAAGGAAACTTAAACCCTTCCTCCCACAGTCTGATCTAAAAATGGCGGTCCAAGCACTAGTACTACCAAGACTGGACTACGGACGCACCACTCTTTGCGATCTTCCTAAATACAAACTAGCACCGCTCAGAGCTTCACTTAATGCGGCGGCCAGGCTGGTCTCAGGAATAAAAAGAAATAACCACATCACCCCGGCCCTTAAGGCTCTGAACTGGCTACCATACGAGTCGAGGATACAACTAAAGATCGCCTGCATGACACACAAAGCCTTACACAGCAACACTCCCAGCTATTTAGCACAAAAGCTAGAACGGTCGGGAGGTGGCAGACAATTGCGAAGCGCAAGCTCACTTCTCCTAAAACCTCAATCCTTCCACAAAAAGAGAACTGGATGCAGAGCTTTCTCTGGTATCGCACCGAAGATCTGGAACAACCTTCCCCCAGACTTACGCAGAATCCCTTCCTTTACCACCTTCAAAAGGGAAACGAAAATGTTTCTCATGAACAAATTGTCATCCTAAACCTATAACTCCTAGAAACTTACCTGCCTTTGCTTGTATTCAAACAGCAATGTCTACCTCACCTATATTGTATTATATGCGATCCCCGATTGTTTGTATAACTTTTGATAATTATGTCCTGTAAAGCACCCTGACAACCCCATAGACTCTGTCTGCACTCTGCCTCTGCTTTTAATCAAACAGCAATGTCTACCTCACTTGTATTGTAATATATGCGATTCACGACTGTACGTATAACTTGTGATAATCAGGTACTGTAAAGCGCTCTGATACCCCTGTGGGTCATGTCCGCGTTATATACAACTTTATGAATAAATAAAAATAAATAAATAGGTGAGCTGTTTGCTGTACTAATGATATTTGAAGCTTTTCGATATGTGGCACCCAATTTAGCTTTGAAGTTAGGTGAATACCCAAATAGTCAAAGGCATGAACTTGCTCTAGTGGACTTTTTCATACATACGTCTGTTTTTTTGAAGGCTTGGAATTTCCCTTTGAGAAGATCATTTATTTTGTTTTTGGCTAGTTTATTAACAAGCCATGCTGGTTGCAGAATTTCATAAAAATATTCAGCAGTTGTTGCAGACCATGGGGGATTTAGAGATTAGTAGGGTATCATCCGCTAAGAGTAGGGCTGGCGCCCTTTTCTCCCCCACCTTTGGTGCATCACATCCATCCCTATCTAGATGGTCAATCCCCACATTTATAAAGAAAGAAAACACTGTGGGTGATAGGACACATCCTTGACACACTCCTTATTCGACAGGAAATTGATCAGTGAGTTGATTGTTATCCCCCCACCTAACTTGTGCATTTGAGGAATGCAGCCGAATTAACATTTTTAGGAGATTTTAAGGTATACCCATCTCTGCCAGCACACTCCACAACTTAGCTGTTGGTACCAAGTCGAATGTAGCGCGTAAATCCACAAAGGCAACTCAAAATGTTCCCTCTTTAATACTGATCTCCCTCCAGTAGATACACAAAAAGCGAAAAACCTGATTCAATGTGCTAATATTAGCACGGAAACCTGCTTGAAAATCGCTCAATATGTGGTGCTCAGAAATCCAAGCCTGTACTCGACCCAACACTTGCTTGCAGAGGATTTTCTGCAATGAGTCGATTAGGCTTATAAGCCTGAACCTAGCTGGGGTGGCTCTATCTCCCTTCTTGAAAATGGGTATGATCTCCGCTTTGATCCATGAGGGGGGAATATTCGTGTCTGCTGTTATGGCATTTGTGATCAAATTGATATAAGAAGCCCAAAGCATTATATCCTCTTTATACAAATCATTTGGGATTTGGTCAGGGCCGGGAGCTCTGACTGCAATGCTGGAACAAATTGCTACCTAGGAGAGCACCAAGTCCTCCATAACATCCTTCTTGTTTGCCCACCATCTGTAAATCATTTAAGCATATAGTTCAGAAAGTATTGGTTTACATATGGGTCTTGTTAGACCCGGCTTCGTGGGCACAGTGGCACTCAGGGGATACTGTGCTCTAATTGCATCAACTGGAGTGTTACCTGCTTGTGTCCTAGGGCCTCAGTACTAGTGGACCCAAAACTGGATAACAACCAAGTACTCCTCTCAAGCACTTGATGGTAGCGAGACAGAGCAGTTCAGGTCTTCCTCAAGGAGTGAGGTGCGGTTAGATAATCAGAATTCAATGCACACTGTACTGCCATCTGATACAATCAATGTCAAGTCAGTGCTTTACTTTTTATAAAAGAAAAGTACTTCAATACACGCATAAACAGTGAAAACCAGATGTGTCTACAACCATCTGGGCCGGAGTTCTGACCCTAACAATATTATACCGCCTTGATGCTAAGCACTATAAAAACACAGTTAATATGTAGACACACAATTAGCATTGCATATTACAGACCATGTTGTGGATGGTAGCTCTCATTCGCTAGCGCCATGATACCAATTCTTGTAGTGAAATGGTGTAGTTTCAGCATATGATGTGAAGTCAAATTGTTCTTGATCGGCCCCATAACCCGCCACCCAAAGAAACAGAAGGGCCCTCCCATCCTTATCAAGGACACCGCTCAAGTGGAGTCAGGGATCTGATCAGAGGTGCCTGATGTCTTGGCACAGTTTACTGGAGTCTCACTAGCCCAGTACCCACTGGTTAGCTGTAGGAGGGTAGTGACTGACCATAGTGCCAGTACACCCTTATACCCCCAGATGTCACAAAATAAAAGGTGAGGCCCTGTACCAAAGGACACTCGTTACCAGCTACAGATTGTAACTGGGTGTACTACACAGTCTCCCACGGTGCAGTAGAGGGGTCAGGGCAAAGTGATCTCACCTTTAAGGACTGGGATCACTCTTCCCAGTCTACCTTTGTCTGAGCCATGATGTCCTGCACTTCCTTATCTTGAGCAGCTGTCTGTAATTTCCTTGTTCAAATCGCCAACTCCACAAGCCTCACAGGAACAGCTGGTTCCCTGACCAATGCTGACCGATGTCTTTGCTCCTTGCCAAACTGGCAAATTCCGTTGCAGCATTTTCCATCAGTCATAGAGAAAGCTTCCTCATGTTTTAGATGCGGAGAGCAAGCTTCTTATTTTGCCTTCACACTAAGGGCCACGGCTGGCTTCCTTGGACAGATCTGGTGGCCGGCCACCTTGTCAAGCGATGGACCAGTCTTTAACAACCACTGACCACTAAGGCCAGAAATGTATCACCTCTGATTGATAGGATGATCCAAACAGAGGGTCTGCTACTTTTGGATCCTGTGTGCCTCACAAATCGCGAGGCACATTTGAGGCATGTTCACTGCGTGTCCATAGCATGCAAAGGATGACCTACTGTCTTCCCTCGTACCACCTTGGGCTGTTCCCCAGAGAGAAATGTCAATTAACTCCATACCATGGAGGACTGACCATCACCCAACAGAAAGGGTTCCACCTACCATAGTTGGTGGAGCTAACCACAAAGAAGATTGACAGTCCAATTCAGCCCACCAGGTTTCTCCAAAGAAAAGGGAGGGGTGTGGTTGGGCTGGAATGTGCAGCAGAACAGCTCACATTAAACACAATGGCTCAACTCACCATCCTTCCCCAGTACAGCCACAGGCTCCCAAACACACATCAGGTAGATAAAAACAACAGGACCACAGGCATGGAAGACTGCACAGACTTGATCAGAAGGGTGGCTAGTCATCCACCCTTGTCAGAATACAGGGATAGAGGTATCCCTGACTAATAATGTATTGCTGACACCACTGTCAATCTATCACAGTCTGTAGAGAGGGCACTAGCCACTCTGTGAAGTAGGGTTGTGCTATGCAGGCCTCCCTTCGACCTCAGAGCCAAGCTGTATGGTCTCAATCCATTTAAACAGGGAGACCTTCAATGGACATGTATGATTGTTATGCTCACTGAGGTAGGGATCTAGAAACCATACAGTAGCTTGCCTGGAGATCAGCATAAGGCAGGTGAAGCACTCTCTCCAGGGACAAGCAGAATACCTCCGTCCCAACAGGTCTGAAATTAGACACATTGGTTAGGTCTGCTTTTGTCTTAGTAGAGGTCTTATGAATGCACTCCTAAAATTGTGTGAGGCATAGCACATTTAAATGGATGTATTAACAGATTTGTCCTTTATTGTGATAAATCCTTAGTGAAGTGAATGGTTTAGTTGTAGATGTTGACAGAATCATCAGGTGTGGACTCAGTGGGCTATCAGGAATGGTTAACCCTGGTGTCTCAAACCAGCCATGCATGAGCTACCAGTAGCTCCCAGTCACCTTCAAAGTAGCTCCCAGCCTTGAGTTAATTTTTAAATAAGCACATGGTCACATTTTGCTTGTAACATTAAAAGAAGACTGTGTTTTCTTTGAATTATTATTGTCAGATTGCAGATAGCAGAGCCTGATAATGGGCAGTGCTCAGTCAGATTTATGTGCCAGGCTGGGTCACAGAGGTGACGAACTGAAGCACTGAGGTATTTAACTCTTATACAAAAGTCCTTGTTGACTTCATATTAGAGTGTGAGAACAAAATGATGTTTCTGGATGCTTTTAAACGGGAGAAAATTAAAATGAAAAGTTGCCTTAATGATTAACTCTTAAATTTCATTTGATCCCATTTGAAAGAGTTGCATTTACAAGCAGCAGGCCTTGCGCTCCCACTGGCCAGGAGACACTGTGCCATATTTATAACTGAACAATAGTATTTTTTTTTCTAGTGGGAGAAACTCAAAGCGAAGAAAAATAATTTGTGAAAGTATTCATGTCTTTCTCCACGTTCTATTAAGCCAAATACCTCTTAACCTCTACCGCGCTACCCCGTTTTCCCGCTGTGCGCTGGAATTACAAAAATGCGCTGTTTATGACAAAGCCAGCTCGTCGTCCGCGTAGCGCAGGTAACGCCCATGACGAGCTGGCTTTGTCATCCGCATCGAAGGGGTTAATGTTTTATGAAGCATGTTTATTCACTTAAAATTTCTTCCATTTCAATAAACGTAATTTTCTGTATAAATATGGCACCAAGTCTACAGGCCACTTGGAGCAAAATTTAAAAAAATTTGTTTTATGGAGTTTTATATAGCGCAAACTTGACCCGGTATCGGGTATCAGAGGGCTTTACATAGCACCAGTTGCATTACAGGAGGACACATTCATTTTTTTGCTAGGCACAGGGAGATTAAGTCTTTTGCCCAGAATACAGGATGTTCAGCGTCATAGCCGAGACTCTAGCTCGGTTCCCCAGATTCGAGGTCGCTCGCCCTAACTCCTCTCCCAAAGATGCTTGGTGTTTGTAAATATGACTCTTAGAAATGGGAGAAAATTAAATTGATTAGTTTAATGGAATCTACATAAACAAAGTCAACACTTCCATTTAATTTTCTCGATGTTCTATACGTTTTTCGGAACTTTTTTTGCACTTTGAATTTCTTCAATTTATGTTATACATGTAACAGTGCAACATATATCGAAAGGTATGTCCTGTGCAACAAGTACATACGACATGGTCCCTCAAGTCACCTGTGCACATATATCCCATTCATATGCATACATGTTCATACATTCCCAAAGTCCACGCTCTCACTGACACACCTAGCAGGCCTGTCATTGTGCCCCTAGTTAAAGTATTTTGTTCAAACCTTAGCTTGTGGCTCAATCAACATTAGGCTTAAAGACCATTAAGCTGGGTGTGGGGCCATCTGATAACAATGCACAAGTTGCTTAGCCTTCAGAAGCTCATAATGATTTTTACAGATCAGAAGTAGATCTCACTACAGAAAAGGTTGGCTGGCTCAGTCACTGGACAATTATACTACTCCTCACTCCACTATAGGAACTGCTGTGTCTGTAGATATCCAGAAATTTGGCCTGCAAGTTCCTAGGGGGGTAGTTAGTTGAAATTCTTAACAGGATTGCTAGTGGGTGAAAGTTACAAAGGGATTATTTGCATCATGAGAAGTTAACAACAGAAACAAATCTCCACATTGGTCATGGTGCTCATGGATGCCAGCTAAAAAAATACTTTCTTTTTAGTTGAAGTTGTTTCCTTCCGCTTCTATGCAAAAAGTCTCAGATAATGTAGTTAAGGATGGTATGGTCAAGAACTTTGAAAGAGTTGTGAAGGTGGAAAGAGATGTGAAAATGTATATCTAGGTAAGTAACAGAGGGGAACATGTGTGATGTTGAGCTTTTTGATAATGAGAGTGACATAGGATTGAATTTTCCTGTCCCCACTTTATCATGTGCTTTACCCAGCAACTTTGTTGAAGCCCAACAATAAATTGTGATTCTCTTATATACTACTTGCATGTTAAACACCAGTATACTAGAATCTCATTAATGAGTTACTCAAAGTGGCAATTTGTCAGTTATGTTTTTGTTCATGTGTATCTTTGTGGATATGTTTTGTTGCACATTTATTTTCATGTTATATGTGAACACCTGTGTGGTATTTTCTGTAAGTCTGAAAGAGTCGATGTTTGTTGATGAACATGATAATTAAGGGAAAGATACATTTGGCATCTGCATATTCTTTTCTATACCAATCTTTCATGTATTGGGGTTTGGTTGGCTTAGCTTTTTGTTTAGTTGTTGCCTAGCTTTTAGAACTTAAGTTCTTAAACAAAGGTCCCAGGTCATCAACTTTCCGTTGGTGCTGTTTCACTCACATTTTTTTAAGGATCTTCAAGTTGGTGGTGTTGTTTATTTGTTTTCTGTTTGGCGTTTCATTGTTGCATGTGTTGAAAAGGAAGTTGGAAATGACTAGCCATAGTATCAGACCAGTCCAAGGCAATGTGTTATTGGGTGAATGGGTGATTGAAAGTGAATCTGATCTTCAAGGGCTAAAATCAGAACTAAGGCATAGCCCATTGAATACACAGGAGTGTTGCATGATTCTACTACATTTTAAATCTTACATCGTTTGTTTAGTCCTTTTGGCAGTTCATTTTCTTTCCATCCATTGTATGCTGAAATGACGCAATAAACTAAACTTTGATTTTTATAATGTAGATGTAATCAGGTGCAAGCTTTGATCCGTTAAACCATTGTGGAATACTAGGGTCTGTATAAAAATTGTTGATTTAAAGATTTGGGCAAATTGACCATTATTGGGAGTTTTTCAGTTTATAACATGTTGCACGTGTCTGAATCTTTTCATTCATTGTATTTCATCGAAGGCTACAGTGCCCCTTGTGCCACTTTTAGATTCAGCAAAATATCTCTTCAATTTTAACCTTTAGTCTCATATGGTTTTCACAGATGATGTTACCTGTAATGCTACCACCTTAATAGTGTTAGGTTAACCATAAAATATATTCTGTTCCAGGTGACGTTCGAAATGACATTTACATCACTTTGGTCCAAGGGGAGTTTGATAAAGGGAAGAAGAAGACGCCCAAAAATGTAGAGGTCACAATGTCCGTCTTTGATGAAGAAGGTGTAATCCAAGAGGTACAGCCTTTCCATGGGAGAGGGTGAGGGTCAGTCTTTCCCTCCACACAGTTCTCTATGTCTATGAAATATTTGGTTCAATAATGCACGTGAAATATCCTCTTGACTTGTGATTTGTGTTTGAAAATTAAGGGACTTAGACGTTTGTCAGCTCACGTTTGTTTGGCCTGTAGTCTGCCCCTGGCAACATGGTAGTTGTCAGGCTATTTGTTACAAGCTGGTGCTCTCTTGTGGGCGTTTGTGGTTTTGCTGTAAGGTAGGTACATTCATTGGGCTCAATGTAGCTCTTAACCTGGCTGACAGGTCATGGACAGTATATCGTAAAATATGCTTAATGTGATTACATGTGTTTTTTCTGTCTGTCCTTCAATTGTTTCAGACTTGCAACAAGTAAGTACATAAAGAAAACCTCTACAGTGGTTTATGGTAAACCAGAAAGTTTTACATGCTCATTCACTCATTGACCGCATGTGTTGGCCATTTCTAAATTTTGATTCCTAAACCCCCAGAATTATGGCACAAGCAGCAGACATAGTTTTGTATTTTCACAGAGGAAAAATCCAGATTTTGAATTCATCTGTTTATCTAAGATAGAATAAAAAATAAATATTTTCACTGAAGAATGTTTACTTTTCTGCGCAACGCTGGACTTTGCAGCATTCAACGTTTTCCAGGGACCAAATGATGAGATAATATGAGGATCTTGTGCAATTCTTTATTTCGGTTAAATAAACCATAAACCGTACAATATTAACAATTTAAAAACCAATATAATAAAATTTACAATTTCATTGTGCAACACTATTTCAAGGTGAATCTTAGTTGTTAATAAAATTTCAGTCCATCAATACAATACTCATCATGCATTTATTTTTTCCTTTTTAAGATCCATAATATTATAAAAGGATAAAAGAACCCAAAAATAAATATGATTTATAAACAAGGCAAGTTGTTGCCTAGCTAAAACGGAATACTTGAAAGTACTATTTTTAAAGAGCATTTGACCTAATATACCATAATTTTGACCGGTATCTAGCAATTGAATACACCACACAGTCTCTGGTGCTGGTTTTACATATTCTAAGAGCTGTGTGTCGATCCCTAAGCCCAAGAAGTTTACAAAACAATAGCACGTGTTTGATATTCCCTGGGACTAAAAAAACATCAGGCACAGGTTTGGTATGTCTCCCTCCTTTTTAGACCAGGAATGGGTAAAAGAAGCCTGAGGTAGTGTACCCAATCTGAATTTAACATAATGTGCTTGTGTGACAGGGTTGGTAACCATGTTCAGGTATTACTCATAGAGAGTTTACGTATAATACATAATACCTGTAGGATGTTTTTAGCATCTCCCTAGCACCTTTGGGCAGTGCAAAAGGCTGTAGCCAGAAACCTTCCAATTCCAACTTAAATAGCCAATTTCTGATGTGTACAAGCCTGGGGATCTCCCTAGCATGGTGGCCATCTAGTATAATTCTAATACAGTCCCTGTAAGGACCTAGATCCTCATTTGTCCAAAGCCTTAGCCAATATTGGATAGGTCACAACACTGCAATGTCATAAATCGAACTTAGAATTAAGTCGAATCTAGTGGGCAGGTTAGGTGCACTGGTTGGGAGTCTCAAAGGGGTCTTTATAAAGGCATTTTCAACTTTTTCAGGGGTGTTAAGGTTACAGTGCCCCCATAAATCTGCCCCATACATGGCTCCACCACAGGCTTGAATCTTGTATATTTCCAGGGGAGGATAGATAGCGAAAGTGGATGATCTATTGGCAAATCTTAAAATGGACCCAGTTCTTTGCTTTAAGATCATGGCACTTTTCTGGACCTGTGCTACCCATCTATTGGAATCTTCCAGTCTTACACCCAAATAATCAAATTGATGGGCCCTATCTAGAGCCTCCCCCCCTATGAGTACCTTACTCTTGGTTATTTTCCTCCTGTTACCGAAGACCATATACTTTGTTGTGCATTTGTTAATTTCCAAGCCGTGGTCTAGGCAACAATTGTTACATTTATCCAAGAGAATGGACACACCACGATGGGACTTTGATAGTAACAAAGTGTCATTTGCAAAAAAAGAAACAATGTTAAAATCATTCACCTTCTGGGAATCGTTTTCACAGTTTAAAAGATGGGGGATGCAACCATTTATATACAAGAGAAAGAGCGTGGGGTTAAAATACACCCTTGTCTAACACTCCTAATTGGAATACCTTCCGTCAATTTCCCTGGAGGGCCCCACCTAACCCTCGCAAAGTTTTCAGTATACTATTCCTGGATCAAGGACAGTAGTCCACGCGGGACCCCAATCTTGTGCAAAGCCACCCAAAGTTTTGCCCTGGGGACTAGATTAAATGCAGCTTGCAAATCCATAAAGTGAATATACAGCAGCCCCCTGTCAATGTCTACTACCTTCCACTTAACGGACATGAATCGGACAATCTGATCTATGGTACTGATGTTCGATCTAAACCTAGCCTGTAAATGGAACAACACTTGGGCAATCCAATCCCATAGCCTAGATAAAATGTACATACTGTAGACTTTCTGAATATTGTCTATTAGACTTATTGGTCTTTAATTTACAGGTGTGGCTGTATAACCCTTGTTGTAAATAGGGATTATTTCTGCTCCCTTCCAAGACCTCAGGATTGGTGCACCAGCCATCAGTGAGTTTGACAAAGAATTTATATAGGGTCCTCAGATCTGTAGTTCGTTCTTGAATAAATATGCTGGAATTCAATCCAAAGCAGGGGTTTGCTTAATTTCTGCGCCAATGAGGATCACAATACTTAAATTGATGATCATTGATAGAGATTATGCTTATTGTTTTTGATGGGTACTTAATTGGAAAGACAACGTTTATACAATGTGAATTTTGTTAGTTATAGACGAAGAGTTACTTAATGATACCTTGACAGACCAGAAATAGTTTGCGTCACTCCGGCATTACGCAGCGTTATGGGTCTACTTAAAAATGCAATTCTGACCCAGCCATTAGATGACAGTGAAACATAGAACAGTACATGCATGATGGCCGAGCATGTCAGCAAACATGCATACTTTGTGTTGTTTTGTCTCGAGTGGGCCTCCAACAATTTATAAGTAAACCAGGCCTGAAAACAGCCCTCCACTCTCCACTAAAGCTCTGCACTGTCATTGATAGTGAAGGATCTGTAGAATACCATTCACCATGTGCCTTAAGGTGTTTGTTGATTGACAATGTTGCAGGTCTCACCCTGTCATCCTCACTGTTATTGTGCATTTATAGAAATAATATAAAAGTACACCATGTTTCAAACGTTTTTTGGATACTTTGAACCTCCGCACTTCATACTACTCTCTGGACTACTTCTATTGCTCGTGGAATTAGGAGAAAAAGAAATGAAGATACTAGGAGATAAAGTCATTTGCCTTGGTTCGCACAGCATAGATATGTTGGGTATCTTAAATTGGAACCCAAATCTATTAGAAACTACATTTTGAATTTACCTGCAAGACCACATCTCGTCCTGTTGCTAAAACAAGTTTAGTTTCATGATTGCACCTATAACGGCTGAGATTCTAAGTATTTAATAAAACTATATTTTCCAAATTTAGTATTGATGGTTTTATCGTTCTATATTTATATTTGTCTGGGAAATACTCTAGGTAAAGATCCAAACATATCACCTGTCGCACAAAATATTTTGTACCATACTCTATAACACACCCCTAGCAATTCTCTGACCTGTGAATTAGGAGCTAAAAGTAACTGTGAAAACTATTCTAGTAGCAGGTTCAGCGTGCACCTGCAAAATTGGCGAACAAGCCTGGAACTTTTCAAGTCATGGTTGAAAGCCATATGTTTTAATGGTGGTTTTGATCAGGTGTTTGTCTGTACATGGAGATCTTGCTTCTGTCTGTTATGGGAAAGGAACTTCATAAGAAGGCGCAATACAAAGGAGGGTAACATAGTAGAAAATGACGTAAGATTTTAAAGACTTGAAGATTTGCAGCAGCAAATAATGCTTGTTCCAATCAAAAACATGTGCTGTTCTTTAAGCGCTATTGATTTGATATTCCACAGTTTGGATCAAGGCTTAAGTGCTGAACATGTATGAATTTGGAATGAACTCCCTCTGCAGATGTTTGGAACTAGATGTCTTCTTAGGAAATGCTTTGTATGGTGGCACATCATAGCTTCTTCTGTATGGTCACCTACCAGTCAAAGGGTAGTGCTACCTGCATGATTACTCACACACATCTTATTTCAAATTATTTTATGGGATAAAAAATACCCACCTGAATTTTCTGTTTTGCCATGTTGATTATTCGGTAATTTGTAGCAATAGCCCCCCCTCCCCCCCCCCCCCCCCCCTCCTGGAGCCCTCCATGACCATGGGGACCGCCACTCCCCAGGGCCGGCTTCAGTAATGTCCCGAGGTGCCTACCCCTGGGACATTGCAGTTTGCTATGGCAGGGCGGGAGCATGGCTCTTGCCCTGGCATACAAACACTGCTTTACTTCATGGAAGCGAGAGCAGGAAACCTCTCGCTTCCATGAAGCAAAGAAGGTTGCTTTTGGGCAAAAGGAGCTGCATGCCAACAGCTCCTTTTGCCCAAAAGCAATGCCCGCTCCAGCAGGAGGCGGGGAGCCGACTGGGACAACGAGGCATTGGGGCTCCCCTGCGGGCCCCAACTTGAGACAAGGTCCCAGGGGATGGGGTCCCTGGAGAGGGGGCCGCACAGCCCCCTCCCTTGAAAATAAATTGAAAAGAAAAGGCCTAGCCCCAGGGGATGGGAACGGGGTCCAAACTGCCCCCATTTCTAAAAAAAAAAAAAAAAAAAAAAAAAAAGCAACTCGCCGGAGGCCCAGCCCCTCCCTGCACCACTCTGCAAACATGCCTCCTGGCGTGTTGTGGGTAGGGGCATGAAGTCCACTTCATTGGTGAGGGTCCTTAGGGGCCAACTAGCCCACCAGGTACCTCCAGTTAGCCCCACACAGTGGGATTTCTGAGAGGTGGTCTGAGACCATGCCCCTTTTTACAAGACTCTGCAAATGTGCACGTTGGCGCAGCGATGAAGTCCCCTAGTGTTCTGAGGACTTCAGGGCTAAAGTGGACTGCATCACCCCAGCAGTACTACGCCAGGAGGCGTGTTTGCAGAGTGCTGTAAAAATGGGGCGTGGCCTCTGACCACTCTCAGTAATCCAGCTGTATGGGGCGTACTGGAGGTAACAGGAGGGCTAGTTGGCCCCCAGAGACCTTCAGGACGCAAGGGGACGTCATCTCCCAACCAAGAGCGCTTCAGGAAGTGCGTTTGCAGAGTGGTGGAGAAAGGGGACACGGCCTGTGTCCACCTTTCAGCAATCCCACTGTGTGGGGCTTACTGGAGGTAACAGGTAGGCTAGTTAGCCCCTAAGAACCCCAGTAGCGAAGGATACTTCAATCTCCATTCAAACGTGTGTGTTTGCAGAGTAGTGGGCAAAGGGAGCGTGGCCTGCTATGAGAACTTAGCAATCCTGCTGTGTGGGACTTACTGGAAGTAATAGGAGGGGTAGTTGTCCCCAAAGATGTCCTTGGGGGCCATCTACCCCTCCTGTTACCTCCAGTAAGTCCCATACAGTAGGATTGCTAAGAGGTCTTCGGAGGCCACGCCCCCTTAGTCCACCACTCTGCAAACGCGCCTCTTGGCACACTACTGGTTGGGAGATGAAGTCCACTTTACCCCTGAGGGACTTTGGGGGTCAAGTAGCCCTTCTGCAAGTCATACGCAGTGGAATTCCTGAACGCTGGTCAGAGGCCCATGCCCCATTCTGCAGCACTTGGCAAACGCAACTACTACATTAAAAATTTGCATTTAAAAAACCTTAGAAATTCCCAGAATAAACCATAGGTTTCAGGGACATTATAGTTAGAAATTAGCATGTAAAAATCTTAGAAATTCATTGAAAAAAACACAGCTTTCAGAGACGTTATAGTTCGTTGAACATTTCACACATACAAAATCAGAGAAATGTATCCGCGCTAACTTTAACTCGCAGTGACATCACTGATGCCATGTCAAATGACATCACTGATGACATCATCAACCTAATATCTAATGCACCTCCTCACATCCTAATATAACCTTTCATACACCCACTCTAAAATACAGACTACCATTTTTGAAACCATAAACACACCAGTACCAGTTAGTACATACCCACGTACTGATACATAGGTCTACACACACATCCACTCACTCACCCATACATTTACTTGTACACGCAATCATTCATCAATACAGCCACTGATATACACACTCACACACCTAGTCAGTCACCCAAAGAATCAATCACACTGCTGTTTACTCACCTATGCAGTTATACACACACCACCTCACTTATTCATACAGATAGTAACACATACTTACACTCTTCTACAATCACTGACACAAGCACACACTCCCCCATATAGCCACTCTCACACTCACTCACATATACAATCACTTATATACTCCAACACTCACATATACTGCCTTTCACATATGGAGTTACTCACCCATACACCACTGAGACATCCATACACTAACCGACAGAGCCATACACACACTCACTCAACCATACCGCCCCTCACAGACGTACTCATGAACCCATACACCCAGTGATTCACCCACTCAGACATTCATGCATGGAGTCACACAACCCCTCGGCCACTGACATAGATACTCAGGCACCCATACAGGTACTCAGACAACTAATCAATAACCCATATAGACACTCATTTACCTACTCACCAACTCATGCAGCCAATTTACACATCAACTGACACTGATACACCCATTTACACAGATTAGTCACTCACCCATACATTCACTAACACACGTTTAATCATTCACTCATACAGCCAGTCACGCACACAACAAATTATCCATACAGACACTCATACACCTACTCATTCTTCTAATACACCTTGATGTATGTATGTATAACATTCTTAAACTGTTTAGAAACACGCACACTCACAGGATGATGTCATCAGTGATGTCATTTGAGATGTCATCAGTGATGTCACTGACCATGTCATGAGTGATGTAATATGTGAAGTCATCAGCAGTGCATTGCAGGGGCGTGAGTTATAGTTAGCTCAGATAACTATAACGACCAAATTTCTCTGGTTGTCTACCAGTAAATTGTCCAACTAACTATAATGTCCCTGAAACCTGTGGGTTTTTATCAGTGAATTTCTAAAGTTTTTAAATGCTAATTTCTAACTACAACGTCCCTGAAACCTATGTTTTTTTTTCAGTGAGTATATATATATATATTTTACGGGCAAAAAAAGTAGTATGCCAACCCTTAAGGAGCTCTACTGTATTCACCTGCTTACCCATATTACTTTTCGGGAATGCAGCATTGTTTACAGGCTGATCCACTCTGGCATCCTATCACTCCTGTCATCCTGGATCAAGCATTCTGAAACACCTCCGAGGAACCACAGTAGATTTACCAGATTGGAATCCAAGAAATGCAAGAAGAAGACTCCATGAAGGCCAGACCTGTACCTGCTAAGTCGTGTGTATGTAGCATTTTATCCTAGTGCAAATCCACTAGGCTCCACCCTTCGTCCACTTTAGGAAACAGTTGAAGATCCTTCACTTCATGCAGCATCTTGTTACTGTTACATAAACTGGTCTCCAGGCCCCTTTGAAGTGATTCTCATCTGCTGTGCTACCATGTTACCTTCCTCACACCTCACCAGGCCTTGCTTGTTAAGTAACCTTCCATCCTAACATAATCACATGGATAGCAGCCAGGCTGAAGAAAACCCCCGCTGCTCAACCATTTAATCTTTGACTTTTGCCTTACATGACAACATCCACTGTCAAACGTGCCCCTTTCTGTGCCAGCCCAACTGTCTACCTTACCCAGCTAGAAACCCTTTCTCTCTCTCTACCCTTTCACTCTCAATTGCATAGCTCTCTTGCTTTGCAGCTAGGTTTGTGAACTAGAAGTTGATACATACGTTCAATACTTATAATTGAATGCCTTTTATACAGTGTAATGTGCTCAGCTAGAAGTGAGATGTTACAGTTCCTGCACCCTCTTTATTTGCATTAATAAATATTACAGACTTCCAAAGATTTTCTGGGCCATACTTTTGAAGAGTAGGTTCATCTCCTCTTCATCCTTGTTTGCAGGTGCTTCGTACCCTTGAAGTTAACCATGAAGGTCGAAGACTGCACGCACTTTCAATTGGACCTTCGAGCTGAAGTGAGCCTACACAGATACTGGCGGCAGGGCCCATACTACTCTTTTCAGTGCCTGTACAAGAGCACACTTGTCATTCCTTTGGAATAGGGTGAAGACCCCCCTCGTTAGAATACTGTCTCGGACACAACCATATGCAGCGTGAATGTCTAGGAGGGCGCTCTAATGTAGGCCATTTCCCAGATGGTGCATGGTCAGCACATTGATTCAGGCACTTTCTAACCATGCTTTAGTTATCTGAGGCATGCTTATGAGCAAAGGGATTTCGGCATTTGCATTAAGCCATGCGTACTTGAAATTAATGGCTTTAATGAAGAAGCACCACATTCTTTAGCAATATTGTACCCCACTGGGAAGATAGTTGCAGAGACTACTATTCTTCAGAAATTCATTAACCCTTAAATAACATAATCTGATCAGCGTGGGACCCTCACAAAGTTAAAATCATAAATGCCACTATTTAGGTCATGATAACCTGGTTGGGTTGGTACATAACAAGATGAGTCTGGTCATTACCAACATGCATACAATTGAGCAAAAGAACCCCTGGAAGTCCTGAGGAATGAAAAACTGTCATGGCTTAAAAACAGGGTTAACATTGATTATATGTGATCACAGCACTTAAACATCCTCATCAGGTTATGTGTACCTGACTGGGACCTTACATATGATTGCATTATAATAAAATGTGGATGTAGTAATGTTCTGAACAACCCGAAGAGAGGGAAGAGTACCATATATTCTACATCAATTCTGATATATTTTTGTTTGATTGAGAAAATTAATCTAACCCAGCTATAGGAACAAATCCAACTGTTAAAACATATCGAGTTCCGTGAACCCTTGACAAAATAGAAGCAGTTTCCCCAGAGATATACTAACTTGGATTGGAAAAATCATCTGCACACATTAAAGGAGAATCGAGGTACAATATTCTGATGTGGAAGGAAAATATCTGGACCAGAGCTGGTGAAAGCTTTGCAATAACAGCCTTTGTAACTCAATGTGGTTTCCTTGATTCTCTTTGGTTAGCAAGGAAGCTTAAGGCTACTAGCCTCATAAAAAGGGTATTTTGTGAGACATGTATTAATCTGTGAGTGCCTAGTGACTACATTTGAACACAACATTGCTTTCCAGTTCTTTAAACTGAGCTTACATGTGTAAGTGATGCAAGAAAAATGTCACAAACTTTCTTATGGGTAAATTCTTTGAAGATCTGCCCAGGATTTCAAAAGCACAGTGGATTTGCCTTGAAATATAGAATTTGAGTCCACAAGCACTGAAACACTTGCAGCAGGGCAAATGTGTCACATTTTTAACATGGACCTGAAAAAGTAGGCCTCTCCTTGACAATGCCACAGGTTTTTTTATGTGAACTGTATTCATGAACTAAACATCTAGTAACATGTTTGTAAATCGAAAACAGTAAAATATCCAAGGAATTACCTCCTATCCTCTTATTAGTTTTGCCACCCTAGAAGAATTGTGCTCAGACTGATGGATAACTGCTCATTGTGGCAGGTGTCGTTCCATTACATTAATTTCTGTTTTCTTTTCCTCTCTTTTTCTCTTAATGTGGATGTCCAAAGAAAGGGATCCACCCTGGTGCTGGTTACGAAGGTATTTCGGAGTACAAGTCTGTTGTCTACTATCAGGTGAAGCAGCCCTGCTGGTACGAGACCGTGAAGGTGAGCACTTAAATGGCATAAGAAAACCTGGGATGACGCTATCTGTATTTAAAGTTATAAAACATTTAGTGGAAAAGCAGCAGAATGCTTTGAAAGTTGTATTTAGTGATGGAGATATGAAACGCCCTGTGAAAGCAAACATATTTTAGACCAGCTCGCCTTGAAATTGAAGGATAAGTGCTCACTATATTTTCATTTTAGCCATATTGTATGGTGACCCCTACAGCCTATTTGCTCCAAATAAATTTGGAAAGGCTGTGGTTAGACTTAGATTTCCTGAACTGTTTTCAAAGCATGTATTTTAGTCGGTTTTTTTTTGCATGTATGGAAAAGTCTGGAGAGGGGGTGTGGCCAAGCGTCAATGTAGTAGGTAGGACATATCCCAGTAGAGTTCCTGCCTGGAAACCACCATACAGTGACATCCTGCAGATATTAGGGATCTAGGGGGCAGTTGCGAAGACCTGTGCACCCCTCTACTCACCCTGCATTGAGCCGGGGGGATGAGGGAAAGACCTGCGCTCCGCTGAGGCACTGAGTGACTGACTGCTTGGGAAGAGTGTGCAGCCCTCAAGATGTCGGATGAGTGCTGCACTTAAATGTGGTGCGGAGGAGCGAAGGGGGTCCCGCGAGCCCTAAACTTCCAGTGGAATAAGACACCTGGAGGCAGATGCCTTAT
Source organism: Lissotriton helveticus (assembly GCF_964261635.1). NCBI lineage: Eukaryota > Metazoa > Chordata > Amphibia > Caudata > Salamandridae > Lissotriton > Lissotriton helveticus. The sequence continues at coordinate 724,313,706 of NC_136072.1, forward strand.
GTCTGAGACCCCCATTGGACCAAAGTGGTGGTACGCAGAACCTGAGCCAGTGGGCACAAGCAGCCAGCCCTGCTTCGCTGGGTGTTGCGGCGGCCTGGCACCTGGGCCTTGAGCAATCGGAAAACTGGGGAGGAGCTGCCGGACCACCTCTGCTTCGCTGATTGATCTGACCTGGCTCTTGGTGGGCTAAGGAGGCACACCAGCGAGGACATATGGGTCTCGGAGACAGGTTAGTTCACATATTGCTTGGGCTCGGGCCACCCCTTTCTTAACGGCTGAGCCCATCATACTTGCTGAGGCTCCTAGAAGCATGCCCTAGCTGGGACGATCGCGAGTGGCTCCCCTTCCCATCAGGGTCATGGGAGGAGGGCACCGGGGCTGCAGACAGTGGTAAGACCAGAGGCCTGAGTGAAAACGTGCAAGGACACATTACTGACTGGGCCTGAACAGCTACTCTCTCAGTCGCCCAGCCTGCTGAGCCTCAAGTAACCTCCCAGGGGAGTGACCTGCCTGTAGAATTATTGAGCAGCTACTCGACATAATGACTAGCCTTCTGCCCTAGTCTTGGTACCCATAACGGCACTAGAGGGAGACCGAACTGCTTCAGATCCCCAGCGCTGTACTCGCGGCCCACTTTACAGCTTGAGACATGATAAGCAGGGGTCTCTCCACCACTGGCTCCTTCCCCCCCACCCCCCAATTTATCTTGCAAAATATTTTGCATGTCATTCAATAATTTGTGATTTCAGTGTACATTATTTGTTAAGCTTTCTATGTACCAAAACAAAAAATTGGTGTTTTATCAATTTTAATTTAATTGAGAAAAAGATTAAAACTCGAAATTACACACAAAAAAACCTTAGGGAGATCATATCAATTGGGTTGTGTTATCATTTTTAAGTTGAATGAATGGTGTTCAGTATTGGCATTTCTAACTGTAATTTCTTTCAACTGCAAGGTGTACATGACTCGGGCTCATGCATAGCATGACATCATTGGTTCACTAGTGGCCTGACTCACTAAACCTGCGAAGCCGGGATTGGTCAATGTGGAAATTCAACCTGACCAGGGCGGGAAGTTGTATAGGCAATGAGTACAACATTATCCACAAGGAAGCAAGGAGACTCTTTATGATTATAACATGTGCTCAAGGCATCATTTATATATACATTTGGAGAAAGAAAAATAAATTGGCAGTTATAACAGCACTGCAAAACACAGATGATACAATTGAGAACAACCCAAATTGCACTTTGTGTTCAAGGTGTGTGAGTAAAAATCAAGGTAAAGATGCAGGTGACAATGTGATCAGCGTGGGAGGCGCAAAGTGACTTGGTGCATAAATATACAGCGAGTAATAGGCACAAAATGGTTCCAGGTGACTTCAGGAGTAAGTTTCTACTTCGGTTCAGTGTACTGTTCGTGAACCACTTTGTGTGATGCGCCTATAATCGCGCTGGAAGGTCGACGGCGTTTCGATCCACATGAATCGGGATCATCATCAGGACTGGGTTGGGTCGAAAAGCAGTGCAATATCAGCGACGATTCTGCTGATCTGGGGGAGCAGAAAGGTAGAGGTAAAGGTAGGTACACACTACGCAATACTAATAACCATAGATATAGATCACGCATGGACACATAACCTCTCTAGTATAAACTATACTAGGCAAAGCAAACTTCTAAGCATGAGCACATTTAGAAGTATAGCACAAGCATAAAGGCAAAGCACATTACGCAGCAATGATTTTTAGGCCTAACCAGTATAACTACAGTAGGCAATCTCTCACTAGTCTAAACACATTAGACTCTGCCTCCTAAGAATAAATCACATTTAGGGGGCGTAACTCATAGTGAAGTAAACTCTCACTGACATAAACTCACATAGGTAAAATTACCTCAATCACATTAACATCACATTGCGCAAAAATCACATTAGGGCCTTGTGCCCTACCCACATACCAGACCCCCTGGCCAACTGGCCATCTGAAGAAGGGCTCAAATGCCCTGTTGTCCAGAATTTCAGGGCGCGCTGCCATCTCAGCGCCAGTCAGGGGTGGGCCACCGGCGCAAACCTAAACGTTGCAGCTGCCCACTACTTGCTGGGCAGCTGAGAGCAACAACAGGGCCTAAACGTTGCAGCTGGCACTAAGTGTTGCACAGCTGTAGAAGGCCTGGCACCACTGTGCCATCTCTGTCCCACACAGGGACTCTCTTTCAATTGCGCCTAAACGGTGCCGCTGCCCACTAATTGCTGGGCAGCTGGGAATCAGCCAAAACTGCGACAGGGCCCTCACTGGCCCCTAGAACAAATCTGCGCCATCTGTTGGAGCCCCACAGGCTCTGAAACTCTGCGCACGTTGGAGTCACACAGGCTCTGACACATCACATGCCCCCAAATGTTGGAGCTCTCAGGCTCTGGCCACAAAAATGCGGCTTGGGCTCTCACTGGCCCTCTATAGCACTGCGCCAACACGTTGGAGCCCTCTGGCTCTGGACATCCCCATTAACATGCTGGGGCGACCCACTGCCATCCGGGGCCGCCCTGAAGGCATATCTCGGGCTCTTTAACACCAAGGGGGCCCCAAGCCCCTCACAGGGACTTTGAACAACTAATGGCCATCCTGGGAGCCCCGGGGCTCTTAAGCAAAGAAATGCCCCACTCGTTGGAGCGCCCTCTGGCAACCGGGTCGCTCTGCGAACAAAGAGGAAACTGCCCCCTCGAGCCTCTCTGGGCTCACAAACAAATATGGCGGTCGTGGGAGTCCCTCGCGGGGGACTCGACATGAAATAACTGTCCCCCAGATCCCTGTGGGCTTTAATCACCACAGTGCCTCTCGCAGGCACCTGAGTACACAGGGAGCTTCCCTCCCTCGCGGCACTCACCGGCTGTCTTCTGGCGGCACAGCGCTCTCCTCCTCCCACGGGAGTCTCGCTCCCTGCAGCAGTCCGGCGGTCGTTCTGGTGCCGCGGGCGGGGCTCCCCTCCTCCGGGCCTTGCTGGCCGCCTCTCCTCTGGCGGTGCACTCCGGGGCTCTCTCTCGCTCCCGGGAGCCCCGGGGGAAGCTACAGAGACTTCCTGTTGTCTCGCAATCCCGCCCCCCGCCTGCCTGACTTTCTGTGCTAAGGGCCGCCAATGGCAGCGCGGACCTCGGCAGGGAGGCGGGCACAGCGCCTCCTAACAGATCCCTGGGCCTGCGGCGGTGATTTCAACCCAGCAAAGGAGGGGTGGGCTCCCTCGATTAAATCAATAATAAAAGCGAGGTGGGCACTCGCTTGGGGGCCATAAAAATAGCGGCAAGGTCCCTGATGGGGTGGGCACCTGCCAGGGGTCTCTAAAAGTCGGCAATTAAGCAGGGCAAATGCCGGGTGGGCACCAGCTGAGAACAAACAGCGCTCCCAAACGCTAGGCAACTATAAAGTGCTCTCAGGTGCTTAGAATACAAATAAAGCGCTCCCAAGGGCTAAAGACAAAATACAGCGCTCCCAAGCATTTTGAGGCAAAATAAAGCGCTTCCAGGCGCTAGAAGAACATCAAGTCCAGCAAATGGTCAGCGAAAGTCCTTGCAGGAGTCCAGGACATCAGCAGGACAAAGAGCAGCTCCACGCTGCAGAGCCCAAATAAAGCGCTCACGAAGCGCTAGGGAGCAGGCAGACCCCAAGCCCCCACAAGAAGGGCTCCCATAGCAAAGGGGCCTCAGCTACCAAAGCAAAAGCCCAGCGCTCCCCTCTGGAAAAAAAAGGTCCTGGGAGCAAAGTGCAGCAAAGAGGACCCCAAGAAAACAAAGAGCCTCCAGGCATCCAGGTCCATCAGGTATCCAGGGGCTGGGCAGGGCCCAGGGAGGCAAGCCTTCCCCTGGGCCCAAGCAGCAGAACGCCCCTGGCAGGATTCAAGTCAGAAACAAGAACCTTTTACAAGAGGTCACAGCCTCCTTTTATACAGTGAAAACCTTTGTCTAAAGGTGCAGGGTGGGGGAGAAACCAGTCGCAGCTGGTTTTGGAGTACTTTGTTTTCCCCAGCCACCCTTTCCATTCACCAGGCAGGCTAGGGTCATCAGTCGCACCACAGGGGGCGGAGCCAGCATTGTGTGGGGAAGCCCAGCCCTATTCAGGACCCAGGTGCACCCCCCCCCTCCCCTCAAATCAGCATGCTAATTTCAACACTCACCACTGGGCAGACCCATCCAGACTCCTAGAGCCAGGCTCCAGCCAATCAGGTGCCAGCACACTCTCTACACACGCACACCCATGTCTGGGAGTGGCCCTTCCACACTAGACACATTCATGCCGCATACATCATTACGCAGCATTCAATCTCACGAGTTCACACATACCAAACTCGACCCTGCACTCCCCACACATCAGGAACTACCATGGTCACACATATTCCCCATGCATTCCTATGGGAGGGCAGGTCACTCACCACACATACACAGAGCTCACGCACTTTACACTGTACCACAGTGAAAAAGTGCGCAGAGGCCTAAAATCACCAACACCAGGTCACAGAAACAGGCTAGGAAAAAGCAAAAAGTTTCGGGGTGAACCTGCCAAAAGGGCCAGGTCCAACACAACCCCCTTCCAGCCAAAACGCAGGGTAGACCAATCACTCCCTTGATGGGCTTACCTGCTTTGGGCGACAAAACACGGACATGGGCCCACACGGCAGGGGCACCCTTCGGTTTTGCGCCACTCTGAACCCACATGGATTTCTCTCAACAAGAGCTCTCTGGCACAACTAGGATACCCCACTGGTACTCTCTAGTCATCCACGGCCAGGACCAGGCTAGAGGCCATCCAAATGACACAGGTTCTGACCACTTCACAGAGTGGGGGGCAGTAACCCCTGGCACACAATAGCCATTCTCCACTCTCCCTCTCAGTGTAGCTACAACTACCACTGATCCTTCACCCTAGGGACCATACCCTCAGGCTGACCAGAGGTCACGGGCAAGAATGCCCCACCCTACCTCTACTTCTGGGGAAGCACCCACCAGAACACAACTCTCCCACCAGATCAGGACCTCACTCCATCACTGGTCTACCACCTGGGATCTAGAAACTATTTCACTTCGGAGGTACAAAGCACACAGCACAGTCCCTCTTCAAGCAGGTGGGGAGACACAGCACACAGCAAAGTCCCCTTTCCTCTACCTTAGTGGAAACAACAAACTGCAGGTGAGCCCCAGATCACACACCAAGGGCAGCCCCCTCAGTCTCTTCAGCTGATCTACTTTGGCAGAGATTCCTTCTTGACCTGGAAGTTTCCTAATCTCCCAACCTAGGATCTAAACCCTCAGGTTGCACCGAGGTCAGAGGCAAGGACACCGTCCCTCTGCACCCCCTTCCAGAGTTCTGCACCCCCCACCTTGGAGCGGTACCCCTGGAAGCAAAACCGGTCAGGACACTTATTACAGATGCCCTTCCCTCCAGGTCAGGCTGAACCTGAACCTGGCCTCCCCCCTCCTCGGGGAACGACCTCCAGAGGCCCCAAAAATGGTCAAGCACTCTGGACGGTCAAATGCCCAGCGAACCAGGACTTCTGCACCCTCCACATAGGAGCGGTACTGCCCAACACCAGGACCGCCGGAGTTCTGGTTACAGACACTCCCCGTCCTCTAGACACAGGAAGATCCTCCTCAAATGACCTGCAAGTACAGCCTAGGCCCCTGACCTGGCGCTCCCTTAGGGAACCCTCCAGGCCCTGAGGCAGGGTTTCGGGCCAACGTGGGACACACTGTCCCACACTCACTCCGCCTCCACTGAGACAGGACGTGAGCCCCTACACCCCTACCATCCTACTGGGACCTAGCTGGGCTACACATGAACCTCTTCCCCTACACAGGATCATCTGATACACAAGCCACTACTTTTAGAATCACTCCCTAATGCCTCTGCAAGACATCTAGCACACCGCCAGACGTCCACCTTCTCATCCAGTGCCTCTGCAGGACCTCCTGCACACCACCAGAGGTACACCTCCCGTGCAAGCTCCTTTTAAAAAAAACTCACACCAACTCCTCCAGTTCAACACACCACTCATCCACACACTCCCCCTCCAGACTGGTGAGGCAGTTCCTCACTGCCCCTGACTCTCAACCTGTACCCCTCTTACTGAGCACCAGGCACCATACTCTGGGAACTGGGAATGGGACTTCACACACTGGACACATTTTAGCTGCCACCACTGGATCCTACCATACTGGGGAATCTAGACACACACACTACACTCAGGCGATAACCACCCTCCCGAGCAAGCCATTTCTCCTCCACCCTCCCTCTCTTCCATCTACCCACACAGGGACAGGAACAGGGATTGGGCACTGGACCCAGCAAGGGATTCCTTATCTATGGGAACCTCCCCTCTACTGGCGTCCCGCCCTGTCATTTTCTCTCATCTGCCACTAAACATAAAGCGCAGGAACACCATTTGAAAATGACCCTCTTGAGGAAAAACAAAATCATAACAATAATCCCAAACATGTGACTATCTAGAATGCAGAGTTTTGTAATGTAGTCAGTTGTCGCTGTGGCACTGCGCAAACACAAGTCCTAATCCTCACCGCTGCCCAACAATGTTAGAACTGGGATTTTCTGGTTGGCTAAGGCTTATGCTAAAGCCTGGCAGAAACCACCATTCTAATCAGGGCAAGGGAGTCACACGTCAAGATAACCCCTGCTCACCCCCTTGGTAGCTTGGCACGAGCAGACAGGCTTATTCCAGAGGCAATGTGTAAAGCATTTACGCACGCACACAACAGCAACAACATCCTAGGCACACCACAAAAGGAACTCCACACAAGGTTATATAAAAATAACTTTTGTATTGTCAAAACACATCAGATAGTAATCACACAATATACATTGTGCCAACTGGCCTGGGCAATATTCACTAGGGATTATTTACACCAGGACAGGGCCACATGGGCCACTGTCAGAATCAACACTTAGCAGAAATAGCACTTCTAGAACTTAGAATAAGTGTAGCACAAAAGAACAATTATAGGTCACAACCAGTAACTACTGGTAAAGGTAGGTACACACTACGCAATACTAATAACCATAGATATAGATCACGCATGGACACATAACCTCTCTAGTATAAACTATACTAGGCAAAGCAAACTTCTAAGCATGAGCACATTTAGAAGTATAGCACAAGCATAAAGGCAAAGCACATTACGCAGCAATCATTTTTAGGCCTAACCAGTATAACTACAGTAGGCAATCTCTCACTAGTCTAAACACATTAGACTCCTAAGAATAAATCACATTTAGGGGGCGTAACTCATAGTGAAGTAAACTCTCACTGACATAAACTCACATAGGTAAAATAACTTCAATCACAGTAACATCACATTGCGCAAAAATCACATTAGGGCCTTGTGCCCTACCCACATACCAGCCCCCCTGGCCAACTGGCCATCTCAAGAAGGGCTCAAATGCCCTGTTGTCCAGAATGTCAGGGCGCGCTGCCATCGCAGTGCCAGTCAGGGGTGCGCCACCGGCGCCAACTTAAACGCTGCAGCTGCCCACTACTTGCTGGGCCGCTGAGAGCAACAACAGGGCCTAAACGTTGCAGCTGGCACTAAGTGCTGCACAGCTGTAGAAGGCTTAGCACCACTGTCATCTCTGTCCCACACAGGGACTCTCTCTCTCAATTGCACCTAAACGGTGCAGCTTCCCACTAATTGCTGGGCAGCTGGGAATCAGCCAAAACTGCGACAGGGCCCTCACTGGCCCCTAGAACAAATCTGGCTCTGACACATCACATGCCCCCAAACGTTGGAGCTCTCATGCTCTGGCCACAAAAATGCGGCTTGGTCTCTCACAGGCCCTCTATAGCACTGCGCCAACACGTTGGAGCCCTCTGGCTCTGGACATCCCCATTAACATGCTGGGGTGACCCACTGCCATCCGGGGCCGCCCTGAAGGCATCTCTCGGGCTCTTTAACACCAAGGGGGCCCCAAGCCCCTCATAGGGACTTTGAACAACTAATGGTCATCGTGGGAGCCCCGGGGCTCTTAAGCAAAGAAATGCCCCACTCGTTGGAGCGCCCTCTGGCAACCGGGTCGCTCTGCGAACAAAGAGGAAACTGCCCCCTCGAGCCTCTCTGGGCTCGCAAACAAATATGGCCGGTCGTGGGAGACCCTCGCGGGGGACTCAACATGAAATACCTGTCCCCCAGAGCCCTTGTGGGCTTTAATCACCACGGTGCCTCTCGCAGGCACCTGAGTACACATGGAGCTTCCCTCCCTCGCGGCACTCACCGGCTGTCTTCTGGCAGCACAGCACTCTCCTCCCACGGGAGCCTCGCTCCCTGCAGCACTCCGGCGGTCGTTCTGGTGCCGCGGGCGGGGCTCCCCTCCTCTGGGCCTTGCTGGCGGCCTCTCCTCCGGTGGTGCACTCCGGGGCTCTCTCTTGCTCCCGGGAGCCCCGGGGGAAGCTACCGAGACTTCCTGTTGTCTCGCGGTCCCACCCCCGGCCTGCCTGACTTCCTGTGCTAAGGGCCGCCAATGGCAGCGCGGCCCTCGGCAGGGAGGCGGGCACAGCACCTCCTAACAGATCCCTGGGCCTGCGACGGTGATTTCAACCCGGCAAAGGAGGGGTGGGCTCCCTCGATTAAATCAATAATAAAACCGAGGTGGGCACTCGCTTGGGGGCCATAAAAATAGCGGCAAGGACTCTGGCGGGGTGGGCACCTGCCAGGGGTCTCTAAAAGTCGGCAATTAAGCGGGGCAAATGCCGGGTGGGCACCGGCTGAGAACAAACAGCGCTCCCAAGCGCTAGGCAACTATAAAGCGCTCCCAGGCGCTTAGAATACAAATAAAGCGCTCCCAAGCGCTAAAGACAAAATACAGCGCTCCCAGACGCTTTGAGGCAAAATAAAGCGCTTCCAGGCGCTAGAGGAACATCAAGTCCAGCAAAAGGTCAGCAAAAGTCCTTTCAGGAGTCCAAGACATCAGCAGGACAAAGAGCAGCTCCACGCTGCAGAGCCCAAATAAAGCGCTCACGAAGCGCTAGGGAGCAGGCAGACCCCAAGCCCCCCCAAGAAGGGCTCCCATAGCAAAGGGGCCTCAGCTACCAAAGCAAAAGCCCAGCGCTCCCCTCTGGAAAAAAAAAGGTCCTAGGAGAAAAGTGCAGCAAAGAGGACCCCAAGAAAACAAAGAGCCTCCAGGCATCCAGGTCCATCAGCTATCCAGGGGCTGGGCAGGGCCCAGGGAGGCAAGCCTTCCCCTGGGCCAAAGCAGCAGCACGCCCCTGGCAGGATTCAAGTCAGAAACAAGAACCTTTTACAAGAGGTCAGAGCCTCCTTTTATACAGTGAAAACCTTTGTCTAAAGGTGCAGGGTGGGGGAGAAACCAGTCGCAGCTGGTTTTGGAGTACTTTGTTTTCCCCAGCCACCCTTTCCATTCACCAGACAGGCTAGGGTATTCAGTCGCACCACAGGGGGCGGAGCCAGCATTGTGTGGGGAAAACCCAGCCCTATTCAGGACCCAGGTGCACCCCTCCCCTCACATCAGCATGCTAATCTCAGCACTCACCACTGGGCAGACCCATCCAGACTCCTGGAGCCAGGCTCCAGCCAATCACGTGCCAGCACACTCACTACACACGCACACCCATGTCTGGAAGTGGCACTTCCACACTAGACACATTCATGCCGCATACATCATTACGCAGCATTCAATCTCACGAGTTCGCACATACCAAACTCGACCCTGCACTCCCCACACATCAGGAACTACCATGGTCACACATATTCCCCATGCATTCCTATGGGAGGGCAGGTCACTCACCACACATACACAGAGAGGTCATGCACTTTACACTGTACCACAGTGAAAAAGTGCGCAGCGGCCTAAAATCACCAACACCAGGTCACAGAAACAGGCTAGGAAAAAGCAAAAAGTTTCGGGGTGAACCTGCCAAAAGGGCCAGGTCCAACAATATGGATTAAGTTTGAGATGATTATTAGTTAGCCAATGAACGGCACTCTTTAATTCCTGGTGATCTCTTCCAACGATGTGATCTTGATATATAGCTGTGTGTCATCTGCATACATGTGGAAGGAGAGGTTTGCCTGTTGTAAGATTTCTGTTAGAGGTTCTACGTATAGATTGAATGGAGATTGGGATAATGTTGATCCATGTGGTACTCCAATAAGATTTTGGGATGATGCTGATAGTCTTGTTTCACCATGAATCTTTGCTATCTGTTCTCTAAGAAGCATCTAAACCAATCTAGGACTGAGCCGGATAATCTCATCCTTTCCTCCAGCCGGTCTAGTATTTTGACATGGTTTACCGTGTTGAATGCGTACAAAAGGTCGAGCAGTACTAGGAGACAAGTTTCTTTGCGATCCAGAGCAAGTAGAGCGTCATCCACTATTTGAAGAGTTTCTGTTTCAGTACTGTGAATTGGTCTGAATCCCGATTGGCAGACATTCAGAAGTTTGAATTCAGAAATGTGTTGTATTGGAGCCACTGACCAGGATGGGACATAGCTGCCAGGGAATAGAGGCCTCTGGCGGACTTATCATATTGCTCTATAAGCAGATAACCTCTTAATATTCCTATAGAGTATGTACACCGATCTGGGGTGCACAAGTAGATTGTTTGAGAAATTCAGCTTTGTATCTGGACTGAAGGTCAATTGGCAGACGTTGCGCTTGTTTCCGAAGAATCCTAATTGTGTTTCCTCAGTGCGACTAGACTTACTACAGTGGGAACCTAGATGCCTATTTTACCAGGGAGTAAACATATACCATGCCCCAGCTGACTTGCTAGATGGCAATGTGGGGAATTCGATCAGGGCACTTAGAGTGAGCTTAGATTTTTTTAAGACACTTCCCCTCTCAGTGGCAGGACAGGTGGCATTGATTAAAATGGTAGCACTGCCCCGGTTGCTCCATTTCTTAGTGACACTGCCTGTGTGGATTCCACAAGCATTATTCAAAGATTGGGGTGCAGGCCATGGATGAGTAGCGTTAACCACGTTGCAGAGACCCCTAGCGGAGGGAGGCCTGGCTGTCCTTTATTTTGAATCCTACAACCTTGCTGCGCAATTGCAATTGCTACCAGAAGTGGATGGCAGGCAGACAATTGATGGAATGAGAGGTGACCAATTATACATCTGATCTCCTCCAATTGACCAAAGTACTGCTGAGATTGGGACACCCCCATGGAAATGATAACACCGAATTTCAAGTATTGTATCACATTTGGAGTAGATGTTTACAAAGAATATGGGTGAGAAGGCCATTCTCGCCCAACATACCTTTAAATATGTTGGAGGTATTGATTTACCTCAGGAGCACTTTTTACTGTATGGAGCAGTGAGGACCACAATAAATTGGCCCTTAGGTGGGCTTAACTGAACCACGGATCATAGGAGCTGTCAGTACATAGCTATGGCCTCGGACACTTACAAGGAAGTCACCTACTGCACTTACAAGGCAGTCACCTACTCATAGGGTGGTATGGGGAGATATACTTGCACCCCTTAACTCCTTACGGGCCGAATGGGAGGAAGGCCTAGGTGACTGGACGAATATACTGGAAAGGACATTTTCACGAAATGCTCATTTCAAATTAATCAACTTCTATGTAATACATAGGGCAAACTTCACCCCCGTAAAACTCAATAGACACTTTCACACAGTGGGGGCTGCATGCCCAAGATGTAAGGAAGAAGGGGCAGAGTTCCTACATGTGATGTGGAGTTGCCCGTTGCTCTCAGAGTATGGGGTAGAATTGTGAATACTGTTGCATATATTGCATCAAAGGAGATCCCCATTTCACCGTGGCACTGCGTTTTAGGCTGGTACACGCTTATTACTAAGCCCAAGCCTATGACTAGATTCCAGGAGTTGGCTTAATACTAGCAAAAAGGGAAATCACCAGGAATTGTGAAGGCGCTGGGGGGACACAGGTGCAAATAAGGCACAGATAGCTTGAGAGATTGGCAGGGTATGAGAGTGCAGTACTGCTCCGAGAAGCTCGGCAGAGATGTGGTTCCTTGGACATGGCTAATGCCTGGGAAGTATTAGTACACAGTATGAAAGGCCCGGATCTCTCATCAACAGCAGTTTCCCCAGGTAATTCTCAGGAGAGTGCCCCTGTCTGAAATGATCGTGATGCATATGCGCCTGGTCACTGCTGCTGATAAGGTGCAAAGCTGATTTGAGATCACGGACTCTTTGATCGCAAACAACCTCATACTTGATGTGAAAGAATGATTCCAGTTTGGGCACAGCTAAACAATATATTGACGTATGGACGCGACTAAAGGGAGGACCGATGGATGAATTAGGGGGGGGTTGTTGTTTGACGCAGATGCTGTCAAGATGTTGGTTGAAAACATGCTGCTCAGATTTTACTATATTATGTTTGTGGATCATCATGTATTGATAACAAAAACCAATAAAATCTGTTTACAAAGAAAATTGAAAAGTGTGGAGAAAGTGAGGTTCCACCAATAACTTATGAATGATTTTCTTGTTAATATCATACCAGAGTTGACCAACCACTTTTATCTCCCCTGTCCGCATACGTACGCAACTGGAGTGGCTTTAAAGCACATTAAAAGAGGCATGCCAACAGCCAGCCATTTACGTACAAATGACTCCAAAACATATCAGTTCAAAAATAACCTAACGTTTCCTCTCTATTTAAGTTCTGATCTCTCTTTTGAGAGAGCCTTGTTTCTTGGTGCTTTGTTCTCACTTCTATGATAGGCAGTGGTACTCTTCAGGAAATGCATAGGTCACAAAACAAATTAAGTTGTTATGGATGCTAGAAATGTCTGACTTGGCTCTCAGTTTGAATATCTGCAAAGAATGTGCAAGGTTCTGTGGTATATAAATAAATAATACCGGATCTAGGTTTTACTGGACATAGCAATAACAGATAGCTCAATAAATAAGAGTCAAGATTCGAGGTAGTAGGAGTTTGCAGGTTTAATACAGCATAAAGGACAGGAACAGGACAACCTGCACGGGAACAGGATGGCAGCGCTGCCTGGGACAGGATCAAGGGAAAGGAATCGGCGTAAGGGAATGGGTAACATTTAGTAACAGTGCACAAGCATATATACTAAAACAGTTGCATTACAATACATATGATAGGCGGAGCAGTGGGTGTGGTCAATAGCAGTCGCGAAAGATAAGGGTGAAAGTAGGTGTAACAAGAGGCGTGTACATAGATATGTGATGTAAACGTAACAGAATATGTCATAAATGGGGCGGAAACATGGAGGGGGCTACCCAAGGAGCCGGGACCTCTAACCTAATGGTGCGCGCAAGCTGACAATGACGTGTTACTAGGAGAAGCTGGGGGCTATGAACTCTGTGCTAGGAGTAGAGACTGAAGTCTGGAGAGTCAGGGCGACATGTACCTAAACCCTATCTAGTATCTAATGTTTAGAGGACATATTGATATAAACTAAAAGTCAGGAGGGGAGAGGCTAACAGACTCTAAGACTGGAGCATGCATTATTCTACATGTAGTGCGTGATGAAGAATATTAAATGACCATTAATTCAGTATTTCTCTTACATGGAGACGTAAAGGCTAGACGATGACGGAAACTATTGATGCGATTCAGTAGTTTAGGAATGCAGAGAAGGAGGGCTGGACTGATAACTAGAATCATAACATACTCTTGGCAGACTCGTAGGCAGAGCCAGGCCGAGCCGGGCACTGTGAGGCAGGAAGTAAGTGAAGGGTCGAGGATACAGGTGGGGGCTGTATCGCTCCTCAGCGAGGATTCAGGAGACAGGAGCTGAATCTGGTGTCCAGGCCCTTTTGAGGCCTAGAAACGGGGACTTTACAATGAAATAACGTGCACACTGGGAAACGTGGCAACGTAACTTTACATAGGCCTGATATTCGTAGTATTCACGTGAACTGGAAACTGGCATACTAGAGATGGACACAACTGTAATTGCGTCTTTAATCAAACATGGGGAATACATATGCATATTAATCATGCACACATAACATAAGATGGAGGACACGTAGGGACACAGAACATGGCAAAATTTACTTTTCCACAGTTCACAAGGCTAATGATGAGTTGTTCACACATCCACTCGTTCACATTTATTGTAGCACGAAGGACCTTCAAAATTATTGTTGCCTAATGATGGTCATTCATTTGTACAGGGAATACACTCATGTGCCCTATGACACATCACAAACCATGAGATACTAATAAATGCGACTTGAGTACTGTGCGTTGATACCTCTGGGACCCGTGCCTGAAGATGCCCTTCACAACTAGCAGATTTCAGTGAGAAAAACAAAAAGTGATGGGCAGAATTCTTGAATTTTTCGAAACCACTGGTAATTACTCTGGGCCACATTCCAGTCCATTGTTTTTTACTCACACGGCCAGTATGGAGAGAGGCCAACCATAGCCAATTAGTCTTGCCTTTACTCTGTTAGGAACAGTCCAACCTCAACTGCTAGACTGTATCTACTCTAGCTCCTTGTGCCATTCGTCTCAAGCAATACCTCACTGATGAGGCCTATGCAGTCTGAAACGTGTCTAGGCTTTTATTCCCATACATAGGTGGTGGAGCCTGTAGTTCATGCTGGACTGTCTCTACTGGGGTAGGAGAACACTGATTTGCATATGTTTGGTTCCTGCCGTTAGTGGCACAGTAAGTAAGGAAATGTGTTACCAATATCTAAGACTAATTAAAGCGTTAGATCCACCTTTTAAATTTTTGTTTTCCTCACCAAGAGTTTTCTGTAATACAACTTTCCCCTGGGGGCTGAATATCACGGTGAGAGAGATCCAAACCCTGAATGCACAAATTTCAATGGGCTCCCAAGACCATCTCAATGTCTGTGTCCAATGTATCACTGGCACATAGCAAGGATATGTAGAGGTGCTGCCTGCCTCCGTACATTGCATTGTTTTGGTGGCCTCTCATTGTCTGTTAGTGGAGAAACATGCCCATTTGGAGGCCAGCAGCCGAAGGTTAGGACCCTACCGGCCCCTCCCAAAGCAGCTGTAGGTTGGTGCAAAATGTGCACCAGTCTATGGCTGTTGTACATATTCAGCCTTGTTCAGTGGATCTTTGATAAAGTAAAAGGAATTCCCTGATTTTCACACAAATACCCCCATGCAAATAAAGGAAATGGCTCCAGTGCATTCCATGGTATACATGCTTCACTGGGGTTCTTGGTTGCTGAATGAAGAAGAGTTTTTCTGTAGCCACTTTGGGGCTGATTGCAAGCAACTTAAAGGCATACTGTAACCATGTTCATGCTGAAAATACATACTGTATATTTTAGTTGTAGTTTAGCGATCATCACAGCTTTATATTTCCTAATTAAACGTTCATTACAGAATTGTATAATTTAGTGTGTATGGTTGTAATAATGCCACTATATTGTATTGTGCATACAACAGTAATTGTTTTGTAACAGATTAAATGTCCTAAAGTTGTAATCCTGTGTAGTCTTTTCCCTGGTCTTTCTCTCATTATTAGTGGATTCGGGTAGGGATATCACGCTTAGTTCTTTATTGATGTCGGCGCAATGTGCACTCTGGTATTGATGATAGGCTTACAGTTGGAGGACCTTCATGGTGGATTTAAGGATTCAGCTCTGGGGATAGTTTCTAGTACAATAAACTAGTTGTTACATCCTTTCCCTTGATGGAACTACTGTTCTTATTGGTTCATAGGTGTCTATTGCAATAGAAGACGTCAGTCGCTGTCACTTGAGGTTTACCTTTCGACACCGTTCATCTCAAGAATGTAAGTACACATTTAATGGAAATATTTTGTTGTATGTTTAGCATACTGGGCTGTCACACAATGTGCTGGCCAAAGTCACTAACTGAAGTGGTACCTTTACCCCGAGTGGCACTGTTTGTGCCTGAAGTCTTTATTATAACAACTTCCTCTTTTTACACGAAAGGATGCCGACATACCTTGTGTGAAAACAGACTTTTCTTGCAGGTCCTTCAATTTATTTGGCATTTCTCTGTATATTTGTTGATACACTACTCTATGTGACACAGTTAAGAATAACATTCAAAGGCTGGAGTATTACAGCTCTTTGCGGAGCTTTTTATTAGCTTAAGATATATCAAATCGTTATGTCTTGTGATTTGGGCATCATAGACCAATTTTTCTCTATACGCAGTAAAGTGAATTTACAAATGTTAAATGGCGTTAAAGATGTAATTTACTAATTCTTCATACTTTGCGTCATTTTGTAAATCAGATATGTTCAGAAAGCCTGTGCTAGTTTAGTTGTGTTGGTAGTAATCTATTGTAGCTGCTTTGCCCTATTTAAAGAGCTATGATTTTAATATGCTTCAGCATCATATGTGATATAAGTTTAGCCTTCACTGTTATATGGACTTTATTAAAATGGTAGCTGTAATCGTACGTTTAAATGTTGGAAATGTGAGATAAGATCTTGCGCTTGATTATCAAAGTTGACTAAAGGATTATACCAGTTTGCTTTCCAGATGCTAGATCCCAGTTCACTTCCTTTGTTTCTCTATTTCCCTTTCTTCGTAGCAAGAGATAGATCAGAAAAACCTTTTGGGATGGCCTTTGTCAAGCTGATGAATGCAAATGGGACAACGCTTCAGGATGGCAAGCATGATTTAATCATATATAAGGTGAGTGAAGCAGAACTCTCAATTTACCAGCAAGGGGGCTCTTTCGATGGTTACAAGCTCGAAGACTGGCAAGGTCAAATAATCATTTCTTCCTTCTGAGGTTCATAAATTGAGTGCCATTAGAATAGTTAATGGTAACACCGCTTTCATGCAACAGTTAGAAATCGCAAAACTATATTTTTTGTAAATGAAAAAGCACCGCTATGAAGTTAAGTGTCCAATGATTCGTTGGAGAGTATTAACTCGTTAGGCCACATTCATACAGACGCTGAATCGTAAGCAATGTTGGATAGATATATGGAATTCAATGTTCCTAATGGATATTGATATGTAAATGGGTCGAATATAGCAAGGAAACCCTAACCCAGGAGGATTTCGGATTAGTAACACCTAGCGTCTGGAAAATAATTTAGCCCTGAAGAAGTTCCGGTAACGGAACGAAACGCGTTGGCTGGTGTTTATATGGACTAATAAAGGAACATTGAATTCCATATATCTATCCAACATTGCTTACGATTCAGCGTCTGTATGAATGTGGCCTAACGAGTTAATACTCTCCAACGAATCATTGGACACTTAACTTCATAGCGGTGCTTTTTCATTTACAAAAAATATAGACTATTTCCAACTCTCTTGGATATGCCCTTGGGGACAGGGGGCATTTGAAAACTGCACGCCAGTACTTTAGAATACAAATTATATTGGAGATATTGGGGTTGGTGCTTGGAACCAGAGTGGTCCACTGTCTGCAGTTCTGTTATATCAAGAAATCGCAAAACTGTTGCATCAAGCTCTATAAGATGGCTCAGTGAGTTAAACACTCACCATTGACATCTACAGCGCTGTGAACTTGTGCCCAGGTAGGGATCCTATGGGCCCTAGATGTATTAAACAGGTAATCCAGCGGAAAGAAAAATATTGTACCTAGCAGTGCATACTCAGCTGAGTGTCATCATCTAAACAATCTTTATTCTGCATTTTACCATAAAGGCATGTAAAACATATAAAAACAATCGGTACAATATAAAAAAGTATCTTTGATATCATTCTAAAATCTGTTCTTAACAATAATTGAAACAAAATCATCATAATACACAGAATTTTACATACATACATCAATTAGAGGGTTACAAGCTCATAACGTTTTCTAATTTGCAGGGCACTTTTGATCAGATTTAAAACTGCATGGCATATATCTTTCGAAGATAATTTTTGTAAAAACTCCACTGCTGTCAGCTGTTGCATAATCTGTGCCAGGAAAGCAACTCTGGAACTTTAATATAAAAAACAGAATAAGGTAAAGTGGCACATGCTCTGCTTTGTAACATTGTAACAGTGACATGGGGATAATTCATGCTGCCATACACATTGTATTGGAAAAGCAACTTTAAACTGAATTACATTCAGTCTAAGATATGTTAAATATGATCAATAAGTTGTGTTCTTTATTCTTAACAGGTATGGTTCAACATTTTTAACCGTTGTTATTTGTACATAAAGCTCACAGTCTTGTTTTTCAAAACGCTCCGTAATCTCTCATCCAGATATTGCTCCATGTGGCGACGCCAACCATGGTATTCTATTTACGCTTTCTAGTGATAAACAGTCTGATATGCACCCTGACACACCCTCACCAAACCTGACTTTGGCTTCTGCCAACATTTTATCCATAAATGAAATAGGGCAATTCTTATCTGATCCCCTACAGAAGGTAGCCCCAACACCTCATGGCAAACAAAATATTAAGTATTTTTAGGGACTGCGACCAAACCTGTGTGTGAAGCCATTTTCTGTGCGTTGGAGTGCATTTGCTTTTTGATACCCCCACACTCCAGCCCCATAGAGAGTAGCCGAGATGCATTTTGACTTATACAGGACTATCATCTCCGCTAATGGTTTGCTTTAAAATCTGTGCAAATTGGAAAATGGCTTCCATGGTCCTTCCCATTTGTTGTAATTTCATTTGGAGATTTGATTTCCACCTTAACAAGAAGCTAAAAATGATTCTTAAGTAACTAAAATTGGTTGTCCTTTTAAGTGGTGTTCCCCCCCATTCTAAAGTGCTTAGTTTTAGTGCATAGTGGCCATGGCCCACATGTCAGCGCATTTATTTCAACTGATTCACTTTAAAATCCAACCCCTCCATATACTCAATCCCACTCTTGCTAAATGTTCGGTTATTCCATTTATGTAGAGCAGTAAAAGGAATGGGGTTAACATTCATCCATGTCTTACTCCTCTTAGGAACTCTATTTGTGATCCTAATTCCCCCTGCGGACCACATCGTACCAAGGCTTTCAAATCATAATGCAACTGTTTTACTAGGGTGAGGAGTTCTGGTTCAACCCCCAACTTCTGCATTATTTCCCATAGCTTATCCCTGTTAATTAAATGAAAAGCACTCAATAGATCAATGAATGCCATGTGAATGCCCCCTTTTTACCTTCACGTATTTGCTTGTGATAAGATGGAGGTTTAGTATTTGTTTTGCATATATCTGGCCTGAACCCAAATTGTGCGGGCATTGAGACCTTATTCTCTTCTACACAGTCTCAAGGCGGGCCAAAATTACCCGTCCCTGGATTTTTGCAATAGAATAAATTAGGGAGATTGGCCTATTGCAAGCTGGCGCTGATTTAGCTCCCTTTTTAGGGCTCGGGCGGAGCCCGAGATCCTATTAGTACAGAAAGAAAAAAAAAGTGTGTTAAGGCCTCGGGAAAGACACATTCCTTAATTTTTTTATTATCTGAATGGTCATTGGTGTTCACGGTGATGTATTTTTAGTAGTCTTGATGCTATTGGGCAGTTGTAATTTTCGGGCGCCATTTTGGGCATATTTCGTGCGGTTACGTGCTCGAAAGTGCATTCATCTTAATTAGGAGCTGTCAGGCTGTCAGGGTGGCCGTGTAATGCATTCCAGATGGTGTGCGCGCGTTCACCATCTAGCAGTGTGTTTGTCGGGCGCGCGTCCTCCTCACGTGCACACAGGCATAGACGCCGTGTGCGGCTCCTTCCTGCCGGCCCGGGGAGCTGCTCTGCCGCTCTCTGGCTCACTCCCCGTCTCCCCGCCTGATTTAGACATCACCGGCTCGGGCTCAATTACCAGTCCAGGACCCGGGCAGCGCGCTGCCTGGCTCCCTTCTCTTCCGTTACGGGAACCCCGCTTTTATTGTAATATCGGCACTTTTTGTATCTCATTATCATGACTATATTTGTGATTATAAGAATCTGCCGCCAGCCGGATCCATCTAGGAAACAAAGCTATTCCGTTTGGAGAAACAGCCCCGGGAAGCGGCAAAGAAGGGCGGCCGCGGCCGGGCTGTCAGCGCGCCCTGCACACACCGCCCCGGAAAGCTCGGGCCAGTGACTTCACAGGCCCTGCACAGTCCCATCCCCACGGCGCCCCCATTCATGCCCACGCCCCTTCCAGCAGTACGAGAAGGAGCCCCCGTCTCCCCACGAACACGAAGTGACATGACGCCTCCAACATCGCAATGTTCCTTCAAACAACCAAAACAAATGTCTCTGCTGGCAGATTTTATCGCCCCGAGAAAGGCACTCTTTTCCTCCGAAAATAAATGTTCGAGGCATATGGGCTGCAGATGGTACATTTATGAATAGATCGCCATCTGGTGTTGGGCTCGGATGATTGCACTTTGTTTTTCTTCTGGAGAAGTCTTTGTCGTCATAGGTGACTCCTCCTCTCGGTGTTAGTGCGCATGGGCATCGGCTCCATCCTTAGATTGTTTTTTTCCGCCATCGGGTTCGGATGAGGATCGAAGCGCTCCGGACCGACTTCAACAAAGAAGGTTATAACCGGCGCGTATTCCTTTCCAAATCGACGGTATCGTTATCGAACGCGACTTCACTCCATACCGACGCGATTCGAAGGACGACGACTACGAGAAACTCGACGTAGTCCAGCCCGGGGTCCATGGAAAGGACTCCATTCAAGAAATGTCCAACGTGTGGTGCTAAGTTCCCACACAAGGACCTACACGAAGTGTGCAACCTCTGCTTGTCCCCTGAACACGAATTAAGGGACTGTGAGGCCTGTGCAGCGTTCTCGTCAAAGTCGACGATTAGAAACCGTCGAGCCCGAAGACACGAGGTATCGAGAATGCAGTCACAAGCAATCCCGGAGCTGTTCGAGGACCAGCACCCAGAAGAGGAGGAAGAAGAGGCCGACGAGGCGGGGTCAGAAGCGGACGAGTCCGACGTCGAGGAAATCGACGTCCAACAAACCGTGAGTGACGACGTCCCTTTACCGAAAAACAGACCCCGCACGGTGTCGACCCCGCCCTCGAGCCCGGTCAGACAACCGAAAAAAGTTTCCAACGCCCCGCCTTCGAGCCCGGCAACGAAACAGAAACCGAAACACTCGGTCCCCCATCATAGTGGTTCCGGTTCCGATAAACCGACCACATCGACACCGAAGCACCAGGTCAAGGAAAGCTCGAAGTCGAAGCAGTCCATGTCGACACCGAAGCACGCTTCGGCGCCGAAAACACCCTCGACACCGGGGACATCTTCGATACCGAAGAAGTCGGATCCGAACAAAACTTCGGCACCGAAAATACAAATGGACATTTCAAAGAAAAAACACCTTTCGGAACCGAAAACTGCGGTACCGACACAGGAACACGGAACGGATCCTAAACAAAAGACTTTGTTTATTGACCCAAAGACTGGCAAGGTAGTCACAGAACTACCTAAAAAGAGGAAACATGAACATTTGGACGACAAGGCTCATCCAAAGAAGAGAACAATGGGGACGAATACAACTCCTCCCCCTTCTCCCAAACCTCACACACCATCTTCGCCTCTTCCTCACAATAGGCCAGATATTCCTCCCACACGTCCATCTACACCTACAACAGATGGAGAGAGTGACACAGGGGAGGGGGAACACCCTGGGGATGATGAGGACACAATCCCAGAGGAGGCAGACCCATGGGAGGAGTATAATGTGGGATCAGGTAATGATACCGACCTTGAGTCATATCCCTCAAAACCTTCACCTCCTGATGACAATACTGGGTTTGCACAACTCATTACTAGAGCAGCAACATTTCATAAGGTAGACCTACATACAGAACCTCTAGTACAGGACTTCTTATTAGAGACACTACCTACTGCACAAAAAACATCAGGAACACTACCAATGCTAAAAGGCCTTCTCAGTCATACATCAGAGATATTCAAAGACCCAGTGAGGGCTAGGGTATTGAACCCAAGAATTGATAAAAAATATAGGGCAGCTCCAAAAGACCCAATATACATTAAGGGACAAATTCCTCTAGACTCACTAGTGGTCACAAACGCTCGCAAGAGAGCAAACTCTTTATCTACAGGAGAAGCGCCACCTCCTGACAAAGAGTCTAAACTAATAGATGCCTCTGGCAAGAGAGTAGCATCTCAAGCGGCAAACAGTTGGCGCATAGCTAATACGCAAGCACTACTTGCAAGGTATGACAGAGCGCATTATGATGAGTTAGAAACACTCATCAAACATCTCCCTAAAGAACATCAAAAGAGAGCTGATCAACTTATACAAGAAGGGAAGTTAATTACTAACACTTCAATAAAGTGCGCCCTAGACGCGGCAGAAACTGCGGCAAGGTCGACAAATACAAGCATCATGTTAAGGAGACATGCATGGCTCAGAGTGTCAGGATTCAAACAAGAGGTACAAACCTCGTTACTTAACCAACCTTTTGATGGGAAAACACTTTTTGGCACAGGGACAGATGAGGCCCTAGAAAAAATGAAAAAGGATACAGAAACGGCTAAATCAATGGGAGCATTGCAACAGCCGACACAAAGAGGTTCCTTTCGTAGATCCACCTATAGAGGAGGATCCAAAAGTACAGGTACAAACCAACAGCAAACCTCTTTTACACCTACATCACCCAGAGGTAATTCTAGAGGTGGATACAGGGGTAACAACAACAAGGGTAGAGGTCGCGGAAACAACAACAACCGCAACTCTCCAACCCCAAAACAGTGACTTCATAGAGCTTCCCCCAGACCATATAACACCGGTAGGGGGACGCCTATCACAGTTCCTACCTGTCTGGGAAAACATCACATCAGACAAGTGGGTAAGACAAATTATCCAACATGGTTATTGCCTAGAACTCACAGCTACCCCACCAAACATCCCCCCCAAACAGCGTCCAATGAAACAAGATCACCTGACACTGTTAAAACAGGAAGTAATATCACTGCTAGAAAAGCATGCCATAGAGAAGGTTCCACAGCACCAACAGGGAACAGGAGTATACTCCCTATACTTCCTAATCCCCAAAAAGGACGGGTCTCTAAGGCCAATACTGGACCTAAGACCTCTCAACGCATACATAAATTCGGAACATTTCCACATGGTCACGCTCCAACAAGTACTTCCTTTACTGAAGAAAGGGGACTTTCTTTCTACACTGGATCTAAAAGACGCTTACTTTCATATCCCTATTCACAAAGCCCACAGGAAATACCTCAGGTTTGTGGTAGAAGGACAACATTATCAGTTCAAAGTCCTCCCATTTGGTGTCACGACGGCACCAAGGGTGTTCACAAAATGCCTGGCAGTGGTAGCAGCTCACCTAAGAAGACAACAAATTCATGTCTTCCCATACTTGGACGACTGGCTAATAAAAGCCAGGTCGCAAGAGGAGTGTCTGCAACACACACAAAAGACAATTCAGCTACTACACCAGCTAGGGTTCACGGTGAACTACACAAAGTCACACCTACAACCAAACAAAGTTCAACAATATCTGGGGGCTACCATAGACACAGAAAAAGCCAAAGTGTACCCCAACCCAATCAGAGTCCAAGCAATGCTTACAATCATTCAGAGATTTCAGCCACAACACTCACTAACAGCAAGAGTGTTCATGCAGCTATTAGGCATGATGTCATCCTGCATACTGCTAATACCATATGCAAAACTACAAATGCGTCCGCTACAAGAATGTTTAGCGACACAGTGGAATCAGGCTCAAGGACAGATTACGGATCTGGTGTTGGTAGACGACCGCACACACCGTTCTCTGAAGTGGTGGAACAGAACAAACATTACCAAGGGGCGGTCGTTCCTAGAGCCAATTCCACAGGTGACAATAACAGCAGACGCATCGCTCACCGGATGGGGAGCACATATGGACAAATACACAGTACAAGGAAGGTGGAGTGTGCAGGAAAGAACACTGCACATCAACTATCTAGAACTACTGGCAGTGTTTCTAGCATTGAAAGCCTTTCAGATACATGTTATCCACAAAGCAGTCCTGATCAGAACAGACAACATGACAGCAATGTATTATATTCAAAAACAGGGGGGGACGCACTCTCTCCAATTATCCAGACTAGCACAGGAAATTTGGAGATGGGCCATTCCTCAAAACATCTATCTGTTAGCCGAACACCTACCAGGAGTTCAAAACCAGATAGCAGACATCTTAAGCAGACAGTCGGAACAAATACACGAATGGGAACTGCACCAACAAATACTGCAGCCATTCTTCCAAAGATGGGGACAACCAGAGATAGACCTATTTGCCACTCATCAGAACGCAAAATGCCAAAGCTTCGCGTCCAGGTACCCACATCACCTGTCGCAGGGCAATGCGTTATGGATAAATTGGTCCAACAAATTTGCATACGCTTTTCCCCCTCTCCCACTAATCCCATTAGTGCTCAGGAAACTGCAACAACATTCAATGACCATGATACTAGTAGCACCCACGTGGGCAAGACAGCCGTGGTTCACCACGCTCCTGCAACTCTCACAAGTGCCACATCAAAAGCTACGAATTCTACCCATGCACCTTACACAGAACCATGGAGAAATAATGCACCCAGATCCAACTCAATTGAACTTAGCGATCTGGCTCCTGAAATCCTAGAATTTGGGTACTTGGATCTCCCCCCAAATTGCATGGAAATAATTAAACAAGCGAGACGTCCAACCACCAGAGCATGCTATGCAGCTAAGTGGAAGAGGTTTGCTATACACTGTACTAATAACAATATCAACCCTCTAGACGTATCAACAAGGGAGATTATTTGCTACTTGTTACACTTACAGCAATGTAATCTAGCGTACACATCTATCAGAGTACATCTAGCAGCTATAGCAGCATACCTACAAAACAGGCAGCGCATATCACTGTTCAGAGTACCAGCGATAAAAGCATTCATGGAAGGTCTTAAAAGAGTCATTCCACCAAGATTACCACCTTCCCCAGTCTGGAACCTCAACGTAGTACTCACCAGACTAATGGGGCCACCCTTCGAACCTATGCATAGGTGCGAAATACAATTCCTTACATGGAAGGTGGCATTCCTTATAGCCATTACCTCACTCAGAAGAGTAAGCGAGTTACAGGCATTAACAATACAAGAACCATTCCTACAGATACACCAGAATAAAGTGGTTCTTAGAACAAACCCAAAGTTCTTGCCTAAAGTAATTTCAGCATTCCACATCAATCAGCCAGTGGAATTACCAGTCTTCTTTCCAAAGCCACAGACGGTGGCAGAAAGGGCTCTACATACACTAGATGTTAAAAGAGCCATTTTGTACTACATAGAAAGAACACAAGACTTCAGGAAAACTAAACAACTATTTGTAGCATTTTCCCCAACACATAAGGGCAATCCTATCTCTAAAGCAGGCATCGCAAGATGGATTGTAAGATGTATACAAATATGTTACATTAAAGCAAAGAGAACATTAACTGTTCCTCCTAGAGCTCATTCCACAAGAAAACTAGGAGCATCTATGGCATTCTTAGGGAACATTCCCCTAGATGACATATGTAGAGCAGCAACTTGGTCTACACCACATACATTCACAAAGCACTACTGTGTTGATGTACAGGCTGCACAACAAGCCAGAGTGGGCCAAGCTGTATTAAAAACTCTATTTCAGACAGTTGCGACAGACACTGGTGACCACCGCTAGGGAGGTAACTGCTGTACAATCTATTCATAAATGTACCATCTGCAGCCCATATGCCTCGAACGGAATATGCTACTTACCAGTATGCATCTGTTCTTGGCATAGAGGGCTGCAGAGTGGTACATGCCCTCCCTGCCTCCCCGGAAACCTGTGTCTGTCCCAACATTATCTTATTTAGATACATTTACATGGGCATATCTTTATGTACTACACTACACTACTCCATCTAACCCTACTATGGCAAAACAATCTAAGGATGGAGCCGATGCCCATGTGCACTAACACCGAGAGGAGGAGTCACCTATGACGACAAAGACTTCTCCAGAAGAAAAACAAAGTGCAATCATCCGAGCCCAACACCAGATGGCGATCTATTCATAAATGTACCACTCTGCAGCCCTCTATGCCAAGAACAGATGCATACTGGTAAGTAGCATATTCCATATCATACACAATAAAAAAGTGTCACTCCAGTCCCAAGCACAAACAGATCGTTCATCTCCCGGCCACTCAATCCCCAAGTTTGGAAATAAGCGACTAGGGCATAATAGGAAATTAAGTGTGTGTGTGTGTGTGTGTTGAGGATGGGGGCAAGGAAAGCACTCGCAGGATTTCGAGGAGCATGGCACATGCACCTATAAACCCGCACAAAAAGTTACGGTCTTAACATTTTAAACATAAATATATTGTCTACTGAGTAAAAACCAGCGAGAAACTGCACATTCAAACCTGTGCCCGCCCTGCTAAGGTTTCAGCTGACCGAACCTGATAAATGAGCGAGAAATGACCTAGTTTGAAGTTTAAGTGTGGGTTGAGTATATTTCTTGTACTTCTCCATTTTGCACCTGTCTCGGGGTAAAGACGGACCCCGCGCATTTTTTTTTAAATCTCTCATGCCTGGCTGGCCTTTCCATCTTTAGCATTTATGACTTTTAGTAACTGTATGCACCTTTTGGTATGCGCTGGGGATCTCTCAGGGGAATTTCATACGAGGCTCTTTACACAATCAGTCTTACAGATTGTACGGCTCTAGGAGGATAAAAGCCTGAGTCAGCCCTGCAAGGGCTGCACTTGTGACTCCAGGCTGTTGAGGGCGTCCACAGCCGTAGCTTAAAATAACCGATCCTTCCCCCAGGCACAATCCTCCTCAATTGTCTATTTTTTAAGACCAGAAGAACACATTTCCGTCTTGCAATTATTAGCGCTGCTAACAGAATCTTGTACTTAAGACTGCGCGGGCGATTCTTCATGGCTGGACATTTGTGGTGTTTGTTTTCTTGCAGTTTTAGGATTCTCCGTGGTGACCTGTTGTTCTGCCTCGCTGGTACCGCAGCCGGCTCGTAGTGAGTGCAGAGTGAGTGTGCAGAGTAGTGAGTAGTGAGTGCAGAGTGAGTGTGCAGAGTAGTGAGTAGTGAGTGCAGGGTAGTGAGTGCAGAGTAGTGAGTGCAGAGTAGTGAGTGCAGAGTAGTGAGTGCAGAGTAGTGAGTGCAGAGTAGTGAGTGCAGAGTAGTGAGTGCAGAGTAGTGAGTGCAGAGTAGTGAGTGCAGAGTAGTGAGTGCAGAGTAGTGAGTGCAGAGTAGTGAGTGCAGAGTAGTGAGTGCAGAGTAGTGAGTGCAGAGTAGTGAGTGCAGAGTAGTGAGTAGTGAGTAGTGAGTAGTGAGTAGTGAGTAGTGTAGTGAGTAGTGAGTAGAGTAGTAGAGTAGTGAGTAGAGTAGTAGAGTAGTGAGTAGAGTAGTAGAGTAGTGAGTAGAGTAGTTAGTAGTGAGTGCAGAGATGTGAGTGCAGAGATGTGAGTGCAGAGTAGTGAGTAGAGTAGTGAGTAGAGTAGTGAGTAGAGTAGTGAGTAGAGTAGTGAGTAGAGTAGTGAGTAGAGTAGTGAGTAGAGTAGTGAGTAGAGTAGTGAGTAGAGTAGAGTAGTGTAGTGAGTAGTGAGTGCAGAGTATTGAGTAGTGAGTAGAGTAGTGAGGTGAGTAGAGTAGTGAGGAAAGTAGTGAGTGCAGAGTAATGAGTAGTGAGTAGAGTAGTGAGTAGAGTAGTAGAGTAGTGAGTAGAGTAGTAGAGTAGTGAGTAGAGTAGTTAGTAGTGAGTGCAGAGATGTGAGTGCAGAGATGTGAGTGCAGAGATGTGAGTGCAGAGATGTGAGTGCAGAGATGTGAGTAGAGTAGTGAGTAGAGTAGTGAGTAGAGTAGTGAGTAGAGTAGTGAGTAGAGTAGTGAGTAGAGTAGTGAGTAGAGTAGTGAGTAGAGTAGTGAGTAGTGAGTAGAGTAGTGTAGTGAGTAGTGAGTGCAGAGTATTGAGTAGTGAGTAGAGTAGTGAGGTGAGTAGAGTAGTGAGGAAAGTAGTGAGTGCAGAGTAATGAGTAGTGAGTAGAAAGTAGTGAGTAGAGTAGTGAGTAGAGTAGTGAGTAAAGTAGTGAGTGCAGAGTAATGAGTAGTGAGTAGAGTAGTGAGTAGAAAGTAGTGAGTAGAGTAGTGAGTAGTGAGTGCAGAGTAGTGAGTAGTGAGTAGACTAGTGAGTAGAGTAGTCAGTAGAGTAGTGAGTGCAGAGTAGTGACTAGAGTAGTGACTAGAGTAGTGAGTGCAGAGTAGTGAGTGCAGAGTAGTGAGTGCAGAGTAGTGAGTGCAGAGTAGTGAGTGCAGAGTAGTGAGTAGTGAGTGCAGAGTAGTGAGTAGAGTAGTGAGTAGACTAGAGTAGTGAGTAGTACATCACAGGCAGCAGCTGTGCAAGCTTCTTACGCTCACAAGGAGACCACAGGCAGCTGAGGTGCAAGCTTCTCCCACTCACAAGAAGGACATCACAAGCAGCAGCGGTGCAAGCTTCTCACACTCACAAGAACGACATCACAGGCAGCAGCAGTGCAAGCTTCTTACACTCACAAGGAGACCACAAGCAGCAGAGGTACAAGCTTCTCACACTCGCAAGAAATACATCACAAGCAGCAGTGGTGCAAGCTTCCCTTACACACTGACAGCAGGTACTGTGCCAAGGCAGCAGCAGCAACAGAGCAAGAGTCCCTTACGAAGAACAGGCACAGCACAGAGATGCTCAATGCAATCTTCTCATACTCACAGGCAGCAGCGGTGCAAGCTTCTCACACTCGCACGAAGGACATCACAGGCAGCAGCTGTGCAAGCTTCTTACACTCACAAGGAGACCACAGGCAGCTGAGGTGCAAGCTTCTCCCACTCACAAGAAGGACATCACAAGCAGCAGCGGTGCAAGCTTCTCCCACTCACAAGAAGGACATCACAGGCAGCAGCTGTGCAAGCTTCTTACACTCACAAGGAGACCACAGGCAGCTGAGGTGCAAGCTTCTCCCACTCACAAGAAGGACATCACAAGCAGCAGTGGTGCAAGCTTCCCTTACACACTCACAGCAGGTACTGTGCCAAGGCAGCAGCAGCAACAGAGCAAGAGTCCCTTACAAAGAACAGGCACAGCACAGAGATGCTCAATGCAATCTTCTCATACTCACAGGCAGCAGCGGTGCAAGCTTCTCACACTCGCACGAAGGACATCACAGGCAGCAGCTGTGCAAGCTTCTTACACTCACAAGAAGACCACAGGCAGCTGAGGTGCAAGCTTCTCCCACTCACAAGGACATCACAAGCAGCAGCGGTGCAAGCTTCTCACACTCACAAGAACGACATCACAGGCAGCAGCAGTGCAATCTTCTTGCACTCACAAGGAGACCACAGGCAGCAGAGGTGCAAGCTCCTCACACTCACAAGAAGGACATCACAGGCAGTAACGGTGCAATATTCTCACACTCACAAGGAGATCACTGGCAGTACACACCACATGAACACACTCCATAACACATAGCAACAATACATTGGCATTTACAATGCCATTAGCTCAAACTCAAATAAATCCGAGCCCGATTGCATTTCTAATGCTTGTTAAAGTTGGGAACCAAAATTGCCGATCTCCAAGACTCAGGGATATTGCCCTCCACCACACTCCTTAACACATTTGTTAAGACAGGACCCCATAAGTGTATATTCGATTTAAAACGGTCAACTGGAACCCCATCAGGGCAGGCTTAGTTGAAACAACATTATACTGTGGATGTCTGTCAATAGGTTGGAATACTCCCATGAAATGGGTTACTCACACAGCTTCAGGGATCAATTTCCACCTTGGAACTATCTTGGTCAGAAAAGAACGGAAGATTAATTACCTCCCAAAACTTGGTGCTGACCCTTAATGAAGCAGCAGCTGACAAGTATTCCCAGGCTTTAGTTCATAATTCCCTTCTCCTTTCTTCCAATATGTTCTTATAGTCGCACCTAGCCTTTTGGATATCTGCTAGGCAACGGGGCGTTAATTTGAATGTGGACTTTAAACGTTTATGGGCTGCAGTACAGGCAGCACTTAAGGGGGCCTCCTGTATTGGTCTCCAGGAAGTCAAACCCTCTGTTATTGACTAACATAAATGTTTATATTCCATTAATACAGTTGTGTGGGTAGCGTTTTCTGACAAGCATACCATAATGAACTCCATATTTTCTTGAACTATTTTATCTGATGGAGACATCTAGCCACAGATTCCTTCTCTTAGAATCCTTCCCAGGCACCAGACTAGATCCTAAGATTTTCTCAGCAGTACCTTCGCGTGCTGGTAGAGGGCGTAGAGCGACTCCACAGCAATGTCCTCTCCGGATGTGAGGTGAACGGAGACCATATAAGCCCTCCCCGACACGCTAACGTCCGTTCCTTCTTTTCTGTGCTAACACACGGATCTGCACTGAAGTTCCTCTGCCTGTTTTCGCCTACTTGATGCTTTTCATCAGCAGAGCAGTATGCCTTTCTTCAATCTCCTCGGGGATCAAGCCTTGTGGTCCTGTGGTTGACAATTGTCCGCCACGGATTATCACTCAAAATGCATGTGGTGTCTGGATTAGCACCACGACTCCGATGAGTGCAACTCTTGTCAGCAGCTCCGACTGAAAGCGCTCAGGGAACGTTGCATTTAGCTTCTGGCAGCGCAGATGTGACAGTCTTTGACGTCTGCTCATCATCCTTAGTCCATTAAGCGTTCTAGGGACCAACGGCTCGTCCATGCTAGGAGCCGTTCATGTGGGCGTCATTTGCTTTCGACATCTGGAGGTAAGTCTTCGAGCCGGCTGTCAAAGTTGAGGCATCACCTGCCTTCATTGCCTACCCCGCTCTTCATTTGAATTGCAGAGGCATGAGTCCGAACCACCTCTCCCTACCTGTCCTCGGGTCAGGGCATCTTTGACCCAGAGAAGACAATATTATCTATCTCTTTTTTGTTTTGGGTCGTCACCTCCCTCTGGAGCGCCCGGCCTCTGGTGTCTAACACCTCAGTGGCGTCAATGAACAGCCCATCGCAGCTCCCACCTTCGGCTCCCTTCTGGTTTATCATTCCAATGTTTGCATTGGGCTCTTGTCTGCCACTCTAGTGATGGTGTTGTCGAGCCAATCGACGCTCCTTTTGATGTCGAGGCGTCGCCTTCTTTGCGCCGACCGGCTTCGGTTACAGCGCCAGTTGCGGTATCGATGAAGCTAATCTTCTCAGACTCCCTTCCTCTAGTTTTCCCTTTTGATGACCATGGTTGTGGAAGTACTACAAAAGAAAGGTTTGGTGTGTTCTCCTCCAATTCTGGACTAGGTATCACCCCCTATACAATCTAGCAGCTTACCTGACTTGGGTGACGCTGGTGCCTGAGAATATTCACCAGCCTCCTGTCTCCTCCTGGTTTGCCTATAGAGGGGCATTCCATGCTGGTGGATGTGCTCAATTGCGTTTCGGTTGCCCTGGATTTGCACCTTCTCTCCGTAGAATTGTCAACAGACCCCTTAACTGGTGTTCTACACTCAGCCTAGTCTAATGTTGAGCCTGTACTCCCTTATAGTGACAGTCTTTTCGATATCCTGTTGGGTGCTTGGGCTAAACCTGAAACAGTGCTCCCTGTGGATAGCTCTATTTCTCACAGGCATCGCCCGGCCCTAAAGGATCTTTCTTGTCTACTTCAACATCCCTCTACTAGAGGTTTTGTGGTTCAGGCTGCTTTAGCCACTCACAATATTGACGTTCTTACCCCTGTTCCTCCGGAAAGAGAAGCCAGGAAATTTGACACTTGCGGTAGGCATATTTTCTCTTCTAGCACTGTTCTGCGCTTGCTGAACACTTCTTGTGTGCACACTGCACTTCTCCTATGCCTTGTGAAACTCTTGCCCTCCTTTCTGGATGAAGCCTGGAATGCTCTTGTTCTCCTGGTACAAGATGGGCAGCAAGCTGCCACACTTAGCATCGCGGTGTATGGATACTACCGATTCTGTTGGTCAGGCTATGGCCTTTTCCATTGCTCTACTTTGGCGCGCATGGTACTTCTATGATTTTGGAGGCTGTGCATACTGCTTTGACTGATATGCCTTTTGATGGCACCTCTCTTTTTGGTGCAAACGCCAACTCAGCTTTATATCACCTCGGAGATAGTCATTGTGATATGGAGTCTCAACTCTGTTGTTGTACTAAGGTCTTTGGAGACGGTTGTTTCCACTTGTTTTGATTCTTTTCCGCCTTCATAGGCGAGTTCTTCTCTCTCCTCCAGGGATACAACCGGTGTGGTGGTCCTGCTTTCTTCTGCTACTTTATGTCTCATTGATGCCGTCTGTGACTGGTTTTGTTTCCAGCCATCTGGAATTTATCCTACTTTGCGGCCTCCCTGAGAGTCTGTTCGTTAGCTTCTTTTGCTGCCTGAATTTCTTGAAAAATCTATAGTGCTCCCTTTCTATATGAAAATGATTAGTCATTTAAGTCTCCTGGACAAAAATAATGTCAATAAATGAAACAAAATGTAACCAGTCTGGGTTCTTTGCTTTAAGCGAGCACCCACAATGTTCATATTACCATGGCCAAACCTTTTGAATGGACTTTTGTTTTTTACCTGTGATTTTATTACTAAGTTTTGATAACCAAGGCCGTGAACATTTGTGACTATACAGGCAGCCTCTGGCATGTGAGTGTTCCCTGGTTGGCCTAGGAACAGTAGTGTTACTGATGTACTTTAAAATAGTATCTGAGCCGCAAAATCTTAAACAGACAGTACAAATATGTATATAAGTATAAATTTAGAAATGCGGGGACATGTCCCTTACATGACTAACATTAAATTGAATTATACTAAGACGTGTTATCTACACCCCTGATGATAGATAGTTATGAAATTTCAAATGCAATACTGTAGAGCTGGGACGTAAATTAAATAAAGGTATGATTACTACGCATAGCACAAAAATATGTACTGTATGGTTTATAGCCTAATTAATGACACTCTTTGTTGTTTGGCCCAAAATTGGATAAGCATGCTTTTAGCAATTTTAGATCGTAATAACATCAAAATCCCAAACTTTGCTATGATACCTCTTATCATAAGATGGGAAATCGCCTTGCATATATGTACTAAAGAATGCCTGTAGGGGACTCAGTTGAACTATTCTCATCAAGACAAACTCCTTATCCTTTCTTCCACTATAGGCATAGGTCATTAAGCTGTGATAGTTTTACCTCCATTTCATAAACCTGATTTAGATTTTAAGGCCCTACTTTTCACAATAGACCAGCTCAATAAGGAGAGAAATTTGAACCAGAAAACGAATCACTGTAGATTTCCCAGTTTCATTGAACCTCAAAAACTCTGCCATACTGTTTTTGATGCTTTAGATGGCGAAGTTGGATGTCAAACAATATTCAATATTCATTTACAATTTCTTGATGGAGATGAACAAATAAATTCTATGAGCTATAATATCAGATCAAATGGTCTTGATTATTGATTGGTCAGTTTCTCCTGGACCTTTTTTTCAAGATAATACTGAAAATAGTGCAGCCACATCACCCAGGAGAATACTCCAAAAAAACCATCCGATTACAGACAAAAACACTGGGACTTGAACGAGCTGTCTTAGTGATGTTTAGTGCCATCAATGCTCCATAATTCTGGCCCACATGTTACCATCCTAATTGACTGGGCTGAGTAGCTCTGCATGGTAGTACCCACATCTGAACATTTTGCAGTAGGGCAGAAATGTATTTGACTATCCGGGCATTCAGGAAACATTTACCACATGCAGTTATACATCACTT
Source organism: Lissotriton helveticus (assembly GCF_964261635.1). Classification (NCBI taxonomy): domain Eukaryota; kingdom Metazoa; phylum Chordata; class Amphibia; order Caudata; family Salamandridae; genus Lissotriton; species Lissotriton helveticus. The sequence goes on from NC_136072.1 coordinate 724,347,439, forward strand.
GTTTAATAGTGCACACATGTCATTTAATACTTTTATGAAAGGGCCCAGTTTGTTTAATACACCTCTGTTTTATTAGTGAGTTAAAATTCAGTTGGCCTTTTTTCCAAAATTATCATATTTTAGTTTAATAAAATTTAAACAAATCTTCTATCATCAATCTAATGTAAAATTACACTTTTGGGAAGACTTTCTAAGAATTGTTTCAATTTGTAACTTTGTTCTTTTTAAAAAAGAGAATTGAGTATTTAAGTTTATGAGAAAGGCTTTTCTGCTACTTTTCAGTTCATTCACTTGAAGGGTCTGTTAAGCACTTTGTAAGTTTAGTTAAAATGGAGGAGCAAAAACAGATAGTGGAAAAGTAGTGGGATGGCAGAATGTGTTAGTGGATGGATTCATGGAAAATACTGAAGGTCTGATGTAGTGCTGAGTGGAAGAGAATATCCTTTGATTTGTGAAGAAAGTGCTGTTACCATAGCGGAATTTACCAGTAGCATTAGATGCACTGGCGGAAGGCGGAAGAGATTTCATCACTGATTCTTCAGATTTAGTATTTTCGTTAGACTTTTTGCCACCTTGCCCTCTATCAAGCCCTAAATCCCTATAGTGATTAGCCCTGAAAACATTATAATAATGTTGTCGGCTTAGTCAGATTTCGCGATTATCCCATTCTTGTTTGCCCATAGAGTTAAAGTCCACCAAAAGAAAGAGAACGCTATTCAACTAGCATGGTTTCCGAGTGAAACTATATTTTCAGTAATACAGACCAACCTTGCCCTGTTTACAGCAGTTTTTTTGGAAGATTTTTGAAGGTAGCGTTTGTTCACTGGTTGCGACTCTGTTGGTTACTTAAGAGAAAAATTGAGTCAGATGTTTTGGCCATAGGAGTTGAGTGCTTGGAACATCCTGCCAGGAACCATTTGTAATTGGTAGGGCTACCTTTTTTCTACCTTCTAGAGAGTTCAATATAATTATTTAACACAGGTGTACATTGGATATATGGTTTGGAGATTTCAGTCTACTTGTAACAATTTTCTGTTGGGTGCATTGGGACCCAACCATGGTTGTGTTCTTTATTCTTAATTATCACACACACTGAATCTCCAGCCTGCCACACCCCAGTAAATAAATCATGTATTTGCCTCTTTGAGAGGAATTTTCTAAAAGGTACAGCCTCCTATTTACTTATTTGTTGCCTGCATTATTTTTAGTACTCGTCAGTCCATTTTGCCCAGTTTAGTGGCTGTGAGAAAGAAAATAAATCTTCCAACACCAATTACCTCACTATTGTAAGATAAGCCTAGTGGAGGTCTTTGGTAGAACATAGTAAATGACAGGACACTTTGTTGACTTAGCCCACTTTCCTTTTGGCACATTCCATTATTACATGAAGCATATGTCAAGAATAATTTTATGATATCTTCATCAGGGTGACAGCAAGAAAGTGGATGACGTGAAGTGTTATCTGATGTTCCCTGGCACAAAAGAAGAATCGGAGGAGAAGGAGGGCCAGTGGCTGAGGAGTCCTCATCATTCAGCTAGCCTTGTGTCCACCAAAGACAGCTTCCTGATCTATACCCTCACCTGTTCCACAAAACTAACCCAGAATGGTGAGTTTAATGATAACATCCTATGCACAGGTTTGGGGCCTCTCAAATTTGTTTCATTGTTGGTAGGTATCCTCTGCAAAGGTAGCTGTGTTTTTACTGCCTCATCAGTAAATTTTCTTTATTTTGAATATCATCAGCAGAGAAGCAGCTTTGATTTTAAATATTTTGTTTAGCTGCGAACAGATATTCCATTGGTACACATCTATATTTCTAGTGGCAGTAAGGTCTGATAATGCACAGAATGGAGATATTAAAATTAGATAATAATAAACTGAACGAACCATGTTCGAGGCATGTGAGCTGTAGATCACATGCTTTACATACTTCTGCCATCTAGTGTTGGGTCTGGATGTTTGCAAGTGGTTTTTCTTCGAAGAAGTCTTTCCAGTCACTAGGTAGATGACTCCTCCTTTCGGGGTTAGTGCGCATGGGCATCAAATCCATTGTTAGATAGTTTTTTCCGCCATCGGGTTCGGACGTGAATTGCTGCACTCCGGTTCGACAAAGTTTCTCCAGTTTGCCTTGGTGCACAAGACACTCGCCCTCAACGTTTGAGTTTTTGATCGCGTAATACCATTCTCTGCATATCATATTTGCTGAGAAAAACCTCTTTCGATTGGATAGCTTGTGGAAGGTCGTCAGGCCTACCCACGTCGGTCCACCTCTCAGTAGATGGAACAGACTCCATTTAAATTCTGCCCTTGGTGCCACGCAAAGTTTTCACACACCGACTCACACGAACTGTGCAACCTGTGCTTGTCTCCAGAGCACAGCGAACAGGATTGCGATGCATGTAAGGCTTTCCGATCAAAGAAAATGCTTTGCGACCGTCTGGCTCAATGTCGCGACATGCAGAGGCTACACACAAGTTCCATTCAGACCTCTGTGGAGAAGATTCAAAACAAGAAGCCGGAGATGCTATGAGAGCTGAAGAGAAACAAGACCCAATCTCCATCTCGACTCCGGCTCCGAGGGGGACGAAGACATCCTGCAACGGCAGCGTATCATAACTACAGATCCTCTCTTGCCCCAAAGTTCACCTCAGCCCAAGATGAAGGCTTCGGACCAACGCCTGCCTCCGGGCGATGGTCGCCACCGAGAACATGTTTCCGATGCCCCGCCCGGCACCGAAACATACCCAAAAGCCTTCTGGCTCCAAACAGCCGTAATAATATGGGCACTGAGCCGAAACCTTCGGGATCGAAGTCAAAGACAGGCTCCACTCCACCCCCTTCAACGCGAGAACGTCTTCGGATCCAAAATCCGCTGCATCCAAAACCCCGGCACCCAAAACACCGGCACAGAAGCCTTCGCCACCGAAACAAACGGATGTGCCCATTCCATCCAAAGAACAACATTTCGATGCTCCGCCCTCCAATCCAGTTTCGAAACAGCTGGAGCTATATATTCACCCAACAACTGGAAATATTACCACAAAGGTGACAATGAAACTCAAACCTGAGACAGAAGAGGTCTACCACATTCCTTTAAAAAGGAAAAATGTTGGTACTAATCCTTCTCCTCCCCCTCTTCTATCACCTCCTTCTCCTCAGTTTCAACCATTACTAATTTCACCTGAGCACTCACCACCACGTACACCTGAAGATCAAGATGATGGGGATGGGAATGGGGCTGGGTACAATGAGCCAATACCCGCAGACCCCTGGTCAGACTACAACACCAATTCCCCCACAGGGAATTATCCTGATCTATACCCTACTAAGCCTTCTCCCCTGGACCACATTGTAGGATATGTAGAACTGTTGGGTAGACCATTACTAATTTCACCTGAGCACTCACCACCACGTACACCTGAAGATCAAGATGATGGGGATGGGAATGGGGCTGGGTACAATGAGCCAATACCCGCAGACCCCTGGTCAGACTACAACACCAATTCCCCCACAGGGAATTATCCTGATCTATACCCTACTAAGCCTTCTCCCCTGGACCACATTGTAGGATATGTAGAACTGTTGGGTAGAGTTGGTAACTACCATGGGGTTCAGCTGCATAAGGAATCCCTGGAAGAGGATTTTCATTTCAAGACTCTTAGTAGTACACAAACGTCCTCGCACACACTACCCATGCTCAAGAGTATGATCAGACACGTAGACGATATTTTTAATGATCCCGACAGGGCACGTTTCCTCACCCCAAGGGTAGACCAGAAATATAAGCCAGCACCATCAGATCCAGCATACATAAAGGGGCAGTTACCATTGGATTCCTTGGTATTTTCCAATGCATGCAAAAGGGCCAATTCACAAACAACAGGTCAAAGAATCTAAGCTGCTAGATAGCTTCGGGGAAAAGAGTAGCCTCTCAGACTGTGAACATTTGGCGCATCGCCAATACACAAGCACTGTTAGCTAGATACGACATGGCGCATTGGGATAAAATGGAGCAGGCGCTCCAATTCCTACCTGATGAGCACAAGTCCAAGACGCATGACCTAGTGCAGGAGAGACAACTCATTTCCAATAATTCTATTAGGTGCGCCCTAGATGCTGCAGACACTGCAGCCAGAGCTGTCAACACCAGCGTCCTTTTAAGAAGGCATGCCTGGTTATGTATTTCTGGATTCAAACCAGAGGTTCAAACTTCTATCCTGAACACACCATTTAACAAGGAGCACCTCTTTGACCCTGTGGTAGATTCCTCACTAGAAAAAATGAAGGACACAGAAGTGGCCAAATCTATAGTAGCCCTTCAATTAACCCCAGGACGTAGTTCCTTTTGTTGCTCCTTCTACTGCGTAGGGTCCAAAAATACTTCCTCAGATACTGCCACCACCACCTACAAAGGCAACAATAAACCCTCTGCCTCTAAGGGTTACTTCAGAGGGGGTTACATAGGCAACAATGGCAAAGGTAGAGGTAGAAGCTCCAAAACACGTGCCTCCCCCCTCCAAAACCAAACAGTGACTTGCCTACAGACCCGACCATTTAACACCTTTCAGGGGGCGTCTTTCACATTTCCTACCTGTCTGGCAGTCCATAACTACAGACAAATGGGTACTGGAAATGATCTGTTCTGGTTATTGCCTGGAGTTTACCAACAATCCTCCAAACATTCCTCCATGTTCACACAAACTGTCAACGGCTATAGAGCCAATACACTACAATACCACGGGTCGGGCGTATACTCCTTTTACTTTCTCATACCCAAAAAGTAGGGTTCTCTCAGACCAATCTTGTAAATATTTACATACAGTCAGACCATTTTCACTTGGTAACACTTAAACAAGTGCTCTCTCTCTACTCTAGACTTAAAGGACGCCTACTCTCATATTCCAATCCATCCAGCTCATCGCTAATTTGTCAGATTTGTGGTAGTGGGCCAACATTACCAGTTCAAGGTACTCCCTTTTGAGTTACACTGCTCCCAGAGTCTTTACAAAATGTCTGGCATTAATCGCTGGTCATCTAAGAAGACAACACATTCATGTCTTCCATTACTTGGACGACTGGCTCATCAAAGCCAGTACGTATCCAAAGTGTCTCCAACATACTCACAGGTCACTACAGTTACTGCACCAACTGGGGTTTATAGTCAATGTGTTTAAATCGCATATCCAACCTTCTAACACTCAAAATTACCTAGGAGCCACTTTAGATACTCAAAAGGCTCTGGCCTTTCCCAATGCAGCCAGAATCTGCAACATTCAGAAGCTAGTTCTCCAGTTTCACTCCAATCACTCGCTTCAAGCTCCATTGTGTATGCAGCTACTGGGAATGATAATCTGTTAACCGATCTTCTGTTGCTAAGCAGCCATTCTCATCTGCAGTGGTGAAACAACAAAATGTATTAAAAGAACGGCCCTTCATAGACCCAGTTCCACAGACTATGCTATCAGCGGACGCATCCCTCACTGGCTGGGGGGCTCATCTTCAGCACCACACAGTGCAAGACTTGTGGAGTCAACAGCAAAAATCTCTCCACATAAACCATCTAGAGCTGCTAGCAGTCTTTCTAGCGCTCAAAGCATTTCAGACTCACTAGTCGGCAAAAATGTCCTAGTTCATTACAACAACATGACAGCTTTGTATTACATACAAAAACAAGGGGGGACACAGTCTTTCCAACTGTCACACTTGGCCCAAGACATTTGGAGGTGGGCCATTCACCCTAAAATCTATCTTCTAGCGGAACACCTCCCAGGAGTGAACAATCAGATTGCTGATCTCCTCAGCAGACAGAGACAGCAAATACATGAATAGGAGCTTCACCCTCAAGTTCTCCTCCCATACTTTCAAAGTTTGGGAGTTCCTCAAATAGATCTTTAGTCACATACCAAAACGCAAAATGCCCAAACTTGGCCTCCAGGTACCCAAACCCACTCTCCAAAAGCAATGCACTATGGATGAACTGGTCAGGGATATTTGCCTACGCTTTTCTGCATCTCCCACTCATTCCATTAGTGGTCCGGAAACTCAGGCAAACATCCCTCACACTGATCCTAGTAGCTCCCACATGGGCCCGTCAACCGTGGTTCACCTCCCTGTTGGAGGTGTCACTAGTTCCACATCAAAAGCTGCACCTCACATCCAGGCTCCTTACACAGAGCCATGGAGAAATCAGACACCCAGATCCGAAACAACTGAACCTCGCGATCTGGCTCCTGAAGTGGTTATCTAAATCTCCCACCACAGACTGTATGAACATCATCAGAGAGACCAGAAGACCTACGACAAGAGACTAAACTTTTTGTTATCTATGGCAATAACAGCATCCATCCTCTTGATGCTTCAATACAAAATATCATTTGTTACCTGTTACACTTGCAACAGTCAGGATTAGCTTACACTTCTATCCAACTACATCTCGCTGCAAAAGCTGCTTATCTACAAAATAGGCAACATTTATCGCTTTTCGGAGTGCCAGTATTCAAAGCATTCGTGGAAGGACTCATAATAGTTATACCACCAAGACTTCCACCTGCTCCAGTGTGGAATCTTGAGATAGTCCTCACAAGATTAATGGGCCCACCTTTTGAACCCATGCTTAAATGTGAGCCACAGTTTCTCCTAGAAAACTGCTTTCCTCATTGCTATCACTTCACTGAGGAGAGTAGGTGAACTACAGGCACTTACTATAGAAGAACCTTTTTCCATCTTCACAGCGATAAAGGGGTTCTTCGTACTAACCCCAAATTTCTATCAATCAGTTGAATTACCGGTATTCTTTCCTCAACCTGATTCTGTGGAATCATAAGAGCCTTTTTATATTACATTGAAAGAACAAAATCATTTCATAAGACTAAACAACTTTTTGTTGCTTTTGCACCACCACACAAGGGCAATCCCATATCCAAGACAGGTTTTGCCAGATGGCTTGTTAAATGCATTCAAACTTGTTATGCAAAAGCAAAGAGAAAGAGAGCATTAATAATACCCCCTATAGTGCATTCCAACCGCAAAATAGGGGCTGCTATGGTTTTCTTAGGAAACATCCCAATAGTTGACATTTGTAAAGCTGCAACATGGTCTACACCTCACACATTCACCAAACACTATGTTGTAGATGTGTTAGGGAGACAACAAGCTAATGTGGGCCAGGCAGTACTTTGAACACTATTTCAGACAACTCCAACAGCTACAGGTTATACATTGGGAGAATACTGCTGTATAATCTAGGCAAAGCATGTGATCTACAACTCGCATGCCTCGGATGGATAATGTTACTTACCCAGTAATCATCTGTTCTTGGCATGTAGAGCTGTAGATTCACATGTGCCCACCCGCCTCTCCGGGTACCTGTACCTGTTGCAGTTCTCTCTCTTACTATATATACATACACATGACATCTCTATTCTTTGCTTTCTAACTCCATTCTCACCCTCTGTGTGAAAATAATCTAACAATAGAGTCGATGCCCAAGCACACTATCACTGAAAGGATGAGGCACCTACCTCGTGACTGGAAAGACTTCCTAGAATAAAAACAACTTGCAAACATCCAGACCCAACACTAGATGGCGGGTGTATGCAAAGCATGTGAATCTAAAGCTCTACAAGCCAAGAAAAAAGGCTTACTGGGTAAGTAACATTATCCTTGCTGTAAAATCATTAATTAGATGCAGACAAGTGGAAAGTAATGCTCTTAGGGCACAGAAATCTGGGGAGCAGTATGTTAGGGTCTGTGGAGCTAAAGGTAACAAAACATTGTTAGGAACTTGATATTCCCTTGTCAGATGATCTTAAAGTGGCCGAATAATGTTGCATAAACTTTGACGGAGATTTACCTGGGATTGCCAGTAATGCAATGTTCGAGGCATATGGGCTGCAGATGGTACATTTATGAATAGATCGCCATCTGGTGTTAAGCTCGGATGATTGCACTTGTTTTTCTCTTGGAGAAGTCTTTTGTCGTCACGAGATCGATGACTCCTCCTTTGGGTGCTAGTGTGCATGCGCATCGGCTCCATCCTTAGATTGTTTTTTTCGCATCGGGTTCGGATGAGGATCGAAGCGCTCCGGATCGACTTCGACAAAAAAGTTATATTTCGGCGCGTATTCCCTTTCCAATTCGACGGTATTGTTATCGAGCGCGAGTACATTTCCATTTCGACGCGCTTCGACGTCAACAACACGATTTCCAACTGCTACGTCGACGAGAACAGGAGGCCCATCTCAACGTAGTCCAGCCCGGAGTCCATGGAAAGGACTCCATTCAAGAAATGTCCAACGTGTGGTGCTAAGTTTCCACACAAGGACCTACACGAAGTGTGTAACCTCTGCTTATCCCCTGAACACGAATCCAGGGACTGTGAAGCCTGCACGGCATTCTCCTCCAAGTCTACGATTAGAAACCGTCGAGCCCGAAGACACGAGGTGTCGAGAATGCAGTCACAGGCAATCCCGGAGCTGTTCGAGGACCAGCACCCCGAAGAGGAAGAAGAAGAGGGAGGATGAGGCGGGGTCGGGAGCGGACGAGTCTGACGTCAAAGAAATCGACGTTCATCAAACCGTGAGTGACAACGTCCCCTTACCAAAGAACCGACCCCGCACGGTGTCGACCCCGCCTTCGAGCCCGGTCAGACAACCGAAAAAAGTTTCCGACGCCCCGCCTTCGGGCCCGGCAACGAAACCGAAACACTCGGTCTCCCACCATGTTGGATCCGAGAAACGGCCCACCTCGACATCGACACCGAAGCTCCATACAAAGGAAAGCTCGAAGTCGAAACATTCCATGTCAAAACCGAAACATGCTTCGACGTCGAAAACGTCCTAGACACCGAAAATATCGGATTCGAATAAACTTTCGGTGCCGAAAACACAAATGGACAGTCAGAAGAAAAAGCACCTTTCGGAACCAAAAACTTCGGTACCGACACTGGAGCATCAAACAGATCCCAAACAAAAGACTTTGTTTATTGATCCACAAACTGGCAAGGTAGTGACAGAACTACCTAAAAAGAGGAAGAATGAACAGTTGGACGACAGAAATCCTCCTCCTAAGAAGAGAACAATGGGGACAAATACAACTCCTCCCCTTTCTCCACAGCCTAGAGACACACCCTCTTCTCCTCTTCCTCACACTCTGCCAGCTATTCCTTTTACACCACGCCCATCTACACCTATAACAGATGTAGAAAGTGACATGGGAGAGGGGGAACATCCTAGGGATGATGAAGACACTGTCCCAGAGGATGCAAACCCATGGGAAGATTATAATGTAGGGTCAGATAATGATAACGACCCTGAACTGTATCCCTCAAAACCTTCACCACCTGATGATAATAAAGGTTTTGCACAGCTAATTAATAGGGCAGCAAAATACCACAAGGTAGAACCACATGCAGAACCTCAAATAGAGGATTTCCTGTTAGAAACACTACCTGCTGCACAAAGAACATCAGGAACACTACCAATGCTTAAGGGTCTCCTCAATCACACATCAGAAATATTCAAAGACCCGGTGAGGGCTAGGGTATTAAACCCAAGAATTGATAAAAAATATAAGGCAGCCCCAAAGGACCCAATATTTATCAAGGGACAAATTCCTCTAGACTCGCTAGTGGTCACAAACGCTCGTAAGAGAGCAAACTCATTAACTACAGGAGAAGCTCCGCCTCCAGACAAAGAGTCTAAGTTAATAGATGCCTCTGGCAAAAGAGTAGCATCCCAAGCGGCAAACAGCTGGCGCATAGCTAATACGCAAGCGCTACTTGCACGGTACGACAGAGCTCCTTATGATGAGTTAGAAAAACTCATCATGCATCTCCCTAAAGAACATCAAAAGAAGGCAGATCAGCTAATACAAGAAGGGAAGATAATAACTAATACTTCCATTAAGTGCGCCCTAGACGCAGCAGACACTGCAGCAAGATCCATAAACACAAGCATCATGCTAAGAAGACATGCAAGGCTCAGAGTTTCAGGGTTTAAACAAGAGGTACAAACATACTTATTGAACCAGCCTTTTGATGAGAAAACACTTTTCGGCTCAGGGACAGATGAGGCCTTAGAAAAGATGAAAAAAGATACAAAAAACGGCTAAGTCAATGGGAGCATTGCAACAGCCAACCCAAAGAGGTTCCTTTCGTAGGTCCACCTATAGAGGCGGATCCAAAAATACAGATACAAGTCAGCAACCAACCTCTTTTACACCAACATCACCCAGAGGTAATTCTAGAGGCAGTTACAGAGGTAACAACAACAAGGGTAGAGGTCGCGGAAACAACAACAACCGCAACTCTCCAACCCCAAAACAGTGACTTCATACAGCTCCCCCCAGACCATATAACACCGTTCGGGGGACGCCTATCACAGTTCCTACCTGTCTGGGAAAACATCACGCCAGACAGGTGGGTGAGACAAATTATCCAACATGGTTATTACCTGGAACTCACAGCTACCCCACCAAACATCCCCCCCAAACAGCGTCCAATGAGTCAAGATCACCTAACACTGTTAAAACAAGAAGTACTATCTCTACTAGGAAATCATGCCATAGAGAAGGTTCCACAACAACAACAAGGAACAGGAGTATACTCTCTATACTTCTTAATCCCCCAAAAAGACGGGTCTCTAAGGCCAATACTAGACCTCAGACCTCTCAATGCATACTTAAATTCTGAACATTTCCACATGGTCACGCTCCAACAAGTACTTCCTTTACTGAAGAAAGGGGACTTTCTTTCTACACTGCATCTAAAAGACGCTTACTTTCATATCCCAATTCACAAAGCCCACAGGAAATACCTCAGGTTTGTTGTAGAAGGACAACATTATCAATTCAAAGTCCTTCCATTTGGGGTCACAACAGCGCCAAGAGTGTTCACAAAATGCCTAGCAGTGGTTGCAGCTCACCTAAGAAGACAACAAATACATGTCTTCCCTTACTTGGACGACTGGCTAATAAAAGCCAAGTCACAAGAAGAATGTCTTCAAAGCACTCAAAGACAATTCAGTTGCTGCACCAGCTAGGGTTTACGCTGAACTACACAAAATCCCAACTGCAACCAAACAAGGTTCAACAATATCTAGTGGCTACTATAGACACAGAAAAAGTCAAAGTATACCCCAATCCAGTCAGGACTCAAACAATGCTTACATTCATTCAAAGATTTCAACCACAACACTCACTAACAGCGCGAGTGTTCATGCAGTTATTAGGGATGATGTCATCCTGCATACTGCTAATACCATATGCCAAACTACAAATGCGTCCACTGCAAGAATGCTTAGCGATACAGTGGAATCAGGCTCAAGGACAGATTACAGATCTGGTGTTGGTAGACGACCGCACACACCCTCTCTAAAGTGGTGGAACACAACAAATATTTCCAAGGGGCGGTCGTTCCTAGAACCAATTCCACAGGTGATAATAACAGCGGATGCATCGCTCACCGGATGGGGAGCGCATACGGAGAAATATACAGTACAGGGAAGATGGAGTGTACAGGAAAAAAGACTGCACATCAATCATCTAGAACTACTAGCAGTGTTTCTAGCATTAAAAGCCTTTCAAATGCACATTCTCAACAAAGCAGTCCTGATCATAACAGACAACATGACAGCAATGTATTATATTCAAAAACAGGGGGGGGACGCACTCTCTCCAACTATCCAGACTAGCGCAGGAAATTTGGAGATGGGCCATTCCTCAAAACATCTATCTATTAGCCGAACACCTACCAGGAGTTCAAAATCAGATAGCAGACATCTTAAGCAGACAGTCAGAACAAATACACGAATGGGAACTGCACCACCAAATACTGCAGCCATTCTTCCAAAGATGGGTACAACCAGAGATAGATCTCTTTGCCACTCATCAGAACGCAAAATGCCAAAGCTTCGCATCCAGGTACCCACACCACCTGTCGCAGGGCAATGCGTTATGGATAAACTGGTCCAACAAATTTGCATACGCTTTTCCCCCTCTCCCACTAATCCCATTAGTGGTTCGAAAGCTGCAACAACACTCGATGACCATGATATTAGTAGCACCCACGTGGGCACGACAGCCGTGGTTCACCACGCTCCTGCAACTCTCACAGGTGCCACACCAAAAGCTACGAATTTTACCCATGCACCTTACACAGAACCATGGAGAAATAATGCACCCAGATCCCAAACAACTGAACCTAGCGATCTGGCTCCTGAAATCTTAGAATTTGGATACTTAGATCTACCTCCAAACTGTATGGAGATCATTAAGCAGGCAAGACGTCCCACCACCAGAGCATTCTATGCAGCGAAGTAGAAAAGGTTTGCTGTATACTGTACCAGTAATAACATCAAACCTCTGGACGTATCAACAAAAAATATTATTTGCTACTTATTACACTTACAGCAATGTAATCTTGCTTACACATCTATTAGAGTACATCTAGCAGCTATAGCAGCGTACCTACAAAACAGGCAACATCTATCCCTGTTTAGAGTGCCAGCAATCAAAGCCTTCATGGAAGGCCTCAAAAGAGTCATTCCACCAAGATTGCCACCTTCCCCGGTCTGGAATCTCAACATAGTACTCACCAGACTAATGGGACCACCTTTTGAACCTATGCATAGGTGTGAAATACAATTCCTTACATGGAAGGTGGCCTTCCTTATAGCCATTACATCCCTCAGGAGAGTAAGCGAATTACAGGCATTGACAATACAAGAACCATTCCTACAGTTACACCAGAATAAAGTGGTTCTTAGAACAAACCCAAAGTTCTTGCCTAAAGTAATTTCAGCATTTCACATCAATCAACCAGTGGAACTACCAGTCTTTTTCCCAGAACCACAGACTGTAGCAGAAAGGGCCCTACATACATTAGATGTCAAAAGGGCAATATTGTACTACATAGAAAGAGCACTAAATTTCAGGAAAACTAAACAACTATTTGTAGCGTTTTCCCCAACACATAAGGGCGATCCTATCGCTAAAGCAGGCATTGCCAGATGGATTGTAAGATGTATACAAATATGTTACATAAAAGCAAAGAGAACATTAACTGTTCCTCCTAGAGCTCATTCTACACGTAAACTAGGGGCATCTATGGCATTCTTAGGAAACATTCCCCTAGTTGACATATGCAGAGCAGCAACTTGGTCTACACCACATACCTTCACAAAACACTACTGTGTTGATGTGCAGGCTACACAACAAGCCAGAGTGGGCCAAGCTGTATTAAAAACTATTTCAAACGGTTGCGACAGACACGGGTGACCACCGCTAGGGAGGTAACTGCTGTATAGTCTATTCATAAATGTACCATCTGCAGCCCATATGCCTCGAACGGAATATGCTACTTACCAGTATGCATCTGTTCTTGGCATAGAGGGCTGCAGAGTGGTACATGCCCTCCCTGCCTCCCCGGAAACCTGTGTCTGTCCCAACATTATCTTATTTAGATACACTTACATGGGCATCTCTTTCTGTATTCTATTACACTACTCCATCTAACCCTACTATGGCAAAACAATCTAAGGATGGAGCCGATGCCCATGCGCACTAGCACCCAAAGGAGGAGTCATCGATCTCGTGACGACAAAAGACTTCTCCAAGAGAAAAACAAGTGCAATCATCCGAGCCCAACACCAGATGGCGATCTATTCATAAATGTACCACTCTGCAGGCCCTCTATGCCAAGAACAGATGCATACTGGTAAGTAGCATATTCCTTACAGCTGATTCAGATGCAGCTGAATGCTTTATTTATGTGTGTAGGCTGTAAATTACAGTGGGGAGGACATGCAAGTTTAAAGGTGTATGTATTGTATATAATTCATAAGCAGCAGCAGGGCCCTCAATACTGATGTTCCAGAAGCAAGACTGCATACCTGGGTCCGTTCAAGAGTTTGACTTGGGGAGGATGGGAGTTTTCTGGTACGTCTTCGCAGAGGAATCATATCCACTTAGTCTTAGGACAGCCACCTCAAATGTGCATGTTTGAGAAATAGTGATACCACCTTGCCATTGCAGCTGGATGTGGATTAATTAAAAACTATAATAACCTAACTTTACTCCAGTTTTGGAAACGGAATAGGATGTTGGGGTGTATTCAAAAGGGTATAACCATGACATGATTTGTTACCACCACATATGTCATTGGAAAAGGTCCAATCTGGATTTTGTATCCAGTTCTGGAGAATTAATCTCTGTATGGCTAAATAAAGCTTGTGACAGTCTAAATATGGGCAACTAAAATGGTGCATGGTGTAAAACCCAGATTGTAAACTACAGCAGAGGCATATATTTTTCAGCAGAAAAGTAATGGTAGAGTTCATAGTGAAGATGTAGTAAAGGAAGTTATTTAGAAATCAGGTGTCTGAGAAATTACCTTTATTAAAAGACATTTCTTCATATACTGGTACATCACTGAGCATTGATAGTCTTGAGGAAGAGTCAGGGCAATTATAGACATATACTTTCTGCAAGGGTTATCTAAAAGCCCATATTCATTCTTCATTATCATCTAGAGAACTTTATGAGAAGAGTCTGCATTCTCAGCCCAGTTCCTGTAGCCAGTGTATATCACTAAACTTACCATCACATATGCTACAAGTCTCTGCAAATTGGTCTAGTGTTCATGGAGACTGCTCTGTATTCCGGACAAGCTTACTGTCACTGCTATCAGGGCATTTGGCCCCTAAGGCCCCTCCCTCCCACTGAAACTTAAGAACAGACTCGTAGACTCCAGCGCTGTGACCGCCCTGACTCGTGCAGAAGCGGTCGCTCCCCACACTCCCTGGCCACCACCTGGTATCGTAGCGCTTTACCGCTTCACCGCTCTTTGCTGCAAATTCCTAATTGTGCTCTGCTTTCAACAATTGTAATTGTAGTAGTGCCAGATTAATGGCGCCGCGACCAGGGCGACTGACGCTGGAATCTGGGGATCAGGGTTCGATCCCCGGCTCCGGCGGCACCATGTGACTCTGGGCAATATCTCGCTTAATCTTCCCGACGGCCCCCAGCGCCTAGAGACCCTTACGGGTGATTGTGCGCTTTACAAATGTGGATTAATATTATTATTATTATTATTATAGCGTAACGCTTTTTTGCATAGCCCACATTGCGTGTATTTACAATTGTGCCTATCTGACCTCGTAGCGCTATATTGCAAAGTCCGCATTGCTTGCTCTTTTAATTTGTGCCTGATTGTGCCGGTGCCTCTGCCCACATAATAGCGACAGTCCTGCTTGTGCCCCAATCTCGTCCTGTTTCACTTTTGTTTTGCTGCCATCTTGTTGTTGTGCCTCCCAGCCCATCTCTCCACCCCGCTCCCGCCTCCCAGCTGCCCCTCCCTCGCTCCGCCCCCGCACTATCCACTTACGTCAGAACAGCTTACGCGCAGCGTTCACGCGCAGCGGACGCGCCCCATGCGCGCCGAAGGTGCGCCATAGGTAAGACCCCCTGGCCCCCGCAAAATCCCCTCCACCCGCATAACGTACGATACCGCTACCCTCTCAGCACTCAATTCCGGCCGTCTCCCAGACTGCTACCAAGCCGCCCCAAGACACACCCATGGGCCCTTCACCTGCCATTCCTGCAAGTTCAACTGCATCAGGACCCACACCAAATCCACAAACCCCAAACAGAGCTCCGACATTAACTACCTTAAGTGTATCCTGCTCAATACCCGCTCAGTCCATAAACACGCAACTGAACTATGGAACCTACTAGACACCACAACGCCGGACGTCGCCTTTCTCACAGAAACCTGGATGAACGCCTCTTCAGCGCCCGACATCGCCATAGCCATCCCAGACGGCTACAAAATCATCCGAAAGGACCGCATCAACCAAACAGGAGGAGGCATCGCCATCGTCCACAAGAACTCCATCCGCATCACGACCAGTTCCGACGACAACCTCGCAGCCGCCGAACACCTTCACTTTCAGATCCACACCGACCCTAAGACCACACTCAGAGGTACCCTCATATACAGACCCCCAGGACCCCGCACACAATTCAGCGAAGACATCACTGACTTCATCAGCCCACACGCCCTCCCCTCCGAGGACTACATTCTACTGGGAGACCTCAACTTCCACCTGGAAAAGAACAACGACAGCAACACCACCACCCTTCTGGACAACCTCGCCAATCTCGGACTCAAACAACTTGTTGACACCCCCGCCCATTACGCCGGCCACACGCTCGACCCAATCTTCTCCTCCAGCAAACACATCACCATCAATCACGCCACAGGACTCCATTGGACGGACCACAGCTGCATTCACTTCAACTACAAAAAGACCACGACCCACATCCACCCACAACCAATCCCCCGCAGAAACTGGAACAAAATTACCACCGACCAGCTCTTCACATCGCTTTACCAAAACCCTCCTGCCAAATCATTGGACCCTAATCAAGCTGCCACCAACCTCACACAATGGATCACCCATAGCGCTGACGAATTAGCACCCTTCAAAAACCATCAATTCAAACAAGGTAGCAAAAAAGCCCCCTGGTTCAATGACGACCTTAAGAAATCCAAGAAGTTCTGTCGCACCCTCGAGAAAGCCTGGCGAAAGAACCCAACCACTGACAACCTGGCCACCTTCAAGAACGCCACCCGCAAACACCACCAGCTGATCCGATCCACCAAGAAATCAGCATTCAAGGATCGACTCGACAACAACGCCCACAACAGCAAGGAACTATTCAACATCGTCAAAGAGTTTACCAACCCCACCGCCGGCACCAACGACATCACTCCCTCTCAAGACCTCTGCGACTCTCTAGCCTCGTTCTTCCACGACAAAATCGCTGACATACATAACAGCTTTGGCAACCAATCCACCCCACCCACCTCCGAACAAAAACCCCCCTCCAACAACCTTTGCGCCTGGAACCCAATCACCACTGAAGACACCATCCGCTTGATGAACTCCATCCACTCCGGATCGCCAACAGACTCATTTCCCCACCACATTTTTAACAAAGCAGACTCCATTATCGCACCCCATCTCCGAGATGTCATCAACTGCTCCCTCAACTCCGCTACCTTCCCGGAAAGCTGGAAACATGCCGAACTCAGCGCCCTCCTGAAGAAACCCACAGTAGACCCCACTGAACTTAAGAACTACCCCCCATTCCCTGCCAAAGTCATTGAGAAAACCGTCAACAGTCAGCTCGCCGCCTTCCTCGAATCCAACGGCTCCCTCAACCCCTCACAGTCCGGCTTCCGAGCCAAACACAGCACCGAGACCGCCCTCATCGCAGCAACAGACGACATTCGAACTCTACTGGACAACGGAGAAACAGCTGCCCTCATCCTACTGGACCTCTCCGCAGCCTTCGACACAGTCTGTCATAGCACCCTTATACAACGCCTCAGCAACGTCGGAATACAAGGAAAAGCATTGAACTGGATCATCCCCTTCCTCGCCGGAAGAACCCAGAGAGTCCGCCTCCCCCCTTTCAAATCGGAAGCCACCGAAGTCATCTGCGGCGTACCACAAGGATCATCACTCAGTCCCACCCTTTTCAACGTATACATGAGTCCCCTCGCATCCATCGCGCGCCAACACAACCTCAACATCATCTCCTACGCAGACGACACACAGCTGATCCTCTCCCTGACCAAAGACCCAAACACCGCCAAAACCAACCTACAGGAAGGAATGAAAGAAGTAGCCGAGTGGATGAAGAACAGCCGTTTAAAACTGAACTCGGACAAAACGGAAGTCCTCATCTTAGGATCATCCCCCTCCGCTTGGGACGACTCATGGGTGGCCACCGGCCCTGGGCAACGCACCCAAACCAACGGACCACGCACGTAACCTGGGCTTCATCCTGGATTCCTCACTCTCGATGACCAAACAAGTCAACGCCATTTCATCATCATGCTTCAACATCTTACGTATGCTCAAAAAAATCTTCTGTTGGATCCCCACCGAAACAAGAAAGACGGTCACCCATGCACTGGTCACAAGCCGACTGGACTACGGAAACACCCTTTACGCCGGAACCACAGCCAAATTACAGAACAAACTCCAACGTATCCAGAACGCCTCAGCCAGACTCATCCTAGACATCCCCCGCCAAGCTCACATCTCCGGTCACCTAAGAGACCTCCACTGGCTCCCCGTCAACAAGAGAAAAACGTTCCGTCTCCTCACCCACGCACACAAAGCCCTCTACGACCTAGGACCCAAATACCTCAACACGCGCCTGACCTTTTACACCCCCACCCGCCAACTACGATCGTCCAATCAAGCCCTCGCCGTAATTCCTCGCATCCAAAGATCCACCATGGGGGGAAGATCCTTCTCCTACTTAGCGGCCAAAACCTGGAATTCCCTCCCCACCCTCCTCCGCCTTACACAGAACCACCTCTCCTTCAGAAAACAACTAAAAACTTGGATATTCGATAAGTAACGCACCCCCCCCCCCCCCTCCCTCAAGCGCCTTGAGACCCTCTGGGTGAGTAGTGCGCTATACAAATTTTGACTTGACTTGATGTAACTTATTTACAGATAAAAAATTCTGCTTCATAAATTGAACCTAAACTTATGGGACAACACATTTAGACATTCGCAGCATAGGATGCCAAAGGCATTCATTTTTTATTTTTTGTAGCATTTACGAGGTCATGTAGACATTCTGATGCTTTGTTTCCAACTTATTTGGTTTATAACAACTCCAGTTTAAATGAAGCACAATTTTTCTTTACCTGTATCTAAAAACAGGCTTTGAACCTTTCTTAGCTATCAAATATGATGACAGAACGAAGAGTAGATGTTAAGTGAAAGAAAATGTCTACAGAATGAAAAGAGTTTGCATGTTTGAATAGACAGTGTCAAAAAGTGAGTCAAATCTGTATATAAAATATAGACTATGCCTAGCCCAGATGCTAAGTAACAATAACTTAGTGTGTCCAGTTAGATTAAATAAAAACTAATATAATTATTCCATAAGTAATAATTCCAAAATCCTTCCTCTAATTGTCATATATGATCACCAAATTGATTAGTCCATAGATACCTTCATTTTTCAGACTCTCAAGGATTAGTGTTTAGAAGGTACCCAAACTGAGTTGAGCTGTTCCACTAAATGCATCACCGTGTGACTACTGTTATACATTTTCTTTTTACAGTTGACTTGTTGGGTCTCCTGAACTGGCGCTCCAACTCTCAAAATATCACACACAACCTGCGGAAGCTCATGGATGTGGACGGTGGTGAGATTGTAAAGGTGAAAGGAGTGTCATGCATGCTTTTAACATCAAAAAATGTGCTAATTCCTATGTCAAGCTCATATGAATTCTTTATCACTGGTCACTGCTTGGCTTGAGCTAAGCTAGTTAAAGGAATGAAGTCCATCACAATTAAGTGGTTTTCCCCATTTATCCCCTGACTTGCTCCATGTGTCCTACTCCTCATCTTATACCTCAGTTCCTTCAGTTCCCCTTGTAACCGGACTGAAGGTGATGTAGTCTGTTTTCTGATTCATTTTGTCTCAAGGCCTTAGGAATTCCAAGATGTTGTAATCCTTGTCTTTCCTTCCATAGGAGTCATGCCCGCTGTATGTGTGACAGGCAGCCAACTGGTTTATGCCACGTCTACGTGCAGAATCGATTTATGTAATTATTATGCATTTGCAATTTTTGTTATACCAAAGACCACTTGACAGCTGCCACAGAGGTGTATACACTTCAACAAATTCCTCCACATGGTTCCTGCCATAAGCAGACCATTTAGTTAAATAAACCTGAGCTTTGAGTTTCTCTTGTGGACAAACTTTTTTTCTGAACCTACGACTTTCTCTGTGGTGAGGTGTTCATATATCACCCCTTGAATCTCGATAAGCTCAATACACCACTTCTTGTGGACTAAAACAATATTTTCATTGGCAAGTTAATATTCTGTTATAATAGGTTTTCTGGTGCTGGTGTATCTCATTTTTATATTAACCAACCAATGTGTCTCACTATATTCTTACCTTGCCTCTGTGGTTCTCAGCACAAGTATATATTTCAAAGCCCATTTTGTATTATTTCACATTGACTGAACAATATTAGTTAAATTTGTTGCCCTTATGGGAATTCTTCCAATTTGCTTTCTAATAGGAAGGAGCCTCCTGTACTCTTGTCCATGAAATAAATGGTGTACTTCTCCCTTGATGGGTTTGTGATGCCTGTAAAAGTAACTTTTATGATTATTTTTAGAGTGCGTCCCTAGTTCTGAGATTTACGCAGAAGACATTTGCCCACCCAACATGTATTCTGTAAATGATTCACTATGAATGCAAGTCATTTCAAATACTACATTTCAAAGGTTACTCTGCATTGCTTTCATTTACAAGTGCCACCCACCATCTTCTACTCTGATACAGCTGTGTAGTATTTTTAGCCTGTTTTCCATATTCAGGAGATAAGTGTATAACATGCATTGGATGTATATGAGAGAAGGGTCTTGGGCACACAGGAGCGCTTTGCTGTGGATTTTACTGCATCAGTTATTTTGTTGATAAAGCCCATTGTCTGATGTTGCCTCAATGTGCCTCATGTTCCCACAATTTCGTAAAAAAACGTATAAAAGTTGCTACTGGTGACTACATTGCCTTTCTGCTTTCTTTATTTCAGTTTTTGTAAACACAGTAGGTTATGCTGTATTGTTAAGCTGTACTTAAGTCTTACATGCATCCTGGACATGCTTAAAGAAATGTGAGGTGACTCAGTGCTAAATAAGGATTGAGCACATGAGGGTAGTTGAGATTGATAAGAGAACTGAAGGATAAACCATGTAGATCTATTTTACAGTGCGAGAGGACTGGAGCTTTAAATTTTGATCTAGAACCTAAAAACTCAGTAATCGGAACAGATTTAAGACACATTTTACGTCAACTTTAATTCCGCCTGACCTGAAAAAATTAGACACCCTTCTGTCCCATCCGTGAAAAGTGTCAATGAATCTGTATTCTTGATCCGAGCCCTCAAGTTGACCGTAAACATACAAAAGTGTAGTGGGAAGAATGCTTGCAATAAGTCTAACCACTCGCAAATGCTTGAGGTAACATTCCAACTCATCCTTCTCATCACCTTTTCTGTGTTTGATAAATGACAGCCGCCATAAGTGATGCCAAGCTTATCTGATACCAACTTCGCTGCTTAATAAAATTCCATAGTTAGTTTGTAAATATTTGCTTGCATCACTATTTGGAGAGTGTGGCATCTCATTGCAGCATGTCCTGAACGTATGAACTGCCATTTACCCTAATATTTCCTTTTAATGTCTTCTAGTTTCTTCAAGACACACTCGATGCACTTTTTAATATAATGATGGAGATGTCTGGGAACGAAACCTACGACTTTCTTGTATTTGATGCACTGGTGAGTATGTGGGAAACAGGTTAGCTCAGACTGCTAGTATTCAAGAGCATTTGTGTGGGGTGTAGTGGAGTAGGTAGAAGGAACTTCAGTGTACTTACTCTCGGAGGTTAGATCTTCCAAAGATGTTAGCACTTTAATTACTATAGTGTCATCCTGGATGGTGAGCAATGGAGTGCTGTATGTTACAAGGGTGTTGAGAGGTGAGACATGAATATGTACATCAAGTGAGGATTGACATCTTTGAATTACACAATTGCATTACAATTTACAATTGCATTTAATATATTTGCATTTTTAGATAGAGGGGGGGTTTGTGATTCGCCGTTAAATGCCTAGGCTGAAATTCTAGCCCTGGTCCCAAAAGGAGCAGTTCAGCTACCTTGCAACATATCTAGCCTACCGTGTAATCTATGTACGGGATGCAATTCAAGGTAGGAATAGCCAAAGCAGTGACCCTATGACTAAACCCCATCCTATGGCAAGGTCCCAACCAATGAGCATCAATTAATATTCACATGATTTCATAGTGGAAATCTCAACCTTTTGAAAAGTTATGGACATCTAGGCTGAAGTGCTAAAATAAAAAGTAAAACAAGAGGTAAGCAAGAACATGCTAGTACAACAGATGGTTCTAGACTTGTATGGTTTAACCGCATGCGCGCTAACGGTTTTCCCGCTGTGCGTGGCGGTTTTTAAAAACCCGCGTTACATGACGAGCTGAGCTCGTCATGAGTGTACGAGAGGCGTAACTCATGACGAGCTCAGCTCGTCATGAGCGTCGAAGGGGTTAACAAAGTCCATTACATTGTATGAAAAGTAGAGGGTGGTTTCATTGTCAGAAAGGAAGCACCTCAATATGGGCACATTGCAAAAGATGAGCAAATCGGAAGTGTTCCTTTTATAAAGTAGAGATACCAAGTGGTTGTTTTGTGATGACAAGTAAACTATGTAGTCGCAGTTGTGAACATGTTCTTCACCTGAAGAATGAACAAGAAATCTTCCTGTTAGGGGAATGACATTGAGGACAAGCACTTTCCAAGTACTATGTGAAACAACATTTTCTCCAAAGCATTGCTTCTACCTCTGTGGATCAGACAGAACCCCATACATTGCAAGTTTGATGATCAACTTATGATTTATTATTTTACAAACGTCTGAGGGACATATTCCCATCTTCTAGGCTCTTAAAAAGTTCACTGGATTAAGAGCAAGACTGTGGGCGATGTTGTCTTCCTGTCTCGCATATCTATGTACGTTACACAAGTAGTTCTAAACTTTGATATGTGGGTTTGTCTGACCATAGCTAAAAGCCTGGAAGGGTCAGAAAGTGGGCAGGTCAGCCCACTGTTTAGGTCTCGACTACGGCATTGCTTTAGCAATGCTTGTTTGTCGAGATTATAGTAAGGCTTTCAAAAGTCTACCCAAACTGCGGATCGGGTACAGTGCATGTGACCACAACCAACCGCTCGTGTGCGTCGCCGCGCTCCGCCTCTGCTGCCACTCCAGCTCACCACCGGCTGCACACCCCCTCACTCTCCATATGCTCGCGCGCCTTTCCTTTGATCTCACAGGCTCCGCTCCCCCGCCCCCGCATCAGACTTGAAAGGAATGCGCTCCCCCGCCCCGCCATAGCAATGCCGAGAGCAGCGACAAGAGAGCCCTTCCCTTCAGGAGACTCTTAACACACTCATTTTCTGGGTTGCAGTCATTATCAGGTTAAGAGGAGTAGAGCATATTTAGATGCCATGGAGCTGAGGTTCTGTGCCTGGCACTGAATAGCGAGGTTGCGTCAACTTTCTTGATTTTCGTTGGCGTTACCACCAGTTTTGAAACTCTCACTGGTTATTTTTTCACTCTCTCTTCCCTTGGTTTTGATTAGACCCTTCTTTGTCTGGTCTTGTTGGCTAAATTGTCTCTGGTTCTATTTGTTTGTGAAGTCTTACGGGTGTGTGTTCAGCAGTGTCCAGGGGCTTTCGCCGGATTCCTGATTGGCTCCTGGCTCCTTATTTCAGCATCGGCTGCTGGAATCGGTAGTCCTTATTTCAGTTGTTATTTGTTTCTTTGAGATCCAGCTGGTGTTATGCACTGGCCTTATGTCCTCTGTCATCCAGCTGGTCATATCTTCTTATGTATAACAACAAGACAGAGTGGTGCCGTCCCTTGAAACAGACAAATCCCAAGAGAACGGGCTCCAGTCCAGGACTTGTCTCTCACTCCCTTTCCCTGTCTCTCCCTCCATTTCTGTGTCTGGTCATATGTCCCGTTCTGTTTGCCAGCACAGATATTCTGATGGATACATCTGCCAGTGGATTCCTCACCTTGTGAATATTCCCCTGCGTCAGCAACGTTCGGAAAATTCTTTTGTAGCACGCCGATGTGGACGACGTCATAGGAGCACGGCATCGCGCGCAACTCCGACTGATGTCACTGACTCCTTATTAGGCCTACGTCAGCGTGATGACATCAGTTCCCTTTTTTCCGCGTCGTCGACGCTAACGGTTTAGAGGGATCTTCTGTTGAGTTGATAGTAACTTTGTTACTATTGTGAGTTTTTCTGTATTTCTTCAATGTTGCTGTCTTCTGTCGTGATGTCGTCCAAGAAGACTGGGTTTAAGCCATGTGATTCCTGCGGAAAGATGATGTCCATTACAGATCCGCATGGTGCCTGTCTATGGTGTCTGGGTTCGAATCACGACGTCCAGGGTTGTCGATCCTGTTTGCAGATGAACCCAAAGGCTCTTCGAGAACGTGAGGCAAAACTTCTTGTTGCCAAATTGAAGAGTAAGGATGCCAGGAAGAGTTCGAGGTTGAGATCGAGACGCCCGAAGTCAAGGTCCCGGTCGAGGTCAGAATCGAAGTCGACTTCGGGACATGCTTCCAGATCGTCTAAGAAGAAGCATAAGAGAAGGAAGCATAGTTCATGGCACCATTCCGGTAATGAGTCGGATTCAAAAACGAAGTCGTCTTCTAGAAGGCATCGTAAGGACATGGTATCACCCTCTACAGTAAGTCCTGGAGGTGAGGCCTCGCCTTTGGAGTCCCGGGAACATTCACCAGCTCCGGTGTTGAATCTGTCTCCGGATCCGTCTCAGTCTTAGGGACATGAGGAAGAAGAAGAGGAAGTTCCTGTTGCTCAGGGTTCGATGACTCCGGTTCACCAACCCGAGGAACAAGAGGAGTCGATTCCGGTGCAGCCTCCTCAGGAGCAGCCGGTGGGTTCGTAGCCTCCTTTTCCGGGTCCAGGACAGGACCCTTCGCTTTTTTTAAACGCCATATATGGTGTTTATGCGAGAGCCATGTACCCCTCTGGAGCACCGGCTGGTCCCATGGGTCCGTTTGCATACCAATTTGGGGGTTCCCCAAGCCTATGCTCCGGCGCCGTTCTTGCCGTTTATGCCAACTCTGGCTCCACCTTGGCATCTCTCGGCGCCGCCGAAGTCATCGACGCCGCTTACGGCTTCACCGGCTCCGGAACGACCTTGAGATCCAACTCGAAGTTCGACGCCGGCTCCAGCTCTACATTCGATACCAGCTCCGGCTCCTTCGGAGTCGATATCGGCGTGGGTTCGAATGGAGTGGTCGAGGCATAAAGCACAGTGCCTTTTGGAGGAGAAGAGTTATGGGGAAGCTGGAATTGAAGAAGGTGAGCTTCAAGATCAGGAGGATTATTTTGACGATATACAGGATGCAAGTGGTCTAGAACTGTCTCCTGATTGGGAATTGGCCACAGTATCTGATGCTCCTTCAAAAGATGTGGCTCCCTACCATGTGGTAATTAAAAAGGCTGCAGATCTGTTAAATTTCACTTTGCCATCTGTTGAGTATAAGTCGAACATTCTGACTGAAGTCCTCCATTCACCTTCATCTGTGGTTGAGCCTTTACTTCCTTTTACTGAGGCTCTAACTGATCCCATCTTGGAGGTATGGAATAGACCACTTACAGCTCCTGCAGTTTCTAAGGCCGTTGCAAGGCGTTATAGAGTGGCTCCTGGCGACCCTGAATTTTTATCTACTCATCCCTTACCAGAGAGTTTGGTAGTACAAGCTGCCTGCTCTAAAAGATCTGCAGGTGCTTTTCCCCAGGTACCTGGTGATAAGGATTCCAAAAAGCAGGACCAAAATGCAAAAAAAGTGTTTTTGTCAGCCAGTATGGCCCTTAAATCTACAAATGCCACTTGTTTGCTGGGTCGATATATCCATGCTTTGATGGATACTGTTAAACAGCTGTCTCCTAAGCTTCCTGAGGAGGACAGAAAGAATTTTATCGAGGTGTTTTCTGACACGCAGGCTGCTGCTCGGCAGGTCATACAAAGTGGTATGGACACAGCAGATTCGGTGGCTAGAGTCATGGAGTCTTCAATTACCACCAGAAGAGCTGCCTGGCTGAAGACTTCCGAGTTCTCTGCGGATGTTCAGTCTGCTTTAATGGATTTGCCCTTTGATGGCTCAGGCCTTTTCGGTAAGAAAGCTGATGCTGCATTGGAGAGGTTCAAGGACAGCAAAGCTACAGCCAGATCTTTATGTTTACAAACTAGAGGATCTGTGGGCAAAAGATATAGGGGCTTTGGAAGATCTTCTTTTCGTCCCTACAAGCAATCACAGCAACAGCAGCAGCAACAAAATCCATTGCATAAATCTTACAGAGGAAAACAAAGGGGTTGTCCTCCAGGATGTCAAGACTCCTCCTCCTCTTCCTCTTCCCACCCCCTCCTACAGCAACGCAGCCCTAGATCCGTCATTCCGGATCATGCGGGTCCTGTAGGGGGTCGACTTACCTATTTTCTACGGGATTGGGAATCGGTCAGGTCGGACCTTTGGGTTCTCAATCTCGTAGAGAATGGGTATGCACTTCCCTTTCAGGAATTCCCTCCGAATTACCCTCCTTGCCAAGGTTTTTGCTCGGAGGACCACCTGCAACTTCTGCAGGAGGAAGTCCTGGCCTTGTTGAGAAAGGGTGTGATGGAGGTGGTTCCGGAGCAAGAAAGGGGTCAGGGATGCTACTCCAGGTATTTCATGATCCCCAAGAAGGATGGCAGACTTCGTCCAGTCCTGGATCTCAGGATCTTGAACCTTTACCTGAAGCAGGAGAAGTTCAAGATGCTCACCCTTGCGCAGGTTCTTCAAGCGCTGCTGGAAGAAGACTGGATGGTGTCGATCGACTTGCAGGAGGCATATTTTCACATCCCAATCCTGAAGTCGCGCAGGAAGTATATCCGTTTTACGGTGGGATCGCAGCATTACCAGTTTGTGGTCCTTCCGTTTGGTCTTACTACTGCGCCTCGAGTCTTCACCAAGGTGATGGCTGTGGTGGCAGCACATCTCAGAAGATCAGGGATTCCAGTATTCCCTTATCTGGACGATTGGCTAATCAAGGCGGAATCTCCAGAGAAAGTGCTCCATCATCTGCAAGTCACAACTCAGTTGTTGTACAGGTTGGGTTTTTCGATAAATGTACCCAAATCTCACCTGGTGCCCTCCCAGCGCAACCTGTTCATTGGTGCGATTCTGCATACAAATGTATGTCGGGCATTCCCTCCTCCACAACGGATTCGCCACATACAGGAAATTATTCCTTTATTTCACAATGGAGCGGTCGTTCCAGTCTTGAAGGTCCTTCGTCTGCTCGGTCTGATGGCTTCCTGCATTCTGCTGGTCAACCATGCACGCTGGCATATGAGGGCACTCCAGTGGTGCCTCCGCAGGCAGTGGTATCAACACAACGGAGATCTCAGGGAGTCGATCAGGATCTCCAGAGAAACTGCAGCGGATATGTCTTGTTGGAGTGTGGAGGGCAATCTGTCTCAAGGAAAGTCCTTTCAACAACCTCCATTGATGGCCACAGTAATAACGAATGCATCCACTCTAGGGTGGGGTGCTCATCTAGGGGATCTGGAGATCAAGGGTCTTTGGTCTCCAGAGGAAAGGTTGCTTCACATCAACCTTCTGGAATTGCGGGTGATACGTCTGGCACTCAAGGCCTTCTTCCCTTCGCGGTCGGTCGGTTCAGGTCCTGACGGACAACACCACCGCGATGTGGTATGTCAACAAGCAGGGAGGAGTAGGGTCGCAGTGTCTCTGCAGAGAGGCTCTGCGTCTCTGGTCCTGGGTTCTGGACCATCGGATTTGTCTGATGGCAAATCATCTGGCCGGAGTTCTGAACGTGCTTGCAGACAGTCTCAGTCCGCAGTTCTCGGCCGACCACGAGTGGAGGCTTCATCCAGAGGTAGTTCATCACGTCTTTCGGACGTGGGGAACTCCTCGGGTGGACCTGTTTGCCACTCACAAGAATGCTCACTGCCCGTCATTCTGCAGTCTCCAGTTTCCGATGCAGGGAGCCTTGGGGGACGCGTTTCAGTTGGGTTGGGACTCACAGCTCCTTTACGCGTTTCCTCCCATACCCTTGATTCCTCTGGGGAAGATTCGCCAAGACCGGGCCAAAGTTATTTTGATTGGCCAAGAAGGGTGTGGTACACAGATCTACTCCACCTCTCCTCGTGCCCGTCGCTCCGTCTCCCTCTCAGGGCAGATCTCCTCTCTCAGATGGAGGGGCAGGTTCTACACCCCACCTCCAGACCTTACACCTTCATGCCTGGAGATTGAACGGGGCAACTTGAATTCCTTTTCTCTCCCACATGATGTGGTGGATGTCATTCTATCTGCCAGGCGTGACTCCACCAAGTCAATCTATTCATACAGATGGTCTAAATTTGTGACTTGGTGTGGGGAGAAGTCCATTGACCTTTTGAGGGCGCGTTTATCTTAAATACTTCAATTGGCTCTTTTCCTGGCTCAACAATGGTTTGCTGTAGCTATTGTTAAAGGTTATCTTTTGGCTTTGTCGGCATTTCTCTGCCTGCCGGATCAGCCGTCTTTATTTAAATCTCCTGTGGTTCTAAGGTTTTTAAAGGGTCTTACAAATAAATATCCTCCTTCTCCCTTTAGTGTGCCTCAATGGGACTTGAATCTTGTGCTTACATTTCTGATGGGTTCTCCTTTCAAACCTTTGCACAAGTGTCCCATGAGACTTTTATCTTTTCAGACGGACTTCCTGGTTGCAATTACCTCGGCAAGGAGGGTAAGTGAGCTTCAAGCTCTTAGTTCAAAGCCCCCGTTCTTGACCATTCATGCTGAACGAATGGTTCTTAGGACCAGGGCTGCTTTTCTACCTAAGGTGGTAACTCCCTTCCATCTAGGACAGTCCATTACCCTACCTACCTTCTATCCTCCCCCTCACCCTTCCAAGGAGGAGGAGAAACTTCACCGCCTGGACCCTAAGAGAGCGGTGAACTTTTATCTTGATAGGACAAGAGACTATCGAGTGGATGACCAGCTCTTTGTTGGATTTGCTGGCTGTAGAAAAGGAAGAGCTGTGCACAAGCGCACACTTTCAAGGTGGATTATACTGTGCATCAAGATCTGCTACTCCCTGGCGGGTAAGGATCCTCCAGAGGGTATAAGAGCTCATTCCACTAGAGCAAAGTCTTCTACATCTGATTTGTCTATGGGTGTACCTGTAGAGGACATTTGCAGAGCAGCGACGTGGGCTTCCCTCCACACTTTCGCAAAGCATTACTGCTCAGATTCTGAAGTGAGGAGGGACGGCCACTTTGCACGTTCTGTCCTCCAGGATTTTCTGGGATAGGAGAGTGGACACCCTACTCCAGGAGTGGGGACTGCTGTGGGACTCTATTCACAAGGTGAGGAATCCACTGACAGATGTATCCATCAGAAGAACAAGTTACTTACTTTCGGTAACGCTTTTTCTGATGGATACAGTATCTGCCTGTGGATTCCTCACATGCCCACTCGCCTCCCCGTTGTCCACTCTTCTATACTTCTATGCTTGCTCAAGATGGCCGCCTGGTAAGAGCTCCAGTCCGGAGCTCCTAGTGCCTGGGATCCCTTTTTTGGAATTATCCCGGACAGCACCCATCTGCGCTGTACAAAAACAAGTAACTGGATCTACAGCAAGTAACAGGTTTTACGGCAAGTAACTGGATTGCAAAACACTCACCAGAAACTGCCGCGGAGCCCTGGACGGTGGGGCGAGCTGGGGAGAGGGCTGCTGCTCGACGCTGGACATAGGAGGAGCTGGAGTCCGGGATCCCTTGGAGGCGTCGTTCGGCTCCTGTGACTGCACCGGTCCGGTGAGGACTCCACCGCTGGCTACGTCTGGAGATCGCCGTGAGGGCTGTGCTGCCCACAGGAGGGCTACTGGCGAGCTGTGACCCGGCCCATCTCCGCCGGAGTTGAGGAGGCTGTGGTGGCTTCGCTGGGGTCCCGCACCGCTTGCCACGTCGGAAGATCGCCGTGAGTGTTGGGCTGCTCACGGGAGGGATGCTGTCGCTCTGTGACTCCGCCCGTCATCGCTGGAGCTGGGGAGAGCGCCCGTGACTGCAACGGACGGACCTGAGGGCGCTACGGGGACCTGGCAGCCCCGAGGAGAGTCTCCACCACGCCACCACCCCTGCAGGCATTGAGGGGTTAGGCTCCGCGGGGCATGACCGGAGCTTGCCAAATCCAGCTCGGCTGGTCTGTCCCCTGCGCCTCTCTGCGTCGACACCTGGGGATGGTCGTGGAGCTGAAAGGACAGGCGGACTGGCGGAGAGCGGGTGAGTCTGGGCTTCCCAGCCTGACTGATCTTCGCGGGCTGTGGTCGGCGTGTCCCGCCCGGCCGGGGGAAGGGGAGCTCGTCCTCCGCCTGCAACCGCCATCGTCCTAGGAGTGGGGGAGAGGGCTTAGGGATATGACACGGCTCTCCCTCACACACCCGGAACACACCGTTCAGCAAGCGTCTGGAGGTGAGCCAGGCAAGGAGGAAGGATCTGCCCTTAATGTCTGCCCTGATCTGCCTGACCCGGTGCAAGCTCACGTTTCTCTTTGGGTCGGGCTGCATGGATGCAATACTTGGGAGCAGTGACGGTCGGTAAGCCTGTCGATCTGGGCACTACTGCAACGGTGTTATGCTAACGCTGGCAAAAAGGTCGTATTTGCCCCGGCGGCTGGGCGTGCAGAGCGCGTGAAGGCTGATTAAGGTATTTACTGTGCCCCAATACTTTTGCTGGATAAGTTACTTATTCTGCCCCACTTATTGATTCATCCTGTAAAAACATACTGTCTTCAAAATGAACACTCTACCCCCGCCTGAACACACGAGGCCCCTCAGCAGCCCCTCGTCAGATAACAAATCAGAGATAAGACTCCCCTTGGTATGCAGGACCCAGAGCCAGCCGGAATTGAATCTGAAACTGCTCTGCTCGGCTATCAAAACAGCAACAACTAAAAGAGGACTAATGTTTACATCCTCCTCACTTGGTGGCCATCTTTAAAACTACTCTTGCTCTCTTTGGCGGCCATCATGGACTAGTCCTTCTGACTAATATTTACTATCGGCACCAAGGTCTCCACTTAGCCCTGTATTTAAATCTATGTGTTCTTAAGTGTCTGTCTTTTACTGCGGTATTTATCACTATTGTATCTTACACTCTATGTAACCTAGAGCTCATGATGTGCTTAGGTATCCGCCTTTTACAGCAGTATTATACTAATACTGGTACCCTACATCTTAGGCAACATACACCCATCTTCACTTTTACTCACTGACAGTGCACTGATTCCTACCTCATATTCCACTGTCGTATTTGTTATTGCTGTAACTTGTTTGCACGTATATTGGACTCAATAATTCATTAATATTTTAGCGCTCTTCGCATACTGTATATGTGGTAAGCTGCTCCTATCTCACCTTTATCCCTATCACTCACTGTTCGCTACCTCATTTAAGTGTTGGTCCTTCGTTGTAAGATACCTCACGATGCTGCACTGATTTTATTACTACCTCATTCACTTCGTCTAGTCATATAAGCTGCACCCAGCCACCTTCTACACCTCGACTACACCACTGTTACCTCGTGCATTCTGATGTGTAAATCTGATTACACCTAAACGGTTCTACCTCTCATATTCTGTACATGGTGTAAGCTGACTACTACCTCGCATATAGGATACATTATGTAAGCTGCACCTACGCACTGTTGTTCTTGATTCACTGACTTCTACCTCCTACTCATTGGTCACTCTCAAGTATCACTCCTCTGCATTGTAACTAGCAGCTGACAGTTTTTGTTGTCGTCCTATCTCCCACACCCAACATCACAGCCGTTCTAAAATGGAGCTCAACGGCACGCACACTTTTAGAATTATCTACCCTCCAACACTCACCAAAAAAGCCACTAAACGTTTTAAACATAACTTCCTGAGATCGCACCCTGAAACACCCTTTGCCGACACCTACTTCTCGCCGGGCAATGGAGCCCTGAATACTGATATCATCTTCCACACCTCACGCAGAGCCCAATGGAGAAAAGCGTTCCTATCCCTACTCACCGTCTCCACCACCAGGAAAACAACTCATGGCCTAACTCTCTCTATCACACCTTCCCACCTCTTCCCTGGCAGGACTACCATTACTATCTACAATAACGGGATTGTCCTAATTCAATCCACAGATAAGAACCTGGAACTACTAGACAACCTGTTCCCCAAGTTCAAAGAACACCTTTCCAAGCTGCGGACCCCCCCCCCAGAACTCCCCCGGCACTACCACCCCTGACGTCGCAGCCCCCACCTACAACACCTACACCCCTAGCACCCCAGTAAATGACCCACCTGCGGTTAACGCCCCACACTCCCCAAGAACAGTCACAAAGGTCCCCACCTCATATACTAGCCGCCCCTCTAACAGGACCCCTCGTACCCCCACTCATACCCCCTCCATCCCTCTCCCCCCTGACATAACAACTCCCACTCACAACACGCCACCATCTGAACACACCATCGTTCGGAGTCTATCCACCCCCTCCTCCCTTCCCCCCCACAGCAGACCCCTCTCCCTCCCCAGCTCCCAGCTCCCTCCCCACTCCCAACCACGAGTCTCTCACATCCATCCCTCTCCCCCCTGACATAACAACTCCCACCCACAACACGTCCCCATCTGAACGCACCATCGCTCGGAGTTTATCCACCCCCTCCTCCCTTCCCCCCCACGGCAGACCCCTCTCCCTCCCCAGCTCCCTCCCCACTCCCACCCACAAATCTCTCACACCTGACACAATAACTCTCACCCACACACCACCATCTGAACACACCGCCATTTGGAGTTCATCCACCCCCCCCTCCCATCCCCCCCACGGCGGACACCACTCCCTCCCCAGCTCCTTCCCCACTCCCACCCAAGACACTCTCACCCTCCCAACAAAAGATACAGAACATACCGCCTCCCTTACCTTAGCATCCCCCTCTCTCCCACCTCCTATTCTCAGCCCCCACTACCCTCCTGTCTCCCCCACTGTCTTCAGCCTTCACTCACTCTTCCACTCACCGACACCGTCTCCCACTGACGTCACTACCTATGCCTCCCACCTACCGCCCACTTCACCTACTTCACCTACACCCCACGCCCACAAAAAGGCCCCCACTTTGCATGCCATCCCACTCTTTAGCACCGCAGAACCCTCCAACAACGCTAGTATATCCACCCCCTCGATACCCTGCCCGCTTTCCAGCTCACTACTCAATGATTCACCGATGGCTCTCACCACAAACCCCATCCCCAATCCACCTCCTGACCAGACCTTATCCACCCTCCAGCAAGTCAAAGAGGATATTCTACAAATCAAAAAAGATGTCCACGCAATCAAAGAGCTACTCTCCTCACAGCCCAGTCTACCTCCCACCATCCCTCTACCCTACAAACGACGCACCCTCCCTACATACCCTCGCCTCCAACGACACCCGCGCTGGCCTACTATCCCTGTTCACATTAACGCCCACCGCCCCCGGCGAGTCCTCAACCCATTGTCGGACCGTGACTTATGCTCTCTACTACGCTCTTATGGCCCAGGTCCGGTAAAACACATCCCCAACTCACACATCCCCATACCCACAATTCCTACAAACCCTCTGAGGCTCCCAACACTCAACAACAGAGGTTCCGTCCCTAACAACCTCAGAAAAGTTCCCCTCACATTAGAAAGCTCGACCACCCTTCACTCTCCCAAACTCAAATGCATCTTACTCAATTGCAGATCGGCCCAGAGACACTCCTCCGACATCGCTGATCTCGTCTCAGCTAGGGATCTGGACCTGGCCATTCTAACGGAAACGTGGCTTACTGAAGCCTCTACCCCGATTATGGACATACTAGTCCCCCCCAATTATCACATCATTAGGCTGGACAGGTCTCCTGGCAAGACGGGCGGGGGAATTGCATGCATTTTTAGGAGCAACCTCTCTGTTACTAAACCCCGCCCCCCCCCCCCCCCCGGCCCCCCCTTCCCCTCCTGTGAACTCCTCTGCCTCGACATCACCAGCGATGGCAAACAAGCATGTGCTTTACATCTCATCTATCACCCGCCTGGTGACAATCTCATATTCACCCAACAACTCATGGACATGATCACTTCCAATGCCGGTCGGCAGACCACCCAAGTCTACCTGGGGGACTTCAATCTCCACTGGAACGATCAGAAAGACACAGTGGTGAATAGTCTCAAAACTTTCCTTAATGCGCTTGACCTCACCCAAATATGCGATAGACCAACACACGACAAAGGCTCGATACTCGATCTCATCATTGCCAAAGAGAACTCAACACAACTGGAGGCGATTCAACCCTGCGACTGGTCTGATCACCACATTATCACCTTCTTTATCAATGAAAAAGTTAAACCTATCTCAGTTCAACCAATCAAAACCAAAACATGGAAAAGGGACTTGAAGAACCTTAACCCCTCTACCCTGACTCCCCACATTGGCAATCTCCTCCTTCCCCCTTCAGGTGCCTCGGATGTTCAATCACTGATGGACCACTACCGTGACTCTATGACGACAGTAGTCAATGAAGTCGCCCCACTGCAACTGAAGAGAGTCTCCACCAAAACTTCTAACCCCTGGTATGATGATAGACTCAATGACGACAGGCGTTCTATGCGAATGGCACAGCGCACCTGGAGATCGGACCCTTCAGCACTACACCTCAAAAGGCTTAAGAACAAGAGAAACGCCTACTTCAGGAAAATAAAGCGCACAAAGGCGGACTTCTTTAGCCGCCAGCTGGACCAAGCAAAAAACAGGCCAAGAAAGCTGTTCGAACTAATCAAGACCCAAACAAAGACTCAACCCCTACAATCAAACAGCACAACAAGCGACACCCCACACTGTGAAGCCTTCTCTGCTTTCTTTAAGCTAAAGACTGACAACATAAGAAATGACCTCATCATGGATGTAAGTCGATTCCCCAACGCCACCAGAATGTCTTACACTCAACCTAAAAACAAGGCATCTTGGCTGCACTTCGATACCTACTCGGAAGAAGCAATACGCAAACTGCTCTGCACCTTGAAGCCCTCTAATCACCTCACTGACCCTCTACCTGCTAATGCTGTAAAAGACTTCATCCCCTTGCTCCTCCCCCTCTGGACCAAAATCATCAACAGCTCCCTGCAACAAGGCCTCATCCCGGACTCCCTCAAGGTGGGGCAAGTCACGCCTATACTCAAGAAACCTACAGCTGATCCGTCTGACCTAAACAATTACCGGCCCATCACCAATATCCCCACCCTGGCCAAACTGCTGGAAAAATGTGTCCAACTACAACTAACTAAACACATTGACCAATTTGACCTCCTCAACCCTCATCAATCAGGCTTCCGAGCGAAACATAGCACAGAAACAGCTATGACACACATAATTGATGACGCCCTCCAAATTCTTGATCGTAATGAGTCCTGCCTCCTCATCCTTCTTGACCTCTCGTCAGCATTTGACACGGTCAAACATGAGAACTTGCTGGAGCTGCTAAGCACTAGAATGGGACTATCGGGAACTGTTCTCAAATGGTTTTCGTCCTTCCTTCACAACCGGTCACAGAAGTTCAAGATCGACAATGTGCTTTCCACACCTGTGCCTGCAGATCTAGGTGTTCCACAAGGATCCTCCCTCTCCCCCACACTGTTCAACCTCATCATGGAACCGCTCGCCACCTTGCTCCAAGCTTCCAATGTCCAATTCCACATGTACGCCGACGACACACAACTCTACCTAAAGCTACAATCCCCGGAAGATATCAAACATCTGAACTCCACGCTTAATAACACTCAATCTTGGCTGGCAGATAATCACCTCAAACTAAATGCTCTGAAAACCGAGTTCCTACTCATCTCACCCCCGGCGAAAATTTCCATCACCCAAACTTGGCTCAATAACCTAACAGCACTCAATGTCCAACCTACCATCGTGGACTCGGCGAAATCCCTAGGCATCACACTCGACGCCAAGCTCAACATGCAGCAGCACGTTAGCAAAGCCACAAAAGCAGCTAATTTCCAAATCAACACATTGAGGAAAATTAAACCTTTCCTCCCTGCCGAAGACTTCCAAACTGCTGTACAATCTCTAGTCATCCCTCGAATAGACTACGGAATTGTGACCCTCAGCGGACTCCCGCTATCCACAACTGCACCCTTAAGAGCCTCCCTGAACGCTGCAGCAAGACTCATTACTGGCTCAAGAAAACATTCGCATATATCCCCAGACTTAAAGTCTCTAAAATGGCTGCCTTTTGAAGCCAGAATACAGCTAAAAATTGCAGTTATGACACACGCGGCCGTGCACCACAATGCACCCAACTATCTCGCTCAAAAGTTGTCTATCTCAGGAGGCTCGAGGTCCAATAGAAGTACAAAAAACCTACTCCTGAAACCGCGTAGATTCCGGAAAGAGAAAACATACAAGCGCTCCTTCTCTGGAATGGCACCCAGGATCTGGAACGCGCTCCCACCTGAAACTAGGCTGATCTCCTCCACTGCACTCTTCAAGAAAGAGGTGAAAACCATCCTTCTGGCCAAGATCTCCTGAACATGAGTGGTACTGTATCAGAGACTCTGCATTGCTTTGTATCACTGTTCACCTTGTCCTCTGGCACCTTACCTCTAACTTGATGTTGTCACTACCAACATATGACACACGTTGATTCACTCTCCAGATGCCCCCACTCAGTGTTCTCGCTTCACTAAGACTGTGGTATAAGCCATCCACACACCCAAGGTGCACCTCTATAGTGGGATCAATGACTTGTACCGTCTTATATTACTTGTTTACCTGATTGTGTATTGATATGTTTTATGTATGTTACTATTATCCCACCATGTTATTGACTACCATACTACTCCCATTATCTCTGTTCACTCCTACTGCCCTTACCCTGTCTTTGTGAAGCGCTCTGATATCTGTAAGGATCTTGTTCGCGCTATATAAAACTTTGAATAAATAAATAAATAAATAAATATACCTGAGTTCATGACATTATTTGAATGTATTTATATATATATATATATATTATTTTTCATACATTGTCTACACACTGTGTGTTATTTTGGATATTATGTACTGTGTACACTGTATATGTATATATCTACTGTCATTGGTCCGTCCGGGTGCCTCGAAGGCACGGAAAAAAGGGCGGAACTGATGTCATCACGCCGACGTAGGCCTAATAAGGAGTCAGTGATGTCAGTCGGAGTCGCGCGCGATGCCGTGCTCCTATGACGTCGTCCACGCCGGCATGCTACAAAACAATTTTCCGAACGTTGCTGACGCAGGGGGATATTCACAAGGTGAGGAATCCACAGGCAGATACGGTATCCACCAGAAAAAGCGTTACCGAAGGTAAGTATCTTGTTCTTCAGGGATGGCAGGGGCTTGGGACCGGTCTGTCAGTCCCAGTTCAATGATGGAGCAAACTATTACTAAGATCCACGACGAGCTTGAGGTTGTTCGGAGGAATGTTCTAGTTTGCTTAATCACTTTACTCAATTAGCGCCTCGTTTAGCTGTTATTACTCCTTCACTGATAATGACTACTCCATGACGAGTGGCTTAAACCCAGCTGGAATCAAGAGTAGTAATGTAAGACTGGATTGAAGTTCATTTGTCACTCCTAATTAGGCCTTAGTTCCTCCGTAAAAGCTCAGAGTGGATCTTCATACATTTCAAAACTTTATGCAAGTGTGTCAATAGCATTTTTTAGCAACACCACAGTTATTTACCAGTGATTCTGCCAAGGTTACATTTGCGCTAAAGATGCTTTGATGTGGGCGAGGCAATTCATATTGAATATGAGTTGGCTTCTATCCAGCCGGACTAATTTCTTGATCCACTTTACCTCTATTTTTGACTTTCTTACTCTGGAACAAGGTATCCAGGATCCAGTGAGTTATGTCAGGCATTTTCCGAAGCTGCCTGGATAGACGAGTCTGCAGCCGCAGCATTTTTAAGTCTCGACTAACACCCCCACACACAAACCCCACCCCCACACACACACACCCCCCACACACACACACCCCCACACACAACCCCCCCCACACAAACCCCCCCACACACACCCCCCCACAGACACACACAACCCCACAAAAACACACAACCCCACACACACACACAACCCCACACACACAACCCCACACACACAACCCCACACACACAACCCCACACACACAACCCCACACACACAACCCCACACACACAACCCCACACACACACACAACCACACACACACAACCCCATACACACACACAACCCCATACACACACACAACCCCATACACACACACAACCCCACACACACACAACCCCACACACACACAACCCCACACACACACAACCCCACACACACACAACCCCACACACACAACCCCACACACAACCCCCCACACACACAACCCCACACACACAACCCCCCACACACACAACCCCACACACACACCCCCACACACACACAACCCCACACACAACCCCCCACACACACAACCCCCCACACACACAACCCCCCACACACACAACCCCACACACACACAACCCCACACACACACAACCCCACACACACACAACCCCACACACACACACACAACCCCACACACAACCCCATACACACACACAACCCCACACATACATACACACCCCTACCCCCCACACACACACCCACAAACACCCCCCCACACACCCCCCCACACACACCCCACACACACCCCACACACACCCCACACACACCCCACACACACCCCACACACACACCCACCCCACACACACCCCACACACACACCCACCCCACACCCCACACACACACCCACCTCACACACACACACACCCCACACCCCACACACACACCCACCCCACACCGACCCCACACCCACCCCCACACACGCACCCCCACACACGCACCCCCACACACGCACCCCCACACACGCACCCCCACACACGCACCCCCACACACGCAACCCCACACACGCAACCACACACACGCAACCACACACACGCAACCACACACACGCAACCACACAACCCCATACACACAACCCCACACACACGCAATCCCACACACACGCAATCCCACACACACGCAATACCACACACACGCAATACCACACACACAACCCCACACACACTGTAGTGTAGTTCCTATATTCCCAATAGGCTCTGCGCATTGGAATAACATAAACAGCAGTTTAGACGTAGGACTGAGGTCATCTCGGTCTCTACTGACTATGTTAGACTTAATTAGGTTTGCCAGCTAGCTCAGAGGTCACTAGAAACTTTCTCGAGTAAACAAGGAGGTGTTAACTTCCCTGAATAGACAAGAAGGGATTAGCTTCTGACAACCGCATAAACATGACAACTTTGCTCCCCCAGAATAAAGAGTATATCTCCAGAGTCGTGTGAAAACAATAGTCAGCTATTTCACTCAGTCAATCGTGCATGCTTAATTTCACCAGGAGTGCAGAGAAATAGAGAGACGGGCGTTTTCAATAAAAGTTGTTATTTATTGAGCAGTCTTCTTTCTCATGCAAGAGAAATGAATTGCCACAATTGCAATACTTATCATAAAGTAAAGTGCGTACAGTAAAAGGAGTATTATGAAATAATACTGTAAAAGCATTGATATGGTTTCTTAGCCATATGATACTTTAAAATGGATAAAATATATACATACATAAAAACATTGACTAACGTACTCAACTGGTGCTTCTAAGATACGCCTACCCCGGTGTACCTGACCTAAGCCTAATACGTGGGAAGGAGTAAGTAAGTTGCAGTTTAAGTTAAGTTGTTTTTTTGCCAAAAATCTGAATCAATAAATCTCTTAAGGATTTAATCAGCTCCGTACCTTGGTTATAGAATGAAGGAGGTCTTGTATCTCTTTCTCAGGACTCGATCTCCCAGCAACCCGCAAGGGTGACTGGAAACACCGGAGCTTGATTTCTCGGCAGGAGAAAATACAGCGTCTCTCTCAGTGCGTCAATGGGAGGGTCGGCTTCCTTCGGCTCTCTCATCAGCTGGGCTTCGGGCAAGTAGATAGCCGCTCTGCTCCAAACCACTGTGTGTTTGCTTAAGGCAATGTTGATATATTTATACCTGAAATGTGCCGTGTTTGACGTAAGGTTGGACATAAGACGTCACTAAGAACTAACAGTTCTTTCTGGACTCCAGGAGTTCTGGTGCAAATCAAAACAAAAGCAGGGGGAATTCCTGGGCTTCTGGAGGCTTGGTTTGTTTAAAGAACACATTGTGCTTTCTAGGAGTCTATGGGAGTAGCCTTGCCGTATTTGGACTGCATTGGCTATGCCTAAATATGGACATGATTCTTATGCCTTTATAAGGATATGTTTTGTTATAACCACAGAAGGGCATGAATCAGGGATATCTAATTAGGGTCCTAGATAGATTCACAGCAACACAACCCCCCACACACACAACTCCACACACACACAACCCCAGACACACAACCCCCCACACTCACACACTCCCACACACCCCAATACACACAACCCCACAAACACAACTCCACACACAAACAAACACAACCCCACACACACAACCCCACACACACAACCCCACACACAACCCCCACAACCCCCCCACCCACACAACCCCCCCACCCACACAACCCCCCCACCTCCCCACCCACACAACCCCCCCACCCCCCCACCCACACAACCCCCCCACCCCCCACCCACACAACCCCCCCACCCCCCCACCCACACAACCCCCCACACACACAACCCCCCACACACACAACCCCCCACACACACAACCCCCCACACACACAACCCCACACACACAACCCCACACACACAACCCCACACACACAACCCCACACACACAACCCCACACACACCCCCACACACAACCCCCCACACACCCCCACCCACACCCCCCCACCCACACACCCCCCACCCACACACCCCCCACCCACACACCCCCCACCCACACACCCCCCACCCACACAATGCCCCACCCACACAACCCCCCCACACACACAACCCCCCACACACACAACCCCACACACAACCCCCCCACCCACACAACCCCCCACACACACAACCCCCCACACACACAACCCCACACACACAACCCCACACACAACCCCCCTCCCCCAACCACACAACGCCCCACCCACACAATGCCCCACCCACACAATGCCCCACCCACGCAACGCCCCACCCACGCAATGCCCCACCCACACAACGCCCCACCCACACAACGCCCCACCCACACAACGCCCCACCCACACAACGCCCCACCCACACAACGCCCCACCCACACAACCCCCCACACACACAACCCCCCTCACACAACCCCCCACACACAACCCCCCACACACTCACAACCCCCCACACACTCACAACCCCACACAGATACAACCCCACACAGATACAACCCCACACAGATACAACCCCACACAGATACAACCCCACACAGATACAACCCCACACAGATACAACCCCACACAGATACAACCACACACACACACACAACCACACACACACACACAACCACACACACACACACAACCACACACACAACCACACACACACACACAACCACACACACAACCACACACACACACACAACCACACACACACAACTACACACACACACAACCACACACACAACCCCACACACAACCCCACACACACCCCCCACCCAACCACCCCCCCCCCACCCAACCCCCCACCCCCCCACCCAACCACACCCCCCACCCACACCCCCCCACCCACACCCCCCCAC
Organism: Lissotriton helveticus; assembly: GCF_964261635.1. Classification (NCBI taxonomy): domain Eukaryota; kingdom Metazoa; phylum Chordata; class Amphibia; order Caudata; family Salamandridae; genus Lissotriton; species Lissotriton helveticus. The sequence goes on from NC_136072.1 coordinate 724,388,950, forward strand.
CCACACCCCCCACCCACACACCCCACCCACACAACGCCCCACACACACAACGCCCCACACACACAACCCCCCACACACACAACCCCCCACACACACAACCCCCCACACACACAACCCCCCACACACTCAACCCCCCACACACTCAACCCCCCACACACAACCCAACCCCACACAGATACAACCCCACACAGATACAACCCCACACAGATACAACCCCACACAGATACAACCCCACACAGATACAACCCCACACAGATACAACCCCACACAGATACAACCCCACACAGATACAACCCCACACAGATACAACCCCACACAGATACAACCCCACACAGATACAACCCCACACAGATACAACCCCACACAGATACAACCCCACACAGATACAACCCCACACAGATACAACCCCACACAGATACAACCCCACACACACACACAACCACACACACACAACCACACACACACAACCACACACACACACACAACCACACACACACACACAACCACACAACCACACACACACACAACCACACACACACACACAACCCCCCACACACACAACCCCCCACACACTCAACCCCCCACACACTCAACCCCCCACACACTCAACCCCCCACACACTCAACCCCCCACACACTCAACCCCCCACACACTCAACCCCCCACACACAACCCAACCCCACACAGATACAACCCCACACAGATACAACCCCACACAGATACAACCCCACACAGATACAACCCCACACAGATACAACCCCACACAGATACAACCCCACACACACACACAACCACACACACACACACAACCACACACACACACACAACCACACACACACACACAACCACACACACACACAACCACACAACCACACACACAAACACACACACACACAACCACACAAACACACACACACACAGCCACACACACACACACACAGCCACACACACAGCCCCACACACAACCACGCACACAACCCCAAACACAACTCCCACACACAACTCCCACACGCAACCACACACGCAACCACACACGCAACCACACACGCAACCACACACACAACCATAACCACACACAACCATCTATCTATCGCCCTCACTCTATCTATCTATTTATCTCCCTCACTCTATCTATCTATCTGACTATATCTATCTATCGCCCTCACTCTATCTATCTATCGCCCTCACTCTATCTATCTATCTATCTATCTAGCTATCTATCTATCTAGCTATCGCCCTCACTCTATCTGTCTATCTATCTATCTATCACCCTCAGTCTATCTATCTATCTATCTATCTCCCTCACTTTATCTATCTATCTATCTGTCGCCCTCACTCTATCTCTATCTATCGCCCTCACTCTATCTATCGCACTCACTCTATCTATCGCATCACCACAGCATCACTCAGCACCACCACAGCATCACTCAGGGGCACCACAGCATCACTGAACGCAACAGCATCACTCATCGCCACCACAACATCACTCAGCGCCACCACAGCATCAATCTGTGCAACCTTTCAACAACAATGTTTCAAGCTTTATTACAAATGTCACAAAAAGATGTTAATCTTTCACTTCTGTTCTTGGATTTTCGTCACAATGAAATACACTGAACATAATCTTCACAAAAGTTATTTACAGAAGTTTAAGCTATTGACATTATAAATTACAATAACTTTTATTTAAATATTAATTATTTAAAAAAACAAAAGCCATTGTTATGTGTAATAGCAATACATCTAAGTCACGTAAATACAACACATATTGCATTACAAATGCTATAGCTGTCCCATAACTATTGGCATTGTAAATGACAAAGCTATTAATTTCGCTATTTTCAAAACTAACACATAAATAAAAAAATTGTCATTTACAATAGCTCAAACTTTCCTAATGCGAGACCTATTGCATTGCAAATGCTTGTTTTAAATAAACTTTAAGTGGCATCTACCAATGGCTATGAAGTCTGGCAGAGAATAGGATGGTTTCATGGTACAAAATGAGTTAGAGCAATTTAGTGAGTGCATCGCTGCTCAAACTTGCAAAACAAACACCAATAGCTGTCAGGAAAAGAAACTGGGAAAATTGAAACAAAAATTTGGACATAATACAACTCTGCTGCACTAATGCAAAAATTATTAGAATGTCTACACACATTTGGAAAAAAAATGCATGAAATCTATTCATAGGCTAAATAATGCTATGTGTAGTCCTTGACAGTATACGTCTATGAAAATAACCTCTTCCCGTTTGTTGAGAAACCTTTGGTTTTAGACGCATTAACATGTCTCTGAGGTTACAACTACTATGCTGCAAAAACAGGTCACTGGAGCTTTTTCAACATGAGTCTGCTTCTGATCACACAGCATCCTGCTGCTGTTCTGACGTTTGACTGCACAAACCATTTTTCAGGTCTTTGCCTTTGTGACCTAGGCAAAGTGAGCTTGGAGATAACATCCTCTTCCTGTTCACCTCTACTCCATTAATTTTGCACCGAAGACCACTACGAGCAAATACTACCCTTATGGAAGTCTCCAGTCAAAAATAATTTGAATAAGAATTGGAAACTTCTTTCACATCTGTCCGATTGGGAAAGAAAAGCGTGAGAAGGCATGCATTTCAGGTAGTGTTTTGTTAAATCAATCTCTTTATTTTAGTCTTAGTTTAGGCACCACAATACACAAACTTGTAAATTTACATCTAGAGCACACCATGGACACAAAACAAGTAAAAATAGCAAAATTCATACACAGTTGTAAAAGAATAAAAAACAATAATGGCTATACGCAGATTCAAAACATACCAGCTAATGTCAAATTCATAAAATGAGTACCCTACAGGGAAGTGACTCATATACTAAAAGGCAATGATCTTACCAACCAAGAAAGCTATCCACCCTATTTTGTTTAAGATGCACATAACATCTTAATTTATATTCTCCATTCTCTAGTCAGCACATGTGTGGCTATATAAAAGGACATCCCCATGAACCAAAAGTTTGACTAATATGCTCTTCTTTGTGAACTATAAGTTCTTGCTTTCAGTGGCTCAGATTAGTATGTTTTAGGAGGCACTTTTGGTGGCAATGTTTGCACTTCTTTTTGCCTTTTCAGAACAGTTGGGCATCTTTCTCTTCCATAAATACATGTAAAGCAATATATCCCACAAATGGGAACTTCTGCAATTCTTCAGCAAAAGGTTGATGTTGCTTTACAGCAGTAATATACCACACAGCAAGTTATAGTTAAATTATTTAGAGCAAACATCCAACCATTGCTACAGGTCTGTGAGTTAATAGGAATAAATGATCCCTTATTTCGCTTTGGTTAAAGATTGAAGTGGTAATATGAGTTTGAGATGTAAATCTGTGATTGAACGCAGTTTGTCAGTCTCAATTGACTTGAATGTGCCCCAGTGCTGTTATACTGCTGTTTTAGCATTTAGTGGAGATTAATAAATGTATGTTTTTGTTTTAGTTTAACCTTGAAAATATCTGCCATCTTCTTGATTAGAAATAGAAACAAAACTAGCGGGAGCATTGATTAACTCAGTGCCTGATTTAGATCTTGGTGGAGAGAAATACTCCATCACAAGCGTGACGAATATCCCTTCCACCATAATATGATCCTATTATATCATCTGGAGATTCCTAACACGGCGGACAGGATATCCGTCACGATTGTGACAGAGTATTCCATCCACCGATATCTATGTAAGGCCCTAAGTGTTTCTAATGCTTATGGTGAGACAGGAGTGATGGTAGAGTGTGAACTGTTCTCATGTCTGTCCTACAAGTCAAATACCTGCATACTGTAGGGTTTTCAAGTAAAATATGAGTTTACTTTTATAGCACACACTTGCTGGCGATCAAAATAAGTTGCTTCTGTGTATAAGGGAGAATTTGGTCCTTATTGTGATGTATTGGACCCTCTCCTAATGGTATTCATGCTATTATTTAATTCCACAACAGTTTCATTTTTATTAAAATAATAATTTGCCATGATACTAGAATCTCCAATTTTCACTATAGTATTTCACTCCCTATTACATCTAACCCCAAGACACAATTTAAATTGAATTTGTAGGAGTTTTTAACACCTTGGCTGCTAGGGAGATTTTTCTGCTGTGCTGAATAATGTGTAAATCCATTGTTCATGACAAGGTCAGCTCGTCATAAGCACACGAGCAGTGTACTGCATGACGAGTTGAGCTCGTCATGAGCATCGAAGGGGTTAATATGTTTAGCTTGACAGCTTTTTTCCTAATTATGCTCAGAAGACATACATGGCTACACATTTCTAGGTTCAATCCCGAAGTACAAGAGCATATTTTAAATGTCCCTTTTGATGGCAAACATATTTTTAGACCAGCAGTAGACACTCACCTAGAAAAAATTAAAAAAAACACTGACACTGCCAAGTCAATGGGTGCTTTACAGACCAAAACACAAAAACAACAGCCCTTTCATAAGTAACAAGGTAGAGGAGCTACAAAAACCTCTACTACAGAAAATACTTCCTATCAGTGCCAACAGCAAGAATGCCATCAGCAGGGGCATGATTACTATCATGGAGGCTACAACAAGAAAGATAAATGCAGAGGAAGAGGCTCACCTAACTAGGGCACACCTACCCCCACAATAAAATAATTAACTCACACTCCCCACCCCTCCCCCGGACCACAAAACACCTGTCGGGAAGGCTACAACAATTCCATCTGTTGTGGAAGAGCATTACAACAGACCAAAGGATATTAGAAATTGTCAAATAAGGATATTGCCTAGAACTACTTTAACAACCAACAAATATTCCACCAACAAAGCAGGTGTTAAATCCACAACATCTAATCCTTCTCAGAGAAGAAGTAAAGACATTACTACAAAAGGGGACCATCGAAGCAGTCCCAGGCAGGTCCCAAAGGACTGTTCTTCGTTTATTTTCTCATAGCAAAGAAAGATGGAACCCTTAGACCCATTCTGGATCTACAGACAGTCAATCGGTACATACTGTCAGAATATTTTCACATGGTCACACGACAAGATGTAATAACACTTCTTCAAAAAGGCAATTTCCTGACTGCATTAGACCTGAAGGACACTTACTTCCACATTCCAATTCTTCCAGCACAAAGAAAATTCCTGAGGTTTGTGGTAAGTGGACGTCATTCTCAATTCAAAGTACTACCCTTTGGAGTAATAACTGTCCCAGGGGTTTTCACAAAGGGCCAGATGTACGACCATTTGGTATTACGACTCGCAAATTACGAAAAATAGCGAGTCGCAATTCCAAATGTACAGCCGTGTCATAGGCACTGTTAGCGATTCCCAGTGGGGTCGCAAAATGCGAGCGTGCATCAATATTCATGAGGCACTCGCATTTTGCGAACCCATTGAGAATGGCTGGCCCTCCCAGGAATGGTGGCATGCTGGGCTCAGCAGAAGACAATGTCTGGGGACTGCTCTTAAATGAAGCAGCTTTTTTTTTTTTTTAAATACAGCCTTTTTCCATAGAGGGAAAACGGGATGCATTAAAAAAAAACAACGTTTTTTTTAATATTTAAGGGCAGGCAGTGGTCCCGGGAACCCCTGCCTGCCCTTAAAAATATTTTCGCATTCATTTGCAAAGGGGAAGGAGTCCCCTGGGGACCCCTTGCTATTTGCGACTGCATTACCACCCACTTGAAGTAGGTGCTAAATTGTGACTGTTTCGCAAAACAATCATACATAGGGCTCAGAGTCGCAATTAGGATGCCCTATAAACGCCCCTTCGTAATTGCGAGTCGCAAACGATATTTATCGAGTCTCAAATAAATTGTGACTCTCTAAATAGTGTTTGTACATGGTCCTGTAGGGTTTTTTTTTAAATTAATTGTATTTATTTATTTGTGTAGTTTTTTTTTTTCTTTTCCAAAAACCTTTATTGCACCTTTAAATTTACACAGCTGTAGGCCTACAACCCTCAGGGCCGGCCGCCATCACATTCTTGCCGTCAACATGCGGTGAAATCAGACTGGGATCTGCACGATATTTTATGCACCGCCACTTAACTGCATCGAATAAAAGGTACAGTACAGTCAATATTCTGCCTATTAGTACATGTTCTTGGTTTTCTATTTTTTAAACAACAACAAAACAAAGAAACACGAGGAATCACATTATGGTCAAGCATTGTGTCTAATCAGTCGCATCAACTAAGTGCAGAGGCTGCTCCCCAGAGTCCCCACCCCCTGGTTCTTCCAACCCCCCATTAAGGCCTGCTCGTGGGAGTGGTCAGGCTCCCTCGAACGCCGTTCCCCAGGTTCCCTTCTTATCTAACCCTCGAGCCTATCCTATAGTATCTCGGGGTCCTGTAGGGTTTTTGATGCGCAAACGGGTCGTACATCTGGCCCAGTCGTAATAGTAGTAGCTAAATTAAGAAGAGAAAATATTCATGTTTTTACCTATTTCGACGACTGACTGATCAAGAGTCCAGGCAAATTCAAATGTCTATCAGACACTCAAAAGACAATAAGTCTACTGCATCAATTTGGTTTCTCTATAAATGTGACAGTCACTTCTCAACCATCCAAAAATTCATCCTTGTCTGGGGTCAATTCTCAATACCACCTCAGGGACAACTTCCCCAATCCCCAAAGTGTTCTGACTCTCCAGAACCAACTGTATATTTTTCACCCACATCATCACCTAGGAGTAAAAACAATCATGAAAGTGCTAGGGATGATGGCATCTTGCATAGCAATAGTGCCTGATACTCGGCTACACAAGAGAGCCCTCCAGGAGTGTTTTGCATCTCAATGGTGACAAGAGGGAGAACATGTGGAAGATCTGGTGTTGCTTTCTCCCAATGTTCATCAGGCTTTATTATGGTGGAACACTCAAAACATTTTAGCAGGGAGAGCCTTCAAGGATCCAATCCCGCAAAAAACAATCACAACCAATGCATCACTTCTGGGATGGGGAGCTCATATGAAGTGGAAAAGCGTTATCCCACCGGGTAATGACCCCGGTTGCAGACCTTCCCTCCCAAGGGGGGGTTAGCTCAATTTAGTTCAACAGGTAAACAGTTGGTTGAAACCAAATTGATGTTTTATTCTACAACATTGTAGAGAATAAACTTTGAACGTTTCCCAAAACATGTGTCGTAGTAGACATGGGTGCGTTAAAATATTGCAAACCCAATGGGTCAATTAGTACAAACCCACATACAAATCCGAGCTCTCAAAAATTCACTTAAACAGTAGTTTTGTGTTGATAGTCCATTTTAATTCAAAATCTTCAGCTCAGGCTCCAATAGTAATCCAAGTCTTGATATTACTTTTGTAGTAATTGAGATAATCTGTGTTCAAACTGGTAGATAATCCAGTACAATTGTTCAGAGCAACAAGCTATTGGTTACACAGCTTGGAGACAACAAGCCAACACCTGTTTTGTCGAAAGGTTGTTAAGACTGCGACTTCCTCAGGGCTGTTCGAAGCAGAATATGTGGAGTCATCCACATGATCACGATCCAATCCGTCAGGCACTGTAATGCCTAAGTCCAGTCAAAACCTAAAGGTGTAAGGTAATTTATCCTAGAACATCCGAATCTCACGGGAGAGTACTCTGCGTATTTGAGTAGCGTGGACCCTCTTTTTTGTTCTGTTGAACACTTGGGCTAAACCCGTTTCAATTGCCTCAGTGGAACGGTTAATATCTCATAGGCACCATCCTTGCCCCTAGAGACCCGCCCTGCTCTGCCTTTCATGTCAGCCTACTCCGCACAGATTTGTAGTTCACGCTGCTACAGCCTCCCCCAACATGGGCGCGCCATGCCCGACATCCCACAGGACAGCGAGTATAAATGTCTGGATTCTTTTGATCGATATATCTTCTCTGCTACCAGCTCCGCCTTACAGTCCCTTAATATGGCTTGTGTTTTGGACCGTTTTTCCCATGTGCTGTGGGCTTCGGTCTCACGACTTCTTCCCTCCATCCTTGATGTCTCTTAGGACACTCATTCTCAGCTGATCCAGGAAAGCTGTCAAGCGACTACATTACTGATTAGTTGTGGCATGGATACCACAGATTCTGTCGGACGGGCCATGGCTGTTCTGAGGCTGTTCAGTCTGCCTTGCTGGACATGCCTTTTGATGGTCAGTATCTGTTTGGCTCTCAAGCTGACTCCTCTTTACGACATTTTCGGGATAGTCAAGAGTGGAGCGAAACCTTACTACCTTATTGCCATGCTGTTGTCTTCTTACCCCTGTACTCAGTTGGGCTGGGAATGGTCTCCTGCATTCCCTTCTATGTGGACTGTTATAGGGCTGTGCCAGTTGGCTTCTTCTTTTCAATTGTCCCTCCACGTGCCGTCCATGTGGTGCCCTGCCAAGCTGGGTATTTTCTTTCTACATTCTACCCTCTCGATGACAGGTTGTGGTCTCTGGTTGTTCTCTGGGATGCTTCTTAATTTCTGACCTTGTTGGAGTCTACGCCAATGGCTGCATGGTTTTCTTTTCTTTCTACACAGGTTCTGAGTGGGATGTTTTCATGGTATTGTGCAGGTGTACCATTGCCTTGCAGGTATTCCTCAATATATTTTCGATGCTATTGTACCCCTTATAGGGGAGTCCTCATGCTGTGCTTAGTACACTGGTGCAGGTCAGCAAATGGTGCATGGGGGTTATTTGTCTCAGTTATTGAGTGTTTTTCTGCACTGGCTAGGGGATTCTTCCCTTCCATTCTGTTGGTGCCCTTCATTCCTAGCAGATGCAAGGGAAGGGGCATGGTTCTTGATCTTGATCTTCTGCCTTCTGCCCTTTTTTGGCAGTATGTCATGAATGTTCCTCTTCCGTTCTTCTCAGACATGGGTTCCTTGCCCATCTATTCTGGGTTGGATCGTACGGAGGTTTGTGATTCCCTAGGGGAAATTTCCTCCACTTCACGGTTGTGTTCTCACCCCTTGGAGGCTCGTCTCCCTTGTACTAAACGGCTACCAAGTATGATCTTGAGTGACATCAGGATCCTCACCCATGTTCTTCCCTGGCTTATTGGCTGGGCACAGGTTGTCCCGTGCATTGGAGAACTTTTCTTTGCTCCTGGCCTTCCTGCTTCCTAGACTGTGGGTGCTGCTTTGCTATCTGTTCCTTCTTTTCTATACACTGGCCCTTTGGTTGGGCTTTCATTTCTGCCATTGGTCTTCCAATACTAATTTCTTTTACACTGTGGCCTGGTTGCCTGCATAGGCCTCCCAGGTGTTGGCCGCGTCCACCTCGATCCCTTTTTCTATCCCCCCATTGTGGTCTATATTTCTCTATTCTAGTGGGGTTGTTTCTCCCTTACACTTTTCTTTTCAATTGTCTCTTGACTGCCTAATTGTGTTGTTTGCTTTTCTTGTGTGTGTACCTCTCCTTTAGATGGAGCCATGTGGCGGTTTCCAGTTTGTCGTTGTCTCGCCTTCATCTCATTGCCGCTATTGTGGTCGTTGTATGTACCCTTCTTGGGCACTTATTATTGTGCAGCGTACATTTTGTATGTTTTTGTTCATACATATCATATATGCATACCTCTCTATTTATGTGTTTTATACCTTATTTTCTTCTATGCTGCATTATCCCAGAAAGACTCCTCTTTCAAAGTGTTTCCTCTGCCTAACTTGGTATATGGCCATGATTGTTGCTATTGCTTGAGATGCCTTATCGGCTATTGGTTTGAGCCCTCTGCATTTCCTACTTCTATGGCTGGGAACTTGGGCCAGTAGTTTTAGTTGTTGTTCTTAGAGTTCCGCCTTGGTCTCCTGGACCAGTTGCCCTCTGAGGGGTGTTGTAGTGCTATGTTTATATGGAGTGTTCTTCCCTCTTGTCTTGTTCTTCTGCCATGCATTTTTTCCCATGTCTTTGCACAGCTGTAGATTTGGTACTGCATGGGGTTCTCCCTGAGTTTTCTGGTGGAATGTTTGCTTCCACCCCTCCCTTCCTGGCAAGTGGTCTGTCTATTTCTTATGCAGAGCGGCTAGCGTAGTCGGAGATACTTCTTGGAATCAGTTTGCGGACCGTCCTCCGGGATGGTATTGCTTGGGTATCTATTCTAAGGTAAGGAATCTTAGGCTAGAAGTCTCTATCAGATGTATAGGGTACTTACCTTCGGTAACACCTTGTCTGTTAGCGACTAGATCTGAAAGAAACACGTTAGTGATAGATTCCTTACCTTAGAATTACCCTCAGGCATCAGACTAGATCCAGAAAGTTTTCGTCAGCAGTACCCCTGTGCCTCGTTAGGCATTGTCGTGCGGCACCGCGTACGTCGTTGGGGTCGTAGTCGCCAAGGTGACGTCGCTGGAGCTCTTTAGACGCGCCCATGCTTGCTGATGTCATTTCATTCTTGTTCCGCCCCAGCAAGCGCAGATCCGGGGAGAACGGTACCACTAGTCAATTTTTGACTGAGTTATTTTTGGGACTTTTGTCTGTTTTTGAGTCTTTGACTACTGGTGTATAGGAAGGCCCGGTTTTAAGTCTTGCGTGGCTTGTCCCTGGACGATGTCGGTGACGGACCCGCACCTTGAGTGTCTCTACTGCCTGGGGCACGACCACGACTCAGAGTTGTGCCCGAATGCCGGGCCCTGGCTCCGAAGACTTTACGGGAGCGGTCCAGAAAGTTGCTGGATTTGGCTCCGCGCCGTTCAGGTCCTGGTCCCGTGGGAGGTCGAGGGACCGGTCGCAGAGCCACCGTCACCATCGTTCGACTGTGTCTTCACACTCGAAGTCCGGTAAGGCGAAGCACAAAAAGTCGAAGAAGCATAGTCGCTCTTCGCCTTCCCCTCGCCTATCGCGCGACATGGTTGAGGGTCCGCGTGGTGCCACTCCCGCGGCACTGGTGGAGCCTATGCAGTTGCAGACGGCCTACCCGCCCTTCCCGGGTCCGTCAGAGACTCCGGCCCAGCTACAGCATTTCCAGTCAGACATGGCCCGCCTTTTTGGCCCATCGGGCCCCGCTGGCATGCCTCTGGGCCCCGCGGGTCCTACTGGGGGTCCTGGCTCCTTTTTGTCACCGGCTCCTGCCCCAAAGTCGTTGACGACTCGGGTCTCGACACCTAGAGACCCCTATGGATACATGCATGGATCCCAGCCGATGTCGGTTGGCCTCGTACGACCTCCACTGACATCAACATTGACGGCACCGCCCCCAGCTTCCACCATGATGTGGAGACGGCGTAGGATCGGTGTCGATCGATGCCGATCCCAACAGGGAATTTCTATCCCTTTCTCCATCCACCTCCCTCTTCTCCGCCTGCACGGCAGGTTGAGGAAGACGGGGGGACTGGGAGGGGTCTGAGGACTCTCTCGCAGTCAGTGCGAGTTAGACCCGGACTGGGGAGAGGATTTGGAGAATGCAGGTGACCAGAATTTTACTTCAGAACCTGGCACACTGTCTCCTTCTACCGTGGCCACGGAGGTGGGTAGTACATATTCTGTGCTGTGTAGGGCCGCTGAGGCTCTCCACCTCGAGCTCCCTAGGGTGGCCGTCAGGACGACCTCCTGACGGAAGTACTTCGGCCGACGTCTTCCTCTACGGAACCGCTGCTGCCCTTTAATGATGCACTTTCTGACGTTCTTTTGGGCACCTGGTCCAGGCCCAACACAGGGGCTCCTGTGGATAATAACGTGGCCGGACGCCATCGCCAGGACCCAGGAGACCCCATTTTCCTCACCCAACACCCTACCCCTGAGAGCTTGGTTGGCCAGGCTTCTGCGTCCCCAAGCGCTTTCCCTACTGCACCACTGGACAGGGAATCCAAAAAACTGGAACAGTTTGGGAAGAAAATGTTTACTTCCGCCAGTTCAGGCCTGCGGTCTGTGAACACCGCATGCCTCTGGTTCCCATTCTGTGTGGGACACAGTTGCGCAGGTGCTGCCTCAGTGTCCGGAGGAGTTCCGACAGATTGCAGGAAAACACTAGTCCAATCACTATTGATGAGTAGGTTGGACTACGGTAATTCACTGTTTGTGGGAATGGCAGACTACCTCTTTTCCAAATTGCAGAGGGTTCAGAATGCCGCTGCCAAAGCCATCTGTAATAAAAGAAAATACGACTCAGCCAAAAACTGCATGCGTGAGCTCCATTGGCTGCCAATGCGACAACGAGCCATTTTCAAACTGTTGTGTATTTCACACAAAGTACTCCACGATACAGGCCCCATCATCCTACATGACATGATCAGATTTCATAAACCCTCTAGAAACCTACGATCTATGACGTCAGGAAGAGCATCCATCACCCGAGCTCGGACTGTCAGGATGGGAGAGCGGGCCTTCTCTCACATTGCCGCAACAAAGTGGAACGAGTTACCCCCTAAACTCAGAACAACTGACTGCTTCCTTTCATTTAGGAAACAACTAAAAACATTCCTCTTCCCCAGGCCAGATCAATAATTCTTAATTAGTGCTGCCGTTAAATCACTTGCAACCTTTCCTCAGCGCCGTGATGTCCTTTTAGGATGAATGTTAGCGCTTTACAAATAAAATAAATACAAAATACAAATACAAGGTCCGGACGGTGCTCTCCCAAGATATTGTTGAGGGGAGAGATACAGCCAGGTTCACTATTCGTTGTAGCCTTGACACCGCCGACTCGCTGGGCAGAGGGTTTTCCATGACAGGGGCGCTATGACGCCACGCCTGGCTGAGGACGACTGGCTTTTCCGGGGATGTCCAGAACACTCTGATGGACATGCCCTTTGATGGCACTCGCCTTTTTGGTGACAAGGCAGATAGTGCGTTGGAGCATTTTAAGGACTAACGGGATACGGCGAAGTCCATATGGCCTTTCGGCCACGCACACTCTTTCTGCTTCTGCTTTTCGCTCCTTTCGTGGCCAAGGAAGGGGCGCCCAAACACGTTCATTTCAGAGCCACAGGCCTGCGCAGCAACAGTCTCAGCGCAGTCGCGGACGTGGGACCAGCATATCTGGGTCGCGGGGCCAGCGGGCGGGTAAGTCCACCACCTTCCCTGCTGCCCCCACCTCCAAACCTTCCTAGTCCGGTGTTTCAGGCCCACCAAACACCAGTGGGTGGCAAGATTCGGCATCACCTCCCCGACTGGCGCACCACCATTTCGGACAGGTGGGTTCTGCAGATAGTCCAATGGGGCTACTCCCTCCCCTTCGAGACTACCCCTCCAGCCATGCCACACCACCTCAGTCCCACCGCATGTTGGGAGATCACTTGGCACTTCTCCAGCAGAAAGCTGCGGTCCCTGGCCCTCTTGGCTAAGGGGGCCATCGAGCGCGTTCCGACGACAGAAGTAGGTTGTGGTTGTTACTCCCACTACAAGGACAAGGGCCTGCGTCCTATCTTAGACCTTCGGAACGTCAATCACTTCCTCTGGAAGGAGAAGTTCAAGATGCTCACACTTGCTCAGGTCTTCTCTGCCCTAGACCCGCAAGAGTGGATGGTAGCATTGGACTTGCAGGACGCTTATTTTCATATTCCCGTCCTGCCGGCCCACCGGCGTTACCTGCGGTTCAGGGTGAGCCACGAGCACTTTCAGTTCACCATGCTCCCTTTTGGCCTTACCAGTGCCCCTCTGGTGTTCATGAAAGTGATGGCGGTGGTCTTGGCTCATCTGCGCAGATCAGGGGTTTCAGTCTTCCCCTATCTCGACGACTGGTTGTTGAAGGCGGGCTCGCCCCAGGCAGTCGTCTCCCACCTCCAGACTGTGGCCGACCTTCTGCATTTGCTGGGGTTTTCCATCAACGTGCCGAAGTCGCACCTGCTTCCATCTCAGAAGCTCCTCTTCATTGGAGCAGTTCTGGACATGGTGCAGTTTTGGGTTTATCCTCACGAACAGGGAGTCTGAGACATTCGGGCTATGATTCTGATCTTTCGGCCTTTGTCCTGGGTTTCGGTCAGGATAACCCTGAGGTTGCTGGGCCTCATGGCCTCCTGCATCCTGCAGACCAATCATGCCATATGTGGGCTCTGCAGTGGGACCTGAAGTTCCAGTGGGCGCAGCATCAAGGGGACCTGTCTGAGTATGTCCAGATCTCGGAGGGCACTGAACTACAGTTGCAGTGGTGGCTCACGAACCAGCATTGGGTCAGCTGCAGATCACTCTCTCTTCCCCAACTGAGCACACAGTGGTGATAGATGTGTCCCTTCTGGGATGGGGTGGCCACATGAGAGAGGAGGAGATCAGAGGCCTCTGGTCTCTGGCGATCCTACTTGCACTGAAAGCATTCCTTCCCTCTGTCAAACGGAGAGTAGTTCAGGTGTTCACAGACAACACCACCGCCATGTGGTATTGCAACAAGCAAGGCGGGGTGGGGTCATGGACCGTATGTCAGGAGGCGCTGCGTCTCTGGACATGGCTGGAACGTCAAGGCATTTCCTTGACGGTTCAACACTTGGCAGGTTCTTTAAACGCCAGGGCGGATGAACTCAGCCGCAGGTGCATGATTGATCACGAATGGCGTCTTCACTCTGAGGTGGCGCAAGGTGTCTTTCAACAGTGGGTAGAACCTTGGTTAGATCTATTCGCCACCGAAGAGAACGCACAAGTCATCACTTCTGCACGTTGGAATTTTCAAAGTGGCACTCGCTCAGAGATGCTTTTCGTCACGGGTGGAGCTGCGGTCTATTGTATGCTTCTCCGCCAATACCCCTTCTACCCAGAGTGCTGAAGATCAGGCACGACTGGGCCAAAGTAATTCTTGTGACTCCGGACTGGGCTTGAAGAGTTTTGTACCCCGAGCTACTCAGTATGAGCGGGACGGTTCTCCAACCAAACCAGTCCTGCCGCCACCTACATGCGTGGAGATTGAGCGGCGACAGTTTATTCCATTTGACTTGCCTCCTGAAGTCTGTGATATCATTCTGGCAGCCAGGCAACCCTCCACTAAATCGCTATACGCCTGCAGGTGGAACAAATTTGTGTAATGGTGCACAGCAAAGGCTGTGGATCCCCTTTCGGCCCCTCTTTCAGAAGTATTTTTGTTCCTTCTTTCTTTGGCCTGGCAGGGCTCTGCTCTGGGCTCTATTAAGGTGTACCTTTCTGAAATTTCAGCCTTTCTCAGGCTCCCTGATCAGCCGTCTCTTTTCAAGTCTTCTGTTGTAAATAGATTTCTCAAAGGCATTACTCAACTTTTGCCTCCTATTCTGTTTGTGATGCAGCAGTTGGACTTGAATCTGGTTATTACTTATTTGATGTGCACTCCTTTTGAGCCGCTTCATAACTGTCGTCTTTGTTTATTAACTTTGAAGACTGCTTTCCTGGTTGCCATACCTCTGCAAAGCACATGAGTGAGAAAGTTAATCCAGACACGGTTGTGCTTCGCACTCATCCTTGATTCTTGCCAAATGTTGTTACTGCCTTCCACATCTGGCAAACTATCACCTTGCCCACTTTCGTTCCGCCTCCGCACCCTTCCAGAGAGGAAGAGAGGCTCCACCGTCTGGACCCAAAACGTGCACTCTCATTTTACCTGAAACGCACACAACAGTTCCGGGTGGATGACCAGCTCTTTGTTGGCTACGTGGGCGTCAAGAAAGGCCAGGCTGTACACGATGACTATCTCCCTCTGGGTCGTCTTGTCTATCAAAGCTGGTTATTCTCTGGCTAAAAAGGAATGTCCGGTGGGGTTGCGCGCCCATTCTACCAGGGTGACAGCAGCCACTACTGCATTGGGACGTATGTCACCCTGCAAGACATCTGTCAGGCGGCCAAGTGGGCCTCGCTGCACACATTTACTAAGCATTATTACCTTGACAGTCAAGTCTGGAGAGACAGCTTCTTTGGCCGTTCTGTTCTCCATGACTTTCTGGTGTGATCTTTGTTCGCAGACCCACCACTGCTTTTTGCTGGGGTATTCTATTCTAAGGTAAGGAATCTATCACTAACGTGTTTCTTTCAGATGAACAAGTTACTTACCTTCGGTAACAATATATCTGTAAGAAATATTAGTTAGTGATCGATTCCTTACCGCCACACCCATCCTCCCCGTTCTGCGAACTGATTACTAGGGTTAAGGTCATCCCTTTCAGGGCCCTAGTTTCAATGCACCAGTGATCAGTATCTTGCATGGCTATGTGTTCCTGGCGCGGAAAGTCGTGTACAGAACTAACGTCATCACGCGTGGGAGCGTCTAAGTAGCTCAAGTGACGTCATCTCGGCGACTACGACGCCAACGAAGTTCATGGAGCCGCACGACGACGCCTACCGGGCGCAGTGGTACTGCTGGCGAAAACTTTCCGGATCCAGTCTGATGCCTGTGGGTAATTCTAAGGTAAAGTACTATAAAGTTTATTTGGCCCGTGCACTGCCAAATTGAGTTCAATAAAATGTTATTCAAGTTCAGATAGGTGCTCCTAAGGTGTCGCCCTCCACCATTGGGCGAGTAACATCAAATGAGAAAGAAGTGTGATCAGTTGGAAACTGATGACATCCCTTAGGGCACACTGGTTAGTGGTGTAATCCTCCTCTGTTGTTCAAAAAGTAAACATGAAAAGTTTTGAAGATTTTATTGTCTTCTTGTCAAATGCAATCAAATTGTATCCATTAACAATAAAGTTTTTCTTGAAATAACGTATTCAATCCCATTTTATAAGTATGCATAGTCAAATCCAGCTCCAATGCATTTCGGGCAACCACCCTTCGTCGGGGAGCATCTAAACAAAAATGACATATGTTGTACTATGTATAATGTTAAATGTCACACGTAAAAGATCAAAAAATAACTAGTGGAAAAGTCGCCTTTACCCAACCGCAGTGAAAATTCAAAGAAAACGATGTGGCTATGAAAGATGGTGTAGTTACCGAATTCGATGGCGGTGACTAAAAGTGAATGGTTCATAACAATGGGGTTTACCTAATATGAACAAGGTAACTGAAACGCTACTAGTAACTCTTTAGGGAGATATCATGACAATGATCCAAGCGACAATAAACGGAAAGCTAAAAACTGAATTAGCAAAGAATGGAAACATTAGTTAAAGCGGCTCGTCACGGCTAAGTGAGACAAGCGGCCGTAATTGTGCAAGAAATCTAGCAAGTCAACGTTTACTTACACGTCTGTTAACAAGGTTAGTACACGATCGACGTGGTCCTTAGGCTCGCGGAAGTGTTTAGACAAACGTGGGAGTTCCCTAACAGCTTTCATAAGAGAAACCAAGGAGTGTCTCGGTCACGTGGGTAAAACGGTGTGGTTATAGAAATAGGACTCAGTAGGGTAACGGAAGTGGTCAACAATAATATACAATGCGATCAAATGATACTTAAACATGATTCACAACGTAATGGCAAAGGAAAAAATAGTAATGATAAAAAATAAAGGGATAATAAATGAATTCTAAGGTAAGGAATCTATCACTAACTAATGTTACCGAAGGTAAGTAACTTATTCATCTCTGCCGACACACCTATCCTCTCTGCTTTCCGCTCTGTGAACTGATTCTCCTTTTTTTCTAGATCCCTTCTGCGCACCTTTTGTACTTTTTGTTGATGTAAAAATAAAAAAAAACGATAATATAAGACACGTCAAATGGCCAATAATACTTAAAATAAGCGTATTTTAAAAAAGAGGATTCTTTTTGGGCACACTGTTTCCATCGCAGTTTCTATACGTGGCTCCGTGTTTTAGCACGGAAAGTAGTTGTGGACGAACCTGACGTCAGCATGCCAGTGGAGGGCTTGTATGAACTGTGACAAAGTCACATCCGGTGGACGACGTCGTTATGGAGTCGCTTGACACCCTCTACCGATGCGAAGAGGTACTGCTGAAGAAACATTTCTGGATCTAGTCTGTCATCTGGGGATAATTCTAAGGCAAGGACTCTGCGGCTAGATCTAGTCTCTACCAGATAAGGTGTTACTGAAGGTAAGTAACTTATGCATTAAACCCTTGACAACAGCTTTGATTTGGATTGAAAAGGATATTGTGACATCAAACGCCATGTTATTTGTGAACGTATATACTTGACTTCCCTTGTTTAGATGCCATATAATTGGGATGCGTTTTGGCTCAGTTTCACCAATTACCAGATCCCAGTTTTGGTACTGTTCAAATAAAGGACAGTTTCATTTTTTCAGTGTAACATATTTTAAAGTTGTAGTGGGATTTTACTCTGTTCTTCCTGGGATTTATCCAGTGGGATGAGCATTTTGGAGTCATCAACATATATTTAAAATTAAATGTGTGTTATCTGAGGACCTGAACTGCGGGGCTTCCTAAAGCAAACATGCAGTCTGGTACCAAGGTTCTTGAGAATCCTTTGTGGCATAATTATTAAAGTGTGAATTAAATAGCTGTGTGCCAATAGGCTGGGCTGCTTTCCTTTTCTCATTATTGTCTTTTTTTTCTTCTTTGTTTTGACAGGTATTTATTATTTCATTGATTGGGGACATCAAGTTCCAGCATTTTAATCCTGTACTTGAAACATATATTAATAAGCACTTCAGCGCCACCTTGGCATATATGTGAGTATGGCACATTAATTTGGAAATTCTCCCTTTACACTAGGTGTAGGAAGCATTTCTCTTTCCAGCCACCACTGGGTCATGTGAAGCTGTATGTTTATAACTAATATCTTTGACAAATTTAGAAATACTATTCGCATTCTAACAATGTTGTTCTTTCTCTTATTTATTGGATGTACAATGTTTATTGGAATTTGAATAAATGATTTCTGCAAACGTATGTATTCAATGGCACGTTTGGATGTAGATACACATTCCCTGCATACTCATGCCATCAAGTGTTGGGCTCGGAGTTGTGCAACTTAAGTCACAGGTAGAATGACTCCTCCTCTCGGTGATACTGCGCATGGGCATTGACTCCTTTGTTAGATTATTTTCTCTCCACCTTCGAGCTCGGATGTGTGTGAGTCTTCATTCCTATCCTGTCTTCGATGGTATAGTTATCTCGATTGAAAAGTTCATTGGTTCATACACCAACCAATCGCCCCTCGGGGTGCTGCCCTGTCTCAGACCTACCATTCCACATGCACCGTCCGTTCTGACGATGTGTTCCAGATGGACAACTTTTTGATTTTGCCCGCAGTGCCACGCCAAATATCCACATACTGAGCAATATCTGATGTGCAATCTTTGCTTTTCGCCCGATCACCGTGAGGCAGACTGCAACGCTTGCAAGTCTTTCTAGTTGAAAAAGACTCTCCGTGATTGAAGGGTGCGTCAGCTAGAAATGTCTCGTCATACTGAAGACGACACTCTCAATACTTTCGGGGAGGAGCATGCCCAGGAAGAGCATGCTGCAGAGGAGGAAGACGACGTTTTCTCCATCAAGGAAATTTCCGGCTCTGATGTGGAGGAGGAATTGGAGTACACCCTGCCCCTCGGGCAGCACATGAGTACTTTCGGCCAAGACTGTGCTCGATCCACCTAAAAAGACTTCTAAACCCTCACCCTTGCCATTATTAGAGGTCGCTGGATCGCCACTGACACCTGGCCATTGTCATATTTGAAAAAAGATTTCGGACGCCCCGCCTTCCAGCCAGGCACCGAAAAGTTCCACCAAGGTTAAATACTCAGTTTTGACCTCCTCGGACCAAGCACAATCCTCTGTCTCACCCCCACATTTGGGACCGAATCGTTAATCAACCACAAATCCCTCGGTGCCAACCTAAAAACATTCTTTATCTTCCAAAGACTCGATTCCAAAAACATCTGACTCGAAAACCTCAAAGCTGTCTTCCGTTTCCTTGTCTCCTGTCAGCAATTTCCTTGAAAACATGGACATTAAACAAAGAAAGATCCATATTCAAGAAGGCACTGTGTGAATATTTGCTTCTAACCTCACCTAAATGGCAGTTGGCTTTTGAGGATGCATTGGATTTGACTGTACCTCTCAAAAGGGGGACAAAGGATACCAGCCCTACTCATCATCTTGCACCACCACCACCCTCCTCCAGATCCCCTACCATCATCACCATGAACCCTACAATCATTAACACCTCCACCAGCCCCTCCTTCTTCTTCTAATCTCCACATCATGACCACCTCGAGGCTGCGCCTCCAGGGTCACCAATAAATAAATGAATAAAACAGGATACCCATTAGGGGATCCTGATCCATGGGACACATATTATACAGATGCCAGCATTCCCAATGGCCCAGAGCTTTAGCCAGCCTACCCTTCCCCTCCTGAAGATGCTAGTGCTTACCAGCAAGTTATTGCTAGGACAAGCTGGGATTGAGCTACACAAGGAGTCTTTAGAGGATGGCTTCCTTTTTGTTACTCTTTCATCTACCTACAAAGACACAGTTTCTGCCCATGCTTCCTGTACCAGTACGTGCCTGTGTTATTACTCCATGGGTTGATAAAGAGTACAAGGCGTCTTCCTCATATCCTCTTTTTATACGTAGTCGGGTACCACCAGACTCTATAGCTACTACCACAGTTCTTAAGAGAGCCAACCGTCAGGCAACTGGGGAATACACCACCTCCTGAAAAGGAGAGCAAGCATATTTATACTGCAGCAAAAGAGTAGTGACCCAGGCTAATAGTCACTGGTGCATTGCCAACTCCCAAGCATTATTCCACGTTATGATAGCACCCATTGGGATGAAATGGAAGAGCTGCTACAGGAACTCCCTGAAGAACATCGTAAGAGAGGGCAACAAATTGTGTCAGAGACCAGGCCATTGCCAACAATTAAATTAGCTGTGCATTAGATGCAGCAGATACAGCTGCAAGGGTTATCAATACCAGTGTGCTCCTTGGGAGATATAATAATAATAATAATACAGAAGCTTATTAAGCGCTAACAGCTACCTCTGGGGAGGTGTCCCGGCGCTAGCGAGTCCTACAACAAGGGTGAGTAAGTAGACAGGAGGGAGAAGGATTATTGCATAAAAAGCCAGGTTTTTAGGAGTTTCCTAAAGCTGGCTTCTGACGTGGCGGATTGGATGGCAGGGGGCAGAGTATTCCAAAGTTTCGCCGTGCCGGCTGAGAAGGACCTGCCTCCAAGTCTAGCTTTCCTCACGCGTGGTACAATTAGCTTGAGCAGGGAGTTTGAGCGCAGCTCTCGTTTTTGGTGGTAGCGGGGGAGTCGGAGTTTTAGATACTTGGGGCATGATCCTTTTAGCGCTCTGAAAGCCAGGGTAAGCACTTTGAACTTAATTCTGCTAGCCACTGGCAGCCAGTGCAGCTCGTGCAGATGCGGAGAGATGTGCTGCCTAAAAGGGACCCGTTTTATCAATCTCGCAGCCGCGTTCTGCACGATCTGTAAGCGTTGCACCGCATATTTAGGTAGACCAAGATAGAGGCCATTAGAATAATCAAGTCGAGATGTGATTGTTGCGTGAATCACCGTTTTTCGACACTCGACTGGTAGCAGAGGCAGAATTTTCCGCAAATTTTTGAGTTTATGCAGGCAGCCAGCGGTAAGCTGTTGTATGTGCGGCAGGAACGACAAGTTCTCATCCCATTTTACTCCTAGATTTTTAGCTTGGGTGCTGGGAGATGGGGCAGGGCCCATTTCCGTTGGCCACCATAAATCCGGAGGGGGATGTTTGAGATTTCCGAAGAATAACACCTCCGTTTTGCTCGCGTTCAATTTGAGCTTGTTGGTGTTCATCCATTTGGCCACGTCTTGAAGACAGCCCCTAATTTTGCTGAAGGCTGCCTCGGACGTGTCTGAATATGGGAAGACTAATTGAGTGTCGTCCGCATAGGATATTGCCTTGACCCCCCATTTGGCAATCAAGGTGAAAAGCGGGGCCAAATAGACATTGAACAGCAGGGGGCTGAGTGCCGACCCCTGTGGGACGCCACACCAGAGATTTTTTGGTCTAGAGGAGAAGGGGCCCAAGGCCACTTTCTGGGAGCGATTAGTGAGATAGGAGAGTAGCCAGTTAAGTGCTTTGTCTCCAAGGCCTATGTCCTTAAGACGGGTCAGTAGTCTGCTGTGATCTACAGTATCGAAAGCAGCTGATAGATCCAGGAGCACCAGCATAGCTGATGCCCCTGAATCTAGGGACCACCTGATAGACTCTGCAACCTCAATGAGGGCCGTCTCGGTACTGAAGCCGGCCCTAAAGCCTGACTGAGTTTCATGTAAGGCGCCGCTATCTTCAATAAAGTTTTTTAGCTGCCTCTGAATCATTTTTTCAAGCATTTTGCCGGGGGCTGCAAGAAGAGAGATGGGTCGTAGATTGTTCAGATCATCCGATGCGCCTTGGGGTTTTTTTTTCAGCGGGAGAAGCGTGGCCTGTTTCCAGCAGTCCGGAAACGTGCCCGTAGCAATGGACATGTTCCATATGTGTAAGAGGGGAGCTGCGATTGCTTCAGACATTAATTTCCACAGTTTAGGTGGACAGGGATCATCCGGGGCTCCCGATTTACATTTTTGTAATTCTTTTACTGCCTCAGCGAGGGTAATAAGCTGAAATTGATTTAAGGGAGTAGTGGGACATTCAGAAATTCTTAGCTCATCCATTAATGTCGGCTCGGGGTCCGTAAAAGTATCATAGACTTTTAGAATTTTGGTGTAAAAAAAGTCTGAGATGGATTCGCAGAGTCTTACCGAAGGGATAATATCCGTCTCGATAGCTCTGGGATTGAAGAAGGATTGAACAATCTTGAAAACTTCTTTACTCGATTGATCTGCCTGTAAAATGGAGGCCTCAAAGAAGTTTTTCTTGGCTTTTTTGATAGATAAATGTAGAGCATGAAGAGCTTTTTTATAGTTGGATTTGGCTGAATCGCAATAGTTTGCTCGCCACCGGCGTTCCAGTATTTTACATTTACTTTTTTCGGCCCTGAGTTCAGGGGTGAACCACGGTGCAGAGGGCGATTCTCTGCGTGATGTAACAGTGCTGGCCGGCGCTAAGGAGTCCACTATTTTGCTTATCCACACGTTCATAGATGCAGCATCGGAGTTTGCATCCGAGGTAAGGGGTAGGGGATTTGTCCGAAGTGCTGGACACAATATGTCAGCTGTTAAATTATCCCATTTTCTCCGAACATAGGATCGTTTTCCTGTGATCTGAGATTGGGGGGGGATTGGAATTGTCATGGTGATTAAGTAGTGGTCCGTCCAGAGCAGTGGTAGCGGAGAGAAGGCTGTTGTGTTCAATATGTTGGAAAAGAAAAGATCCAGCGTATGCCCCGCTCGATGCGTGGGGCCTGTAATAGCTTGAGTTAGATTGGCCGAGTACATGGTAGAGATAAGATGAGAGGCCTGTGGGCAGTCAGGATTGTCGGCATGAAGATTAAAATCGCCGGCTACGATAAAGTAAGAGTGGTCTAGAGAGTTTAGAACAATAAAGTCCATAAGCTCGCACAGGGCTGATGTCGGACAATCCGGGGGTCTGTAAATAACTAGGCCTATAAGAGACAATTGGGGGGTAATTTGGAGGCAGAAGCGTAGCCCCTCAATGCTTGGGAATGTGGTGGGAGTGGAGGACAACAATGTGTATTTCTCGTTGTAGATGAAAGCCACTCCACCTCCTCTTCGGCCCTCCTTTCTATTGGAAAAACTCATTTTAAAGCCTGGCGGGATTGCTAGCGAAATGGATGTCATGTTGTCTTCAGTGAGCCATGTCTCTGTGAGGCACATGGCGTCCCATTGTGAGTCCGTTATGAGCAAGCATAGATCATTAGCATGCTTGGGAAGAGATCTGCAGTTAAGTAGTCCGATCCTAAGTTGGGAGGGGGGGGTGTTACGTGAAGGTTTGCTAGCTTTTTTGAGAAGTGAGGTTGTTTGCGAAGAGATGGTGCCTAGAGACTTATGGCAACGTGGGCAGAGGGAAGGGAGATCCTGAGACAACAAATTGAGCTCAGGCGACTGACAGATGGTGTCAGTATTCATAGACCGGAGCTCCGCACCGGACCAGACTATCCTTTGTTTGTGTGCAGTGGCACGGGCAGCATGGCTGGCGCTGGTCACAGGTCGGTCGCGGACGGGCGCAGACGGGCTTGCCTTAGGCGCGCCTTCGGCGCGCAAACGGCGCTCCCGCTGCGCTCGTCCGCTGCGCTTCCTCCAGTGGCACATTGTATAGTGTGGGGAGGCGGGGGGGGGGGGCGTGGCCAGAGAGGGGGCGTGGCCTCGTTGCACGCCGTCAATGGCGGCGGCCAGAGGGCGATTTGACAAGGTGAGGGAGGCGCTGCTCGTGATCAGCAGGCTCCCAGGGCAGTGTCAAGAGGTCTTGAAGGTTGGTAGATTCAGTTAAAATACACAGTTAATAGCACACTCAAAGAATAAAATGTTTTAAAAAACGATCAGGAATACACCTCCCGGCTATCCGCCTCAGGAGTAGGAGTCAAGCAAATGCGCTCGCAGTCAGCGCTTTTAACTCGGCGGGGGGCAGATATGCTTGGTGCAGATGTTCAGGTTTTAAACCAGAGGTCCAGCAGGCAGTTCCCAATATGCCATTCGACAAGAAACATCTCTTTGGGCCACAGGTGAACACCACATTAGACAAAATGAAAAAAGGCATGGACACTGCTAAAGCTATGAGAGCGTTACAAATTCCTACACTTAGAGGTTCCAGTCGCCTCTCTGGCTATAGGGGCAGATACAAATCCACCACTACAGACGCCTCCACTTCTCAGCATAAGCAGGACTTATTCAGGGTCTCCTTCAGAAGCGATAACAATAAGGGAAGAGGTAGAGGTGCTTCTGCACGTGGAGCAACCTCCACTGCAAAGCAGTGACTACCCAATCCTTCCCCCGACCACACAACACCTGTCGGGGGAAGACTGTAGGAAGCAGGCTCTGTATATACTATACCAAAATGAGTGTGCACAGAGTCCAGTGGAACCCCAAAGGTAGGCAGAGGTAAAAGTAGATAGCACCTGACTCTCTATTTGTGATAGTGTGGGCGAGCAGTAAGGCTGTATCAGAGGGTAGTGTTAAGCATTTGTAGTACACACTCAATCAGCAAATGATAGCACACACTGAAAGACTGAACTCTGACCAGCTTGTTTTGTATAAAATATTGTTTAGTTGTTTTATTTCTAGAACCAAGTCAAGCCTGGCACAGGTAAGTAAAGTAAATACTTTGCAAAATCTTATGCAGTGTTTTACAATTGAATGTAGGTTCAAATGCAGTTGATTGAAATACACGTAAGTCAAAATGCTGAAATTACTTTTCAGTTACTTTTCAGATTACATTTTAAGTCAGATATCACACTGGGGCTTTTCCTAGAGAAAGGATAAGTAAATCAGTTTTGTACAATTGCAGTTTTTCAGGTTTTCATACAAATCAACTCCACACTTAAAAACATTTTTCAAGGAAAAACAGTCAATGTATTCCTTTGGCGAGAAATTAAGTTATCGGTTAACAGGTAAGTACTCGGTCTTTGGGTTTGAGTTTCTGGGGTTGGAACCAGGGTGCCCCCAGGGTCATGATGAACTCTCAAAACACCCTCCGTGGCACTAGGTCGGCCGGGTGCAGAGTGCTGAGGCCTAATGTTATCCAATGGGAGATAGGGGGCATCCGGTTGGTGGTTGCTCACTAGCAGGCCACTGGGTTGTGGGAGTGAAGCTTCTGGTGTTAGGCTCAGGTCAAAGGGGGATCCGAGTTAGCACCCAAAGTACACCCGCAGCGGCACAGGGCGACTGGGTGCAGGGTGCTGTTTTGGCGTCGGGTGTCCTGTTGTTTTCAATGGGGATTACCGTTTTTGTTTTTTAGCTGCAGGCTTAGTCCAGGAAGACTCAGGAGAAACCAACAGCAGGGCAGGTAAGTTGGAGGGCTCGGGACGTAGTTGCACCTCGGATTCTCTTCTCCAAAGTGCAGGGCGGTTGGATGCAGGAGTGTCTTTTGAGGCCGGATTTCACCTTACCTGGCCACTCGCTGTTGGGGTTCTCCGTGCAGAGGGGAGTCTTGGAGGGGTCAAACCACAGTGGACTCAGACTCTGGAGTGCTGGGGGACCTCGCTGTGACCAGTGGCCCACCCGAATTCGGGCCGTAGGCATCGGGTGCAGTGGTGGTTCCAGGCATCGGGTTTCTTTGTCCTCAGTAGGCTCAGAGTCTTTCTTGGCTGTTTCTTTTGAACAGAGCTGCTGTTCAGAGGAGATCCAGTCTTTGTTGAAGGCAGTCAGTCCTCCCAGGGGTTCTGTAGGTGGCTGGCTGCAGGACAAGGCGACTTTTGGTGCAGGATCTCTGGATACTGTAGACGGGCCGGTAGGGCTGGGGCTAAGTCAGTTCTTTTCTACAGTCTCCTCTGCTGGGCGTCTTCTTTCGTCCTTCTTCTTTGTAGGTTGCTGGAATCACTGGAGGCAGGCTCCACAGGCGCATCCAGTTCTGAATCGGAAGTGGCGCCACGGCCAGACCTGCTAGGCTTTTTTTGCTCGAATGTGAGCCGGGCTGTGATTTGTCAGGTTTCCCCATGTTTGATATAGTAGAGTCAGCACTTACACCCTCTGTGACGTACCCAAAGTGATCCCTACGATGACCAGTTGGAAACGGAAGCAACATGTATGATCCCTAACTCCACCAATTATACTTTAGGTACTGGAGTAGGAATGAAGTGCATGCCTCGGTGTCCAACGATGAATCGCTCTCCAGTTGAAGCGTTGCGGCAGGGTAGGAGCTAAGCTGGGGAAGGGGCGATTTATTCACAGTCCAAGCAGTGCCTCCAATTCAGTTATGGACCGTATATTTCAAGTGCGCTGCGGTGATGGGAAACTCAGCGCCCGCAGGGCCCACAGCCCGCCTTGCCCACACCACAGCGTCAGGAGTCAATCTGCGGTGTCTCAGTGGCGGGTATCCCCCCCCCCCCCCACTGCAGTGTCCCATGAAAACAGCAGTTTGAGTGATCAAGCTGTGAGATAGGGGGTGAGACTGTGCATCCTCTCAGCGTGTGCGTCTTCTCAGGGGGCCCCAACGAGCAGAGGGTATTCAGCGGTCCGTATAGCAAGGACTCAGTCAGGCTCACCTGTGACTTTTGAATGGGGGGGATCCCCGCAACATGTACGCGACGGCAGCCTCCGGGGTCCACCACAGCTTTCCGTGCAATCGTTCACAGCGCGCCAAGCAAGCTGGAAATATAAAGAACTTTCACCCGCTCTGGTGGGCTGGCGTGTCTCTGATGAGCTGCGCCTCAGATCCACCGGAGGCCCGCACATGCCACAGCCGACCCCAGGCCCCCCTCACAGTCCTCAAACGTTGCGCTGGGGATGGGCACCACAGATGCCCCCCTTGCAGCACTGCCAGGGATAGGTCACTGCGTCGGCGGTACGCTCTCCGCCTGAAATGGCAGCTGCCGCCGTACACCGAACCCCTCCGCCGTCAGTCGTCCCGCATCAGCTCACCCACAGAGGCAGGTACCTTTCCCTGTTTCTTGTCGCTCCAGCCGCTGCAGTCGTTTGAATAGATGTGCCTCCACAGGGGCTCCCGGGCTCAGCAGCGAAGGGTCGTGATGCTCGCCGCCATTTTGTGCTATCGCTGCCCAGCAGGCCCTCCGTGCAGCTTAGGTGTTCGCCACTCAGAAACTCCTCCACCAGCTAGCTACTCGCTCCCCACGATGCTGGGAAGCAGATCCACCATAGTTTATGCACCGATGGCGACGCAGGAGTCAGGATAATGCAGGATAATTGGTGTCGGACGGCAGAGCTGCTCTACAGCGTAGCCATCTTCCCGCGCACCAAGCGAGGCCCCCAGGTGTCCAGAAAAATGTCTCGTGGTGGCAGGCTGTTGTGTACCAGTCAGGGAACCTACCAGAGGCTGGCCGTTTTTCATGGGGCATCTCTAAGATGCCATCTGAGTGCATTTTTAATTAAATCCCACACTGGCATCAGTGTGGGGTTAAGGTGCTGAGAAGTTTGGTACCAAACTTCCCAATTTTCAGGTAAGCCATTATGGTGCTGTGGATTTCGTAATGACAAACTCCCAGCACCATATACTCTTAATGGCATTACTGCACTTACAGTGTCTAAGAATTGGTATAGACATTGTAGGGGTTCAGGGCTCATGCACCTGTACCCTCACCACTGGTAGAGTGCACCCAGCTAGAGGGGTGGCTGACCTATGCCAGGTTAGTGAGTTGTAGGCATGGCACATATGGATGTATGCCATGTCGACTCTTCACTTTGTTCTGCACCAAAACACACAGCCTGCTGAGAGAGAGAGAGAGAGAGAGAGAGCGAGAGAGAGAGAATTGTATAGGTACAGGGTCTCGAAGGGTGGCACAATAAGTGCTGCAGCCCCTAGAGGCATTCCCTGGCCATAGTGCCCTTGGTACCTTTTACAAGGCACTGACATGTTGCCAGATAGCTGCCAATTGGGGGTACAAGATACAGTTGTGGGGGAAAACACAGGCCCTGAGAACCTGATTGGCAGAGACTCAGGGCACATCAAGTCAAAGTGCATCAGTAGTGCATCAGTAGTCTGGCAAAAAGTGTGTGTGGGGGGGTTACTGAAAGAGAAACCCAGCTTCCTATAAAGAATACCATTTTTTTCAGTCTGCGAGTCCATAACAGACCAGTGGGCACTAGCCATTATCCAACATGGCTACTGTCTGATGCTCATTACCACACCACTCAACATCCCACCTCACACTCACGGGCTATCACAAGACCACCTAACACTTATCAAACAGGAGGTCAAAGCCCTTCTTCTTAAAGGGGCTATAGAACCAATGCCTCTTCAACAACAAGGCACAGGAGTATATTTCTTATACTATCTGATTCCAAAAAAGGACAGGTCCCTAAGACCAATCTTGTACCTCGGATCTCTCAACTACTACATCCTGTCAGAACACTTACATATGGTCACTCTACAGGATGTCATTCCACTTCTACAACAAGGTGACTTTATGGCCACTTTAGACCTAAAGAACGCTTACTTCCATATACCTGTTCATCATACTCACTTCAAATACCTCAAGTTTGTCACAATAGGAAAGCACTACCAATTCAAAGTTCTTCCATTTGGGGTCACTACCGCACCTCAGGTATTCACGAAGTGCTTGGTCGTAGTTGCATTACATCTATGGCAAAAAAACATTCACATATTCCCACATCTGGACGATTGGCTCATCAAAGCCAGCGCTCATCAGCAATGTCAACAACATCTGCAATTAACAGTAGATCTGCTCCACAAGACTATACATGTGCCCACTACCGCAATGTCTTTCTCGCCAGTGTTCTCAATTACAGGGTCACCTCAAGGATCTAGTGTTGATAGACCGCCAATCTCACCATTGTCTGTAATTATGGAACTATAACAATCTGTTAAAAGGGCGAACCTTCTAGGACCCTGTGTCTCACATCACTTTAACCACAGATGCTTCCGAGATGAGTTGGGGTGCACACCTACAACACTTAACACTTAAGGTCTGTGGGATGCCAAACATTAGTCTCTACACATAAATTTCCAGGAACTTCAGGCAGTCCTCCTACCACTGAAAGTGTTCCTTCCTTATCGGTCCCACAAGGTTGTCTTTGTCTAGACGGACAATATCGCAGCCATGCACTATCTACAAAAACTGGGGGGGGGGGGGACACAGTATTCTCAGTTGTCACACCTCTCTCAGACCATATGAAACTGGGCTTTTCACAATCACATTCATTTGTTGACAGAGTATCTCCCAGGGACAATAAAAGATCCTGCGAACCTGCTCAGCAGGCCACACAAACAGATCCATGAATGAGAACTCATGCCACAAGTCCTCCTACCCTACTTTCAAAAGTAGAGATTTCCTCTGATAGACTTGTTTGCTACAGTCTAAAATGTGAAATACCCAGACTTTGCCCCCAGGTTCCCACACCCATTATCCAAGGGCAATGCGCTATATATGAGTAGGTCAGGGATATTTACCTATGCTTTTCCACCTCTCCCTCGCATTCCATTTCTCGTTCGGAAACTCAGGCAAACATTACTCACCATGTTCCTTGGATCTCTCACTTGGTTCACAACGCAACAAGATCTCTCAGTAGTCCCACACGAGAAGCTCCCCAACAGGCTGGACCTTTTCCTAAGCATCAGGGACAAATCAGACGCCAAGATTCTCAGCCTAGCGATTTGGCTCCTGAGATCTTAGAGTTTGGTAATGGAAACTTAACAACAGAATGTATGGGCATTCTTGAGCAAGCACGTAGACCTACAACTAGACCATTTTATACTGCACAGTAGAAACGTTGTGTTTGCTTCTGCCAACCTAAGCAAATCAATTCCATGAAGTCCAAAGTACAGTACATTAGTTGCTATTTGCCTCGTTTGTAAAAGTCCAATTTAGTGTAAAAATCCATTAGGTCGCATCTTGCTGCCATAGCAGCATATCTTCAAAATAGTAATCATCTATCCCTCTTCAAAATTCCAGTCATTACAACATTCATGGAAGGTCTCAAATGAGTTATTACAAATCGTGTACCTCCTTCACCTTCTTGGAACCTAAACATTGCACTTACTTGGCCCATGGGTCCTCCTTTTGAGCCTTTGCATTCATGTTCCATTCAATTTCTCTCATGAAAACTGGCATTTTTAATTGCCGTTGTCTCACTCAGGCATGTTAGGGAGCTCCAGGCATTAACTTTAGAAGAACCTTTCTTTCAAATGAATCAAAACAAACTGGTTCTTTGTGCTAATCCTAAATTCCTACCTAAAGTAGTCTCTCAGTGTCACCTCAACTCATTGAATTTCCTGGTTTTTTTCTGATTTGTTAGCAGAAAGAACTCTTCATACTCTGAATGTAAAGATAACACTCATGTTTTACATAGATAGAACTAAAACTTTTAGGAAGATAAAACAACTCTTTTTAGCCTTTTCGCCACCTCATAAAGGCAACCCTTTATCCATGTCAGGCATAGGCAGATGGATAGTCAAATGCATTCAGACGTGTTACCTCAAAGCCAAAATTCCCTTACCTGTAACTTCCAGAGCACATTCCACTCGTAAAAAGGGAGCAAATATGGCATTTTCAGGAAATATCCCACTAGCTGACATTTTCTTTTTTTATTATTTTTTTTATTAACATGTTGTGAGCTTTCCATCAAGTTACACAACACCGTGGTCGATTAAATGCATTACAAAGGAGATACATCATCAGTTCAATTGTGTACAGATCCTTATGTATCAGTGAACATAATCTTGTCTCTTAAATTCTTCTTCTAATCGTAAGGTACCCTTGGTATTGAACAGTTTGAATCTTGAAGGATTGGAGGTCCTCGAGGCAGCACACATCAATTTACATTTCTTCACTCGTGTTTCCCCCCAGTCAACACTATCTAGTGGTAATAACGGAATATCATTTCCCCCCCCCGCTAAGATCATAACTACGACATCCCAACATTCTTTAACGATTCCTGCCTCTATGGACTTGCTTCACAGTCAGACAGTTCTTGTGGTGGTTCACATAAGTGTCTTCGATACTCGTTCCATTTCCCCCAAATCTTGGACCATTTTTTGGGGCACCCTCTATGTACATAGACAGCCTTTTCTGCTACCATCGCTATATCCATATCGTTCCCCCATTGTGTAAGTGATGGCAATACTCCTGACCCCCACTTCCTAGCGATGTTTCTCTTTGCAACAGCTAGACCCAGCGTCGCCCAAGTCTGCATACCTCGATCCATATCAGTAGGGGACCAAATATTTAACAGGCAACATCTAGGTTCTCTCTGTAGGACCACCTCTGTAGCTTCCGAGATTTCAGATAGTACGTTATCCCAGTATCGCTGTACCCTCGGGCAGTCCCAAATGATGTGATAGAACGTACCTGGGAGGCCACATCCCCGTAAGCAATTAGGGTCTGGGATACGGCCTAATGTGTGCAAGAGCGTGCGGGAGTAGTATATTCTGTGTAATATTTTCAATTGTACTAGTTTGAGCCGTGATGGTATGGTTGCCTCTCTTGCCGATGCTTGTGCATGTAACCAGTCTTCGTCCTCAATATCTCCTAATTCTACCTCCCATCTGCTACGGAGAACCACCGTGGGATCTGGGAGATTGTTGATTAGTTTTCGGTACGTGAGAGAGATCGCTTTCTTGTCGAGACAGTCCGTAAGGAGTCTGTCCTCTAGTGGGGAGGATTCAGTAAGAGTTGTACCTGTCGGAATGGCGCTTTGTAAGGCGTGTTTGATTTGTGCATATCTATACCGTTCAGTATCCGCCATCCCGTATTGTTCTTGAAGGGTGGGGAACGTGACGATCTCACCCCTCTTCCATAAGTCACCTATCTTAGAGATGCCAATGAGGTCCCATTGCCTGAAACCCTTGGTATTTGCCAGAGTACCCAGACGACATGTGTCCCAGAGTGGTGTGGCCAGTGTGAGTACCCCTTCCCAACCCAGGGCCTTCTGTGCTGCGTGCCAGATCCGAACCGTATGGGCAGTTGGACCCGATAATTTGTGGCGTCTTTTGGTGTTATAAAGTGCCTTCATCAGCTGGTCTGCGGGCAGGACAGTTCTGTCGAGGCGGAAGGCTGGGTCCTCTTGTGGAGCATGGAGCCATTGATTCACCACCATCAGCTGTGCCGCCCAGTAATATAATTTTACGCAGGGCAGGGCGATTCCCCCATCATACCAGGAGCGGCACAGTTTGGATTGTGCTATGCGGGCCGGTTTTCCGTCCCAAAGTAGAGTGGAAATTTCTGAGTCTATGGATTTAAAATACGTGAGAGGGACCGGAAAGGGCGTATTTTGTAACACATATAAAAACCTCGGGAGTGCTAGCATCTTAAATAGTGCGGCCCTCCCCAGCAACGTCAGTGGTAAGGGGCGCCAATGGGCGACATCCGATTTCAACCTCTGCAGGGGTTTAACTAGGTTTTCTTCCAAAAAGGTTGATTCCTGT
Source organism: Lissotriton helveticus (assembly GCF_964261635.1). Classification (NCBI taxonomy): domain Eukaryota; kingdom Metazoa; phylum Chordata; class Amphibia; order Caudata; family Salamandridae; genus Lissotriton; species Lissotriton helveticus. Next base: position 724,421,677 of record NC_136072.1, read on the forward strand.
GGTGTAACGTATATTCCCAGGTATTTGAAACCTCTAGTGACCGTTTGTAGTGCGCAGCCCGGGGGTAGTAAGGGTGGCCGACCTAGGAGGACATATAGTAGTGATTTTGCCCAATTAATGGCATACCCTGACACCTCTCCGTAGTTTTTAAGTATGGTCATCAGAGCTGCCAGTGAGGCTGTAGGGGACATTAAGTAGATTAATACGTCATCCGCATAAAGAGAGATGCGGTCCTCCCATCCTGTCCCCCAAGTTATTCCCTTGATCAGAGGGGAAAGGCGGATCTTCACCGCTAAGGGTTCTAATATTAGGGCAAATAAGAGCGGGGATAGTGGACATCCCTGTCTTGTTCCGCGTCCCAGTGTGAATGTACGTGAGGTATGGCCATTTGCAACTACTTGCGCGAGGGGTTCGGCGTAGAGTAATCTAATCCAACTACAAAATTTCGGTCCAAACCCCATTTTCTTAAGCACTGCAAATAGGAATGGCCACTCCACGAGGTCGAAGGCCATCGTTGCATCCAGGGAGAGAACGGCCGCGTATTCCCGCAGCATAGGGATGCGGTGCAGGACTCCATGGAGGCGGCGGAGGTTCAAAGACGTGTTCCTCCCGGGCATAAAGCCGGATTGGTCCGGGTGGATTAAGGTTGTGAGGTGGGGCTGCAGTCGGAGGGCTAGGAGCTTTGCCAGAACTTTTGCATCAGTGTTCATTAGTAAGATAGGCGTATAGGAGGACGGGAGGACAGGTGGTTTGCCAGGTTTGTGGATCGATACAATGGTCGCCAGTCTCTGGTCCGCCGTGAGTGTACCCTTTTCCAAACAGTCGTGATACATGGGAAGCATGTGCGGGACAAGCTGTCGTGCAAGTGTTTTAAAAAGCTCCACAGGCAGGCCATTGGGTCCCATGGCCTTCCCAGTATGTAGTGCTGCCAGGGCCTTCCCTACTTCCTCCCCTGTTAAATCACTCTCCAGTGCTTGCGCGTCTTCCTGGTACAGTGTGGTCAGAGGCACGTCTTGGAGGAATGCCATGCTAGCTTCCTCTGTCACCCCTCCGCGCGCAGTTTATACCGTCTCGTAGTAAGTGGCCAGTTCTTCTACTATGCGTGTGGGAGATGTCGTATGGGTGCCGTCTGGGAGTTCTAATGTAGCGATGCATCTATTCGCCCTTTCCTTTCGCTCAAGCCAGGCAAGCATTTTCCCTGTTTTGTCCCCCAATTCATAGACCCTGTGCATTGTGTCAGTCAGTCTCGTTCTGGTCATATCCTCAGCGTACGCCCTGTATTCCTGAGAGGCCAGTGCTAGGGTGCGTGTCGTATCTTCCGAGTTGTCTGATGCGTGGGCCAACTCCGCAGTTTGGACAGCTGTTTCTAGTGCCTCAATGTTCGCCCTTTGGTCTTTTTTGTGCTTAGTAATGGTGGAGATAGCTTGGCCCCTAATCACTGCCTTATATGCCTCCCAGAGGACTGATGGTGAGGCCACCGAGTGTAAGTTTTCGTCAAAGTATTGTGTGGTGGAGGTCATCAGTGTCTTCAAAATCTGTCTATTTTTGAGATACCCTGGGTAGATCGGGAAGACTCTCCGGCGCCGGGTGGGTAGCGCCGTGTAGGTGAGTTGTATCGGGGAATGATCCGATATCCCCCGGGGGAGGTGTTCTATTACTGTAATCTTGTCTAGGGGAATCGCTAGTGTCAGCATGTAATCTATTCTGGAGGAACTATTATGGGCTCCCGAATTAAATGTGTATTGGCGTTCATGAGGGTGTTTAATTCTCCATATATCCACCATCCCCAGTGCTTCCAGGAAATCTTTAAATATGTGGGCGGGTCTTGTAGTATCCCGCGGGGGTTGATGGTCGATAGAGGTATTCAATACTGTGTTGAAATCGCCGCCAATTATGAATTCCCCTTCTGGGAGTTCGATCAGTAGCTTACCCAGGTCCTGGAAAGTCTCTTGGTGTAGTGCTGGCGGAATGTAGACCGATAGTATATTGTAAGGCGTTCCCTCCCATTGGCAGTTGACCGCCGCAAACCGCCCTCTGTCATCCGCCCAGGTGTGTTTGATCACTAGGGGAGCGCTTTTATGGATGAGTATACCCACTCCGCGGGAGCCGGTGGAGAACTCCGCGTGTGCGATCATCTTGAAGCCCCAGCGATTAAGTGCCTGGTTTGACGTGCCTACTAGGTGTGTTTCTTGTAACAACGCCAGGGTGGGTGCTTTCCTCTTCAGATATGGTAGGACAAGTCCTTGTTTAATTTTATGGCCCAACCCATTAACGTTCCACGAAATGACCGTTAGCGGGGGGGATATCAAGGGTTGTGACTGGGGATCGAGTGTCGAACTGTCATGTTCAGCCATAGTCTCTGGAGAGGAAATGTAGTACTGCCTTTTGGATCTGCCCATGTGGCGAGGACTGGTGCGTGTCTAAGCCCATAGTGCCTCCCCGGGTTTGCGTTGGTTTGCTGATGTGATGTGTGTCAGGTCGTATGGACCGAGTAAGGATGTTCTCGTATGGTTGTTCCAGTGTAGGCCAAGTGTCCAAGGGTGTGGTGTGGGCCCAAGGTGGTAGTGGTGTGTGCTGTGGAAACGCCAACCAGGTGAGCAACAGGAAACAAAAACTAAAACATAGTAAACTCATAACGTTGAAATCCCAAACCCCCCTCCCTGCCTCCCTGCCCGGTGGACAATAAACCTTCCACCCCCCCAACTGAGCAGAGTGCTTGTATCCCCAACTAAAGAAAATTGTTCTTGGGGGTGAGACTTCTGTGTCCGTTGTCGAGCCCCCCCCCCTCCGAGAGTGAACATGCAGTGCCCGTTGTAGTCAATCGTCCTACCTGCATGGATCAGTTCGTGCATGATCGGAATGCCACCCCATTTGGACAGTCACGGTCCATGGCCATCCGGTTCATCTTCTCTCCGCGTGCTATTAGGATTCTCTCCTTTTTGTAAAAGGAGTAAGTAACTTACTTATTCGAAGAGGTCAGCTACACGGGGGTGAATGTTAGTATCGATGTCCATCGTGTGGCATATGAGATTTATTCTGTGTCTTCTGTTAGTTGGGGGCTTCTCTCTCCGCGGCTCCGTTGCAGATCTCGATTCCTAGACCCTTTTGCCTTCCTCCAGCCCTCCAGCCATTCCTGAGTCGCCTGCGGTGAGTCAAAGAACCAAGTTTTGCCTTCAGATTCCACTCGTAGTTTTGCTGGAAAGATCATAGAATACTTGAGCTCTCGTGCTCGCAGTTCTCTCTTAACCTCTGTGAATCCTCGTCGCTGTTGGGCTACGGCCGCTGTGTGGTCTGGATAGAAGTGGATTTCGGTGTTGTCAATTTTGATTGGAGGGCGAGTGCGTGCTGCTTGTAAGATGGCATCACGATCCGTAAAATTGAAAATGCGGGCCAATATGGGACGAGGTGGCGCCCCAGGTTTTGGCTGCCCCCCCGGTACCCGGTGGGCGCATTCAACTGAGAAGTAGTTCGACAGGCCCTTGGGTTTCAGTTGTTTGTAGATGAGGTCTTCAACGTAGAGGTCTAGGGCAGGGCCACGTTCGGACTCCGGTACGCCAATCAGGCGTATGTTGTTACGTCTCGATCGACCTTCTTGATCGTCCAGCTTCGTCTTAAGCATGTGGTTGTCTTCCTCAAGTTTTTGGACTCTACGCTGCAAGTCAGACGTGTCCCCTACTAAGTCGGTAGTCGTTTTTTCGACCTCCACCATGCGATCGGACATTTTTCCAAAGTCCGCTCTGATCAAGGATAGCGCCGTTGTGATTGTGCCCATTGAGGACTGCATCGTGTTCAGGGCCGCCATGACATCATGGAGGGTAACTTCGTCTGCAGTATGTGTTTCCCTTGTTGGCTGGGGCGAAGTTCGGGGAGTATCTCCCTTCGCAGCGTCCGTCGAGGCCTTCTGGTACGCGAAGTTGTCCAGTTTCGGGGCCTGCTGGCCTCTTGTACCCCTGCCGGCCATCACTGTATAGATGTTGGTCAGAGTGATTAGTACGTTGTATATTACTGGCGTTCCCCCACCTCTTCTATGGCCGGGGGCGCTACGTGGGATAGTTGCAAAGCGTGTGTTCCTGTTCCCTGTCCCCGCTTCCCGCAGTCCCTGAGTAGGCCTGCTGTGGCGATTTTTTGTCAACCAGGGAAAGGTACCGCCGCGTCACGGCCACATGGAGGGTGCTGGTAGCGGCTTACGGTGCAGTCGCAGGTGCGTGTCCCCTGACCGGTGTCGCGTGGTCTTCCCTTCCCCGGGTACGTTGTCCCACTCCTGCCGATGTTGCACCGACCCCCTCTGGGTCTTCCCTGCAGTTCCCGGAGTGTGGTCAAGTGGGGGCACCGCCTGGATGGGTTCTCGGCAGGCTGCCCAGTGCGAGGCGCCGTCGCTTATTATCCTGGGTGCAGTTTACTGGCTGCCGTTGCGGTGCTGGATTGCTGCTGGGGCTGTCTTACAATCGAGTCCCCGGTGTTAGGCACCAAAGCGGGACGCAATGTTCAGGCCGGTGCGGTGCCTCAGGGGAGATATCGGAGGGCTAAACGATGTCGGCGTTGGTGGTCGGGGAGTGTAGGAATGGAGGCGGGACGGCTACAGGCAGTGTGTCTCCGCTGCGGAAGGTCCCCGCGACGGGGCTGTCACGGCGGCTGATCACCACGCCGGATCCCGGGCCCAGGGAGAGCGAGACAAGGGGCCGCCGAAACACCCTCCGGACCGCCCACTCCCGGCCCGTCCTCGCTATGTTCCCCCGCCGCCGCAGGGGCTGCGCTGGTACCTGCAGGCGCCTGCCCGGCGCGGTCTGGTTCGTGCGTGGGGAGTGCTACACCAGGGTAGAGGTCTCAGCAGGCTGCCGGATCAGAGGTACGTTCGGTTGTTGCCCTGGGGGCGTTGTTTACACAGCGAGGGCGACAGTCGCCGATATGGTGGGACGTCACCGGGAGCGTCCCGTACTTGAGCCCCCGGTCTTAGGCGCCAATCCAGGCCGCAATGTTCAACACGGTGCCGCTCCACAGGGGAAGGTCGTCGAGAGGTCCGGATTACAGCCGAGTGTACCGGGGGATTAGACGCTCCAGGTCATGCCATTTGGCTACTGCTGAAAAGGCGGATAAATGTTCGGATGTTGAGAGGAAGGCTCGTTAGTCACAGAGCTCTCTCAGAGTGCGGCCATCTTGGCTGTTGGCTAGCCACGCCCCCCACTAGCTGACATTTTTAAAGCCGCTACATGGTCTACCCTTCACACAATTACTAAACACTATTGTGAGGATGTTTTAGCATGCCAACAAGCCAATGTAGGTGAGGCAGGGCTAAGTACCCTTTACAAACTACTGCAACTTCCACATGCTAGCCACCTCTACAAAGGAGGGACTGCTTTACAGTCTATGCAGAGCATGTGTATCTGCAGCCACACATGCCATCAAACTGATTATTTTACTTATCCTGTAAGTATCCATTTGTGGCATATAGTGCTGTAGATTCATATGCACCTGTGGCCATTGTAGTTATGTTTTACACATTTCTCCGATACATTCACATTTAGCTTGGACATCTTTATTCTTGCATATTCTTCACACTCCTTTCTCACCCACCTGCAAGAAGCAATCTCACAAAGGAGTCGATGCCAATGCGCAGTATCACCAGGAGGAGCAGTCACTCTACCTCGTGACTCAAAAGAATTCTTAGAAGAAAAACAAAGTCGCACTGCTCTGAACCCAACACTAAATGGCAGGAGTATGCAGAACATGTGAATCTACAGCACTACATACCACAAACAAATGCTTACAGGGTAAGTAACATCCTTATCACAAACAAAGCAACTAAGGAAGGAAGAGGATAATGCTATTGATGGACAGTTAAAAGTTCTAAATTTCATAACTGCAAATAACCAATGCTGCTCCTCAAATGAATCTGGTTTGTGCTTTACCTCTTACTGTATGGTCTATCTGGATTTCGTTGGCTATTGCTAGGTGTTCTGTGTATTTTCTCTTGAACATTTGTGTGCATTTTTACTTAGTGGCTTGATTTGTTGCAAATTATGTGATGTTGTACCGCGTTGGGTGTGTGAAAGGTAATCTGCGTACCTTTGATGCATGTTTCTTAAGGGTATTGATTAAACAAAAATCAATTGAGGGGCGTTATACATACTTGAAATAAAAGTTTGAACTATTTTGCACCCCTGCCTGCTTCCTTTATAGCTGCCAGACACGTTTCTCAAAGAGGAAACGGTCCAACAGGAACAGCTTCCTCTCTGCAAGTAACTCACAACCTCCTTTTGAGGGTTTGGTACCTTTCAAGACTTTGCAAACTCAATTGCAGTCTCAAACCATTGATCGATCTAATTGCAGTTTGTAATTAGAAAGAGATGCCCATTCACATCCCTCTTAACTTTTATACGAAATAGTCACAAAACCCGTTTTACAATTCAGAAAGGCTTTTCTAAATCACAAAGTGGGATTAGTACACTGTAAAAGCCTTTTGCTTTAGGCAAATCCTGTGATTTTGCAAATCCCGCAGTTTGTCACTGGAAAATTGGTTTGTGCAAGTTCATATTTTCTGACAGACTGCTTGTGAGGGATAAGGAAGGCCAATGATAGTTGTCAGTGGGGACTGTTATGAAGTTCAGGTGTATGAATATATTAGAGTTGTGTGGATGAATAGGAACAGCCAGATGGAGTGGAGGGGGAGGCAAAGGAATAAAAGTGGGGCAGAGAATGAGGAATGGGAGGACTGTCTAAAATAGATGGCAGACCTCAGTGACACGAACTGGAATGTGAACAATTTTGAGAAGTATTTGAAGAGGGGCAAGAAAAAATAGAGCAGGAAGAGTGTGATACTGTGTTTAAGAAAACTATGTAAAGCAGAGGTTGGGAGAAGTTGTAGGTTAAGTGATATGGAAGGAACTGAAAATGAGAAGAGAAATAAATGGAAGGAAAGGACTCGTATACAGTCACTTGGAACAGATACATGGTCCTTGGAAATTAATGTGGAGAGACAGAAGACAAAGTAATACCATGATAAAAAGTTTTAAGATGCCCTAAAAATTTAACACTATACTTGGCATCCTTGTTAGCAGTGAATGTTGTCCGGCTGTGTGTTCCATACTAAAAATTATTGGACACGTTAATGCGTCATTTAAAACCTAGATGCAAATGATTAAAGCCCTTAAGGCTGTTAAGATACAATGTTTACATTCTGTGGGACTGGCTTATTCTTCAATCATTTGCTCTTCCTTAACCAGAAAACTCACCAAAGTACTCAACAGTTATGTTGGCAATGCAGAAGATTCCACACAGAGTGATCTGCTCTTCGCTTCTCTGAAAGCTCTGAAGTATCTCTTCCGCTTCATAGTACAATCCCGCATCCTATATTTGAGGTAAGCACCATTTCCAACTGATGAGGCATTAAAAAATAACTTGGAGGTAAGCAGTTATGTATGATTGGACCCTGAACAAAGTACTCTGTCCCAGTTTCTTAATCTTACTTGAAGATGCTCTCTGGCACACAAAGTATCCTGAAGGTAACCCAGTTTCAGAATTTTACTAAATATCTGTTGTAAAGTTTTGATACAAACATGTTACCACGTTCATCATGACCTCTATTTTCTAATAATGTTTTCAATCAAGATATTTGTACTCTTGATATCAAAGTAAGTGTTAGAATTAAGAAGAGATGGACAACTCCACATTTAGTTTCTTCAGTGGAACCATTAAACTCTGGGAATGCATGAGCTATACGATTTTGCCAAAATATAATTGTTCTGGCAAGCACATGAAATGCGTGCAAGAAACAATTTCTGACCAGGATCTTGCAGGGACTTCGTCATCTCAGATGTTACTACAGTAAATATTGAGGCAATGTACGTAAAATAGTTTGGATCTTAAGAGAAAATGTGTTTGTATAGATATTTTAAATATTGCATTGTCTGCCACTTTTGCACTTTAGTCAAGAAAAGTTATGTGCCTGCAGCCTGATATTTATATAATCTATTACTTAGTACTGATCAGAGGCTCCCAACCTGTCCATTTTCCATCTAGAAGCTGTAGTATTATCATGACAAATTATAATGAAACTTTATATAGCCACGATTTGCCTATATCAACATTTTGGTTTCCAATTCTGTCTATATATCAATAATCTGATTATTCTTATAATTCTTTCTTGACTACTGTCTAAAAAGATTATCTTCTTGCTACATTTAACAGTTTGTTATACTGAAAACAATCTGTTGAGAGCTTCCATCATTCCAAGGGCTGATGTTTCCTTTGTCTTCATGTTTCCTCTGCTGGTCTCTTGATGTTAGAGTCTCTACTTGAAAACTCCTCTGAGGATCTGGAGGGTACATTACACAACTGTACATAGGCTCAGGTGCATTATTTCTTAATCACTAGATTAAAGATTCATATTGTACCGGTACTGAATATGCATGAGATTCCCCTACCGCCAACCCCAACATATATGTTGTCATGCTGTTCTCTGAGGCACAACCTCCTTTTTTTAGTCCTACAAACAACATCTCCGTTTTAGCTGTGTCTTTAGCTAAAGGATCGCAATATACATTTATGGGGAAAACATTTTCTTTGACTTACATTTCCGGTGATGGTTTCTGCTGGAGCAAGACATGGATTTAGTTGCAGTGCCATGTTTTTATTCCCATTTGCAGCATTGGCCTCAAAGTTTGAAGGCAATGTGTTTTGTCTATCTTGGATGGTGCGGGGTACATATAGAGTTGCTTGATCTCACACATGCTTCGCTGAAATGAGTGATACCTTTCCTACATACATCGTCCTCATGAGCCATGAAAGAATTTCTCATTAGGTGTGTAGTTGTGTTATAGAGCTGTCATATCCACAGTATTGTCTATCTGGCTCAATGGATCATCCTATAGCCTTATATGACTTGTGTTTGGGCAGTTAGTTTCCAGTTTTTTACACTGATTAATTCTGTAATTTTTTAATGAGGTTGTATAGTGGACAAATAGAAATATTTTACCTGTTTTACGGACTCCATAAGGTTGACCCAATCCCTTATGTCATACGTACTACATGTAAATGAGTATCATTAGTCAGATCTAGCCTGGTATTTACTCTGCCTGCTGCGGCATGTTAGTACAAAAGTGTATTCAAAACATAAACATTCTTTGATGTCAGTTATTTTTTTTGCCTAGGGAGTCTTACATTGTGCTTATTAGCAGTGGGACAAAATGCAGAGTGCATAGTATTGCATTTCCAAGAGAATGCTTAACAGTTTAAAATTGTCATATATCTGTTCAAACTCTTTTCTATTGGCAAATTCCTCACAATAAAGCCAGTATAATAGCACAGTTGGTTAATAATGTCACTCCTGTGAGCTTTGCATTATTTGTGAGTGTCACAGATTAGAATACAAGTGGGCTCAACTCAGCCCTTCATGCTTCTGAGGGCAAACCGATGAATACTGTTTGTTAGTATTATAAAAGCATGTCTGCTTTCCTCTCCTGAGACTTCAAAGAGTATGCACTGTACACAAGTCCTGAAAAGCTGTTCTTTCACTGGTGTTTCAGAAGGAGATGGCATTTGATGAAATCTGTAGGTAAGCTAAATAGTTGAATATATGCATGAATGCATATATATAATATTTGTATATTGCAAGCCTAGCCAGAACAAAGCATAGTGCTTGACACTGTTAGATCAAAGATACAGTGAGTGAGTGACTGGAAAGATAGCTGAGCTCTGGAAGCAGAGCTAGACTTGTTCGGCATCTTGATGTTTAGAACAGTTACACTGGTGAAGTCAAGTTTGAGCTTGCAGTGATGCAAAAAGGGTGGACCTTCTGTCTCTTCTTTGGTCTGTGGTCTCCATCTCTGTTTAGGACAGGATGGACTCCCTCCCTTGACATAGCAACCCTTTACATAATCTCCCATATTAAAGATTACACAGCTACAACATAGGCTCCATAAAGCTTTCCATCTTCAGGTAATTAGTTATGCATACGTAGTACTAAAAATACACAAAGATGGCTAACAGCACAGAGTCTGAACTTACCATGTGTTTGCGCTGTCTGTTTTGCTTAGGTTTTACGGAAAAAGCGAGGATGGCGATGAGTTTAATAACGCCATCAGGAAACTTTTCCTGTCGTTCAATGTCTTGATGGATCGACCACTGGAAGAGGCTGTCAAGATTAAGGTTGGTGTGTCATGGATCCAATAAGCATATTTTTTCCTGTGTAAAGTGAGGATTGGCTTTTGAATGAAGTAATTGAATTAGAAAGATCATGTCATTATACCACAATCAAGCAGTAGTATACCATTATGAGCATCAAAAGTGACATTGAAGTACAACTCAACTAAACTACTCTTTCTATTCGAATAGGGAGCTGCCTTAAAGTACCTTCCAAACATCATCAATGACGTCAAGTTAGTGTTTGACCCTGTTGAACTCAGGTAATGGCTTTTAGCAAGGAGAAATACTAATTGTAAAATGTTTTAAACTTTGGTTAATTTCTTGGCCTAACAGGATGGTCATCCTAGTAAAATGTGTCAAAAATGTTAGCATGCCAAATCAAAGCAAATTATAGTTTTCATTCAGTGGGTTTGAAGTGGAGTTTATTTAACATTATTAGGATTTAAGAAATTCAAGGTATTTATATTCTGTATATTTGATAGAAATATTTAATTTGGTGTATGTTATCACAGTTTTAAAATTCAATGAAGAAGAAAGCACTTTGGCATTCGTCAACTTTTAAAGATTACATTTATGTCACTTTGCAGTGCTACTTGTGATTGTTGAAGCAAATTCCCAAATGGCCCATTCAGGATAATGAGCAAAACCTATTTCTTTTTATTCCTGGATGCCGGGCATTGCTAAATTGGCCTTATTGGTCCTGATTTTTGCAATTCGGAATGCATTAACGGTCCACAACCAGATTCCTTTCCTATCACTTGTTGACTTTATGCTTGTTTTTGACTCTGTACAGCACTTCACTTACCTTTGAATAGGTGTGTGCTATTGAAATGCCAAATGCATAGATACGTACACACTAAAATATTAGAGAAAATACTATTTCTGCTGTTGTAGTTGACAGATTCCTAACTTGTGCAATGTCATGTAAAGCGCATATATTTTACCAATGCACATTGGTAAAAGCTTTTAAGGACATGTGCTGGGAGTGGGGGCGGCGGGGTAGTAGTGGGGTGAGGTGGTAAAATAAAGATGTTAATCACAATGTTTATTTTCTAGTATTCTGTTCAGCAAATTTATCCAAAGTATACCAGATAATCAGTTGGTGCATCAGAAACTGACCTGTATGACCAAGATAGTGGAGAGTGAGCTCTTTCGACAGTCGGGTGAGTACCAGGAGGAGTTACTGCCAAATGCTTTTTACCTGCATTTATGTATCACTCCGAAACTAGGTAGCAAGTGTATCCTCTATTTGAAGATACATATCCATGTGAAAAATTCTTGTTATTTTATAAGGCATGAAAGCATTAAGCTTATGATTATTATGGAATATGTGACAATAGAGTACATGTTAAGTTAATACATGAAACACAAGAGATTAGAAATACATATAAATATTAATGCATACAATATTAAAAAAATCACAAACTATACAGTGCTCTTGTAATCAATCCAGTGGTAGATCTCATTGAACCTCAACTGCAGATGGTAGGTATGATGGTCGTCTAAGTCCACTATAGAGTCTTGTATGGGACGGAAACAAGGGTGGGGCCTAATGTATTGCATAGCCTACTAAACCCATACAGCTCTTACTTTTAAAACTCAGACCTGGTCCAGTCAAGTCTCGTATGGTACAGGGAAACCCTCAGGGTTCGGCTCCTTTCTGGATTGCTCAAGTCGGTTTAACATAGATAATAATGTTTCTTGGTTGACATACTAGAGGTCGAAATTAATTTCAAAGTTTAGTTTCAACCATATTTGCTTTCCCTTTAGGGTAATCAACGGATAATTGTTAGATGGAATCAGATGGAAATTTCGGAATGTTTCAATACTACTCTTTCTGTTTTAGTGTGAACACATCCTGAAATATCACAGAATAATAAACAGTCAATATATATAATTACTTAAAATAATTTATTAGTCGCAACCGTGTACGGTGTTTGTTACAGTGAGCTAACACTCCCTAAATGTAACAGTGTAATAAATAATGTTACATCAATTATTTACATCTTGCACCATAATTATGGATAGTCCTACATTCTTAAATAAAGGTAGACAGCCTACTATACAAATTAAATATCAATCAATGTGTTTTCCCGTTGTAGGCCTGGGTTAACAGCTCAGCTTTCTGCAAACCTATTGCTTGCTTTATGCCGATATTTGACCTATTTTGGTCAGTCTCTGTTAGCCATTGGCTTGAGAGATTGTAATTCACATAGTCCATCAGCCCAGAGGAGTATTTTCGTCTCAATAGGGATATATCCTGCTTGGTGTACAGCTCCACCTCCTGTGGAATGTATTCATTGCAATGTACACACGACTATTTTACATCTAAATTATACATTAAGCCACCATACATTTTGTCTTATTTCATTCTTCAACTCACACATGAACTGTATACAGAACAGGGGTATTAAATACTTTGTTCATGACTCAAGTGAGTAGGTTCCAAATTGATTTTTTTATCACATCAGAGTATCTTCGGGTCAGAATGCACAAATGCAATAAACAGAGAGGTGATGTGTGTATGAGGTGGACCTGTTAGATATGCCTAAAATATAACATCTTCATGCCCAGACCAGAACACTCTTTAAATACTATTTTTTACCAAATAAATTAACACCAAACAACTCAAGGGTACTTCCTTGAGCAAACGTCAACTTTTGTGCCTAGTTTGGTGTAATTCAGTTCAGCTTTTTTCCGTATTAAGAAGCAAAGAATCCAATGGGAGTTATAAAGGGAAATATCACTCTTTGGACCTTACATTTTTTGAGCCATGTTTGGCGGATCTGCTAGAAATTTGCCACAAAAAAACAAATTAGATGCATTGTTTAATGAAATAGTTTGTGCAGATTTGTCGAACAGTGCTGAAGTTAATAGCAATACATAAAAACACCTTTTTACACAAGCACTATTGTCATCCGAGTAATTCATACATACATATGTATAAATATGTATGTGTATAAATATGTAATACCTGTGTGTATGTGTGTGCGTGTGTGTGTGCACGTGTGCGCGCGCACGTGTGTGTGTGTGTGTGTGTGTTTGTGTGTGTGTGTGTGGGTGTGTGTGTGTGTGCGTATGTGTGTGTGCGCACGTGTGAATCTGTTGGAAAATATGGGTAGTCAGCCACATTGTGAAGAACTCAATAAGTCAAGACCACCTCTCTACAGATCCAGATTTTGTAGTTCAGGTGCACTTCTGATATCTCCTTCTTTTTCACAGAGTGCAGAGATGCTCTCCTTCCTCTGTTGATCGACCAACTCAGTGGCCAACTAGATGACTATTCTAACAAGCCAGATCACGATGCCAGTTCGCAGCTCCTTAGCAACATTCTGGAAGTTCTGGACCGGGAAGACGTGGTAAGGGGAGGGGAACACATGTGTATATGCAAAAAATAGGGAGGCATAAAGCCAAAACCAAAGAACAAAACTTGATTTCTAATCAGACTTCTGTACTGCTTCTGCATTGAAATATGAAACATAGAAGCCGATGGGGCTAATAAGGACCATTTAATCTTCCTATTTTTCATGTACAAATTAGCCTAGTTTATCGCAGTTTGCTGAGCATCACTGCAGATCTGTGCTTGTAACTGGCATATTTCAGAGGAAAATCAGTTTGGGCCAATTTGGCCTTGACATAATGAGTCCAATTAATTTCAATAGCACACCTTATTAATAATTTATAGATTTACTTAAAGTGGTTATTATATAAATGGCCAATGTTAAAATCTGGTTTGCCTTCTTCCTTGTTTTCTGCTTTTGCTCTCTGACTGACACTGGCCATTTCTAATACATTTTCTGTGCCTAGCTTCACAAATACTGCTTAGAAGCTGTTTATTTGCAAGACTCTTTCTTGAGCTTGTAGCTAGTGGAGTGCTTACGATTTTGGATGATTCAGTCCATCTATTAATAGATATGGACAATTTGAATGCTGAGTATGACGGTGAATGAGAATGCTTGGAGTCTGCTTCTTTTGGTACTTTTGGTGATTTGGGTTGACTCTTTTGGACTGGCATGGAATCTTTCAGAACAGTTTGACTCTCAATCTTCAAACCAGGAATTCTACTGGACTAGGATTAATCGAAAGTATTTCTTTCTGGGGCTAAACAAAAAAGCTTAGAGAGTGAGGAGCTTAAGCCTAAAATATGTTCGCTATAATTTTCCCTATGAAGTGCTCTTCTCTCATGTCTAACTAGTGCCACCAGAAGAACTAGGGCCAACCAGGGCAGTGGCAGGAAACAGCAGAGTATGGCAAGGGTGTTAATCTTTGTGTTTACTGCATTTGTTTAAAAATAAAAAAAGTAGCATTAAATCAGGGGTAGTATGATTAAACAAAAAAGTGCAGCTGTAGATTGAACCATATTCTCCCTTCTCTGTCTAAAAAGCCAACTCGATGAGGAGATGGCATTTAAAGACTTGAGAATATTGTAAATCCTACATCATTGTGCATATGCTTTATGAGAATCCTTCGCTATCACCAAGAACTGTGTTTTAATACATTTATGATATCAGATTCTGCATCTAAAATACCTTTGTTCCCCAGGGTCTCACTGCAATGCATATTCAGATGATCATGGAGCGCTTACTGCGAAGGGTGAACAGGACTGTGATTGGGATGAGCAGGCAGTCAGCGCACATAGTAAGATTTCACTTTATTTAATATAGGGTTTCTATTTGTTTATCTACTGTAGTTATGTGAGGGGAATGCACAACATTAAGTTAAACAAAGTTCAACAAAACATGAAACTGAACAAATTGACTGTGAACCAATTTGGTCTACGTCTTTAAGAGTGTAACAATTGGTTGTAGAGTGTTATGAGAAATGCTGTGATTCTCTAGGGAAAAAAATCAAAAGGATCAAATGATGGACGGAAAGCTGAACAATGCAAACATTCACCCCCAGTCACAAAGAGCAGGGTCAAGACTAATTTGCATATGGCTGGGTTAAAACTGAAATGGCACGGGGAGCAAAAAAACTATGGATTTAGGCCCAGGTCTCTGTACTGGGGTGAATGTTTGACATAGTTGAACATTCTGTTTATCAATTGTTCTTTTTGCATTTGTCATCCCGAGTGGGATGGGTGTGCCCAGATGTGGGTCCCGTGCTGTCCATGCCACTGGAGTCAAGCTAGTCTGGCTGATGAGGGGTGAATTCTCGAAACTGGTCCCATGTCCACATCACGAAATGCGATGAAGAGGAATCCAACGTGCCGAAAGCCGATGCGGAAGTGGAGGAAGAACACATTACCGTGTCTGAAGCGGACTCCAATGTTAAAGACCAAATCACACCAGGTCAACATATCGTGAGTACAGAGACTTTGTTTCCAGCACCCCGGTTTTGGTCCCGGTGCTGAAACATAAAGGAAAGACTTTGGGCTTGGGCTCGAGTCGGCCCTATATTGGCACCGAACAGAAAGCTTCGGTGCCAAAATCCAAACACGTCCTGGTACTTGGTCCATCTTTATCCAAGACTAAATCTTCGGAGTGGAAACTTTGGAGCCGAATCTTTAGACGCCGAAAATTGCAAGTAAAGAAAAGACTCTTTCTAAAGAACTTCAGTCCAATGTTTCATCTTTGGATCTGAAGCAAAAAGAGCTGGAAATAAATCCAGATACTGGACATATCATTGACAAATTGCCTGAAAAGATGAAATTGGGACTCCAGGAAGATTACCACATACCTTTGAAGAGGAAAAATGTTGGCACTAACCCTTCCCCACCCTACATTCCATCTACTCCACCCATTCAACTGACAAAGTGGGGATTCTTTTCGAGATTTACCTTACAAACCCTTAGAATCCCTGGTCGACTGGATCTCTTTAGTCTGCAAGGAAGTGTAAAGGAAGTCGCTAATTTCATGCATATGACGATTTACCAATGACCCAGTATCCCAACCCAAAGGATCACTGACTACAATGTCAAGTTTAAATATGTATTACAAAGCCAAAAACAACTGAACATACAAGTACCTCAGCAAGTGGTTCAATAAGTAAACTGGCACTAATGCAAACATAATCCAACGCAGGAGTCTCAGGCGACTCAAAATAAAAAGCAAAGTCAATTCCAAAAGCATTAGGCTTACAATAATCATTCCAACTTGAAGTTTGAATTGCATTTACAAAGGGAAGGAAAAAAAATGATTAGTCTGTCCCTACACTAACTCTAAGATGACATCCTTACTCAACATCCTCCCAGGCAAGAGAAAAAGGCGTCAGAAGTAAAGACTTCCTCAGAAGTACATTCACCTTTCAATAAGTAGCCTAGCTACCGAGCTTGTACTAAGATGCTCCTTCCTACACCCTCTCCTGCCTGCTAACCTTAAGATCTCCTACATCTCTATTCAATCCAAAACTGCTCCCGCTCTCTAACCCAACTAAGATCTGCTGTTCTCTAAGTCTCCTCTAATTCTGCCTCCACCCTCGGTGTGCTGTCCCTAATACAAAACCCCAAAATCCGTAAGCCCGCCTTCGCCACACCTCTCTAGGCAGGTGCTTGTTGTTTTTTTTTGTTTGAATGTTTTTATTGGGTTTTAGCATTCTTTATAACAGTATTAAATTCATGCAGTAGTGCAATGTTACAAAGGGTATAATCAACAACATTTCCCCAGTCACAGATGCCATATAGAGGTATTGTACTGTCCAACCATGATTGGGGTGATTGGTCCGTGCACACAAGTTACACGTCACTGTACCGTCTGTCGTGTATCGCGGATGGAGTAGCCATATTCCCTTTCGTAGCTCAGCCGTGGTCCCGCGTCCCGGCTCCGGGTGTGATTTGTTGCTGCGGGCGCACCTGGCGGGGGTGTCTGACCGTGTATCCCTACGTGTTGTCGTATCATTGTCTTAGAAATGCCTTCCCAGCTATTCTCTGGTGGGGGTCTCCCTCCAGTGCGAACTAGTAAACTGTATGTAACCGTTGGATCGAACCAGGGGAGGGGGGGGGAATCTTAGGGGAGTGGGGAGTGTGCTGCCGTGCGTACATGGGATTGCTCGTATCCCTGAGTGTTCATGCGAGTTGAACGTGGGTGTTTTGTCGCCTGCGCAGGACGGAGGTCCCTGTGGTGAGCCTCACTCCGGCAGGGGGGGCACCGTTCTCATGTGGGTCTGGGGTGCGGGGTGGGGGAGTCATTGGAGTGCTTCTGGTATGTCTGGGCTCGTGTCCGCTGATGGGGTCATAGGTGGTGTGGCTATGGGTGTCTCCGGGGGGTTCGTCGCCTGTGCGAAATCATACATCATTTGTGCCCAATCTAGGGAAATGGGGTGTTTGCGGGTTGCCCGCAATTCCTCCTCTTGGAGCGTCTCTTCCTCCGCCTTACCCCACTTGGTCATGGCGCCTATCCAGGCTGCTACTGGGGGGCCTGTGGTGGACCTCCAGTGCATGGCTATTCCCCTTTTAGCCAAAAGGAGGGCGAGGGACATGAATCTGTATTGTGTTTTCTCGGTCTTCCGCCTGCGGAAGATTCCGAGCGCACATGCCTCCCATGTGGACATATTTGTAAGACCGGTGACTGTTGCGAGTGTCCGATGCACCTTGTCCCAGAACCCTGTAAGTGAGGGGCAGTCCCAAAACATGTGTCTGCAGTCTGCTGTCGGAGTGTGGCAACGGGGGCACTCAAAATGGGTATCAGGGAAGAAGCGGCGAAGGCAGTGTGGTGTAAGGTAGGCCCTGTGTAGGATATTAAATTGTATGTTCCTGAATCTTGCGTTCCTAGAGACTTTCTTGGGGTACTCCAGAGCTGTACTCCATTCCTTGTCGTGGACTATCTGTTTCCCACCTCTGGCGCAGGGGTTGAAGAGACGGGAGAAGCAGCTCACGGATTGCTCTATACAGCCACGAAACCAAGTGTCTTCCCCTACCCATGTGGAGGATCGCGTGGATCACTGGGTGTGTTGGAGGCTCCCCTGTGTTCGGATTCCAGTGTTGTCGGCAACTATCTAATAACTGTCTATGTACTAGAAATTGTCCCGGTGGGAGGTCATATTGCTCCATCATCTGATCATATGACTTCAACTGCCCCTCTTCCAAGAAAGATTCTATCTCTGTAACTGCCAGGTCGGACCACACCTGGAGCGCCCCTGCTGTGTAGTATTTGTCCCCTCTAGGAAACCGTATCAGTGGTAGTAGGGGCGAATACAGCGGACGCATTTTAAACATTCTGTGTATCCGCAGCATACAGGTGCGGGCTATGGACAGTTGCAGTGGTCGTGTTCGGAGGGGTTTCGTGCCAGGCAGCAGTAGTCTGTGAACTGCCGGTAGTGGCAAAAGGCCGTCCCTGGTGACAGTCTCTTCTATATGACGCCCCGCCGTCCAATACGACAGCCACTGGAGTTGTGCTGCCAAGAAATAAGCTTCGAACGCGGGCGCCCCCAGGCCTCCATCCGTCGTGGGAAGATAAAGCATTGACAATGCAACCCGGCTCCGCCCCACACGAGCTCTATGAGCAGGCTATCTAACTCCTTACAAAATGAGCGCGGTGGAATTACGGGGAGGTTAGTGAAATGGTATAGGAGTCGGGGACCATTATCATCTTCGCCAGGGCGATTCTGCCAATAGGGGCCAGCTGTAACGATTTCCAAATACCCACCGCTGGTCTGAGTCCCGCCAACGCCCTACGATGGTTCCCCTCATATAAATCCTCCAGGCTGAGGTATAGCCGCACTCCCAGGTACCTAGGAGCTTCTGCGTTCCACGTGAGCGTCTGGTCGCCCATTCGGGCCTCAAATGGGGCCAGATGGGGGCTCAACGGGTAGAGCGAGGATTTCTCCCAGTTTACATGGAGGCCCGAGGCCTCCGCAAAGCCCTGCAAAGTCTGACAGATGACTGTTAGGTCTGTAGTGGCGTCTCGGACGAAAATGAGTAGGTCATCTGCGTATAGGGACACACAGTGCATGGTACCTGCCAGGGGGATCCCCCACTCTGCTCCCTCCCGCCTCAGGCGTATCGCTAAAGGTTCCACCGCCAGGGCGAACAGGAGTGGCGATAATGGGCAGCCCTGACGGGTCCCCCGTTACACCTTGAACGTCGGGGAGATGTATTTACCCATCCGAACTCTGGAAGTGAGACGCGTGTAAAGGAGTTTTGTGTAAGCCATTATACCGGGGCCTATATTATTTCTCTGGAGCACTTCAAATAGATAGGGCCATAGCAGGGTGTCAAACGCCTTTTCGAGATCCAGTATTAGGCATGCCGCATTGGGAAACCGCCCCCCCCCCCCCGTCGTGTCTTGAATGTGAAACAATCTGCGTATATTCTGTGATGTGTTATGGTGTGGAACGAAGCCATTTTGGTCGGGGTGTATCAGCGGAGTCAGTATCGTAGCAAAGCGTTCTGCCAGGATTTTCCCTAGTATTTTACAGTCCGTGTTGAGTAGCGTGATTGGTCTCCCGATTCCCGTAGGGATCCCGGTAGTTCCCCTCTGTGGAGCGCGTCATTGTACATGGTGACCAGCTGTGGGACGAGGTGGGTGGAGAATGTGCTATAATATTCTAGGGGGAAGCCGTCCAACCCTGGGGCCTTGTTCCGGGCCAAGACTCTGATCGCACGTTTGACATTCTCAGGGCGGATCTTCTTCTCTAGTAGTTTCCTGTCTTCTGGCTGAATCTGGGGGAGTGTAAGCGTAGTAAAAAATCTAGTGATGGCCTGTGACGCTCCCTGACTTGGGGCCCGATATGTACTTGAGTAATATGTATGGAACACTTGCAGTATCTCTGGCTGGGAAATCTGGAGGCGACCTGCCTGGCCCCTCAACTCTGTGATTGGCTTCATGTCGGGGTTTTGCTTAGCAAGCCAGGCCAGGAGTGTCCCTCCCCTGTTGCCCTCCCGGTGTACCCTGGCGGCGTAGGCCCTAAAATTGAATTTATGGAGGTCCCGTAGTGTTTCCGCATATCTAGTCTTGGCTTCTGCCACCTGTGTCGGGGTGGCACCCCCTTGGTCCTCTTTTTTCGATAGGGCCTCTAATGTGGTTTCCGAGTCTTGTAGCGCTCTCTCAAGTGTTTTGCGCACACCCACCACCTGTTGTATACAATGACCCCTGGCTACTAATTTGTGTGCATCCCACTCCAGGAGTCTTGAGGAGGCCAATCCCGCATTCACCGCAAAGTGTTCCCGCAAGTGTTCCCCGTGATCATGCGTGAAGGCCTGATCTGTGAGGCATTCCCATGACAGTTTCCTGGTGGGTACCGGTGGGTGCGGTGGTCTCCATCGGAGGGTAAGGGAGTGGGCGTCATGGTCCGAGAGCACCCGCCCCAGGTAGTCTGTGTGTTGCACTTTGGAGTATAGGGCTGTCGAGCACAAGAAGCGATCTAGTCGCACCCGCAGATCATGAGGTATTGAATGAAATGAGTATAACTTGAGGGTGGGGTGTCGTGCCCTCCAGGCGTCTACTAACGACCAGTGTCCGAGCCATGCATTGAAGAGTTCAGCTTGTTTATGTAGCGGTGAATGTGCCGGTGGGGGGTGGGATCGGTCCAAGCCTGTGTCTAGTACGCAATTGCAGTCTCCACCCAGGATCCAAGGGGTGTGTATATACGGAGCCAAGGCCTGTGTAAGGCGGCTCCAGAACCTGTCCTGCTCTGTATTGGGGGCGTATATACTGCCTATTAGTACCGTTTGCCCATCTAACAATCCCTCCATCAGTACAATTCGTCCCTCTTTGTCCACCACCCTCTTCTGTTCTCTGAAAAGGATTCCCGGCCTAATCCATATTAATGTCCCTCTAGCGAACGCTGAGTACCCTGTGGCACATATGGTGCCTCTCCACTTTCTCTGCAAACGGTCCACCTCTAATGTCGTTAAATGGGTTTCTTGCAGTAATGCTATATGTGCCTGTTGTCGTTTTATGTAGGCATAGACTGAGTACCGCTTGCTCGCTGTATGTAGTCCCCTCACATTAAGCGTAAGGAATGTTATGTCAGTGTTAGGGGTTTTCGTCATGTTGGCCGTCCTCTATGTGCGTCGCGGGTCGAAGTTGCCCCCGTATACCACCGGAAATTCCCCCACGCAGTCAACCGCCACCCCCCCCATTCCACATAGAGACATTCCAGCCACACATTCCCACCAGAGCATTGGGGGGGAGAGAGGGAAGGGAAACATGAACTCAACTTCAGGGAAACAGTCCCAACGTAAGGGGCCTATTGCTGGGCACAATAAGTCTAAACTGTTCATCTCGTACTGTCTCGAGTCCGTTTCGGGCGCGGGGTGTTCTGACGTTACCACTGGTGGATAACTCCCCTGCAACCCACCTCATAATACATCTGTATATGTGCCCGCTCCTGCCTTTACCTTTTTCATCGTCGGGTTCCTGGCACCGGGGCGCCGCCTCAGTTAGGATGATGTCTCGATCTTACCATGCCGCTGGTCCTGCTGTACCTTATAGCAGCGTGTCCGTCGTTTGAGGGGTCACTATGGGTGGTGTGACCGAGCCTTCTCTGGAAGTACGAGCATCGCTGACTTCTTCCTCTGACGTAAAGAGATGTGGGACTCGTTCCCCCTCCGAGCTGTTTCTCATGTCGGGCTTCCGACGCTGCCTGTAAGGCCCTTCTGCGATCCGCTATGATTTGTTCTAGATCGGGAATGTTCCTGGTGCCAGGTATTGTTGGACGACCCAGCTGTGTGAGGGTGACCTTTTTAGCTCGCAGGCGCCTCTTGTTGGAGAGGCTCTGATGCTGTGAGGGCCTGCGCTCCGGCAACTCGTCGCTGCGCTGTTCCAACCACGTACTTGCTTCTGCTGGGTCCGTGAAGAAATGGGTTGTTCCTCCGTGGATAATCTTGAGGCGGGCTGGGAAGAGAAGTGCGTACTGCACGCCATTTTGTCGTAGGGATTGCTTCACTGCAAGGAAAGTGGCCCGTTGACGTTGCACTGCCTGGGAATAGTCCGGGAACAGCATCACATGCTTGTCCTCGACTCTGAGGGTTTTCGCGAGTCGGGCCGCTCGCAGTACCGCATCCCGGTCTTGATAGTGAAGCAGTTTGAGCAAAAAAGGCCTAGGCGAGGAGCCCGCTGGTGGTCTCCGGGCTGGAACCCTGTGTGCCCTTTCCACCGAGAAAAATGGTGAGAGATCTTGGGCCTGGGTGAAGGTTTTAATCCATGCTACTATGTATTGTACAGGGTTCGTCCCTTCCACCCCCTCCGGCAGATTCAGGATTCGGATATTGCTCCGACGAGAGCAGCCTTCCAAATCATCTGTTTTGCGCTCCAGGTGTTGCACTTTGGTCTGCAGTTCTTTGATAGCTTCCTGGTGCGTCTGTATCTGCGGGCCCATCTCATGTAGCGTTTGTTCTCCCTGGTGTACCTTGTCAGCTAGTTTCCGGTGGTCGTCGCGGAGGAGGTTAAGGTCCGTGGCTAACTCACCAAATTTGGTTTCAATGGATACCCGGGAATGCTATATAGCGGCTAGTACTCTGTCCAGCTTCGATGACATGTCATCCGTCTGTGGCGGCCCCCCGTTCTGCTGCTTCCCGGATGGGTCTGGGGGGGGTTGCTTCTGTGGTGCAGGCGCTGGCGTCGAGGTTAATATCCTTTGTGGTCTCCCCATTTTTACTGTAGTGGGACTGTGGGCCCCAATAACACGCGCTGGTCGTGGGGGATTTTCACCGGAGGACGCGTTCCGTCATTCTGCTGCTCTTCTCACAACTTGGCCTCTGAGCCCCCGCAGCTACTGCCTTGCGCGTCAGGGCGACGGGTCTGGAAGGTCTGTGTCGCCTGTTGGTCACTGACGCAGCTCGGTGCCCAGAATCTCCGGGCCCTCTCCCGGTTAACTGTTTAGTAAGGAGCAGTGGGCACCGCCATTTTGTATGGGCCCGGGTGACCACTGGCCGATCACACAGCCCAGCTCCCCCGGTGATCAGACGATTGTCCCAGGCATCCGCGGCCGCCCGTGGACCTGTAGGAAGGGTGTCGTGCTAGGCTCCTGGCCAGGTGAATCCCCTGGGGGCAGCTGTTCGAAGTCCTCACGTTGCGCCCGTGCCCCCCCTCTCGATGAGCGAGGGGGAAGGGGGGGTAGGCGGGGCGTTCTTCGGGGAGAGGGGGGGGGGCCCTCCGCCTTGGCCTTCTCCCGGTACTATGCTGGCGTCTCAATCCATATGCCCCGGGCCTCGAGCCACATTACGCCTGTCCAATGCGCCCACGTCCCCTCCGCCAGTGCAGGTCCGGGTTGTGGGGATCTCGGGGTTGCACCCCGCGTACTCACGGATGTGTCGGGGGACCGGGTGATCAGCGCCCACGGCGGTCTCTCTGGTGTCACTGCAGCACAGCGCCCAAAGTCTCCGGGGCCTCTCTCAGCTTCCGCCATCTTCAGGCTCAGTGTACGCCGCCATTTTGCGTGGGTATGGCGTCCGGCAGGTCAATCCCTCAGCTTCACCTCCATTGAACCCCGGAGGCGGTCAGTGGTATCGGCGGTCCCTTTCCGTGGTGGCGGCCCGGCACCCAGACCCGCCAGGGTTCCCTCCAGCATCCGTCACCCTAGAGGTCGTCGGGCGCCGCCATGCAGAGTGGGCTCATTGTCTGGCGGGACTATCCAACGGTCCCGCTCCTGCCGCGACCTAGTGACACTCAGGGGGACCGATAGTCACTCCGTTGTCGCGGCCGCACGGCTCACACAGCCGCCGGGGTCCCTTCCAGTGTTTGTCGCCTCAGGGCTCGCTGGGCGCCGCCATTTTGAGCGGGTTCTGCCTCCGGCAGGCCGATCCCACAGCTCCGCTCTCGCAGCAACCTGGTGGCAGTTAGCGATACCGTTGGCATCCGTGCGAGTCCCCCATTTCAGCACCCGGCATTTGTGGAGGTTACATGTAGGTGGAGTCGGGCAATGTGAGTCTTCCGTGGGTTGCTGGTCAGAGCTCTACGGGAGTGCGTCCTCCATCTTGGCTATCGTAGCCACGCCTCTAGGCAGGTGCTTGTCGGTGGATTTTTCCAGTCTGGCTCCATTCTCGTCCAAAAACCGTTGTGTCCTTGGGTCCCAGGCACCTTCTCCGCCAAATGTTTCAGTTGTGCATTCCAGTGGACTCCTTCATTCCCACTCCTACCGGCCTAACTCCTAAACAATGGACCATTCTACCTAACGAGCCTTGCACCTGCAAAAGAAATGTATGAGAAACAACTTTGCTCTCGCTCCAAGTTACATTTTAAAATCCAACTATACACAGAGGCCTTTCCCAAGGACAATTACACATTTCAAACTCACTGCGTCTGGCTAAACTAAGGAAATCAGTTAGGCCTCTACTGGCTTTCTCATTGTCCCAGGCCTTTACACGTTTAAATGCACTTTCTATTATAACACAAGCATTACATTTTAAATCATTTTAAAAGCGTTACTTCTCATTTCACTATAAACCTACACATCTCTCATGTTAAAACCTTGTGCTGAAGCAATCTACATGTGCAACTCGAATATGGCACGTTTAAATCTAATGCAACATTTCACATATAAGCAACAACTTTGCAACTTTACCTAAAGCATTTTCTTTAATAAACGCACTGCATTAGTCTTCGATTTACATAAGCACACAACTACATATTGCACTGATCTCGGCCTAATACTACATTTCTAATGTCACACGTTAATATGGTCTTCTAAATATGCGGGTGCTAACTACTGGGGATTATAATGGACCCCTACGATTTTCAAGATAACATGGCGCTCTCTCACATCCAAATTTGTTTATTTCACCTGACAACTCACCACCATCACCTGACACACAGGATGAGAGGGATGGGGAGGAGTATCAGGGTAGGATAAAGGACCCTGACCCATAGGAACACTATGATACTGATGATAATACTGATAATGACCCGGATCTATCCGTCTAAACCCTCACCACCAGATGACAACATAGGATACATTGAGGTTCTTAATTGGGCTGATCATTATCACGTGGTGGAGTTCTGTAAAGAAAACTTAGAGGAGGATTTTTTATTTGAAACCCTTAGCACCACTCAAAGGGCCACTCGCACACTACCCATGCTAAAAGGAATGCTTAAGCATGCAGACAACATTTTTAAAGATCCTATAAGGGCAAGAATAATCACACCTATAGTAGACAAAAAGCACAAACCTGCACCTACTGACCCAGTCTACATTAAAGGTCAGTCGCCTTTACAATCTCTTGTAGTTTCCAATGCATGCAAGAGAGCTAGCTCACAGACCACAGGTGAAGCCCGTCCTCCTGATAAGGCGTCCAGGTTAATTGATGCCTCAGGCAAAAGAGTGGCGTCGCAAGCAGCCAATCAATGACTCATTGCTAATACTCAAGCCTTATTAGCATGTTACAATAGAGCTCACTATGACGAGCTAGAGAAGCTCATTCAATTTTTACCTGATGAGCACAAATCTAAGGCTTATGATCTTAGTCAAGAAGGCAAGCTCATTACTAATACTTCAGTTAGATGTGCCTTAGACGTGCCATAGACGTAGCAGACACAGCAGCCAGAGCAGTAAACATCAGTGTAAGTCTGCGCAGACATGCTTGATTGAGAGTTTCAGGTTTTAAGCCTGAGGTGTAAGCCTCTACTCTTGACCAACCATTTGATAAGGAACACCTTTTTGGTCCAGCAGTTGACACCTAACTGGAAAAGATGAAGAAAGATACTGAAGTCGCTAAGTCTATGGGGCCCTTGCGAACATACTTGGGGGCTACTGTAGATACTCAAAAAGCTCTAGCATTTCCTACTGCGACCAGAATGTACAATATTGAAACCCTAATCTCCAAGTTCCAAGCCAACCAACCACTTCGTGCAAGAGTTTTCATGCAATTGCTAGGAATTATGGTGTCTTGCATCACAATAGTACCACATGCAAGACTTCATATGCGTCCCCTTCAAGAGTGCTTAGCTCATCAGTGTAATCAGTCACAGGGTCAATTGAAGGATCTAGTGTTGGTGGACAGCTGTACCCATCACTCTCTGCAGTGGTGGAATCCACAGAACTTGTCCAAAGGGTGGCCATTCATCGACCCGATTCCACAGACGATCTTAACAACAGACGTATCACTAATAGGTTGGGGAGCACATCTCTAGACTATAACCATTCAGGGATTGTGGCGTAGATGCAAAAACAGCTGAATATCAATCGCCAAGAATTGCTAGCAATATTCCTAGCACTCAAAGCTTTTCAGGCCCACCTCAAGGGCAAAGCTGTCTTGTGTCGCACAGACAACATGACAGCAATGTACTATGTACAAAAGCAGGGGGGACACACTCTTTCCAACTGTCACATCTTGCTCAGTCCATTTGGAAGTGGGCAATTCCTCTAAAGATGTATCTCATGGCAGAACATCTACCAGGAGAAAGTAATCAAATAGCAGATCTACTCAGCAGGCAAAAGCAACAGATCCACGAGTGGGAACTTCATCCTCAAGTACTCCTTCTGTTCTTCCAAATATGGAGGTTTCCGGACATAGATCTGTTTGCAACTCAGCTCAACGCAAAATGCCCAAACATCGCTGCAAGATATCCACAATCACAAGGCAATGCCCTATAGATGAACTGGTCAGGGAGGTTTGCTTAAGCTTTTTCGCCTCTCCCACTCATTCCCTTAGTGGTTCGGAAGCTCAGACAAGCATCCCTGACTCTAATCCTGGTTGCTCCTACATGGGCCCAACAGCCATGGTTCACAACCCTACTAGAACTGTCGGTAGTACCACATCAAAAGCTGCACCTCACACCCAGTCTCCTCACTCAGAGCCATGGCGACATAAGGCATCCAAATCCAAAGGAGCTCAATCTTGCGATTTGGCTACTGAAGCCATAGAGTTATTGGTATTGTGTAATTTTATAGAGCGCACAGCTGCCCCAGCAAAGGGGCGTCCCGGCGCTAGCAGCAAAAGTCAGAGGCAACAGAACTATTACAAGGGAAATAGAAGAGTTTTAATGGCCTTGCGGAAGGGAAGAAGGTCATCCAGGTGCCGGGTCTGTGCAGGAAGGGAATTCCACAGCTTGGTGGCCAGATAGCAAAAAGACCTTCCCCCGGCTCTAGCACGTTTCACACGGGGGACCACAGCCAATAACTGCTCCGCAGAGCGAAGTGGACGGTTAGGGACATAAGGAATCCGCAAATTGGATAGAATCTCTGGGGACGAACGTTTAAGGATTTTAAAAGCAAGGCAAAGAGCTTTGAATTCAATCCTTTTGGGCACAGGTAGCCAGTGGAGTTGTCTTATAGCGCCCGGCGTAGGGCAGGAGCGAGGGAGCCTGAGCAAGACCCGTGCAGCAGCGTTTTGACCTCGCTGCAAACGGTTAACCTCTGCCTTGTTGGCACCTAACATCAGAGAGTTGGCATAGTCAATGCGTGACAGAATAGTGGCCTGAATGATCAGCTGGCGTGTCGCAGGGTCGAAGAACCCCAGAATGGGCCTTAGACCACGTAGGAGTCCAAAGCTTGTGCCTGCCACCTTTTTGGTGTGCGCCTGGAACCCAAGTGTGGAATCGAGCCAGATCCCTAGGTTTTTTACCGCTGGCTTCGGGGTGGGGGCACTACCAATAGATGTAGGCCACCACAGAGAGCTCCAGAGCTTGTTGTCTTTCCCCACCAACAACACCTCAGACTTACTAGCGTTAAGCTGTAGGCAATTGGTGGTCATCCACCGTGCGACCGCCTCGAGCCCGGTTCAAAACCGCACAGGGCCTAAGGCGCAATCGTCCGCGAGGACCACCACCAATTGCATGTCGTCGGCGTAGGAGACCAAGGTCAGGCCGTGTTTGTGCCCTACTCTCGCCAGAGGCTGGACGTAGAGGTTGAACAGGCAGGGGCTTAAAACAGAGCCCTGGGGGACCTCCTGCTTGCTAGGATGGATGTGGGAAAGGAAAGGGGGAGATGTGACCTGAAATGCCCTGTCTGAAAGGAAGGAACGAAACCAATCCAAGGCCAGACCGACTACCCCGGCCTCTTGTAGGCGGCGCAATAATATCTGGTGGGAGACGGTATCAAACGCGGCGCTGAGATCGAGCAAAATCAGTGCCGCCGTTTGACCCTCATCCAGAATGGTCCACAGATATTCGCAAACCGCCAGAAGTGCAGTCTCAGTACTGTGACCGGGGCGGAAGCCTGTCTGAGAGTGATCGAGGATGTTATATTCAGGAAGCTGGAGAGGATGTTATTGCAGTGGGCCTCCGCCACTCTAGCGACCCAGGGAAGGAGCAATATAGGTCTAAAGTTTTCAGGTTTGTTAGGATCAAGGGTTTCAGCAGGGGGACCACCCTTGCTAGCTTCCAAGCTTGAGGCACCACCGCCAAAGTGAAAGAGGAATTGATCACTTGGCATAATGGATCAAGAAGGGTCGGAAGAAGAGAGGTCTAGAGGAGACCTGGATTTGACCCTGCTGCATAGAGCGAGGAGCTCATCCTGAGTGATAGCAGGTATAACCGCTAGAGTGGCGGCAGGGAAAGAGTTTGGTTATCTTAACCTCCCACCAAAGTCTATGAACACCATTAAGGAAGCAAGAAGACCTACCACTAGAGCTTGCCATGCAGCCAAGTGGAAAAGATTTGTTATATACTGCAATAACAACAACATTGTCCAACTTGATGTTTCAGTACAGAATATCATATGTGACTTGCTACATTTACAAAGCTCAAATTTAGCGTATACATCTATAAGGTTACAGCTGGCTGCCATGGCTGTATAGCTGTAGAACAGACAGCATCTCTCTCTTTTCAGAGTCCCCCTTATTAAGGCATTTATGGAAGGACTAAAAAGAGTGATTCCACCAATACTTCTCCCAGCACCAGAGTGGAACTTAAGTATTGTCCTTACCAGACTAATGAATCCACCTTTTGACCCTTTACACAAATGTGAGCTGCAGTTCTCACATGGAAAGTTGTTTTTCTCGTAGCTTTACATCGCTAAGGAGAGTTGGTGAGCTACAGGCATTCACAATCGAAGAACAATTTTTTCGCTTACATAATGATAAAGTGGTTCTTCTACCAACCCAAAATGTCTACCAAAGGTAGTTTCTGCCCTTCACTTGAACCAATCTGTAGAGTTGCCTGTATTTTTTCCGCAACCAGATTCAGTGGCAGAAAGGGTTCTTCACACATTAGACATAAAAAGAGCATTATTTTACTATATTGAAACAACAAAACCATTTCGTAAAACTAAACAACTCTTTGTTGCTTTTACACTACTGCATACAGGCTATGCAATTTCAAAGTCTGACATTTCCAGATGGATCGTAAAATGTATCCAAATTTGTTATGCTAAAGCAAAGAGGACTTTTGTCTATGCCCCCTAGAGCTCATTCCACACGCAAATTAGGGGCTACTGTGGCCCTTTTAGACATCATTCCCATTGCAGATCTCTGCAAAGCTGCAACATGGTCTACTCCACACACATTTACTAAGCACTACTGTATAGATTTGCTAGCCAGACAACACGCTAATGTAGGCCAAGCAGTACTCAAACCATTATTTCAGACAACTTCAACAGCTACAGGTTGACCACTACTTTGGGAGCAAACTGCTGTATAGTCTATGCACAGCATGTGATCTACAGCTCACATGCCTCGAACGGTAAAATGTTACTTACCAGTAGACATCTGTTCTTGGCCTGTAGAGCTGTAGAGTCACATGCGCCTGCCCGGGTACCTGTATCTTTTGCAGTTACAATCATGTAATTGAATACTTATTACATACATGTGCTTGATCATCTCTTTATACACTATTAACTCCATTCTCACCCAATGACGGGTAACAATCTAACAATGGAGTTGATGCCCATGCCCACTAGCTCCGAAAAGAGGAGTCACCGGCCTCCTGACTGGAAAGACTTCTTAGAAGAAAAACAAACTGCAAACATCCAGACCAAACATTAGATGGCGATCTATTCAAAGCATGTGACTCTACAGCTCTACATGTCAAGAACAGATGTCTACTTAGATTAATATTAATTCAATTAATTTAAAATTAGAAACTTTAATCCTAACAAATGATCTTGAACGAACTCTAAATTAATATAAATTAATATATTATTTTGTTCATTTGATTACTATAAAAGTCAGCATCGAGATGCACTGGTGGAAGTAGAATTACAGTTGTCTGCTTAATTGTATTCAAACGTGTATTATAATACTAAGTGATGACAGGAGCATGAGTTAAATTAACTTATCTTAATGCTAAATATAAACCTTACTAATGTTAATTTATTTTAAATGTAACAGTAACATGGGGTCCCCTGACCCTAAATTCAATAAATGATAATTAGTTCATTATTCTAATGTTAATTAAATTAAACTTGGAATCCCTAATAATGAATGTTTAGTTGCATTCATATTACTTTAATGCATTTCATTCTAGGAAACTCTGATGCTCTAACCTTAAATTAATATAAATATTCAGTCAGTTTTTAAACTTTTTATTTACTTTAAAAGTCAGTCGTCCAACTGCAAAGATCAATGTAATGGATTGTCTCCATAATTACATTCACTGTAATGTTCTAGGTTCATATGGCAAGAAGAAATGGGACTTTGAAATAATGACGGTTAATTAATGGGATGACATCCCTCAAGTTTATGATGCAGTTTACTATATGTAACACTTATTCTACAGACATTCTCCGCGTCGGGGAGGGTTGACAATTTAGGAAGAGTTTGCAGTGTATTAACTGCATATCATATGTTTATTTACTGATGATGCTTTGATTAATTATAACGTCTGTGACCACTGATTCTACACAGAACAACTCAACAAAAAAAAATATATTAAACAAGCTTAGTTTGGGCATCTGTGCTAAACTATTGTTTACCTAAATAAGAAGAAAGGTGAAACAAAATTGCTTGTGACTTTGCTTCTACTGGTTGGCATAAACAACAATGGACTCCTCATTCATAGCATCCTTTCACCTTCTTGTTTTCAAGGGCTGCTTTGTTGCCTGTATGACCGCCATCTTGAGGCAGATGGATGACTTCCACTACAACCACTACATCAACACTTTCAAAACAAGACAAGACTTGATTGTAAGTTATTTAGGAATTGAAGAGGCAAGATGGTAAATCGTTCCCAAGTTCATCATTGTCTGTGTTCATAACTGTGAGTAACTGTGAGTGATGCCATTCCTAAGAAGACAGCTTAAATTAATGTAAGAATTTATGCTATAGTACTGTCAGAGCACTAATGAAAAACGCAGTGCACTGAGCTAAGGCTCTGATGTCTCTTTAAACGAATTAACAATATAGTGTTGTTGTTGTTTACTCTAGCTATGTTTTCTCAATAAACACACCTACAAAACTTTAGTAGAGCTGGGCAGCATCATTCACTTTGTACAATGACATAAGCCTGGCACATGCCAGACCCTGTCTTCTTGGTCGAAACAATATTAAATAACAGAATTTCCGGAATGCAGTGTCTGTAACACTGAAGTCAGGCTGAGTTTGTCCTATTAAAAATAACACAAACCAACAAGGAAAAGCAAGTGAGGACGGAAATATTATCTTTTCTTGAAATATCAAAGTTGTCATTAAGAGTAGAAAAAAAAAAAAAAGAAAAAAGTATAGACAATCAAACGATGTCATAGCAGCAAAGTAACATTCCAGTTGTCCGTAATAGAATTTATATCACTCTCCTACCCTCAGCCCATTGGTTAGCCAGACTAATTTGGGTACTTCTGTCAGCTAGCAGAAGGTTGTGAGGTTAACTCTAGATACATGACACCCTATTGTAAAGTTCAATGTTCATTCCACCAGTATTATTTATGACAAGTGTGCACCAAAACAAACCGGATGGTGCAAACTGTATCTCTGTTCGGAACCGAAGAGAGTCATAACATAAATGTAGCACCTAGAACTATTAATCTCTAAATCATCTATTCGTTCGTTATCTTAGTTTCAGTGATCACAATCCCTTGGAAGTGTCTCTGTTCCTGTTGGATTCCTGAATGCCTAGCTAAGCTTTTGATTAATACCATGGGTTCTAGTCCCCATCCTTCAGGTACTGAATGTCTACAATATACTTCTGGCCAGGATTTCCGCGTACCAAGGCAATTATTTCTCAAGGTAGCTCAGCTAGTCTGCCAAAACTGTATAGATGGTCCCAGAACCTGCCCAAAAGGAACACAGCCAAATATAGATTGGGTTTTCTGGTTCAGTCAGTGTACACTCTAGTCAAGTTTATTTGTGTTTCCTGTGCACCAGAGCCTTAGAGTTTTGGTTGGTGATAATAGTCAACTTTCAGAAACAGGGATGAGTTACTATTCACTGAGTGGTCATAGTTTAGGGTACCCAAGAGTACACAGTCAAACTATTTATCTATTTTACAATATTTTTTATTAGGTTTTGTATTAATCATACAGGTACAATTGTTTACATATAGGTACACATAAAATGTTACCTATCAAGTACTATCGTGTTCACATTTCGTCTCTTCATGAGGTACCATATAATTGAGTGTAAACATAGACATTTGGTGGACATTTCGTATACAGCTTCATTTCAATAAGAAGCACTCCACATAATATTCAGCCTTCAGGGCTGCAACAAATTTAAGCATTAGCTACAATGGTGTGTTGTGTTTTATGAGACGGATAAGGATGGGTTAGGCCATCATTCTGCAGCCCTAGGAAGATTGTCATGGTTGTTGCGCAGTTCTCTGCTATCAGGCGGGTGTGCAGGCCTATGCGCTCTCCTCCTGGAGTGCCAATTCTTAAACTTGTGCCCAGCGTTCCACTTCCCTCCTCCAACTGCAATGAGGGTCCTGTTCGATATCTTCTGGCGCTTAGCAGTCACCCTCTTGGCGAGGGCAAAGGCCAAACCCTGACATTTTGCAGTCACCCATGCCCTCCCCGGAACAGGAAGCAAGCCTAGTAGGTCAACCGCCATCCTCAGCAGGCCAGGACATTGCGTCGTACATTACAGATCTTCAACCACTGACTGCCAGAATTGTGCCAGTCGGGGCTGGACCATGTCATATGTAGAAAGTTGGCGTTTACCAACCGACACCTGAGGCACATTTTATCACCTTTTCCATATATTCTATTGAGTTTGTGAGGTGTAAGATAGGACATATGTAAATACATGACCTGCGTGTATAGGAATTTGGTGTGTGTATATTCCAACACTCTTTCCCAGTCCTTGTTATGCATCTTACAACCGATGCTCTCCGAGTTCTGATTTGAAAACCTGGGCACTAGTTTAGGGCCATCCCTGAAGGTGAAGAAGATCTGTAACACCTCATGTATCAGTGGTTCCCTACTTCCCGTGTTCCAAAGCACCTGTAGTGTGCATGCCACTGCTGCTTAGACCAGAAACTGCACGCTGTGCAAATCTCCATCCGTGGTGAGTGCTTAGTTTTCAGCTTTCCCTCCTCATAGCAGTCTCATACTCTGAGATCCATGCCAACATCTTGCGCACTGTGAAGTATCTGCCTCACCTGGCGGAAGGCTGACCAGAAGCATTTCTTGAGCATATAGAGGGAACTGGGGTGCTTGTTTGAGGAATTTCCTACAGGAGCTCAATGCTGTGGCAAGCAGTTTAGTTTAGCATAATTGTCCTATACCTAGGGGACTCATAGACCCGAAGCACCCAAATAGCAGAAATGCACATAAGGTTAGGGCCATAATGACAGCAAATATTTGTCTACTATAGCTTCAAAAAGTCATAGGGGGGGGCGTGGCCAGGCAAGATGGCTGGGTGGACGTGATTCACCTCTGCTCCGAAGCCAAGTCGCTGGACTACTATGAAAATCCATGTGAGAGATAGCCAAATAAACATCCAACCGAAGACTAAACAACCGTGATTCCGGTGAAGCTGCAACCGAGTGCTTCGTGAGTCGGAAACAGATGATTTAGTGCCTGAGGTACACACAAGGGAATTACCCCGGAGACTCACAAGATTGCGGCAGCATTCGGCGGACCAGCGGCGCCGCAAGTCTTTTAACTGAGAACACAGAGGGGCACTGCGATGCCCTGACCCACCAGCTTGTGTGAAAAACCAGGGCGGTCGGTCAAGGGAGAAGTGACACAGTCAGGAGTTACACCCGACGCCAAAGACTGAGGTGCCACAGAGGAGCCCGAATTGACTACTGCCTACCTGATGGTGAGCGGGGGGCCTGGAGGCGGTGCTGATAGCTGCGTGTGGCACCAGGGGTGCGGATGAGGCGGCCTCGGCGGGGTCCAAGAGTTATTGGAGGCGATGTGGGTTACCGCAAGGTACAGAGGCCGATTTGCCTGACCCTAAGATGGCGGCTGTCCTCGTGGACTTTATGGTGCTGCGAGTGAAGGACTTCCATGCAGTGACCATATGGCGAGGTGCCCGGAGCACCGCTGTAGGGGTGGTACTTACCCAATGACATGCATACCCTAAAGCTACATACCGGATAAGGCCCTTCCTAAAAGAGACAAAGGGATCCCAAGAGGGGACTCTTGCCGAGAGGATATCAAAGCCCGGGGTGCTGATCACTTCTAGAGAAGGGGAGTGCCTACTAGGAGCCGACAGCTACTGGAGGCAAAAGACACCACAGGAGCAAGACTCCCCTCTGTCTGCTGAAGGCCGCGTAAATGCGAGGGGAGGGGCACTCAGTCCGCATCTATGCCACCAAAGAAAGCGACAATCAAAGTCTCCAGCTTCTTCACCCCTACCAAGAAGAGACCGCTACTGGAACAAGGAGAAACCCCCACAACCATGGCTCTCTTGAAAGAGGATTTAATGGCCTCCCTTAGGGATTTCAAAACAGAAATCTGCTCTGAGATTAAACTAGATATCAAGCCCTCTATAGACCAGCTCAGAACTGACCTGAACAAGCGCATGTATGCCCTCAAGCAGGATGTAGACTGGGCACCAGAGTCCTGGGGGTGAAGCCCAGGCACAGCACTGGGACAAACTTGCCACGGTCACACAAGACTCAATACAAGACCTCTAATCTCAG
Organism: Lissotriton helveticus; assembly: GCF_964261635.1. Lineage (NCBI taxonomy): Eukaryota > Metazoa > Chordata > Amphibia > Caudata > Salamandridae > Lissotriton > Lissotriton helveticus. The sequence continues at coordinate 724,456,656 of NC_136072.1, forward strand.
TTACATCAGGCCCTACTGAAGACAGAAGACTTAGAAAACAGATCGAGGAGGGACAACATCCGAATTAGAGACCTAAAGGAGGGAGCAGAGGGACCGGACCTAGGGGCCTTTATTGAGAGCCTCTGTGCGGATTTTGCGACCAGGCCAGTTAAAAATAAAGATCAAAAGGGCACACCGCGAAAGGAACCAAGCAGCGGGGGAACGTTGACGCACACACAACATCCTCGTCAAAAGCTGCTCTTTCAAGGTAAAAGAGGCAATCCTGCAAGCGGCCAGGTAAAAGGATGGGATGGGCTCTCAGGGCGTCAATTGCGGTCTATATCAGGATCTAGCACCTGCCACATTGTTGCGAGGCAACAATTTAGGTCCATCACCACTAAATTAAGAATGAACTAAGTCAAATACAGATGGACATATCCCTTCGGCTTGAGTTTTAAACACAACAAAATGAGCCATATTACAGAGCCAGAGTGGCGAGGTGTGGTGCAGCGGCCAGGGCAGCTGACTTCGGAGCACAGGGTTTACGGTTCTATCCCCGGTTCCAGCGGCAGCTCAGCTCAGCACCATGTGGCTCTGGGCAATAGCTCACTTAATTTCCAAGAGGGCCCCCAGCGCCTTGAGACCCGTAAGGGTGAGTAGTTTGTGCTTTACAAATGAAGAATGGCCTGAGAGTATTGGGACTTCCCCTCCCTTGGAGGCTGAGAGCAACAAGGGTGTGTCGAGGGGGAAAGACCGCGACCGCGACAGCAACAAGGCCTCCCAATGGAGTACCAATCCCAAAGGTGGACATACGTGGGCTCGCCTGAACAGTGGACAAGACAAAACAGGGCTGGGGAAGGATATGGAGGCCATGGTGAAACCAGAGCGATAGACGACGCCCATCGTAAAGTGCTCCTGAGCCCGGGAGGGCCAAGACAAGAGATTGCTACCAAAACCAAGCAAGAGGGGCGGCCGTGGCCTCTGGCCGAGGCACCCGCAACATGAATCTGCCCTACTTGGACACTAGAGCTGGAGGCCCACGAGCCATCGGCACAGGTTACTGTTGGTAATGTTGTTTTTATTGTTGGAGGGGGGGTGTTTCAAGCGGGATGGTGGTGGCCTTCAGGGGACTTCACTGGACCAAGGAGACCTTACCAAGGTCCTGAGACACTGTGTGTGCTTGGCAACACACCTGAGGGGAGGGATGCTTGAAAACAGAGCAATGGTGATTTCCATCGACTCTTGGAATGTAAAAGGGCTGAATTCTCCACTTAAGAGACATATCATTTGGAAATACCTGATTGACCATCACTTCGAAGTAGTGGCACTCCAAGAAACACACTTAAAACGCACTGTCATAAGCGCCATTCCCTAATCTACAGATCCTCAGCTAGCACCAAACAGAGGGGGGCTCTTTCATAACTATTAAGTTCAAGCCAGAGGCCATAAGTCCGATAAGGAAGGCCGAATGGTCATGGTGAAGGGTAAATTGAGGGGGCGACTTTGTACATTTATTTCTGCATATGCTCCCAACGTGGGTCAACCTGCGTTTCTATCCTCACTGCTAGATGTAGTGAGAGAGTTTGCTGGAGGCCCAAAAATCTTTATGGGTGATTTTAATCTCACCTGGCAGGCAGAAATGGATAGCACACACCCACATAGAAACGCTACAGGCAATTTCCCCAGGGGTTAAACAGACTCTGCACACCTCAGGACACATGGAGACTCCTCTACTCCACGACCAAAAACTATAAAAACAAATTCACATGTGCACCAAACTTATTCACGGCTCGATTATATTTTTATCAGCCACGGCCTACTGGGATCGCTCCTGGCTGTGAAAATTCTTCCGCTCTCTATTTCTGACCACTGCCTCGTCACCATCTGCCTGAATAGATTGGAGCAACGACCCTTCCAAGATGCCAAGGTGGTACTTCCCTGTATTACTGACAAGGGACAGATTGCTAAGAGAAGAATTAAGGGGGGCTATCACAGAGTATTTTTAATTAAACAGCCCGCATGACACCTTGCCCCTGAACAACTGAGATGCATTTAAGGCAGTTCTGAGGGGTAAATGTTTAGAGCTTAATGCCACACTGAATAAACAGAGGGCGAAGGAGAGGGAAGCCTTGGAGACAGAATTGGAGCTTGCTGTAAAGGAACATAAGAAGTCGCCCTCATGGGCGCTGCAGCGCAAACTACATGAAATGAAAGGGAAAATCAAGGCGATTTATACCAACAGGACTGAATATACCATTTTACTACTCCGTCAACTTTCTTACACACAGGGGAACACGGTGGGATCCCACTTAGCCAGGCAGCTTAGAGAAAAAAGTGAGAGGGAACATATTGGAGGTATCCAAGATGGAGAGGGCAACTTAGCGCACTCGGATATAGATACGGCCAACATATTTCGGGAATTTTACAATGAGCTATACACATGCAAGCCACGCGACACTGCTGCAAAACACCGGTATTTGAAAGTGCTGAAGATACCGTAGGTCTCCCAGACATGGAATGATATCCTTAATGCACCCATCACTGACGAGGAAGTAGGGAAAGCGATCAAGTCGCTTAAGCCCAACAAAGCACCTGGGCCGAATGGCCTGACTGCTCATTTCTATAAAACATTTGCACCAGTTAATATTCCACAGCTTACCCAGGTTCTTAACAATATAACCGAGAGTTCCGGGGTAACACCATCTATGGCGGAAGCTGTGATAACAGTGATCCCCAAGCCGGGAAAAACACTCAAACATTACGCCTCATATAGGCCAATTGCACTCTTGAATTTAGATGCCAAACTGTACTCTGCTATCCTGGCAGCGAGGCTAGAGGACTTGTTGCCAGTTCTAATCCACCCGGCTTCATAAAGGGTAGACAGACTCACGACAATATCCGCAGGACCCTACATCTGATTGAAAAAGTAACTAAATATAAGATTCAATCAATCAATCAATCAGAGCATTTGTATAGCGCACTACTCACCCGGAGGGTCTCAAGGCGCTGGGGGGGGTCCGCTACTGCTCGAACAGCCAGGTCTTGAGCTGCTTCCTGAAGGCGAGGTGGTCCTGGGTCAGGCGGAGGTGGGTCGGAAGGGAGTTCCAAGTCTTGGCGGCCAGGTAGGAGATTCTGGCGATACTCATGGGTCTGGAATCCAAAAAGGCTTTTGACAGGGTGGAACGGTCATTCTTATTCCTCACACTTGAATACTTTTGGTTTGGGAAAACATTTGTAGACATTGTCAAGGCCAACTATGCACAACCGCGAACCAGAGTGCAGGTTAACAGGACCAGCTCAGACCCATTCCTGCTTGATAGAGGGACAAGGCAAGACTGCCCACTGTCGCCCTTGCTATTTGCCTTAAACATAGAGCCGCTGGTGTTGTGGATCCAGGAGTCCACAGAGATACAGGACATTCATTTCGTCGGAGGGGAGCACAAAATTTCACTTTTCGTGGATGAGGTCCTGATAACACTCACTCCCCCGGATCACTCGCTACGAGCTTTACAAGGGGAGCTAAGCAGGTTTGAAGAGGTGGCGTGGTTTGGAGTTAACCTAACCAAATCGTCTATACTAAATCTTACTGTAACAGAAGATGAGACTAAGTGCCTCTGTGAGCGAAACCCCCTTATGTAGGCAAATATTCCCTAATAGGCACTTTCACTATCTCCAACTGAAGCATTGGGCCCTTGACCCACAGGTTATAGAAGCAGCAATGTGAGAACGAACAGCGATGGAAAGCTTTGTGCTTGGATGGGCTCCATGGAGGGAGTAATCTCCTTCCTATACAACTTACTGCTCTCTACATTACATTCACTGAGACCCAGATACATGAATCTCTGAGAGAGCATGACAAAGAGGGAAATATCAGAAAAAGAGTGGAAGGGGTTGTGGACCGACATCTCTAAGTTTAATCACTCCCTTGACCTGAGGGAAGCCCACTTTAAAACTCTTTTTGATTGGTACATTTACCCCACAAAACTTAAAAAGTAATTCACTGATACCTCTGATCAGTGCGGGCTGCTCAGTGACTTCCGACATATCTGGTGGGGCGGCCCCACAACCTAACCATTCTGGGAGGAAATTCTGGCACACATGAAAGAGATGTTGGGATACCCTATTCAGACCCCCATAGATGGGATCCTCTTGGGCATAAGGGACCCTGAGCTTGAACACCAAACTAAAGTGGACCGAGCCATTATGTGGGCCTGCATAGGTGCGGCTAAAATCGCAATTGTTGCGGCATGGAAGAAGAAAGCGGCACCTGTTCTGTCTCAATGGCACTCACGCCACTGGAAAATTCTTAGCATGGAGAAGATGGTTGAAATTTTCCGGGACGATTACAAAAATGTTGATTTAAATGGGGTCCACTAGTCGCATAGCTTACGCAGAGCCTCCCTTCAGCGGTATGTCCACCCTCATTCTGAGTCATGCATCTGTTCCAATTTTAGAGCACGCTGTCCCTGAGACAGGTACTTCCAGAAAAAGCAAAGGGCCCCATGAGGGGGAGGTTTGAATGGGGCTGAGGGTCCGGTAGCACGCCCTTTGAGTCATTCTTTACACTACGTGGCTAGTGAACACACCACTCAGCTACCACCACCATTGGATTTGTCATTGTTAGGGGGGTATACCAGTTAAGTTGGTGGTGGGGTGGGCTAATTTAGGCAGTCTAGGAGCTCGACACATAAGAATGGTTGGGTTGGCTTGACATCAGATTAGAGCCAAGGACTCCGCTCCCCCATGTGAAGAATCTGTAACTCCATTAGCGTACCTCACAGGTGCAGGAAGTGCTCATTCCTCTTCAGTGTACTGTCAACCTATGTATTGCTTAGGTATTATAAAAAGAATGTTAAGATGTGTTATATTGTTAAATGTATACCATGCATTAGATGAGCTGATATATCTGCCAAATGAGAAATTAAATGTCAATAAAAACAAGTTTGAAAAAAAAGGTCATAGAGGATTAATACCATTGGTGCCGGAATCATATTGGGCTGGGCTTACCATTTGTCAGCTAACTGAGCCACCTTTCTACCTGCTTATCAGTGGTGGATGGCAGCAAATGTTTCAAAACTCAACCCGTCAAAAATGGAGGTGTTTCATCCATACCTTGATCCTCACTACCATGTTTGGGTGGTAAAAGCATTTATCTTTAGGCAGTCAAGCAAACTTTGTAGTGTATCCGACTCATTCAAAATGTGCAGCTTTGATTGTGATAAGCCATACAAATTGGACCAAAACTACATTTCAGCTACACCAGCTTCCGGAGTGAAGGGGAATCCAGTTATCTTATGTTATATTTATGTTAATGTTATGTGTATTCATAATCGACAAAAGTAATTCCTTTCTGTGTTTTTCAATTGAGCTGTGATCAATCTCACCAATATATACTTGACCTTCGGGAATTACACTAATGAAATCACGTATCCCTCAAATATCTCAAACACGTAGGTTCATGTTCTTCTCTTGATTTTATTTTAAAACGTATTAAAAATCCAGAAAAGCTCAATACATTCTGTTAGATTCAACTAAATTAAAACCACCTAAATACACAATATTCCTTACAGTACAGAGATTGTTATATCAAACATTTCATTCAAATGGAACACTTTGCTTATTGTTTTATGTGAAAGAAGATATCCAATGTTCACATAATAAACAAATACAATAACTGTGTTAAAAATTGGTCCTTTTGTCGACGCGTTTCGGTGTCTTTTCAGATTGTGCAAACACCTTCCTCAGGACAGAACAAGCTGTTCCCCACCAAGCCTCTGGCTGATGACAGGGGTTTGGTGTAGAACAGAGAAGAGTGTAGTGTTTCTGCTTTGTTTTTGGCACGCATGCACTTTGATCTGGCCTTTATAGTCTCTTATGAAGTCGAGAGTGCTACCATACTGGCTCCCCAGCCATGGTGCTCTTTTCAGTTATCTGCGGGATGGCTAGTAGCCAGTTATCGATCAAGAGAGTAGATGCATTTAAAGATGCAATGGTTGAAGATAGAAATTGAAGATATTCAGACTTTTTCCTCTTTCTGTTCAGCAGTGAAGGGCAGGCTGGAAGGAAATAGGCAGAGATGGTTGGATATGTACTTGGCACCCTGAGCAAGACTACTGGCTAGGTGTTGAATCTATAGGGACTGAATACAGTGTAAAGAAGCAATTAATGTATGCAACCATGATGTACACAAACACACACACATGCATTTAATTATACCCTACAGGTAGGGGAGGTAGTGTGAAGTATTGCAGTCTCAAACTTAACTTAATTTACCCTGCGGGTAACCACTACATAGCCCTGCTTGACAGTCTCTAATGTTTATGTTCTTCCACTTAAAGTTGGGGGTACACTTGGGTGCACCATGTCTATCTCTGTCTAGTATTCTGGTGGAGAGAAACAAAGTGTAAAGCTGGACCATGAATAATCTTGAGGATGAAAGACCAAAAAAAAAAAACTCTCGGGTGACTCAGAACATGTAACCATATAACAATATCCACGAATATCCTTGCTCACTGCAATGCAGGGTTTTCTGTGTTAGATGATGCTTGAGGACCATTTTTGGTGGCTGAGGTTCATATTTAAACTCAAACTTTCTTCCATTCATAGCCCCTCTTATAAATCTCAAGCCGCTTGCCGCTCTCCACGGAAGACAAGAGAGCTGAAGTTTCTGTGTTGGCAGCAGAGCAGGAAATTATTAGTACAATTTGGGCGTGATTTGCCAGCACATACCTAAAAGATACTTTTGCTGCCCACACATAATGTCCTCGAAACACCCTGCAAGGCTGAAGAAATCCCCATGAGCTAACTAAATGAGGGGTGAACAGAAGAAGTTTGACAGTAGGGGTAGCTCTGTCTCAATGCAAGGGAAGTCTGGATAAGACAGGTGACTATGTGCTACCTCCTAATGTATACTGCAGTTTTGAGGGGACGCTTATCTGCCGTGTTTTGTTTGAGTGTTTATTCCCACTCTGCCTGTTTTATTCACTCATCTACTTGCCCCTGCTATTCACCCGTCGAATTGCATGTCCTTATCCTTGTTCTAGGTGCTTATTCTTTCCCTTTCCCCATGTCTTCTGCTCTTTTTTTGCTTTTGCATCACCAGTACTATACAACTTTTGTCAGTGTTACGTCCATCTACCCTTTATTTTTATTGTCCTTTCAAGCATGCTTTCGATCTTTCACTGCAGCTTTCTTCCTTAAATTTATTCTGTTTATATCATCCTGCTTTTGCTTTATGATCAATTTTTCTCCATTTCTTTCTCAAAATCTCAAAGTATATTGACAGATCGAAAAAAAAATCATCTTCATACAACAAGTAAAACAGTTCGCCATTCATTTTGATAATTACACACACAGATTAAAAGACTTTATGTAGAAAACACATTGATAAAAAAGCTCTAGCTTATTGAAATTCATAAAATCAAGTAAGTTCAAAAATCACAGGGTTGGTTATGTTCATACATCACTCTGTTTCAGAGCAAGAGCCACTAAAGTTTTGTCTAATGTCCCAGGCAGCAAAAAGAAATTTGTGGACTGATACCGCTACCACTTGGGTTGTTTCACTCTTGCAGATCCTGAGGGCGTTAATTCGATCTGTAATTAACAAATTCCTACATAGAGGGGCGATCCACCTCCTTCTGGACAAGATGTATTTTGAGCAGAAAAAAGTTGGTGCTAGTGCAAAATTAGCAATTTCTAGTACCATCTACTGAAGAAGCCAAGCGTGTGGTAAATGCCACAAAAGGGAGAGTATCATACCTAAAGTGCAGGGACAACCTGCAGGCACGTACTTGGTGGTCTGATATAATCCCAAAAATTCTTTAGACTTGGGTACAGCTTTGCGTATTAAAAAACATTTGGTCAGTGTTCCTCTGCTGCTGTCCTGTTGAATCCGTATGTTAGCTAATTCCGAATTACTTTGCTTAATCAATTGGGCAGCATTTGTCGGGATGGCTCATGGGGCATCCCCGAGATCTGATAGTCCCAGCTCAGACTGTGTTCTTCATATTCTTTAACCACTCAGTCTTCAGCATTGCCTGCTTACACTGCATAACATCAATAAGGAAGGTCCTATAGCTTTGAAGTTCCCTAGTGGTCCATAAGCGGACATAATGCAATAGCAGTCTTAATGCTGCAAGCTTAGCAACAGGATAGATTCCACGATCTAGTGTAAGGGGCAACAATGGAGCCCCCTCGCCCACACCTGTAATGGCTCTGAGGTAATTATTCTCCTTGATACCCAGTTTACTCTAACTACAGTGTCCCCAGAGTTCTGCCCCATATAGGGCTCCATCCACTTACCTGCATGTTATAGATGTATGTCAGCACCCCTTTCCAGTGTCTCGTTATTCAATAAGACCACACCATGGATCCTTTTGCTTTTTGTATATACCATCAGCTTGGCCTTTGCAAAATGTACTTCCAGGCTAAAGTCTTTGCAAAATACACTTAAGCTGTTCAATAAATTTTGCAGCCCAGTCTTAGTCTCGTCAGCTTAGAATAAACCTTGGATTTCCTGTTAATGTGGGGGTATTGTAGACAAAATTGGTTAGATACCCTATGTAGTTGTTAATGTAGAGCGAAAAGACTGTGGCCACCAAGACGCAGCTCTGCCGGACCCCGTTGTTGACAGCTACCAGGTCCGTTCGTTTGCCCTTGGTGCCATATCGAATCCTCGAGTAGCTCCTTTCTTTAGGCGTACATTTATATTTAATAATGATTTTGGGACCCCTATCTCCCGAAGAGTAGCCCATAGCTTCCCTCTGGGAACTAAATCAAAGGCCACATGAGTATCTACAAACACCCCAATTAGATCTCCTCCTCCTAGATCCACAGTCTTCCACTTGAACTGCATAATTCTGAGTTCTTGGTCAATTGAGCTATATGAAGGTTTAAACCCTGCTTCTAGGTTTGAAATTAGATTATTCTGTTTACAGAAAACCTTCTGAAGGTTACCCAGAAGGCTGATTGGATGGACGTTTGATGGATCACTGGGGCTACCCTTTTTAAATATCGGCATGAGCTCGGCCCGCTTCCACATTTGGGGAATTGGAGCCCCAGCGGTAATTGCATTTGTGATTGTATTAGTATATATCACCCATATACTGCAATAATATTCAGATAGCTCACCAGGGATCATGTCCAGACCAGGGGCCTTCCCTTGTTAAAGTGCATTGACTGCTACAAGGGTTTCCTTTAGTGTGAACTCCAACAGGACTACAACCTCACAACTATCAAATTGGGGGATCTCTACTTTGTGTTCTGAATCCGAAGGGCAAGAATTAAGATATGCTTAGCCTTTCCTGCAGCTTTGATTAAACCACCCACTTTTACAAATTTGTCTGCCCAAGTTAAAAGACCTATACACAAAATGGTCCCTCAGTGTGTTATAAAGTTCCAAGTGCTCTTTCATGATCTTCCTACATTCATCCTAATGTGTTAGCATGGCCTCCATATGGGCAATAAGAGACTCATGTAATGTTGCTATCACCCTCGAGGCAAAATGTACAGCTTCCCATTTTACATTTCTACCATTGTTAGTCACTTTAAGGTGCTGTTCATATTGCCCGCGATTTAGCGAAATAGCTGATGTAAGTAATTTACTGATGAAAAGTGTTAGCGGGTTAGTGTCACTTTCATCATGTTCAACCACCTCCATATCAGTCATATATTTCCATAATCTGATATCTAGCCGGACATAGTCAATTTGGCTTTTATAAGACTGGCGCCTAAATATTGGAGCAAGATGGGGGTCGGAAGCAGAGTGGCCATTACATGCACGAAGCCAGGGTGATATCTACTGCCTGCAAAGCTGCTTTTGATTAACATCTCCTAGGGGGAGCTTTGAGTACCGGGATACCCCAAACTTGGTCTTCCTCACCGGTTATATCCTGGGCAGTAAAATTTGGCTCAAAGCTGAGATTAAAATTTCCTATAATGATTGTGTGAAACGATCCCTTAGAGCCTGTAAGAAAGTTGGCTAGTGTATGTAATGTAGCTGACTCACAGTTTATCACCACTGTTCTATGATACAGGCTGAATAACAGTATGGAAACCCCCGCTATCCAAGGAGAGCACCAGCCCTTGGATATCACTAGATCCTAAACTAAGTTCAGATACTGAGCAGTGGAGTGCCACACTTATTCATACAAGTAAACCACTTGAAGTTCGCCCCATTGCCGGGATCCAAGAATTCTTGTATCCCTTTCTTTACATTTAATCTAGTGGTCAAGTTTCCTGAAACAGGCACATTCGGAACTGATCAACGAATTGCCCCCATGATGGATTGTTATATTTGGACACATCCCCAAAATATTCCAGCTCAAGATGCCCACCTTTGAGATTGTGGCAGTAGTAGCTGATACTCCCTTAGGGCATTGATAAATTTCTTTCAGCTGCACTATTGTGGGGCGACCTTCTGAAATAGTAGGAATAGTTTGTGCAGTCTTAGGGAAAATATTATTTTCTTTTGTTATCCGTGTTGGGGTCTACATCTTGCACAAATATCTCTCTCTGAGAGACGCATGCCAATCCTGTGGCAAAGAACTGCTCATGGATGTATTGGTTGGCTGAGGCCCTTTTATTACACAGTGTGCTGGGGGGGCAGGGGGTTGTCTTACTCCCACCCTCCATTATGCCAAGATTAGTGTATTGGCAGTTGTTGGTTAGTCAATAAACTTCCTCCAATAAACTGAAGTGATTATGGACAGGTACATTATAAAACCCATTGTGATATTGCAAGCCATTTGAGGAAGGTTTAGAGCTCACCCGAAACACTAACAACGGCAGGGAATGAGCCTGTCTGGCGGAGAAGCCAAGTTTATAAAAATAACCAATGGCAAAAGGACAGTTTTCGACACCTCTTCCTGTGTCTGCTCCTCATCACTCAGCAACTTTCAAACCAGATAAGGATCTTTAAAATTAACAATTACACAATCCCCAGGGTGGTCTAACTGGCCTGGCCCAATCCACCGCAACCTGCGTGTAAAGAGTATATTATATTCCAGTTTGGTAAAAAAAGTTATTTCTGATGAGCCAGTGCAAGCATTTGTTTGCAAGATCCTCATGCATTTCTTTCTGGCCCTTACGCAGCTTTGTGACTCAAGACAGAACAATTACATAGAGGCAGGATGCAGGGGGCCGGTTAATGACTGGGAGCTTATGGCTTTGAACAGTGCCAGCAATCTTACACAGTCCATTGCTTCTTTCCATCGAAGTTGATTGTTCCCTCGGGGACCCACTTCTGCTGGGAGAGTTAGGTTAGCCCTAGATAGTAGGAAGGGGACCAACAGGCGGGGAGCTGCCGTTTGCACAGTTACGAGCAGTGTATTTAGGGGGCGAAGTAGAAATGCTAGACCCAGTCCCTGCTCAATCTGTATCGGCGCAGCCCATGACCTTTTGGAATTGTGGGTGTATGTCTAAATTAGCTCTTAGCATTTGCTTGATCTCTGCAAGTCGCTAACATTGGTGAGAGTTCCGTGATCAGGATGCCTTTAACTCTATCAACTATCTCCTCTACTAGTTGGGCCACGCAGCATGGTTGAAAAGCAGAACCCTTTCCAGTTTTGCAAAGGGACTGTTCAACCACTGAGCTATTTGAAGAAATTGCAACTTGGGCACTAAGCTGCTGGGGTTTGTTCTGCGGTTACCTCCTAGATCTTTTCGCTTTTTGTTGGCACTCTGGGGGACATACATCAGGGCAAAGTGCCACATTTAGAACACTGGACTTTTGATCAAGAGCCTCATTAACCACACTAGAGGCAGCCTCAGGAAAACCCATAAGAGCAGCTGAGTCGAGTGGGTTGTTTGGTAAGTGCAGTTGCGAGGTCATTCGGGCATCCTTGGACAACCTTCTGTCAGTTCGATTTCCGTTGATACAACCCCTATAATTCTCTTCAGCATCCCACCTATAGATGTCGGTTTGGGGATGGGGTAACTGTTTGCGGCCCACCAGCACGCTTCCATTTGTCCATAAGTCCCTCTTCACATGTCGTACCTCACATAGGGAAAAGAACAGAAAGCGTCCGAGCACAAACCAGTGAGTGCCAAATGGTATACTTTGAAATGCTTGCTCAAATATATAAAAACACTCACCCTTGATCCAGTGGCGTTAAGGGGATGGCCCATCCCAGCTGCGGATGGGCAAAGACTGGCTCGCTCTTGGCCCAAGCTTCACCCCAGCGTTGTAGTGTAGTTCCTATATTCCCAATAGGCTCTGCGCATTGGAATAATATATCCTATAGATGTGATGTAGGACTTATGTCTACTAGGTCGCTATCAAATATATTAGACTTAATTGTGAGTGCCAGCTAGCTCAGAGGTCACTAGAAACTTTCTCGAGTTCACAAGAAGGGATTAGTTTCTGACAACGCATAAACATGACAACTTTGTTTCCCCAAGATAAAACGGATCTTCAGAGTCATGGAAACAATAGATAGATATTTTACTCAGTCATTCGTGCATGCTTCGTTTCACCAGAGTTGCAGAGAAATAGAGAGACGGGCGTTTTCAATAGAAGTATTTATTGAACAGTCTTCTTTCTCATGCAGAAGAAATGAACTGCTACAATCTTAAGACTTGTTGCGAAGCATAATGCTTACAGTAATAAGAGTATTATAAAATAATACTGTAAAAGCATTGTTTGGTTCCTAGACCAAAGATTATTGCATACATAAATAACAAAAGGCTAAAAAGTACTCAACTGATGCGTCTAAAATACGCCTACCTCGATGTACCTAAGCTGAGTCTAGTACTAGGAAAGATGTAAGTGAGGTGTAGCATAAATTTAGTATTCTTTTTGGCAAGAATCTATCCAAGATTTCTCTTAGGGTCTAATCAGCTCCGTACCTTGGTTTTAGAATGAAGGAGGTCAGTCTCAGGACTCGATTTCCCAACAACCCGCAAGGGTAGCTTGGAAACACTGGAGCTGGATTTCTCGGCAAGAGAAAAGACAGCATCTCTCTCAGTGCGTCTGCTGGAGGGGCGGCTTCCTTTGTAACTTGCTGTAGCAGGATGCGTCGGGCAAGTAGATAGTCGAATTGCTCCAAACCACCTTGTGTTTGCTATGGCAAGTGTGGGCATATTTATACCTTGAAGGTGCCGAGATTGACGTAAAGGTTGACATAATAACGTCATCAAAGAGTCTCAGTTCTTTGAAAACTCCATGAGTTCTTGGACAAGTCCGTATTCAAGCAAGGGGAAGTCCCTAGCTGCTGAAGCCGAGATTGCCAAGAAATCGTTGTGGATTTTCAGAACTAGTGGAAGTAGCCATGCCGTATTTGGACTGCATGAGCTATGTCTAAATATGGTTATGAATTCTATGCCTATATAAGGACAATGTGATTTATACCTGTATAAGGGCATGAATCTGGAAAATTACACTAGGGTCCTAAAATGCTTTACACCCACTCCACTTTATTATGTTCGACATTACTAAATGTAAGCACTAAAACATATCTAAAGCATGTGTTTATAATCTTACCCAAAAATACAAAAAACTTGCATTTGAAAATGGTTGTACGCATAAAATGAGCATTTGTACAGTACACATTTAAAAGCAATGATTTAATTGTAACCATATTATATGATATAGGAAATGCTAACTGTATGAGTCACGAAAATTATATTTATGGAATGGCTCTTAGTTACAGAAAAGAAAAAGTCGAGACCATCCCATAGCAGAATATATAAACTGTTTTGGTTTCTGGATTAGGTAAATATTGTTTCTAGGAAGTATTCAAAGAAGTCGTGTTCTCTAAGAATAGTTCTACTTTAAGCAGATTGCTTTGTGCCAAAGTTCATTTTTTGGAAAAAATCAAATCATAGAAAAATAGAGTTCCAAAGTTAGACGTTTTTGTTTTGAAAAAACGAAGGTCAAATTCAAAGCTGATAGAACGTTGTGTGCTAACTTTAAAAGTTATTCTCGGTGTCAGGAGAAAACATTAAATCGTCAAGGCTGGCAAAGAAATCGTCTACCACAGTAGATGAAACTTGAACCACTTCATTTTTTTAGATCAATCGTACACAGATGTGAAGCATCGCCGTCCGCGTCAGTCGCATTAGCAATGTTTGCAGTAGATGGTATCTGTGTGCCTGATGGTCCGCATATCTCACCTTCAGCTGGAATTGCCGGTGAGATCTCTATGAATGCCGTCATCAGGATTGGTAGCCGTTGGGGGCAACACAATACATGAGCCATTATCAGACCCAGTAAGCCGTCAACATCCGTTGGAAGTGCTGATGGAAGTGTTAGACAGATATCCAACACGCATTCCTCTCCACAAAGCAGACATCGTAGAACAGGTAAGATGCAATCTTGCCAGATTGGTCTGAATGATAGGAACCACGTTATATTCAGATCTCTCAAACGAGTCAAGCCAAGAATCTGTGTTATGCGCTCACGATACTGCATTGCCAGAAAAGCCTTCTCCATGGTAATCTGGGTATCACTGCTGACCTGGCTTGCCATAACGGAGTAGGAGGAACAAAAATAGTATCCCTGCTACGAGTCCCACGATGAGAGGCAGGCCGCCGAACACAGAGTGCACGAAGTTAGGAAAAATGCCTAGGACTGCTTCAAAGGGTGCTAACAGTCCTGAAAAAATTGTCTTAAATACATGTACAATACCACTGGTATCAGACATGTTTAAGATACGATCTAACATTTCTGCGAAATGTATCGGGCAGTTTGTTGATAATAAGGCATGTATCTCGGCAGAGGACCTTGCAGATCATACGTCTCTCTGGACGAGGTCAGTGGCACAGTTTTTTGTAAAAGAATGGCATCCATTCTGCTTAAAGTATCAATTCGTATAGAAGAGATGTTCAGTGAAGGCCATAGTGGCAACTCCCCATCTGTTTTAGTTTTAGGAAACAATACTTGCATACAGCAAGTGACCCTGGCTGACACACTAACGAGATAGGCTATTCCTGGCATCATTCCACAACAGCTGTGATCATTCAACATTATGTTGCTCCAATTGGATAGCTGCCTAAAAATTGGATCTATCACTGCTGCGGGGGAACCCTGCAGGTGGCATGATAAGTTGTTTGAAGAACCATCACAGGCTCTATGTAAATTAATGCCTTGACAAAAAAGTGTACCGCTCAATGTTGTTTTACAATTTTTACCACTAAGCAATACCTCCTTTTCCCCACTGCAACATTTGTGTGTGTATGGTAAATCCCAGGTCGACTTTATTTATTCTTTACCCAACCTTTCATACAGGCCTGCTGGCATTTGTTTTAAGCAATATTGAAACTGGAATATCGTCACTGGTATCGTAATGGTGCTATGTATTATCCATTCAACGGCTGGTTTCTCAGAAACGGTTAATGGTAATCTCTCCAGTTTTTCTATGCTCAGCACCGTATAGTCTGCTCCCCTCTGTACCAAAGAGATTTAATCCAGTAAACAATGAAGTGGTGTTGATTAGACGCCAAGGCCCATAGCCTGAGCGAAGGTTTTGTAACGTTCAGCCTAGTAGCATTATAGAATGTAACTGAGACTGGCCATGTTGTAACATTAGCAAGTCCTGTTCCATTATGTCTATGGCAGAGGATACAATGCTGTCCAAAGAATAAATTCTGGACGAACGAGTTGTTAACCCATTGTCAACTACAGAGAGAGCTTTCTCTAAATTAATATGATCAATTTCTTGTATTCGTTCTGCAGTTTCCATTTGTGTGACTTTCCATGCTTCATTATAAGCAGCGTATATACCGGCGTATATGAAACGTTTATGACGTTGTTTGCGAGGTCCAAGTAAGAATTCTCTCAAATCAATGCCTTCTTTAAGTAAAGTTAAGTGTTGTTTTATATCTGGGAGTGCAGATTTTTGTAGCCACTCAAGGCACAGTTTTCCTACACTGTAAGTTGTTGTTATCCCTGGATGTTGTCTCTGGACTTATCTTGGATCTGGCCTAGTTACTGTAAACCCTTGTGTCTTGTTCAGGAATCTATATTGACAGTTATTCATGTCTGTGGGCCAGATTAACCATTTTTTCCAATCAGGATTAGTTCTGTTTTGTTGTAAAATATAATTTACGTCTACCTCCTCATCTGTAGTTCTATTACTATCAGGTGTGGGCTTAGGTATGGACGATTTGTTTAAATCTTTTATCTTAGCCAGGCCAAGACAAGATGTCTGTTGAACAGTTTCATTTAAGAACATTATTTGTTCTGGGATGATGCAGGCTCTGAATAATGCTTCTAAACCTTGTACCTGCCAGTCTTTTGTGCCCCAGACAGTTTTTGTCTCAATGTTGTCTTTCCAAAAGTCAAAACCGAATGTGGACAATTGAGCATAAAAGGCCGCCGAATAAATTTGCTTAGTATTAGACATACTTTTCATGCCTGTCTTATTAACATTTTTAAAATAAAAAGTTTCTGGATTTTTGACATTAAAACCTGTAAAGTATGGAAATGTTTCATAAAATGTTTTTGAGCTACCTTTTGGTGGCGTCGGATAATATTCCCATTGATTATAAGTAAAAACATTTCTAGGGTTTGCAGATTTGTGCAAATAATGATGACCAAAAAGATTACAATACATTTCTTCATAATTTGATGAACCATCTAAGTATTCATGTTTTGCAAATTTTGCTGACACTTCTAAGTCTGCCATCATGTTATTAACAGTTTCAAAGTCCCAATCATCAGAAAATGTGCTTGGTGAAACAAAATCACTCAAGGAAACCTTAAATTGGTGTGGAATCTTCAGCAGCTGGACAGGGCCATAAATGTCATAATCCGTTCTATCCCAATACCACCAGGTAGAGGAACGGCTGTGATGTTTACTGATGACAGGTCTCTTTGTTCACGATGAAATGAGTTGTGTGGCTTCAGGAGCAAGTTGATGTTCTTACTTGTTGTGTCCATTTTACTATATGTTCCATCTATTAGCTTTCGCAAACTTAAAACAAGAATGAGCCATAGTAGTAGACAAAGTCATACCCAACACAATCCAAAGTTCAACCCATGGTGAAACCAGATATGTATTTGCAAGCTGGTGAAAAAGTTCTTTTACTTATTCCTTGAAAGTTTTGTTTGTTGGAGTTGTTTCAGGCTTACTTGGATCCTCAGAAAAGGTATCAAAGTTGATGAAATAGCCAGAGTACGTTCTGTCAATGATTGGTTTGCATCCGGATTATTTGAAATCGCTGGAGCTGCTTGTTCCCTTGACATGTTAGTATAGTCAGGTGCTACATCATTGTAGACGGAAGTTTCTTGACAAACTGTTATTTGGGTTTCAAGAGGCACAAGTTCCATGGCTTTGTGGCACAGTCCTTCTTTTCTCACTGCAGATTCTTCAAAAGTGATGAGTCTTTCAGTTTGAACCTCTTGGATGGTAGCAAGATTTGGTCGTCTGCTACATCTTTTGAGTCCACTGGGCCTACTACTTATTATCGGCCACATGGTGGGGTTTTACCAGGTAAATTGATATGGACCGGTTCTCCTTTCTTCCAGCAAGGGCCGGCAGTAACACTGTTCTTGATCCATGGACTGCTAGTACAGGTACTGGTTTTCTGTAAGAAGGCCCAAATTCCTTCTTATCCGCAATTTTTTCCTTGACCAGATCCCCACTCTTTGGAATTCAGACAAGTCTTGCTAGGGCAGGTGGTTTTTCTTCAGTGGTCATTTGCTTTTGCACGGTGTTGCTTAGACTTCTTCTTTTTTCATTTAAGTCCTGTAAAACAGCCAAACGATCTTTGATATCAAAGGGTTTTTGTTCTACCACTGAAGTATGACGATCGAGGTCTTCGATCAACATTCTAGTACCAAAAAGGATTTCATATTTAGTGATTCCACCCAGAGAACTTCCTGGCAGGTTATTAAGACTACGTTGGACATTTATTAGATGTTTGACCCACCCGTCTCCAGAACCTAATACCCTTCCTGTTACAGATTGCTTGATGTCACGTTTTTTCCATTTCAAAACCGCATTTTCCTCAGGATGGAATGGACTAGAGTACCGCAATGCAACACCCAAGCTGGCCATGGCCTCCTTGTAAGCCCTAGAGCTAAAAGCAGGACCCTGGTCAGAATGTAGCGTGCCGATTGCGTATGTGCCGATATATGCTTGTTTTCCCCCAATTGCGGGTTGTACAGATCCGTCTGTATAAATTATACATCCGTAATGTTCTAGAGGCAGAATTTCAGTGGGCAGAGGACATTCTTGTTCGTATTGGAGAAATTCTTGAGTCTTCAAGTAGGGGTCAAAAATGCATTCAACGTCTGTTGCAGCGAGAGAATTAACCCATTGTATCCATCTTGGATGTAAAGCTTTTGCATACGGAATGCTTGCCTTTGTCACTTCCTCTAAGGCAGATACAGGAGTAACAACTTTTATGCCTTTACCCTGTGCGAGTGCTCTCTCTCTTGCTACTGCAAATTGAACCGCTGTCAGAATTTTTTCTGTTGAAGTGAATTTCATTTCACCTTGTGTGTACAAATGTGATTTGTAAGCTAGTGGTACCTTTTCACCTTCATTAAAGGTTAGGTATGTGAATCCGCATCTCCCTGAGATGATTCGGATAACAAGGTTTCGTTCATTTACTCGTGTCTGTAAATGTGTTGTTGCTAACATGTCTGTTTGCACTGAACGCAAAATTTCTGTGTGTTTTAGAGTCCAATTAGTAGGTTTGAAATCAGGTTTGATTAATTTGTAGAGAGGTTTAACCCTTTCTGCGTAGTTTAAAATGTAAATTCTTCTGAAATTCAGGAATCCTAGAACTGACTGTAAGTTTGTCAGCGTTTTTGGAGGTTGGAGCAGCGCACATTTCTCTAAAAAGTTTGATGCCAGGCTTTTGCCTTCACTTGAAAGTTTGTATCCTAAGAATAGGACGTTAAGATGGGCAATTCTTGATTTTTTCGGTCTCGGTAATATCCGGTCTGCCGAAGGCAGAACCGGAAGTCCGAGATTTTATGTTACTTAGTCGGACTATTATTCCCGCCTCTGCTTTTGGCTCTCTCCTATTTTATATATATATAAAAGTAAGTTCTTTAGACAGTGACGTTGTCCGTCACTCAAAACAGCAAAACCACGCCCACGAATCCGGAAAAAATCGGAAGCTGGCGGGCGCCATTTCTTTTTCTTGTTTTTTGCTGTTCTGTGGGCCGTCCGCGCTCCCGGTCGCTACACGCCTTCACCCTCAGTCAGTCCGAGCGCGGCCGGCCCCAGTATGCCTGTTTCGTTTCATTTCCCTTCCTCTCCAGCCCTTAGTCTGATGCCCCAAATGTGTGTGCCAATGCAGTACGCTGCATCCGTTGCCTTATAGGTGCTCCAGCAGCCAATCACTTCCTGGGGATCCAGAAACGTTATCGGCAAGGCGCGATGCTTGTTCAGTCCTGTTAACTGCACTGCAGATACACTGGGTGTATGGCCCACAGACTCTGCCGCCCCCCTCCTCCGGATTCAGGCCGCAGTCTCAGCGCCCCCATACCACAAAGCATTGAGTGTATGCTCCTCGGTCCTCACCGCCCTCGCATTCGGATACGGACCGCTGTCCCAGCGCTGTGCTCGTCTTTTAATGCGGCCTTATACCTTAAGTCTGCATATCGCGGCCGCCGATCCAGCTGAATCACTGATTCGGGTGCTTTGGAAGCCGATTGGTGTTCCTTCAGCAGTCTTCACAGCCGCTATTGTTCAGCACTTCACTGTCCACGTTGCTTTGGTAGGTACTTTCCAATACTTTGTGAATTACTCTGTGTTGCTTCAGTCGCCCCTTCCCTCACTCGTTTTTTATTGAATACATGAACTTATATCCCTCCCGGGTGCCACATCCTTCATAGCTCTACCCCCTCTCTTCTTTCCCGTCTTTTTTGCTGCAGTCTCTCTTCCATTTGATTTTCCTTCTCCCCTCTAATTCTCATCTTTCTCTCTGCCTCGCCATCTCTTCTTTCTCTCTCGATTCCCAGTTTCTCCTCCTCTTCCCTGCCTCACTCTTTTCCGTCTCACTGCTTTCTTTCTCCCCTTTCTTTCATCCGTGTTCCGTGCTCTTCTTCTCTCTGCCCCTCACTCTGTATATCCTCTTTCTCCTGAGTTATCCGTGCTCCCCCCTCTCACCGCACACCCCTCCCCTCCTCTCTTCTCTCCCTGTCCCCTTGGTCTCTCCACCTGTGCTCCTGGCGGTCTCTTTTTAAGGTCTCTCCTGGACGTCTCGCCTCTGGAAGGGCACAGCCCTTGCACCTGCCCCCCAGGGGCCACAGAAGCCTGCCTGCCCTGGCCTCTCCCTGGGGCCGGCATTAACACTCCTGACACTGTTTGTAGCAAGGGGTGCCAGAGGAAGTGCTCGGGTGCCCTACATCGAGCGCAGAGTAACCTTTGAGTGGGAGTCGCGGAGACTGGGAAAGTGAGCAGACACAGTGCACAACCGTGGAGACCACACTCCCACTGAAAAATCTGTCAAAAGGAAACAAAAAGAAGCTCCTTCTATACAAACCAACAAGCTGGATAAGTACCCAATTCCACAACAACAATAGAGCTGGGCGAGTCTGCCATGAGCTCAGACACTGGTCGTCCCAGAAGAGTGCCCATGTCGTCCTCCCCACTTAGGGACAGCACGAGCTGCTGTATGATTGTCAGTGCGTGCTCTCTGCACTGCGGGTATTTCACAATATTGTGCACGCACCGTGCTCCTCCAAACTCTCTAAATATACCTAAAACAAAGCAAAAACACAGTCTAGTGAATCCCTTGAGAAAGGCACAGATGATATGGACGGGAAGGAGGCCTATCGAATCATGTGGATAACAGCGTATGAATGTGCAGATGACCTTTGACACATGCTTCTCCTTTACCCACGTGTCTGCACAGTACACAGGTTTTTTACGTGACCATGACCCTTGCAACAGCTGCATTCACGATATCACAGACAGCACATGGATGCTTGGTATATTGTCCAATCATACATGCATATTTGATTGTCGACAAATATCTAAACAGGAAACACAAAGCACCCAGCAAGCAAAAAAACGAAGCCTCCTTCTTAACACTTGAATGCAGATCAGACTTATGTAGTACATGGTGTCACTCTGTAGGTAGTGCAATCTAAAGCAAACATATACAATTACTCTACAAACACAGTAACTAGAACGGACAACACCACTGGAGTTCTTACAAGGCACCAATCAACACTTGTGCCTGCAGTGAAACAGAGACATTTAGCAAAGTATCACTGCATGTGGTGTTACTTTAACATGAGACACTGATCACGCACTGAGAGATGGCAACTGCCTCGCCGCCCGCCCTACAAAGCTACTTTACTACAAGCGGTCTGTCTAAAAGAATTGCTCAATCTTCAATGCACATTTGGGCTATTAAATAAATATTTAAATCTTTGATCACTCCACAATGTTGTACCTGTCAAAACCTGCAAAATGGATTTCTATGTATAACACAGCGGCTTCTGGTACATTGAGCCTCTGCCAGACTAGGACAATCAAAGCCTGGACCAAGACCAGGAGAAAGAGGCCACTCGCCAGCGAATAAGACAATGGTTTTGGGAGCATAGCCAGAGAAGTTGTGTTCAGACATTTCTTTTAAGGAGAACCCAATAAGTCATTATTTGGCGCACGCCCGAACAAAAAAATCCTCCTGTTCATTATATCCTATCCTAAACCCCAACACACGAGGGGTTAGGTCAGCTGGTAGAAATTCATAACTTTGCTTGAGGGGGAATGTGGAGGAATTATCATTCTGTTGAATCTTTCATTGGATTTGTTAGGAGACCAGGCTGCTGCCTGTCCTGGAGGCTTGAAGGGGGGTGGGGGCTTTTGGAGCCGGTGATAGTAATTAGTGTGCGGAGTTCATTAATGAGGCTTGTAAATGCATTGTGTAATTTATACAATCTCTATACCCTACAGCGCAACATCACCTCCAGAATCAAGCAAGCATCTCCTCAAAACACCAGTTAAACAGAACTCAGCGCCAACCACAACACCACCACCTCACCATGCCTCACTACCACCACAGCCTCACTATGGACTACAATAGCATCACTCAACACCACCTCAACATCAAAGCACCACCTCAACTTTAGTGTGTGTGCGTGGCTCTGTCTGCGTGTGTGCGTGGCTCTGTCTGTGTGTGTGTGAGGGTATACATAGCTCTGTCTGTGTGTGTGTGTACGTGTATCCGTCTGTGTGTGTGTAAGTGGCTCTGTCTGTGTGAGTGTGTGCGCGTGGCTGTGTGTGTGCGTGTGGCTCTGTGTCTGCGAATACTCTCTACTACTCTCTAATGCTCACCTATTGCCATTGTAAATGACAATACCATTTATTTATGTTTTAAAAAAAAAATGAAAACAAATTTCATGAGCAATGCCAATAGCTCTACCTTTAATAATGCCGAGACCATTGCATTGTAAATGCTTGTTTAAAGTTTAATTTATACCCTTCAGAGGCGAATCCAGGTATTATGGTGTTCACCCTGTTCAAGTGCCTGTCCAAATCATCGTCTGTAAGACAGATGTCATCGACATAAGATAATGCCTCATCATCATATGTTACTCTGGCTGAAAATAACCCAGGACTATTCTTGAATCCCTGGGGGAGACGATAGAAGTGTCTTTGTATCCCCTTGATTGAGAAAGCGGTCAAGTACCTGCTTTCAGGTGCGATATTTTGACAGAAGAAACCTTTTGAAATATCTAATGTCATTTTATATTTTTTGCGCACTATGTTATTCATCAGTGCTGCACTGTGTGCATTTTGTACTGCAAAGGTTTTGCAACAAGAATTTAAATGTCTGTAGTCCAAAACTAGACGATATGTATTGTCTGGTTTGGAGACAGGAAACAAAGGATTGTTCATGGATGAGGTGCATGTTTCAATCACCCCTTGGTATTCAAGTTGATCTAGGATCTCCCTGACCTGCTTTTTAGATTCTTATTTAACTGGATACTGCTTCTGAGCAGTTGGTTGATTTTTTAGCTGGAACTTATGGTGAGGAGGAACCTCATCCCATCCCACATGATTTTTGTATAATGCTGGTGCCTGGGCCACAGCCCATTTTCTGGCATAGGTGTATTTTTTATGAATCGGAATATGGTTTGAGAAGGCTGGCATAATGATCTCTTCGCCATGTGGGCACTACCTGACAAATTCAGGTGGCCAGTCTTTTTCAGCCAGATGAATGTCATAACCTTAAATAGTTTTTCCCAAAAGAGTGCTTTTATTTTCCTAGTTATATCCCCCTCTATTCGGAGTGTTACTTCATATAACTTATGTGGTACACTAACCCTGGTATCTGCAGTTTCAACCTGAATGCCTTCATTCAGGTCCACTGTCTCCAGATGATCCTTCAGGATCTTGCGAGCTATGGTAACCTCGGCTGCGCTGTCCAGCATTGTCTGGGCCCACTCCCCGTTCTTGAGTTGTGTCCTCAAGATCCTCGGCATGTCTGATTTTAAGACTTGCTACCTTCTTTTTGGTAAATTGAGTTTTCTTATTTTTCGGAACGTGTTGATCGTCTTTGGACTTCACGCGTTCTTCCTTGTGTTCTGATCGTCTATCTTGATATCTATCAGGTTTTCTCAAATTTTCCCTGTTTCTGAGGTTATACCTCTTTTCAGAGGAGACCTTACTCTGGATTAAGAACGCTTCTCTTTAGGAAGTGTCTGTCTAGTATTTTCCCACTTCTTTTTAGGAGTAGTGAGTGTGTTTTTGCTAAAAACTTTTTCAGGATTTTCTGTTAGTTCGGGCTTTACTGATTTCCCTCCCAAACTATCTCTTCATAGTTCTTCATATGATTTTTCTATTATTCTGGACAGTTCATATGGTTGGTCAGTTACATCAAGTTCTTTTAGTTGTTGGCGGATTGCCACGGATGCTGCTTCACCTTTAATATTTGCTAATATTATAGCTGAGACCTGTTTGAAATCTTTCATTAACTTCATACCGAGATTTAAAGCAGGTTCTGCCCCGTATTAATTTTGAATCTGTTTCAGGACGTCTGATATTACCGCCATGGACGGAACACCATGGGTCTTTGTGTAGATTGCAGCAAAGACTGTACCCCAAGTGTCACAGTTCTCCGGGTGTGGTGCGATCCCCATTGGTAAACATATCGTTAGAATCCTGTGTTTCTCATGAGGTGTACTATCCGAAAATACTGCCTCGATCTGAGTAATTTTCTGAGCTAACCAGAATGGAATTTGTTCCCTTTTTGTGGGTAATTTACCAGTGACTGATTGTATGGTCTGTGGTGTAATTTTGTTTGCGTTCCCTTGATGTAGGGTTTGTTGTGGAATTCTGATGGAAGGTTGGACGGTTAGTGTCCGCATGACATATTGTACCAATTGTCTTATGTATTTTGATTAATTGTTTTAACTGAGCTAACAGTTCTGGACCTGTCATTTGTTCTATGGCAGGATGTGGTGTATAGCTAGCTAGTACCGGCCATGTTTCTCCTGGTCTACCTAGTGGACCGAGCCTGGTAATGTGATTTTGATGTTGTAGGGCGCCTTTAAACCATAGCTGATGCTCTTGGTAAGTTAGTGGAATTTCAATGTCCTCGAAAGGAATGTATTCCGCTGGATGTTCCTCTATTTTATAGAAGTGGAACACGTGTGTTGTTGGATTTGCTTGTGGAAAGATAATTCATGAATAGAATACCTCTGTCTGCCGATATTCATGTGCCTCTATGACAAATATAACCCTACCACCTCTCGGTAATAGGCAATTTTCTATAAGCTTTATAGCTATTGTTTTCCTTACATTTTCTGGGATGATTATAGCATCCGGGTCATTTTGTTGGAAGCCTGTAATGTCTAACCCCGGTTGGGTTGCATTTACTGCAGTTCCACTGCCTCCGGGATTATCTTCGTCTGACATTTTGTTAAAGTTTTGCAGAGCAAGTTTCAAGGAAAAATAAAGATAAGGTGCACACATTTTGGAACACTGTATCCTTCAACGTTGAACAAACCAAAACTAATACATACGATTTTTCGTCCTACTCAGTTTTGGCGGGTTTTATCCTTTAACCCACTCCAGATGTCTATTGGAGTATTTTACGGGATAAAGGGGTCTCTGTGAAAAGCACGACTGAGTTACTCTAGTATATAGCGTTAAATTAGTGCCTTACCAAACGTTGGGCGCCATATAGTGTAGTTCCTATATTCCCAATAGACTGCGCATTGGAATAATATATCCTATAGATGTGACGTAGGACTTATGTCTACTAGGTCGCTATCGAATATATTAGAATTAATTGTGAGTGCCAGCTACCTCACAGGTCACTAGAAACTTTCTTGAGTTCACAAGAAGGGATTAGTTTCTGACAACCGCATAAATATGACATCTTTGTTTCCCCAAGGTAAAACTGATCTTCAGAGTCGTGGAAACAATAGATGGATATTTTACTCAGTCATTCGTGCATGCTTCGTTTCACCAGAGTTGCAGAGAAATAGAGAGACGGGCTTTTTCAATAAAAGTATTTATTTATTTATTTATTGAACAGTCTGCTTTCTCAAGCAGAAGAAATGAACTGCTACAATCTTAAGACTTGTTGCGAAGTAAAATGCGTACAGTAAAAAGAGTATTATAAAATAATACTGTAAAATCATTGTATGGTTCCTAGACCATTGATAAATACATACGAAAATAACAAAAGGCTAAAAAGTACTCAATTGGTGCTTCTAAAATACGCCTACCCCGATTGTACCTAACCTTAGACTAGTACCAGGGAAGAAGTAAGTGAGGTGTAGCATAAATTTAGTATTCTTTTTGCCAAGAATCTATCCAAGATTTCTCTTAGGGTCTTATCAGCTCCATACCTTGGTTTTAGAATGAAGGAAGTCAGTCTCAGTACTCAATTTCCCAACAACCCGCAAGGGTAGCTTGGAAACACTGGAGCTGGATTTCTCGGCAAGAGAAAAGACAGCGTCTCTCTCAGTGCGTCTGCTGGAGTGTCGGCTTCCTTCGGCACTTGCTGTAGCAGGATGCGTCTGGCAAGTAGATAGTCGAACTGCTCCAAACCACCGTGTGTTTGCTATGGCAAGTGTGGGCATATTTATACCTTGAAGGTGCCGAGATTGATGTAAAGGTGGACATAATAACGCCATCAAAGAGTCTCAGTTCTTTGAAAATTCCATGAGTTCTTGGACAAGTCAGTATTCAAGCAAGGGGAATCCCTAGCTGCTGAAGCTGAGTTTTTCAAGAAATCGTTGTGGATTTTCGGAACTAGTGGAAGTAGCCTTGCCATATTTGGACTGCATGAGCTATGTCTAAATATGGTTATGATTTCTATGCCTATATAAGGACAAGGTGATTCATACCTATATAAGGGCATGAATCGGGAAAATCACACTAGGGTCCTAAAATGCTATACAAGAGCGTAGCACTTTCGTGTCCTGCGCTGCGGGATTGGAGTATGAACTTTTAGCGCGTTGAGGGTGGCCATGCCCCCTTCCCAGCAGGGGACAGCAGCAGGGCCTCCAGTCACACAGTGTATTGGGGGATAGAGTTCCCTGTTAAGAGCACAGTCTACGGGGGCCTGGAACCCCCTTTAAAACAGCCAATATTCCTCAGGCCGCAGGAGTGGAGTAAACGCTTTTAGCGCATTGAGGATGGCTTCGCCCCCTTCCCAGCACGGGACTGCAGCAGCGCCTCAAGGCACACAGGATGTTGGGGGATAGAGTCCCCTGTTGGCAACACAGTCCGGAGAGTCCAGGAACCCCCTTTACACCAGCCAATATGCCATGTCTTTCTTCATCCGTACCTTATCATTCGTGTCTTCTGGAATTCTTTCATTCTTTCTGCCTTACTTGCAGCTTCTGTTTCCTTATTTGTTTAGAATTATTTATTCTGCCTTTTCTGCTTTATTTTATTCGTTTCTATCATTATTGCCTTCTTTTTGTTTTTTATGTTTTTAATCTTTTCTTTTAGTTCTCTTTATCCTTTTTTTCTTTTAGTTGTCTTTATCCTTCCACCATTCTGGCTTGTTACTTTTCCCTTATTTACTGTTACTGTTGTTCTCTACTTTCTTTGATTCATTTATCTTGTTCATCACACATTCATTGTTTTGGTCGGTCAGACTTACACTACCTCTACTCTCTTTGCTTTGTTTGTTCTGTTTTTATTCTATTTTTAAGTATTTTCTTTGTTTCCTATTTACCTTTCTCCATAGGCTCTCATTTGTCTGTTCATTATTTAATTTTTCTTCACCAGTCCTAGTCTGCTTTGTTTCTGTCCACCATTCTCTATAGTCTATACCATTCACTTTTTTATGTGTACTGTAAGCATAGCTGTAGATTATTTGCATTTCCATGCACTCAAGCATGAGTTTGAATTGAGACACTACCTCAAAGCCCTTGAAGTACCATTAACCTCCTCTGTACATGCTAATATCTTGAAGGTAGATCAAACTCCTTATTTAAATGTCTTATCTTTACAGTGACTGCACTACTCTTACTTTCTGTACTTTACTCCCTAGGACTTCCTGATGGAGACATTTATCATGTTTAAAGACCTAATTGAGAAGAATGTCTATGCGAGTGACTGGATGGTGATGACTATGACGCAGAACAGGTGAACCAGGGAACTGCTAGGAGTGGGTCTCTTGGGGAAGAATGTGTATTATTTCACACTAGTTCCACGATTATTGGCAGTTGGTATTTTACAACCCTGTATCCCATGAATGATTAACTTTGGTCCTTAAAAGTGTCTTTAGGCATGATTAATCTAAAGGGAAGTAATTTACATGATCAGTGTTTATTCTCAAAATCCATCTGTTAGTTTCATCCCTCATGGAGCAATGCTAGGTAACCCTGTCATTGCAAAAAACACAGTTGATGGACAGAATGTAGAACAATGTCATACATTCACCCAGTACAAAGATCTGGGCCTAAATCCATCGTTTTTTTGCACTCCACACCACCCTGGGTTAGACACTGGCTATATGAAAATCAGCTCTGACCCTGTGCCTCATGGGAACAGTCCAGTCCGAACTACCAAGCCATGTCTTTCCCAGACCGGAATCAAGCATCCAAGGACCGGTTTCTGGCTATCAGCCTTCATCAGCCTGGATAGCTTGACTCCAGTGGTGTGGAGAGCCTGGGACTCACGTCTGAGCATACCCAGCACACTCGGGGTGAAAATTGCAAAAAACACAGTTGATGGACAGAATGTAGAACAATGTCATACATTCACCCCAGTACAAAGATCTGGGCCTAAATCCGTCGTTTGTTTGCACTCCACACCACCCTGGGTTAGACACTGGCTATATGCAAATCAGCTCTGACCCTGTGCCTCATGGGAACAGTCCAGTCCGAACTACCAAGCTATGTCTTTCCCAGACCGGAATCAAGCATCCAAGGACCGGTTTCTGGCTATCAGCCTTCATCAGCCTGGATAGCTTGACTCCAGTGGTGTGGAGAGCCTGGGACTCACGTCTGAGCATACCCAGCACACTCGGGGTGAAAATTGCAAAAAACACAGTTGATGGACAGAATGTAGAACAATGTCATACATTCACCCCAGTACAAAGATCTAGGCCTAAATCCATCGTTTTTTTGCACTCCACACCACCCTGGGTTATACACTGGCTATATGCAAATCAGCTCTGACCCTGTGCCTCATGGGAACAGTCCAGTCCGAACTACCAAGCCATGTCTTTCCCAGACCGGAATCAAGCATCCAAGGACCGGTTTCTGGCTATCAGCCTTCATCAGCCTGGATAGCTTGACTCCAGTGGTGTGGAGAGCCTGGGACTCACGTCTGAGCATACCCAGCACACTCGGGGTGAAAATTGCAAAAAACACAGTTGATGGACAGAATGTAGAACAATGTCATACATTCACCCCAGTACAAAGATCTGGGCCTAAATCCATCGTTTTTTTGCACTCCTTGTACTGGGGTGAATGTATGACGTTGTTCTACATTCTGTCCATCAACTGTGTTTTTTGCAATTTTCTCCCCGAGTGGGCTGGGTATGCTCAGACGTGAGTCCCAAGCTCTCCACACCACTGGAGTCAAGCTATCCAGGCTGAATGAAGGCTGATAGCCAGAAACCGGTCCTTGGATGCTTGATTCCGGTCTGGGAAAGACATGGCTTGGTAGTTCGGACTGGACTGTTCCCATGAGGCACAGGGTCAGAGCTGATTTGTATATAGCCAGTGTCTAACCCAGGGTGGTGTGGAGTGCAAAAATAACGATGGATTTAGGCCCAGATCCTTGTACTGGGGTGAATGTATGACATTGTTCTACATTCTGTCCATCAACTGTGTTTTTTGCAATTTTCACCCCGAGTGGGCTGGGTATGCTCAGACGTGAGTCCCAGGCTCTCCACACCACTGGAGTCAAGCTATCCAGGCTGAATGAAGGCTGAGAGCCAGAAACCGGTCCTTGGATGCTTGATTCCGGTCTGGGAAAGACATGGCTTGGTAGTTCGGACTGGACTGTTCCCATGAGGCACAGGGTCAGAGCTGATTTGCATATAGCCAGTGTCTAACCCAGGGTGGTGTGGAGTGAGAAAAAAACGATGGATTTAGGCCCAGATCCTTGTACTGGGGTGAATGTATGACATTGTTCTACATTCTGTCCATCAACTGTGTTTTTTGCAAGGTAACCCTGTCATGGCATATGTTGGGCCTCACATTGAACAAGCTTCTGCTTACCTAGTTGACCCCCATCCTTTCTTCATATATTGATGTGTCTGATCTTTCCTGTAAAAACATATCAATGCTTGAGATTAGTTTGAAGATAGCAGTGATCCACAATCCACACCAGTGTTGATTTGAAGTTTATATTCCTTGATTTGTTTTGTTGTATTCATTTTCTTTTTCTCCATTTTCAGGGTTTTCCTCCGGGCGATGAACCAATTTTCTGAAGTTCTGAATAAGTATTTTCTGGACCAGGCTAGCTTTGAACTTCAGGTAAGATTAAACAGCTGTGGCAGTGCTAAGTGAGATGGTGTTGACCAAATAATTTAAAACAGCAGTGTGAAAGACTACTGGAGGAGAAGTGCATTTCTTAGCTGCTGCTCTTTCTTCAGAGACTAATTACACTACTACAGAACCAAGACTATCATTTCAACATCCCAGAAACTACTCCGCATGGTGATTAAAGATAAGTGCAGCTAGTAGTTGGGTACTCAACATGGCCATCCACTGACAATTTCACTTTACAAACAAAATGCACAAATGTGAAACTTTTGCATACAGTCTTCTTCCCACATCCCTATATGCAACACAAACGCACACACAGTCAGCATGTTTCAATCCATGTAATTGAACATAGCTATGGCTGACCACTAAATAGGCTCTCTAAATTGTGGTTTTTACAGTTTCCCTGGAAAGTTATGTAATCCTAGGAAATTTACGATCCTTGCATCATGATCATCATTAAATATGATGAAAATAAACGTTCAGTCAATGGTCTAGTATAATGTTCCATCCTTTGAGCCGATCCCATCAGTTCAACCTGTAAAAAAGTTCTATATAGATGCTGTAAATGACTCCATTCTTTGGCATTGTCCAATGTTTACATTTGGACACCACCATTTTTTTTTATTGGAAACGACATTTTGGGATATAGGGTGACTGATCAGCTGTATTAGATTGTATTTTGTTTTCCATTAGGATCAATAATGTTATAATGGAATCCGATGGAAAGCAGGGATGTACTACAGTCTATCAAATATAAATACACATGGGCACTATTGGAAGTATTTTTACTCGAGGGATTCTAGCTTAATATTGGAAGAGATATTTAAGCCACCAGGAAATGTGCAGACTCATGTTTTATGCTCAGATGACATGATATTCATTTTTAAAGGGAAAAGGCGTGGTCTGTACAATTGTTTGATAGTTAATCAGCAGACATTTAGTAAGTTGTAGGGCATTTAAATGTCTCAATGAGCCTTTACATTTTTGAAATTATTTGTTGCTTTGGAAGGAATATTGTGTTGTTTCTTAAAATACAAGTCTAAACAATGCCCTATCAAGCTTAGAGTGCCACCTACATTTTTCAAAAAAGAGCAGGGAAACCTGAATAGTTTCCTAGTTTTAGGGGAGAGCAACTCCTTTATAAAGAACATTCCAGATCTGTACGCATCAAATGTCTGCACAATAGACACACATAGGTACTGGACATATAATCACAATGTATATTTTGTGCAACCATATTTAAGCCAGGTAATACAAACACATCAGTACAACATGCATCCGGTTAACCAAAGCAATCTTTCCAAGGCCCCCATATCCTCTGGTGTATAGCGAGGCACCATTTGGGCTGATACATTTTTTCCATTTGTGTGCATTGGTCAATCCCTATCACCCAAATCTCAGATGGTATGGCCTCTTTCACCCACCAGAACTAAGCAGTATCTCACTTGGCCATGTTGTGAACCAGACCATCTAAGGATCATGTACTTCAGTAACCTCCTCAGTCTTCCACCACACCCAGGAAGGAGTGTGATCAATGGGGTGGCCCACAAATCAGGATAGAATGCAATGAATCCTTCACCAATATTCTTAATGGACTGGACAACCCCAAACCAAGTGAAATAAGTCTCCTATAGTGCACTGGCATACTGGACAAGTTAGGGAGCTGATCCTGCCCATTGGCCATAGCTACTACAGGAGGTTAGAGGTGGGCAACTCATAAGATGCTGTCTTGGCCTCTCTCTGCGCCTTATTCTCTAATGTGTCCTAGTCTACATCCCATCGGAACTGCAGACCAATTAAGAGACATAGGGAGTTTGTCAGCAAGGATATGTATATTTTTAAGATGCCACACTTACCTGATGTCTCTAGCACAATGTTTATTTCAAAAGATTGAACTTGGGTATGGATGGCAGGTCTGTCTTTTGTTGTTCTAGGGCATTCTTTAATTAGAGATATTTATAAAACTGGGATTTATTTAGCTCAAATTCTTTCATCATGCTGTCAAAGAATTTCATGTGTCCTCCTTCCCACATATCCACTAACTTAGAAATCCCAATAATATGCCACTTTTTGAAACCAACAACTCAGCAGAGTGTGCCCGACTGGTTACTCTATTATGACGTCATGCATGACGACATTCTCTCTCGATGAATACAGCTGAGTGATTTACAACATCAGGGTACAGCCACCGCGTCACCTGGGGGAGCGAGCACGCACCTGAGATCAGTACATGATATTGAGAAAAGCAGTCCTTTGAAGAGATCCACTACCAGGTGGAAAGTAAGGTTTTTTGGGGCCCAATAACTGAACCCAATAACCCAGACATTTATGAGGGCAGTGTCTAGTAATAAAAGGACATATCAGCCATACTCCGTTTGTCCTCATATAGTAACTGCTCGCACTTGCTTAGGGAGACTGTAGACTGTTTACCTGCCACTAGACCGCGTGTGAGAGGGACTGAATTATGTTAGAATTGGAAGGAAATGTCATGGGGATAGTTTTGGAGAACATAGAAAAGTCTTGGAGAGCAGCCATTATGAACAGTGCCATTCTACACTACATGATAGAGATGGGGGGCACTCCATTCCTGGAAGTCTCTCGATAGGCCTGCCAAGAATGGGATTAGGTTTTGCCCAGGTAATTGAAACTCTGTGTTTGAACATACAGTTTGAGCTGCTGTTGCTTTGCCGCCTGTCCTCCCTCTACGGAGACTATAACAGTCTTGTCACCTTTGATGACATGACCAGATGCCTCACCATAGAAATCTAGCATCATCATCAATCTCAGTCCAGTCCAACATGGGTAGTGTATGAATGACAGCATGGCATCAGCATATAATAAGGCCTGATTCTCAATATCTCCTTTCCATTGAAGTCCCTTGACCTGGCCTTTGTGCACGAGTCCATCATCGTGCTTGGTAGAGAATTTTTACCCATAGTTTGTTTTCCAGGGTCTGGAAGAGAAACTCCTAATACAGAGAATCAAAATCATTCTCAAACTCTACTAGGATCAATGCGCTCAAACTAGTTCATTCATAGGCACGGTAAATAACCATATGCACTACTTGGAGACAATGATGAGCCGTTTTGATCCCATTGCACTAGAGCTTATGACTGCGACCAACTGATATTTGGGGTAGTTCTTTTTTTAATTAAAATAATCGTATTGCCTGTGTTGGCCTTATCAACCAGGGATGTTTGGCATATACAGAATGCAGCGAAAATGCTTTATTAAATAATTCTGCTAAGTTGGTGTTTCTCAGCTATTCTGGACCGTGACAATAAAATGTGATTCAAAAAGAGATTAGAGCATACTAGCTTAGTCCATTTTTGTAATGGAATAGTTCAACTTAATAAACAGTAGATCGTATAAGCCCCCAATTTTTTAAATTATATAGTCCTATTGATAACCAGAACCAAACTATTTTTACCAGTGAACTCTTCATCAACTAACTTTCGTGATCCAGCTAGCTTACTTCTGTTCTATATTTTATTGATGTTATAACCCAATTACTTAGCGCTAAATGGTATTTCTTTTCTTTAAGAACTTAACATATTCTAGATCCCGTGCCAACTTATGAGTTAATGCAGACACTTTATGCACACCCCATTTAACGTTCTTAGGTACTACAATTGAGTCAAAAGCAGGACACCGAAAGAAACAACGTCCTTTCCATAGATGCCCTTTTTAGAATGTTAGTTGCTTATAGATGAAACTGTCTGTGTGCCTACAAACACAATGCTTATGATCTGACAATTACCAAATGATTCTTCATGTAGTAAATGTTGCAATACTCACACCGTTATCCAATATTTTGTTGATTCTCATGGAAATAATTACAAGCCAATTGATGTACGAGCACATCTTTGATTTTAATTTCACGTCTGTTGTTTGAATTTCTTTGTTGCACCTTGCTCTATATATTATATATGCTAACATATATAATATATATACACACACATGTATTTATTTTTTTAGGCTTTGCCATTGCTTTAAGTGGAAAAATCGAGTTAGCAGTATACAACTTCCCTTTCAGTCTGCATTTATAGACTGGTAGCCATGGTTTACCATTGTTATACCCAAGGTAGCACAGACAGTGCTGAAGTTCCTCGGGTGATCCTCTAACTTACAGGCCCTGGGTACCATATACTAGTGACTTACTAGTAACTTATGCCAAATAGGTAAAAACCAATCAAACATCCATAGTTGTATGGTTAGGGCACAGGCACTGACATCTGGTTAGGCCTCAGTTTAAAACACGTGACTCTTTTCCACATCCTCCTTTCGATTACTTACATCATCTTCAGAAAAATGTTAGACATTTCAACTCATTTCCCTTTTTTCCAATGTATATGTAATGCTGCACCCACTTTTCTACTCTTTTTTCACCATTCCCAATACTGTTGCCTGTAATTCCCTTTACAATGCTGTTCCTCTAATTTGTCTTTTTTTGTCAGGGTGCATATCACTATACATATAAATAATTCAGATATTTGTATCAGGTTTATTGTTATCTATTATCTTCTAATGGTACCTTTATAGTGAGCTTGTGTTCCTCTAATGAGAGCACAAGATGGTTTAGACAGTCTGCCAAGCGCTTTGCCACTTATATAAGTGCAGATAGCTGGTGCTTTCTAGTGCTGGTTCCTACATAAAATGTAAATGGGACATCCTCGTGCATGGAGATGGAGCATTGTACATGCATTCTGTAAATAGTTTTGTAGATGCAATTTATTCAGTGCATATTCTAGTATGAACCAGATGTTCTAGACACCCTCTTCACTGAAATATGGCACTGACGTACACAGCACTAGTTCACATATGCAGTATTGGCACGGGTTGTGATTTGATACTCCCAACCTTGGGGCTCTGGCCCCTTTTCAGTACTATAATGTGCTTATTTCATTCAACCAAGAGATCCTGTGGCTCATCACTATGTACACTTAATTATGGAATATGTGAGGTGATCCCTATTTCAGTTGCATTCTCCTGCTTAATAACTAGCCATCAGAGAAGCCGATTTGTGGCTGTGGTCCTCCACTCTTTTCGCAGATTTCAATGTTGCCTGATACCAGAAACTCCATTATTGGCTCTCATCAGGCAAATCGTGGCTGAGAGATGATCTTGCGCATCTAAACAGTAACAATTGTAGTGAATGCATTATGAAGATCAATCAGTGTCACATCAAATGTATGCTGTATTAAGTTTAAACCACTCAACACCAACCTGTCCTACTTCTATAAAGAACTGAAACACACATTTTCGGGTGTACCTTAAAGATTAACTTTCATGCCTATTTGATGTAAACTAAGTTCATCAGAATGTTATAGAGTACTTTCGGGTTTCACATAAAACGATCCATTGCATGTGCGACTAGGCCTGTGCCCTACAAATATATTAGATACTTAAATAAGTAGGACATTCTCATGCATGATGACCAGCCCACTCTGCATAGCTAAATGTAAGTTTTGGACCTGTCAGCAGGGCATTTATCTATGCACACAAATCAATTAACAATTAAGAATACCTACTGTTTTCAGGCAATTAGTAGTTACATGCTCTAGTGTTCTACAAATATGTATGCTCCAAAGCTACTGAGCAAGAACATGTTTTTATAGATGACTGAAACAGCACTGTAATGATGTTTTCTGCTGCTTTGTGCATCTTTGTGTGTACTAAAGACCTTTACATTTGGTCACTCTGTTATGTTTATTACAGCTGTGGAACAATTTTTTCCACTTGGGAGTTGGCTTCCTTACCCATGATTCACTTCAGCTGGAGAACTTCTCACAAGAAAAACGCAACAAGATCATCAAAAAGTAAGGTGGCACCCCAGGAGGCGTGGTGTAAAAATTGGAAGTGGGGTCTCGACAGGAGGACTGTCTTAGGTTTTCTATCCCAACCAAATTACAGTACCATTTTCACATAGATAAACAAGCACCTGATGTAATCTGATGCAAGCACCCCTAATTTGTGTTTTTTTAAAGTGTTAGAAAGCAAATTTGAAACAGTCAACCACAGAACTGAGGGGAACGATCAGGAAAAGGCAAATCTAAGAGATAGTCAGTTCGTAATATTTAATTGCAACTTGGTAGAAAAAAACTCAACATCAGCTCTAGCACCGGTACCCACAGTGATTTTCTTTTCTAATAGGTACTTATAACCACAGATTCTTCAACTTTTAAACCTCCCCAGTGCTGGACTGGATCCAGTAACTCCTGCAATAGCTCCTGCACAGTGACAGCTTTGGGTATCAGACTCAGCCCTGCCTCCCGACATGACAACAGAGCTGCCGCTATGTTCCACCCCTGCTTGCTGACATTTTCTGCACGCTTTGATGCTGATCCAGAGATTAGTTCTTTCAGTCTTCAAACTCTTTTCAAGACAGTTAAATAGAGGAAGTTGAACAGACAAAAAGTCCCTAAACTGAAGCAGACAAGTCCTAGGGCTGATCTCCAGAGCCCAGAAAGCACAAACACATACAAGTATATAATAAGTATATACTAGAGTATATACAAGAGGTTACGAATGCTCGACCTAAAACTCATAACAAGTCTCTTCGCTGGCTGGATGCTTCCATTCCAGTGAAAGGTCTCCTAATCAGAATTCTAAAAGGCCTGATTCTAGCTTTGTCATCCGACACTGATCTCATTCCAGTCCTGAAGTTGATATGGCTCATCTTCCATTAGACATACTCGTAATGGCTTCCAGGATTTCATCCGTGGTCAGAGGTTTATTTTGTGGTAGTCCATCATATTTCAGCCAGGCTGTTGTGTTACAATCTAGCTATTCAGATATGTGTTTTATCGAAGTGCTTTTCCGAAGTGTATATGTTTGAATAGTATTCTGTGAACACCCTAAATCAATATTTCATTAGAAGTTAGGTGAAGTACCCCGTTCCCATCTCTCATGCGTGGGATGATGTTACTTTTGGCGTGGTCTTTAAGTAGTCATGCCGGAGTTCTGCTCAGGCTCTCCCCATTGCCGTATTGGCTGGCCCTCACCTCTTCCCCAGAAAACATACTTCCAAGTCTTTTGCATCTCGATATGCCAATAGGGTTAGGTGTATTTTGGCCTGCTCGGCAAGGTCTATGTTTAAATTGGGTGCAGCCTCTAATAATTTAAGCTTTTTCTCCTATTTGCGCAACTGTGAGTGTATCGTCTACAGGGTGGTATCCCATTTGGCTATGTAGACCCCCTGTGGCATAGGTTTAAACTCTTCCTATACTGTGGAATGTGTATCCACCCAGTCTACATTCAGTGCAAAATATTCTCTAATTGAACAGGATAACTCTGCTCTAAATACGGTGTTCTCCAACTCAAGGGGTGGAAATTTCCAGGAGATCCCATGCTCCACACGTCATGGAGGTGTGAGCTGCAGCATCACCAATTAATGTTCTGATAGTGCACAAAGAAGATACTCCTGTGCAACTATCTAATGTGGGACACGCACAGCCAAGAATATATCCTGGAAAATGAGTTGTGCACTATATAATACTATAAATAGGCCAACATCTCTGCAGACATCTCACTTCACGTGTCTTGAAAGTCTGATATTTCCATGTCACATCTCAGCACTTCCAGAATATCTATAGAGGGATAGGTTATCTATCAGGATCTGTCCTTCTGAGTGTCTAGGACAAATATGAAATTCCCATCACCTATAATATTGTGGTCCATATTTTGTTGGCATATAATATCTGATTTCAAAATATGCGCCAAGAGTTCCTGTATTAGATACATACACATTGATAATTGTTATAGGGAATAGCATATCTACCTCCAGGATCTCTAAGTGCTCATTGATGTTTATACTCCACACATCTTCATATCAAAATGGCCAGCCAGCAAATAGGAAATATAGGAGGCAAAGTTGCACTTATCGCCCTATTTGTTAGAGAGTCGACAAGAGTCATTATCTCACAGGTGCGTTTCTTGTAGCAGTGTAAAGGAAATGGCATATCTGTCCAATTATGCCTGTACTATTCTATTTTTTTAAGGTTATTCAAACTTTTAATGTTCCATGAAATAGCATCAGTAGACGTATGTGTATGTGACCTTGTTACCATTTGCTGTCACCACAAAAGTTTTGTGTTACTCCCATTGTTTATTTCAAAGGGCCCAATTGCATGTAGGCATGGATCAGAATGTCTTAGTATCTGTGTTATTAAACAACCCAACCATCCCCACATGGAGGTCCCAGACTTTCAGTGTCCAAAGCAATTTGATAACAAGGAAATCAGTTAATATACCCGAGCTAACAAACCCATATTGAAGATAAAATTGACAACTCATCGAGTTACACACAAGTGGCTGCAGAATGCTGCATCTCCCACAAGGGATATTATACCTGTATCTTCCTGAATTGTCCGGCTCGGCATGCTAACATGCAGAGCTCCATAACCTATATATATGATCATCTTTAACCTGCCACCTTTAATGCAGGATACTGTCCAGTAGTTTTACGTTTGCAGTCGGTCGAAGGCATCACTCTACTTCATTTGTCACAGTTTGATCAATTTTTGCCTCTGTCGTCTGAAGTCAAGTCCTTTGGGGTCGCAATGACTTGTGCATCCTTTCTTTCAAAACTGGTGTCATCCTTCCATTGCGTGCCTCGTGTTCTCTTTTCTGTCACATCCCTGTAAGGAGGAGGAAAAGATACACCAGATGAAACTATGGTGGTCCCTTAGCTCCCACATTGCGAGGACATAGGGGTACTGGGTTGACAACCATCTTTTTGGTGGATTTGTCGACTTGAAAAAAGCAAGGTCAAAGTGGCTTTTTCATTGAACCAGCATTAACTGGAGGTGATGGAGAACAAGTAGTGTCTGAGGAAGAGGATAATACATTGAACATTGATGTTCTTTATTTTCTGCAATCAACTATCTTTTGATTAGCTTGTAAAACTAGATCAATAAGAGTAGCAGTAGATGTGGGTCTGTTCACAAATCCAGATCCAGCACGTTTTAGGTCTTCTCTTAGACCATGATGCATCTATGTCATCTTTCTATTGAGCCACACATAAATATTGTTGAAACTAAACAAATAATAATAATAGCTTGAGAACCTTGTCCTGATGATAATAAACCTAAATCAGCCTATTGTTTAGTCTTTTACCTGTCAATGAACCCCACAAACTGAGTTATAAACTTCACACAATTGAATAAACATGAACTATTCTTTAGTATCAATGCCGTAGCCCAATTTAAGATATCTCTTGTCAAATAGGACAAGCTAAATTAGACTTTTGCCACTCCTTTGGTAAACTATAGTGGCATTTGAATGAAATGCAATTGACTTTTTGCTAAAAAAAAAGACTTAAGAATTGCTTCGGATCACCACCATACTTTTCAGGAGGTGCCAGTTATATTCCAGGAGCACTGGATTCCAGGAGTGGAGCATTAGAAGAACTACAATCACTTAATGTGAGGTGAGAGAAAGAAAATTACCAAATGAGAGCTCTTATTGTTGTAGGTAGTGTCGGCGCGTTCTTACATTGTAACTGATTTAATTTATCCAACAACATGCCTCTTTCACTATCAGCAGCTATAAGTTCTCTATGTGTTTTCTGTTACTTGCGTCATGCTCTGCACTACCAGTTGGATCCATCTTTTGGCCTGGCAAATTCTCGCGACTGTAGCTCCTACCCTAGCCCGAGTATGTGAACATGAACATGCCACAAACGGAGTTTAGTATTACAGGTCTTTAGTCATCGGTGTGTAACCGTGAAGTGAACATCCTATATCATGAATTCTATTACCCACACCCACGCACTTACGTCACTGTTCTATTGAGTCTGTCAGGAACCAAAAGGGTACCTTCATCTCTAACTCAAAAGATACTACACTGACTATGGCTAGAATTGGAATCCGAGCAGATAAGCCCAAGCCTCCATGAAGCCTAAGATCCTTTGTGCTCATCTAATAACATTAAGCCCTTAGAATCAGGCCCTAAAGAAACAGGGTACAGGGAAGCGGGAAAGAAGAAAAACTAGAGTGTCAGCCCTATGGTGCCTTATCACCACCAGTAAGTGAAATATACAAAATGCATTCATCATGTCCATCAACTTTATTTCAGCTTTATTAAACCATAAAAGCAAGACATAAAATAGTACAATGTTTATATAAAATGAAGTGTTAGTTATTCTAATAGTTTAATCCGAGATATTTGCAAAATGGTTTACAATTTGAATACATCCGCCTACCTCTTACTATCAGTTTGGAAAAATTCGAAATCATAAAACCACGTCAAATAGGCTTTATTCAGTTTCTTCAGCGGAAACCATGAAAGCAGAATACAAATATAAAAAAGTTGATATTTACTATTACAATACTAATCGTATACAGAGTATTCAAATATACAGCACTCTTGTTCAGAAATTAATTTCTTTCAGCAACAATCACTATCGTTAAAAGTAATTTATCGAAAAATACAGACACTTTTACATCACCAAAAATGTATAATCTGATGGTCTTTCTGCAATTGATTACACTCTTTAAAAACCTTACCATAGACAATATTATATACCCGTTGGATAACAACTGAAGGAATCAAAATGCTGGGAGACATTGCCTATAAACCCAAGCAACCTTAATCACTTGGATGCTAAGGCTATTTTATGACTTCAATGTAATTTCCATTGAAATCAATGGAAACTCCATGACGAGCTGGGCTCGTCATGAGCGTCGAAGGGGTTAAAATCTGTAAAACCCAATTTGTTCTCATTTTTTCATAAAAAAAAACAAAAAAGCTCAAGATGAATTGTTGTCTACTGTGACATACCGTCACAGGGACATTTATAAAGGGAACATGACCAACCATTTATATCAGGAAAGCTTGTTAGGCGATGAAAAATGCCCGACCTAAAACGGTTTAAGACCAATCTGTCCTATGTCCCTTCTAGGAGTTGTAAATGTTTTTATGTCGTAAGTGGTCAAGATCATGTGATTGTTACAAACACTCGGCTTTAATAAGTCCAATGATAATCTAAGAGTCTCCAGTAACATCATGCACTCTCTTTTAGGATCTTTTCTGCTGATGTGATCTTGGAATTCCGACTGTTCATAATATTCCGGATGACCTTGGTCACTCATGAAACCTTTGATATACTTCATCCAAGGTGTATCCACTGTAATTTGAGACACTCCCTTATAATATATCTCTTAAGGGTGGTTTTCTCTGAAGACCAGATCTTGTGCCGTAAAATAATTGACTGTCTTAATTATATCTGATAGATAAGGTAGCCCCAGCTCTGCATGTCATACATACAAACACCTAGTCCCTGGTATAATGAGTCTCTTGCAGAACTGAAGAAATCTTGCCGAAAAACAGAGAGGGAATGGAGACGATCATATGACCCTGCTCTGAAAACCCGGTATTTTACTGAGCTGAAAATTTATCATAGAGCTATCTGCAGAGCTAGAGCTGCATTCTACGCTCATGAATTTGCTACCAGCACCAACCGCTCAAAGCTGATTTTCAAGGTACTGAAGGACCTTATGAAAAACAGATCCTCATCAGAGGCGATTTGCACAGATTCACATTGTGATAAATTGGCCTCCTTTTTTGTGGAGAAAGTGGAAAAAATATATCACGGGTTCGATACATTCTACCAGGATCAAGAAGCCACTGTCTCTGATACGTCGGATCATGAGCCCTTGGCTATCCTACCTGAACTGTCGGTTGAGGCCTTCGACAGATTCAGCCTCAGGGTCAAGTCAGGCTCCCCTGCGGACCCGTTAAAGCCAGCCTTCATTAATACACTTTCCCTGCTGTGTCGCAACCCTATATTGGATCTCATTAATATGTCTCTGTCTTCTGGTACAGTACCTGCGGCCTGGAAACAGGCAGTGGTTACTCCCATATTAAAAAAAGCTAACTCTGACCCCCGACTGCCAGAAAACTACCGACCTATTTCCCTGTTGCCTTGGATTGCTAAAGTAACAGAAGCTCACGTCAACTCGGTTCTGTCTGAGCATCTGGTTCGTAACCAGATTCTGGACCCCAGTCAGAACGGCTTCCGGTCAGGACACAGTACCGAGACGGCACTACTTTACATCTTGGAACATCTTCGCCAGGTACTTGACTCAGGTCATACTGCAGCGCTTATACTTTTAGATCTAAGCGCTGCCTTCGATACTGTGTCCCACCAAATACTTATCCAACG
Organism: Lissotriton helveticus; assembly: GCF_964261635.1. Lineage (NCBI taxonomy): Eukaryota > Metazoa > Chordata > Amphibia > Caudata > Salamandridae > Lissotriton > Lissotriton helveticus. The sequence goes on from NC_136072.1 coordinate 724,498,682, forward strand.
CTTACAGGAGGCGGGAGTGACGGATGTCGCTCTCCAGTGGTTTCGGTCCTTTCTGGCTGACCGTACTTTTAAAGTGGCCATACCACCTGGCCAATCCGCCACCTATCCCCTGAAGATGGGGGTACCACAGGGATCTTCGTTGAGCCCTACAATGTTCAACCTCTATGTGAAACCGTTGGCTGGTGTCGTCAAACAGTGGGGTCTTACGATGGCCTCATATGCGGACGACACACAGCTAGCGGTGACACTTAGTGGAGACCCCGAGGTGGCGGCTCCGAGATTCCGTGCGGGTCTCTTGGCAGTAGCCAGCTGGCTTCGCACCAACTGCCTCCAGTTGAATGCCACCAAAACGGAGGTGTTGGTTCTAGGGAAGCACGCTGAGCTATGGGGTAACCAGTGGTGGCCGTCAGAGCTTGGTGTCACTCCTATTCCAGTGGCTGGAGTGAGAAATCTGGGAGTCTGGGTGGACTCTGCGCTCACCTTCAGGGACCACACCAAGAGGGTGGCTGCCACGTGTTATGGAATATTGCGTGGTATTAGGCCAGTCCTAAAGTACTTTGATCCCCCTACCAGACAGCTTGTAGTTCAGGCCTCAATACTATCGCGGCTGGACTACGGCAGTTCACTGTTGTTAGGGGTGAATCAAGCGGAGGCCTCTAGGCTCCAAAGAGTACAAAATGCCGCGGCACGAGCCATTGTGGGCCTTCCCAGACACTGTTCAGTGTCTGGTACCATCACAGCCTTGCATTGGCTCCCGGTCAGACAGCGAATCAAGTTCAAGGCGCTGTGTCTGGCCTTCAAAATTCTGAAATCTTCTTCGCCACCGGCACTTGCCAATCTACTCTTGCCCTATGTGCCTTCGAGATCCTTAAGATCTGAGGGGCTACATCTGGCTGTCTGTCCGCGATTTAAGTTGAGCAGGATGGGTGGCCGCTCTTTTAGGGTGCTAGCGGCAGGCCTATGGAACTCGCTTCCGGTACACATCCGAGCTCTTGAGGATATGTTCGCCTTCAGGCAGGCGATTAAAACTTTCCTGTTTCCAGTGTCTAGCTAACTTTTTTTTCTTATTGTGTGTTATGTTACAGCGTCTGTCAAAGCGCCAGGACGCCCCTTTGCTGGGGCAGCTGTGCGCTATAAAATATAAATAACATAACATAACATAACATAACATAGGTGGAACATCCCCCTAGAATAGCTAGTAAAAATATTAAAAAGGCATTCTCCACCAGTTGTAGGGGCTGTCATTCATATTAGCCCGATACACCAGTTCCATAGATAGCAGTTGTTACACACCTAGCCTTAAATATGTTTATTTGATCTACAAGCGTATTTTTGCCCAGCTTCCTTTAAAAAGTAGCCTAGGCTGCCATAGCTTTAAAAAACAACAGCTTTTCTTGATTTGATTTCCTGACTTCACAAGCCATTCTGGTCAAACAAGATACCCAGGTATGAAAATGTCTTGGTGAAGTCAATCTTCTTATTGTCTACGAGAATATCCTTGCACTGTAAGTTCCTTTTCCCGCATTTCATTATGAAGGCCTTCAATTTATTTACTTGCCGCCCCAAGTTCTGCATGTAAGTAGTGAAACTTGTTATTAGACATTGGAGCCCCAGCTGAGTGCATGCCATCAGCACTGCTTCATCAGCATAGAGGAGGGCAGGTATTGGGCGATGTCCAATTTGTCGTGGATCCCGCCACTGATCAGACAATGTCTGGCCTAAACTGTTAAAATATAATGTAAAAAGAAAGGGGGCCAAAACGCATCCTTGTCTAACCCCTCTCTCTATGCTGAACGATGTGGTGCACTCACCCATAGCCCCATAATTGACCCTTGCTTTGATGCCAGTATATAATTGCCTCAGGAAATCTAATAGAGGTGGCTCAATGCCTACATCGGACATTTTAATCCATAATATATAGTGCTCCACACAATCAAAGGCCGATGATATGTCAACAAATGCCAAAAACAGTCTACCCTGTTTGGCCAGCATTTGTTTCCGATAAATAAGTTCCGATTAAGTCCCTGCTCCACTGAACCAAGACCTGGTCAAAAACAAAATTGCAGCTCCGATCAGATTTAATTGGCTTCCGCCCAGTCTTGAAGCTTATTTAGTACAATGCATCCTGCCACCTTAACCAAGTAATGACATTGATTAGTAACGTGTGCAACCAGCCTACAAACTGCTAATTATTTATCAGTGATTATTAAATATTGTACAACAGCCAGGGTCTTGTAAGAAGAATTATGGCCTGGTGTCATAAGAATACGCACAATGTTTTGGCGCCTATTACAAAGAGCTAGAAGTGTATAAACAGAATGGGAAAGTGCATAAATCATGGAAATTGAAGAAACAGTGGAATATTAAACCTTATGAGGGGTTTTCAGAGGATTCATCAAGTTTCCTTGATCTGATTCTCTAGGCCCAGAGTAGGCATAGAAGTGGCACATACAAGTTGTTCAGTAGTGTCACACCTCATGAGTCTATCAGCCTCCCAAAAAAGAATTATGCCTACTAGCCTACAGACAAGGGCAATCTGCCTTTTTCTTGGGGTCAGTATACTGGACAAGGATAGAGAAAGTGATCCTCTGACTCTGAAAGCGTCGAGCAGAAGGACCGTCAGCTGAGAAGTTAGATGCCTTGTCCCATTTTGATATGAATGATTTAAGCGGAAGATTGCGGTTCTGAACCTAATATATTTATATAAGTTAGTAGCATGACTAGGACAGATCCTATCTAATTAGGGCTCAAAACTGGGGCTACATTTATGCTGGAGATATTTGCAGTAAGATCCTCCTACTTTTGGTCATTCCAGAGTTTAACTAACCTGTATTCTCAAAAGGTTTTCTTCACTCTATTGACTGTGTCTTTGTGCATTACCGATGGAATAAGCCAAATTTGTTCCATTTTAATGGAAGTGTAAAGAATGTTAATCTTACCAAGGCATTGGGTACGGGCTTCTGTTTAGCTCAATAAGTTCAATTAAGGTGTCAAGATAAAGGGCTAATTCAGGTGTTGTCCAGATTCATATTCAAGACTTCAACATCTTTAAGGTTACTACAGAGTCAACCTTACTCTGTGCTATATCAAAGTGAATGGGGAACAAAGGGTTGCTTGGGGGCAGATCAAACAAAGGTCTGATAAATTTGTTTTCTGCGCAAGCACCAGTGGAGAGTTATCAGCATTATCCCCTAGCCCTGCACCATAACTGGGCCCAGCAAATGCATTTAAATGTGAACACACTTTAGAGATAGATATTCAGTTATATATAAAATCATTTATTCCACTCACCACCTGGAGGCTATTTGACGGCTTTAACAACAGGCTGAATCCAGAGGGTCTAGGCTGGAAGGAGCTCAATGTTGTAGAGTGAGAGGTAAGTAGCAGCAGTATAATGATTCTTGCCTAGCCAAGCTACCTGCAGGAACATGAGAAAATAGCAAAGTTGCAAATGGGAGGGAAGCTGGCTGCGAAATTAAGCAAGCAAGCTCGCCAACAGTTGCCAGGTGACTTTTGCTTCAGAATAAAACTCTATAATACTGCTCTACCTAGTGTGACCCTGAAGGGGACCTAGTTACAACTTTGCCTTGGTGTGACCCTTACTCCCTACGCCAGGACTCTCCACCTTCTTGGAATGGTTAGAATGCCAGTATTTGCATTCATGTCTCCCCAACCTCCATATCCTTAACAGCCATGGCACCATGTCACCCTTTGGTTACTGAATCTCTTGTAGATCCACAGCCCTGAGACCTGTTCTTGAGTAAATCTTGCTAAAAATATAAAAATTCACTGAAATGAGCATTGCATTGGGTGTGCAAAATTTTGTTTCTCTGGCAGTTGCACGAGGCATGAGTAATGGATACCATAGCTAATCATAAGTTGCAAATTGCACTGGTGTTCCAGTTTTTTATTTGTAACCATAAATGTAGTTTAAACTTGTACTTTAAGTGTATTGCTGCAGTTTGATTTAAACATATATTTATCATGAAACGTAGTGACATGTCTGTGCACGTACACACTAAAATGATACACAAGTTAGCCTGCCTAAATAGTTTGTAAAACACACAAGAGTGAGGTTTCTTTAGCAAAATGTAGTGTTATGGGGCAAACACAAATGTGAGCTTTTGATACTTAAACAATAGATATTTTTTACGTAATTCAGTAGTTCTTTGATTAGCAACATCAAAAAGATGAAATGCTGAGTTATCACTGCTGGGATTCAAACCCTGTGTTCAGCAGACTTGACTCAGAATGCTTAGCCCATTCATTTTTTATGATTTCTCCTTTCAGAGGACAAGCATAAGGTAAACGTAAAAAAAAATGTAAAAGAAAATGGAACACAGAGCAGAAAGATTCACTGTGAGCCACATTTCTAGTTTAATGGTGGAAAGTCTTGTACATAAAATTCATAGTTACTTCTTCTCCTATTAAATAAATATATATGTATTTTTAGGTACGGAGATATGAGGAAACAGATTGGCTTCAAGATCAGAGATATGTGGTTTAATCTAGGTAAGTATTATACAAAGTTCGCTAGTGATTTTATTGCATGTACAACACATTGTCCTTTCTTGGGCATGCCCTTGGAATGTTTATTCTGGGAGTTGGAGTGTCATGGTTTTGTAGAAAGCAGGGGCGGTTCCTCCATAGGAGCAGAGGAGTGTCACACCTCTCTCCCCCTCCCCAAAAAAAACACACACACTCCTGTAGAAAGAGTGGAAAATAAAATGGTAATAAACTATTTTATTACCATGTTCTTTTTAACTTTGCCGAACGGAGTGTGGGGGCAGGGCCAGCGCATCATTTCTGCGAAGTGGAGAGGTCCCTTCAGTATGAATTGCACATGTAGGTTTAGCCGGCTACCTTGCTACGGTCAAACTGACATGCGCAGACTCTTCAGCCCAGCTGTCTTAGACAGCTTAGTTGTAGAGCAGGCACAGACGTTGCCTCACGCTCGAGGAGACTGAAACCAAGGACTGGAGAGCATCATGGTCGTGCTGCAGGAGAAGGTAAGCAAACATTTTATTTTTCTTCCCTGTAATTTTTTATGTAATGTCATTATGTATGTATGTATGTATGTATGTTTATTTTAATGTTCATTGCCCCAACCACCACTGGTAGAAAGAAACAAACAAACATGCCTATTCAATACCTAAAGCTAGCAATGGCAAAGCTAATAGATTTAGTCATGGGATATTCCCAAAATACTAAATCATGGTTACTCCATTTACCTACGTAAAATGTGGATAGCCGTTGAAACGGTTGTGGTATGTTAGATTATAGTAATGTGTGGTATGCCATGTTTTTGTATGCTGTTATAGTACAATATGGTATGCTATGTTGTCAGCCTTTGACACTGACAGAGAATAACGAAGAATAAATGGCATGTCGCAAGTGCTATGTTGCCTTCAAAAGAGCCCAGTTTTCATTTGTGTGTTGCTGCATGTGAAAGAAGCTGCATCTTTGACACACCTATTCTGTGGCTTCATTCAGCGTGCCTAAAATCTGTTGATGTATTTTCAAGTTAATTACTAGTACCTCCACTCAAGTATCTTCCAATTGAAACATGAACTCTATCAATGTAGAATGATGGAGACTCCTCTCTCTCTTATTTCAGGCCCTCACAAAATCAAGTTTATCCCTGCTATGGTTGGTCCCATTCTGGAGGTCACCCTGGTTCCTGAACCAGAGCTGCGTAAAGCCACCATTCCCATCTTCTTCGACATGATGCAGTACGAGTTTAACTTCAGCGGCAACCACAACTTTCATATGGTGAGGACTGGTAAATCCACAATGTTTAACTGGAAAGGGAGTGTTGATCCAGAGAAGGGTGAAATGCCAGAAAGCTAGATAATGGAAAGTGGAGAAAGCAGCAGCTAAAGCTATATTTGTTTCTCTGAGGACCTCTCAATGATAGGGAGATGTTCTTTGAATGTATATAGATGAGAATAGGGAAAAAGTACACTTCTAAAGATTCAAAGTTAAGTGTTTAGACCTTAAATGGGGTACAGTACAGAGAAGTGTATGGTTAGGTTTAAGTGCTAAATGAAGTCATCTAACATAAAAAGCACAGTATTATGGGCCTCTAGCTTTACCTTCCCTTCTCAGGTCTGGCTTTGAGTGGGGCAAATATGGCTTGTGGTTGCATAGTCAGAAGTTGCTGGCAAACTACAAAACTGTGGGCCTGATTCACAAAGGGTCCCGGCACTCGAGGCGGAAGGCCAACAGTCGTGGGAAATCTCACTCTGGGCATCCCAAGTGTGGAGACACCCCCTCAACTGTCAGGCCTCCACCACAAGTGTGGAGGGCCATTGTGAGGTAAGGCATATCTAGATGCTACTCTACCCCAGTTACTCAACTGTAAATTGTCAGTGCTTGAAGACAGTTTCCCAGAATATCGGCATGATGATTAGCCAAAGTTCCTAAGCCTTTCTTATATTGCATAATTCATCCCTCTGTCCATAGACTTTCAGCGATCCCTTGTCTACGTAGGTTACTGCTTTGTATTGCTATAGAATTAGACATGAGGGTTGGGTAATCTGCTAACATTTATAGATTGCTTTGCTAACTCTTCTCAAGATACTACACTACTGATTAGAGGCAAACAATCTACTAAGTGACATACTCTTGTGTCCTAATATGCTAGAGTTATATCATAGTAACATCTAAAATAAGAAAAATATTTCAACTACTCATTGGAGAGACAACACACTGAATTGTAGAATGTATCCACTTCGGGGTGGTTTCCATGATGGAGACCTCCTAGAGAGTGAGAGCAGAGCTTGAGTTGTGTTTGCGACTCTGAGCCCTGAGGTTATAAAACACCTTTTTTGGGTTCGTATTAACCTATAAATTCATATTGTGTAATCTAAGTGATTTCCCACCGCTGAACCAACCATCATAAACCAGATTTGAAGTCTGTGAAGATCGATATGTCCCCTTCCTCATATATAAAGGGCTCCATTTGTCCTTTCCGATCACTCATTTACGTATAAATACATGCATAATAGTAAGAAGCAGATGTTTTACCCACTTTGTCTGGGAAATTTCAATACTACTCCACTTTCATCCGGATTGCTTTGCCCCTTCCCATGTATCAGTATAATTCCATCTGAAAGAGAGACGTTTGTGATAGATCCCTTACCTTAGAATATCCCCAGGCATCAGACTAGATCCGGAAAGTTTTGCTAGCAGTACCCATGCGCGTCAGTGGGTGGCGTCGTGCGGCTCCGCGTCATTCGCTGGCATTGTATGCACCGAGATGACATCACGGAGACCACTTAGGTGCCACCCATGCGCGCTGACGTCCGTTCTTTCTATTCTGCGCCAGTAAGCGCAGCTCGGGGTAGAGCATTTACCTCAGCCATTTTGCAGGACCTTCCGTCGCAATATGTCGGTGGCGGAACCTCAAGACGTCTGTCTCTACTGCCTGGAGCGCGACCATGACTCCCGGTATGGTCTGGACTGTAGGGCTATGGCCCTGAAGGCCTTGAGGGAGCGGCGCCGGAAACTGCTTGAAGATTGTCACCATTCGAGGGCCAGGGGTCGTTCCTGTGACCGCTCGTGGAGCCGTCATCACCGCTCCTCGGGATCCAAGTCCTCACCCTCGGATTCGGGTAAAAGACAACACAAAAAGAAGTCGAAGAAGCGTTTTCGCTCTCCGACGTCTCCTAGTCGGTCCTCGGATGCGGACGAGGGGGACAGGGGCTCCGCCGCGGCCTACCCGCATTACCCAGGACCGTCGACGACTCCTGCACAAATGCAAGAATTCCTTGCTGCCATGGTCCGCCTGTTTAGGCCTCAGGCTCCGCTGGTACGCCTTCGGGCCCCATGGTCCTGTGTCGGGATCCTGCTGCTCTGTTGACACCTCCGGCGGATCCAGCCCTTGCGCCGCCTGTGGCTTCGGCCCTGGTGCCACAGGATCCTGCGCCGCTGGCTCCGTCCATGGCACCACGAGGTCCCGTACTGCCGGCTCCGGCGCCACCCTCTGCTCCGCTGGCGGCGTAGCAGTGGATACGGCTGGTTCCGCCTCCACCCCGGGTTCCTGGACGGTTTTGTCCCTGCCTGGGATTCGAATTGGGACACGCTGCCGGCTCGGCGCGGCCAGCGCCGTTCCTGGCACCGTTTCTTCCCTCCCCAATCCCTGCCCCGCTGCAGAGGCCTGTCCCAACTGCACCAGCGGTGGAGGACGATTGGGAGGTGTCCGAAGACCCTCTTGCTTGTCAGTGTGATTCTGAGCAGGACTGGGTGGACGACTTGGGGGAGGCCGGCGCCTTGACATCTCCTCTGATCCAGGGTTTGTCTCTCCCCCGCCCACTATGGAGGAAGGTGCCTCGTATACTGTGGTGCTCCGTCGGACAGCTGAGGTCCTTAACCTCGATCTCCCCACGGTGACCCTTAAGACTAATCTCTTTACGGAGGTGCTCCAGTCAGCATTCACTTCATCGGAGGCACTGCTGCCCTTTAACGATGCCCTCACTGAAGTCTTGTTGGGCACTTGGTTGCGGCCAGCCACAGGGGCTCTTGTGGATTAAAACGTCGCCAGGCGTCATCGCCCGGCGCCAGGTGACCCTGCCTTTCTGACCACCCACCCCACACCTGAGAGTCTAGTCATTCAAGCTTCGACGTCCAAGAGTGCTTTTCCCATGGCTCCGCGGGATAAGGACTCTAAGAAGTTGGAACAGTTTGGCAAGCGGTTGTTCTCTTCGGCCAGCTTAGGGCTTTGGTCGGTGAACACCGCGTGCCTTTTGGGATGCTATTCCCACACGGTGTGGGATACTGTTGCTAAGGGGTTGCCTCAGTGCCCGGAGGAGGTCCAGACTGTGCTATCTCAGGCTGTGGCTGTGGGGAAAGACATTGCTAGGTTCACCATTTGTTGTGGCTTGGACACCGCGGACTCCCTCGGTAGAGCTATTTCCACGACCGTGGCGCTTTGATGCCACGCCTGGTTGCGGTCCACCGGGTTCTCCCTGTACGTCCAGGGCTCGCTCATGGACATGCCCTTTGACGGCACTCGCCTGTTTGGTGATAAGGCCGACACTGCACTGGAGCATTTTAAGGATTCTTGGGCTACGGCAGAGTCTTTGGGCCTTTCCACCACGCGTCCGGCCATGTCTACTTTTCATTCCTTTCGTGGCCATGGCAGAGGCGCCCCAGCCCACTCGTTCAGCCAAAAGCCTGCGCAGAACCAAACTCAGTGTGCCCGTGGGCGTGGAAGCCATGGTAGGCCATGAGCCTTTTCAGTTTGCTGTGCTCCCCTTTGGCCTTACCAGTGCCCCTGTGGTGTTCATGAAAGTGATGGCGGTGGTCGCTGCTCACCTGGGCAGGTCAGGGGTGTCAGTATTCCCCTACCTCGACGACTGTTGTCTTGGAGGGCAGTGCATGACACTTGTAGTGGTGGCTCACGAATCTCGATTGGGTCAATGGCGGATTCCCTCTCTCTTCCCCAACCGGAGCACACAGTGGTGATGGATGCGTCCATCCTGGGATGGGGAGGCCACTTCGGAGAGGCGGAGATCAGAGGCCTCTTGTCTCTGGTGGAGTCCTGGCTCCATATTAACCTTTTGGAGCTTCGGGCGTTCCGACTTGCACTGAAAGCATTCCTTCCCTCTGTTCGGGGAAGTGTAGTGCAGGTGTTCACGGACAACACTATCGCCATGTGGTATTGCAACAAAAAGGGCGGGGTGGGGTGGGGTACTGGACCCTATGTCAGAAGGCTCTGCGCCTCTGGACATGGCTGGAACAACAAGGCATTACTCTGGTGGTTCAACACCTGGCAGGTTCTCTGAACACCAGGGCAGACGAACTCAGCCGTCGGTGCATGATGGATTACGAATGCCTGAACTCAGACGTGGCACAAGGTCTCTTTCTGCAGTGGGGAGAGCCTTGGTTAGATCTATTCGCCACCGAAGAGAACGTGCAATGTCATCAATTCTGCGCATTGGAATTTCCAAGGCGGCACTCGATCGGCGACGCTTTTCATCGCGAGTGAAGCTGGGGTCTGTTGTACTCCTTTCCGCCTATACCACTTCTGCCCAGAGTGCTGAAGAAGATTCGGCGTGACCGGGCCCAAGTCATTCTTGTGGCTCCGGATTGGGCACGAAGATACGGGTATCCAGAGCTACTCAGCATGGCGACCGATCCCCCGATCCGACTGCCTCTTCGGGAGGATCTTCTCTCGCAGCAGCAGCGGACGGTTCTCCACCCGAACCTGCCCAGCCTCCACCTCCATGCGTGGAGATTGAGCGGCGACAGTCGACAGCTTTTGATCTTCCTCCCGAAGTCTGTGATGTCATTCTGGTAGTCAGGCGTCCCTCTACAAAAACGGTATATGCCTGCAGGTGGAACACGTTTGTGGCATGGTGCACAGCAAAGGCTGTGAATCCCCTTTCTGCTAGGCCTGGGTGGTAAATTACGTTCCGCATGCGGAATTTGGATAATTTCGCGTTCTGCTGAGAATGCGAAATTGCCCAAAACTCTGCGTTCCGCGACTTCGCAAAATGTTTTGCATGTTCGCATTCTCAAAATGCGTGTCCGCAAGATATTTCCCCACAAGCATGCACACAGCAATTGCAAACAGGCAAAAAGCATCGCGAACAAGCAATTCCGCGTGTTTGCGGAATTTCTGAGTATTCACGGAGATTTTTTTACCGTTTCGTGGAGATTTGCGTAACGCGATTACGCAAATTCTGCCCACCCCTACATTCTGCCCCTCTTTCTGAACTCCTTCTATTCCTTCTTTCTTTGGCCCAGCAGGGCTCTGCTCTGGGCACTATCAAAGGTTATCTTTCGGCAATATCCGCCTTTCTACGACTTCCTGATCAGCCTTCTCTTTTTAAGTCCCCGGTTGTTAACCGCTTTCTGAAAGGCATAACGCACACGTCTCCTCCCGTGCCGTTCATCATGCCACAAGCAATGGGACTTAAACCTTGTCTCAACATATCTGATGTGTGCTCCCTTCGAGGCCCTTCATAACTGCCCTTTACATCTTCTCACTCTAAAGATGGCTTTCCTGGTATCTATCACCTCTGCCAGAAGAGTGATGAGCTCCAGGCTCTTTCTTCTAAACCTCCTTTCCTTTCTGTTCATCCATACAAGGTGGTTAAGAGGACCTGTACTTCTTTCTTGCCTAAGGTTGTCACTCCCTTCTACATCGGGCAGAACCTCACTTTGCCCACCTTCTTTCCGCCTCCGCATCCTTCAAAAGAGGAAGAGAGGCTCCACCGTCTGGACCCAAAACGTGCGCTCTAGTTCTATCTGAAACGCACACAACAGTTCCTGGTGGATGACCAGCTCTTTGTTGGCTACGTGGGCGCCAAAAAAGGTTGGACCGTGCACAAACGGACCATCTCTCGATGGGTCATTTTCTGCATCAAGGCCTATTACTCGCTGGCTAAGAAGGAGCCTCCTGTGGGGCTGCGTGCCCATTCCACCATGGCAACAGCAGCCACTACTGCCTTGGGACACGGTGTTCCCTTGCAAGACATTTGTCAGGCTGCTACGTGAGTCTCGCTGCACACGTTTACCAAGCATTACTGCCTTGACAATCAAGTCCGGAGAGACGGCTTCTTTGACTGTTCTGTTCTTCATGACTTTCTGGTGTAATCTTATTCGCAGACTCTCCACTGGGGTTGGTATTGCTGGGGTATCTATTCTAAGGTAAGGAATCTATCACTAATGTGTCTCTTTCAAATGCACAAGTTACTACTTGTGTAACGATATATCTGTAAGAGACATTAGTTAGTGATAGATTCCTTACAACCCCACCCATCCTCCCCGTTCTGCGAACTGATTACTAGGGTTAAGGACATCCCTTTCAGGGCCCTAGTTTCATGGCACCAGTAGTCGGTTTCTTGCATGGCTCTGCGATCCTGGCGCAGAAAGTCGTGCACAGAACTGACATCAGCGCGCGTGGATGGCACCTAAGTAGTCTCCGTGACTTCATCTCGGTGCATATGACACCACCGATGAACGTGGAGCTGCACGACGACACCCACTGACGCGCAGGGGTGCTGCTAACAAAACTTCCCGGATTCAGTCTGACGCCTGGGGATATTCTAAGCTAAGGAATCTATCACTAACTAATGTCCCTTACAAATATATAGTTACACAAGTAGTAACTTGTGCTTTAGGCCCCTCAGGACTTGCCCTTCCTTTCATCTCTTAGCATGTACCTCTGCGTTCCCTTGTTGAAGTGAGGTGGAACATGGATCAGTAGTTCTTGTAAACCATATTCATACTACAGAGCAAGGCAGAGATCAGCTCTTTCCTGTTGGCTTATATAAATCTGAGGTGGAGGCAGGTGAGTCAGCAGGAGACCATGACACAGTACCCACCATTCCATCATTTCAAATATATGTGGATACTCTGAAGAGACTAAGGAAGATGAAATGTGCAGGATAAGCACCGACCATTCATCTATTTCCCTTGGTTGTGTAGCACTGCAGGATATCTGAAGGTGGCGGACAATCCGCTGTTTCTCTGTAATGAACCACCATAGGATTGCAGCAGTGCACAGTCAACTGGCATCATCACTTCTGTGACATCACTACAAATAAGAGTCAGTAATAGAATATTTTATACCTGTTCAGAACTCTCCCTCGTAAAGTCATCTACAACTACTGCTGCCTTACCATTTGCAACATTAATAAAGCCGTTTAAAAGATCTATGTTGTGCTATTCAAATATCTGAATCCATTTTTACTTTTTATAATTTCAAATCAGTTTTTAGACTGCTATTGCCATGGCAAATAATGTGCAGTTTTAAGTCCTTCTTTTCATACAATCCCTATGTCATTAACACTTAATTGGATTCCATTTTCACAGTGGCTTTGTTTTGTCAGACCAACAGTCTTTGATTAGGATTGATTCATACACACTTTCAGTATTCTTAGAGATTTGTTTTGTACTTGTGCAAGATTTTCTGTTTTACGAAATTGCCCAAGTGTTCAATTTTCTCTTTATTTTGTCTTTTAGTTTGAAAATGAACTAATTACTAAGCTGGACCAGGAAGTAGAAGGTGGTCGTGGGGATGAACAGTATAAAGTATTGTTAGAGAAGCTGTGAGTAAGCAGAAACATTCTTTAATCTCTTTCTTCTGCAGAACTATGTTTACTGATAGTGTGGGCTGATTAGTTCTTTGCCCTCCTGAATGTCCATTATCATTAATTGATGTATGAACCTAGAAGTATAACATATGGCTGTAGGGAGATGCAATCCCCATACCAGTTGGTGATAGGCATTAATCCCTTTATTGCTGTAACATGTTGTTGCACCATTCTGCTGCATTTATCTTTGTGAATGTTGCTATTTGAGTTTTCCTTTATTTGAAATGTTCACTACTCACCAACCATTTCACTGATCCATTTGTTTGTATAGCAAAACCAGACTTATTGGATCACCGTTTCAAACTCTGAAACCCGAAAGTTGGAAACAAATAAAGACACTTGGTCTTGGAGCAAAACACTTGATGGTGTTTGGTGCCCGACTTACTAATGTGGACAAACGTGCACCTAATAGGCATATCATTTTTCTCACTCCAACTCATTACCAAGCACTGAAAAATACATTAACCTCAAGTATTAAGTACCTCTAAGAAATTGATATTTATTGAAGTGTCACCAGCTGGGCTTAGATAAATCACTGATAAACTCACAAATCAGTAGCAATCACAACTGTGTGTCAGCTGGCTTTTAAGAAAACCTCAGCAGATCTGCATGGCTCAAGGAAGTCCTTTGTTCTGGGATGTTAGTGGTTGAAATCAGACTAAAATGCTTCCCAAAATCTTATGTCACACTCCAATGTAGTGCATTAAAGTTTCTATTGTGCACAAAGCAATTTCAGTTCCAAGGTAACCATGTAAGTTCATGTGTCCCCACTAAGCTGTATGTAGTCCAAGCACTGTGGTGCTGCCTGGTGACTCACCAGTGACTAAACTACAGAATCACTTCCTGCTGGCACCCATATAATATGCTTTGTCCCCAGAAAAGGCTTGTTGTGAATGCCAGTTTATGAATGGGATTCTGTAAAAATGTGTACCTTGGTCCATACTGGGCATACACGCTACTAAATATTACTTCATTCAGTGTCTGAAACTGAAAAAAAACATTAGACTGATGGCCAATGTTTTCTATGGTTGTGGGAATTATTACCCTATTAGAAATCTATGGATATTCAAATTCTCGAGATTTTGGATGTCCTAGCTTGTTGTGCTTAAAAATACTTTAAGCAGGTTGCTCGTAGGTTTCTCTTTGACTAACCCATTCAGTTATTTATAAGTGAAATAAAGCAATTGTGCAGATCCTGATACTCCCTTTTATTCATTCAGTACCTTCCAACCAAAATATGTAAACTGTTATTTTCTGTTTTGGTTCTGTCTTCATGTTCAGGGTGAATGTACGTACATCGGGAGGATAACCAAACACATATTTACACAAGAATGGACTACTCAGTGGAGATTAAGTGATTTAAGACCTTAACAAAGCCCCTAGGTAACTTTCCTGGGGGGAACACACATTGGCTAAATTGTCAACACAGGGAAAAGTGTAACCACGTATGACAACAAGCTCATCAAAAAAAGTAAAACCAAGAAGGAAAGGGATATGTTTGTTCATTTTGTATGGGATGTTCTTAATGAATATATTTGAAGAATGTGAGGCGGTGCCAGCATCTGCATGATTGCTTCACTGTTCAACTGCTATTTTGCTCCAGCATATCTCAGGATTTAGGGAGGCAAGACAGCAAGCGTGTCTTCGTACTCTATTAACATTTGCTTAGGCCCTGCAACTTGTTTAAATGTTATACCTGAATCAGAGGGGACGCGCACACATCACAAATGCTAGCACGGTAGATAGTGTGTTAAATGGCAGCTTAACATTTTGTTAATTGTACCTAAATGTGCAGATGTTTTCCTAAGCTTACTTGTTCATTCTTCAATGTATAAGTTCAGTTTTGCTCTTAATTCTTTTGCTTTACTTTTATGGACACTCCCTTGGCTTTTTTTCGGGTTCTTGATAATTCCTTTTATGATTCTTTCACATCTCTCTTGCTCTCTCTCACCTATTACACCTTCCTTACTTGCTTTCTTCCTGCCTTATCTTCATTAATGTTAACCTCTTTGTCTATTGCCTACAGGTTGCTGGAGCACTGTCGAAAGCACACTTTCTTATCCAGCCCTGGAGAGGCATTTACCTTCTTGGTCAGCAGCCTACTAGAAAATCTTCTGGATTACAGGACCATAATGCACGATGGGAGCAAGGAGAATCGAATGAGCTGCACTGTCAATGTCCTGGTATAAAATATTTTACGGTCACATATCCCTGCAGTATAATGGTATTTACTGTCTGTACAATGAGGAATACATCACCAGGATAAAATAACCTTATTATAGCTAATAATTTGACTGCTTATAAAGGGAACTGTATAGGAAACTGTGAGATTCTCAGAACCCATATATTTGCCAGACCAAATAGCTACTATTCATCAAACTACGAAAACTGGTTTTAGATTGTGTCAAGCATCCTCTTGATCCGTCCTATCCTCGTCCTTTTGACTGAATATTGAGACCTTTTCCTGTTACACAATACAAGGAGCCACCTTTTGACAATTACAAGAGCTACTCTTGATGCTCTCACAAAATACATTTCTTGTTGAGTGTCAGAAGTAACCCTGTGATCCAATCCTAACAGCAATCCCTAGATCCAATCCCAAGAGGAACAAAGTGATTAACTACAACTAGTAACCTATTGGCCCTAACCCAAGTATGAACTCTCGACTTGAGCCCCAAATCTGACCTCTTGACCTGCACCTAAGTGTGAACTCTTGATGCTTTCCAAAAGTGACTTATTGATCCCATCCCTGGAGTTACCTCTTAATGTTTGCCCAGGTGCAATAGCTTTTACCAAGAACAAAACTTATGATCAATTTCCAAGAGTAGGCCTGTGACCTGCTCCTAAGTTCAGCTTCTTGGCATATTGCTAAGAGTGACTTCTTGACCAATTCCCTAGAGCAAATTCTGGCCTGTTCCCCAGAGCAATCTCTCCCTTCTTCCCATGAGCTACGTCTCAATCTGTACCCTAAAGCGGCCTCCTGATTGAATCCAAAGGCAACTTCTTGACACAACCCCAAGGGTGGCCTTTTGGCATACTTCAATAGAGGTCACTAAATGCATTTCCAAGAGGGGCCACTTCAACCATTCCAATAGGCATCTCCAGGCCCAGCGCCAAGAGCAATCTCTGATGCAATCCACAGCAAGACCTTTGGACCCAATTCTATAAGTGACCCTATGCCAAGAGCAGGCTTGAGCTCAGTACTAACAGCAATCTTACCAATCAATCAATCCCAAGAGCTTGATTCAATTGTAAGAGCAGCCTCTTGACTCTGTCTCAAGGCCAACCTGTTAATCAGTTTCAAAGGCTAACCCTTTAACCTCTTTTCTTGAGGTACCTTATCTGGTCCTGGTTTCAAAACTCAGTTTAGAGGGCATTTTTGTGATCTATGCTGTGTTTTCCACACTTTGCAATCCATACCTTTCTTGTATTGACATGTGAAAAGCTCTGCTAATCATTGCATTCTTAACTTTGTAGCTCCATATACAGTTTGCTATTTCTCATTATTTCTGATCTAAACTGTCAAATAGCTGTGATACAGATAGATACGTTTTATCATGAATGCCCTAGTAGAAATATACTTAAATTAGTTTCTGAACCCAATGACATAATTCCAAATGGCCCTAGAGTAGAACTTCAACATATATTCTTCATGTACATTTCAGCAAAACTAAACACAAGAAAGATGAAACAAAAACGCCACATTGATTAAAATCTCAGCATTGGGTGACTCAAAATCACCGTAGCATATTTTAAAGCCCATCCATACCATTACTGTGGAATACAATCTGTATAATATCCACCTTTTGCTAAGAATTTCAAGCGAATGTTACCTTTCAGTGTTTCATGAAAGAGCAATTCTTATTATTTACACCTAATTTACATTTTTGTGATTAACAGTTGTTGATTTCTATTTTTGTAGAATTTCTTTAAAGAAAAGAAGAGAGAGGACATATATATCCGGTAAGAGTTGAGGACTTCCCCCCACAATTTCTCCCAAGAGCTGAAATTGTCAAATTGCAAGAAGAGGTTGCTACTATCTGTCAGTCAAAAAAAGAGTCTCAGAGATCATTTGTCACAAATCGGATTTAATCACAAATAAAGCATTATTATTGAGCTACATTTCCAAGTAATATGTATATTAGGTTCCTTAAAAATGGCTTCTCAAATTTAAACTCTCTCAGGGCTTTAAATTAGGTATTTGAGTGGGCCATTTTGTTTTGGACACTAGCTCCAGAAGCATCAGGGAAAGAATATCTGTCATTTTATACATCTATAAGGCCCAAGACGGTGTCCGGCAGAGAGTTGGCATAGTGAACTGTGGTAATAAAATATTACTTTATGTTTAACCGTAGAAATTCACTGAAAAACCCAAAGGTTAAAGTGACGTTATGGCTGTGCATGGTAATAATATCTTAGTTTACATTAAAAACAAAATCTCGAAAATCACTTAACAAAAGCAAACGTTATAGTGACGTTACGGTTAGGTGAAAATCTCAGGTAAAACATTTTAAACTCAAAACACTACTGCAGTGCCCAAGTTCTAGTTAACTGATGTAACTATAACTCGCACCCTCGCCAGGCACTGACCTCACATAATGCATCACTCAAGACATGTACGATGACATCATTGATAATATCACTGATGACCTCTGAAATTACATTGTTGATAACACTCTGCATGGCAGGGGCCTGAGATATAACTATTTCAGTTAACTATAGCTGGTTAATTTCAGTGTTTTTTTAAAACATTTTTTTTTTAAACATTTTTTTTTTTAAATGTTACACTTTGACTGCCATTTTCACCGTACTATAACATTGTTAGCCATAACACCTACTGGAGATAGCCAGTATGAAGTTATAGTTGGGACCAACTTTTTCAGTAGACAAAGTGTTTTTTGTATTGCCAATAGCTTTGGCACCATTGGTCGAATCTTCACGAAAGTTTCCAAACAAAGTGGCCTGCTTTGCCAACTTCTGTTTGGAAAGTTTTGGGGTGATTTGTTAAGTGAGGGCCGAGAAATAGTGGAAGTCCCACAAGGATTCTGAAGAGATGTTATGTGTTATGAGCTGTATTGTTTGGGAGGCCAGCCAAACCTGTGCCACACTAAGACTGCTTTTAGTTATTGTCCTATGTTGTCTAGGCACACAGTGTGGGGTTTGTTGTGGGGTTTGGCTAGTAGGGAGGGCGGTAATTCCCTTTGAAACCACTGCAATTGATATAGGTAAAGAAGGCTGATATGTCCTGGTGGAGGGACGACTTAGTGAGAGGCCTCTGATGCTGGGCAGTGTTTGTGCCAAATCAGGACCAGGCCACATTTCTTCACACCCTTTCTGAACGGCTAGCATGGCTGACGGAGGGTCTGTACCTCATTGGAGCTGATTTTGTGTTCTCGACACTTCCTGGATCGATCAACTCTCCCACGAACGGGGACGTGGCCTTTAGGGCATCTACAGACTTGTCCACTTGGATCTTTAATTGTGGTATGGAATTCCTCTGGGGTACACCACATCCCACTGATAGCGATTTCTCTTTTTACTCGAATGTTTATCAGGTCCACTGTAGGATGATCACTTTGTCTGCTCCAGTACCATTAATATCTGCATCTCACACACTGAATACATGGGTCGGACTCTTCGAGACTATAGTCCTCTGCTTTTTTCGCTGCAGCTGGGAAAGGAGCATCCACTTATACCATCATTGTGACTAAATTAATTTTCCCTAAAAGGCGGGACTCTTAGTAGCCAGGATTTCTGAATTCTTTGCTTTCAACTCTGGCACCGCATCGACCCGTGGTGTTGAGTGGGAGATATTTACTGTAGTGATGGGGGGGCACTGCCTGTGACAATCAGTGGATATCCAATGTGATTTGGAGAGAGACCTTTTGAAGTTGGAGAAGGGTGTCCTTGAGTGAGATGAGGAGCTGGGTAGTAGCCGGTGAGCCCTTTCATGATTGTTGGAAGTACATGAACAGTACAATATGAATTTTGAGCAGCTGTGATGCAATGATCACAAATCCTATTTGAACAGGGTGCACGAGTAAGAGGGACAATTGGGACGGCTCCTTGCCTGGTTGTATGGGCCGATGGTAGTGGAACTCCTATTACTCACTTGGTGTCGTTTTGTAGCAACAGTTTTTTTCCAGCCAGCACATATAAATGAGGCAAGGACTACTAGCCGAAGATTCCTTCAAGTAGAATTATCCCCAGGCGTGAGACTGGATCCGGAAACTTTTTGCCACAGTATCCCTGAGCGCCGGGGGTGGGGCGGCATCACTCGACTCTGCCCAGGTGTTGTCCCCGTACGTGACGTCAGCCAGGTCACATAAGCCCCGCCCCAGTGCTCCAACGTCAGTTTTTTCCTTTTCCACGTGCAATGCGGTTCCGGTCTTTGCTACGGGCCTGTTTTGGGCCCTTTTTTATCCTCATTCTCTTTGGTGGAACAGTGTGCGAATGCCTTCGGGCTTCAAGACTTGCAAGTTGTGTCGGCGTCTTATGTCGGCGACGTACACTCACCTCATTTGTATGTGGTATTTAGGGGAGGATCGCGGCACCACTGATTGTGAGGCGTGCCAACAGTTGAAGCCGAAGTCGCGGCTGGAGCGCCGGATAAAACTACTCTTGGCGCTTCTCTCCAAATCTGCGTCCTCCCCTCGATCAGCCTAGGCAGACAGCTTCAGATACGGCCGTTGTCCTCGCCCTTCTCCACTGTCACGTGAGTGTTGCTCCCCTGTGGGTAAGTGTCGCAGTTTGTCCCCGGGGGTGTCCGCCCTGCCAGGGGCTCTCTGCGGGTGATGCGGCCCGCGTGTCGTCCTATCCACCGTTTCCCAATGATGGGGCGTCGAGAGTCCAGATGGAGACATACGCAGCGGCTTTGCAGGCCTCGCTGGCGTCTCCTCCTTCCCTTCCTCGGGGGTTAGCGGATCCCTTGCCTTGCGTGGGGCGCTCCGCGGCGCCGGCTCCGGCACAGACTGGCTCGGATCCAGGCTTGGAGGATGTGGTACTGTTTGGGTGCGGCCCCTCGAGGGACCCTCCTGCAGACCACGGTGCCTCTGCCTCGCCGCAATCCCTGTGGTGTTGCGGGGGTCGCCGTGGCTCGGGTCGCATCCCCGAGCCCCTCTTGATCCTTTGACAAGGTGGTCCTGTCTAAGGCCGAAGTTAAGCCATTACGGCGCCGGCAGCTGTTCGACAGGGCGGCGTCACAGGGGTCGGTGGACCCTTCTCGTCTCGCTCTGGGTCGAGGCTGGGTGGGGACCCCTCGTCCCTCAGGGCCCCTCTCATCCCTCCCTGGACGTGGCTGCCTCATCAGAGGGCGAGTCAGAGGTTGAATCGTCCCTTACGCCACCACATGGGTCGCCGGGCCACCTCCACCACATTCTGGGCCTAGGCTGGCGGAGGGCTTGTCACTCCCCAGGTCCTTCTCGTTCCTCCACGCAGGTGGCTGCCTCGGCGGAGGTCAAGTCGGCGTCGTTCCAGCGCCGCTCCTTGGCCACTTCGGCTCCGGCTCCACTCCGGTACCTGGCGCCGTGTGACTTGGAGGAGCCCTATCCGGCGATGCCAGATGGTGTCGACGTCCTGCCTCATGCGGTGGACTCTACGGCTCCACGAAGGGGTCGTGCCGTGGATTCGTCTTCAGACAATCCTTCTTCTCCGGAGTCCGGCTGCATATTGGTGTTGTCCTCCCCGGAGACTGGCCGCCGTGTGGTGTCTTTTTCACCGGCTTCGTCAAAGGGCGGCTCCCCGCCATTTCTGAGGCAGAGGTGTTCGTCGGAGGAGCGGCAGGTCCCCCATTCATCGGTTCCTTCTGACTTTCAGGTCTGGCCTTTGCTCGTCCTGCTTGGCTTCAGGGACGGGGGCCTTAGTTTGCAGCCGTCGCCCACAGAGGAGCTGCTTTCTCCACTGCCGGGCCCTACGGAGGCGGGTGCGGCCTTCGCTCACGCGGTGCCCCAGCTGTGGACATTCTGCGCTTGGGTGACCCGGTTGCTCATTTTCCAGCGGACCATCTCTTAGAGGTTCTCCACCAGGGCTCTGGTGGGAGGGAAATCTTGCTTCCCTTTGAGGGTTCGCTCCTTTCTTCCCTGTCGGGGGCTTGGAGGCGTGCCGCCTCAGGGGATCCAGTGCCTCAGCACCTTCTGCACCGGCACCTTTCGGCACCGCGTGATCGGTCGTGTCTTTCCATCCACCCCTCTGCTGCCAGTCCACTTTTCGGACTGCTTGTCCCTCCTTGCCGCCACTGTTGACTCCACCATTCCGGGAGGCCGCTGGCTGGACTCTTGGGGGCACAACATGTTCGCCTCGACCAGCATGCCCTGCCGGCCCTTACCACCTTGTGTGTACTGGCTAGGGCCTCCTCCTGTTTGTGGGACTCAGCTGAGTCTCTGGGATCTGCAGCTTCCCAAGAGACTGTTCAGGTAGACTTACAGCATCATGCTTTGGATGGCCGGGAACTAGCTGTGTTTATTCTCCGCTCCGCTCTGGACATTTCGGAGGTGCTGGGCCGAGCCATGGCATTCTCAGTCGCCATGCTTGGCTTCGGGGCAGCATGTTCCCTGAGAATATTCGGGAGCGGCTCATTGATCTTCCATTTGATGGCAGCCTGTTGTTCCATGCCCCGGCTGACTCCGCCATCCAAAGGTTCCTGGCAGGGCTCCGTCCTCCTCCTCCGCCTTATCCTCATCCTCCTCCTTCCCCTCCTCAGTGACTGCTGAGTTGAGCTGGTTCTGGACCTTCTTGGGATGGTCGCTCTTCCTGTAGAGTGTGTTTTTTTGGCCATTGAGTCCTCCTTGGTTGGACTTGGCATTGTTGGCTGCTGGACTGCCCTTTGTTCACTGTGTGTGTTTTTTGCTGGAATTGTTACACAGACTTGTCCCTGAGATTAGGCCTTCTGTTTTTTCCTTTGGGCTGCTTGTCAAGCCTTTCACGGGGGTGTTTCCCTGTGGTCTTTTGTATTTTCCTCTGCTGCGGAAGTTCTTCCAAAGAGGGTTCCCATGTCTTGGGACTTAACGTACCCTATGTGGGGTAGTGGTAGCTGTTATATAGCTTGCGCTCGGCTGGGGAGTTCTGGTGGCCTTTGTGTGCCTGTTCTCCATGGCGTTTCTGTATGTTGCTTTGCTTCTTGAGGATGTGTGCGTGGCCCCTCGTGCTGGTGTGTCCAGCCATTTCCTCACCTCCCTGCTCCTGTCCTGCTGGCTGGGATGTTTCTGTGCTCTCCCTTGTCAGGCGTTGCCCGCCGGTCTTCCTGTGGCCCTGGGCTGTCTTTTTTTCTTGCTTCTAGCGGCTTATGTATGTTGGCGCCGCTCTGGCTAGCCTGTTGCCTTCCGTCTGGGGTGGACTCGCCTTCTTTTCCCTCGTCTCCTTGGGCCCTCTGAGCTCTCCCCCTGGCTTGGGTGGAAGCTTTATTGCCTGGGAGGGTTGTTGGGTACTTCGGCCTCTCTGGCCTTGCCCTTGCCCTTGGTTCCTCTAACGTGAGTGTGAGGGCCTCTTTCTTTCTTCTCTCTTCTCCCTCCATCCGTCTGGGGTCAGTGGTGTTCTGCTTGTGGGGGCTCCTATTGCCTGGGAGGGACCGGGTTACTTGCCCGGTTTGCAGGTCTGGTCCCCTGTGAGACCTTTTTTCCTGTCATAGCTGGTGGGGCCCTTTTACAGACCCTCCTTCCCCGTGGGTATTGCTAGGGTATATATTCTACGTGAAGGAATCTGCGACTAGTAGTCTCTATCAGATGTACGAGTTACTTACCTTTGATAATGATGTATCTGGTAGAGACAATTCTAGCCGCAGATTCCTTCACGGCCCGCCCTTCCTCACCGTTCTTCAAGTGCCTTTGGGTTGGTCTTTGGGGCTCGCCTCCCGGTGGGGGCTATGTCTCTTGTGACTGTCTCCTTGCTCTTGACGGGTGGTTCCGTCTTGTTGCTGTTAATTCCTCCTCTCTGGTTCTTCGGAGGATGGGGTTACGGTGCTCCTGTACACCTTGCTCTGGCTGCTCCAGGTTGGGGCGGTTGGCCTTCTGATCTCTGCCTCCCCTCACTTCCCTCCCTCTTACTCTCTTTCCTCCCCCTTGCAGCAGAGGGGTCCTGGCCCCTCTGCTACCCTCTGAGTTGGGGTTTTCTAGTCATGCCTTGCCCTTGTTCCATGGGGGGTGGTTGCGCTCTATGCCGGGGTGGCTTGGAGGTTGGTTGTTCCTGTCCGTTTTGGGACTGACTCCCCTCCTTGTTTCTGCATAGGAGTTGTAGGCCTGCTTCATGTGTCTTTACCCTTTACGTATGTTCCTTGTATACGGGGGACCGAAGAGGTGGTTGTCTATGTACTAGCAGGGTGGTTGGTCAGGGATCTGCTCTGTTCTTCTTCTGTCCCTGCCTTTGGACACTGCAGTGTTGCACTGTTCCTTATGGTGCCTTCCTCTTTTCTGCTCTTTCGCACACTGTTCCCATGCTCCCACAGTTTTTGTCTGGTGGCTCCGCGTTGTGGTGCGGAAAAGTTCTCAGAAGAAAACTGATGTTGGGGCGGGGCTTATGTGACCTCACTGACGTCACGTACGCGGACGACGCCTGGGCGGAGTCGCGTAATGCCGCCCGCCTCCTGGCGCGCAGTGTTTCTGTGGCAAAAAGATTCCGGAACCAGTCTCACGCCTGGGGATAATTCTACGTGAAGGAATCTGCGGCTAGAATCTTCTCTACCAGATACATCGTTACCGAAGGTAAGTAACTCGTACTTCAGGTCGTATTATATGTCCCTTTCGTTACCAGAGCTAGAATTTCCAAAAGCATTGAAAACCTTCTTGGAGGATCATCCGCTACAGTCTCTTCTGCGGGTGGAAGAAGAACAATTAGGTCATCCAGTATCAGATGTGGAAGTAAGGGAAGCTATAAAAGACATGGCAATAGGTGAGACACCTTGTGCAGACAGGTTCCACATAGAGTTTTATTAGGCCTTTGTGGGTGGTGATCTGGCACCTAAATTGGTGGAAATGTATGCAGAGGCTTATGAAAAAGGTATCCTCTCTGTAACAACATGAGAGGTGCTGGTAGTGCCTCTGCCTAAGTCTGCGTCGTGGGATGTGGCTCCCCCTAATTTCTGGCCCTTCTCCATGCTGAACTCTGATTATAAGATTCTCAGCAAGGTATTAGCGCCCAGACTGTTAGCACATATGCAGGCTGTGATCCATGGGTATCAAAATGGATTTATACAGACGCATAGCACCTCTAGCAATTTGCGAAGACTTTATTCATTCAGTACCCCCATGATCTACCATCTGACTCTGCCGCTGCGATTGTGTCAGTGCTTATTGACAAGGCCTTAGACACAGTGCGCCTGGACTTCTGGAATCTACTGTGTATCGGATGGGCCTCGGTGCTAAACGGGTGAGATGGGTCAGGCTGCTCTACCTTCACCCAATGGCTAGGGTTAAAAGAGGGCGCATAATTTCGAAGGGCTATGAAGTGTTTAGGGGAGCAAGGCAGGGTTGTCCCCTGTTGCCCCTCTTATTTGCTTTGGCTGTAGAACCACTTGCGGAAAGATTTCAAACTGAGGGAATAGATTGGGGGATTAGACAGGATTGCTCTGGGCATTTTATGTCCTTATTTGCAGATGTTCTGCTTATTTACCTTCGGAATGGTGCAACAGATATTCTTCAGGCTCTGTGTATGTTTCTGGTGGTTGCAGGTTTGGATCGCCCAGTTTCTTGTCCATCTAATATACTGTGGAATCCACAAACCTTTAGATATTTGGGTTTCCAGATCTTCCATTATCTGGAGGACCTGTGGGAGGGGAATCATGGGTGTTGGGGACATTCGATCACTGAAGTCCTGTGTGTCTTTTTGGGGTACGCTCAGACTACCAACCATGGCACGTATCAGCTTTCTAAAATGATCATGCTCCCTAGACTTCTCTACTTTTTTTGTGAAAATTCCAGGTTCCTGCTTCCGGAGACTTAATGCAGTCCTTTGTGACCTGTTTTAGGATGGCGGGCACCAGAGGATTGCATTGGCTACCCTCTGTCTCCACCCACTTGAGGGTGGCTTGGGAATCCCGGACTTTGAATTGTACTTTCTGGCAGCTCAAATCCAGTGGATCGCAAGATGGCTTGATGGAGTGGGCCTAGCAGATCTTGATATGGTGGGCAATGAACCAGGGACTCCTCCTGGGAAAACTGTTACGTCCGGCAACCTGGATTCAACACCTGGGTATCCTTTTGTCTACTGCCCTGAAATGCTGGCAATATGGGCGGCCATACAGTGGTATGGTGTCCCCTTATGCCTCTGCACTCCCATTCGTGGGAGTCCCTTATGGCAAGCCATTGTCTTTCTTTAGTTCATGGACTCTTGGATGGAGGTAGGTGTGATGACCCTAGGAGACTGTTTCCATGAATGCTTTAATTCCCTTTGGTGAACTGGTGGAACAGTCAGGCCTGCCAATAGGACAATTCATTACTTACGAAGCCCCTTTTTGTGCTATACAGAATTTGTGGGGAGATGCAAGAGTGAAACCTCCAACGCATGCAGTCCTTCAGTTACTTCTGACCCTGAGATTGGGATCTCATTTGGTTTTGTGGTTTGATAGTGTCCTAAATAGGTTGTTAACGAAACCTTCAGTTGACCTCCGGGCTCGTTGGTCTGCTAATTTGGGGAGGGATATGAGAGATGCTGAGTGGGGCAGGTGTATCCACAGAAGGTTTCTCACAGCACACATCTTAAATACATTGAAATGTAATTATATCCATAGGACGTAATAGATATAATTATATACATCATATATTGACAGGATCCAGTCACAGGTTTGGGGGACTGTAGGGCTCCCATGGACTTGGTTATGTCCATATACATTTTTATTTTTTCAAGCATCTGTCGACATGGGGGCCAAACAGATGCTCCCCTTCATAAGGGATGTTCAATAGCTGCTGGTGCATTTTGGGTCTAAACCCTGACACACTTAGCCAGGCATGCATGCAAAGGAGAATGCAGGTGTTAATGCCTCTTGAAGCAGAATCTTTTGTGCCAAGAGTGCATCTAATGTTGGAATCAGTAATGGTTTTCCCTTCAGCCAACAACTTCTGTTTGAGTTTTCAATGGGCTCGCTGAGGTGCTTAACCAACTCCTCCATTTTCTCCCAGTGGTAGTAGTCAAACCTGGGAAGCAACCAACCGAGTTTACAATGTCCCAATGGGTGGCTACTCCAAGCCTTACTCGCTTCCCAACCATGTCAGTACACTTGGATTCCCTATCAGGTGGAGGGGTTTTCCCTCTAGCTTGCTTAGAGGCCCTTTTATGGGCGTGTGTACAACCAGGGATTCTGGGGCAACCTTCCCACCAATATAAGCCAGGTGCTCAGGATCTTGCTCATACTTTTTTTTAACCCCAGGAGTGACTACTCTTGCCTTTACTGCCTCTGTGAAGTTGTTGGAGGCTGACCTCAGCATTCCCTATAGCATGGTAAGGTAATGAGTAGTGTGTTCTTTCGTGGAAAGGGTTTAAACCAAGAAGTTGTACTCACCCTGCACTGTATGCACCTTCCACTGATAGTGTTGTGCTGCCCTCTGTATTATCAAGTGGTATGCGGAAGTGTCTTCGGTGGGAAAGGGTTGACAGAGTAAGGTTCAATGTGGGAGTCATCTTGGAGGTCTACTACATAGACATACTCCTCTCTTTCGTCCCACATTCACTGTGTACAAGTGTAGTAGTGTGCTTGTAGTGGTGACGATTGAAGGTAGGGTGGAAACAATGTTGAGCTTGTGGCTGTGTCCCCAATCCTTTTAGGGGTGGGAGGTCTCGATGGATCGAAGGTTGGCTCTTCTTTAAAAGTCACCATTGTTTTTTTGGTATCTGTCAAGTCCTGGGGATAGAGACCTATAAATGATTTTGGCCATGTCTGGATGAACAGTTTATTACATTTCTGAGAGCTTCTCAAAGATCGTCCCCGACTTCAGTGTCAAGGCGCATGTTGGAACAGGCTTCGATGCCGGTGTCGAAGAAGCTTTTGCCATCAATTTTGGCTCTGAGTGCGGATTTCGTATGCTTGGGGTCAAGGCAGCTTTGAAGTGCATCTTAGTTTGGTGCCTTTATGTGGAGTCTTTAATGCATCAACCCAGACTCTTGAGCCCAGGGCATCCCATTTGGAGTAAAATACAAAGATTTTTGCCTTTTCCCATAGCTCAATGTGGAGCTTTAAACCTGGCTCTGCCTCTTTTGCAAGGTGTTTTAAGATCCACCTGAGGCACTGCTGAAACACGTGGTGCCATCCTGGTCTTCGGGCCAGAGACCTACTTATGTCTCACTGCAAGCATGAGGGACTGCCCTGTATGGTGTTGGCGCCATCAGAGAGGATGGCCTCTGGGCTTTCCCCTGCTTGGTCTGCAGCAATGCCAGAGGGTCTGGCTACCTTTTCTTTGAAGCAAGGCCTGTGTTCCGCTCAGAAAATGTTCAGCATCTCACACAATGCCTGCCTCTACATCTTAAGTTAAGCCCATCATCTTTCCCTTAAGTTTTTTTCTTTTTTATTCATAACTCAAATCCCAGCAAGCTTCCCAAAAGGTCTTTTAGTGATCCGGCAAGAGACCGAGATTACAAACCCGTTCTGGTCACTACCAGGGTATTTGACGGTACACTTTGTGCAGAACTGGAACGGTATTCATTCAATGCCCCTGCTTTTACAGATTTGTACCTCTTGTGGGAGGGAGGGAGTCAGGACTCACTCACTCCCTCCACACAGGCATGACCCATCAGCAGGCCCAGCATGGTACTAAAGCTTACACCTGTTAGCAGTAAAGAGACTATAGAAAATCTACCTTAGGTATCAATGATGTCATTAAATAAGTCATGAGTGATGTAATATGTGAGGTCATAAGCAGTGTATGGCGGGGCACAAGTTACACTTAGCTCAGCAATTGATAACTGGTGAATTTGAATGCTTTTTGTTTTAAAGCACTGATGTTTATAATATTACAAGGCCTAACCATAAAGACCCTTAAACTACCTTATCTAATTATAAAGTAACTTTAACCTGTGTTGTTCTCAGCGAGTTAGAGATATTATTATTAATGTGACTTTAACCTTTTTCTTTTTAGTGATTCCCTTGGGTTTTATGATCATATTTACCCAACTCCCTGACTGAGCATACATTTTGAATGAGCGTAGTTGAGGGTTGGAAGCAGCATCTGGCCCCTCACCGCAGACTGCCAAGCCCTGCGTGACCAAAGGCCGCGTGGGGTGTGCTGTTGGCCCCAGGGCCTGGCCTGGCCCTGCAGCCAACCCTAGCCACACACTGGCATGTGCAGCATGGTGTTGGGGCTCCAGGCCATGTTTTTCACACAAAAAACTTCCAGTCCTTCAGTACTCCCTAGGTACTCCTGGAGTACACCGGTGGGGCTTGACATGGGTCTCCCAGCCCCTTAATGGGTACAGCAGTACCGAATGTATGACGTTACAACGCACACATTCACAACGCATACCATTACAACGAAACTTTTATAACGCAAGATCCATTACAATGCATGCCATTACAACGCCTGCCAATACATCGCAGATGCTATTACAACGCATTCCATTACAACGTAAGTATGGGTAAGTATTTTTTTATTTTACTTAATGGGAATCTAATTGTAGTGCAAATGTTGGATAGTGTAGGGGTTAAAATTACTATTCTAACTCCTGGGGGTGTTGTAGTAGTGTAGGGGTTAAAATTACTATTCTAACTCCAGGGGGTGTAATAGTAGGGTAAGTGCTGGATCGTTTAGGTGTTACAATTACTATTCTACCTCGAGGGGGGATGTAATAGTAGGGTAAGTGTTGGATAGTGTAGGGGTTAAAATTACTATTCTAACTCCAGGGGGCGTAATAGTAGGTTAAGTGTTGGATAGTGTAGGGGTTTAATTAAAATAATTTAAATTAAAATTAAATCAAATTAAATTAAAATATATAAATTAAATACAAATGTAATTTAATTAAATTAATAAAAAAATTATAAGTAAATTAAATCTTAATTAAATTAATATTAATTAAATTAAATACTTACCCATACTTACGTTGTAATGGCATGCGTTGTAAAAGCATCTGCGTTGTAATGGCATGCATTGTAATAGCATGCGATGTAATGGATCTTGCGTTGTAAAAGTTTTGTTGTAATGGTAGTGCGTTGTTGTGCCCGCGTTGTGATGGCCGCAGGACCTATGGTACAATTTGTTATTGTGACCCAATGCGAGGTCCCTCTGGAATTCACCTACAAGGGCCAGGGGGTCAGGGTACCCCTTACCTGCACCCATATATGTTATTTTGTTAACAAACTCAGGGCACAGTCCCCGTGTCCTGAAACGACAGCCACTACATTTCTCTTCATGTTGATGCCAGCGAATCAGATCGCTCGGTACTGAAGGACCGGTGTAGTCCCAAAGAACCGAGGATGTTGATGGGGGAAAAAAAAGTCTCTTGACCCATTAGAAAGCTCTTTTTTTTACATTTGCGATCCCTTGGGAGTTCTGTGGTACTCTCCAGAAAGACCATCCAGAGATCTCTATTTTTTTTAACCTGAATTGCTCAAAAACTGCTGAATGGATTCATACCAAATCACAACAAGCATTGGCATAGCCAATAGGTCTCGCCTTTGGGACCATATGAGTGGTTAGTTATTCTGCACATTATCCTGGGTGCTCTGCAGAAATAGCAAGAAGAAATTCCCTTGAGCAGAACATAAAATGGTCGCCTGTGCAGGAGGAAGATGTTTGTTTTTAGAGTTTTTATTCACCTGGCCTCGTTTTCTTACAAAAAGATGCATTGTATTATGTTCTGCTTGATGCTTTCATATAAAAAATGTGCTTTAATTAAAAGGTAGAAACAATTAACAGATTGGTGTGTTTGCAAATATTTTATTCAAGGACTGGCTAAAAATGCATTTTTACTACTGCGCCAGCTGTAACCAGCAACACTAGGGAGGGGGAAGGAATTAAAGCTGGATGGGGTGCGCTGGGAAAGCAAGTGGAAACAGCTGGGATGAGGCATGAGGAAACCAACATAAACACCAGAGCAGCAACTGCAGGAGTGAATTAGGGATTGTAGATACAGGTTAAAGGTAAATGACATGAACATGCCTTGTGAAATGAGCATAATTTTAAATGTTTTTGGCCTCTGCAAAACATAAACTATTGGTGTAGGTATTTACCAAATGTACTGGAAAGCCTTATTAACCATTTCCTATCGGATGTAAATGGTCACGGAGCCCACAGTAGTGAAACGGTAGGAGGAGGGGGATGGTGCGTGTCCTGGAAACTGCATCAGCCTAGGCTTTTGACGAATGAGGACACACAGCATGACAGGCATGCACGCATCCCGAGGCAGTGTTCGGCGTCAGTGGAAAGTTATTGAAGACTCAGAGTTGGACTCAGTGAGCATGGAGTCGTCTAAAACATTTGTGATGCCCTGATGACTTTATGCATCGAGAGCACAACACAGTTCAAGTGAACCTGATTTAGGATAGAAATGCAGCTGCACGATTAAAACATAATATATAAAATCAAGTAAACACAAAAAAGCGGTAACCGCAAAGAAAAACATGCTTACGGGTGTGTGATGTTTAAAGTGTTCAAGGAGAAAACATCAAGAAACTATGACGTTTAGTATGCGTACATCTCAGGGACCGCAACCTAAGAAAATCAGGCACTTTCTTTTTTTAACAGGAGTCAATGTTGCCTGCTAACACACTTCTGATACTTAGATTGTCATTGTTGCATTCGTACTTGTTGTAACCGACAAATACTTTTTCACTCGATTAACTTTAATTTAAATCACATGCATTTAAAACATAATCGTATAAATTCCTTAAAACCCATTAGCCAAGGCCCGACAAAAAAACTCTGTGTGGTTCAAAGTGAGACAATTACGAACTGTCGCCAAAAGTTATACGCAAAAACAAAATGCGCTTCTGATAGAAAGTCTGATCTAACTATAAAGTAGCTTTTGGCAACTGTGCCACTGTATATATATATATATATATATATATATATATATATATATATATATATATATATATATATATATATATATATATATATATATATATATATATATATATATATATATATATATATATATATATATACACACACTGAAAAAAAGCTAAGGTTTCAGGGACATTATAGTTAGGTTCACGTTTTACCCACACAAAACCATAGAAATTCAGCAGTTATAGTTATTGTTATACTTTAGGTTAAGCAACTAAACTTGTGGTGTAAAGTTACTTAATGGCACACGTTATAGTTTCTTCAGATAAATATAGTAACATGAATAACTATAACTGCTGAATTTCTATGGTTTTTTGTTGGTAAAACGTATACCTAACTATAACGTCCCTGTAACCTTTGTGTTTTTCAGTGAATTTGTATGTTTTTTTTAACGTAAAGTAATATATAATTTGTTCTGTGGAGGATCCGCATCATTAGATATACAAGGTTTTATTTCTTTAATAACTCCAAAACAACTGAACAGATTTACAACAATTTACAGAAATGGCTCTTCCAGGACCAAGAGCTAGCTTTCAGCCAAATTTAGTGTAAATCCGTTCAGTGGTT
Organism: Lissotriton helveticus; assembly: GCF_964261635.1. Classification (NCBI taxonomy): domain Eukaryota; kingdom Metazoa; phylum Chordata; class Amphibia; order Caudata; family Salamandridae; genus Lissotriton; species Lissotriton helveticus. The sequence goes on from NC_136072.1 coordinate 724,530,333, forward strand.
GCAGGGTCTAAAAATTTCAAAATCCCAATAGACATTACACTTATTCAACACTTTTTTTATTGGCATTTTCAACAATATTACAAAGCAGTAAAGAATAAAGTTTCTTGGATTACAGCTATTAGTAATACAGTTCAAAATAAGTACTGAATCACTTTTTTAGATCTACATTTAGCCCTGTGGATGTTACCAACCTGCCTTTGACATATGGGTGTTAGAAGTTGTGTAAAGCTGTCTTCTGTGTGAAACAGTACTGAAGTAAGAGGCGGAAACAGGCCAGACCTAACAATGTAATCACATAGGATGATGGAAATGAGCCAAAATCAAATGCAGACCAGGTGTGCGGACACTTCGTATGGGAAAGTTCAACATGCTTTAATGTGCTTTTGAGTCACGTGTCATACACTTTGGGATTTACTGGCTGGGAACAAACTATGAGTCTATCAATGCATAGGGAGCTCCCATGGGAGATCTGGGAACTCTTTCTACTTCTCAAATGCTACAACTGACTGTGTGTGCCCCTTCCACGTGCAGCCTTACCATGCACAACTTTTGGAATCATAGCATTTGGCAGCAATAGGGACCATCAAAACAGTCCTTTTTTTGCCTCCTCTCGCCAATGGCTATTGTGTGGTCTTCATCTTTACCTTTGCTATATTAGCCGTATTTCACCTTTGAGTCTGTCCTATGCACTGTACCGCTTCCCATTTAATTTTCTGCCAGCTTGTGACAGAGGCTTAACCAACATGTTGTCTCTTGGTTTTCCATCCCCTTTGGGAAACGGTTTATTGCGTTTAACACCGCCTCATATCGAGGATGGTATAGCTCCAAAAGTCCCTTTATATCGAAAACAGTTCCTGTGACGGTGGGGAAATGGTAGGGGGGTGGCCCGTCCCGTCCCGTCCTCCTCCATCCCCGGATGGCCACAGACGGTCCCGCCCTTGTCCCGGGCTTCTCCCGGCGCCACCCACGCGCGTCCCGCGTTGCCTGGATCCTAAACGTTGATGTAATGGATGTAGGAGGGGCTAACGAGCCTCAGGTGCTCCCTTCCGATTGCCCGCAGGGAATGCTGGTTCTCGTAGTCCGCCTGCCTGCGGACTGGCTTGAGTTGAATGGCCAGTAGGGTGCAAGGGCGATTTCGTCCTCTCACGCTCGCAACCCTCAGCAGATATTAAAGCAGGAGTATCAAGGCAGCTCCCACCCCACAACAAGATCCAGAGCTTCACCCCAACACAGCGCAGCGGCACCCACGGCAGCGGGTGCGGCAAGGTTTTTTCAACTTTGGGGCTAACGAGCCTCAGGTGCTCCCTTCGATTGCCCGCAGGGAATGCTGGTTCTCGTAGTCCACCTGCCTGCAGACTGACTTGAGTTGAATGGCAGGTACGGTGCAAGGGCGATTTCGTCCTCTCACGCTCGCAACCCTCAGCAGATATTAAAGCAGGAGTATCAAGGCAGCTCCCACCGCACAACAAGATCCAGCGCTTCACCCCAACGCAGCGCAGTGGCACCCCATATTCCTCAAGGCTGTTTCATGCATCTGGTGACCCGTCCATGAGAAAATGTGCCTTGATGTTAAACGCAAGTCTCGCTATTCATGTCGTTTGCCCTAATTCTAGGAATGTTCTGCTGGTGAAAAATAATTCCACCTTTTTGAAATGTAATGTATTTTTTCCATAACACACCAACCCAACATTTTAAATCTAACCCACAGGCAGCCTTATCTCCTTAACGCAAAAAAAATATTATATATGGAGAAAAAAATATATATATATACGTAGCGGGGCTTTAGTTAAACCTTCTTTATCTATTGCTCTGTTGATTTGTCATTCATGTTTTGCTTCCACCCACCGTAGGATACATCATAGGGGCAAAGGTTCTGCCCACTTCTGCCATTGGCTCTCTTGCACTATGAGTGATGCATTTTTCCTGACGACATGTGCATTTCAGTGCCAGGGATATGGGCCAATACTTTAACTCAGAAATGTTTTTTTCTTTGTATTCTTTATCATGTTTTATGTTTTGTCATTTTTGTGTATTTATATGTGTATAAAACATAATTTTGTAACTCTTCCTAGGACACTTGTCTGCCAGGAAGCATTCACATTATTCTATTAAAAATATAAGTAATGGTTCCAGCTTGTCCATCACAAGCATGGCCCTCACTTTTAGGCGCTGGCAGCAGCATCTTTTCTTTTTAATTTCTTATATTTACTTGCAATACAAAAATAAAACATAAATTAAACTATTGCACCACCTTGCCAAGGCCGACCCCATTGACTTTGCCTTTTCTATTTAAAACATTGATTCTTTCCTTGTAGAACCTGTAATTTAAACCAACCAGCCATTTTGACCATCCTTTATCTGTTTTGTTGCTTGTGTAAGGTGAATACAGTATATGATGCCTTTGTATCATTCATATGGAAGTTGTAAGATTACTAGAGGAGCCTAACTTGGTGTGTGATACATATGGGGCTGTTGTCAGCGATGTAGAGTACATGCCTCTGAAAGTTTGCTGAATAGCAGGGCAGACAGTTTTTTTAGAATCATATTTATTGCTAATTGCTCATAGTTAGTGAATTACACAGCAGAGGGACCTAAGCAGATAAAGAACAGTTGTCCTATCCCTATCAGAAACATTTAACTTTTATTACATGTTCTCAAGTAGATAGTGAAACTCTAGATCTCTGGTACGCCTGTAGGTTCTACAAAAGAAAGGTGCACCATGGCCATACAAGGCATATATACAGTGCAATGTGTCTGTAGTATACTATGTTTTACCACAGAAAACAAGTATAAAAGTGGCATAAAAATGGGCTTTGCAACTTCATTCAATCAACTGAATCTTAATGCAGTTCAGAACAGATAAACCATAAAAGATATTAAAACACAGAGCATGATCTCTAAGATCACAACAGTAAGAAGTAAAAATAATAAAAAAGATATCAAAACACATTCAAACCATCCAAAATGCAGCTAAAAGCAACAAATATACTCAAACAACATTTAAGTCCAATGCATCATTCTAAGATCAATGAATTGTGTTGAAGAGAGTTGGGCTTAGAGAGGATCCATGTGGGACGCCGCAGACAATGTTTTTTGGTTCTGAGTTGAAAGAAGGGAAACAGATGCTTTAGGTGCAAACAAATAGGAAGGAAGAGATGTATTTGAGAGCTTTACCTTGGATTCCCATTTGGTGGAGACCATGTAGGAGGGTGTGGAGGGAGACCGTGTTGAATGCAGCGGAGAGATCGAGAAGGATCAGGGTGGCGAATTCTCCCCTGTCTGGGAGGGTCCTGATGACCTCTCTGGCTGCGATTAAGGTTGTCTCTGTGCTATGGTTTGAGTGGAAACCAGACTGGGAGGGGTCAAGAAGGTTGTTTTTCTCCTGGTGGGCAGTTTATTGCTTTCTCAAGTACTTTGTCTGGGAAGGGCAGTAGGGAGATGGACCAGTAATTTTTGAAGTCATTGGAGTCTGCAGAGGATTTTTTAAGGAGCAGTTTGATCCCTGCATGTTTCCAGCCTTCATGGAAGAAGGTCAAATAGATGGATGTGTTAATGGCTGTGGTGAGGTCGTTGCTGATGGTGCTTTTTCCCATGTTGAATATGAGGTGGGGTCAGGTGTCTTTAGGGGCACCTGAGTGGATGGAGCCCATGATGGTGGTGGTTGTGATAGCGGAGAGAGGCTCCCAGGTGTTTATTAAGGTGTTTTTAGGCGTTTGCGAAGTTCAGTTATTGGGGGTTTGGGGTCAACGTTTTCGTAAATGGTGGAGATTTTGGTGTAGAAGAAGTCTGCAAGGGAGTGACTGTCTTCTAAGTGGCTATTGGATTGGAGAATTCTTTGAGGATGCAAAAAAGCTCCTTGCTTTGGTTTGAGCTGGTGTCCAGGCGACTGGCCATGGTGTTTTGTTTCACTGTGTTGAGATGATGGTGGTTCCTGTTCAGGGCTAGTTTGAAATTGTGGCAGACATAGTTAGTATTGATGCATCGGCAGATCCTCTCAAGTTGCTTGCAGGAGTGCATATGCGCTCTGGCGTGGACCAGTTGTGGTGTTTGGAGAATCGGTTTCTTTTGGTGGGGTTGTGTGGGGCAACATTGTTGTTTCATGTGTTGATTCATGTATTTAAGTTTCCGAGCCCCTCTTCGGGGTTGGTGGTGATGTTGAGGGAGCTGTTCCAGATGTCTTGTGTTACTTTGCTACAGCTCTTGTAGTGGGTCCTGGGGGTCCGGTGGCGGTTTACAAGGGGTTTGTGATGTGAAAGTGGACAATTGAGTGGTCAGACCAAGTGATCTCGGTGGGTGGCTGTATCTGATTCTGCTGCTGGATGAAAAAATTAGGTAGAGAGAGTGTCTGGTTATGTGGGGGGGGGGGGATCGGTGAGCAACTGGAAGAGTGCCATGATTTCCATGCTTTTGAGTAGGTTGTTAGTGTTGCTGGAGTCTTCCAGGTGGAAGTTGAGGTAAATGAGGAAGAGGAAGTCTTTGGAGTTGATGGACAGAGGGGTGATACATCTGGCGATGGCCTTGCAGAAGGTGAAGGCATGGACCCAGGGGTCTGTAGGCAAGGATGCCGTTGATCATGGTTTTGCATTTGGTTTTGATCTGGAAATTGAGTTATTCCATAATAGGGTTGAGGTGTCTGCAGTGGCGGTGCAGTTAATGGACTCTTTGTGGATGATGGCTATTCCACCGCCCTGCTTGTTTGTGTGATCCCAGTAGATTATCCTGTATCCATGTGGTATAGTGGTGGTGATGTCGGGTGCTGAGTCCGGGTTGAGTCGCATCTCGGTGAGGAAGACGATGTCCAGCGTGAGGGAGTTGATTATGTCCCAGATTTGGCTGAGTGAGTATTGATTAGTAAGGCGACGGTGGCAGAGTCCCCGACCGGCTTGCTTGTTGTGTATGCCTAATTGTGCCTCTACGCTGTGCCCTGCATAATAATTATTTTAACCACTGCTCATTGTGTTCGTTTTTTAATTTAAGCAATTTGCAGTTTACTTTTTCAACAATCGCGGTACATTGCCTCAACCTGAATTAATAGGAGGGACATTTTGTTTGCAGTACAGCTGGGAAGAATGGGCTCAACTTTCCTTTCTGACCGCCCCAGTCCGACACGGTAGTTAGTACCGTTGAGCGGAGGGCGGGTCAGGTGAGAGCCAGGTACTTCCTGTAACCACGGGGGCGGTTAGCGCTCTAGTGATTGGACTTGAAGGGCTATTTAGGCTGAGTGTCATCTCCGGCGAGCTGCGGTAAGGCGACGGTGGCAGAGTCCCCGACCCGCTTGCTTGTTGTGTATGCCTAATTGTGCCTCTACGCTGTGCCCTGCATAATAATTATTTTAACTACTGCTCATTGTGTTCGTTTTTTAATTTAAGCAATTTGCAGTTTACTTTTTTAACAATCGCGCTACATTGCCCAACCTGAATTAATAGGAGGGACATTTTGTTTGCAGTGCAGCGGGGAAGCCTGGGCTCAACTTTCCTTCCTGACCACCCCGGTCCGACACGGTAGTTAGTACTGTTGAGCGGAGGGCGGGTCAGGTGAGAGCCAGGCACTTCCTGTAATCACGGGAGCGGTTAGCGCTCTAGTGGTTGGACTTCAAGGGCTATTTAGCCCTCGCCCATTTCTGGAGCGCGCAGCGACCGCGCGCAGCCGAAGACACGCCGAAGAGCAGCCAAAGAGTGGCCCGTCTGCGCCCGTCCGCGACTGGACGGGGCTAGGGGCGAAGGGCTAGATACTCTGCCTGTTCTGTGATGGAACCTACGGAGGGCCGCAGACTCAGGTACACCTCCCAAGCGCTGCATAACTTACGACCTCAGGGCGGGGGGGGGTTGTGCCCGTGATCAATGGCCATGCCCGGAAGGTCCCTTTTCATGCGTACAATGTAGATTTCAAGCATCTCATACCGCTATCTCCATAGGACATGCGGTTAAGGTATTGCCAATACCTAAAGGCTGGAAAAGTTTCCTTCTTAATGCACGCTCATTGTCTAAGCATCATCATGAGACATGGGATCTTATAAATACGGTTAATCCCGAAATTTGCTTTTTAACAGAAACCTGGATAAAACCAGCAATAGCACTAGGGATTCCGGTAGGATACAAAATCCTAAGGCTCGACCGCCCAATTAAAACTGGAGGCGGGATAGCCATAATATATAGAGAAGACCTGAAAGTCTCAATAATTGAGCAGAGTTGCTGCCCATCGATGGAAGTGATGATTTTTAAGATAAACTCAGGCTCCAAAGAAAATTGGAAAGGAGCTCTGATTTACCGTCCGCCGGGACCAAGCAATGGATTTACCTTATCCTTAACAGAACTATTAGCACAACATCTAAAAGCCAAAGAAAACTTCCTCCTACTAGGTGATTTTAACTTTCACGCAGATATCCCCGACCACCCGGAAACTCAGTCCTTGCTCTCTGATCTCTCCTTGTTGGGATTTCAGCTTCAAAACAATGGCTCTACTCATACAGGAGGCCACACTCTAGATTTAATTTTCTCTAATGGCCCCATGATACGTAGCCGTCCCCCGACTCGAGTTAATTGGACAGATCATTGCCTGGTTGAATTTACCCTCCCTGGACTAGTTAAACCTGTTAGACAACAATCAGCTCCCCCCCATATGGCGCAGACAATGGCACAGAGTTACTTTAGAAGAGATTCAAAAAGTATGGGAAGAACCGACGATTACAGCAACAGATAATGCGGAGTCCGCTCTTTTTAAATTCAATACGACTCTTAAAAAAGCTGTTGACCTACTAGCTCCGTTGAAACTCATGAAACAACATCCTACATCAAAGCAGGAGGCATGGTACACGGAACAACTGAGATTAAAAAAGCAGGGGTGCAGGAGACTAGAAAAGGCATGGAGAAAGACCCATACCGAAGAAAGCTGGAAAAATCACGCAGTAGCTTTAGCTTCATACTACAAAAACATCAGACTAGCTAAAAAGAACAGTCTAACATCACAGCTAGCAGAAGCAGGGAATTCTTCAAGAGAACTATTCAGGATCTTACAGCCCTTTGTAAAGCCATTGGCCTGTGAGAGTCCTGATGAGTTCTCCCAATCCCTATGTGATGAAATCTCCCTTTTCTTCGAAAGTAAAATAGACGGCATTTATCAAAAGATCACAATGGCTAAGAGCACTGGGGTCACCACAAAAAACACTCCGATACCCTTTGATAACAACCAATCTAGGCTGACTGAATTTCCTGAAACCAGTCAAACAGAAATCCTGTCCCTGATAAATAACATCAAAACTGGTTCCCCATTAGACCTAATCCCAGCAAAAACAACGGCTTTAATAAGCAACCTACTGTTCCCCATGATACAGAAGATCATCAATTTGTCTCTTAAAGAGGGACAAATTCCTCAGGATTGGAAAAAGGCAGTGGTAAACCCCATTCGTAAAAACACGGCCCTACCATGGACAGAAGTATCCAACTTGCGCCCCATTTCCCTACTACCATTCTTAAGCAAACTAGCCGAGAAGCATGTGAACACTCATGTGTCCAAATTCATCGAGGCTACAGGGGGTCTGGACCATTCACAATCTGGGTTCAGACCCAACTACAGCACCGAATCTGCGCTCCTCTCCGTGGCAGATCACATCAAGATGACACAGGATAGAGGAGGATCCATGATTCTGGTGCTGTTAGACCTGTCTGCAGCCTTCGACACTGTGTCACATGAGACTCTTCTCGGGCGTCTGCAGAAAGTGGGGATTGGAGGGGTAGCTCTGTCCTGGCTGGAGAGTTTCCTTACTGGCCGCTCACAAACCGTCAGCCTGGGTTCCTATCGTTCCATCTCCAGGGAGCTCACCAAGGGGGTCCCACAGGGCTCATGTCTAAGCCCCACATTATTTAATGTGTATGTGGCCCCCCCTTGCTGACATTGTGAGAACATATGGGATTACCCCGGTGTCGTATGCTGACGACACCCAGCTCTTGTTTCCTTTCCAGACTCTTACCCCTGAAACTAAGAACTTTTTTTGCTGAGGGTATGAGAGCGGTATCTAACTGGATGGCTTCTAATTGCCTCCAGTGTAATGTGGGCAAGACAGAAGTTATGCTTTTTGGGAAAGCCAATCTCCTTTGGTGACCAGATTGGTGGCCTCTGGAGTTAGGACCTATCCCCTGCCCAAAACAATCAGTCAAGAACCTGGGAGTGCGACTGGACCAGAACCTCGTTCTAAACGAGCATGTGAATCTGGTGACTGGATCCTGTTTTCGAATAATTGGGCTCTTAAGAAGGGTTTTCCCCTTCTTATCCGACGTTTATAGAAAGACCTTAGTCCAGGCACTCGTAATAAGTCGGTTGGATTACTGTAATGGCCTTCTTATCTCTGCAAATGAACATGTACTCAACTGACTCCAGATGGCCCAAAACACCGCGGCCAGACTGGTTCTCAATGTTCCCTCGAGAACACCATCCAGGCCCCTCTTGAAAGAGCTTTATTGGCTGCCTGTACGCCAGAGAATTGAGTTCAAGATTTGTTGCATTATACACAAGAGTCTCTTTGGATCAGGTCCCCAGTATCTAACTCAGAAATTCCAAATCTACGCACCGGAACGCCTTTTGCGCTCCGGCAGTCAATTCCTCTTAAAAATACCCCTCATCAAGAAGGCCAGACAGGGTGGCCGAGCACTCTCTTATGTAGGACCCTCCCTTTGGAACAAGCTCCCTATTGACATGCGACATAACACCAATCTTTTTTCCTTTAGGAAGGCACTTAAAACACACCTTTTTTCGGGAGGTTTAGCCTCTCACCTGCATGTCCTAAAGGCACTGTTTGACACCTACAGCGAGCAAAGCTCGGAGATACCCCTTTGGGGGTCGAGTCCAGGGCTATAGAAGCAAATAAATAAATAAAATAAAATAAATAAATAAGCAGTGGAATTGTTTTGCATAGGTAGCGGTCATGCAGGTGTTCCTGAGCTGTGCATTCAGTGTTGCAGTGGAGTGGACAGTTGAGGCAGGAGAAAGGCCCTGGTGTAAATTGCGGGGATGCGTGGTAGCAGTTGTTGTTGCTTTGACTGAGGTTAAGGGCTAGGAGTTTGGTGCATGTGTATGTGCAGCTGTGGGGGGTGGGGGATCAGGGGTCCAGATGCTGAGCACAGCCCAGGCACCGACAGGCACACACAGGCTTGCTTTTAGTGCCCCGGTAGTATAGCCACACTGCGCCCTCCATTAAGTAGGTTAACCGAGAGGGGGGCAGGGCGCTAGACGGGATGAGTAGAAGGCATAGGGAGATAGCTGGATGACAGAAAAACGGGTGGTGAGGCATTGAGGAGGGGAGAGCACTGGAAAGGGGCAGTGGTAGAGGCATCTGTGAAGAAAATAATTAGAGGGGATCTACGAGGAAAACACAGCTGGACTCTGTGAAGAAAGAAGGGGTTAGAGGAAATCTTTAAGGAAAGACTAAAGAAACAAGGGGAATCTGCAAAGAAAATGAGGGAGACGATAGCAAGCGGCATATTCCTGTTTGTGTGTGCAGGAGGCATAGTCCTTTGAAGTGTAAGCGAGGCTGGGTACCATGCTTCCTCTAGCCATCCTGCCTGAATGGCCCATCCAAGCCACATGTAAGCCCTTTTTAGATCTCGCCTAGCGAACGCAGCGCATGCACTGCTTCGCCTTGGCGAGACTATTGTTGTCGGTTTTGCTAGCGAAGGGAGACAAACCATGTGCGCGCACGGACAGGCGATGGGCGCGCGCATGGCGTCTCCTCTGAAGGGTGATAGGAGATGGCACGTGTACGGACAGGAGATGTGCACTCCATATGAGTCCACACCTCCTATCCACGCGTGAGCACAGCGCGCGCATGGCGTGGTATCACTTTCTCTCCTGAACTTGTCAAAGGAGAGCCTGGAAGCGCGAGCAGTACGCTGAAGACACGCCCCGCTCGGAGGAAAACAACCTGTGAATCCTGGGATATTGGTGATCAAAGTTGCTTGACCGCGCTTGTTTTGTTTTTATACAAATTATGGACTAATAGCTTTCCCTTGTTTTATAACCGGTCTTGGTTGAAACTGTAAATATTGTCTTGTCTTACCCGTGGGCCTTTGTCTGTTCTGTTGCTGTTGGTCAATTATTTTCCCACAGACACCAAGCAATACGCGCTTGATTCTGCCTTCTAAGTAGTTTCATTACCCATCCCATTCTTCCCGCTCAATGATGTGCGAAGCTTGGCAACGTCAGTGCAGCTCACGGTTTTGTGTCGTTAAGTAACCCCGTCAGTACCGCTGACGAGCCGGGGCGCCCCACAGAGCCCCATTGTAAGCCACCATTCTTCTCGTGAGGTGGGAGACTTCATGCATTATTGAGGCGCCGTGTAAACAGCTCTCACTGTCTGTTTCTACAAAACGCACTACAATGGCGTTGAACGCTGTGTATTATCTTTCACCTACACCGGTTCAAGAACAGATTTAAAGCACCTGTTTTATGACTAATCCACTTTACAGCACGCCCTTGTACTGTTGGGAAATGCTGCACAATAGATGGTCGCATAGCCTGCCAATTACAGGGTCAGCTTTCGTAGTGTCAGCAGCTATCTGCTACACGAGACGCAGTTAACAAGACCTCGGAGAATTGCTCTCTGCGGGATTCAGTACTCACCTTAAAAGAATATTGCAATGTTTGGACGCATTCACAACCATCAAGTTCAAAAGAAACCACGAGCAGGGAGGGAAAACACAGGGATGAAAAAACGTATATTGAGGCTTCATTTTAGCAAACGCAATGAGAACTGGATCTGCAGAAGAGAGATGGCCAAAGACCAAAGGGTGCGTGACTTGAGGAAGGCATAACACACAAACACACACACACTCTACACACACACTCTCTTGTATGCTGGATCAGATTTAAGACATGAAAAGTCTACGTACATACAAGGCCACAAGAACTATGAGATTTTGCGGCCGCAGCTTTTTGCTCATACTTATGGATTTGCCGCATTTTACACATAATCCATCATCTGTTGCTTAATCTGCAGCTTTGTGTTTGTGAGCAGTGGAAGGCCCTTTGCACAGGTTAACTGGTCATCTTCCAGTTCCTTATTTTTGTATCTGGTTGTTAAACTAGTACTAATAAGGCAAAATATTTGCCCAGACAGTAATACCATGTGTAAAAATTACAAAATGAATCAGTAATACTATAGGAAATTGTACCACATTTTGCAAAATAATTTGCCTTTTCTTGTTGCATAATTTATCAACCCTGCTGCAAAATTTGCTGCTCCCTTGATACATAATTCCAGGGGGTCTGCGTGTAAGGCAATTATTGGTGTTAAAATATAAAATGAATAGACACTCAACAAAGTGACATGATGTAGTGGACAGGAACTGGGGGTTCTCTTTTAGGTCTCGATGAAAGACATCTGTACCTGTTTTCGATTGACAAACCAACCTGTACCTGTTTTCACTCACCAAACCTATTGTATCTAATAATTTGACATAGTTAGATTTTACTTTGGGCCAGCCACTTCAAACCATTTGCTTTGCATTAAGTTTCTCTTTCAGCCATTAGCTTGAGACATTTACAATTACATCCTAGGGCAGCCCACAGGCAACTGGCTTTTTCACCTCATTCTATCAGCTGTTTCTGTGTTCTTCTAACTTTTATGTGTCTTAGCATTCTGGCACAAGAGTGACTATTTTCTCTCTTTCCATTCCCTCTCTCTGGTGCCTAATGCTCTTTCTGCCACATCTGAACTCTCTCTCTATACTTGCTTCACCCTGTTTCCCTGCCACCCCTTCACTATCTCTTCCTGTTTTACTACCCCTTGCTCATGTGGTGCCCTTTATTCATTCTCCCCAAATGATGCCGCTCCACGTCTGCCTAAACCTGCTTTATCAATGCTTGTTTACTTACATTGGTAAAGCCAATATCAGCAGGTGACCATCTTTGATTTGGATTTTTTTTCATGAAAATCATTCATATATGGCTGTTGCGTGCGTGTATGGGTGGTCATATTTGTAAGCTTTATGCTAAGTCCTTTCAATACTTTCCTCATATTAAGTGTGTACTGGTTTTGTTTATGATTTTTGACCTGTGTACCCACTGGCGTAATTAAACTTGAGGGCCCCCCCGTGCAAGGTATATGAAGGGTCCCCCTCCAGACTCAATCGGGAGCTCTCCGGCCAGAGTACTGTGCTGATAGGGCCCCCTGGAGCTTGGGGCGGGGGAAGCACACATCGGATGCTATGGGGGCCTGTGTTACGCCACTGTGTGTACCCTGGAATCCAACATTGCTGGTTTCTCATTTGATCCCTAGAATTGGAAGGTTATGGCCTTCTATCCCTTTTAGCTTGCCAATTGTCATTTACAATGCCTATAGCTTCAACTGGCGTAAATGCGAGACCTGTTACATTGCAAATGTTTGTTGTTTTTCTGACTGGCAGCTATACCCAAACCCAGCAGCAGAGCCATTCAAAGTCAAGTGACCCAGGACACAGGCAGAAGACACAAATGGTTTGGACATGAAATGGCAACTTTATAAAAGTCGCATTTTCCGAATTGTGACTTAAAATCTGACTTCACCATTAAAGAGGGTTTTAGATTACAATTTATTTGAGTGTAAACACTATATCTCTACCTACTCCCAATCCAGAATTATCACACGCACACCCATTAAATGTAATTTTTAAACATTTTAACCAAACATTTCGGCTCGTGTTGCCTCGGCAGCTGGGATGGTGGGGCTCAAGGGGGCCAGAACAGATAGCTGGGGCACGGGCTCCATCTGGCCTCCCTATAGATATTCCGCAGCCATCAATCACCCATGCAACATCATTCTGGATTCACTAAATGCAATAAATCTACTCCAGTAGATCTCATTTTAGTTATTGTTCATTTTTGCACAATTGAACCATGACCCAGCCAAAACAATGGTAGTGTGAATTTCCTGGGCTTGCTCCTAGTACGGGCAAGTCTTGCTGAGATCACCATAAAAGCCCCCCTTAGCTCTGGCTACTGTTTTGAGTGATTGGATAGGCCAGTCTATAAAATTGCTACATTTTTAAGTATTCTTACAGGAGGGAGGGCTAAGCCCAGCGATGCAAGCCAGATACCTTCTAATTCCATAAACAGCAAATTACTAATGGCTACCTGTTCTCAGTTTGATTATTTTCAATTACTCATTCGTCCAAGACGATCATCCAGTGGCTCAAGGGAGGTCCAAAGCCAAAGGGACTCTACTTCTTGAATGATTTCCTTGTCATCCTGATAGTTTGTAAAGAAAAACCAAAAGGTTGGATGAGAATAGCTTGCGGTAAAAGATACGTTTTCAGAAAGGAGGTAAAAAAGTGGAGCCCAGTGGAACAATAGTTTGAGTCTTTGATCAAGAAGTTTGGGAAAATGTTAGCATAGTTTCAATTGATCAGAAAGGATGTAATACAATTGAGGATCATCCAATGAAATTGAGTACAATATTCTGGATTGCAATCTGGTGCAGCCAGCTCAGAAGGAGCAAGTGGTTGACAGTAGGGAAAAGTCAGAATTATTAGGATCTCAAAGCAATCCATCAGCAGTGTTAAGTTGCCCAAAACATTAATCACTATATACGCAACCCTCTTACCTGAAAGTAAACAGGCCAGAGTGGTCCAGTAGCCAATTAATATCAAAAGAGGATTAAAACTGGTAAGTCAAAACTTCCCCAAAGCATGGTTTGGAAAAGTAGGACCAATTTTGCCCGGAAGATGGCATGAGTCCTAGCGCCAGCGTCTTCATGTCCCATTGTTGTTGTCGCCATGTTATAGTGTCGGTGTCCCCATGTCTCGGTCTCTCCCTACCTCAGTGTCTGATGGTGTCTACATCTTTTAATATCATTGTTAGCATTTCCCTAAACTTGTTTCTGTACCTCCGACCCCTTCTCATTGCCTGTGACTCCTGTGCCATTGTCTGTGTGTCCCTCCTCCTGTCCCTTTGTCTTCTATCCCCAGGTCTCACCCTGTACTTATGTCTACACCTCTTTCTGTGTTTGTGTCTCACTGTTCCAGTGTCATCCTATCAGTGTTTGTCTCCATGTGTCATTTTCAATTCGCCCTCCCCAGTCTCCATGGATGCATCTCTGTGTGCCAACATGCTTCACTGTCTCCTTTTTTATGTTCACTGTTTTGAATGACAGGGACGTGTGGCGTTTGGGGCAGGGTGGATTTATACAGCTAAATATTTCTTCATCAGGTAGGAGGGTTATGATGGGCCCCATGTGGACAGGCCTCTTTATAGAGAGGTAATGTTCAGTATCCTAGTACTTCAGATTAGTGTTGCATAGTCCTCCTATAACCTATCTGGCATACATTTTTGGTCTTGTCTATATACATCTTTAGCTGTCGATTGACAAAATACCTATTATGTACAGTCAGCCTATTGCATATCATTGGTTGGCTTAATTGTCAGTCTCAATTGCTTGCTTGTTATTTTATGGATTTTTTTCCCTCTTCTTGTGCTGGCTCCTCCCATGGAGCATAGCTTCCATACCATTCTTTTGATTAGATGACTTGTATCCTTCCATCACTTAAATACAGAGGAACGACTTTTTTGATTACTGTGCTCCATCGGAGTGCGTGTTTTCTTGCTCTCCTCACCTGTGTCCTCTCTTCCTGCTTTAATTGTGCATTTGAAGTATATTTCCGTTATTCAGTTTTTGCTTGCACAGCAGTACTTGTTTTCACAGTAGATTTAAGTTGTGTTTTCTTATTGTCAGTACATTAATGCAGTCATCGGTGCTTCAGTATTTGCTTTTACCTTTGTGTTTTCTACCCGGCCTATAGCTTGTTGGCTTCTTTCCCAGTGGGAAACGCCTCTGTTTGGTACAAGAGGTAGCGTAAATCCATTTGTGTACAACGCTTTCTCTCCCTGCGTGCACTGCAGTGTTGAGATTTGGCCTCCCTCGTCTACAGTGCCCTTTCTTTTAGATGTGCTTGCCTTGTTCTTTCATCAGCTCCGTGTTATATTGGGATTAACTGAGATTGCCACACCCTTGCTGCATGCCAAGTTATTTATGTAGTGACTCCCCTAATGAAAGTTGTTCTTTTCACTTCCCTCTGTGGTTACTGTGTGACGTTCTCTATTTCTGGTGGCTCATGAATAATGTTCTCAAGAAGGTACCTTTCTCAATGCTCTAAGACAAGGGCAAGTTTTTGAAAATGTGTTTAAAAAGCTAGCACACATTAAATCTTCTTTGTTTCATTATTCTTGGGATCAGACAAGAGAATGACACTTGATGTGTCATGTTGGGTTTTCTCTTACTGAACAGTATCAGCAAAATGCATTGGCAAATCCAACAGGCAAGATCAATTGGCTTTTCCAATACCAAGTGCTGTTGTGCACTCCGAACACAGCCATGTTTTATAGCTCAGTTTGTAGATTGCATGTTGTGGGTTACACAGTTTTTCAGGTACTAGTGGTGATGTGTCTTTTATACATACATATCTAATTTTGAGATGTTGACTTGCACTGGAATAAGTCATCTTTTCAGAGGAATATAGCAAAAGCAGGGTTTGAAAACTTTAAGGGTTATCTTAATCCTAAATATGAAAATTGGTCATGAGTGAGAATGCCATTTGCATTATTGTAGTGAGTTGATATATCTCCGCTTTCCTTGATCTTTTTTGCAGGTACTTGTTCTAATGCTTCTTGCTTTTCTTTTATTCAGGTATCTATACAAGCTTCGGGACCTGCATAGAGACTGTGAGAGTTATTCTGAGGCAGCATACACCCTCCTACTGCATGCTGAACTTCTGCAGGTGAATTTGCATATACTGCATTAGATTAGAGAAGATAAGAGATTGCTGATGGATAACTGAAACTCATGAATGGTAACCTCAGTAATCTGAACCATCATTCCTTTGATTACGTGAACCCGAAAAATCATGTCAGGTAAGTAAACATATAAATGAATAAAACGAATTTCATTGCGTGCACTGCATCGCATTTGGTGATGCAGTAAACGCAACAAAATTTGTTTTATTTATATGTTTACTTACCTGTCAAAGTCTGTAAACCATACATTACTACCCCCCACCCTGCCAAAGCCCCTCCCCACATCACCGCCCAGCCGGTACTCCCACTACCGGCCGCGGCTGTCCTTACCTTAGAATATTTCCAGGCATCAGACTGGATCCGGAAAGTTTTTTATCAGCGGTACCCCTGCGCGTCGGTAGGTGGCGTTGTGCAGCTCCGCGTTTGTCGCGCCGAGATGATGTCACGGAGACGACTTAGGAGCCACCCATGCGCGCTGACGTCAGTTCTTTGTTTTTCCACGCCAGCAAGCGCAAATCTGGTTAGCGCACGTACCCTAGTCACTTTTTGACTAACTTTTTTGAGACTTTTGTCTCTGTTCTTTTTGAGTCTTTGACTCCTGGTGCCAAGTAGGGATGCCTGGATTTAAATCCTATGGGGCTGTCACCGTACGATGTTGGTGGCCAACCCCCATGGCTGTCTCTACTGTCTGGAGCATGAC
Source organism: Lissotriton helveticus (assembly GCF_964261635.1). Lineage (NCBI taxonomy): Eukaryota > Metazoa > Chordata > Amphibia > Caudata > Salamandridae > Lissotriton > Lissotriton helveticus. The sequence goes on from NC_136072.1 coordinate 724,546,789, forward strand.
CATGCCTCCCGGTCATGTTCCGACTGTTTGGCCATGACTCCGATGGCTGTGCGGGAGCAGTCCCGAAAGCTGCTGGAAGCCAGGCCATTGGCTTTGCGCCATTCAAGGTCCAGGGGTCATCCAAGGGACTGATCGCAGAGCCATCATCATCGCTCCTCGGGGTCGAAGTCTTCGCCCTCGGAATCGGATAAGAGATGTCACTAGAAAAAGTCAAAGAAGCGTGTTCGCTCTCCGATGTCCCCCCCGTCGGTCTTCGGACACCGACGATGGGGCCAGGCAGGGGTCCTTCCCCAGTGGCTCAGTTGGAGCCTGGGAGTCCCGCAGTCTACCCACCTTATACAACCCGCATGGCGTCTGTCTCTGCTGTCTGGAGCGCGACCATGCCGCCCAGTCATGTTCCGACTGTTTGGCCATGACTCCGAAGGCTGTGCGGGAGCGGTCTCGAAAGCTGCTGGAAGCCAGGCCATTGGCTTTGCGCCATTCAAGGTCCAGGGGTCATCCAAGGGACTGATCGCAGAGCCATCATCATTGCTCCTTGGGGTCGAAGTCTTCGCCCTCAGAATCGGGTAAGAGACGTCACTAGAAAAAGTCGAAGAAGCGTGTTCGCTCTCCGATGTCCCCCCGTCGGTCTTCGGACACAGACGATGGGGCCAGGGGTCCTTCCCCAGCGGCTCCGTTGGAGCCTGGGAGTCCCGCGGCCTGCCCACCTTATACAGGTCTGTCGGCGACTCCGGCCCAGGTGCAAGAGTTTCTTGCTGCCATGGACCGTCATTTCAGGTCTAGGGCTCCCACCGGCGTGCCTCGGGCCCTGAGGTCCCTATGAAGGGCCCTTGCACGCCACCGCCTCTGCCGGCGGCTCCAGGCCCTACGACTCAAGGTCCTTTGCCAATGGCTCTGGCGCCACACGGTCCTCCGCCGGTGGCTCCGGCCCTGGTGCTCCCTGCGGCTCCGTTCCCAGCGCCAGCATGGGCTCCATTCGTCCCACCTCCGCTCTTGCCCCAGTTTCCGGGCAATTTTACCCCGGCTTGAGACCCGAATTGGTAGTTGGAGCCGGATCGGCACCAACCGGCGCCGTTGGAGCATTTGTTTACTCCTTTGCCTCCCCCGCCGCTGCCGCCTGTGCCTCAGGCAGTGGAGGAGGGGGATGACTGGGAGGTGTCGGAGGACCCTCTTGCACGGCAGTGCGAGTCCGAACATGAGTGGGCAGAGAAATCGGAGGATGCAGGTGGCCTTGACCTCTCCTCTGAGCTGGGTTTTATGTCTCCTCCCACTGTCATGGAGGAGGGTGCCACATATTTTGTGGTGCTCCATAGAGCAGTTGAGGCCCTTGACCTCGATCTGCCTACTGTCACTCATAAGACAAACCTCCTTACTGAAGTGCTTCAGCCGGCGGCAAGTTCTATGGAACCTCTGCTTCCGTTCAATAAGGCCTTGACGAACGTTTTAATGGGCACCTGGTCTAGACCAGCCACAGGGGTTCCTGTGTATAAGAACGTGGCCTGCCTTTTTAACAAATCATCCGATTCCGGAGAGCCTGGTCATTCAGGCCTCTACTTGACAAAATGCGTTCCCTACTGCCCAGCCAGATAAGGAATCGAAAAATTTGGCAAAAGATTATTTTCCTCTGCCAGCTTGGGCTGCGGTCAGTCACAACTGCATGACTTTTTGGCCGTTATTCTCATGCTGTGTGGGACACAGTGGCGCAGACACTGCCCCAGTGCCCAGAAGAGGTTCGGGCTGACCTCTCCCAAGCTGTTGCAGAGGGGAAGGATGCTGCAAAGTTAGCCATTCGGGAGAGTGATCTCCACAGCAGTGGCCCTGCGTCGCCATGCCTGGCTGCGGTCCACTGGGTTTCAGGGGATGTCCAGAGTTCCCTCCTGGACATGCCTTTTGATGGTACTCGCCTGTTTGGCGATAAGGCAGACAGTTCGCTTGAGCGTTTCAAGGACTCTCGGGCTACGGCCAAGTCCTTGGGTCTCTCCACCATATGCCTGGCCAAGTCTACCTTTTGTTCCTTTCGTGGCCACGGAAGGGGCGCCCCTGCACGTTTGTTCAGCCAGAAGCCTGTGCAGAATTGAAATCAGAGCAGCCGCAGGCGTGGAGGCTGCTGTGGCGGCACAGGGGGCCAACGGGCGGGTCAGTCCACCTCCACTCCTACAGCATCCGCCTGAAAGCCTTCCTAGATCGAGCTTTGGGGTGCAACCCACGCCAGTGGGCAGCAGGATTCAACATCACCTCCCCCACTGGCGTTCTGTTACTTCAGGCAGGTGGGTGCTGCAAATTGTCCGAAGGGGTTACTCCCTCACCTTTGAGTCTGCCCCCCAGCCAGCCACCTCAGTTCCACTGCATTTGGGGATCACTTTGCGCTTCTCCAACAGGAAGTTACAGCCCTCCTGGCCAAGGGGGCCATCAAGCGTGTTCCTGGACCAGAAGTAGGTGTGGTTATTATTCCCACTACTTTCTGGTCCCCAAGAAGGACAAAGGGGGCCTGCGCACCATCTTGGACCTCAGGAACGTCAATCGCTTCCTCCGGAAGGAGAAGTTCAAGATGTTGACTCTGGCTCAGGTCTTGGCTGCCCTCAACCCTGGAGACTGGATGGTAGCGTTGGACTTGCAGGATGCCTATTTTCACATCCCCTGCCTGCCGGCCCACCGGTGGTTCACGGTAGGCCAAGAGCATTTTCAGTTTGCCGTGCTCCCCTTCGGCCTTACCAGCGCCCCTCGGGTGTTAACGAAAGTGATTGCGGTGGTATCAGCTCATCTGCGCAGGTAAGGGGTTTCAGTCTTCCCCTACCTCGACGACTGGTTGTTGAAGGCGGGCCCCCCCCAGACAGTCATCAACCACCTTCAGAATACGGCCGACCTCCTGCATTTGCTGGGGTACTCCAGCAATGTGCTGAAGTCACACCTGAGTCCCTCTCAGAAGCTCCCCTTCATCGGAGCAGTTCTGGATTCAACACGATTTCTGGTTTATCTTCCCGAGCAGCGAGTCCGGGATATTCAGGCTATGATTCCGATCTTTCAGCCTCTATCCCGGGTTTTAGTCAGGAAGTCACACCGACTCCTGGGCCTGATGGCTAGTGCAACATGCCAGATGGCATATGCGGGCTCTGCAGTGGGTCCTGAAGTTTCAGTGGGCACAGCATCAGGGCAACCTGTCCGATCGCTTCCAGATTTCGGAGGGCACTGCACGTCAATTGCAGTGGTGGCTCAAAAATTGCTAAGCACTCATTGGTGATGGATGCGTCCCTCCTTGGATGGGGAGGCCACTTGGGAGAGGCGGAGATCAGAGGCCTCTGGTCTCCGGCGGAATCCCGATTCCATATCAACCTCATGGAGCTTTCGGCGATCCGACTTGCACTGAAGGCATTCCTTCCCTCTATCCGGGGAAGTGTAGTGCAGGTGTTCACGGACAACACCACCGCCATGGGGTGGGGTCGTGGAGCCTATGTCAGGAGGCTCTGCGCCTCTGGACATGGCTGGAACATATGGGCATCACCTTGGTGGTTTAACACCTGGCAGGTTCTCTGAACGCCAGGGCGGACAAACTCAGCCGCAGGTGCTTGATGGATCACAAATGGCGTCTGAACTAGGATGTGGCGCAAGATCTCTTTCTGCATTGGGGAGAACCTTGGTTAGATCTATTCACCACCGAAGAGAATGGGCAATGTCATCAGTTCTGCGCTTTGGAATTTCCAAGGGGGCCTCGATTGGCGACGCTTTTCGTCACGAGTGGAGCTGCGGTCTGTTGTACGCCTTTCCTCCTGTACCACTTCTGCCCAGAGTGCTGAAGAAGATTTGGCGCGACCAGGCCTGAGTCATCCTTGTGGCTCTGGATTGGGCACTGGTATCCCGAGCTACTCAACTTTACGATCGATCCCTCGATCTGACTGCCTCTTCGGGAGGATCTGCTGTGACAGCAGCAGGGGATGGTCCTCCACCCAAACCTGTCCAGCCTCCACTTCCATGCATGGAGATTTAGCGGCGACAGTTGACAGCCTTCGATCTTCCTCCTGAAGTCTGTGATGTCATTCTGGCAGCCAGGCGTCCCTCCACTAAAACTGTATACGCCTGCAGGTGGAACACATTTGTGGCATGGTGCACAGCTAAAGCTGTGGATCCCCTTTCTGCCCCTCTTTCCAAGGTCCTTCTGTTTCTTCTTTCTTTGGCCCGGCAGGGCTCTGCTCTGGGCACTATTAAAGGTTATCTTTTGCCCATCTCCGTCTTCCTATGGCTTCCAGATCAGCCTTTCTTTTTAAGTCCCCGGTTGTTAACCGTTTCCTGAAGGGCATTACGCACATGTTTCCGCCCGTGCCGTTCATAATGCCTTAATGGGACTTAAACCTTTTCTTAACATATGTGATGTGCGCTCCCTTTGAGCCCCTTCATAACTGTCCTTTACGTCTTCTCACTCTAAAGACGGCTTTCCTGGTGTAGCTATCACCTGTGCCAGAAGAGTGAGTGAGCTCTGGCTCTTTCTTCTAAACCTCCTTTCCTTTCTGTTCATCCGGACAAGGTGGTTTTAAGGACCCGTCCTCTTTCTAGCCAAAGGTTGTTACACCTTTCCACATTGGGGAGACCATCGCTTTGCCCACCTTCTTTCCGTATCCTACGAAAGAGGAAGAGAGGCTCCACCGTCTGGAACCAAAACGTGTGCTCTCATTCTATCTGAAGCGCACACAACAGTTCCGGGAGGATGACCAGCTCCTTGTTGGCTACGTGGGCGCCAAAAAGGGTCGGCCGTGCACAAATGAACCATCTCTCAGTGGGTCGTTCTGTGCATCAAAGCATGTTACTCGTTGGCCTAGAGGGAGCCTCCTGTGGGACTGCGTGCCTACTCTACCAGGGCAACGACAGCCACTACTGCCTTGGGACACGGAGTTCCCTTGCAGGACATTTGTCAGGCAGCTACGTGGGCCTCGCTGCACACATTTACCAAGCATTACTACCTTGGCAAAAAAGTCTGGAGAGACGGCTTCTTTGGCCGTTCTGTTCTCCGTGACTTTTTGGTGTAATCTTGTTTGCAGACCCACCTCCGGGGTTGGTATTGCTGGGGTATCTATTCTAAGGTAAGGAATCTATCACTAACTTGTCTTTTTCAGTTGCACAAGTTACTACTTGTGTAACAATGTATATGTAAGAGACATTAGTTTGTGATCGATTCCTTACCGCCCCACCCATCCTCCCCGTTCTGCGAACTGATTTCTAGGGTTAAGGACATCCCTTTCAGGGCCCTAGTTTCATGGCACCAATGGTTAGTTTCATGCATGGCTCTGCATTCCTTGCGCGGAAAGTCATGTACAGAACTGACATCCGCGTGCATGGGTGGTGCCTAAGTAGTCTCCGTGACGTCATCTCAGCACTTATGACACCAGCGACGGACGTGGAGCCCCACGACGCACCTACTGACGTGCAGGGGTACTGCTGCCGAAAAACTTTCCGGATCCAGTCTGACGCCTGGGGATATTCTATGATAAGGAGTCTATCACTAACTAATGTCTCTTACAGATATATCGTTACTGAACTAATAACTTTTGCGCCAGGTCCACGCTCTGTTGAACATGAGTTCTTATGGTCATACTAAGGATAAATAAACAACCCTACTCTAGCATGGTCGTAACCATGGGCACAGTTCCTCCCCACTTCCAAAAAACTGTGGCCTCATTATTGTTGGTACAGTGCTAAATGTTATCATGTTCTGGTCGTTCTACACAACTGTGGTTTAGAGAATAAAACCTGAAGCACCTAGTTGTCTTCCATTGCTAATGTATGGATACTGTGCATAGGTAGACACGGGCTACCATGGCGACAATACAAACGTATCTGCCTAAACTCTGACTGCTGTTGCACACTAATTCTTAGTCTCCAGTTTTGTGTTCGTTTTTACACCGAGATCACTCCTCTATGTCTAGAATTCTTTTGTTAAAGCTATGTATTTGCAATGCGAAAATGATAATGCCTAATATTAAAAGTGGTTTGATTGCATGAAATGGTTACTCATGACCACATTGTAAGTATCTTTTGGGATTGTTTTCCTGGCTTCTTATTCTAAAAGATTCTCTATTGATAGTCGCTCACTGATAAGGTCCTCTCTTCACAACTCATAACTTTTCTACCTTCCAGTGGTCGGATCAGCCGTGTGCACCCCACTTGCTCCAGAGGGACAGCTATATTGTGTACTCCCAGCAGGAGCTTAAGGAGAAGCTTTACCAGGAAATCATATCCTTCTTCGACAAGGGCAAGGCGAGTTTCTGTTTATCATTTTAAGTAGCAGTTGCATCTAAAATTGTAAAAAGTACCTTTTTTGAAAGTGCCAAATTCCATAAGTTATGCTTTTGCTTGAAGAGCAATGAAGAAGGCATTGTTCCTTTAATGAATCGTTGCCAACAATCCTTCCTTTTTCTGGCCTTTTGTTGAAGACACCTGTTTGTGTACAGTTGAAAGTTAAGTATTAGACATGCATTGTTGAAATGGATCTAATCCTGGATCTTAATATGGGACAAGATTCTGCTTCCCCTTTTTTGGCAGATTTTATTCGGCAGGATGTTCTAAACACATGGCTGAGTCTCACCGCAGGCACCATTTGAGCTCCATCAGACCATCCGGGTGATGGGGTTAGGGACATACACTGCGTGGGAATAGAACATATTTCAACTTCTGAAGAAAGTGCTGAATCCTTAGGAGAATCCACTAGTGGAATTTCCTTCACATAGTGATTGAATGATAGAGGGAATTCCACCTGAGGATTTGCTTTTGCATGTTTCATTTTTTCGGAATTTAAGGATGTCCTATTGCCACCCTACTTTAAAACTGGCTCTTAGGGTCCTTGGTAGAGTTTCCTGGAAACTGGTGAAGACTGGGATACTTCTCAATATTTTAATGTTTTGTTCATTTTACATTATTTCTTGGTTATATTCCAGGTCACATAACATCTCTGTGGCTCATTGTATACTTTTGAATAATAATCCCTTCTGAAAAAGAAGGCCCATTTAATACACAGGCATGGGCTGATGGCTTGTTTGTTTCGACTCTCTGCTCCTTTTATTGTATAACGATTTAAACCTGCCTCTTGCCAACTTTTTAGTACATTATGTAACTGGCTGGAAGCCTTCATTCGGGTTCTTTTTGCAATTTAAAAAGCATGTGTCTGATGAATTTTATAGAGCGACCCCCACCAATTTAAAAGGGGAAGATAATTGTGTGGCAAAGCTTAATTCTAACGTTCCGTCTAGAAATGTATTTTGTGGTTGGAAACTCATCTGGAAATGAAAAAGATTTTTTTTAATGTGTATTCTGAGGCCCAGGAATCTTTCTTTTAAACAGTGGAAAATGTTGTTGAAGGGTGAAGATGCTATTTAGATGTACAACATGTTTGCTGCAATGCTCGGTTTCTGTGGCACTGGTAATTCTTGTAAATAAATTTACATATTCTGTGACAGTAGTGCTTATTTTGTCAATTTAACAGACATTAATAGGGTCTGGGTGAAGGAGGCACCTCATTTGCACCTGTTTAACACCTGGCTAGAGTAATCAACAACTAAAAGATTGCCTATCAACATTGCAAAGGGTTTGTCCCTGTGCAGCAACTAATTCCATTGGAATACATGAGGAATCAGTTTAAGCTCGAAGGTCGTTTTGTGTTAAAATCACCAATTTATGCTGCAGACATTGGAATGTGTATCAAGTGTGGTAAATCCATGATTTCATGGAATATGCTACGGCGCCAACATCACCAAATGCCACTGCCACTGGCCATACAGAACGTGGAGCTTACAAAGTGTCATTTTTCATCAGCTAATCATTGAAACTGTGCTGTAGACAAGCCTTGTGCCACCAGTAAAGATGTCAGAGCAGAGAGTTAACACAAGACAATCACAAAGGCAACCAACACGACAGCAAGGATGAGGGGTCGTTGTAAAGATCACAGAAACACAGTGTAGCAGCAGGCTGAGGGGAAAGAGAAAGCAATTGTTTTGTTCTTTGCATCCTGTCTTATATATTTAAACAGATATTACCATGCAGAGTGCTACTTAAAATATTTGGTTATTCTTTCTTTCTTTCAAAAACTTTTATTCGATTAATGCTTAATAATCATAAAAAGTACATCATACATTTTAAATAAAATGTACATTAAAACACATTAATACATTGCAAAGTGGTGTTTAAAGTCTTTGTATAAAAACCAGTGCACACATTAATTCTAATAAACGTGAGTTTAAAGGGACGGTAACCCAATTTTACTGCGTACCTTCAAACATGATTTTAAGAAAAGGGCAACGTTTTTGGCTACATGTTGGGAATCTACTAGCTGAAGTGCCAGAAAGGCTGGGCGACAGGTCCTCAACCCCATTTGACGGAGAAGAGGGATAATCCACCGCTTACGTGATTGCTCATAATATTTGCAAAACAAAGTGAGATGGATAGTTGATTGGGAAGAAACACCGTCACACGGGCATTTAATCAAATCGTGAGACCAGTTTGACTCGGTGGGGAAAGTAACAAGACGAAAAAATAAGTTAAAACGAAACCTGGTTAGTACATATTTTTCGTAGTTGGAAAGGTAAAAAGTGAGATAAGGCTGAATACCAGGGGAAACTTGGACCATCAATACTTGCACGTTAGTTTGCTTGGAAACTTCGCTGGAGAGGCGAAGTTCCCTTAGATGATTTAAACGAAGATTTTTTAGAGCACCTCTGCTGATATCGGCTAATGAGGAGGGCTCCGTGAAGTAGAATGTACGATTCAGGTCCTTTAAAAAGTTGGAAACGTACAATAACCATGGGATTTTTTTCCAAAACTCCATGGATAGACAATCAGATATCAAGGAACGAGTTAAGTCGCATTGTTGTTTGTTCCATATACGGTGCCATAGGAGAATTGGTTGACATTTGATGTTATCAGTTAAATAGTCAATACCAAGCTCGATATGGCATCCGTAAATTGGAGCGCTTTGTGGGAGTGCCAATAAGTATTTAAAAAAAACATTTTGGACTTTTTGTAATTCATCAGCTGTGGCGTAGCCCCAGACACCTGCTCCATAGGTTGCTATACTATGACACTTAGCATGATAAATTTTAAGCAACTCGGATGGGGCAGGTTTGCCCAGTTTCCTTGAAAAGGAAACAAGAGCCGAAGTTGCTCTCTGATAAAGCAACTTCTTACATGCCACAGCTCGTTTCCAAGATAACTGATCGTCTATTAAAATACCCAGATATGGGTATTCCCTGGCACGTTCCAATCTAACTTGCTCGATGTAAAGAGGTTTGGGGTTCTTTACCTTAGGCCCGGTATACATAACAAAGGTTTTGCTTTTGTTGACTTTTAACCCCAGAGAGAGCATAAACTGGCAATACTTATCCAATTGTTTTTGTAGCTGGACTAGCGTTCTAGCTAGTATGACGGAGTCGTCTGCATAAAGTAATGCAGGTATGGGACGATGGTTAATGGTTGCTAGGTCCTGGTTCCCTTCTAACATGGCTGTTTCCAGCCCGTTGGTATAAAGGTTAAACAAGAAGGGAGCCAGGACACAACCCTGCCTAACTCCTCTTGTTACTGGGAAAGAGGGCGAGAGTTCGCCGCCAATCCCGTACCTTACGCATGCTTTAGCATCAGAGTAAAGCTCACGAAGGAACGTGATAAGGGAAGGATCAACTCCCAATTCGCCTAAAATGGACCACAGCCTGGAGTGTAACACGCAGTCGAACGCTGCGCTGAGGTCGACATATACTAGATACAGATTCCCTCCTCTTGCCCCGACATACTTGCCTATTAAAAGGGTTAAATTCAATGCCTGCTCAACAGTACCAAGTCCCTCCCGGAAACCATACTGAAGGTCGGTCAAGACATTGTTTTCCGACGCCCAATCCTGGAGACGTTCCAGGATCAGTCGTCCCGCGACCTTCCCCAGGGAGTCCAGGAGGGAAATGGGCCTGTAACAGGCTGGGTTGTTTCGTTCGCCCTTTTTGAATATAGGGAGCAGAATGGAGAAGACCAAGAGTCTAGTAGGCCAACTTTAGTAACCACCCCCATCACCTGGGTGACGATGGGAGACCACAGGTCCATGTTGGTAACAAAGATGTCGAGAGGGACTCCGTCAGGGCCGGGGGCCTTTCTGGTTTTTGAGGACATTAAAGCGTATATGACCTCGCTTAAGCTAAAGTGGAGGTCAATAGGGTATACTTGTATCTTAGAATGGTCGGCAGTTGGCGTGGCTTGTGCTGTTAAGTCCACAGGGGTACCACCAAAGATCTTAGAAAAGTGGGTCACCCACTCGTCCGCCGTCACAGCCACATCTAGATGCTGGAAAGTGTTTACTTCAGCTAGGAAAGGTGATTTGACTATGCGCCAAAACTGAGCGCCATCTTTACTTCGGCAACTCGCATGTAGTTCGGCCCATAAATTTTTCTTTAGATCCTTTTTACAGTTTTGTTGAGCCTTTCTATACTCTATTCTGAGTTTGGCTATCTCAGCTTTGTTTCTTATTGATTTATGTAATGCCTTTTTTAGGGCGGATAGCGCTTTGCGACAGGCCGAATTAAACCATCGGGGAGATGTCTGGTTACCTGGTTTATGATGACGGAGTAATACGGCCCTCATAGCTTTTAGGATCTCCTGAAAACTAGATAAAATCAGCTCAGGTGGTGACTCATCTGCCAAACATATATTAATCCAAGGAAGAGCCTTGGATATAACCTTGGTAGTAATTATTGTGGGATCAATTTTTGACCATTTCACAGAGAAGCCATTGGTTTTGTCCATGGCCAAAGATTGCTGGGTCAATAAACTAGTCCTATTGGGATGGAAATCATCCGTATCAACCAAGAAAGTGATACTATTTGGGAAGTGGTCACTTGAAATATCTGTACCTGTGGCAAACTTTTGAAGTTTGCCCTTTAAAATATGTGAACATAAAATGAAATCAATGGTACTTGACAAACCCCTGCCGTGGAATGTAGGTCTGAAATCAACGGGGGGATCTACAAGATCATTTGCGTACATTAATTCTAATGAGAAGAGACTATCATTCAAAGTTTCACCTAGATGGGTATGTGAAAAGTGAGACAGAGGACAATCATCTTCATCTAGGAGCCTACAAATGCCTTTCTTATGGTTAATACACAATGGAACATTGAAATCCCCCCCAAATCACATTACAAACAATTGATGGTAGACTGTTTCGTCGCTCGTTTGTAAGGGAAGAGATTTCGGAAACAGTTCTAACACAGTCTACAGGGGATAGATTATTATAAAAATTAATAAAACAGTATGACATACATTTGTTAAAAATAACCATTATAATTTGAAAGTTCATGGTGGTATGAATAACAGTGATGTTCTTTACTGCCAAATTATTAGAGATATACACTGCTAAACCTCCCTTGGATCTGCCATGCGTAGTAGTGCTGGCTGGAGTATGGTATGTTTTATAGCCCTGTAAATTAATTGGGTCAACTGCCCAGGTCTCCTGAAGGCAGACTATCTGGTGGATGTTTACTAGGTCCAGCCAAGTTTTCAGATTGATCCTTGATCGGAGTCCAGCCACGTTCCAATATAATATGGAGAGCGTCAGAGTAGGAGGAATTGATTTCCTGGCGCTCATCAAGGTATTAGTAGGTTGAGTTCCTTGTCGGGGAGGGGTATTAGATGTGGTATGTTCGTCGTTGGTAACAACGACGAAATGTGCTACAGTGGATGAAATAGGGGGCACTTCCACTAAAACGGGTATACCTTCCGTATCAGGTGACATCAGGGAGTTGGAAGATAAATTCGGTGACATCGACAGCTTTGGTGTTTTTGGACCAGAGTACAGGGGATTTATGGTTTCCTGGATGTTAACAGATGATGGTCAATCCACCATCTCCAGGCAGTCGTATCTATTAGACAATGGGACACCCCTCCAACCAAGGACTGGAGCGGGATCTCTACTCCCATGACCCGCCCAGTCTAACCAGTCGGGTCTTCTGTTCCAATTGCCAACCTGGGTCCAATTCCATTCTGGACCTGAAACATAGTGGTTTAATGGAGGGTAAAAGTATGAAAGTCTTTTAGTGCCAAGAGTTTATCAACATCCTATCGGACATTCACTCGGGCTCTCCCCTAGATGCGGTACCAGCGAGAATTCTTCGTAGTCATCTTCCCCAGGTGGCGAAGCACATAGGCAATATGGCCTCGCTTTCCTTCTATGAATGTCTAGTTCCGGAGAGCTGGAAACTGGCCCAAGTCGTCCCAATAAAAAAGAAAGCCCACATAAGCATAGCGCAATTAGACAACCTAAGACCAATCTCCCTTCTCCCCTACTGTGCGAAGGTAGTAGAAAAACTGGCTAACCGACAGCTGGTCAGCTTCATGGAGGAAAACTTGCTCCTGCACACGTCTCAATCGGGTTTCAGAGCTAAACACTCGACTGAGACCGCCCTCCTCCTATCAACAGAATTGCTGCGGAGGAAGGCGGATGAAGGTCACACGGCCGCACTGGTCCTATTGGACTTAAGTGCGGCGTTTGACACCGTATCACATCCCGTACTACTGGACCGACTGAGTGAAAAGGGAATAACCGGACCTGCTCATGAGTGGCTGGTATCCTTTCTTAAGAACAGGAGATTTCAAGTGCATTGCCCACCATGCAAATCCAGTGTTAGATGTCTCAGGCAAGGGGTTCCACAGGGCTCTATTCTGAGCCCTACATTATTCAATCTGTACATGGAATCCCTTGCCAATCTGGTGGAGTCATATGGTGTGGCAATAGTCTCCTATGCAGATGATACACAACTGGTGATCAATCTGTCCCGTGATCCAGTTGTGGATGCTGAGAACTTCTCGGCTTGCCTTGTGGCACTTGACGGCTGGATGAAACAGAACTGTCTCCGCCTTAATGGTAGCAAGACGGAAGTTCTTATTGTAGGTCCATGTCCTTCCATCTGGACCTCTGCCTGGTGGCCCACTGAACTGGGCTCTGTCCCGGTCCCAGTAGACACAGTTAAGAATCTTGGCTTTCTTCTGGACTCTAACCTAGCCTACACCAATCATGTGGGTAAGGTCGCGGGAAAATGCTATGGACTCCTGAAGGTCCTAAGGAAAATCCTGGACCTATTGCCCCCCAGCTCTAGAAAAACTATGGTACACGCCTTGGTCACCTCCCAGTTTGATTATGGGAACTCCCTCCTATGTGGACTTAGTAAAAAGGCCCTAACACAGCTGCAACGCGTCCAGAACGCAGCTGCGAGGCTGGTCCTTAACCTCCCTAGGAGAGCCTCTGGTAAACATGCATTACGCTCCCTTCATTGGCTCCCAATAAAGGAAAGAATCAAATTTAAAACTATGTGCATCACCCACCGTATAGCTCACAAAAAAGCACCCCCATATCTTCAGGACTTGCTTCCAGTCTATCGCCCTGCACGTCCTTTGAGGTCGATGGGTAGCATGCTATTAGTGGTGCCTCGGATACATAGAGCAAGGATGGGAGGACGTTCATTCAGACACCATGCCAGCAACGACTGGAATAACCTACCCATCGAACTGAGGATGGAGCCGTCTGAAACCAGGTTCAGACAGAGGCTGAAAACCCATCTTTTCCCCATGATAAACTCAGCATAGTTCACCCGTGTCCCTGTGTTCACCCTCTGTGAGCTAAGCTGAAGAGATGTAGGTAGGGTCGTCAGCGCGGGGACGCACTGTTCTCTGTGCAACCAAGCGCTTAACAAATGTCATAAACTAAACTAAACTAAACTAATTCCATCAGGTGTGAGTTGGGAACCCCAAGAGCAAATATGCTCGACTGTGTGAGGGTCTTCAAAGTTAATGATAACACAGTCACCCTGAATTGTTTTTGGCTCTTTACCTAATCAAGGAACCCTACGGACCGTTGTGACTCTGTTATTAGAGTAAGGAGGAAGGGGCCTGTTGGCGGACAGCCAGTGTAACACTTTGTTTTTTAAGGACCAACCTGGTACCTCTGTGTTTGGGTTCAACTCGGGGACCCCGGTCATGATTACCACAAACGGGGTGGCTTCTGGGGGAAGATGGAAGGAACGACCACCTTTCCGTCTCGACTTGAAGGTGGCATTTTGGATCCCTGGAGTTTTTGCTTGGGAGGGGGCCTGGGAGGTAAAAGGAGCTGAAGCTAAAACTGGTGGTATGACAGGGCCTTTCTTCGCTACTATAGATGGAGATTGCTGTTGCACAGGTAAGGTTGATGGTTTTTGCTGAACGACTGCAGATGTAGTAGCCAATTTAGGTGCTTTTTAGGTGTTTGTTTAGGTGCTACCGCCCCTGCTTTGGTGATGTTGGGGTTAGATGTGGGTTTTTGGGCCACAGGGTGAGTGGAAAGAGAGCTCTTGGCCGATTTAAGATCTAGAATTAGCGATTCCACCATCTTTTCGACTTTGGCCAGGGAAAGCTCGATTGGTTGCACATACAACTTAATTATTGCCTCTAGTCTTACCAATAACTGGGTATCTGGGCTACAGGTTACACGCCCTCTTCCCACATTACTACTAGGGCTAAGGTTAGGCACGGAGGTGGAGAGATTTATTATGTCAGGTGGTAGGGGATTTGGCTCTTGCTGGGGTGAAGTTAGTTGGCTGGTGCTTTGTATAGCAGATGGAATTTGCGAATCAGAGCTAATCAGAGATTGTGACTGTACGCAAAAGTTGTTTTTTAGAGGTTTCTTATTTTTCCCTTTTTTCTTTGGTATCGCACCCTCCCTCAGGCCCCTGTTGGTGGTTATATTGGAGTCCTCCCTTCTCAGGCTAGTAAAAAGAGTCGGAGATCTCTCCAATGATAGGTCGGATTGAGAAAGCTGGGTCGCTGATAGATCGATAGATACTGACAAGTCCACAGTGCCTGGGACGGTATGGGAATCCGTTAATGCGCCATGTTCTAAAGGGTGCTGAGGTGTTCTAGCAGCAGCCAATAAGCCCAACGAGGAGCGTTTGGCCATGGCCAGTTCTTGAGAGACCCTCCGTTCCAGCAAGAGGACTCCTTGATTGATTGCATCGTTGGCCCTAGAAATAAACTGGTCAATGGGACCGATAGTCTGGGCAGCATGTGATGGCTTGCTACTCCTAGTGTTTCTGGGTGACATGCTCAGAATGAGGATACTAAGGTTGGAGAATTACTAAGTAACTCCAAACAGATAACAATAATAGATGGTAAAGAGGGCACAAGGTGAATGATCAATCTGGAAATGTCAATGGGGTGGCCCAGTCCAGTCTTACTCGGTCTTTTTTTTTTTTTTTTGAAACTTTTTATTAAGTTTATAACATAAACACAAACATCTTGCAAGGAACAAAGAAAAACAGACAGTAATATACACATCGTTGCAGTACATGGTGTGTGAGCGGGAAGGACAACCAGTGAGCGTTTGTACCATCAAAAAGAGTCTCGCAGGGGGGGGGGGGGGGCAGAAGGAACAAAATGTAATCATTACACAGTAATAAGTGGAGGAACCCTCGGGCTACGGGGACGTAGGTGCAACATCTGGGTCAGGGAGAGGGGGGGTACATATATCGCCACGGTAAGCGTTCCATTGAGTCCATATCTTCCCCCATTTGCGGGGGGTCCCCCGAGAAATATATACAGTTTTTTCCCTGAACATGCACCAGTCCATATTTTGTTTCCATTTCTGAAGTCCGGGTGGACCCTGGGCGCCCCACAGTTGCGCAATGTCCCGTTTGGCGATCATATTGCCCAAGGTCACCCATCGGAGCTGCGGTACGGAGTAATCGTTCGGTTCCCATACATTAAGCAAGCATCTCCTAGCCTCTGGCAGCGATCGCACCCCCGTAACCTCACTCATCACCTCGTGCACACGGGTCTAGAATCGCACTATCTCAGGGCACTCCCAGATGATATGCAAAAAGGTGCCCAAGAGACCGCATCCACGCCGACACAAACCATCCACAGAGAAACCCATGTGGACCAAACGGGGACCAGTCACATACACTCTATGCAGGATTTTAAGCTGCACAAATCTAAGACGCGCCTGGATGGCCACCTCTCTAGGGGAAGAGATCGCCGCCTGCCAGTCCTCATCGTCCAGCTCTAGCCCATCACCAATCCAGACCTCTCTAAGGCGAAACAGGAGATCAGACCTGGAGTTGATCAATTTTTTATAAATAAGGGAAATCGTACTGTCAGGAACATGACCGTCCAGTACCCTGTCCTCAAGCGGGGACAACTCCGGAATCTCCACACCCGTAGGGAAGACCGAGAGCACCGCGTGGCGGGCCTGCGCATAGCGAAAAAATTCGCGATCGCTCAAAGCGTACTCGGTTTTCAATTCCACAAACGTCTTCATTCTTCCCTTAGTCCAAACATCACCAATCCTGCTAATACCTATCAAGTCCCACCTATCAAATCCCTTCAACTGCCAGAGTGAGCCAAGTCTATCAGATGCGTACAATGGGGTGGCACGAGTCAATTTATCAGACCACCCAAGCGCCATGGAAGCATGTCTCCACACCTGGACAGCCGTCCTAGTGGGGCCCGTCACGTTCCGAGGGGTAAGTTTCGAGTAGAGGGCTCTATTATAGTCACCCCCCGGTAGCAACCATTTGTCCATCGCAAAGGCCGGATTCGGCAGAGGGCCGTACATGCAATGATTTATTGCCCCCAGTTGAGACGCCCAATAATAGCGACGGATATCAGGCAAAGCAATTCCACCGTCATACCACGGGAGCGACAGTTTAGCGATAGCGATCCGGGGCTTACCCCCCCCACACCAGTTGTCTCTGTAAACTCTCAACCTCACGGAAATATTTAGCCGGGACGACGTCAAGTGTGTTTTGCAATGCGTAGAGGAAGCGGGGCAGTGACATCATCTTAAACAAAGCCGCTCTACCTAGGGGAGAGAGAGGAAGTTTCCCCCAAGCGATAACATCTGCCCGAAGGCGCTGAAGAGGGGGCAGCAAGTTACGGTCATACCGCAGTTCAGGTTTCAGGGTGATAAAAATGCCCAGGTACTTAAATCCATCTCCCACAATCACGATAGGACAACCACTTGGCAGAAGGGGAGCGTCTCCCGACAGGACATATATACAGGACTTCGACCAATTGATGACAAGACCCGAGTTTTTACGAAAGGACGTTAAGACATCGAACAATACAATGAGGGATTTACGGGGAGATGTGAGATACAGCAGAATATCATCAGCATAGAGAGATACACGGTCCTCAAACTCTGAATTCCATCTAATGCCCTTCAGGGACGGCTCCCACCTCAACCAGGCCGCCAGCGGTTCCAAGGCGAGAGCAAACAACAAGGGGGACAGGGGACAGCCCTGTCGCGTCCCCCTGCCCAGTGCAAAGGGTGCAGATACCCTACCATTGACAACCACCTGAGCCATGGGACCGGCGTAAAGCAATTTGACCCACCGAACGAACTCCGGACCAAAACCAAACTTAGCAAGAACCGCCCACAAATATGGCCATTCTATCGTATCAAACGCCATCGTAGCGTCCAAGGACGCCAAGATGGCGGGCTCACGTAGCGTCTCGGCACGCGCCAAGACGCCATGCAGCCTACGGAGGTTAAGCGCCGTGTTGCGATGCGGTATAAAGCCAGATTGATCAGGGTGAACCAGGTCCCCAATGACAGTCGCCAAACGTGTCGCCAGCAGCCTGGCCAAGATTTTAGGCTCCGCATTAATCAATGAAATGGGCCTAAAAGAGGCACAGCGATCTCGAGGTTTACCATCTTTATGGATGACGACAATAGTAGCCAGTCTCTGGTCTGGTGGGAGAGAACCCACCTCCAAAGACTCAAGAAACATAGAGCGCAGATGTGGAGCGAGCGAGTCCGGGCGTAGCTTATATAACTCAATGGGGAGTCCATTAGGGCCCGAAGCCTTGCCGGATCGGACCGAACGAACAGCAGCGGCAACCTCGTCCACAGTAGGCGGTGCACCCAGGGCATCCCTATCAATGTCAGGCAATCGGGGAAGTGTAATATCACGCAATAGCAGGTGGGAGTCCTGCTCAGATCGGTCAGACACCTGGGAATACACCTCGCGAAAATAATTGGCAAAACACGTAACAATATCAGCAGGGTCTGTATAACACTCTCCAGTCTCTGCAACAATCACAGGGACGACACGACTTGCATTCTCCCTCTTATCCAGCCAAGCAAGCAATTTACCAGCCTTATCACCCACATCATACAGGCGGCCCTGTTGTTCCCTTCCCATTTCCTTAGCAGCGTCAGTGACCAGAACCCTGTATTCATGTTGTTTCAACTCCAATAGATGTAACCCCTCTGCGGTAACCCCAGATTCCAAGCACCCCTCCAGAGCCGTGATCTCCCCCTCAAGGCGGACCACCTCAGCACGGTTTGCCGACTTCACGCTACCAATTAACGAGAGTGCCTGGCCACGAATAACAGTCTTGTAAGCTTCCCAAAGTACACTAGGGGAGGAAACAGAGCCCACATTTTCCGCAAAATAACAATCGTGTGTTTTAACCAGCTCAGCCCTGATCTTGGGGTCCTTCAAATACCAGGGGTTAACCGGAGCCACTCGGCCTGCCGAGCCCTGCCGTGCATCAACCACCAGCCAAAGCGGAGAGTGGTCCGAGATACCCCTCGCCAGATGTTTAACTTCCCGTATGAGGGATGCATGGGCCGAGGGCAGTAATATATGATCTAGCCTCGAGAGACTACCATGAGCACCAGAATGATAGGTATATTGCAACTGCCCCGGGTGAAGCAATCGCCAGCTATCAGTGAGCCCCAGCGTCTCCAGGAAGTCACTCAACCAAGTCTGGGCCTTCGGCAGTTCCCTGGGAGGGTGACGATCACACATCCCCGAGACCACCGCATTAAAATCACCCCCAACCAAAAGCAGACCCTCGGGGAGACCCAGTATAAGCCCGCTGAGATCAGCAAATGTGGTGGCCTGGAGGCCCGGGGGCACGTACACAGAAATCAAAATAAGAACCTTCCCCTCCCATCGCCCCACAATGGCGGCATATCGTCCTTTATCATCCAGAATGACATCATCAATGGCCAACGGGAGGGAGGTCCGAACCAGAATGCCCGCCCCCCTAGAGCCCGAAGTGAAACCCGAGTGCGCCACAAGGCGATAACCACGCCTATTCAAAGCGTAGCACTTGTTGCCAAGCAAATGAGTCTCCTGCAGTAAAACAACATCTGGAGTCAAACGTTTCAGCAATTGCAACACCACCCTCCTCTTAATCCCATCCCCCAACCCGTTTACGTTCCAACACAGTAACCGAAGTCCCCTACCCCCATCCCCGCATTCAGCCCCTCCCCCGCCCCACACCCAAAGTGACTGCAAAAAACAGGATTGCGCTCTTCCCTCGCCTTGCAAGTAACAAGAAAATTCAAACAAACAACCCAATTCCCCCAACACTGTGAAAACAACTATACCCCCCACCCCGCACCCCTGCTGAAGACCAAAGAGCCCCATAAACTTGCAGTGTGCCTGTCGCCCAACCACCCAACTAGTCTACGAAAAGAAAACCCAGGAGGAGAAAGGACCCGTTCACCCCCCACCCACCCCCAAAAAGACTATTACTTGCAAGCACTAAGAACACAACATAGCACAGTTCAAAGCCAACAGGAAGAGTACGGGGTCAAAGTCAACAGTTACTCCTGCTCTGTCGGGCCACCGTCCGCCCGGTCCGATTTGCCAGAGTCCTCAAAAAGTTCAGGATCCGCAGGTAGCGTGTCAAGCCAGTCACTCACGACCCCAGGATGGTCGAAGAAAAAGGTACGATCCCTATGTACCACCCGCAGCCGGGCAGGGAAGAGCATGGCATACTTCATAGACCTTTCCCGGAGTCTCTTCTTGACCCCTTGGAACCCCAGCCTCTGTTTCTGGACCTGTTGTGTAAAGTCCGGATAGAAGTTGACAGTAGAGTTCTCAAAGGCAATGGGACCAGACTGCCGCGAAGCCTGCAGGATAGCGTCTCTGTCCCGGAAATGAAAGATCCTCGCAATGATGGGTCGAGGGTTCGCACCCGACTTAGGTGTGCCGCCAGGGATTCTATGTGCACGTTCTACAGCGAAGAACTTGCTAAGACCCTTAGGCGCCAAGTGATTCAGCACCAGGTCTTCCACCAATAGGTCCGTCGAGGCAGCAGTCGATGATTCCGGGACCCCAATCAGGCGGATGTTATTGCGTCTGGCACGGCTTTCATAGTCCTCTAGGCGCCCCGAGAAATAATCATTGGCTTTTCTCAAATTCCCGACTTCAGCCTGCAAGTCAGAGACATCGGTGACCAGGCTAGAGGTCTGAAGATCCAGGGACTTGACCTTTTCGTTTGTTTTCGCCAAGTCCGCCCTGATCAGATTGACATCAATCGCCACCGTGTCCAGTTTGAGAGTCAAGGCCTCATATTGTTGCCCCAATGAGGCCTTCATACCGGTGATAGCACCCATGAGATCTCGCAGCGAGGGCTCGTCTTCAATCGACGAGTCTTCCAGCATTGTCGTCGGGGGTTTAGCTACTGCTCCCGGCGATCCCTTAGTTAGAGTGTACCGGTCCATAATGTTCGTTTGCAGAGCACTCCCTCGAACGCCCGATTTAGGCCCACGCTTCCCAGCATCAGGCTTGGTGGCCATCTTGGATCCTGGACCCGTACGGGTCGCCTGTAGACGGGTGAAAATGGTGACTGCGGGGGCAAATGTAGGACCAAAAGGGCGAATGTGGTGCCAGTCTCAGACCTGGAAGCCGCTACAGATCGGTAGTAGGAGTGGAGAGACCACGGGCGTAGGAGCGTCCGGCCGCCCACGGAGCCTGCAAAGTCAGGTTAAGCTCCGGACAGGAATCGAAACCGAAAGCTATCGCCAGCCCACGCAAGTCTGGCAGTCCGTTGTTGTTCACTTACTGGACGGCAAGCGAGACAAGATAGCGCGGGGCGTCACCCTGGAGCAGGCCAAAAAACTGCGACAGTCCGTAGCTCTGGACCCCGAAGTCCAAAAAAGTTCACTGAAACAAATAAATGAGCAGTAGAACTGTGCCAATAAACACCCGTCGTCCGAATCAGGATAAATTACAGGATAGTCGATGGAGGTGGCGAGGGTCCGGGAGCCCTGTGCTCACGCGACCATCTTGGGTGCGCGCGAAGCTCCTCCTCCTACTCGGTCTTTAACGGGCTTAAACGGGCCCGCCCTTGGCCCGAGCTTCGCCCGGCGTCCCGCAAGGCGGAACTGGTGGTACCTTTATGCGCCTCCTGGCGCGCACTCCTGACGCTGGAGACCTCGAGGGCTGCCGGGAGTTGTAGGCAGCCCCTCGCCACACTCCACTCGGCGGCCCCGCTGTTAGTTGACAGGAAGCAGCAGGGCGGCGGGAGGCAGGCGGAGGTAGCAGGGTCTCAACAGCCAGGTGAGGGGCTTGGTATGGTCACGCAGAGAAAGTTAGCGCTTCGGGAAACAGGCAGGTCGGGAAACAGGCAAAACAGCGAAGCCCCGCTCGCTGAAACTGGTGGTACCTTTATGCGCCTCATGGCGCGCACTCCTGACGCTGGAGACCTCGAGGGCTGCCGGGAGTTGTAGGCAGCCCCTCGCCACACTCCACTCGGCGGCCCTGCTGTTAGTTGACAGGAAGCAGCAGGGCGGCGGGAGGCAGGCGGAGGTAGCAGGGTCTCAACAGCCAGGTGAGGGGCTTGGTATGGTCACGCAGAGAAAGTTAGCGCGTCAGGAAACAGGCAGGTCGAGAAACAGGCAAAACAACGAAGCGAATTGTATTTTTTATTTACCTAATCATGCTCTTCTCCTGTTTACATGCATACTTTTAGACGCATCAATGCCATTTGATAAATACCACTCTTTTATTAGAGGCACCTTGGCGTTCTTGTAATGAAAGGAACCTTTAAACAGACACTATAAAAGTCAAGGAGACCATGAGAAGTAGTCTTGGTCGTTGGGTTATGTCATATATAAAAAATGATGTTTCCAGGTGCAGTGCCAATTAAATTATTTATCACTAAAAATAGTTGTTACCCAAGCCTACAATTCTCCACTAACAAAAATAATTACTTGTAGTAGCTGGTAAGAAAGTTCAATGGGTAAATGCGTTTGTTGCAGTAAGTGAACGAACCTTGCAGGTCAAAAGCTCTAATCCGAGTTTCCCCAAGTCAACAGAATGAGGTCTGGTGCATTTATGTAATAATAATATTATGCATATTATTTACAGGGCTAGGCAGCTGCAAGGTTGAGACACAAGTACAATGTATTTTAAATATTTTTTAAGTGTGAGTTCAACAGGTTAGAAACCATAGCACTGCTTCACATGAACTCCAGAAACCATGAAAGCGAGGATGAGGCGGGCACAACATTTCCCAAATTCCCAAGTTATGAAATTGTGTAACCTTTTCTGAAATGCGTGCCTATGTCAGAATAATAAAAAGCCTTTTAGGCAGAGAATCAATGGGGGAGGCAAAAGCCTGCGCGGGAGGGTGGCACCGATTTGCGTTTTATAATTAACTTGGCAATGTTAAAGTCTACAGTTCAAGAAATATCAGGACGGCGGATGGCTAACATTCTTCAAGTTACTCACTCCCCAGTTAACCCCTCCAAGCCCCACGCTGTTCTCTGTCTGTTGGAACTGCCCTACAGTTTTAGTGCACTATATCATTGCAGTGCCGGCAAAACAGCTACCAGATTAATCAAAAATAAATTAGGGTGTTGGGAGGGAGCTAGACTAGTTTTGGGAAAAAGCAAGACCCTAGGGCAGGGGCGGCCTTAGGCATGTGCAAGCTGTGCACCTGCACAGGGCCGCCAAACCCCAGGGGCCACCACGCCAATATATATCCTTAATATAATAATCCTCTGAGGATGGATACATATTTGAGTAGCGGCCCCTGGCAGGGATTTGGCGGCCTCCGGTTCTGTTCCACTTCCAAACGCCCTGACCCCCCCTCTTCACTGGCCTCCATGCTTGCGTTCCTCCTGGTTCCTGATTGGCTGATAGGGGGGCCCTCTTCCGGGGCCCCCTACCTATGCTCCCGGCAAAGGGCCGCCATGAGCCTAGAGCCGCCCTGCCTAGGGTACGGCAAGAGCCGCCCTGCCTAGGGTACGGCAAGAGAGAGAATAACGTCTTTGTATAGGAATGCATTGCTCCCTTCCCTAGAAGTGTCGAGTCACTCACTGGAAGCTCGAGCCAGGCTCGAGTCTGAATCCTGGCTCTGAATCAGCTCATGGTGGTGCAGAACCTCGAGACCATAACGAGCCGAGCTTTCGTGTGGCTTCTCCCTCAATCTACCCTTGTGCAAAAGAGGTCAAAACAAAGCATTAACATTTGAGGTAAAAAGGAGAGCGAAATAGATACTTGAAAACCTACATTCATCGCAGCTTTCCCACTTAACTAAACTGTATGATCTTAGGCAAAGATTTTATTTCACCAATTCTCACTTTTCTTTATTGTCGTATTCGTAAAAAGAATTTCAAATACGTGAATTCAGAATACCAGTTATTAATAAACCTATTGTGTTTTAATAGACTATAACGTTGCTCTATCCATAAGAATCTGGGCTACATACTGGGTTCACATGGTAACTGACTAGCTTGCCTCTTAGTTCACTAATGGCGCTGTCGCCAGGTTTGGGCAAGGGTAGGAATGGCTCTAAATTCGTGTTTAAAAACTCTCTTTTCATAAGTACATCACAGTGCAGTGCTATAATGTGGCATGTTAATGCCAGTGCTTACATAGGTTAAAGAAATACATTTTTTTGAATATTGAGACTTTATCATATTTTACGTGATGTTTGTTGTAGGAATTATATAGTAAACAAAACAAGAGTATTCTATGGTGATGATAGAGACCATCAAAAAGGAGCAGGGAAACGACTTCACTTAAGGCGTTTTTTTTGGAAAGAAAGCCCTCACTCACCACCTAGTGATGACATGCTTCATCATCGGGCCCCACAGAGAGGACCTAGCATCCCCTCTGTGTGCTGCGACGCCAGATCTACTGCGGAGCGGGTTGGTGGGTAAGGACAGTGCTGTGCAAAGAATATTAAGTGAGTGTTGTGAAGTTTAAAAAGGTCTGTAGTGTATCAAAATTAATTTATTAGGATCACTAAGGACTTAGAGATAAAATGATGTGTAGGAAATACGTCCACAGTTAATTCAGTGGTAGTTTCCTAAGTCAGTCGACATGTTTCAGCCACGAAACGGTGTAAATTTACCTGGCATTCTTCAGGACTTGGTGTAACTAAACCCTGGCGGTATGGACTCGCTAAGGTCCACCCTAACCTAGGGACGTGAAAGTGAAAATTAAATGTGAAAAAGTGCAAAAAATTAGAAAGAAAAACTTTCTTTCTAATAACTCCTGGTTTAGGAGGCTTCCAATTTTCGGTTTCTGCACTTTAATAGTGTGTAAGTTTCACACCATGGGTCACAGGAGGGGGGTGGAGGCGTAATTGGCACACCGCCCTCGACGCTCGGCACCCGTGGTATACCTATAGCGACCCTCTGCTGGACCTTCGGTACCCGTGGTATACCTATAGCGACCCTCTGCTGGACCTTCGGTCCAGCAGAGGGTCGCTATAGGTATACCACGGGTGCCGAGCGTCGAGGGCGGTGTGCCAATTACGCCTCCACCCCCCTCCTGTGACCCATGGTGTGAAACTTACACACTATTAAAGTGCAGAAACCGAAAATTGGAAGCCTCCTAAACCAGGAGTTATTAGAAAGAAAGTTTTTCTTTCTAATTTTTTGCACTTTTTCACATTTAATTTTCACTTTCACGTCCCTAGGTTAGGGTGGACCTTAGCGAGTCCATACCGCCAGGGTTTAGTTACACCAAGTCCTGAAGAATGCCAGGTAAATTTACACCGTTTCGTGGCTGAAACATGTCGACTGACTTAGGAAACTACCACTGAATTAACTGTGGACGTATTTCCTACACATCATTTTATCTCTAAGTCCTTAGTGATCCTAATAAATTAATTTTGATACACTACAGACCTTTTTAAACTTCACAACACTCACTTAATATTCTTTGCACAGCACTGTCCTTACCCACCAACCCGCTCCGCAGTAGATCTGGCGTCGCAGCACACAGAGGGGATGCTAGGTCCTCTCTGTGGGGCCCGATGATGAAGCATGTCATCACTAGGTGGTGAGTGAGGGCTTTCTTTCCAAAAAAAACGCCTTAAGTGAAGTCGTTTCCCTGCTCCTTTTTGATGGTCTCTATCATCACCATAGAATACTCTTGTTTTGTTTACTACATTGATACTGGGGTGTAAGAGTATCCTACTACCCTGCCTCTCCTTTTGTTCTGATGTAGGAATTATATATAAACATTTTCAAGGCGTGGCTCGCACATGGCTAATGCCCAGCTAGAGCCCTAGCTCAGCTGTGGTTTGGCCCTCCCCATTAATTTGTTTCCAGTCCCGGGAGTCTGCATGACAACCTAATGCATTCTGGGTGTTGTATTCTTGCTTTGCTTATATTGTCCTTTTTTTAGCCTAGCACATCTTATAGCAGTAAATTACTGGAGAAACGTCTAAGACAGGAAACAATGACCGTGATAAAAAGGAGTGAGACATTGCTGGCCTGCACACTTTCCTATAAACGCCACCCTAGAATATCTGCTCACTGCTCTCCAGTCCCAAGTACCACATGAGCAGCATGTGGGAATCCAGAAAGATGCTGATCTCCAACCCCAAGAGTATGCAATGTCAGAAGCAACAAAACAGATCATCAGGCCACAGATGGCGATGAGGAGCGCGCCCCAACCCCCACCCCCTGTTGTGTACTGTGTGGTGTACTTTGGCTTTGCCGCTGCTCCTGCCCTTGGCTGGGGCTGCCACACTCCCCTGTGCCTAACATGTACCACCAAGCAGTCCTTGCCGGGTGCAGGCTTGGCAGTGCTCTAGTTTTACCCTCTGCCTCTTATTGTCTGTCAGGGACTCACCAGGTCCCAACCACATAGACAACACTGGAGCCTGTGCTGGGCCTCCTATCCCTCCCTCGGAAAATGCAGGCCAAGGAACCGATACCTTTAATCCCACACTGTCCTCTGGGGGGCGAAGGGAGTTGGGATAAAATAAGAAATGAGAGACTGGCGGTACTATATCTGCTCAGTGGCTGTTCAACACTACGCAACACACTGGACCAGAACCTCTCGTTTTACAGTGATGCAATACACTGGAAATAACAAGAGGAGGCACTTACCACCAGTACACTAACAGGGCTCTATATACTATGACCATGCATTACCTTCAGTGACATACACTAACAAGTTTCATCAGCAGCTCGGTATGAAAGCAGAATAAACAAGATCACAGATTAGAGTGTGGCACTCCAAGAAATAAACTTGAAATACAGATTGGAGTTAGTGGTACTCTCAGGGTTAAACTTGGAGCAAAGGTTGGAGTTCCCTGCCCTCCTAGGGATACACTAGGGCCAAAGGTCAGAGTTACTTGCAGTTCGAGGCATGTGGGCTGCTAAATTCATATCTATTGCATAGATCGCCGCCTAGTGTTGGGTCCGGATGATTGCACATTGTTGTCCTGGAAGAGTCTTCGAAGTATCACGAGATAGGTGGCTCCTCCCCTGGACTACAGTGCGCATGGGCATCGACTCCATCCACAGATTGTTTTTTTCCGCCATTGGGTTTGGATGTGATTTCGACGTCTCCTGTTCGGAATCGATAAAACAACTCTTGAAGGCCACAAGGCTTTCTTTACTTCGTCGGTATTGTTCGCGTTCGGTCTCGTGTGTACTCCAACTCTTCGAGTCGGATAACTGTGGAGTCGGGTGACTCTTCGGTCATCGAGGCCCTGTCGACGCAGCAAGACCCGGACGACGCTACGATGGAACGAAGCCCGTTCAAGTACTGCCCCGTGTGCGGTTCGAAATACCCGCACATCGACGTGCATCCTGTATGCAACAAGTGCCTGTCGCCGGACCACAACGAGGCCAACTGTATGGCCTGTTCGAAATTCAGGTCGAAGAAGACGCTCAAGATTCGGCGCGTGGCGCGCCTCGAGGCCCAGCGATCGGCACCGGCGCCGGCAGACATCTTTGGCGACCCCGAAGCAGACGAGCAAGAGCTTCACCTGCAGATCTCACCTACATCAGCGGAGGTCGAGGCCGACTGCGGAGAACCCGTTGAGGGCCTGGACCTAGACGAAAACGTCGAGGAGGTAGGGGACGACGAGGAAGTTTATGGGGCCGCGGAAGATAGCTCGGAGGAAGAGCTATGCCCCGTGCGTACAATTACTAAGGCTCAGGTCACGGGATCGCCACACGGCCTTACCCACGACCCTACTCCTCAGTCCTCGGCCCCGCCTCCTGGCCCGGCTACGGACATACCAGCGTAGCCTCCATTACACAAATCGAAACCGAAACCATCGGAATCGAAAACAACAAAGATGGCCGACAAACCATCGACACCGAAGACGTCTGGGACTACATCGAAACCGTCGTCTTCGGAGCCCTCGAAGCCGCGGAAGGCTGTCGAACAGGCTAAGTTACTGAAAGGGGCCAAGGAGACCAGCTCGAAGAAGGTCGTCGAGCCAGTGTCAAGTAAGGTGGTCGAGTCGAAGTCGAAGAAGACTGTCGAGACACCTTCAACCAAGACTGCCGCACCGACAGGCAAACGGACAGTCGAAGCGAAGTCGGCGAGGGGCACCGAGCCGACGTCTGGAGCCCCGACGCAGAAAGAAAAATCTGCTGATCCAAAGTCTGCGACGTCGGCGACTAAGGCCGGGACAGGGGAGCGGAGCGCAGCTGTCGAAGGTGCGTCCGCGCCTCCGCCACCCAAAGAACAATCGTCGACGCTCGGATCTTCCCCTGTGGGTGGACAGAGGTCGTCGGTCGGATCGACGAAGCCGTCCGCTTCTTTTACGAAGCAAATCTCGGACTCCCTGAAACGGATAAGAGACAAGGCGTCGGAGCCGAAAACTCCTTCGGTACCGAAGCCAAGTGTTCCACTGAAGAAGACTTCGATGCCGATCCTCTATACTCTGCCACCGAAGGTGGCGCCGATGGATTTTGCACCTCGTACGGTGCCCGAGGACTCGGAGGCATTGAGGCAGACTCAGCTAAGTGGAGGCTTTGGTCGACCACCTTTACCTGACGACCAAGCGGAGCATTTTATCGACGCCGACACGGGTAGATTAACGCTCTACAAGAGGAAAATTACACCCCAGCCTGTGGAATCCTATGTGATACCTCTAAAGAAGAAAAAGCCTGCACCAGACACACCAGACCTTGTTGAACCCATTCCTCAACGGCCTAGGAGGAGTCCTACACCTTCACCCACTTGCTCAAATGGAGATGAAAGTGAACAGGATGAGGGGTATAACTTCCCAGACAATACTGACCCTGATGAGCAGCAGAACTCATGGATAAACTCTGGTGATCAAGGGGACCAACAGGTGGTCAGTGACCCACATATTAGTGGGGTTAAAACTTCTCCAACTGAAGACTCTGCGGCATTTAATGCCTTAATTGAAAGGGCGGCTACTAACCATAAGGTGGAGATGCATGCCGACCCTGTGGAAGTTGACTTTTTGTTTGATACTTTCTCTGCATCAGAAAAGACTGTGAAGACACTTCCAATGCTTAAAGGGGTTCTCAAGCATGCCACAGACATTTTCAAGGAACCCACCAGAGCCAGAGTGGTGAACCCACGAATTGAAAAGAAATACAGGCCGGCACCTGGGGACCCTACTTATATACGAGGCCAGTTGCCTCTAGACTCTTTGGTGGTCTCAAATGCCCGCAAAAGGGCGAATTCGCAGACAACGGGTGAAGCTCCTCCCCGGACAAAGAGTCAAAAGTGCTGGAGGCAGCGGGCAAAAGGGTGGCTGCGCAGGCATCCAACATATGGCGCATTTCTAACACACAAGCCCTATTAGCCAGGTATGATAGGGCGCACTATGACCCCTTAGAGCAGCTCTTACAACACCTTCCAGACAAGTTTAAAGAAGGAGCTGAGATGCTGATACAAGAGGGCAAGCTCATTTCTAACGCTGCAATTAAATGTGCGCTACACGTGGCAGATACAGCGGCGAGAGCGGTCAACACTAGTGTTATGTTGAGGCGTCAGGCATGGCTCCGCATCTCAGGGTTCAAGCCAGAGATACAGACGACTATCCTCAACCAGCCCGTCAATCCAGACAGACTGTTTGGGCCTGAGGTTGACACCACCCTCGAAAAGATCAAAAAAGATACTGAGACGGCTAAGTCCATGGGGGCACTTCAGTCTCAGCAATACAGAGGAAACACTTTTCGTCGCTCAAGTACACGGGGTGTTACCAGAGGACACTTGGCACAGCAATCACATTTCAGCAGAGGAGGCGCCCAGGCCTCGTACCCCAAACAGAATAGAGGTGGTTACAGAGGAAACAGCGCCAAGGGCAGAGGCAGAGGCAACAATAGTTCCCGTTCCTCTGCTGCCAACAAACAGTGACTCTCTGTCACTGCCCCCCGACCATCCATCACCTGTCGGGGGGAGACTCCAGCAGTTCCTGCCAGTCTGGACGTCCATCACCACAGACAGGTGGGTAAGGAAACTTATCCAGTTTGGTTATTGTTTGGAGTTGACGTCCACTCCACCCAACATACCCCCAAGACAACGACCTATGTCAGCAGAGCACTTGCACTTATTGCAGCAAGAGGTTCTTGTGATGCTGCAAAAAGGCGCAATAGAGCTCGTGCCGGTGGAGGAAGAAGGCACAGGGGTTTATTCCCTGTACTTCTTAATCCCGAAAAAGGACAGGTCACTCAGACCCATTCTGGACCTACGCCCCCTCAACCTGTACATCCTCTCAGAACATTTTCATATGTTGACACTGCAGCAGGTTCTTCCATTGTTAAACCAGGGAGACTTCCTCGCAACCTTGGACCTCAAGGATGCTTATTTTCACATACCACTCCACCCATCCCACAGAAGGTACCTCAGGTTCACCATACAGAACAGGCATTACCAGTTCAAGGTCCTACCCTTCGGAGTGACCACTGCACCCAGAGTGTTCACAAAGTGTCTGGCGACCGTGGCGGCGCACCTCAGGAGGCAGAACATACATGTCTACCCTTACCTAGACGACTGGCTCGTTCAAGCAAAGTCGGAACAGCAGTGCGCCGCAGACATGTCCCACACAATCCACCTCCTTCACAGTCTGGGGTTCTCACTGAACTATCCAAAGTCGCACCTTCAGCCAGCCCATGTGCGGCAGTATCTGGGCGCGACAATAAATACTCTGACTGCTACAGCTCAGCCGAACCAGGTGAGGATCGACAACATCCGGTCGCTCATCCAAAGGTTCAAACCGCAACACTCACTCCCAGCGAGAGTGTTTATGCAGTTGATAGGCATGATGGCCTCCTGCATCTTCATAGTCCCGCACGCAAGGTTGCATATGTGTCCGCTCCAAGAATGCCTGGCGCATCAGTGGACACAGGCTCAAGGACAATTGAAAGACCTAGTGTTGGTGACCGGTCGGCATACCGCTCTCTGCATTGGTGGACTCCACACAACCTTTGCAAGGGCCGACCGTTCCAGGAGCCTGTGCCGCAGATCATCATGACGACGGACGCTTCTCTCCAGGGATGGGGAGCTCATGTGCTCCACTACACGGTGCAGGGACTATGGACGACACAGCAAAAGAAGATGCACATCAACTATCTAGAGTTGATGGCGATCTTCATGGCTCTCAAGTCCTTCAAGGTACATCTGTGCGAAAAAGTCGTGTTGATCCGGACGGACAACATGACTGCCATGTACTACATCCAGAAGCAGGGAGGTACGCACTCTCCACAGCTGTCTCATCTGGCTCAGAGCATGTGGAAGTGGGCCATTCAGAGGAACATTTTCCTCATGGCGGAACACCTCCCGGGCAAGGACAATCAGATGGCGGATCTGCTCAGCAGGTACAGCCATCAAATGCACGAGTGGGAGATACATCCATCAGTACTCCGCCCGTACTTCCAGCAGTGGGGTCATCCAGAGATAGACCTGTTTGCCACAAGGGAAAACGCAAAATGCCAAAGCTTTGCCGCCAGGTTCCCTCACCCACAATCGCAGGGCAATGCGATATGGATGAACTGGTCAGGCAGATTTGCGTACGCTTTTCCCCCAGCACCTCTAATACCGCTGGTTGCAAGAAAGCTAAAGCAACACTCGATGACACTCATCCTGGTTGCTCCAACGTGGGCACGCCAACCATGGTACACCACGTTTCTAGAACTCTCCGTGGTACCGCATCAAAGGCTGCACCTCACACCCAGGCTCTTGACGCAGAACCATGGCGACATTCAGCATCCAGATCCGCAACAGCTCAATCTGGCGATCTGGCTCCTGAGGTCTTAGAGTTTGGCTACCTTAACCTGCCTCCAGAATGCATGGACATCATCAGGGAGGCACGGAAGCCCACTACAAGAGCTTGCTATGCAGCAAAATGGAAGCGGTTTGTCATTTATTGTACAGCACATAACATAAACCCACTAGATGCATCCATTCCAAACATCATCTGCTATTTGTTGCATCTTTACAAATGCAATCTAGCGTACGCTTCCATTCGGATACACTTATCCGCCATAGCGGCTTATCTTCAAAACAGGCAGCATCTCTCTGTTTTCAGGGTGCCTGCCATTAAAGCTTTTCTAGAAGGGCTGAAGCGGGTCATTCCTCCCAGGACCCCACCCGCTCCAGTATGGAATCTCAACATGGTCCTCACTAGGTTGATGGGCCCACCTTTTGAGCCTCTACATTCGTGTGAGGTTCAGTTCTTGACATGGAAAGTGGCTTTCCTCATTGCTATCACGTCTCTAAGACGTGTTAGTGAGCTACAAGCGCTCACAATACAAGAGCCATTTATACAAGTGCATTCAAACAGGGTAGTGCTCCGCACTAACCCTAAGTTCCTTCCAAAGGTGGTGTCACAGTTTCATGTCAATCAGACGATTGAACTGCCCGCATTCTTTCCAAACCCAGAAACAGTAGTGGAAAGAATGCTCCACACGCTGGACGTTAAAAGGGCATTAATGTACTACATTGACAGAACACAACACTTTAGAAAGACACAGCAACTTTTCGTTGCCTTCTCAGTACAGCACAAAGGCAACCCTATTTCCAAAGCTGGAATAGCCAGGTGGATCGTTAAATGTATTCAGATTTGTTATCAGAAGGCTAAACGCACTTTAATGGTCCCCCCCAGGGCACACTCCACACGCAAGTTGGGGGCCTCCATGGCATTCCTAGGTAACATTCCTTTGGAAGACATTTGTAGAGCAGCCACGTGGGCTACACCACATACATTTACCAAACATTACTGTGTAGATGTGCACTCCAAACAGCAGGCAGCTGTAGGACAGGCTGTTCTCAAAACTCTTTTTCAGGCTTCTGCAGCTGGCACGGGCGGCCGCCGTTAATGAGGGGACTGCTATGTATTCTATGCAATAGATATGAATTTAGCAGCCCACATGCCTCGAACTGAATATTCTACTTACCAGTATGCATCTGTTCTTGGCATGTAGGGCTGCTAACATTCATATAGCCCACCCTCCTCCCCGGCGCCTGTAGCAGCTGCAGATTACTTCTTGCATTTCATCACTAGCATGGACATCATTTCTACTATCGCACTCCATCTTTGCCACAATGGCTAAAAACAATCTGGGGATGGAGTCGATGCCCATGCGCACTGTAGTCCAGGGGAGGAGCCACCTATCTCGTGATACTTCGAAGACTCTTCCAGGACAACAACGTGCAATCATCCGGACCCAACACTAGGCGGCGATCTATGCAATAGATATGAATGTTAGCAGCCCTACATGCCAAGAACAGATGCATACTGGTAAGTAGCATATTCACTCCTAAGCATACACTCAGAACACAGGGTAAGGTACAAGGTTCATGCATATATAAAAGACTCTGAAGTGCTTTATCTTAGCACTACTGTTCATCAGAGAAACAGAGCTCAAGTCTTTAATTCTTGTGCGATACAGTTCTAGTATCAAAGTTGCAGGAAGGGTCTGGAGAATAAACATACAAGAAGCGTTTGAGTGATTCACAGAGAGGAATGGAGGAAAAGTATATAGTCTTTGAAGACATGGATATCCAGTTTGGTTTGCTACTATAGTAGGTTTAGTGCGCACTAACCTGATATCAAGTGCTTAGACTAGTTCTTCAACTTGTCGGAAGTTCGAAGAAGATCTCGAAGCCTTGACTCAGGGAGTCACCAGGGGTCCGGAGTAGCTGTGCAGGAAGGAGCGAGGAGGAAGACGTTGAGGAAGCTGGTGCCACATGAACCACTGGTTCGGACAGACTTGAATGAGACTGGAGCGCTTCTCGGTTCCGGCAGGATTCGTAATGTGAGTGGCAACAGTGCAGCTTTTTCCGCACGGAGTGAGGAGATTCGAGGTTGGGCAGGGTTTAATTACCCTCTCGA
Source organism: Lissotriton helveticus (assembly GCF_964261635.1). NCBI lineage: Eukaryota > Metazoa > Chordata > Amphibia > Caudata > Salamandridae > Lissotriton > Lissotriton helveticus. The sequence continues at coordinate 724,580,152 of NC_136072.1, forward strand.
GGGCTCAACGGTTGTAGCTAGATCACGTGCGGCACATGGCTGTCTGGAGGGTTCTCAAACCTTGGAGAACGCATGGGTTAGTACACTCTTTGTCCTTACAGAATGGGCAGGTGTTGGAAGCTGGCTATCTATATAGTGTACCAAAATGAGGTACAGTGTGCAGAGTCCAGGCAAACCCAAAAGGAATTACAGAGGCACAGGTGACATCCCAAATGCTCTCTTTTGTGGTAGTGTGGGCGAGCAGTTAGGCATATCAGAGGGTAGTGCTAAGCATTTATTACACACACAGTAAATGAGACACTCACTCAATAATGAAATCCAACACTAATTATTGAACAAAACACAGCCTTGTATATAAATTTAGATTCCAAGATCATCGGAATCGGGTTAGTACTTTTTGAGTTATGAATTTTTACATTTTTCAAAAATGGACACTTAAAGCAGTTTCGGGATCGTTAATGCTATCCTATGGAGGGAAAACGTGTTGCATTCGGGCACTTGTCAGCGACTTGCGGGACTGTTCATCTGGACTTAAGGTGAGTATGGGGCGGGTTGTGGTCTAGGTTGCCGGTGTCTCTTGCAGGGAAGATTGCCCTTGCCAAGATAGTCATACTGCCCAAATTTCTATATCTTTTTGTAAATTTGCCAATAATCCTTACAAGTGCCTTTTTTAAAACACTGCGATCCCAGTTGATCTCCTTGGTGTGTGCCGGAGGGCAAGCTCGTGTGTCATGGGAATTGCTGACCCTCCCACTGACACAGAGGGGCATGGGAGTTCCAGATATGAAATTGTATGCATTATGCGCACAAGCGCAGTTTCTACACTACTGGGTTCACCCGACGCCATTTCAGTCACATGTGGCAGTTTAAAATGACATAGTAGCACCAACTCCACTACCAGTGGCACTATATCAGCCATACAGGATGCCTAGAGAAGACATAGACACCACAGAAACACTGTGCTGGGCCTGGGATGAACTACGGAAGCGAGCTGGAGCCCGGGTGCTGTATGCTCCTTCAATCCCCTTAGTAAATAATCCTATGTTACTGAGTGTTAAGGATGGGATAAGTAGGTCAACAGCACAAAAACTGTCATTGCGCACGTTTGCAGACCTATACTCTGACAATACTTTCAGGGAGCCCCCGGCAGACGTTGAGGGACAGGGAGTGCCTTTTTTAGAATTGTTCCTTTATCATAAGCTACCTGCTGTCTGTCGAGAATTACATGAGGATTTTCCAGTTCCCCCATCACCACTCGCTGCCCTAGAAAACCTGTTGAGTTCACCGTCGCCACGCAAGCTTGTTACACGCGTTTATACCTATATGCAAAATTCTGCACCGGTGACACAATCCAGGGCCATACAGGGGTGGAATAATGAAGATCAGTGGTTGTACTGCTGCAGCCAACTAACTGAACTATCCCCTAACTATAGACTCAGTTTGATTCATTTAAAAAAAATTCATAGGTACTATAGAACACCGATTGGACTCTACCGTATGCGACTCGGGGAGGATGAGAGCTGTTGGCGGTGTGGGTTGGCCCCGGCCTCCTTTCTGCACATGGCTTGGGACTGCTCTGGCCTCATTCTGGTCCACAGTCTTTACAACTATTGATCAGATTCTTGGTGTATCTTTACCACCATCACCTTTGCTTGGAATTTTAGGATATGTTAAAGACACCCATATCAAGCAACGTAAGCTGCATGCACTACTCTTATTGTTTGCAAAGAGCCAGGTCACCGTACATTGGGGGAGGAAGAGGGTGCCCTCAATTAAAGAATGGATTAAAGATGTCACATATGGTCACACCCAGCTAAGCACATTCAGGAAATTACTGCCTGTTACTTCAAGGCCCCGTGACATTTGGGAACCCTTTATTGTGTGGACCCGGGAGCGGGGTGATGTGGATGGTGCCCTATTGGAAACTGATGCTCCCGATGGCGAAAGGACTGGTCCGGCTGTGTAGACCTGGGTTTGCAGTCTTGGGCAATATAAATGTAACTTGGATGTATATAGCTGTTTGACTTACTGTAACCGGAGCTATTCTAATGTAAAAAATCTAGGGTGCACATAGCATCACATTTCTTACATGGATTGTGTGCGACACATTGATCCAAGTTATGTATCACTGGCATAATGGTCTCCTGTGTTGTGTTAGTGTGTTTTTTTTTAAATGCTAATTAAAAATAAGAATTTAAAAAAAGGTGAGTATGGGGCAAGGTCCAAGGCCAAACCAACAGCTCATCTCAAGGGGCTCTGGGGCATCCGGGTGCAGAGGTGTATCACGCTATAGGGTGCCCCATTCACTTCAGTGGGAGAACGGTCCGATTATCAAGAGGCTGCAAACTGGGACTAGGATAACCCACAGGGGGGCACGACCCTTGAGATCCGCTGGCATACAGGGACTCACTTGATCCACTTCTTCTCGGGCTGTGTGGCTCGGGTGCCGTAGTGTTTTTGAGGTTGGATTCGGGTGCGAAAGTCTCTTACATTTGGGGGGGATCCTGCAGAAAGAGGCTGCAGTCGGTGAGTGAAAGTCCAGTCTGGGCAAACCCAAGCATTGGGCTTAGCTCTGGTGGGTTTGAGGACCCCGTTGGCTCCACCACCTCCCTTGGACTCTGGCTCTGGAGTGCAGGTGCTTTGAGGTTTCAGGTGGTTGTGGTCACAGACTGATGCCTTGGTCTTTGTTTTGCAGAAGAGGGGCAAACAGGACAGCTGGGCCACTCACAAAATAGGTCTCAGTGCCCCTGAAGCCCCTCGATGTGCAGGTCGGGCATCTTCTGCGTTGGTATCTGGACTGGGCACAACAAGCCTTAGCTGCTGCAAGCGATTTGGTACCCTGGGTATTGGTCCTGTCCTGCTCCGGTTGGTCCTGGTGTCCTCTCGATCGGTGAAGAGAGAGATCTTTCCTTCAGGAGCACAGGGTCCTCTTCCTGGGGAGCTGATGCTTTGGGCTGGCCAGGGAGCGCCAACTCAGTGCACCTCACCTTGCGTCTTTGGTGCCGGCGGCTGCAGCGGACTAGCTCCTCCACTCCAAAGGAGTTTCTTTAGGCAGCTGGTGAAGCACCAGCATTCCTCTGAATTTCTTGGAGACTGCACAGTGGCAGAAGGAGTCTGCTTCTTCCTCAGTTGTTGGGGCAACAGTCAGGCTGGCAGGGTTAGCACCAAGTCATTGCTCCTCGGATCTCGAGACAGGACTATTCTTTGTCCACTCCTTCTCTTGATCCATCAAAATCTGAAAATCTGGTATCAGTGTCCCCTAAATACTCAATTTATGGGCATTAAGGAGAGTGAGGGGTAATAGCCAATGTACTACTTACCCCTGGGGTCACAACACTCTCTATATGACCACTTCCGGGGAGAAGTGGGCATAACCCTGTCCTAGAATCACTAAGGTTGTCATCATCAAGCTAGCCAACTCTGAAAAGCCATATCCACTTCAGGTAGGCCACTTTATGGGTGGTTCTAGCCTAGGGGTGGGCCCGCCTCCCTGACTTGCTAAATTTCCCACCTGTCCACGTATCAAAGTGCTCTGGACAAAGGAGATCAGCTTCCTTTCCTTTGAGAGAAGCCAGATTCGCATTTGGCGGCTCTTTGAAGCTCCCTGCTTTGGAATTCTAATTTACCAGCCTTTCCTGGGGGGAGGAGGCGATAACACCTCTCCCCAGAGCAGGCATTGTTCCTGACTTCCGCGAGCAAAGGATCTCACCCCTGGGGGTCAGAAACGTGTCTATGGCAGCAGGCTGTACTGGACCAGTCAGCTAGCACACTCAAGGGCTGGTAAGTTTGAGGGGGTACCTCTAAGGTACCCTCTGGGAGCATATATTAATAAATCCATCACTGGAATAACTTTGGGTTTATTAATAAAGAGTGTTTGATATCAAACGCTATGTTTCAGTGAAGCCAAATATGCAAAAATGAGTATTAAAATATGAGCCCAAAGTAAAATACAGCCTACACAAGCAATACACACAGTCCCCTGAGGTCTGGGCTCTAGTGTTCGATAGGCAGGTCCCCGAGTCCCACTTCCTTCTCACTAATGGTAGTGCCTATTCCCCATTCACTCTATGCGGCACTGAGGTGAAGACCCACTAGTAGTACGAGTCTCAGGAGTCCCACTCCAACTCTTCCAATTGTGTTCCAGCTCCCGAAGTGCCATGTAGCAGGACAAGTTCCCTCTGGGCCTTCTGGCCTTGTGATCAGTCTTACCCGCTACTGCATGGGTTGCACTACTGGAGTCCCTGTGAGCATTTCACTCTTGGACGTCACGGTGGGCTTCAGCGGCTGCTGGTGGTGTGTAGCAGTCACAGCTCTGCAGGGGCAGCGGCTGGGCATCCACGGCGGTTCCTTTGGCGAGATTGTAAGTTCCCCTGCTTCTTCTCACAGGTGAAGGATGAGTGCTCTGGTTCGAACCCTAAGTTGGGGCTTGGACATGCACAAGTAACCACTGCATCCTCTCTTCTCAATGACAGTTGAAGGTCCCTTGTTCTTCATGGTTACCCCCTTTTGGCTAATGGAGTCACCAACCTTACTCTTCACGTGAACGATACCATAATTGGCACAGCAGTGATTACTTCTTCATGGTGCCCCTCTCTGGCATACGGGGTAGCTGACTTTACTTTGCACACTGCCTATGGCCCTATCAGTACAACCACGGATAATTTCATGGTGACCCCCTCTGGCATACGGGGTCGCTGACTTTGAATCTGCACATGGGCGACAGCCTGATCAGTCCAGCAACTAACTGTCTCCTCACACCTCACTACTGGGATCCACTCGCCAGATCCCCCAATGGACCTTGCTCCCTCCAAGCACTGTCTTCCTTACAGGGCACACTGGTCTTGGTAAGCAGGCAGGCACGGGTGCCCCAGGAGCAGGTGTTCTTGAATTTCACTGGGTGATGTCCCCTCACCCAGCTGGGAGACTGGCAGGCCTTAGCCCCCCAGTCCTGGTCAGAGCCAGAGGTCTTGCAGAGCATCTCCTCCTTGCACAGCCCACCCGCTGTTTGACCGTCAACAGTTTTGGGGGCCTTGAGCTCCCTTTCATATAGTCCATTTCCGGACATCAAATGTCATTTAAAGTCTGAGTCTTTGAAGTTTGTGTTGGGGCTTTGTTTCCTTTTGAAGTGCGAACTACTCTATCTTGCCCTTCCTCCAGAATGCAGTATGTCGCAGCAGGAGCTACACCAAACCCAATAGCTCCACAACATAGGCAAAGGGAGTGACTAAAAGTTCACACCTGGATATCAGCCACAATGATATATGCATTAAAAGGTTACTCTAGAGCCTCAGGCCTACTCTAGATCATCCCCATCTCTTACTGAGATATGCGTATCCCCTTTCCAGTGACACCTCCTGAATCAAAGTGCACCCTTTGAAGTGTTCTGAAGAGCCTGACTCTCCTTTCTCCAGTGTGTGACCCACCGAGCTCACTAGAATGCATCAATCTACAAATCTATCTGGGGGGTTTCCCTACCTCCTCATGCTCATCTTGTCAGCACTGGGCCTCCCAAAATGGCACACAGAGCCTTCCATGTATTGTACCATTCATAGGCATACACGCACCCCCACACACAGCATATAAATGCAACCACACATGCCTACTAACGTAACCTTCCACCTGACAAGGAAGATCTGATGACATAAGGTGTGCCGTTGTTGTAGATAATGAGATGTGGCACTCAAAGGAATCTACAGCTGCCCCGGATTTTCAGGAGCACACCAGGCATTCTTTATAAAATCCTGAAAAGTCTAAGTTTTAATCTAAACATAGGATTAACACAACTAGAGAAAAATGTCAGATTCCTTTCCAAAGAGTTTTGTAATAGTATGTTCGAGGCATATGGGCTGCAGATGGTACATTTATGAATAGATCGCCATCTGGTGTTGGGCTCGGATGATTGCACTTTGTTTTTCTTTTGGAGAAGTCTTTGTCGTCATAGATGACTCCTCCTCTTGGTGTTAGTGCGCATGGGCATCGGCTCCATCCTTAGATTGTTTTTTTCCGCCATCGGGTTCGGATGAGGATCGAAGCGCTCCGGACCGACATCAACAAAGAAGGTTATAACCGGCGCGTACTCCTTTCCAAATCGACGGTATCGTTATCGAACGCGACTTTACTCCATACCGACGCGGTTCGAAGGACGACGACTACGAGAAACTCGACGTTGTCCAGCCCGGGGTCCATGGAAAGGACTCCATTCAAAAAATGTCCAACGTGTGGTGCTAAGTTCCCACACAAGGACCTACACGAGGTGTGCAACCTCTGCTTGTCCCCTGAACACGAATCCAGGGACTGTGAGGCCTGTGCAGCGTTCTCTTCAAAGTCGACGATTAGAAACCGTCGAGCCCGAAGACACGAGGTATCAAGAATGCAGTCACAAGCAATCCCGGAGCTGTTCGAGGACCAGCACCCAGAAGAGGAGAAAGAAGAGGCCGACGAGGCGGGGTCTGAAGCGGACGAGTCCGACGTCGAGGAAATCGACGTCCAACAAACCGTGAGTGACGACGTCCCTTTACCAAAGAACAGACCCCGCACGGTGTCGACCCCGCCCTCGAGCCCGGTCAGACAACCGAAAAAAGTTTCCAACGCCCCGCCTTCGAGCCCGGCAACGAAACAGAAACCGAAACACTCGGTCTCCCATCATAGTGGTTCCGGTTCCGATAAACGGACCACATCGACACCGAAGCACCAAGTCAAGGAAAGCTCGAAGTCGAAGCAGTCCATGTCGACACCGAAGCACGCTTCGGCGTCGAAAACACCCTCGACACCGGGGACATCTTCGATACCGAAGAAATCGGATCCGAACAAAATCTCGGCACCGAAAATACAAATGGACATTCAAAAGAAAAAACACCTTTCGGAACCGAAAACTGCGGTACCGACACAGGAACACGGGACGGATCCTAAACAAAAGACTTTGTTTATTGACCCAAAGACTGGCAAGGTAGTCACAGAACTACCTAAAAAGAGGAAGAATGAACATTCGGACGACAAGACTCATCCGAAGAAGAGAACAATGGGGACGAATACAACTCCTCCCTCTTCTCCCAAACCTCACACACCATCTTCTCCTCTTCCTCACAATAGGCCAAATATTCCTCCCACACGACCATCTACACCTACAACAGATGTAGAGAGTGACACAGGGGAGGGGGAACATCCTGGGGATGATGAGGACACAATCCCAGAGGAGGCAGACCCATGGGAAGAGTATAATGTAGGGTCAGATAATGATACCGACCCTGAATCGTATCCCTCAAAACCTTCACCTCCTGATGACAATACTGGGTTTGCACAACTCATTACTAGAGCAGCAACATATCATAAGGTAGACCTACATACAGAACCTCAAGTACAGGACTTCTTATTAGAAACACTACCTACTGCACAAAGAACATCAGGAACACTACCAATGCTTAAGGGCCTTCTCAGTCATACATCAGAGATATTCAAAGACCCAGTGAGGGCTAGGGTATTGAACCCAAGAATCGATAAAAAATATAGGGCAGCTCCAAAAGACCCAATATACATTAAAGGGCAAATTCCTCTAGACTCACTAGTGGTCACAAACGCTCGCAAGAGAGCAAACTCTTTATCTACAGGAGAAGCTCCACCTCCTGACAAAGAGTCTAAACTAATAGATGCCTCTGGCAAAAGAGTAGCATCTCAAGCGGCAAACAGTTGGCGCATAGCTAATACGCAAGCACTACTTGCAAGGTATGACAGAGCGCATTATGATGAGTTAGAAAAACTCATCACACATCTCCCTAAAGAACATCAAAAGAGGGCAGATCAACTCATACAAGAAGGGAAGTTAATTAATAACACTTCAATAAAGTGCGCCCTAGACGTGGCAGAAACTGCGGCAAGGTCTACAAACACAAGCATCATGTTAAGGAGACATGCATGGCTCAGAGTATCAGGGTTCAAACAAGAGGTACAAACATCGTTACTGAACCAACCTTTTGATGGGAAAACACTTTTCGGCACAGGGACAGATGAGGCCCTAGAAAAGATGAAGAAGGATACCGAAACGGCTAAATCAATGGGAGCATTGCAACAGCCGACACAAAGAGGTTCCTTTCGTAGATCCACCTATAGAGGAGGATCCAAAAATACAGGTACAAACCAACAGCAAACCTCTTTTACACCTACATCACCCAGAGGTAATTCTAGAGGTGGCTACAGGGGTAACAACAACAAGGGTAGAGGTCGCGGAAACAACAACAACCGCAACTCTCCAACCCCAAAACAGTGACTTCATAGAGCTTTCCCCAGACCATATAACACCGGTCGGGGGACGCCTATCACAGTTCCTACCTGTCTGGGAAAACATCACATCAGACAGGTGGGTAAGACAAATTATCCAACATGGTTATTGCCTAGAACTCACAGCTACCCCACCAAACATCCCCCCCAAACAGCGTCCAATGAAACAAGATCACCTGACACTGTTAAAACAAGAAGTACTATCACTGCTAGAAAAGCATGCCATAGAGAAGGTTCCACAGCACCAACAAGGAACAGGAGTATACTCCCTATACTTCCTAATTCCCAAAAAGGACGGGTCTCTAAGGCCAATACTGGACCTAAGACCTCTCAACGCATACATAAATTCGGAACATTTCCACATGGTCACGCTCCAACAAGTACTTCCTTTACTGAAGAAAGGGGACTTTCTTTCTACACTGGATCTAAAAGACGCTTACTTTCATATCCCTATTCACAAAGCCCACAGGAAATACCTCAGGTTTGTGGTAGAAGGACAACATTATCAGTTCAAGGTCCTTCCGTTTGGTGTCACAACGGCACCAAGGGTGTTCACAAAATGCCTGGCAGTGGTAGCAGCTCACCTAAGAAGACAACAAATTCATGTCTTCCCATACTTGGACGACTGGCTAATAAAGGCCAGGTCACAAGAGGAATGTCTTCAAAACACACAAAAGACAATTCAGCTACTACACCAGCTAGGGTTCACGGTGAACTACACAAAATCACACCTACAACCAAACAAGGTTCAACAATATCTGGGGGCTACTATAGACACAGAAAAAGCCAAAGTGTACCCCAACCCAGTCAGGATCCAAACAATGCTTACAATCATTCAAAGATTTCAGCCACAACACTCACTAACAGCAAGAGTGTTCATGCAGCTATTAGGCATGATGTCATCCTGCATACTGCTAATACCATATGCCAAACTACAAATGCGTCCGCTACAAGAATGCTTAGCGACACAGTGGAATCAGGCTCAAGGGCAGATTACAGATCTGGTGTTGGTAGACGACCGCACACACCGCTCTCTGAAGTGGTGGAACATAACAAACATTGCCAAGGGGCAGTCGTTCCTAGAGCCAATTCCACAGGTGACAATAACAGCAGACGCATCGCTCACCGGATGGGGAGCACATATGGACAAGTACACAGTACAAGGAAGGAGGAGTGTGCAGGAAAGAACACTGCACATCAACCATCTAGAACTACTAGCAGTGTTTCTAGCATTGAAAGCCTTCCAGATACATGTTACCAACCAAGCAGTCCTGATCAGAACAGACAACATGACAGCAATGTATTATATTCAAAAACAGGGGGGGACGCACTCTCTCCAACTATCCAGACTAGCACAGGAAATTTGGAGATGGGCCATTCCTCAAAACATCTATCTGTTAGCCGAACACCTACCAGGAGTCCAAAACCAGATAGCAGACATCTTAAGCAGACAGTCGGAACAAATACACGAATGGGAACTGCACCAACAAATACTGCAGCCATTCTTCCAAAGATGGGGACAACCAGAGATAGACCTCTTTGCCACTCATCAGAACGCAAAATGCCAAAGCTTCGCGTCCAGGTATCCACATCACCTGTCGCAGGGCAATGCGTTATGGATAAATTGGTCCAACAAATTTGCATACGCTTTTCCCCCTCTCCCACTAATTCCATTAGTGGTCAGGAAGCTGCAACAACATTCAATGACCATGATACTAGTGGCACCCACGTGGGCAAGACAGCCGTGGTACACCACGCTACTGCAACTCTCACAAGTGCCACACCAAAAATTACGAATTCTACCCATGCACCTTACACAGAACCATGGAGAAATAATGCACCCAGATCCAACTCAATTGAACTTAGCGATCTGGCTCCTGAAATCCTAGAATTTGGGTACTTAGATCTACCTCAAAATTGCATGGAGATAATTAAACAAGCGAGACGTCCAACCACCAGAGCATGTTATGCAGCTAAGTGGAAGAGGTTTGCTATACACTGTACTAATAACAATATCAACCCTCTGGACGTATCAACAAAGGAGATTATTTGCTACTTATTACACTTACAGCAATGTAATCTAGCGTACACATCTATCAGAGTACATCTAGCAGCTATAGCAGCGTACCTACAAAACAGGCAACACATATCACTGTTCAGAGTACCAGCTATAAAGGCATTCATGGAAGGCCTTAAAAGAGTCATTCCACCAAGATTACCACCTTCCCCAGTCTGGAACCTCAACGTAGTACTCACCAGACTAATGGGGCCACCCTTCGAACCTATGCATAGGTGCGAAATACAATTCCTTACATGGAAGGTGGCTTTCCTTATAGCCATTACCTCACTCAGGAGAGTAAGTGAATTACAGGCATTGACAATACAAGAACCATTCCTACAGTTACACCAGAATAAAGTGGTTCTTAGAACAAACCCAAAGTTCTTGCCTAAGGTAATTTCAGCATTCCACATCAATCAGCCAGTGGAATTACCAGTCTTCTTTCCAAAGCCACAGACGGTGGCAGAAAGGGCTCTACATACACTAGATGTCAAAAGAGCCATTTTGTACTACATAGAAAGAACACAAAACTTCAGGAAAACTAAACAACTATTTGTAGCATTTTCCCCAACACATAAGGGCAATCCTATCTCTAAAGCAGGCATCGCTAGATGGATTGTAAGATGTATACAAATATGTTACATTAAAGCAAAGAGAACATTAACTGTTCCTCCTAGAGCTCATTCTACACGAAAACTAGGAGCATCTATGGCATTCTTAGGGAACATTCCCCTAGATGACATATGTAGAGCAGCAACTTGGTCTACACCACATACATTCACAAAACACTACTGTGTTGATGTACAGGCTGCACAACAAGCCAGAGTGGGCCAAGCTGTATTAAAGACTTTATTTCAAACAGTTGCGACAGACACTGGTGACCACCGCTAGGGAGGTAACTGCTTTACAATCTATTCATAAATGTACCATCTGCAGCCCATATGCCTCGAACGGAATATGCTACTTACCAGTATGCATCTGTTCTTGGCATAGAGGGCTGCAGAGTGGTACATGCCCTCCCAGCCTCCCCGGAAACCTGTGTCTGTCCCAACATTATCTTATTTAGATACACTTACATGGGCATATCTTTATGTACTATACTACACTACTCCATCTAACCCTACTATGGCAAAACAATCTAAGGATGGAGCCGATGCGCATGCGCACTAACACCAAGAGGAGGAGTCATCTATGACGACAAAGACTTCTCCAAAAGAAAAACAAAGTGCAATCATCCGAGCCCAACACCAGATGGCGATCTATTCATAAATGTACCACTCTGCAGCCCTCTATGCCAAGAACAGATGCATACTGGTAAGTAGCATATTCCATCACCTAGCTTCTAAGTCCTTTAACTGTAGAGCCACCCCTGCAAGGGACAAAAGGAGGAATAAAGATAATTAAAAAAACAAACATGCACTTTATGTCTAGATCACAGCATTCAATATAAAATGACTTCATGAAAACGTTCTCTGATCTGTAATCTTTATCGGGAATCCCAGAATGTCTAAACATATATAAGCTCAGTGGGTTTATTCTAAAGATATGACCTCCTCTTGAATTGCTCACCTACTTTTGTCTTATTGCAGATGTGGGAGAAGGCAATTGAACACAGCAAGGAGCTGGCGGACATGTATGAAAATCAAGCATTTGACTACGAGGATCTGAGTAGCTTACTGGTAAGGCTTCCGTTTCCTCTTATATTGGATGTAAAATCAATGGGTGAGTTTTGTTTATGATGACTAACAAGCCCCTCCAATGTTGTGATGATAAACAATCCACTGTAAGCAGTGATGAAAAAAATAGACTTTCCAAGTGATGTGATCAACAGACAGCCTTTGTATCAAAGGACTGGAGCCCTGAATAAAGGCACAGGCAAAAATATTGCTTATGCATATTTTGAAATTGTCCCAAAGTTGTGCACATGTACCTCAGTACTTAATAAAACTACTGACCTATCTCCAGACACCACACAGACAAGGTTACTGTGGTCAGCTTGGCGTCCAATCAGATATAGATATATATATATATATATATATATATATTACCTACTGGCGGTCGCCAGTAGGTATATATAGTTAGGATTTTTTCTCTATGGGTTTTTTGAAAATTCTATGTCTAATAACTTTGGCGTTTGTGGACGGAATTGGCTGAAACTTTCAGGAAAATGGAACATTTTGTTTCTGAGCAGCCCTTGAAAATTTGGGGGGGGTTCGTCAAGGGGGGGCCGAGAAAAAAGGGGGGTCCCAAAACGTGTTTTTAACATTGAGTTTTCCATAGGGCGGTTGGCCTCACTTTTAGCCCGAACGGCTGAATGGATTTGCATGAAACTTGGCAAAATTGTAGGGACTGGTAGCCCGATGTGCCTTTTGTAGGTCTCAATATATGTGCTACAGTGGATTTTGAGAAATTAACGTTTAAAAAAAAGATATATATCTGTAACAGCGGACCGGGCAGCGCTCCAGGACGCGTACTTTTCGCGCAACGGAGCTTTGTGAAGCGAAGCTGATTGGTTCTCCGGCGTCTGTCAACATTCCAAACAGTCCGTAGCGGCCGCCATCTTGTCTCTCGGTAGGATCGAGAGACAAGAGGAGGCCAAAGCGAAGGGGCAAATGACCATAAGGGGGAATAGTAGATCCTCGCTGACCCCCTACGTTTGATGTGGAGGTTTTAAAAGGGCTCCGCGGGGCAAAAAAAAAAAATAATAATAATAATCGAACGGCTGAATGGATTTGCACGAAACTTGGCAAAATATTAGGGACTGGTAGCCCGATGTGCCTTTGCTAGGTCTCAATATATGTGCTCCAGTGGATTTTGAGAAATTAACGTTCAAAAAAAGATATATATCTGTAACAGCGCTCCGCTTCGCGTACTTTTCGCGTTACGGAGCTTTGCGAAGCTGATTGGTTCTCCGGCATCTGTCAACATTCCAAACAGTCCGTAGCGGCCGCCATCTTGTCTCTCGGTAGGATTGAGAGACAAGAGGAGGCCAAAGCGAAGGGGGAAATGACCATAAGGGGGCATAGTAGATCCTTCCTGACCTCTTAGGTTTGATGTACCATTTTGTCAAGTTTGGTGTAATTCCGTTCAGCCATTCAGGCTGTAGACGTATGTAAATGTCCTATGGAAAATTGCATGGGGAAAACACATTTGAAAGTGTTGAAATTTAGAACCAATTAAAATGTTACTTTGGTTTTGTATTTGTGTGTGATGAAAGTTAATTGGTTATGTATATATGTCAAATGAGAGGAAACCACAGCCATTTTGTGATACTACTGTCTGAGGTACATTTGTGAGGAATTTTTGGTGGTGAATTTCTGGTGTTTGATTTACACAGTACTAACACTTCTGCTACTTTTAAAAAGGTGAGTTGTTAATTTGTAAGGGGAACTATGTTGTACACTTGAAGATAATTTGAAAAATGTTTTCTGTTATTTATTTGCAGTCCTTCTGTTATACTAAATACTTGATAAAGTTAGTTTTATATTATGTATTACTAAAAACGATAAATGAAAGTGATTATTTTTTTCTGCAATTTACAGCAAGCAATTTCAAAATAAAATGGCTCACAATGAAGAGACCGTGGCAATTTCTTTTGAATTGTCCACTACATTGATTGAAATTGAGAGCACCAATAATGAAATATTGTCACAAGGAGGACATGACTTGTATGATTCCATTAGATTGATTGAAATGGACAGCACCAAGAATGAAATATTGTCACAAGGAGATGACTTGAATGATTCCACTACATTGATTGAAATTGAGAGCACCAATAATGAAATATTGTCACAAGGAGGAGATGACTTGTATGATTCCATTAGATTGATTGAAATGGACAGCACCAATAATGAAATATTGTCACAAGGAGGAGATGACTTGAATGATTCCACTACATTGATTGAAATTGAGAGCACCAATAATGAAATATTGTCACGAGGAGATGACTTGAATGATTCCACTACATTGATTGAAATTGACAGCACCAATAATGAAATATTGTCACAAGGAGGAGATGACTTGAATGATTTTTTTGATCAATCTCTTGATGGCGAATTTATCGAGTGTTTGGAGACCATAGAGTTACAAGAATCATCATTGGAGACTTTTAATGAGGACATTGCTGATGAGGACATGTTACTAGTTCTTTCAAATTTAGAAAATTCTGAAGAATAAATTTATATTTAGAAATCAAAAATTGTTTGAGACATTATTCATTTTTATTTTTAATTTATGAGGTTGTAGCGAAGTGATTGTAGTATAAAATGAGACTTATAGTATAGAGTGCAACATTTTTATGTTACATGGTAAGTTTACTCATATTTACTTCCCTTCTGCCACTATATTATCTCCAATGTGTATTTGACATCTCTTCTTCATCTCCGGCCTCCTTTCTCTCACTGTGTGTCTCCGATGCATCTTATCGCTGCTATTTTGTGTAATTACAGAAGAGAGTAAAATAAAATAGTTCGGAACGTGAAAAGGGGGCAAAGTAGAGTACTCCTCACCCCCTAGGCCTTTTTAGGCGGTCCCAAAAGGATCAGTTTCTGCTTTCCTGAGAGATTATGGTATGAGTTCCATATACCACAATAACTTGCATTACAACATGCAAGATATCTATCTCCTATTACCAACTTTTGGAGATATTCGCGCTAAGCGCGAATATCTCCAAAAAGTAACACCTGCCCTGAGCAGTTCTTAGCCATGTTATCCAATGGGAGGTGGATAACATGGCTAAGAGCATTAGCTCGGTAATGCATGAATATCGCTGAGTTTTTAGCGATATTCATGCATTGCGGCCGTTTATTATCGCATTTGCGATAAACCTTGATAATAGCAAGGTTTATCTTCGATAATTTCTGACGATGCTTAGTGGTAAAAAATTGGTTGGTAAGCATCGTTAGCGATAAATATCGCTTAACTTTGGTAATATGCCCCAACGTCTGTTAACGTTCGATTCGAAGGAAATGAGGAAGTGTTGAAAAACATTGTCTGCGCCATCTTGCCTTTTTTGAAATGCCACACTTTTGTCGTGCACGGCAGCCATTTTAGATGCCTTGACCAGACCCACTCTCTGCATGCTGTCGATTCGTAGCATGGCTCCTCACCCACGCAAGCATCTTCCCTAGGCACTGGTCACCACCGCTCTCTGTCTTATGCATGGGCAATAAACCTCCCCCCATCTGCGCTGCTCTTCCCTGAGAATCACACTCTGTGCCCGCCCGACACCTCCCTTTCGCCCTATTCACTACCGCACCCTCTGACACTCCTCTTTCTCTGTGTCCGATTGTCCAGGCTATCAGCTAGCCCTGCAGATGTAGTTTATGGCCCCAGCTGTAAAGAATCACCCCTCTTCAAAGGAGTTATAGTAGATCAAGGCCCACACCCGATGAGATCCGTCACACCACACGTGTTCCTACTATCTGAAAACCATCCTGTATTGTGATTGGGGAGGGGACCGAGCCTGAAGCGGAAGATTCCAGGAATGACTCTTTGTACATCAAAGTTTTTACAATTATGTGTCACATTAAAAATATATAGCACTCCAACAAAGTAGTAGGAATATAAAACTTTAATAACATATAAATATATACAAGAAAACAAAAACAGTAAAAACATTTAAACAACGAAGAGACCGTGGCAATTTCTTTTGAATTATCCAATAGATTTATTGAAATTGACAGCACCAATAATGAAATATTCTTGTCAGTAGCGGTCTGTTGTGCGAATAGTTCCAAGGCAGCAGAACGCGCTGAAATCTAGATGGCACGAAAGTGATGTCTAGTAAGTTGCCGCCCAGCAAAAAACGGCGTGGGGCGCCGCGGGGGTGAGTGAGTCCAGTAGGCACCACAGCTATTCTTACCGGCATTGCAGAATTACTGCTGGGGACAATGCCTGTGCTGTAGCAGGGTCACAGCAGAAACAAAAAGGATTCTGTTGAAGATGTTGTTGGTTTTCAATTTGAAAACAGTTCTGGTGTCAACTGCTATGCTAATGTAGTGGTTAATGTTTTGTTTTCTCTAGAAAATGTAAAAGAGGGGGAGGCAGTCCAAAGTTCCGTTAAAAGGGCAAAGGAAAGGATCGGTGGTTTGAACTATCAGTCAAAAAGGGGAGGGGGTGCAATAATTTTTCCTACCGGGTCACACTGTGCTTTCACCGGAAGTGAGGTCTGCAGGATTCTAGTAATTCAAAGTGAGGCTGGCGCCAGCATGGGAGCGCCGACGTCCCGCGGATACAGTTTCGTCACTCCACGGGCGATCATGGCAGTCATTCCCCATCGGGGGTCGGAGACTCCCGCGGCTCCTCTAGAATCTTCAAGGTCGTGGAGGACTACGGTGGTGGAGTCAACCAGTGACCGGGCCATTTCTTTATGCTGGGCCCGCTCTTGCCAGGTCGACCGCCATTTTGAGAGTTCGGCAGCTACCGGCGATCGCGGGGTCACATGAGCGGACGGGCTCCACCCTGCCGGGCGAGACGTTGCAGCATGGCCACAGTGGAAGAACCCTTTTCCGGGCGCCTGGAGCGCTGAGGGTGCAGCTGGGAAGCCTCCACCTGGGGAGGCGGGAGAGGCCTGTTCGCACCGTCTCTCCCTCCCAGTGCACCCCACGGCGTCTCGCTTGAGATTTGTTATGGCCGGACCAGGCGATGAGGACGAGGGGGGGGGGGGGGGGGGTCGGAGGCATGTGCAAGACATCCCCCCCCAGTGTTGTCGCAGCCATTATAAAAGAAAGAAGTGTCCCGTCCGTCTTCGGGCCGGGCTTCCGGTGGATGTCGGGCGGACGCCCCTGGCTCTGGCCCCATGAACGGGTTTCTTGGTTTATCGGCTGCAGCCGGATCCCGTCGGCCTCGGCCCCCCGACCGTTGGTGGCCGGACCGGAAGAGCATGTGGCGGGACTACCTGCAACTCTCAAGGGCCACCGCGGCCGGACTGGGAGAGAGAGGGGAGGGTCGAGGAGACATTCCCCCCCCCTGCAACTGTTCAGCGTTGTAAAGGCAATCCCCTGGCCGGGTCCCGCTGGCCTCGGCCTCTCCTCCGGCTACACCCTACGTTAGGATCTCCTGGCCGAGGCGTGGCAGCAGGACCTGCCTTATATGGGCTGCTCCCGGCTGGGCGTAGCCGGAACCCTGCCCCACCTTGGAAGTTTCCAGAGTGGGGGCGGATGTTCTACTGACTTGCATTTTCCCTAGTCTATCGATTTTTTTGGCGTGGCAGGCGGTGGGACAGCGAGGGGTGATTTGGTTTCTCTTACTGTTTTTCTGGTCTCTCACGACTGGCATATTTTAACGTTTTCTTGTTTCTAGGACATTAATAGGTTTTATCATTACGTTATGTTATCGTTTCTTTGTTCGTTGTTTAATAAAAGTTCATGTTCATCAGTGGCCTACTGATTTTCGTTTTCCTATTTTTTTCTTTCCAGGTTGTTTCATGGTAAAGTTTCTGTTAACAGGATACAGTGATCACTTCGTTATTATTGCATATGTCCTTTTCACTAGGGGTGCTCTCTGGTCGGGCCAGATGACGTATCTCTAGTAAATGGTCCGGGTGAAAAAGGTGCATCAATCAGTGGGGAGTAGATAGGCATGACAGATTACAACGGGGGAGAAAGGTCCGCATTACGTACCCTTTCACTACTTGCAAAGATTTTCCTACGTTTATTTGCAAACAGGGAATACCTCCAAAAAGAACTAATTCCCAAACAGTCAATGTTCGGACAATCAATCAATCAATGAGGAATGAAATAGGTACGACGTGTTAAAGGCTTGCGTTACCTACCCTTCACTATCTGCAAAGGGAGAGAGAATATTCCTATTCTTCCTCATTTGCAGGTAGAGAAGATCCTTAAGAGAATTAACTTCGAACAATTCAATGCTCGATTGAAACAATCAACAAGGGGTACTGTGAACACAAATGAACGCCGCTTATGTACATACGCATTGCTATTTTCAACAGGTTGTTCCTAATGTTTCTATTTTAGCGAGGTCAAAAAGAGATCCCATTAGTGGCCTACTGATTTTGCTCGATTCCTTTTGTTTTTTTACACGATTTTTCGCTATTTGCAAAGACTAAACAGAGTATTGCGACTCTGTGCTTGTTTGTAAATAGAGAATGAACCAAAGAGAACAATCAATCAAATGGAGAGAGAAGCAGGCACGACGGATTACAAAGGGGGCAAAGGGCTGCGTTAACTACCCTTCACTATCTGCAAAGAGAGAGTACTCCTAATAGAAATGAGGGGTGGGGGGCAGCATTCAAAGCAGATCAGTGTGCATAAACACGAAAATGTTTTTACTTACCACGTACTTGACATTCGACAGCTTATGATATTTGCTATTAAAAAAACATTGAAATTCACTGAAAAAACCATAGGTTATAGACCATATATAGTTAGGAATTAGCATTTACAAAACCTTGAAAATTCACTGAAAAAACCATAGGTTATACACCATATATAGTTAGGAATTAGCATTTAAAAAACCTTATTTTACTCACACAAAACCATTGAAATTCCATATATAGTTAGTTGCACTAACTATATATCGCGCACCCGCAATCCACTGCTGATCATGTCACATATTACATCATTCATGACATGGTCAGTGACATCACTGATGACATCACTGATGACATCTCAAATGACATCACTGATGAGATCACTGATGACATCATCCAGTGACTGTGTGTTTCTGTAAAGTTTAAATATGTTTTACATATTGAAGAATGAGTAGATGTATAAGTGTCTGGACGAAGGATTTAGTAGGTGCATGACTGAATGTATGAGTGAGTGATTAAATGTGTCTCACTGAGTGCATGGGTTAGTGACTAAACTGTCTTAATTTGTGCATCATTATGTCTGTTGTTCTGTAAACTGCTGCATGTGTTGATCAGTAGCTATATGATTAACTATATGGGTTATTGATTGATTGTCCAAGTATTTTTATAGGAGACTGAGTGTGTGTGTGGCTGGCTGGGAGGTGTGTGACTCTGTGCAGATCAATGTGTACTTGTATCAATGATTGTATAAGAAAGTAAGTATGTGTTAGTATATGTTTGAAAATGTAAGGTGCTCTATGTTTAACTGTATAGACAAGAAAATGGAAGTGTGATTGATTCTTTACAGGACTGACTAGGTGTGTGAGTAACTCCATGGATGAGTGGCAGAGTGTAAGTGTCTGTATAGGTGTATGAGTGCATATGATAGTGTTGTAAAGATGAGTGATTGTATGTATGAATGATTGTATGGGTGAATGAGTGAATGTGTGTGTAGACGTAGGAATCAGTGAGTACGTATGTAGTAACTAGTATTGGTGTGTCAATGGTTTCAAAAATTATACTCTGTATTTAACACTGGGTGAAACAGAGGTTATATTAAAACGTGAGGAGATGCATTGTATTGTCACATGAATGATATCATCAGTGATGTGGTCATTGATGTCAAATGAGATGTCATCAGTGATGTCATCAGTGATGTCACTGACCATGTCATGAATGATGTAATATGTGACATGATCAGCAGTGGATTGCGGGTGCGCGATATATAGTTAGTGCAACTAACTATATATGGAATTTCAATGGTTTTGTGTGAGTAAAATAAGGTTTTTTAAATGCTAATTCCTAACTATATATGGTGTATAACCTATGGTTTTTTCAGTGAATTTTCAAGGTTTTGTAAATGCTAATTCCTAACTATATATGGTCTATAACCTATGGTTTTTTCAGTGAATATATATATATATATATATATATATATATATATATATATATATATATATATATATATATATATTAATTAGAGAGACCCCTGGTCTCTGGGACCAGGAGCAATTCACATCCTGGGCAGAGGTGTCACACGTCCTCTCCTAGGATGGGCCAGTGCTAGAAGAGGGAAGATTCAAAGGCCTGCCGCCTTTGTATTGTGACCCACAGCAGATGGCAGCCCTGGCTTTACACCCCCACTTAGGGTGGGAAAAGCGGCAGAAACATTTCCAAAGAATAGGAGGTATGCCAACCCCACCCCTAATGTGGGGGAGGTAAGGTGAAGCACAGGTTTCAGTCCTATCTATCTTGAAGATGGGGAGACTCCTCCAATCAGGGCTAGGTCTCTGCCCCCTCCCACTGGAGGGTGGCTTAAAACAGGGTGTAGTCACTCCAGGTAAGGTGCCTTTTGTCCCTACCAGCTACTCCCCTAAAATGCCTCCTAAATGTATTATTCATGTGGCTCCCCCCAGACCTAGAAACCAGATCTGCTACGACCTAAGAAGAAAGAAGATAACCCTGAAGAGAAGATTAAAGACAACGACTGCCTTGGACCTAGCCCTACCGGCCTGTCTCCAGCTTCTGCGAACCTGCGATCTGTCTTGCAGCCAGCAACCTCCGAAACCCCTGGGAGGCCTACTGCCTTCGAAGAAGACTCCAATCTCCTGTGGACAGCGGCCCTGTCCTGAAGAAATCTGCTCCAAGGACTTCGCATCCCGGCGGATCCGCGTCTCCTCCCACTCTGCAACCGATTCCCATGGCCAAAGTACCACACTTGTGCAGGGAAGTCTCCCCATCGATCCTGACCTCGTGTCTAGCGTTGGCTGACCTCTCCTGCCCTCCACAACGGTACCTGCAGTGTGAATCCAGAGGCTCCCACTGACTGTGACCGGCTCCGGTAAGAAGACTCCGACGTCCAAAGGCACCCCTGCACCCGAAGCCATTGGGCCTTGGTGATCTTAACCCAGGGTGCCCCTATGACTCTCTACTGTAGTTTCTCTTCCTCCTGCAACCTCTGGTGCCACACCTGTAGGCTCTTTGCCGAAAGAAGAATCCTCATTGATAAGCATTTGGCACCCAATGTTGAAATTGCACCCTGTCCCCGGCTGCCCCTGTGCTGCTGGTGGTGTACGTTTAGTGCTGCTTTGTGGCCCCCGTGCCTTACCTCACCCTCAAAGTTTGGCACCTGCAACCGATCTACTTACATGCAAGCAGTATGGCTCCAGGCACCCCTGTGTCTCCATTGGAAAGCAATGGCCCAAACTCCGATTTCGACCTCTGCACCCCGGCCGCCCCTGTGCCGCTGGTGGTACAGTTGGGGTACTGATCTGACCCTTGGCCATTGCTGACTTTTGGCTCCAAAGACTGCTGTTGTAAATGCAATACTTTACCTGTTTAACCGCAATATTGTTTGTTGAAAAGTGTGTGTCAATTTCTCAAAGTGAATAGTATTTTTAATTTAAAACGTACTTACCTTATTACGAAGTCCTTGGTCTTTAAACAATATACAGTATATTTTTGTAAAATTGGTCTAGATCTCCTTCTCGGGTTGTGCGTTCATTATTGTTCACTGTGTGCAATAAATGACTTACACTTCTCTGTGTTAGGCCTAAGGCTGCTTGC
Source organism: Lissotriton helveticus (assembly GCF_964261635.1). NCBI lineage: Eukaryota > Metazoa > Chordata > Amphibia > Caudata > Salamandridae > Lissotriton > Lissotriton helveticus. Next base: position 724,601,859 of record NC_136072.1, read on the forward strand.
CCACACTACCACTAATAGAGCACTTTATGTTTTACATTGAGCTCTGTACACTTTTGGGGAACCCCAGGACTACTACTGTGCACAGTATTACCACCTAGTGGTAGTATCATATACAGAGCCAGCTTCCAACATCATGTCAATACATTGAATGTTGGAAAACATTTTATGGATTTTAATTTGGTTATCAGATCTAGCAGTGCAAGGTTTCCTTCCTCAAATACCATGAATTGGCCTAGATGTTCAGATTCTGACATTCTTATCTGTGTGTCTGTGATAAGGGTAAAGTTCTTCTGGCATAGCTGGTTATGCATCAATTTTAATTAAGATTGGGATATTGAGCTTTCACCTGAGCCTCTTTATACCAGTGTTGTTCTCATAGAACTCCCATTAAGAGCCTCAGACTCTCCCAATAACACCAATACCAACTTTGATCCCAGGCTGTACTCCTTCGAGTTTACATTGTGCATGGGCTTAGGCGGGAACACTCTGAGTCCGTCCTAAATTATAAGTCTCAAAATCTTGTCAAGTCAAACAAAGAGTTAACAAGCATTTACAATGCAACGGTTCCGCCTTTGCAAAAGTTAGAGCTATTGGCATTGTAAATGATTTTTTTTTATTTATGTGTTGGTTTTGAAAACAGATAAATAAATAGCATTGTCATTTACATTGCCAATAGCTGAATCTCTCGCAAATGTGAGACCTATTGTACCCTACTGGAAGAGCTCAGCAGACAGCAATTACTTGCAGACGAGTTCTATAACACAACAGTGACACTGCTAAATCCAGCGCTTCACAATAGAAACAGAAATGATACATGAGAAGATTACGAGTGAACAAATTACAAAAGCAGACGTTAAGTCACATGAGGCAAGTGGAGTGATGTGGCAACCACCACGGCATCATATAGTGCAGGGGCAGTGTGATACTGGTGTTGGGGCACTGGCACCATGCAGTGCAGTGGGGGAAGCCAGTAAGCCACTAATGGTGAATGGGTTCTGGGATCACAGAGTAAAGGTGATACTGTAGTAATGGTGAAAGGACGCTGACACTATGCAGTGCGGGGGGACTTAATGTTTGCACAACGGCTGCTGGCACTATACAGTGCTTAGGTAGTACAGTAACTGTGCAGGGGTTCTGCCACTATGCAGTGCTGGGGAAGTCAATGCTTGTTTCAGGGTGCCGCAACGGATGGTGCACGGAGTCGGTGTAGGAGCATGCAGGGGTGTTGGAACCTACAGCCAAGGAGGAGTTAATTCTAGAGGACACTATACAAGGACGAGGGGTGGTGTGCACTATACATGCTGTGCCAAGGGAGGCGTAGTATTTGCACTATACAGTGCATGGGTGGTTGTAGTGGGTACACTGCACTCTGTGAAGAGTGGGACATTGTTTGGTAGTAGTGCGGGCACAGTGCGGAGTAGTGTAGACACGGTGCAGGGGCACGGACACCATACATAGCAGGAGAGGGCGTTAATGCCGGTGCAGAGACCGCTAGCCTCCCCGGTGAGACAGTGTCCGCGCGCAGGCGGCTCCCCTCGCGGGTCAGTGTAACGTGACGCAATCCCCTCCGGGTTAATAACTATTTACAGACTATGATGCCGTTTCATTGCCTGCATGCAATATTAAGAGCTCACATCTCTCAGCCGAAAGGCCTCATATGGAGTCAAATCTATTCCACGGATCTCGGTGAGGTATTACAGACTACAACTGCCCTGGCGCTGCATTCCTGCGAATCAAACCAGCATAAAAATCCTGCCGATTTCCAGGGCTACGAGTGAAACCCGATCCGCGGAAAGGGAAGCCGAGGTGGCGGGATATAGAATTCCACGCCGGTTGGTTGCCTGACACACACGGGGCTTTGGGAACGTGTACCCTGGGGGCATGTCGTGCATCCCAATGGGAATACGGGTGTATTCAATCTCTTCCAGATTCAATCAGGTCTTTGCAGCGACCCTCAGAAAATAAACAGCCCTCGGCATCTGTGCAGTGAGCACCGGCGCCAACTGAGCAGTGTTGTGCACCGAATACGGGGAGGGGTGTACTGCTTGGAATTGTGCACTGAATATGGAGGTGGGCTTACTGCTCAGGAGTGGGTAGACTGCTCAGGGTTGTGCAATGAACACTGGGGATTGGCTTTTAAGGAATCAGCAATGAGCGGGGTGGCGGTAGATGCCTGATCGGGACTGTGCATAGGGGCCGGGCGGGGAAAGGCAGGGCAGCAAGGACGAACAAGGGGGGGGGGGGGGGCAGGACAGCAGCAAGCACTCACCAGAGGACGACTTCTTCTGGCAGCGGTCGGGGCAAATTGTAAAATAAAAGGCTGCCCAAAAAAGAAAAAGTACCGCCCACCGCCGCAATGACGTTCTACAAGGGACGGAGAGGGAAAAAATCACCGGAACGCCCACGAATCGCCTCGGACAATGACGGACAGATCTCCCTTCCAAAGGCTCGCCTCCATTTATGGAGCTAGCCAATGGAAGTGAGAGGCGGGACAAAGGCACATACTGTTCCAACATAAGATTTTGCCTGCGCGAACGCTGCTGCGCAGAGGACGCCAGGCGAAACCTAAAAACGTGTATTACTGTACTCCACTCCTGGTAGCTGTGGCACAGAGCAGACCGGCTTAACTTAGGCCAATGTGTAAAATATTTAGCAACACTAAAATGTTCTAAAATTTAAAACACAACTCCATAAAAAGTACACACATGTTTCTGAAAATTATGTGTGTTGCAGTCCATGGGTGACTTTTAACTTTGTATGTTATTGGTGTATTTTCCTGCACCATATACTAAAGATTATCTGGAAACTTAAATATGCCCATTGGAGATTAGTCAATTTTACCATGTTTTATGGATCAGCACTTGCACTAGGGACTGGACAGAGGTACTCGAGTGAGAAGAGTTCAAATCCCAGCAGCATCCATCCACAAAAAATGGGATGACCGTGCAAACAGAAGCACTTTCTCACATCCCTCGTTAACCTGTCTTGCTAAAGATAGAGTTGGTTACAAGGTGGTATGTGCCCTATGTGAAGCACAACTTTTTCTGACCTGCACTTGTCCAGGTGTTAAATGAAGAGGAAAAAAAGGGATGGTTGAAGTGCTTCAATTAATATCAGCCGCTGGTAGATACTGTGGATCAGGTGTTAAGCACTTCAGGTGTCTTTCTGAGAATAAGTACCAGTCTGGGTTCACTTCGCTTCATCTGTACAATTTTCTGGGGTGGAAAGATGGAGAATGCAGCACATTTGGGACCTCATTTAGACACCCGTGGAAGGTCTACTATTTCAGTGAAGGCCTCATTCCACTCATTATTTTAGATGCTGTCAGCCTGGAAAAGACCAATGCAGCAGATAAATTGTAGGAACAGCAGTATGCTGAGAAGGATCCATGTTTTTGGGCCTCACCCAGCATACTTTGTTTTACAGAAAAAAACTAAAGTGGCAGTTTGTTACACTACAACAAAAAAGCAATTGACCTAATACATAGAGAGCTTTCATCCTGCACCTCAGGGTCAACATTTGTTTTTCATTCCTTGTGCCTTCATTCTCAAATTGCAGTCTCAGAGAGGTAAATATGGTGATGATTGCTCTGATTAGTACAGGGTGGCCCAGTGGTGGATGGGCAGCCAGCGCAAGAGTTTCTGCAGGTGGAGCCTGCTAAGGCTGCACAGTTGAACACCCTGCAGGTCCTAACCTCTAAATGAGGCTTGGGAAACAACCACTTTGGTGAATGCAACATCTACCAACCTCTAAAAGACGCATATGTTATTTCCTAAATTCTGTTCTGGTGCCACTCCATGCTGTCGTTAAACCCCTCTATTGCTACTGATTTTATTTATAAATTCTTTCTTAAGGTTGATAATTAGATGGCAGATCTCTCCTGGAATGTGGTTCCAGATATAATAGTTTTTACAGTGGTATAATTATTCAGACTAGGGGTTGGGTGTAGGCCTGATGCATGACTACTGTGAAAGAGGTACACTGGAGTCACAGATACTGGCGAAAGATATATTGTGGTATGATATTGACACATTGAACAGTAACACAAGCACATGGAGCAAAAGTATTTGCACACCACCACTCTGACATGAGTTGAAGGCCAGGGAGTGTGGCGGCAGTTGCCTAGCACATTCTCAATTTTTATGTTTCTATTTTGTGAATCTCTACTTCAAAATGATTCGGTACGTCTCAAGACTGTTACGTTGCATGATATATAAGTAACTATCAATATGTGCCTTTGAATAGCAATGATTAAAATTACAGCGAATAATAATACCAAATGATAGACATTTTATGGCAAAGTCATTATAAAAATATTCCTTGCTTTGCAGAAGAAACAAGCCACATTCTATGAAAATATTATGAAAGTCATGCGACCTCCACCAGAGTACTTTGCTGTGGGGTACTATGGACTGGGCTTCCCTGCATTTCTTCGGGTAAGGAGCCTACAAGGGAGGGGTGGGGGGACGGGGGAAGGAGGTACAGATGGGTCGCAGATGCTAGAACACTTCTCAATCCATAGACTATCACCATCAAAAATAAAACGTACTGGGCAACTAACTGTTTCCTTTTTTTGAACTTTTGAAACTAGGACACACAATATTTGAAAAATAAGGTTCTCATTATTTAGGATATTACCAGTTTTTTTACAACCACTGGAACTAAAGCTTATTATTTTGGCTAGAGCTTTATCTTCTCCCTACGCCACGGCTCTACACTGCACTACGTTATTAAACATCAGAGGCTCCCCATAGCTATATCTAGAACCTGGCACATGTGCTATACAAAAAAACAACAATTCCATGTAATAAGAAATATATTCTTTTACAGGTTTAAAAAAAAAATCGATAGGAGAATTTTGAAAATGTTAAAACACAAATGGTGAAGCAGAGAGATGCATAAACTATTATCACAAAATTTTACTGCTATATAGGCCTGGGCGGTGAACTTCGCTCCGTTCACGGAGTTTGCAGAGTTTTCTGCACTCCGCGGAGCACAGAAAACTCCGCTTCACGATGTGCATCAGAGTTTTTTCCTCCGCTCGCGAACGATAAGTTTGCCCTCGTGAACAGTAAGTTCGCGAGCGCAAGCTGCCGCTCGGGTAGCATTTCTACCCGAGCGGCAGAAATACCAGCAAAAACTGCAGTTTGCACTGCACTCTGCCACTCGCGGAACTTCGCAGAGTTTTTTTGTAACTTTGCGAAGTTCCGTGTAGCAAACCTCCGCGAACTACACACACGCCTACTGCTATACAAGAGTGCTGATTGCTTATGGGTGTTCACACAGTGATAAATGACAAACAAATTAAGCATTGTGTACACAAATAAAATAGGCAAAGATACCCAAGGAGTAGATAATCGACATTCCTTGGTTTCCATTAAATTATCAGTCCATCAATGGATACCGTCATATAGGTTCTATTCTCCCTTTATGTTGACCCTTGCCCTGTTATGGGTCATCACCAAGACTGTTAAAATGTATACAGAGCAGCAAGCTATGTATGAATCCGGTACTACAATCCACAATGCCCACTGGGACGCCTTGTGTTGCAGCTGTTCCCCTGTGCTACAGCGGGCTGATTCTTGATGCCTTGCCTTGTGGATTGAAGTACCTTGAAGGACTGATTCTTAATCCTGTTTTTGATGAGTCCTTACTGGCAGAAACTTCCTCAAATATTCAGATTGCTGTACCAGATTTATATATGTCTTGCCTCATTATTTGTGTCATTTATTACTGTGTGAACTATAGGAGCACTGAGCACTTTTTGTATAGCAGTAAACATTTGGGAAACTTGTTTGTGTCTCTGCTTTATTAATGTTGGTTGAAATTTTCAAAATTCTCATCTATTGATTTTATTTGAAATCTGTAAAAGAATAAATTTCTTACTACACTGCATTACAGCAGTGGAGTTGTGAATAGTTGTTGATGATGGAGCAGTCAAGTTTCCAAGGTTCATGTGTGAGAAATCCAGCTAGTCTAGGCTATTTCTTTGCATCATGTTACCAATGATCCAAAATGTGTAATGGATTAAAATGGACTATAAGTCACAGAATGCTGTGACAAACGGCTAGGCTGGCACATGGACCTGGAAACTTCAGAACTATTTGATAATGTAATCAAGTAGCACAGAACCTTTAGTATCAGCACTTTAAAATTCAGGGTCGGGTTTTCAGCCATGTTTATTCCTGATCTCTTTTTCCCCTGTGCATTCCAGACTAGTGGGACTTTCCATAAGATAAAGCAGTGTGATTGTTCTTATAGGACTAGAGGCCGGTCACGTCTTCAGGATAATCATTACCTGTGTAACTTGTACACAATTATATTCATTCCATGTAAATTAGTTCTCTGTCAAGATCCTTAAAACCTGCATATTCTCTGTTACCTGTGTAGGGTTAATAACTTTCTCACTACACCTTCCTTCTTCCAGCAGCACAAGGATATCAAGACAAAACAGCTGCAGTAAATGTTGTCTTTGTTTACAATTATGCATGTTTTTCTTTGCTTAATATAGCTGCTTTTCAATGAACTATCTGGCTCATCTCTGTCTCTCTTCTACTTAGAATAAAATCTTCATCTACCGGGGTAAGGAGTATGAACGACGGGACGATTTCAATCTTCGGCTGGTCACACAGTTTCCAAATGCTGAGAGAATGAACAGCACCACTCCACCTGGTGATGACATCAAGGCCTCACCCAAACAGTGTATCCTCCTGTTGCACTCATTTTTCCATCACCTGCACACAGGTGCTTGTGGGTAGTGTGCCTCTGTGTACTTGTCAGCCACATTGGGAGTTTCTCTGCAGTGTGTGGCATTTAGTTTAGAACAACTTGGTTGCATGTCAGGCATTAGCTTTATGTATATTGTAATGTTTCTTAAAATCAAGATTAACATTTTTGAGGCGTTGTTCAGCAGCATGTTAGGAATGACTGTGGTTGTTCTAATACTGGAGGAGGAAAAAATATTCTTTTTTGTTATATCTAGAAAAGTGGAAGTGAAAATGTTAACGTTTCTTCAAAGTTTGCATTGAGCTAGAGAGACCAGACACCTTTGTTCTTTTTTGGCGGAGAATTACTTGTTGCATCCTTGCGGCTAGGCTTCAGCCCAAGTATGGGACAGAATCGTATTGCTCTGAGTCAATTAGGAATCTTTTACTTACTGATTCTCTTGGTTTTTAGTCTGACTGAACCATGGTGGTCAGCGGTGGTGTACTATAGTGGCACTAACTGATGTTCTGATAAGGCACTTGAGTGCTTTATATCTTTTTAGGTCTGGCTTTACAAAGCATCTGTCTGTTTCCTAAATGTACTGGGTTTTCTCTGCTCAGAGAAGTTTTTTTCCTGCATCCTTTGCTATTTGCTGTTTGGTGTATCTATCTATGAATTTGTCAAGTGCATGGCTACCCAACTGGGTTTCCCAGTCCTGCGTAAGTACCAGATGGTGGCTAACACAATTAGAACAGCCAGGTTTTCAGAAACTCCATAAAGGAAGTACACAAAAGCAGCTGTTAAGGTAAGTATCACGTGTATCATTCTTATGTAATATTTGCATTTCAATGCTAGAGAAATATTTTATATTTCAAAAGTACACTGATTCACCCCACATTAAATTATATAGCTTATGCATGCATTGCATGCAGAAAGCATTTTTTTACTGCAGCGGACAGCACAGGTACAGCACGTGCAGCACCTGTGCAAGTTGTTTTCCCACACACACTTAAACACTCTCTCTCTATCTCCTGAGTCCTGGGAAAACGTTTTATTTGTTAAATAGTTTTATTGAGGGTGTTATCAAACAATTAGCAAAGACACACATAAATATGTTACTTTTGTAGTTTGATGTCAAAGAGGCAGCCTTGTGCCTTAAAAGTAATTTCTATTATAAGATAATACTCAGGGTTAGATTATATTCAACAAACGTAAATAAAAATTAACAAAAATTAACCTAAACAAGGGTGTGATCTTAGTGAAGTGCAATTGTTTGACAGACTTCACATAAGATATAATATATATATTGACATATGCACACCTAAAATTTACCTATTGTGATGGAATATGCTGTTCTTGACAATTGACGTTCAGATGGATACTTCTAACCAAGGATTCCTCACCTTAAAATACTCCACAGATGCCAGGCTGGTCTGGAATTTTTCTCAGCAATGCTCCTGTGCTAGAGCAGTTCTGAGGCTTGTTGGCTTCTTAGCTTCCTGCATCTCTGTGGCTGCCTACGTCCGATGGCATATGCTGGCTCTGCAATGAAATTTGAAGTTCCAGCAGATCCAATAACAAGGAAGTCTGGCATATGCATCCAGATTTCGAAAGAGACGGTTCATGATCGGCAAAGTTGGCTGCTCAAATGCAGTAGGACGAGCAGTAGGCCCCTCTCTCTTCCCCACCCACAGCTGATGGTGGTACCGGATGCATCACTACTGAGTTGGGGAGGTCATGTGGGGCAGTGAACATCAGATTAATCTGGTCTCCGGCGGAAGTCCAGCTCTTTATCAATCTGTAGGAGTTGCAACCAATTCGTCTGGTGTGAAGACCTCCCTTCTGTCCATGAAAGGGAGGCTGGTGCAGTTTCTCAGTGACAAAGCCTACGCCATGTTGTACTACAACAATCAGGGCGAACTGGTATCCTGCTTCCTTTGCCCAAGAAGCTCAGAGGCTTACTAGCATTATTAGCTTCCTGCATTTCCGTGGTCAACTAAGCCAGATGGCACATGCTGGCTCTACAGTGAAATTTGAAGTTCCAGCAGGCTCAATACCAAAAATATCTGACGGATGCCATCCAGATTTCAGAAGAGACTGTTCACGATTCACAGAGGTGAGGTCAGTTGGTCTAGTGGCAGGCCCCTCTCTGTTCCCCACCCACAGTTGACGATTGTGACGGATGCTTCACTGCTGGGTTGGGGAGGTCATCTGGGGTAGTGAAGATCAAAGGACTCTGGCAGAAGGCCAGCTCCTTATGAATCTGTTCCAGTTGCAGGCCATTAATCTGGTGTTGAACACCTTCCTACTATCCGTCAAGGGAAGGCTGGTGCAGTTTCTCAGAGACTAAGCCCCCGCCATGTGGTACTACAACAGCAGGGAAAAGGGGTGTTTTGAGTCCTGTCCCAAGAAGCTCTGCGCCTCTGGAATTAGCTGGAGTGTCAAGACATTTCCCTGATCCTGAAGCTTCTGGCAGAATCCTTGAATGCCAGAGCGGATGAGCTCACCCAGTGGCATCTGGTGGATCACAAATGGAGTCTACATCATGAGGTGGCACAGGGTATCTTCCGACAGTGGGGAGAACCCTAGCTAGATCGCTTTGCCACCATAGACAACGCTGTGTCAAATGTTTTGTGCATTACATTTTATGCAGGTACACTCTAGGAGATTAATTCTGGCTAGAATTGAAGACTTGACTCCTGTGCTTCTTCTTGCCCCTACCTCTCCTGCACCGAGTTCTGAAAAAAGATCTGGAACGACTGGCCCCAAGTCATCCTAGTGGCTCTGTAATGGGCCTAGAGATAGTGGTACCTGGAACTTCTGGGCTGAGCAGCTGCCCACTCCCGATCAGCTTCCCACTTCGAGAGGATCTCCTGTTAGACAGGGCAGAATTCTTTAATCAAATCTATGCAGTCTGCACCTTTATGTGGGGATATTTATCAGTGGTAGTTAATTGCATTTGATTTGCCACCGAAGTGGTGGATGTCATCCTCGCTACCAGCCATCCTTCCACAAAGTCCATTGGCACCGGTTGCTGGGGGAAATTTGTGGTCTGGTGTGGAGTCCACAAGACAGACGCTTAATACACCAAACTGTGGGATTTTCTCCTGTTCATATTATCTTTGGTTATCAAGGCAGTGCATTAGGCACTATTAACCCCTTCCCTGTGTTGGAATTCTGGCGCGGGCGGGGCTAGAGGATGGCCATGGCGCTCCGGTACTTATGATGGCTCCACGCCGTGGTGGTCATTTGAGATGTCATCAGTGATGTCATCAGTGATGTCACTGACCATGTCATGAATGATGTAATATGTGACATGATCAGCAGTGGATTGCGGGTGCGCGATATATAGTTAGTGCAACTAACTATATATGGAATTTCAATGGTTTTGTGTGAGTAAAATAAGGTTTTTTAAATGCTAATTCCTAACTATATATGGTCTATAACCTATGGTTTTTTCAGTGAATTTTCAAGGTTTTGTAAATGCTAATTCCTAACTATATATGGTCTATAACCTATGGTTTTTTCAGTGAATTTCAATGGTTTTTTAATAGCAAATATCATAAGCTGTCGAATGTCAAGTACGTGGTAAGTGAAAACATTTTCGTGTTTATGCACACTGATCTGCTTTGAATGGTGCCCCCCCCCCTCATTTCTATTAGGAGTACTCTCTCTTTGCAGATAGTGAAAGGTAGTTAACGCAGGCCTTTGCCCCCGTTGTAATCCGCCGTGCCTGCTTCTCTCTCCATTTGATTGATTGTTATCCAAGTATTTACTGTTTTAGAATTAGTTCTCTTTGGTTCATTCTCTATTTACAAACAAACACAGAGTCGCAATACTCTGTTTAGTCTTTGCAGATAACGAAAAATCGTGTAAAAAAAAAGAAAAGGAATCGAGCAAAATCAGTAGGCCACTAATGGGATCTCTTTTTGACCTCGCTAAAATAGAAACATTAGGAACAACCCCTCATGACAAATACAAAACTAGTGAGATGAACTGAACTCCACACAATGATGGCTGCAAAACAGCTCGGCTCCGCCACCCACCCCGCCCAAAATAACGATAAAGAACGGCTGCCATGATTGGTTGCGGAATGACCACGACGGAGCTACGAAATGGTGCTGCTCTCATGCTAACCCCAGCTTCAGTCTGAAACATCCAGAAACACTGTAGACTACCAATTCGATCAGTTCCGGTAGCGCCCCAATGTAACCCGGTAGAGAAGAACTAGCCCTCCCCTCTTTGACTGATGGTTCTTGTTGCCTGTCCCTTCTGTTGTCATTTAACAGAACTATTTAGCCTGCTGAAAGGGGTTGTGTTCCGACCGCTGGTTGGTGGAGACATTTTGACTATATTCTGTACCTGCGTTGTCGCGTAATGCGTCATATGACGCGCCGCGTTAGCGCATCCGGAAGTCATCCGGGGCGCGCAGCGCGTAACGTAAGCATAACAAGTCATGTGACTTGTTAATAAAACTTTTCATTGGTTCATTTTACTTTTCTTATTGTAATGATGAAAGGCTTGGTCATATGACCTAAAAATTACGCTTTTCATTACTTCCGAACATTATTTTTTCTTAAATATATGTTATAATGTTCCAGGCTAATGTACTTTCCCGGAAATTTTACAACTGTCCTGCAAGTAAAATATATTCTTTTTTCGAGAAAAAGAGCGTTTCTTCGTCCCATGACGGAGCCGTTGAGCAAAAGAGGGTCGACCTGCTGTCTTAGTCGCCGATACGCCTGAATATGAGATTCTTATCGATCACTTTATGTTGCAGGAATAGAAAACACAACAGCCCTTGACCATTTATCTTTACTGCGTTCCTTCGTATTATACCTTTTACCCTTCATGTAATTGGTCTGCTTTATTTCACTTGCCTTTTAATGATTCTAAAACAGTCACTATTATTAAAAACTTTACCAATGTATATACTACTACCATGTTTTCTTTTAAAAACCTTTATTGTGAAAATTTCATTATACAAATACGAGCCTATAACCACGTGGGCCTGCCACAGAGCAAACTGTAATCGTATATGATGAATAGACATTTACACTGTAGAGGAACGTAACGGGCGGGCCATTAGGTTGCAAGAACTAAGGTGTCTAACAGTTACGGAATCGGTGGACGTACATTTTATAATTAAAATACGACAGGGCCAGTTACAATAAAATTATCTAGATATACATTTGCGGGCAAGTACCATGGGTGACGTTAATTCGAACTTTCAACAGTACAGTAATCAATAACACATCAGAACTTAATATCAATAGGGATGTCGAAATATTCAATCAATTCTCGTCCCCGCCCGCCATGTGCTTCAAAACTGCATACGTATCTCGTGATTTCAAGGTTCTGCAACCAGTACACAACAAGGAGTTACGAGTCCCATTTATTCCGGCGCCATTTTGGGCGAGGACGGGCAGGTCCAGGATATAGTCAAAATGTCTCTACCAACCATCGACTATGATGATGTTCATATGCTGTATTTATTAGAGTAACACTCATCTGTCCACATGAAATTAATTTGCCACAATCTAAACATGTCATTTTAATCTTTCCAAAGTTCTTCTAAATATTTGGGACCGTTTCCCTTGCCTCTGAAGCTCTCAGTGCCACTTCTTTGATGAATGTACTAGCAGGTCAGGGGTTCTCCTCCAAATCTCTCTTTTATGCAGCACTATAATTAATTGGTGCCACCTCTCCATATGACGATGCATGGTATAGTTACCACAACTATATTTTTTTTCGGTTCCTCTGGAGAGTTCATCGTGGCAGATGAAGCGTGTAACGTACCAGGCATTTACCTTTTTTTGCATGTACAGGAAAGGAAAAAAAATCGAGCGTCCGAGTTCTAAGGTGTCCCAGGGCCATTTTAGTGGACCAGGCCCAAATCCAAAGAACAGGCCGCCATTTTGAGAGTCCTCTTGCAGCCGCCTGTCGCTGTAGCATCAAGAGCAGCCGAAACTCAGCTGAATGGCAACTGAAACGGTAAAGGGGCGCCCCACTACAGCAGACGAGCCTCCACCTAGGAAGGCCCATTCACGCCGGCTCCCCCCCCCTTCGGGCACCCCACGCCGTTATTCGGAGCAGTATTGTAGGATGGCCACACCAGTGCGGCAACTTGCTAGACATCACCTCGGTGGTAACCGAATCTCAACGCCTTGTGGTGTCTTCTATTCAAAAAACATTGTTATGCTGCCTTCGACCTATTCGCCGCAAGTGCGCACACAACTCAACTGCATAGCTTGCTAGACACCACCTCGGTGCCATCCGGATCTTGGAATGTCAGCACCTTTTGGTGTCTTCTCTTCAGAAAATATTGTTGCGCTGCCTTTGGCCCCATTCGCACATCAGTCCGCTACTGACGCCATCTCACAGGCAAATGGGGCGCCCCACGCCGACTTTCAGCATTGTAGAATGACCACACCAGTACAGCAACTTGCTAGACATCACCTCGGTGCCATCCGGATCTCGGCGCCCCACTGCAGATGAAGTGCCTCTCAACTATGAAACCACCACGGTGACATCCGGATCTTGGCGCGTTGTGCTGCCTTCGGCCTATTCGCACATCGGTCCGCTACTGACGCCATCTCACAGGCTAATGGGGCGACCCACGCCGAGTTTCAGCATTGTAGGATGACCACACCAGTACAGCAACTTGCTAGACATCACCTCGGTGCCATCCGAATCTTGGCATCTCAACGCCTAGTGGTATCTTCCATACAAAAAATATTGTTACGCTGCCTTTGGCCCCATTCGCACATCAGTCCGCAACTTAGAAATCACCTCGGTGCCATCCGGATCTTGGCATCTCAGCGCCTTGTGGTGTCAGTCAGAAAATATTGTTGCGCTGCCTTTGGCCCCATTCGCACATCGGTCCGCTACTGACGCCATCTCACAGGCCAACGGGGCGCCCCACGCCGACTTTCAACATTGTAGGATGGCCACAGAAGTGCGACAACTTACTAGACACCACCTCGGTGCCATCCGGATCTCGGCGCGTTGTGCTGCCTTCGGCCTAGTCGCACATCGGTCCGCTACTGACGCAAACTCACAGGCCAACGGGGCGCCCCACGCCGACTTTCAGCATTGTAGGATGGCCACACCAGTGCTGCAACTTGCTGGACACCACCTCGGTGCCATCCGGATCTTGGCGCGTTGTATTGCCTTCGGCCTATTCGCACATCGGTCCGCTACTGACGCCGCCTCACGTGCCAACGTATTTTCTCCGCATTTTATACCCTATGCCGCATAACAGGTCATGTGACTTGTTTATAAAACTTTTCATTGGTTCATTTTACTTTTGGTTTCCTAATGATGGAAGGCTTGATCATATGACCTAAAAACAACACTTTTCATTGGATGAAAACTTTTTTTTTTTCCCAAACGATGAAAGCCCCACCTTGTTTCTGGATGTTTCAGACTAAACTGGCGTCAGCATGAGAGCACCACCATCTCGTAGCTCCGTCGTGGTCATTCCGCGAGCAATCATGGCAACCGCTCCCCACCAGAAGCCTACAGGAGTCGGGGGGCCCCCAAAACTTTTGATAAATCCTCAAGGCGGAGGGGACGCTTTCGAGAATGGGGTCCAAGACCTAGCAGACAAGCGTCCGATTTCCAAGGTGTCCCAGGGCCATTTCAGTGGACCAGGCCCAAAAAGGAAAGAGCCTGCCGCCATTTTGAGAGTCCTGTGACAGCCGCCTATCGCTGCACCGCAAGAGTGGGCGCAACTCAGCTGAATTGCGGCTTTTGACACAGTGGACCAAAAACGGACGGAATGGCAACTGAAACGGTAAAGGGGCGCCCCACTACAACAGATGACACTCCACCTGGAGAGGCCCGTTCACGCCGCCTCCCCCGGGGCGCCCCACGCCGTTATTCGGAGCAGCATTGTAGGATACCAAAACCAGTGCGGCAACTTACTGGACATCACCTTGGTGCCATCGTTCTGCTGCCTTGGAACTATTCGCACAACAGTTTGCTACTGATGACCCACCCCCCGCGACGCCCCACGCCGTTATTTGCTGGGTGGCAACTTACTAGACATCACTTTCGTGCCATCTAGATTTCGGCGCGTTCTGCTGCCTTGGAACTATTCGCACAACAGTTTGCTACTGATGACCCACCCCCCGCGACGCCCCACGCCGGAAATCTGGACGTTGTGCTGCGTTGGGACTATTCGCACAGCCGACCGCTACTTCGTTGTTTTTCCCTAAAAATGTTTATATGTTATTACTATTTTTGTTTTCTTGTATATATTTATAAATTATTAAAGTTTTATAATCTTACTACTTTGTCGGAGTGCTATATATTTTTAATGTGACACATAATTGTAAAAACTTTGATGTATAAAGAGTCATCCCTGGAATCTTCCGCTTCACGCTCGGTCCCCTCCCCAATCACAATACAGGATGGTTTTCAGATAATAGCAACGCTTCTGCTGTGACGGATCTCATCGAGTGTGGGCCTTGATCTACTATAACTCCTTTGAAGAGGGGTGATTCTTTACAGCTGTGGCCATAAACTACATCTGCAGGGCTAGCTGATAGCCTAGGACCGGCCTGGACAATCGGACACAGAGGAAAAGGAGTGTCAGAGGGTGCGGTAGTGAATAGGGCGAAAGGGAGGTGTCGGGCGGGCACAGGGTGTGATTCTCAGGGAAGAGCAGCGCAGATGGGGGGAGGTTTATTACCCATGCATAAGACAGAGAGCGGGGGTGACCACTGCCTGGGTGAGATGCTTGCGAGGGTGGGGAGCCATGCTAAGGATCGACAGCGTGCACAGAGTGGGTCTGGTCAAGGCATCTAAAATGGCTGCCGTGCACGACAAAAGTGTGGCATTTGAAAAAAGACAAGATGGCGCAGACAATGTTTTTCAACACTTCCTGATTTCCTTCGAATCGAACGTTAACAGACGTTGGGGCATATTACCAAAGTTAAGCGATATTTATCCCTAACGATGCATTGCAAAGATTTTTTTACCGTCAGAAATTATCGCAGATAAACCTTGATATTATCAAGGTTTATCGCAAATACGATAAAAAACAACCGCAATGCATTAATATCGCTGAAAACTCAGCGATATTCATGCATTACCGAGCTAATGCTCTTAGCCATGTTATCCACCTCCCATTGGATAACATGGCTAAGAACTGCTCAGGGCAGCTGTTACTTTTTGGAGATATTCGCGCTTATCTCGAATATTTCCAAAAGTTGATAATAGGAGATAGCGATGTTAGCGACTGTTTCCAGTCGCTAACATCTTGGCATGCCCACTTTGCATGTCATTAGTGATAAATATCACTCACATGCAAAGTGGGGCCCAAGATGGTCGCTATCTCCTACTAGCCGTCGCTAACTGGTGTTAGCAACAGCTAGGTAATACAGATATAATTTTATCTCCGCGAAGCGGAGCGCTGTTACAGATATATATCTTGTTTTTGAACGTTAATTTCTCAAAATGCACTGAAGCACATATATTGAGACCTAGCAAAGGCACATCGGGCTACCAGTCCCTAATATTTTACCAAGTTTCGTGCAAATCCATTCAGCCGTTCGATTATTATTATTATTTTTTTTTGTTGCCCCGTGGGGCCCTTTTAAAACCTCCACATCAAACCTAGGGGGTCAGCGAGGATCTACTATGCCCCCTTATGGTCATTTGCCCCTTCGCTTTGGCCTCCTCTTGTCTCTCGATCCTACCGAGAGACAAGATGGCGGCCGCTACGTACTGTTTGGAATGTTTACAGACACCGGAGAGCCAATCAGCTTCGCTTCGCAAAGCTCCGTAACGCGAAAAGTACGCGAAGCGGTGCGCTGTTACAGATATATATCTTTTTTTGAACGTTAATTTCTCAAAATCCACTGAAGCACATATATTGAGACCTAGCAAAGGCACATCGGGCTACCAGTCCCTACAATTTTGCCAAGTTTCGTGCAAATCCATTCAGCCGTTCGATTATTATTATTATTTTTTTTTTTTGCCCCGCGGGGCCCTTTTAAAACCTCCACATCAAACCTAGGGGGTCAGCGAGGATCTACTATTCCCCCTTATGGTCATTTGCCCCTTCGCTTTGGCCTCCTCTTGTCTCTCGATCCTACCGAGAGACAAGATGGCGGCCGCTACGGACTGTTTGGAATGTTGACAGACGCCGGAGAACCAATCAGCTTCGCTTCACAAAGCTCCGTTGCGTGAAAAGTACGCGTCCTGGAGCGCTGCCCGGTCCGCTGTTACAGATATATATCTTTTTTTAAACGTTAATTTCTCAAAATCCACTGTAGCACATATATTGAGACCTACAAAAGGCACATCGGGCTACCAGTCCCTACAATTTTGCCAAGTTTCGTGCAAATCCATTCAGCCGTTCGGGCTAAAAGTGAGGCCAACCGCCCTATGGAAAACTCAATGTTAAAAACACGTTTTGGGACCCCCCTTTTTTCTCGACCCCCCCTGGACGAACCCCCCCCCCCAATTTTCGGGGGCTGCTCAGAAACAAAATGTGCCATTTTCCTGAAAATTTCAGCCAATTCCGTCCACAAACGCCAAAGTTATTAGACCTAGAATTTTCAAAAAACCCATAGAGAAAAAATCCTAACTATATATACCTACTGGCGACCGCCAGTAGGTAATATATACATATATATATATATATATATTGCGCTCGCAAAACCTTATCACTACGATAAGATAAGACAGCACTCCGGCAGTTACTGGGACACAGCTTTATTTACAGCAAACAAACGTTTCGGCGATAGCCTTCCTCGGTGTTTTCTTACCGGTACCATGCAGTTTAGAGATTTAAATGCAGTTTTGCCAGAAGTGGTAAACAACAACAAGGGACTTACCCTTCCTAGCACCACAGTGGGCGCCATCTTGAAATGGGTTATATATTTCCGAAAATCGGAATTCTCAAGACAGAAGGGTCACAAAAGCGATAGAGCCGTGGATCGGCTTGTGTCCCTAACAGTATGAATACCCGCTGGCAAACAAGAATCAAGCATATAAAACTACAAAATGGTGTTCAGCATATTTCATAACATGACTATCAAAATTCATTTATCTTTTTCTTAAATTATCAAATGTACTTATGATTACAAATTACGAAATAACCACCATACAGCGAAGGCTGTCCTGCCACCGAAACAATAAAGAAAGAAACACAAATACCAAGAGGCAAAGAAAAATCTCTGAAAAACATGATACATTTCATAATCAAATTTTCAGCAAAGAAACTGGAGAAAAAAGTGTGATGTCAGTTTCAAACATGATTGATACCTCCGTTCAACAGGTAGACAAATTGAGTACTAAGTACATGAAGACCCATTCATTCAGTGATAAGTGGCATTATATCTCTCATGATCATAGCTTAATGCAATATATGGGTGTAGACATATCGTATACATGATTAGCATGTCCTCAGGTACATGACCAACCTAGTATGGCATATAGCATGTAACAGGGGATGATGATTATTACTTCCTCAGGTGTACTGCCATTTCTTCCCCGCTGTTCATACCTTTCGGGTATTTGGTGGACAGATCGATAATGTACCTTGACTCAAGGCGTCGTAGTCTCCTGAGTCTGTCTCCGCCACGTGGATTGTGTGGCACATAATCTGTACCAAAAAACTGCAGTTTGCTACGGTCTTTATTATGATATTCCGCGAAGTGTCGCGCCACTGGGTATGAGGGATCGACTTTGTCGATTGCCCTCATGTGCTCCAGCACTCTCAACTTCAGTTGGTTGATGGTGCTCCCGATGTAGCGTAAGCCGCACGGGCACAGGAGGCAGTACACGGCATAGGTAGTGCTGCACGTGATACATTTCTGGATTTTATTGGTTCTGCCTGCGTCTGGAATATCATAATGGAGTACCCTACGACTATTGGCACATGCCTTGCATTTGCCACAAGGAAAGAAACCACTCATAGCTCTTAAGGTGTTGACTTGGGCAGAGGGCACCTCCAAGTGGCTATGTACCAGCATATCTCCTAGGGACCTTGCCTTGCTAAAGGTCACCAGTGGATGTGGTGGAAGATCTTCCCTCAACACTTCATCGGTCTGTAATATATGCCAGTTTTTTCGCATTAGAGCTTTGAGTTTGTCCGCCCCCAAGGAATATGGTGTAATCATCCTAAAGATGTCTTTTTTAGGGATGCTACTTTCTTTGGGTTTAGCTTTAAGCAAATCATTTCTAGGGATCTTCCGGACTTTAGTAAGAATAATATATCTATCTACCTATCTACCTATCTACCTATCTACCTATCTACCTATCTATCTATCTATCTATCTATCTATCTATCAGCTGGAATTCAACCCCCGGAAGGGTATCTCCGCGCTTACGCTTTTCCGAAGGGCCAGGACCTAGTTCTGAACTGTGAAAGAGATGGGGAGAGATTCCTAGCAGGAAACAAATAGAAAAGTTTTCAGGGACTTCTTAAAGGATTGGAAATTGGTAGTATTTTTGAGGGCAGAGGGCAGTGAGTTCCATAGGATGGGGCCTTTGTAGGACAGGGCTCGCCCTCCCTGCCTAGCTTTTTTTATCCTTGGAACCTGGAGTTGTTGTTGACTGCTGGAGCGCAGGGTGCGACTGGGTTTGTAGGGTGTGAATTTCTCTTTTAAATATTTAGGGCCATTGCCAAACAGACATCTGTGAATAGTGCAGCAGATTTTAAATTTTACACGCTGTCTAATTGGCAACCAATGGAGTTTTGTCAAGAGGGGGAGTGAGGCAGACCTTGGCTGGGCGTTGAGAACTAGTCTCGCAGCAGTGTTCTGGACCACCTGTAGTCTCTGAAGTTGTTCCTCATTGGCCGAGATCAGCAGGCCATTACAGTAGTCCAGTCTACTGATTACCAAGGCCTGGACGAGAGTCTTCCTGTAAGAATCTGATAGAAATGGGAAGACTCGTTGTAGCAGTCAAATGACCCGGAAGCAGGATCCTGCTACTTGATTTGTGTGCTCTTTAAGCAGAAGAGTTTTGTCTATCCGCACACCGAGGTTTTTAACAATCTGTTTGGGGCTTGGTGTTGGTCCTAAACCTGGGGGCCACCATTCCGGGGACCACAAAAGTGTGGCCTCCCCGAACAGCATTACCTATTTATTGAAATGCAAAACTGGCCTCTTTCCCTTCTGTACACAACTGCAGAATTAGCCCATCTCTGCAGAACTGCATTGTTCATGGTGTTTATCCATTTAATAGCTGAAAAGATGTTTTCGCTCAGGCAATGTCTCAATGCTACTGTGTGGATTAGTTGCGCTACAGAGGATTGTTTGAAATGGTCTTTGTGAAGCCGAAAACACATGCTCTTTCGTTGAGCTAAGGAAGATTAAAAACAAAGGGTTTGCAGTGTATTTGTTGTGTCTCATAAACTAACGCATCTTTCATAATAATTTGTGGGTTTCATGCTTACTTTGAGGTAAAATAGAGTAATTTCCCATTTTGCAGGGTTTTGTTCGCATAGGGATTGACTCGAAGCTTTAAGGAGGAATCTAGAACAATTTGAAAACCTTCTGGAGTTTCGTGATCCTCTCTACCTGAGCTTATGGTGGATTCCCTTTTCACTGATGCAGTACTAGTATTTCGCTATCTACTTATGATCACTCCACTCACTGTTAATCAAAGGGGTTGGAGGTACGAGAAATCTTACACTCCTGTCCTAGCAAATTAGTCTTTGTTGATCCTTCATTCACAGCAGCCCATCGTTAGTCTTCACCACTGTGAATTGAAACGAAATATTCTGGCCTGGGGTGGGAAAGGAACTGCGAATTTAGATTATATGGGGAACAAAGGAGCGTGTGGGTCAGTGCAAGACGCGCAGGCGCCCACGGTCCTTTGTTCCCTTTGTATTTGTAGCCTTACCTCACTTTATACTGTAGTCCATAGGACGGTGATATTCCCACAAGTTGGGAAGGGATTTCAGTGGTGGACTTTCAAAGAATTTAAGTTACTATACAAAATACTAACTTAAAAGTTATTTGTAATTTTGCAAAGCACTCTGATGCATGTTGTGCCTGCAAAATTGCCATCTGAAATAATGAGCAGCATAAAATATAATTTTGTCTTTATATCTTGGCTAATCTGTCATTATTCACCAGGGTTTTTTGTGCATTCTGTAGGGGTCCTCGGTTGTCCTATTTTGAGAGACGACGTACCCTCACATAAGACTGAATTACAGAGACAAGTGACTCACTCCCTCAACCGCATGGGCCACAAGCTCCATCTTCCTAACACTTAGTTCATCATGCATGCAGACTGGTCGCATCCTAGGAACTGTTCATCAGCCTTACACCACGAAGCACAGTTTCAGGGTATCCTTGCTACTACTTACTGGTGCCGGCTTGTTACAGTCCAGTCAACGAAGGCCAATTATTGATCCAGCTCGCTCTTTGCAAGGGACAGTTGGCAGTGCTATTTGGACTCGAGCTGACACGCTAATGAATGGCCATATACGCCTCGTATTCTTCGAAGTTTCCATTAATTCACAAAGAGCCTTACATCTGGAAATCATACTTTTACTTTGAAAATAATAACATTTGAACTACATCTATTTGCTTTATCGTGTGGAAAGTTGAACTGAGAGATTCTTGCAGAGGAAAATTCTACATAGTTAAATCTCGAGTCTCTGTACAGGTTTGTCATGCTCTGCGGGAATGACACTTCGCGCTGATTCTTGCTAAGTGTTGAAAGCAGAAAGGAGCAGGTGTGTGACATTGGAGGTTTTTAAGTTAGATTTATTTTTGTTATCTTTAAGTCGGCTTCCGTCCATTAAACACCATTAAGTACTGACCCCGCAGCTGCTGCTGTCTGAGAAATATTCCACTCTGACGGCCAATGTGAAGTGATTTATGGTAAAGGCCTTTGCTGTCTCTGCGGCTTGTATTTCCCCGCTCAATTCTCAGTCGTGTTGTGACGTTAAGAGAGCTGTATCCTTGCCATGTCCGTGTCCACTGTGCGTTTTCTTTTCAGGACGAAACGCAGGCTTTGGGAAAGTCTACCGGTGACGTGGTAAAAATATGACTCATGTCGGAACTTAAATGCTGCCACATACCCATGCGAGAAAAAAAAGTCTGTGTCGGCGTTAAAGCAAAAACGTTTTTAAGGCATGGGCAAAGTGGACTCTGGCCTAGTGTGCCCCAGCCTTTCAGGGGGCCCAATAGAGCCAGGTCTGTTTTTGCAGAGATTGTTATTCGAGTTCTGATGACCTTGAATAATTCTTAGACAGATTGTTTTAAATACTGGTTTCCTTTTAATTTATTTTTAATGTGGGTGATGTGAGACTCTATTACAGCCATTTTGCAAAGAAATGTTGTTTATGTTTCATGCAACGTCCATGAAACGGATCTTTTAGACCAAAAGGACATCAAATGTGAGAAAGGAGATTGTGTCACAAAAGTTATTTGCAGTAATATTAGTGAGCTGCTGCTGTGTTACAATATTGAAAACACAAGTCTCTTTACCTTAAATATTGGATGTTATCACATTTAGAATTTGCACTAGAGTGCCTGTGCACTGTCAGTGACCTGGCCAAAGGGGGCACGAAAGAGCTGAAATTGGATCATAAATTCAATCAATCAATCAATCAGAGCATTTGTATAGCGCACTACTCACCCGGGGGGTCTCAAGGCGCTAGGGGGGGGGGTCCGCTACTGCTCGAACAGCCAGGTCTTGAGCTGCTTCCTGAAGGCGAGGTGGTCCTGGGTCAGGCGGAGGTGGGTCGGAAGGGAGTTCCAAGTCTTGGCGGCCAGGTAGGAGAAGGACCTTCCTCCTGTGGTGGCTCTTCGGATGCGGGGGACGGCGGCGAGGGCGTGGCTGGTCGATCGAAGCTGGCGTTTGGGAGCGTAGAAGTTGAGGCGGCTGTTGAGGTATCCTGGTCCTTGGTTGTGTAGGGCTTTGTGTGCGTGGGTGAGCAGCCGGAAGGTGATTCTCTTGTTGACCGGGAGCCAGTGCAGGTCTCTCAGGTGTCCGGAGATATGGCTGCGGCGGGGGATGTCCAGGATGAGTCGTGCTGAGGTGTTCTGGATCCGCTGGAGTCTCTTCTGGAGTTTGGCGGTGGTTCCGGCGTAGAGGGAGTTGCCGTAGTCCAGACGGCTGGTGACGAGGGCCTGGGTGACCGTCTTCCTGGTCTCGGTGGGGATCCATCGGAAGATCTTACGTAGCATGCGCAGGATGTTGAAGCACGACGAGGAGACGGCGTTGACTTGTCTGGTCATGGAGAGGGAGGAGTCCAGGATGAAGCCCAGGTTGCGTGCGTGGTCTGTTGGTTTGGGTGCGCTGCCCAGGGCGGGGGGCCACCAGGAGTCGTCCCAGGTGGAGGGTGAGGATCCCAGGATGAGGACTTCCGTCTTGTCCGAGTTCAGTTTCAGGCGGCTGTTCGACATCCGTTTGGCTACGTCTGTCATCCCTTCGTGCAGGTTGGCTCTGGCGGTGGCGGGGTCGTTAGTGAGGGAGAGGATCAGCTGGGTGTCGTCGGCGTAGGAGATGATGTTCAGGTTGTGCTGGCGTGCGATGGCTGCGAGGGGGCTCATGTAGACGTTGAAGAGTGTTGGGCTGAGCGAGGAGCCTTGAGGAACGCCGCAGATGACTTCGGTGGCCTCCGATCTGAACGGGGGGAGGCGGACTCTCTGTGTCCTTCCGGCGAGGAAGGAGGTGATCCACTCCAGTGCCTTCTCCTGGATTCCGACGTTGCTGAGGCGCTGTACTAGGGTACGGTGGCAGACCGTGTCGAAGGCCGCGGAGAGGTCCAGGAGGATGAGGGCCGCTGTTTCTCCGTTATCGAGCAGGGCTCGGATGTCATCGGTAGCTGCGATCAGGGCGGTCTCGGTGCTGTGGTTGGCCCGGAAGCCAGACTGCGAGAGGTCGAGGGAACCGTTCGTCTCGAGGAAGGCGGCCAGTTGCTTGTTGACGGTCTTCTCGATGACTTTGGCCGGAAATGGGAGCAGCGAGATGGGGCTGTAGTTCTTGAGGTCGGTTGGGTCTGCTGATGGTTTCTTGAGTAGAGCGCTGAGTTCGGCGTGCTTCCAGCTCTCCGGGAAGGTGGCGATGTCGAAGGAGGTGTTGATGATGTCCCGCAGGTGGGGTGCGATGACAGCGTCGGCCTTGTTGAAGACGTGGTGAGGGCAGGGGTCTGTCGGAGATCCGGAGTGGATGGAGTTCATCGTGCGGATGGTGTCTTCGGTGCTGATCGGGGTCCAGGCGCGGAGGGTGGTGGTGGGGGGCGGTGGTCCGGTCGTGGCGTGCGTCGGTTGAGTGCTGAAGCTGTTGTGTATGTCCGCGATCTTGTTGTGGAAGTAGGAGGCGAGGGAGTTGCAGAGGTCTTGCGAAGGGGTGATGTCGTTGTTTCCGGCATTGGGGTTGGAGAGCTCTTTCACGATGTTGAAGAGTTCCTTGCTGTTGTGTGCGTTGTTGTCCAGTCGTTCCTTGAATGCGGTTTTCTTGGTGGCGTGGATCAGCTGGTGGTGTTTTCGGGTGGCGAGCTTGAGGGCAGTCATGTTGTCCGGTGTTGGGTCTCTGCGCCAGGTTTTCTCGAGTGCTCTGCAGTTCTTCTTGGAGCTCTTGAGTCCGTCGTTAAACCATGGGGCTTTCTTGCTGCCGGGTCTGCTCGGCGGGGTCTTCAGCGGGGCGAGGTCGTCTGCGCAGTCGCTGATCCATTTCGTGAGGTTGGTGGCTGCTTGGCTGGGGTTCGTTGTGCTGGTGGGAGGGTTCTTGCTCAGGGAAGTAGCGAGCTGGTCTGCAGTAATCTTGTTCCAGCTTCTGCGGGGAGCCTGTTGCTGGTGATGGTGGAACGTGGTCCTTCTGAAGCTGAAGTGGACGCAGTTGTGATCCGTCCAGTGGAGTCCCGTGGCGTGGCTGAAGGCGATGTCCTTGCTGGATGAGAAGACCGGGTCGAGTGTGTGTCCAGCGTAGTGGGTGGGGGTGGTCACCAGTTGCTTGAGTCCGAGGTTGGCGAGGTTGTCCAGCTGGGTGGTGGTGTTGCGGTCGTTGTTGTTCTCCAGGTGGAAGTTGAGGTCCCCGAGGAGGATGTAGTCGGCGGAGGGGAGGGCGTGTGGGCTGATGAAGTCGGCGATGTCCTCGCTGAATTGTGTGCGTGGTCCCGGGGGTCTGTAGATGAGGTTGCCTCTGAGGGTGGTCTTGGGGTTGACGTGGATCTGGAAGTGCAGGTGTTCGGCGGGTGCGAGTGTGTCGTCGGTGTTGGTCGTGATGCGGATGGTGTTCCTGTGGATGATGGCGATGCCTCCTCCTGTCTGGTTGACGCGGTCCCTCCGGATGATCTTGTAGCCGTCCGGGATGGCGATGGCGATGTCGGGCGCTGAGGAGGCGTTCATCCAGGTTTCCGTGAGGAAGGCGACGTCTGAGGCTGTGGTGTCAAGCAGGTCCCAGAGCTCGACGGCGTGTCTGTGGACGGAGCGGGTGTTGAGCTGAAATTGGATCATAAATTCAAAGCCTTTCCAAATAAGGATCCCACAGGGGCCCACAAAATACGTTTGCCCCAGGTCCCCCAAAATCCTTAAAATGTTCCTGCATTCAAGCAGTCCAGAGCGCCGCCATCACGGCGAGTTTGACTTCTAACTCATGTCTCCCCATCTCTGTTAGGCCTCTATGTGCTGCTGACAACAGAGTCGGGACCAAAGCTGTATGATTCGGGTCCAGTGGGGATGACAAAGATCCCATAAAGTTCAGGGGGAATATAACGTGGTTCACGTTTTTAAATTGTAAAAATAAGTAAGTGCAGGAGCCCAGAGATTTTTTAAAAACTAGCCATCAGTGCTGCAGAATGTCAGAGATGCTTAATACCAGGGCTGCCTAGTTTTGATTTTACCCCATGTCTGAGTCTTGCACCACACTGTATTCCCTGTCCAGTCTTGCAGTCTCTTTTTCACCCTGCTTTTTCCCACTCTCACTGTTTTGCTATTTTCCCTCTGTCTCTCCATTTTCTGTCTTTCTACCCAGTGCTCAGGAAAAGGGCCTGATTACCCAAAATTGATTGCCAGTGCCCTCCACATGCTGTTACTGGCATAAAAAGCACTGCTAGGATCTCCTTGTCCAGGGGACTGGTCGACCAGACACTGTCTCTGGCGAGCGAATGCACTCTCAGATGAGGAGGAGTGCTGCCTGCAGTCTCAAGTGTTGGTGCTATGACTGGATCGTGCTAAGGATATTTTTGAGAGATTTAAAAAAGGAGATGTCCCCAGGCTATGTACTGGGCATTTACTAACACAGCCAATGATCTCTTGTCTCCCCTAGTTCTGTAGATGGTGTCCAAGTAGCTCCACATTAAGTTTTCTCAGATTGCAGTGCCATGCATAAGCCCATTAGTAAAGGAATGGTAGATGGCCGCCAAGCAACTCAGTGAGACATGGTCCACAGCAGAGCAATAAACTGATTCATCTGCAGTCAGTCACGGTGTGTGCACTGATAACAGCAGTGTCCCACAAATACCCACTTGTGAATCACAGCCAAGAGTCTTAACGGTGGTCAGTCAAGCTGGTATGACGTTAGATGTATAGGTGAGGCAGCAGGTGCGTCTCCACAGGGAGTTTGTAGGCGTTATTAAGGATCTCACAGCTGCACTGTCAGGATTCGCTAGTAGGTGTGCTTGCTGATTACTTTCACAGTGGACTGCACAGCTCAAGTCCTCTTTAATTGAGTTGCAAGGGGCTCCTCACAATGGAGGTAAATATTTCCACAGTTTTTCTAGCAGAACACCAATGATCTTAAGTTCTGTAGACTGGCCTGCACACAATTATGGTCCTCTCCCAGGCATTATCCACTTTGGCTTCTTCCAGTGCCATGGTCTCCCAGTGTGCAGGCAATCCTTCGTTTGTCTCCCCCTTCCAAGCTGGATCCTAAGGGACAGTGCTTGAACTACTGTTCTTCAGTTGCCTGCTATGATATCAATGGACAGTAACCCAGTCTAATCCTTTCAAGATTTGTGTGATCTTCACCATTTCCATTCTACCCTAGAGGTTTCTCCAATAACCACCCTTCCAGTGAGGGTTAGATCCAGTGTAAACATCTGTTCGAGGCATATGGGCTGCAGATGGTACATTTATGAATAGATCGCCATCTGGTGTTGGGCTCGGATGATTGCACCTGTTTTTCTCTTGGAGAAGTCTTTGTCGTCACGGGACCGATGACTCCTCCTTTGGGTGTTAGTGCGCATGGGCATCGGCTCCATCATTAGATTGTTTTTTTCCGCCATCGGGTTCGGATGAGGATCGAAGCGCTCCGGATCGACTTTGACAAAAAAAGTTATATTCGGCGCGTATTTCCTTTCCAATTCGACGGTATTGTTATCGAACGCGACTACACTTCCATTTTGACGCGTTTCGACGTCAACAACAAGATTTCCAACTGCTACGTCGACGAGACCAGGAGGCCCATCTCGACGTAGTCCAGCCCGGAGTCCATGGAAAGGACTCCATTCAAAAAATGTCCAACGTGTGGTGCTAAGTTTCCACACAAGGACCTACACGAGGTGTGCAACCTCTGCTTGTCCCCTGAACACGAATCCAGGGACTGTGAAGCCTGCGCGGCATTCTCCTCCAAGTCGACGATTAGAAACCGTCGAGCCCGAAGACACGAGGTATCGAGAATGCAGTCACAGGCAATCCCGGAGCTGTTCGAGGACCAGCACCCCGAAGAGGAGGAAGAAGAGGAGGATGAGGCGGGGTCAGAAGCGGACGAGTCCGACGTCGAGGAAATCGACGTTCATCAAACCGTGAGTGACGACGTCCCTTTACCAAAGAACCGACCCCGCACGGTGTCGACCCCGCCTCCGAGCCCGGTCAGACAACCGAAAAAAGTTTCAGACGCCCCGCCTTCGGGCCCGGCAACGAAACCGAAACCGAAACACTCGGTCTCCCACCATGGTGGATCCGAAAAACGGCCCACCTCGACATCGACACCGAAGCTCCATACTAAGGAAAGCTCGAAGTCGAAACAGTCCATGTCGAAACCGAAACATGCTTCGACGTCGAAGACATCCTCGACACCGAAAGTATCGGATTCGAAAAAACTTTCGGTGCCGAAAACACAAATGGACAGTCAGAAGAAAAAGCACCTTTCGGAACCAAAAACTTCGGTACCGACACAGGAGCATCAAACAGATCCCAAACAAAAGACTTTGTTTATTGATCTACAAACTGGCAAGATAGTGACAGAACTACCTAAAAAGAGGAAGAATGAACAGTTGGACGACAAAACTCCTCCTCCTAAGAAGAGAACAATGGGGACGAATACAACTCCTCCCCTTTCTCCCAGCCTAGAGACACACCCTCTTCTCCTCTTCTTCACACTCAGCCAACTACTCCTTTCACACCACGCCCATCTACACCTATAACAGATGTAGAAAGTGACACAGGAGAGGGAGAACATCCTAGGGATGATGAAGACACGGTCCCAGAGGATGCAGACCTATGGGAAGAGTATAATGTAGGGTCAGATAATGATAACGACCCTGAACTGTATCCCTCAAAACCTTCACCACCTGATGATAATACAGGTTTTGCACAACTAATTAATAGGGCAGCAAAATACCACAAGGTAGAACTACATGCAGAACCTCAAATAGAGGATTTCCTGTTAGAAACACTACCTGCTGCACAAAGAACATCAGGAACACTACCAATGCTTAAGGGTCTCCTCAATCACACATCAGAAATATTCAAAGACCCGGTGAGGGCTAGGGTATTTAACCCAAGAATTGATAAAAAATATAAGGCAGCTCCAAAAGACCCAATATTTATCAAGGGACAAATTTCTCTGGACTCACTAGTGGTCACAAACGCTCGTAAGAGAGCAAACTCTTTAACTACAGGAGAAGCTCCGCCTCCTGACAAAGAGTCTAAGCTAATAGATGCCTCCGGCAAGAGAGTAGCATCCCAAGCGGCAAACAGCTGGCGCATAGCTAATACGCAAGCGCTACTTGCACGGTATGACAGAGCTCATTATGATGAATTAGAAAAACTCATCATGCATCTCCCTAAAGAACATCAAAAGAAGGCAGATCAACTCATACAAGAGGGAAAGATAATAACTAATACTTCCATTAAGTGTGCCCTAGACGCAGCAGACACTGCAGCAAGATCCATAAACACAAGTATCATGCTAAGAAGACATGCATGGCTCAGAGTTTCAGGGTTCAAACAAGAGGTACAAACATCACTATTGAACCAACCTTTTGATGAGAAAACACTTTTCGGCTCAGGGACAGATGAGGCCTTAGAAAAGATGAAAAAAGATACGGAAACGGCTAAATCAATGGGAGCATTGCAACAGCCAACTCAAAGAGGTTCCTTTCGTAGGTCCACCTATAGAGGATGATCCAAAAACACAGGTACAAGTCAGCAACCAACCTTTTTTACACCAACATCACCCAGAGGTAATTCTAGAGGCAGTTACAGAGGTAACAACAACAAGGGTAGAGGTCGCGGAAACAACATTAACCGCAACTCCCCAACCCCAAAGCAGTGACTTCATACAGCTCCCCCCAGACCATATAACACCGGTCGGGGGACGCCTATCACAGTTCCTACCTGTCTGGGAAAACATCACATCAGACAGGTGGGTGAGACAAATTATCCAACATGGTTATTGCCTGAAACTCACAGCTACCCCACCAAACATCCCCCCCAAACAGCGTCCAATGAGACAAGATCACCTAACACTGTTAAAACAAGAAGTACTATCCCTGCTAGAAAAGCATGCCATAGAGAAGGTTCCACAACACCAACAAGGAACAGGAGTATACTCACTATACTTCCTAATCCCCAAAAAAGACGGGTCTCTAAGGCCAATACTAGACCTCAGACCTCTCACTGCATACATAAATTCGGAACATTTCCACATGGTCACGCTCCAACAAGTACTTCCTTTACTGAAGAAAGGGGACTTTCTTTCTACACTGAATCTAAAAGACGCTTACTTTCATATCCCTATTCACAAAGCCCACAGGAAATACCTCAGGTTTGTGGTAGAAGGACAACATTATCAGTTCAAAGTCCTTCCGTTTGGGGTCACAACGGCACCAAGGGTGTTCACAAAATGCCTAGCAGTGGTTGCAGCTCACCTAAGAAGACAACAAATACATGTCTTCCCTTACTTGGACGACTGGCTAATAAAGGCCAAGTCACAAGAAGAATGTCTTCAGAACACACAAAAGACAATTCAGCTGCTACACCAACTAGGGTTTACGGTGAACTACACAAAGTCCCACCTGCAACCAAGCAAGGTTCAACAATACCTAGGGGCTACTATAGACACAGAAAAAGCCAAAGTATACCCCAATCCAGTCAGGATCCAAACAATGCTTACAGTCATTCAAAAATTTCAACCACAACACTCACTAACAGCGCGAGTGTTCATGCAGCTATTAGGGATGATGTCATCCTGCATACTGCTAATACCATATGCCAAACTACAAATGCGTCCGCTGCAAGAATGCTTAGCGACACAGTGGAATCAGGCTCAAGGACAGATTACAGATCTGGTGTTGGTAGACGACCGCACACACCGCTCTCCAAAGTGGTGGAACACAACAAACATTGCCAAGGGGCGGTCGTTCCTAGAACCAATTCCACAGGTGATAATAACAGCGGACGCATCGCTCACTGGATGGGGAGTGCATATGGAGAAATATACAGTACAAGGAAGATGGAGTGTGCAGGAAAAAAGACTGCACATCAATCATCTAGAACTACTAGCAGTGTTTCTAGCATTGAAAGCCTTTCAAATGC
Source organism: Lissotriton helveticus (assembly GCF_964261635.1). Taxonomy (NCBI): domain Eukaryota; kingdom Metazoa; phylum Chordata; class Amphibia; order Caudata; family Salamandridae; genus Lissotriton; species Lissotriton helveticus. The sequence goes on from NC_136072.1 coordinate 724,632,305, forward strand.
ACGTTATCAACAAAGCAGTCCTGATCAGAACAGACAACATGACAGCAATGTATTATATTCAAAAACAGGGGGGGACGCACTCTCTCCAACTATCCAGACTAGCGCAGGAAATCTGGAGATGGGCCATTCCGCAAAACATCTATCTATTAGCCGAACACCTACCAGGAGTTCAAAATCAGATAACAGACATCTTAAGCAGACAGTCAGAACAAATACACGAATGGGAACTGCACCACCAAATACTGCAGCCATTCTTCCAAAGATGGGGACAACCAGAGATAGATCTCTTTGCCACTCATCAGAACGCAAAATGCCAAAGCTTCGCATCCAGGTACCCACACCACCTGTCACAGGGCAATGCGTTATGGATAAATTGGTCCAACAAATTTGCATACGCTTTTCCCCCTCTCCCACTAATCCCATTAGTGGTCCGAAAGCTGCAACAACACTCAATGACCATGATACTAGTAGCACCCACGTGGGCACGACAGCCGTGGTTCACCACGCTCCTGCAACTCTCACAGGTGCCACACCAAAAGCTAAGAATTTTACCCATGCACCTTACACAGAACCATGGAGAAATAATGCACCCAGATCCCAAACAACTGAACCTAGCGATCTGGCTCCTGAAATCTTGGAATTTGGATACTTAGATCTACCCCCAAACTGTATGGAGATCATTAAGCAGGCGAGACGTCCCACCACCAGAGCATGCTACGCAGCGAAGTGGAAAAGGTTTGCTGTATACTGCACCAGTAATAACATCAACCCTCTGGACGTATCAACAAAAGATATTATTTGCTATTTACTACACTTACAGCAATGTAATCTTGCGTACACATCTAGCAGAGTACATCTAGCAGCTATAGCAGCGTACCTACAACACAGGCAACACCTATCCCTGTTTAGAGTGCCAGCAATCAAAGCCTTCATGGAAGGCCTTAAAAGAGTCATTCCACCAAGATTACCACCTTCCCCGGTCTGGAACCTCAACATAGTACTCACCAGACTAATGGGACCACCTTTCGAACCTATGCATAAGTGTGCAATACAATTCCTTACATGGAAGGTGGCCTTCCTTATAGCCATTACCTCCCTCAGGAGAGTAAGCGAATTACAGGCATTGACAATACAAGAACCATTCCTACAGTTACACCAGAATAAGGTGGTTCTTAGAACAAACCCAAAGTTCTTGCCTAAAGTAATTTCAGCATTTCACATCAATCAACCAGTGGAACTACCAGTCTTTTTCCCAAAACCACAGACCGTAGCAGAAAGGGCCCTACATACATTAGATGTCAAAAGGGCAATATTGTACTACATAGAAAGGACACAAAATTTCAGGAAAACTAAACAACTATTTGTAGCGTTTTCCCCAACACATAAGGGCAATCCTATCTCTAAAGCGGGCATTGCCAGATGGATTGTAAGATGTATACAAATATGTTACATAAAAGCAAAGAGAACATTAGCTGTTCCTCTTAGAGCTCATTCTACACGTAAGCTAGGAACATCTATGGCATTCTTAGGAAACATTCCCCTAGATGACATATGCAGAGCAGCAACTTGGTCTACACCACACACCTTCACAAAACATTACTGTGTTGATGTGCAGGCTACACAACAAGCCAGAGTGGGCCAAGCTGTATTAAAAACTTTATTTCAAACAGTTGCAACAGACACGGGTGACCACCGCTAGGGAGGTAACTGCTGTATAGTCTATTCATAAATGTACCATCTGCAGCCCATATGCCTCGAACGGAATATGCTACTTACCAGTATGCATCTGTTCTTGGCATAGAGGGCTGCAGAGTGGTACATGCCCTCCCTGCCTCCCCGGAAACCTGTGTCTGTCCCAACATTATCTTATTTAGATACACTTACATGGGCATCTCTTTCTGTATTCTATTACACTACTCCATCTAACCCTACTATGGCAAAACAATCTAAGGATGGAGCCGATGCCCATGCGCACTAACACCCAAAGGAGGAGTCATCGGTCCCGTGACGACAAAGACTTCTCCAAGAGAAAAACAAGTGCAATCATGCGAGCCCAACACCAGATGGCGATCTATTCATAAATGTACCACTCTGCAGCCCTCTATGCCAAGAACAGATGCATACTGGTAAGTAGCATATTCCTTATAACAAAGATACTGCTTGTCTCCCAGCTCTGTTCTCACCAGAATTTCAGGCCTACTTGCTTATTTTTAATGACGTTTTTGGGCAGTCTAAGTCACATGAGCAAGGATTCACTGGAGTCACAACACCGGCCCTTCTGGTAGAGGGAAAGGTGGTAAGGGCCCTTTGGTCCATTTGTGTCCTTTCCCCAGCGCCTGGACTATAATCCCCTTGAATACACATTTCTAACTTCTGGAGGCGAACCTTTAAGGTGGTAGCAGCTAATGGGCTTCCTCCAGCAGATGATGATATAAACAAACTGAGCTATGTAAGTTGTTCTCAAGCAATCAACTGTGTGCTGAAAATCTAAATTGTTAGATGACATTCGACTTTAGATGTGGGGTTTCAAGTTACAGAGTCCCAATCTTGTCACATTAGCCTGAACAAGACCTTTGATGGTGAATACGTTTATTTCCTTATCTGTATATAAAAGGCAAACTCAGAATACATATGCAATGCCCAGTAATTCATACTACATAGTGTTATTTTCAGACTGGACAGTCACTTTTTTGCCCCCGAAGCCCTCTAGCTAAGCTTAGTGCCACAGTACTATAGTGCATGTCGGCCTCAGATATCCCCCTTGAGTACAGTGTATGTCCACAATATGCTGTTGTTGTTCTAATTCTTAAAAGCTGTACTCTTAGCACAAGCCTAGTCCACGCTACACCAAAAGGCATACAGGAACTGAGGGGAGGTATGAGCTGTGTTAAGTGAAAAAATAATAAACATGCTATTTAGACAGAACGTTCCTAGCTGATGCCCAGATAAGGAGTTGCCAAATGCAATGGCCTAATTCAAAAGGTCAATGGGAAATACACCAGGAGAGTTAATTTTCCTTCAGAAGGAGTGCACCTCTTCATTTGTAAACAAAAGTAAATGTGTCTTCGTTTTTAGCTTGTGTACAGACATTGCTGTAATAGTGGAACATATTCTTTGGATAGAGCACACCTTCGCATATAATCATAGAGATTTACATAAGATACATGATGGGCAGCTTCATTAAAATGTGGCTCGATAGCCTCTTTCTTGATCTGTTCATGTGATAAAAGAGTCAAAAATGGGCATCTTGTTATTCAGAGATGAGGAGTTACAGTGGATTGTGATGTTGAGTATTTTGTGTAAGGCTTTTGCTTACGTTTATACCACCAATTCAAGTTTTTCCAAAAGTGTGCAAGAATAATTGTTCATGAATGACTTTGCAACCCCATTTACTGGGCAATTGTGTTAATCACAAGATGCTGATCTCGAGACATCACAAAAAACGAGTCATATACCTTTATCTTTTAGACAGACCTCAGAAACCATTTGCTACGTAATTAATAGGGTCACATTTTGAACATATTATTAGATTTGAAAGTAGACACTTGTATGCAAGTTCTGGTGAGAGTTACAACATCATAAATTGAATGAGACACAGACACTGTGACCATACTAACCATTAATGTTATTTTACTACAGTAAGAAAGTAGTAGGGCCAAAGATGAAATTGCTACTGCAGCTGGTTTCTTTGTTTCCTGTAAACTAGAACACTGAATTCTGAATTTTCTTCCAAAATCTACTGTCTCTAATAAATCGAAGTATTCAAACATTAGATAATTAAAGGTAATGAAGTAGCATAACAGAAAAACAAAGAAGTTAAGACAGTGAATACAGCAGATTGTTACTTTGGCTACACCTTCAATGACAATACTCCTACCAAGTTAGTCGTATATGTAGCTGAGTAGGTTTTGGCATGTGTAAATGGTTGTATGTTTGTGTTATACATTTAGCAGTGCCACATATGTCGAAAGGTATGTCCTGTACCACATTTACACATGACTCTCATTCAGCCATACACATATATCACATTCATACGCACACATGTTTATACTTCCCAAAAGACCATGCATGCTCTCACTGATAGAAATGGCAGCCCTGTCAAAGTGCCCCTAGTCAAATATTTTGCTCAAACTATAGTCTTTGGCTGTATGGACATGAGTCTTAAATTCAATGAAACTGGGCGAGGGGATGTCTGGTAACATTGCGCTAGCAGCTTGGCCTTCAGTAGCTCGCAATGATTTTCACTGATCGGAAGTAGCTCTCTCTGCAGAAAAGTTTGAAGACCCCTGCTATAGTCCATAAGGAATGCACTGTAGCTAAATGATTCAGGGGTATTTTCCTAGACATTGCCGCCTCTCCCTTTGATGCCAGGTGTGGTGAGGAAGACGAAGCAGGTGTCCATAAAAATCATCAAATTGGCCACAACCTAGGCCAAGTAACGCTGGTACTCCATGTTTCTGGAGCTGTCCAATATCCCATATGAGAAGCTGCCACTCAGGCCATGCCGTCTCACTTAACTGGAAGGTCCACTCCTACAGCCAGACCCCAGACAGCTCAACTTAACAATTTGTTACTTGAGGTCCTAGATTTTGGCTATCTGCACATCCAGAAGAGTTTGTTTATAGTGTGGAGAGCATGTAAAACCTCCACTTATGCTATTTGTCCAAGTGGAAATAAATGTGTCCACTACTGCATTTCAAAGCATAAAGACGCCACTAAGGTCTTTGTACAAGATAGTATTTGCTACCTTTTATATTTATAGAAGTCTGGTTTAGTATACACCTCCATACGCTTACACTTGGCCACAGTTGTAGCGTATTTGCAAAATAGAGAACTTTCATCCCTCTTTAAAATCCCTGTCGCCAAGACCTTCATGCAGGTACTTAAGGGAGTGATGCTTCCTAGAACGCCTCTTGCCCCTGTGTGAAATCTTAACATAGTGCTCACACAGCTCATGGGTCCACAGTTTGTACCCTTCCACTCCTGCAGCCTGAATTTCTGTCATGGAAGTTAGCTTTCCTGACAGCAATGACCTCGCCAGGGGTATTAGCGAGCGCCAGGCCCTAACAATCCAGGAGCCTTTCATCCAGGTCCAGGAGTACAGGATGGTCCTCAGGACCACCCCACATTTTTGCCGAAGGATGTCTCACCCGTCCAAATCACTCAGACCTACGCTTCCAGTCTTCTTTCCACAACAAGACTCTGTAGCAGAAAGGGTCTTGCACACTCTAGATGTTAACATGATGCTCATGTACTATATTGACAGAGCCAAGCTTTTTCATAAAACAAATCAGCTTAATGTAACCTTTGCTAAACCCTGCAAGGTACACCCAGCTCCTAGTCAGGCATTGCAAAGTCGCTCTTTAATTGGATCCAGACTTGGGCAAAGCTTGCAAATCCAGACTTAGGCAAAGCTTGCAAAAAGCTCACCGTGGATTTTCTGGATAACATTATGCTGGCTGACATCTACAAAGCTGTCATCTGGTCAACACACATGTTCACTAAACACCACTGCCTGCCATCTGGCAATGGTTGACCAGTCTGTGTTAAGAACTTTGTTCCAAATATCTGCATCATCTGTTCCTAGCCTCTTTTGAAGAAACTGCTCTACAGTCTATGCAGAGCATGTGTATTTACAGCCACACATGGTATAAACAGAAAATGTTACTCTGTAAGCATCTGTTAGTTGTGTGTAGTGCTGTGTGTTTACAAGCACCCATCGACCTCCCTGAAAGCAGGCAGTGATCATGGATGATTAATCACCTTTTTCCATTTCTTTCATGATCCGCAATATGTTGCACACATTATACTTGTCCTTGACTCTTCCTTCAGCTTATACTACTCACCTGCTGCGCAGAAAACATTTTGAGGTGGAGCTGTAACCTTGTGCACTGTGGACTATGGGAGAAATCACTACAGGTTTAGTGACTGTCTTCTTTGAATAAAAACAAGTTCGAGGTCCGGGCACAACTCTAGATAGCAGGAATATGCAGAGCATGTGTAACTTCACTACTACATGCCCCGGCAAACAGTGGCTTACTGGGTAAATAACATTTTGCTTTTGAAGCTTGGTATTTGTTACAGTCAGAGCTGAACCAACCTTGCTCAGGAGATTTAGATGTGGATTTCCAGAGGGCCATTACCTTGAAATATATTGCATTCTCCCTTCCACTCTTGATGTCTGTAATAGAATGTCTACAAGCTGTCACTTGCTTGCTGTTCCCCTGGTGCTTTGTACCGGTTTTAGAGAACATATGGATCCCTATGCCTTGCAACGGTGGCCATGTCTTTCCATTCACTGTCTATGACTGTTTTATTCCTTAATGAGTTTGTCCAGACATCCAATGCTTCACTGTGAAACCGGTCATGAACCTACCTCTTCGCTACAAAGATAAACCTGTACCAGAGCAGATTCTGAAGTAAGTATCCCTAATGTTTTCCTTCATGCTTTCTTTCGTCTTTCAGGTTTGGAGTAAGCCCACACCTGGAGCACTGTGGCCCACTCTGGAGGCAGCATGTATAATATGCTCGACTGGAGGCCACGTGCATATTGAGGGTTATGTCCACACCCGTAGGCCTTTGAAAAATATAAATATTTTAGAGGCCATCCGTAGACTGATGTGCACAGTGGTAAGTGATATAAAACATCCTTTGAGAAGAGGTCCACCAACTTCTAGATTTGGATACGCTATGGTGGCTAAAGAATATGATAGCGAAATAGAAATACCTGAAGAGAATTTATGAAGTACAAGATAGTCATTTTTTGTAAAAGAGTAACCCTAGAATTAAAGGCCACAATGTGAATCTTAAGAGTGAACATTCTGAAATAATATTGTAAATTATATTTGTACTAGAGGGCAAGTAAATGCCAGCAACAGCATCACAAATTAACTGGTGGTGACAAAAACAATGAATGAATTAAAATAGACCAGAGAAAAAACAGGGACATAGACTTGAAAAGAAGGCAGTGGTAAGGGTGGTGACCATAGTCTGTGAGCAAAAGGCAGATGAGACTGATCTTTAAGTATTGATGAAGCACATATATGCAACCAAAGTGGCCTTTTGGTGGTAACTAGGCACTCTATATGGTGCGTGTCATCATTTTCTGCTGATCAACTTCAATGTTTTAGCAAAATACATACACTTTATTTTGATTTGAGTATTAACACCAAATAAGAGCCCACTGAGTAGAAAAACAACCACTTCCCTTAATATTTAACTTTAACTCTTAGTAGCATGTTCGTAAAGGATAATGGAGGTACAAATAATGAAAGTAAAAACTCCTTCCCAGAGCGATGAGAGCCTTCCAACTTTATTCAAATATGTTAAATATCGAAAGGGAGAGTAAGATATGTTTTATGTTAAGTGCTTGGTTGGATATTATTGCACAAAAAAGAGTGGTATTAAACCCCATATTTCCCTGGCATGATGTCATACCAGTGAGCCATTTTCCAAATTTCGTGAAAGTTACATACTTTTTGTACAATACGTATCTGAAAGGCATAATGCAAGTCTGATTTCGATGTCACTTAAGCATGACAGTGCATATAAATAGAGAAAACCCTGCGTCCTCTTCATGAAAAGTAATCAGAACAGGAACATTCTGACGGTATTCAGAACAGTTTGTTAGGTGCAGCTTTCAGTCCGATGATTCACCAATCTGACTTCTAGAGACAAACAGTGTTAAGAAAATCAAAGCATGTTTTCCTAAGCCCCTACATTCTTAAATGCATATTTAAATATTTTCTTTTTTATTTACTCCCAACAACCAAACACTGTAGTGCAGAATTTTGCTTACTGTTTTCAGTAAGCGTTTTCCCAAGGAAAAAAATATTTTTCATGGTAACTGCAATAAAAATAAACATGTAATTTAAAAAGAAGGCAATTAGTACCACTTGTAATGTTGTTCAGTAGTTCCATCCTGGGGTTCTGGTGACATTTACAAACCACTTAATCTTTATCTTCATGGTTTATGATGTTATCAGAACCCCTTGAGGGGAAGGTAGGACCATATTAAACAGTTATCCATTATGCATCATCTATATAATTGGCATTCTGTGTAATAGTGGCATGTCACTTTGTGCCTGCTTTAGAGCTTTTGTCTCCAGATATGATTCTATACTGGATTAGTGCTATGTATAAATCGATCCAATGGTAGACCATGTGGCAGCGATATACCTATTGGCGGGGAGAGGGTAAAATGTCTGTTGTTGCTCAACCAACCAGTTGTAGTCCATCCTGATTACTAGGTAGATTGTGTCTCTCTTTCCATATTCATGGACAAACTATGGTTAGCCATAATTTATGCATGCCAAGTATGAATGACCATAGTTTAAATGTGATTTTTGTCCAAAAATGTGCCCGGAGTGGTGTTATTTTTTTCTACACACGCTATATAATTTGATTGTGTATGGCTGTGGGTAGAAGTTAGATTAGTTAGAACTGGGAGTTGCTGGGTGGTTAATGAAGGGAATAGCAGAGAAGTGTTCCACATTTAAAGTGCAGTTAAAGACTGCCCGAGTTCTCGGTTTGCTATTTATGTTTTGTGGCAAGGATGTATAGCCTCTTTCACATTTTATCATTTGTGCTGTCCCCTCTCGCCAAGGCTCTGTATTTGACCTGCACCATTTGTTTATGTACTATTTTAAGCAATTTTTTTAGTTCATAATTGAGAACGTAGACTATACAAAGACATTTCATACATTAAATAAGCAAATGATAAACAATTCCTAACCTTATGAACAAACATCAATAACGCTCACCAGTACGTACTATTCTGAATTCATCAGTATTGACAATCTTTGGTTTCTTCTTTTAGGTTTCATGCATATTTTGATGCACACTATACCTAGATCTACCTTAAATTTACTACTTTCACTGATTATTTATGTGTATGTTTTTCTGTTTGTCTGCCTCAACGATCGTAAGGACTAACTAGTTTTGTTGTCTTAATCCATCTGAGACGGAATACTATTTCCTCTACCTTCTTTGTTTAGTCAAGCATGTTCATACTTTGTGCCATTCCTTTTCTTTTATTTTGACTTCATTTATATAAAATGTAGGCTTGGTAGTTAATCTTTTTCTAAGTAAGACCAAACCTTACCTGTCACTTGTATTTGCTGGTTTCTCTTTTGTAATTTCAAAGTGTCTTTTCTTTTTTTATCTTTAACTGCTAAATTTCTTGTTCATTCCCCTTTTCTTTCTATTCTAAGATAACCTAAGTAAACCTGGGAGGACTGGAGAATGGGATATATGGTGGAGACATTGACATTTGGGAAGGGTATAAGAAGCAAGCATTCTGCTGTGAACAATTACCAAGGCGAAAATAGTTTAAAAGGCATTTTGCCTTGACAGACTCAGAAGCATAGTTGCAAAGTATTATTATACAGAACGGGTGATGAATGCATGTAACAAACTCCCATCAGAATTGGTGTCAGAAATAGTAAATTTGAGTGTGCCTAAGACAAAGGTTAGCTTTTTCCAAGAGTGCAAAGGTTGCCATGTAGAGTATGTCTCTCAAGATTAGGAAGTGAATGTACATCCTAGACGGCCAGACTATCCCAATATGCATCGTGGTGTAATTTGTGGGATCTGTAGACAGATTTATGTGCACACACCTTCAGATATTCTAAAAGGTTGGAGGACTCGATAAGCCATTTCTTTGCGTGATCATTTTTTTCCCCATGTATTTCAGTTATTACAGAACAAATGAAGTGCAGCAGTTCCGGTACTCACGGCCATTTAGGAAAGGAGCAAAGGATCCCGACAACGAGTTTGCTGTAGGTGCTTCATCTTGTGTTTTGGTAACACTGCAGGTTAAAATTGCAAGTCTGATGCATACCCACGATGTATAGTCGGGTGGAGGTGGGGTAGCTTTGTAATTCTTTAATGCTCCTCTACTTTCTGTTTATGAAAGTAATGAAACAGTAGTTGCCCCATCTATTGGTTTTTAGCACAACAGAGACTTTGGATTGCATTAAAATCATAGTATATTTCACTCCTGATGGACTGCTTCCTTTCACTGAAACCTAGAAATAGTCCTGCTTCTGCACGACCTATGCCTTTCTAGAAGGAGATCAGCTCTGCAAATGCCCCTCACTGCATACCAAAATTCCTCAAGTCGTTTTCAAAGAGGGACAGCCACACATCGATTTGCCACACCATCTCATCACTGATTTGTATTCTAGTATGGCGTTACTGTATGATCACACACACACACCTGACATGTGAATGTCATTTCCCAGTCCTGCTGTTCTGTCCTTTTCCCAGAAAATATCCTGATATCTCCATAGAGGTGGTTGCCACATGTTAATGTTGATGGTCTTCCTAATTTATTTGGCACTTGTGAGGATACATTTAATATTTGGGCCTAGTCTTTAATACAGATGAACTGTGCTTGAATGTGGCCACCTTTGATCTCAGTAACACCGTGTTTCAAAAGTATTGATGTCACTCTCATTCTCTAGCAATTCAGTTCCTGTCCTTTCCTACATTGAGAGTATGTCAACGTATGCCAGCAGGAAAATTAGGTCATGGGTAGTTGAGTGGCAAAATTAAATAAGAGAATTGGGAAATGTATTTTCTTTTAAGGCTAATTGCTTAACTTGGGATCCTCAGCTGACTCATGAAGTGGCGTCTAAGTCATGTAGGATGAGATACCATAATTCATTTAAAGTATAAAAAATCTCCTTATTTCTGTTTGCACAATTTTATTTATAAATGCTCTGAGTGAGATGCAGCTCAGTTGATGGATAGATTTAGGGTTATTACGTTTTACCCCCAATGACGAGAACTCTGTGCCTCATTGTTCCTTTTAATTTTTCTTGAACAGACTATGTGGATTGAGAGAACAACATACACAACTGCATATAAGTTTCCAGGAATCCTGAAGTGGTTTGAGGTGAAGCATACTTCAGTTGTAAGTACTGTTTTTAAACAAACTTCTTTCCTGTTCAGTTGGTGACACTTGAGAGACAAGTTGTCCGGCACAAAAAGAAAATTACATTATGTTGAGCAATAGAAAAGAAACCTTTTCCACAGTTATTTACATATAGCACTTCAACACTGTATAACCATAGCGATTTCCAGCCCAGTAAAAGTGGAAGTATGCAAACTTTTGAGTGAGAAACAGCCACTTGTACAGTAATTAGTTAGAGAATGTACTAAAGAGAAATCATCTTTATTGAAAATTGGATAAACTGTTATTACAGACATTTTGAAGTCGAACCTGGGCAGCGCAAGCGCTGCTCTGAGGCATGCTGTATTGAAGTATGGAATAGACGCCCCGCCGACTCTCGGCCCATATTTGTCATTGGCTTGTGTCATTGCCCTTCGAAAATGCTGGCTTCTGATTCGTTAATAGGCTTACTTGTCCCTCCTTAGTACCACCTTGTCATTTGTAACCTCCCTTGAGGACTGGCCCTTTTACTTCAGCTGTTACACGGTATGCCTTTTTTTAGTCTGTAAGCACTATTTTCTTTAATGAGTTTCTCCTACTTCAGGCACGACATTCTTTCCTGCAACATTCAGCACACCATAGATGCTTTCACTTTCTGAGCAGCCCGTGGCAATGGCAGCCGCTTCTTTGAATACATCTCGCATTTACAAGAGTTTGAGCTATTGGTATTGTAAATGACTGCCTTTTATTTACGTGTTAATTAGCAAAACAGAAGGCACTATAATTTACAATGCCAATAGCTTAAACTCTCGCAAATTCGAGACTTAATTGTATTGCACATGCTTGGTAGTAGGTTGCAGTCATGAACATAACCTAGAAATTACATATTTTTTAGTTATTTCTACTTAGAAACGAAAAAGGTTTTCAAAACGAGTTAGTATCAGAATTAGGATCAAGGCTAGGTTCATCTTTTTGGCTATTTTAGAATCAAGCATTGGATAAATTAGGGTGATGCTAAGAGTCACTTTATGATAGGCCAGGTGGAAAGTCTTCTTTACATAGTGGAATGCATCGTAAGAAGTTCCTTTTCAATTGACAAACGATATTAAGGAATACATTATTCAGATTTCTTCAAGGAATCTTTTCCTAAACGTTGTGTTTTTAAGCATGTATTTTTATAGATCACCTGCTGTGTACTCTCATGCTACCTGGTGTTGGATAAAAAATATAAGTAATTTTCATTCAAAGCTGATTGATTTCGATTGTGGCAAAAATTGCTAGTGATCACGTCTTCTAAATTTAGAGTGCACCAGGACACAGGTTCCACTTTAAATTGTGTTTTTCCTGCCATTGGATGCAGACCTGTTTTGAAGCACGCCACCATTGAATGGTACAATTAGGAAGATTTAGACATCAGCATAGAGTATGGGTCACAAAGAGAGACTGTTACTTTGCTACTGGGTTCTCTCGAAGCACAGACATCCACACTTACCTGTACCTTCTGCTAGTGCCATCACTATGGAGTATATAAACCTCTGATAAAGGGTGGCACTGTGCTGGCATTAATTTTAAAATTCAAGATAAAGAATCATAGAGAATATTTTGTATTGAACAAAGCTTGACTAGCATAGAGACCTTTTCTAATGACAGTGAAAATGGTTTTACATGCACTGGTGGATTCAGAAAAGTAGAAAAAAGACAGGATTTCTAGTGAGCAGGCTTTTTCCATTTAGGTCTCACATCCTCTTGATGAAGTCCAGCCACTCATGTAGGTGTATTAGACCTGAGAAGCCTACATTTCAGTCTCTGTTCTAATATGTTTTGATGTGCCATTGATGTTGTCCAGGAAGAAATCAGTCCTCTGGAGAACGCCATTGAGACAATGGAACTCACCAATGAGAAGATCAGTAACATCGTCCAGCAGCATGCCTGTGATCGAACGCTGGCTGTGCACCCGCTCTCCATGCTACTGAATGGTATTGTGGACCCAGCCGTCATGGGTGGGTTCACCAACTATGAAAAGGTGAGCCAGTTCTGATGCAGCTGTGTCATCAAAATAAACAGTGTGGCTAGGAATAGAGTAAATGAGACATTGCCTGGCATTTACAGAGTCTGCTTCCTTTTTCTTCAACTGTGATTCTCCTCTTTACTGTCTTTATATGACTTCATCAGTAAATAATGGAGTGTAAACACACCCATTGACCGCTTTGTTCCATTCTATAAATTACCTCCCATGTAAACATGGCAGTTGCTTTCCTCCCTCTCTGTGTGACACCTTAGGCAGAAAGAATAGTGTCAGGGCCGGCTTTAGCACTGGTGGCTCTCCGTGTGACAATCTATTTTGGCACATCCCATTGCTGACACCCCGTGACCTCCTCCTCTAGTTTTCTGCCTGCCACTGGGCAAAAGTGCCCCTTATGTCTCCATAACCCCTCACACATACGCTGGTAAAAGCTGGCTTTGATAATAACATTTATATCTAACATAACATCCTAACTATTTTATGCAGTTTGCATGTAGCTCTTTGATGATAGTTCTTAACAGTCAGTGTTCTGTATTAGGGATGTATCATATGTACTGCGGTAACACAATGCTCTCTGTAAAAAAAAGCAGCAATCCACCGAGCTATCCATACAAAATACAGATTTGTGATCTGCAAGGTACGTGTTCTTTGCAGCAGGCTTATTAACCTTGTGCGCTACTTTATGCCACTAGACAACTTTGATCTTACACTCTAACAGCAACATTAATCACAAGAGCTATCTTGAAATTTGTATTGCTGCCTGAAAGCTGGATACACAAGGAACTTAGCAGAAGGTGTTTTAAAATTGCAAGTTATTGCGAAGCACTGCGCCTCCTCACCCCCCCCCCCCCCAGGTCAGCGCCTAGTGCGGCCATACCAGTTGCAGTACCCTAAAGCCAGCCCTGAAGAGTGTAAGCACACCCGCCTAATAGCTATATTCCATTCCTTGAATAAGACATAACAAGCAATGTGAAAAGTATGAACACACAAATTGACAACTACTTTCCATTTTGGTGTTGAGAGTAAACTCACCAGCTAGCTGCTAGTTTCTATTCTCTGTATGTTTCATCACATACAGTAAGAGGAGTGCAAAAACATGATTTGTTATCTGCATTCCGTTCCCTGCATATATCAAATCACCCATCAGCACATCAACTGAAAGCTACAATCCATTATGTGTGTATGAAATATGCGAAATGGAAACACGCAAAATGGAAATGATGTTCCTTTCTCTGTATATCATGTGTAGTTCCTGGAATATAAAGGTTACCAACAAACAGCAATGTCCCCTTCTCGTTGTGACATCACAGGCAGTAAGTGCAGTGTACGCACACTAAGTGAAAGGGATGTTTCACAGGTAATAGGAGGAATGTAAGCACACAAACAAGGCCACAGCTTTACCATATAAACCTTATGTGTATGAAAAAAGAAGCTGACTCTGTTTCTTCTGTTCTTCCAGGCATTTTTCACAGAAATGTACACCCAAGAACACCCAGAGGACCAGGAGAAGATTGAACTGCTGAAGCATTTAATTGCTTTACAGGTACTGTGCCAGTTGCCTCTACTGAAAGCACTTCAAATTTGGCATGATAGTGTGTAAGGCAGACAGTGCCTAATTTTCATAGAAAAGCTCAGACTCCACAGTTTTTCTTAGGAACCTATGCCAATACCAATGTTGCTGAATATCAAAGATTGCCTAGCCTTTAATTTTACCCCATGGCTCTTTCTTCCACCACCTTACTCTTCCTGTCTCTTCATCTCACTCTTTCATTTTAAAGTTTGTTTCCTCCCTGCAATCTCCTCTTCAAATTTCACTGTTTTCCTTTTTCCTCTCTTCTTCTCCCTTGTCTCTCTTTTCTGTCTTTCTCTGTCCAGAGGTCAAAGTCTGATGTTGAAAAATGTGTCACCAGATCACAAAAAGGAATGCTGGTGACCACCACCTGCATCCGTCTGCAAACCTTAGGCCCTAGGGTGAGGTCTGCTCGGTCTGACATTTAAAGTAAAATGTAATGTTATTGATATTTGTATATTTTACGTTCTGCAATTAGAATTGCATCATAGATAACTATTGCAGACAACACTTTGGGTCAGCATGTTTTGTCTTACTGGTATTGTCATCTTCTAGCACTCATTCGTAGGTGGCTGTATTTCATTCATTGTTGCCAGGTTCTATACTTAATATACCCCGCAGTCTTTTGCAGATTACTTTATTTCCCTGGTGACAGCTAACTCCTCAGAATTGAGGTAGTGAGAGCTCCTATTTTCTTTTGCAGGAAATATTTCCAAATGTCGAACATTTATTTCTTTGTATTGAAAATGCTATTGAAAATACAGCATTTCTCCAAAGGAGAGAGTTAAAAGAGCAAACATGGGCATGTGGGAATTTTCTTCTACATCCTCATTTTTTTCCAAACTTTTTGCTTTTTTGGTGCTCTTTTTTTTCTGGGGGAAAAAGGAGGGTGTGACAGGCATCGATGTAAAGGGAGATTCTGAAAACACAAATGAGTTCTATGTTGCCCTCTTAGGAAACGGAACCTATAAACTTACAAGTAATGACGTGCTGCTTTAGTGTGGCATTATGTACGATGTAAACTTTGCGGATCATTGAAAATTAACAGAATAGGCTGGGCAGCACCTTACTGCACAGCCTGGGATTACCAGCTGTACTTTGTGTTTGACAAACGTATGGAGACCTGGGCATCTCACTAGGTTGCTGATTAGTCCTTGCTTTGAAGATCATGCACAGGTGCCTTGTGGAGGGCTATGTAGGGTGTACTCAAGTCTAGGTTTTAGAGAGATCACTCCAATTTCTCCAGAGCTACATTTTTGTGGCCATAATATGCAAACATGTATTTGTATGCAGAAACATCTGGAAAACGCCACTAATACGGAGGTGTTTCGGCGCCAAGACTTTATCTAATAGTTTTTACAGTGACTTACTCTCGTAACGGAGACCCACAGACTCGACTGGGCTGTGCCTCCGCTGATTGAGATTTGGAGCAGATACTACAGCGTGTCTCCAAACTGCCTACTACTCACCAATGAACCTTATATAGGTTCCATATAAAATAAAGAGAAGATTTTAATTATCTCGCATAAGGTGCGGCTCTGCCATTTAATTCAAGGGGAGCAAAAGAACAAACCACGTACTTACAACATAAGGCCAGAGGCTTTTTATCAAGCGCATCGTGCTTTCCTTCTACAATTTGAGCAACACGCTCCTGGGAAGATTTCCCTTTTTGTAAACATCTTGGGGAAACTAAATGACCCCCTGGTTACGACAGATATTGTGTTAGTCTTGAAAAAGGTGGCAAAAATCAAGAAACTCCACCGAAACGCTTCGACGCTTTCTAAAGTTGTATAATTCAAGACTCTCTCATCGTTGTTGATATACTGATGATTTATACATACAACATCGATGTGATTAACTAGGAGTTCGAATATACTAGTAGTATTCTATAATTTTTATGTCTTACTGTTTGTCTTCTTTTTACCAATTATGCGGGTCATAATTGAATGTCATGTGTTGTACTGATTTGTTTTTATTTAAAATTACATATGTGTTCAGCTCAAGAATCTATTGTATTTTTGTATTGTATGTATACATAATAAATTGTGATTTCCACTTTTATCCAGTGTGTCTAGATATATATGATTTTCTGTGATTTAGGTTTTAATTGCTCTCACCTAATACTGTATAGTTCTGTTCAAGGGAATTTTATTTTTTTCCGGGCGTGCAGAAACATCTGCACATACATGCCGTCAAAAAATCGTTCAGTGGGACAACAAGGTTACCTGGGCCCCTAATAAAAGCAAGAAAAGGTAATGTCCTCCAGTTGGGTATTAAAGGAGACCCACAGTGGGCATGCAGAGGCACCCTCACACTCTTGTATCCCTGCTCATTGCTTCTGCTGCACAAAATTTTATATATTTAATATTTTTCTAATGTGCAACTGCACGAGTTATATTAGTACACTTTGCTTGAAATGAGTGCAAAGATTTTAAACCAGAATTAGGTAGGAGTTTGCCGAGGTGGCATGGCCAGTTAGCCAACATGACTGTCGTTCTGTGGTATTGTTCCCACATCAGAAGAGTTAATTGGGGAGCAGAGGCCTAAGGGACTGACTAGAGATTCTTAAGTGACATTCTGCAGTACATGATAAGCAGCACAGTCCATTTTTCAATTTTTTGCACAGGATTTCTTGACAAGATAGACTTGGAAATTGCAGAGGACGGCTCGGTTCACACTACCTTGGTCTTGGACCGTGGGTCTATATGTGGCCAATATGGCATCTTTTCAGTGAGAGGAATGAAGTCATGTAGTGGTGCTCTGGCGATATCGAGTTGCAGAGTGAACACTTGAAGAGTTATCTCTGCAGCGTTTGGAGAGTAGTACACAAATTGAAAGAGGAAGCCTTCTACATGTCCTCATCTGCAAAGTCTTTGAAGGTCTCACCCTGCGCATTCTGATTTTGGAAAAAGTGATCTTGAGAAGACTGACAGTGCCACATTGGGAGGAGGGTATCGTGTTTGGGGCACCATTGAAGCTACTGAAAAAGATTGAAGAAACCATCTCACAACAGTTCACAAATTAGAAATGTTTGTGCACTGTACGGGAAACACTGCAAGTCTTAAGTGACATAGATGGGGACATAGATGTGGTGTGGACATAGAGAGGAAAGCAACCATGGCGTTTAGTCTTCGACGAATGTGGCTTTGAAAGTGGAAGTGGCTTGTGGTAAAAACACGAGTACGCCCACCCATCCATACTAAAAGTTGGATTCACAGGCACATGGATTTCCCTGATCATGAAAGCGCGATGACGGGAAGAAAAAAATCCATTGTGCTGCAGAGCGATAGGCATAATGTGAGACGAAGATGAACAGGGAAATGGACTGCAGTAAGGACTTCAATGCACCGCAGATTTGGAGACGGAAGAATGCACACTTCAAGGAGTGCCGCCAACTGCTGTCTTTATTAAAGAGAATATACCTGAGAACAGCTGATTATTTACAGATAACTGCAGGAGAGCTTGCTTTCTGGACCACTATTTGAGTACTTTATTCTAAGTCTTCACATGTTCCATTGCCTAACCTGTTTAGGCATTAGTTCTTAAAAGCATGTGAAGAGGTTCTCTAGTTGATGTAAATTAACCTGACTGGATTTGCATGTCTGATTTGTCATCCCATGCAAACTTAGTCGCTGATCATCCTTCCACGAAGGGCGCTGTGCCATAAGGCCCTGTCCTCCTTTCTTACTCCCTTCCATATTTTGTTTCTAACCCATCTCTGCTTACCTTTTCTTCTTTACTCTTTATCATTCCACATTGATTTTCATCTTCTTATAGGGGTCTCTCACTCAGAGCAACTCATCTGCACATGACTCTTATTGAGAGAAGGAGGGCCCTTGGAGCTTTCTCACCCATAGACATAGCATCTGAGGAGGCATGGGCTAATCGATATCGAGATACATTTGGCTGTTATCTAGGAGTATTTGAAGAAGTTTTATTTTATCAGAGGTCTATGCATAGACGCCAGATACTATAGACTGAAGAAGTGTGATGTTTGGAGCTAAATAGTAACAGTAATTGAGTTGCTCTCTGATTACTATTTATTTCTAATTAATACATTTTCAATAATGCCAAAAAACTAAAGTTAAAGAAGAGAATGTAATCGTTTTGGTGAGTTTGTTTTTGATGTTCTACAGATATATTAGAGCCAGTTTTTTTTATCCCTAGAGGATCCCAGCAAATCTGCTTTTGAGCTAAAGATTTGGACAAAGTTCCTAGTTTTAACTCATTCAATGAAACCAGATCAAATCAGTGGAAGTGTTGCCCTTGAAATAGTTCTTTAAATTGTGGACCTTGGATCTGTGAGAGCCCCTTTTTCCTTCTCTGTGGCCAGAATGTTTTTAGAAATTATTCAGCTTATGATGATTGGAGTTGCGTAGGTTGGGGATCTGTTGTCTGACAACTTAAGGTTATTATTTGTGAGACACAGGCTCTGAATAGGATTTTCTCTCTGGAGAATTTTACTCCGTACTTTTAAAGTTAGGGATAACATTGTTTTAAGGAAGTTTTCAAACTGTAATTCTCACACTAGACTGAAGTGTTTTTTTACTAGACAAAATATGGTAATTTGAAAAGATGTGCCTTAATTGTAATCAGTACTATTTTTGTGATTAGGGTTTCACAGACATAAAACATTTTTTCATAAAAACCGTTTTGGCACACAAGTCTATTGCATAGCTTTGGGAAAGTTGATCTAACCAGCTCTTGTATGAATGTGGTCCAGTATTTTTCCCCAAGTGAACTTAAGAGTCATGGAATCCCTTAGCAGGAGCTCCCTTTTACTCTGTCTTTGGCAACATTGGAGTTGGGCTTTGCAAAGTATACACTTTAATGAGTCCATTTTATTTGGGCTCTCCCCCCGAGCCTGGCAATCAAGCATGTGGTTTGGGAATTACCTTCAGTCATGCAATGTCTTTTATTCCCGCACTGAACAAGCTAATGTTTACCTGTTCCCAGATTCTTGGAACTCTAAAGACATTTCTTCCATTGCCACCCATTAATTACTACACAACCATCAGACAAGCCTTACTGTTAAAGCAGTGCCATTTACCGAGGCTTGCACAAGTTATATATGATTCGAGCCACCTTTCTTCATATACATTTAAAATGTTACCACTGGGTGTGTTTGCCTTGCGGTTGGTCTCTGCAAATCTCTTTGTTGTTCCATGTATTCTTCACTCCACCATAGGTGAAATATTTCTTTCATATTTGGCAACTCAGTGTCGGAATGTTCATCTGCCACACCTCAGCACTATCTCTAAATCATATGGCTTTTGGAAATCTCTAAAATGTGGCTCTTTGCACTGCTTCAATTTATTCTTCTGATGACGATCCCCAGCATGACCTCGGCTCGGGGATGTATGGTGATGATCACTGTATGCATTTAGAAATGATGCTTTTGTTTTTTGTCTGTCGATAAACTTATTTTCTTTTTATAAATTAAAAGTACACACTGGACAATCGTATTTGTAGGTGTTATTATTGTGCTTTTAAAGAAGTGCTATTGAGGCTATTTTCAGATGAGACGGGCAGCTGCTGCTCTGACAGATCTAGGATCCTCGTTGTTGGAGTCTTGCCTCTAATACTGTGAATTCTCTTTATTTTGCAGATGCCTTTACTCAAGCAAGGCCTCAGGATCCACGGGGAGAAGCTCACAGAACAGCTGAGGCCTCTGCATGAGCGTTTGACATCCTGCTTCAAGGAGCTGAAGGAGAAAGTAGAGAAGCTGTATGGCGTTATAACTTTGGTACTAGCACTTAATTATAAAACCCATTTTTATTTCCAGTAAGTTAATAAACAAACAGTCTGTGAGGACAATACAGTATTTTACAGCATTTATGTTGATCTCGATCTGATTTAATCTTTAGATAAAACCATATAAAATTATATTTTTTAAAGTCCCAATTAATCTCAGTTTTGCAAAGCCATTCTAGCCTTCACCCCTGGCTTGTGCCACTACTTGGAATACAATTAAAGACATTTCTGGTTTCTAATATGCCATTGCTCTTACCTGTTGCCATCTTTGTCCAATAGACAGTTGCTTTACATTCTTATCAAGCATGTACAATATTAGTTTCTGCTTCCGTTCCATTAGATGCCAAGTTTGCTTTCTGACCAGTTTCTCTGAACATCAAGAAACCAATTTCCCTTCTTATCCAACTTAAGTTCATTGGTTAAGAGGCACACCCAGTCTCTCACATTAGAGACAAGGAATTTGACTGTGACATGTCCTTGTTTAACCAGGAAACATAGGCTTTCAATAGTTAATGTCTTGGGTTATCAAGAGGTTCAATGGCTGTGGAGGCTATGCAAAGACTTTTAATAATGGGATCTTGATTTAATAGGAGATGGAAAGCAAGACGGTGTAGCTTTCTCAGAGTGGGCATGGTGGTTGTATCAGTCTGATATCCTGGGCAGACATCTTAGACCTTCTGTTCATGCTTGCTTGATGTAGTGGGATTTATAGAACATGTCAGGCACTGGAGGCTTTAAGTAAATAGAAGTGTAATACAGTAGAAGGTGTACTGCAGGGTCACTCTTTACACAGTTTTTGTAGGCTATGGCTTCTAGTATTGTGAGGTGAACAATAAGGACAGGCATCGCACGCTAACTTTGTCTCCCCTCAGTCAAAAATTCTGCCCCTGATGTCAGGTGTCTTTGTATGCTCTCCCAGAAATATACCTTGCATTGTTTTATGCTTTTAACATAATGATCATTCTTTAACAAGTCTTGGGTTTGGCACTTGCACACTGTTCATAGTGGCAAACTACTGTGTTCAAGGTTGGCAGCAAAGTGAATTGGTCTACACACAGCCAGAGGGCTGTCATAGTCATCACATGACTTCTGTGATTATTTTTCTGTTTTACATGCATTCTTTGATTATGGGAAGAAGCTTGGTGGACATGTTGCCTTACAATATCAGATCAATTTGTTTTTGCAGCTTTTGTCATATATGCAGATCAGGAAATAACTACCCTGAAATGTATCTGTCTCACTTGCTCAGGTTTCATTTTGACTTTTGGCCTGATGTGATTGCAAGTACACTTTACCTGTACATGGGTCTATTCCAGTGGGATCAAGTAATCTGATTTCTGTGCATTTGCAGGCTCTGTCTTGCACTTAAAAGCCCCAGTTACCAAGGTACCTCTCATGGAGGGTTCCAGAGTAAAGAGTATAGCTTCTGCTTTTGGTTTTGTTTATGCCATAGAGTTCTGCGATGAGGCAGTCAGGCAGTCTCTGTCCATCAGATATCTTTCCCCACTCCAGCCACCTCTTCCTCCAGATGGCTGTCCACCTTTAGCCCTTACTCTCTCTCAACCCCTTACTTAATTTACCATCAACTGGGTTATATGGAAACCTCAACTCCGACTTCACCAACCCTTTCTCCTCTTTATCTACCACTGTTGCTTAAAACTCCTAGCTTGAAGTTTCAAATTCAAATTCTGATGTGGACTACCCCACTAAGCTCCTTCCTGAACATTATCAGATATCTTTAAAGGCAATGTGGCTGCACTCAAACAAATTAGATGGATTCTCATTTTTTTAATGTGTACACCAAGTGAAGCAAAGTGGGTATTACCTCTTTGAGGTTCATTTCGAGCTCATCATTATAATTTGTGAAGTTTTGCATTCATTCCTGACATTTTTCACTTTTCCGTATGTTCATCAGAGAAATGGAGCAGCTAAATATGCTGACCTGCCCGTGTGGCACAGTTAGCTTGACAAGGTGGTTACACACAATGAACTCAAACCCATTAGACTCCCAAATGAGTGAGAGTGCTACAGGTGGAAAAATCAGAAAACCACTAAGTAGTTAATTCTAGTGAAAAAGACCGCTCTTAAACATCATAGCTGTTCAAGAAGCTAAGCGAAGCAGCCACCTGCAAAGTTAAAGACATGATGCACAAACATCTACAGGAGATAAGCCATGGACTTCAGAAGAGTGATGGCAAATTGCTGCAAAAGAAGTCTTCACATTTGAAATAAATCTCATAAATAAACATTAGGCATGGCTATGTATAAATGTGCTACCGAGGTTGCAGTGTGCAAAGATAACTGAGGCCAGTTTCAAAGGCAATATCACAGCCTCCGTTGGCATTAAAATATATTAAAATCTCCAATAAGAAATGTTGATTCAAACTTTTCAGTGCCAAAGCCGTTATAAATTAATCCGTTTTGAAGAGGTACTTTTGGTAGCTTCGAAAATATTAGCGCTAAGCATAGGCAATACACTGGTACCAAAATAACTGTTCTGATAGAGACTTCTAGCAGCAGATTTACACCTTTTGAATATTCCCCTAGCATCAGACTGAATCTGGGAGCTTTTCAACAGTACCTTTGTGCATCAGTATGTGGCGCCATGTGGCTCAGCACTGATGCTGTTCCACTCCATAAAATGACATTCGGAGCCTATATAGAGGCTACCCCAAGCGCTAACGTCACTTCCTTTTTTTTTTTTTTACACTAATACGGAGCTTTCTCTCATCTCTGTGAGACCCCTTTACCTCTTTAAAATTGGAAGACAGTGTGCTAGGGAATGGCACCTTCCAAAATGATATGCTTTAAATCTGGTAGAGCCTGTCACAAAAACAAATATCTGACACAGAACAACATCAGGTTTGCCTGTAGTGTCACATCCCTAAGGCCTGTAGAGGTTGCACGTCAATTATCCCGAAGTCTATCCGAGCCTGTGAGGCAAAAGTCTACATCACCAAGCACCGGAAGAGTCAGTGACTGGACTTCTCCAAGTCGAAAATTCAATCCCGTTCCAGATTCAGGGGTGGTCTTTGTCTCACTCAAAGTTGAGAGTCAAAGAAAAAATGCAAGAAATGTAAGTGGGCCGCTGCCGCTTCAAGCTACTCTCACTCTTTTGAGCTACTCTCACTCTTTTGAGATGGCACAAGGGTGGCTCCATTGCTCCATACTTCTCGATCTTGCTCCTGAAGTCAGTCGACATCAGAGCCTATCCTGCAACTTTTTCCAGAACAGCCTGAGTTTCTGGGGCCATCTGCCATGCCAAAACAGATCAAAGAGTTCCACAAGGCCATGCTCTGACTGTTTGGATCCTTGCCGACTCACTGTGGCACATCTTCGGAACCCACATAGCTGAGAGGTTCTCCCTCCGGAATACCTCCGGCAAGGTTCACCTTCTGCGCTGGTTTGACCCTCTGTGTCCACCATGGGACCACCTCAGGCTCCAGTTCCAACTACACCCCCAGCACCAAAATTCATGCTGGTTCCTGGAGCTTCGAAACTGACTTCTTCAACGCCGTAAAACGAGATACCCATTGTACTTTTTTGATTGCGAGTCAGTGCCAGTTTGACCTCGACCGAGACACCTCTTATCCACCAGTATTGCCATTTCCGTGCAAGGCCAAATTCAAAATGCCCACCCTGGCCAAGGTTCTTTCTATCTTGGAGACTGGATGGTGACATTGGACCTGCAGGACACTAGTTTTCTAATCTCCGTCCTCCCACAGATGCTCCCGGCAGTTCACAGCAGGCCGGGAGCACTTTCAGTTTGCCGTGCTCCCTTTCAGCCTCACCAGTAACCCTCATGAGTTCAAATTGGTGATAGCGGTGTTCTGTACCAATCTTCGGAAGGAGGGTTACCAGTCCTACCCTAACTCAATGGCATGCTGTTGAAGGTGGACTCACCACAGTTAGTTGCAGACCACCTCCAGATGATGGGGAACCTCCTTACACCTTTGGGGTTCTAAATGAACTTGCAGAGTCACTCCTGACTCCTTTGCAGGGGCTCCTCTTCAGCAGCACTATCATGGATATGTTGTGCTTTCCTTCAGACCAGCGAGTTCAGGACACTCAGGAGATGATCTTGATGTTCCAACCTCTATCCTGGATCTCAGTGAGACTGAGGCTTTTGGACTTACTAACCTGTTGCATCCCATTTGCCGAAAATGTCAGGTGGAACATGCAAGCTTTGCAGTGGGACTTAGTCTCAATGGGTTCAGCATCAAGGGAACATGCCAAATTCCATCCAGGTGTCTGAGGAGACTACAAAAGACATGCAGTAGTGGCTGTTTGACCTCAATTTGATCAGCGGCAGACCCCTCTCCTTATCCCGCTTTGAGTTGGCGATTATGATGAATGCATTGCTACTGAGTGGGTGGGGTCAACTGGAAAAGGGCAGATCAGAAGACCTTGGTCTCGAGCAGAGACCCGCCTCCACATCAGTTTGCTGGAGTTACATTCAATTTGCTTGACAGTGAAGGCCTTCTCCCCTCAATTAAGGGATAGCTGGTATGGTTCACATCGATAACACCACAGGCATGTGGTACTACAACAAGCAGGGTGGCGTACTGTGCCAAGAGGCTGTCCACCTCTGGGAGTTGGCTGAATCGTCAGAGTATCTCTCAGATGCTACACCACCTCACTGGATCATTAAAGGTCAGGGTGAGCCCTGGCTCGCTCTCTTTGTCACCACAGAGAACGTGCATTGTCAGCACTTTTGCCCCATGCAGGCTCTCTCTCGGAGATGCATTCCATTTTGTGTGGAGCATTGGACTGTTGTATGCCTTTCCACCACTATCTCTCCTCATCTCTGGAAAAGATAAAACAGCCAGGACAAAGTAATTCTAGTGGCTCCGTATAGGGCCAGGAGAGTGTGGCACCTGGAGCTGATGGCCTTGTGCATCCATCCTCCAATCAAGCTGCCACTTCCAGACGACCTCCTGTCACAACAGCAGGGTTGAGTCCTGCAGCTGAGCCAATACAACCTGCATCTCCATGCATAGAGATTGAGCGGCGGTAGTTGATTCGCTTTAACCTTCCTTCTGAGGTAGTTGATGTCATCTTAGGAGCTAGGTGTCCTTCAACGAAGTCTGTGTATGCTGGACGCTGAGACATGTGAAGTGCCTATCAGTTGTCCTGTTGCAGGCAAAACTGTTTAGCCAAGGAAAGAGTTGCTCTAGGCATAGTTAAAGGGCAGTTGTCGTTATTGAGCCCCGCCACAAAACACTATGGTCTCAATAGTCAGGTCAGTTGAGATGGTTGTTTTGCCCGCTCAGTCTTGCTGTATTTTTTAGTTTGAGCCATTCCACAGACCCTCCACCTTGGTTGGTACTACTTTGGTATCCATTTTCAAGTTGATGAATCTGTGGTTAGAAGTATCCATTAGAAGAACAAGTAACTTACCTTCAGTAATGCTCTTTCTAGTCAATGCTCTATTTAACTGCAGATTCCTCACTACCCTCCCACCCTCCATTTTGAGGTATGGTCACTTCCATCTAAAAGGGTCCCTCTCTAGGAATCTGCACACTTGCTAGTTCAATTTGCAGATGGGCTCCTCAGAAGAGTTCCTGAAAGAAACCGACATGAGTGGTATTTATATGCAGCTCCGTTTGTCACTTCCAGAGTGGAATAGTGTTGATGTGGAGTTGCACAGCACCACCTATCGGCATGCAGAAGCACGGCATTTGAGTTTTCCTGATCCAATCTAGCGCCTGGGTGAAAATCACAAGATGAGAATCTATAGTTAGAGGATCCACCAGAAAGAGCGAAGTACTTGTCCGAGGCATATGGGCTGCAGACCACACACTTTTGCATTAGATCAACATCTGGTGGTGGGCCCGGATGATTACACTTTGTTGTTGTCTTGGAAGAGTCTTTGTCTGCTAGGTGACTACTCCCTTAGACCGTAGTGCGCATGGGCATCGACTCCATCCTCAGATTGTTTTTTTCCGCCATCGGGCTCGGATGTGTTCATCGTTCGGTCCCGTTACCGATCTCTTTTCGAATCCATAAATCAACTAAAACATCAATATCGTCTTCGACACTGATTCCGGTCGCCTGCGTCGAAGAGAGGATCCACTTCTCCATTCCAGCGCTCATCGGGGCTGTTGGGCCTAACTGCGCCACTGGGCCTTTGGCTCTTGGAAAGAGCACCGTTCAAGAAGTGCCCTCAGTGTGGACACAAGTTTCCCCACACCGACCTGCATGAGGTTTGCAACCTGTGCTTGTCTCCAGAGCACGAGAGTCGAGACTGTGAGGCCTGCGCTTCGTTCCGGTCCAAGAAGACTATCAGGGACTGTCAAGCTCGAAGAGCTATGGAGCAGTCATCATCGTCGACACCAGACCTCATCATAGACGAGGCGCCGATCGAGGTAGACGTCGAAGAACAGCAAGAAGACGTCGCCTCCGGAGCAGAGTCCGCTTCCGGTGAAGAGGATCGATCCCAAGATAATGATCTTCTTCCAGCTGGTCAACAGGTCGTGAGTAAGAACGTCGACCCTGTTCACCCCCCCATACCGGCTTTGGTTCCATCCCCGCCTTCGGGTCCGGGTGCGCACCGATCAAAACCTTCCGACGCCCCGTCTTCGGGCTCGGCAGCGAAGAGTATTAAAAAGCCTCCAGTCGGCTCGGCTCGAGTCAGACTGTTGGTCCCGAAAAGCAGAAAGTGCTTAGGCCGAAGTTAACACCGGCACCGACACACCCATCAATGCCGAAAGTTACCGAACCGAAACCAAGTTCGGCACCGAAAGAGGTTCCGAAACCAAGTTCGGCACCGAAAGATGTTCTAAAAGTTACCAAAATAAAGACGACTCCGGTAACTAAAAAAGCGGACCCAAAAGCGGTTTCCATACCGAAACACTCTTCGGCATTAAAAACGGACGAGTCTAAACACTCCACAGCCAAAGCTTCGATCCAAAAAGCACAGATCCAAATAAAAAGATAGAAAAGTCTTCGGAACTGAAATCAAGACCTGTTTCCAAGACAATAGACACTGTGAAAACTAAGCCTGAGGGTACCAAACCACATAAATAGGGCCCGAAAAAGGATTTACCTATAGAAGAGCTTTTCCAGCGTGATGTAAGGCAAAAGACTCTAAAAATTCATCCAAACACTGGAAAGGTGAAAACAGTGCCTGAAAAGAGGAAAATGGACTGTCCTAAACCATCTCCTGTTCCTCCAAAGAAGCATGTTCAGACTTCCCCTACAAGACTTCCTTCACCAGAACTAGAAATACTAGCAGATATTTCTCCTGTGCACTCACCAGCTAGCACACATAGTATAATACCACAAGAAGGGGATTATGGGGATTCATACTCACAACAAAGTTATCAGCAACTAGATGACATTAATGACCCAGATGACATGACTGGATCATCAGGTGACCCATGGGAAGATTACAATGCACCAGATCTACCACAAGACGAGGCATACCCGTCTAGGCCATCTCCACCAGATAACACCATTGGGTTCACACAACTCATCCATAGAGCAGATACTTTTCATGGTGAAGACCTGCATACAGATCCAATAGAAGAGGATTTTCTTATGGATACACTGTTAACGTCACATAAAACCACTACCACACTTCCAATACTTAATGGAGTGGTAAGACACGCACCAGAAATATTTAAAGATCCAGTTAGGGCCAGGGTAATTAACCCCAGACTGGAAAAGAAATATAAAGCAACTCCCTCTGATCCTGCATACATTAAGGGGCAGTTGCCACTAGACTCGCTGGTAATGTCAAATGCGAGAAAAAGAGTCAACTCGCAAACAACAGGGGATGCTCCACCCCCTGACAAAGAATCAAAACTTTTAGATGCTTCAGGGAAACGCACACTATCACAAGCTGCTAATATATGGAGGATTGCTAACACTCAAGCTCTGTTAGCAAGATATGACAGAGCTCATTATGATGAGCTAGAGTCACTCATGCAACACCTGCCAGAACAATATAAAGCTAGGGCTGCTGATTTAATACAAGAGGGAAAAGTTATAACTTATACCTTCATAAGATGCGCGCTAGACACTGCAGACACAGCATCTAGAGCAGTAGCAGGGGGTATTGTTGTGTAGACATGCATGGCTAAGAATCTCTGGCTTCAAACCAGAAGTACAAGCCAGTATATTAAACCAACCATTTGACCAACAACATCTTTTCGGTCCAAATGTAGACAGTGCACTAGAAAAGATGAAGAAAGAAACGGATACCGCAAAATCAATGGGAGCTTTACAAACACAACCCCATAGACCTTCCTTTCGTCGCTCCTCGTATCGTATAGAGGCGCATCAAAGGGTTTTCAAACTGATAACACCTCCTCTGCTTACAAACAGCCCAACCAAACCTCACCCAGTAAGGGATACTATAGAGGAGGGTATAGAGGAAACAACAATAAGGGCAGAGGCAACAACAATCGCAACGCCTCTACTCCCAAACAGTGACTTCCCTTCCATCCCCCCAGACCATTCCACTCCGGTCGGGGGAAGATTACAACAGTTCCTACCTGTCTGGAACTCCATCACCACAGACAGGTGGGTGAGACAAATAATTCAGTCAGGTTATTGCCTGGAGCTCACTTCCACTCCTCCAACAATACCACCCAGACAACGTCCTATGTCACAAGAACACCTCTTACTATTAAGGCAAGAGGTGGAAGCACTACTGCAAAAGAATGCAATAGAACCAGTACCAAAGCAACATCAAAACAAAGGAGTTTACTCCCTTTATTTTCTCATACCCAAAAAGGACGGGTCTCTCAGACCAATTCTAGATCTAAGACCCCTAAACCAGTACATACACTCAGACCATTTTCATGTGGTCACATTACAACAAGTTTTACCGTTGCTAGAGAAAGGCGACTTCCTTGCCACATTAGACCCCAAGGACGCCTACTTCCACATTCCCATTCATCAGTTTCACAGAAAGTACCTAAGGTTCGTGCTAGAAGGTCAGCACTACCAATTCAAGGTGCTCCCCTTCGGAGTGACAACAGCACCTCGAGTATTCACAAAGTGTCTAGCAGTAGTAGCAGCACACTTAAGAAGGGACAACATTCATGTTCCTATATCTGGACGACTGGCTAATAAAATCCAAGTCATACAACCAATGCGTCCAGCACACGCATCCAACAATCTGCCTGCTGCACAAGTTGCGGTTTACAGTGAATCTAAAGAAATCACATCTACAACCGTCCCTATGTCAGCAGTACCTAGGTGCCACAATAGATACCTCCAAGGCAATAGCGTACCCCAACTTACTGAGAATACAAGCTATGCAGAATCTCATCAAAACATTCCAAGAACAACACTCACTACAAGCTCGAGTGTTTATGCAGTTAATAGGAATGATGCGGTACAAAAGGGGGTGGTGATGGACGTTAATAGGAATGATGGCATCTTGCATTTTCATATTACCATACGCAAGACTACAAATGCGACCCATACAAGAATGCTTGGCAGGTCAGTGGAATCAGGCTCGACAGGAAATAACAGATCTGGTGGTGGTAGACGACCGGACGCATCGCTCTCTGCAATAGTGGAACAACAAAAACCTTTCAAAGGGCCGGCCGTTTATAGAGCCAGTTCCACAAATAATACTGACCACAGACGCATCTCTAACGGGATGGGGAGCGCACTTACAAAGTCACACAGTACAAAGTATGTGGACAATAAAACAAAAGGTACTCCACAAAAATTATCTGGAGTTACTATCAATCTTTCAAGCTCTAAAATCGTTCCAACATTACATATAAAACAAAGCTGTACTAGTCCGGACGGACAATATGACAGCAATGTATTACATTCAAAAGCAAGAAGGAACACACTCCCTTCAGCTCTCCCGGCTGGCGCAGAGCATTTGGAGATGGGCCATTCCTCAAAACATTTATCTGTTAGCAGAACATCTACCAGGAGTTCACAATCAATTGGCAGATCTGTTAAGTCATCAGAGACAACAGATACATGAATGGGAGCTGCATACTCGGGTTCTTCAGCCATTTTTTCAAATGTGGGGACAACCAGAGATAGATCTGTTTGTCACACAAAGCAACTCCAAATGCCTAAGCTTCGCCGCCAGATTTCCGCACCCATTATCCAAAGGCAATGCGGTATGGATGAACTGGTCAAACAAATTTGCGTACGCTTTTCCACCTCTCCCACTAATTCCATTAGTGGTACGGAAACTAAGGCAACATTCTCTCACATTGATTCTAATAGCACCAACGTGGGCAAGACCGCCGTGGTACACAACACTACTGCAGATCTCTGTAGTACCACATCAGAAATTAAAACTCTCCCCACATCTACTAACACAGAACCATGGAGAGATTATGCATCTAGACCCAATGCAGCTCAATCTAGCGATTCGGCTCCTGAGGTCTTAGAGTTTGGATATCTAAATTTACCTCCGATTTGCATGGATGTCATTAAAAAGGCAAGACGTCCTACCACTAGAGCATGTTATGCAGCAAAATGGAAACGATTTGTTATCTATTGCACAGATAACAATGTGAAGCCCTTAAATGTTTCTATACAAAACATCATATGCTATCTCTTACATCTGCAAAGATCTAATTTAGCATACTCTTCAATTAGATTACATCTTGCTGCTATAGCGGCATATCTACAAAACAGACATTTGTCCTTGTTTAGGATACCTGCAATAAAAGCGTTCATGGAAGGACTTAAACGAATAATTCCTCCAAGAATACCACCTTCTCCAGTATGGAATTTAAATATTGTTCTTCCAAGACTTATGGGTCCACCCTTTGAACCACTGCATAAGTGTGAGTTACAGTTTCTTACAAGGAAGGTTGCGTTTTTAGTAGCAGTCACATCACTAAGAAGAGTGAGTGAGATCCAGGCATTAACAATTCAAGAACCATTTATACAACTGCATCATAATAAAGTGGTTCTCAAGACAAATCCAAAGTTTCTGCCGAAAGTAATTTCACCGTTCCATCTCAACCAATCCATTGAGTTGCCTGTATTTTTTCCACAACCAAAAACAGTTGCAGAAAGGGCTCTTCACACACTAGATGTAAAGAGAGCGATTCTATACTACATAGATAGGACAAAACCTTTTCGTAAAACTAAACAACTTTTTGTGTCCTTTTCACCTCCACATAAAGGCAATCCAATTTCTAAATCAGGCATCGCCAGATGGATTGTTAAGTGTATTCAGATTTGCTACCAAAAAGTGAAACGCACTTTATCCATTCCTCTTAGGGCTCATTCTACCCGTAAGATAGGAGCATCTATGGCACTCTTAGGAAACATACCATTAGATGATATCTGTAAAGCAGCTACATGGTCTACTACGCACACATTTACAAAACACTACTGTGTAGATGTGCAGGCAAAACAACAAGCAAGTGTGGGCCAGGTTGTACTCAAGACATTATTTCAAACTACTGCAACAGATGTGGGTGACCGCCGCTAAGGAAGAAACTGCTGTGCAATCTATGCAAAAGTGTGTTGTCTGCAGCCCATATGCCTCGAACGGAAAATGCTACTTACCAGTATGCATCTGTTTTTGGCATGTAGGGCTGCAGAACCACACACGCCCACCCGCCTCCCTGGCTGCCTATATCTGTTCCAGTATTATCTTATTTAGATACACAATACATGGTCATCCTTATCTGTAATCATACAACTCCATCATTTGCCCAATGGCGAACACAACATGAGAATGGAGTCGATGCCCATGCGCACTACCGTCTAAGGGAGGAGTCACCTAGCAGACAAAGACTCTTCCAAGACAACAACAAAGTGTAATCATCCGGGCCCACCACCAGATGGTGATCTAATGGAAAAGTGGGTGGTTCTGCAGCCCTACATGCCAAGAACAGATGCATACTGGTAAGTAGCATTTTCCTTATCCCACATCTATAATCTTATTTGCTGAGCATCAGTAGTGCACTAAAACTATTGTGCTTTGCTTAATTGTGTTGGTAGTTAAACGCTCATCTGTGGTTAATAGCCCAAGGCCCATCTATCATTAGATTGAAAAGTGTGTAAATTTATTAGGATGTTACTTTAGTCTCTGCTTTAACATGAACTCGTTTCTAATGGTTTTCGGTTTTCAACAGCCTTCCTCACTAACCGACAGGAAGCCAAGCCGCTCGGGTTCTGTGGTGCTGCCCTACATCATGTCATCCACCCTCCGGAGACTGTCAACTACTTCTGTCATCTCCACATCATCTACATCATCTGACAGCACTTCTTCCAGACCTGGATCTGATGGGTTTGTTTTGATCATTTTTTTTTACTATATGTGCATTGTCCCTATTATAAGGCGGCTGCTAGTACCCTAGTGTGTGTGCATTTACCTTCTTGGCTGCCTGCAAAACCTCAAATCCTTGTCCCCAATAACTAATTGCAAGACTTGCCAACATACACTTTCCTACTCATCCGATCAATGGAACAATACTCATTCATGAGTCCGATTGTGAGAATCTTTCATGAAAGTAGAGCATTCTCTATAAGTGGTCCAGTTATATGGAATGATTAATAGATCATTTTAGATTTGTTCCACATGCGGTCAATTTAGGCAGCCCCTGAATATATAGCTATCCAACATAACATGCCAGATGTAGATATCCTACCTCCTTTCCCAAATTCATTTTTCTCACTTACTCTGCCTCTTTTTGCTTGAAAAAAGTAGTAATTTCTTTTGAACTGTTGCTTGAAAATTACTTTTTCCCTTCTCATGTCACCTGCAAGCATCAGCTTGTTAACCAGTAATGCCAACTGTATTGTGGAACTACGAAACCACGTGTCAAGACCTCACACACACCACCCAGATTTTGTTGCATAGGGTTCATACAGACATACACTCTTCAACCAAGTGCACAATGTTTTGTACTATGATGTCTTATTAGGTGATGTTACATGCCGTACAATGCTAGTAAACATAAGCCATGTGGACTTTCCTCTGGAATAGTACCTCCCACTACTACACAAACATAATTAATCTGGCACAAATTATATTGAAACATTCTGTTTATTCTGTCTGTTTTTCTGTGTGAATTTTTGAATTCCTGCATGGGTACATTTCCCAGTAGTTTCTAGACTGCTTAGCTTTTTCCAAATTTGAATTGTTTGTCACTGTGATTTGACTATGTATGCAGTGCTGTGAACTATTTGCGCTCTGCACCATGCTAGAAGTGCATGTCTTTGCTCAGTTTCTGTCAGTAGCGGCTGGGAGGGAATGGGGGTGGCGGGTGCCGGGGAAGGACAAGATATTTAAAAAAAAAAAAATACCACTTACCTCTTAGTCCGGCCTTGTCTCTCCTGTGCTTATCTGCGAGTCCCCGAACCAGGAAGCACACAGGCTCCCCTAAGCCAATCACAGCGCTGCAATGCAGTGTTGTGATTGGTCTAAGCACTGTGGTTCAGCACTTAGACTGGGACAGGGATCCTGTGCATGTTCCCCAGCAGGCTGTGCATTACAGCCTGGTGGAGGCCATGCAAAATGCGCATGACTGTTTTTCCGGCCCAAGAGGAGCTTTGAGGAATACAACAGTAGATGTTGGCTATTTTTGAGAGAGGGATCAATTTTGACTTAATGGGTACTGTTGTATAGGAATGATGTGAGCATTGCTAGAGCAGTGTCGATAATGACTCCTGAGAAAGACCGTCTTTGAATGGGCACCTGGTGGTGTTAAATGCTGCAGAAAGATGAAGACCTTGGTCACAGGCAGAGAGGAGCTTTTATGTTGTGTTTAGCAGGTTTGTATTGGTGCTTCTTCAACGCCTAAATTCAGACTGGAGGTCACTATTGTGGCCATTGGACTTAGGAATGGGAGAAGATATTAGGCTGGAGACTGCTAGGATTTCCTTGTCAGCACATGGGAGGCTTGAGATTGGCCTATGATTCAACAGGATAACCGATTCCGTAGTCAGTTTCTTTAGGATGGATGTAATGATTGCATATTTGAGAACCTGGGGGATTTCCCCACTAGCTAAGGAGCTACAAGATTATTGATCTTCAGTACGACTGCAGAGAGGCCCATTTGTCAATATTCCTTTCAATGGCTGATCAATCAAAGTGGGAAGAAACGTTTTCACAACCTAGATGGGTGTTTAGTTAATATAACACTGATGGAAGAAGCAAAAATGAACTGGCAGCCTTTTGTTTCTAATTGTGTTACTTGAACTTGGAGGTCATGGTAAAACAGGAAATATATTGCAGAGTAGTCATACAGGTTTGTTCATAAATTAATGAAGGATGACTTGGCCCGATATCGGGTATTGTTGCCAAAAGATCTGAAAGCATGCTTTCACCGATTGAGATCAGGTTTGGCCCATTTGTCTAGGAGAAAAAACATTCCTTTATGTGAGCAGCAGCGGCCCATCCCCTGCCAAAGTGGCGGGGTGGGCCGATAGAGGGAGGGGGGTATAGGGGGGGGCGGGCGGGGGGATGGGGTAATTGGGGGGAGACAAAATAAAAAAATTAAAAACTTACCTGATCACCACCTCTTCCGCTGTCCACTCCATCGCGCTCTTCCTGCATCTGAGACAGGCTCCCAGACTGCACTGCAGCCAATCATGACGCTGCAGCATAGCAGCATCAGGATTGGCCTGGGCGCTATGACTTCGTGCTCCCAGGTAGACTGGGAGCCTGTGCCTGCTTTCTCCAGCTGGGGCTGGAGAAAGCTTCACTGCGCATGAGATGGTTGGCCAGCCTGAAACTGTCGTCCAAAAGCCTCATGTGCTGTGAAGGGACAAAGGAGTGCACTAGTACTTCCCCACCACAGTGTCATCCCCCTGGACCCTTCCCCAAGACTCCACAGAGTCCTGGAGGTGGGTCCAGGGGGATTAAAATAAAACAATAATACAACTGGTTCAAAACCCGTTTTATTATAGTTTTATTTGCCGGTGGTGAGGGGGCGGTGTTCTTCCACTCTAATAGTGGGGCCGCCGCTGTGTGTGAGACATCTGCCTTTCTGGCCCAATTTAGAGATGATCTTGGGAAGGTATTGTTTTACCTTGCTGATCGGACTATTTAGAGAACTAGGAGAACAAAATCACACACAGGCAACTATATAACCTAGTAGTGGGCTCGGTTACATTTTTCGACAGTATAGGGATTATAGAGCATCAGTCTTTAACAAGGCAGCAATTTTTCATTCATACTTCCCTCATTAATAATGTCTGCTTGCTCTGCTACTGTCCTGTAGCACTTAATGTATGTGCACCAGTAATTAAATCCACTATCCAGTGCTGATCTTCTCCTAGGAAAAACTAGCCTTAACTAGTGCAGCATCTCAAATCGATTGAAGCACAAACTTGAATCGCTAATTTCTTTTTTTGGATCTGCCATGGTGTACTGTTGTTACTGTTCTTCTTTGATATGGCACATTGTGTTATGTGTGATGTGTGTTAAACAAAAACTAGAGGAGTATATCCTTGTAATTCATTCTTCCAGCTTATAAAATTCGTTTGGTGGGCCCTTTTTGAATCAGTTTACAGTTCTCAAATATTTTTTTGCCCAAAATCCAATAAATTAGGCTGTGGCCAGTCTCCTACTATCCACTAGCAGATTTCAATATTTAGTCCTACTGATCTTCCACAAAGCTCCGCTCTAGTTTGTTTCTTTAGCCCCTCATCTTCTGTGTCTTTTCGCGCTCCATGTGTTATGTTACTGGTTGTGTTTTACAAGAACATGTCTCTGTAATGGGATGTTATAAATGTTTTTATATGTTCTGTGTCATGTCATGGACACAGGTCGATTCTTGAGCCTTTGGTTGAAAGAAGAGCATCTGTAATTTCAAGAACGGAAGACATTCCCATCAAAGACGAAAGCGATAATCGAATCAGCAAGTTCAAGAGGAAAGAATGGAATGTCAGCAAGTCACAGGTTATTGTGGAGAAGCAGGCAGAGTCTGACCGGTCTTCAGAAATGGTAAGAATCTCACATAACAAATTAAGGAGATTAAAGCTTTTTTGTATTTCCGATGTGGAATGAATAAAATAGGGCAGCAATACGATTATTATAAATCCTGTCCAAAGAAATACATAATTCTCTATATTTCAACCTGCCAGAAAATATGTTTTGGAGAGATGAGTTTGTATCATTTCTGAAACAAAATTTGGAGCCTACCTAGATACTTTTTCAAGGAGAAAGATCTTGTGATTTCTAAATATCTTTAGAAATCTAAAACTAAGCCAACATTTTACATTAAGGTCCATATGGATAGAAAAAGGACTCATAGAAGCTTTCAGATGAAATGCTTTTTAGCAGTGGATGGACATCTATATTCAAATGTCCCTCACAATAGTCATGGGGCCACATTTTACAAACCAAAACTACTTTTTACATAATCGGGGATATCAAATTTAAGACTGCTGTCCATTTGTTACCCCATTTGACAGGCGACCACCACAACCCAGATCCTCACAAACTTGATCCCCAGTTAGCTTTCCTGTTGTGCACACTTTCTCAGTTAGCTTTCATGTCTTTTAACCTCATCTACCCAATCGACTTCACAGCCTGCACCTTGTACAGTCCTCTTTTTATCAAATCTTTGTTCACATTCCTTAGCACCTCCAGATTCTGCATTGTCATATTTCCTACCTACTTGGTTTTACATTCCCTTATTCTGCCCAACCTATACTCTCATTCATTTTTCCCCTACTCTTCATCTGAATTGCCTCCAGTATTATTCAGTTTTTACAGCTTCCTTCCTTCCTTTGTTCATTTTTCTATATTCCGCCTCTCTCCATACCCATTCTTCCTTCTGTTATACACTCATCTTCCTTTCTCTAAAGATTGTGTTGAGTTCTCTGCTGTGCTGGTTTTTAATCACACAAACCTAGCTAGAACCATCATAGCACTGTTAAAGGCTAAAGGCAAAGATATATTCAACGAGTGATTGGTGGGTTCTGAGAGTGGTATTGAAAATAGGTCAGGGGTCTTCTGTGGTGGAGGGGCATACCAAGTGTCAAGTAAAAATCAGTATTACAGATTCACCACTCTCCACAAAGCCGAGCTATCCCTGAGCGAACAAGCAGCCAATAACTGTTCCAAGGCCTCACTTTTAAGGGCTTTTTTCCGGGTCATACAGGCAGCATGGTACAGACTTAATCACACACACTAAGAAGAGGGGAGAGGTAATATCCCCCTACTCCGACCTCCCCAATTAAATGACTATCACAGACACAGAGTAGGGAAATGCAATACAGCAGTGGCACATGCTTCGTGAAAAATACTGCCCTCACTCACAAAATTGTGACATGCTTCATTATTGGGCTTGCTTCAATACACCCCTGCGCAGACAGACGCTTGGGGTGGAGCAAAGAGGAGGGGAAAACAATACAAACGTCAAAGTTGGGCTCATCGAAGAAAAGTGCAGTGAAGGTTAAAACTAGCTTGGAAGTGTCCTCTCGCGAAATTGTATTCCTGTGCCCCCCGGCTAGGTCTAAAAATGTGAAGGATGGTGGTGATAGGAAAAGATAAAGATTTCCTTTACCCCTCATTACTGCCAAAGTGTCGACACGTTCACCAATTCACTAAAGTAAAGGAAAAAACGCTTACCAGCGATGGATGTTTGGTGAATATTGTTTCACTTTGAATGTCTGGTCCGATTAGGGACTGAGTGTTGATAATTAACACCAAATTGGTTAGAATGGGTACCTAGGTGGTGCAGGGTTGCTTTGTGAGATGGGAGTATTTAATACTCAAGCTTCTTGATGAGTGATTATGTTCCCCCTTTGTGTCTTTCCCCAACAGAATACCCAGTGTGTGTTATTCAGAGTAACCCTCTTCTTGGAAGTAACACATTCCAAGAATACTTAATTCAGGTTGACTAATAGAAACATTTGCAATTGCGGCAGCAAATGTTTCAAAATTTTGTGTGACAGATGCACATTCCTTCTGGGTTTTTGATCCTTTAGCTTTTTTCTGATCCACCTGACAGTGTAATATCAGACAGAGCTACATTACATACATTTGAAGTGCCAACATAGACTCTTAGTATCATAGGTTATAACTTCGATAATGCATTAAGCATTATATTACATTCTTACTTACCTCGCAGGCCAGTCCCATATGCTACAATTCACATAGACACAGCAGACCTTACTACAGGTCATGAGATGACCCTACTATATAATTCTTCTTGTGTGTGATTTATTGCTGATCATGTAATTCTACAACAGCCACAGGATTTTCATAATTTTCCGTTGACAGAAGATATGCTCTGAGTGGGTGTCAAAAGCCTGTCGGCCTGGCTGCATTTTTTATCATACCAGAGTCACAAGTTCATCATTTCATTGCAATAAATTGGGTCTTGCTTGCATTCTTTCAGTTTTGGCGCCTGCACTTTCATTGTCGTATTGCCACACAATGCTTCACCAGTGTTAAAGCAATAGTCACAAATTTGTGGTTGTTTTTAGGAATATCTTTCACATAGCCAAGTGGTGCATAAACCTGGTACACTTAAAGTGTAGGCACACTTAAAGTGTATTAATTTGTGCCTGTTTCCAAAGGGCATACGTTTAACACCTCTACAACTATGTTTCCTGGCATTTTGCTTCGGATTTTGTACCAGAGCTATGTTATGCAAATTTGTAGAGCGCACTATCGCCTGTTAGGGTATCTTGGTGCTGAGCAGGTGCAATTCTTGCTAAGCCTAGGGTCTAGTGGTTCTCCTAGTGATGTATGAGAATTCATGGAAAAACAAAATTGAGAAATCACATAGAAGGAAACCCAATTTTAAGAAAAGTCAAAAAAATCATAAATTAATGTAAACATTTTAAATGAAAGATACTTTTAGGGAACATTCCAAACTCAGATTAAAATTGGAAGAAAAGTTGTTGAGGGTTTTTTAGTGGTCAGGAATGAGTGTTGGGAAGGGGGGTTTGAGATCAGGAATGGTTGGAGTTTAGGGGTAATAAGGGTTTTTTGGGGTTCAGGGATTGGCAGAGGTTAGGGCTCAGTGATGTGTAATGTGTTTAGGGGCAGTGAAGGGTTTATAGGATTCAGGAATGGGTGAACTTTAGGGTTGGTGATTAATTTGTAGGGTTCAGGGATGGGCCCAGTTTAAGGGTAGAAATGGGGTTTAGGGTTCAAGGATGGGTGGAGTGTAGGTGTGCTGAGGGCTTTTCAGGGGCAAGTATGGATGGTGTCTTGGGTTTGTGAGGGGGTCAGGAATGAATGGTGGTTAGGTGTGGTGAAGGGTCAGCGTGTTTAAACACATCCAAATTTGACAGGGTATAAGATATAATTATGAAGTACTATCCCCTGAAGTAAAGTACTGCAGTAAATGCCTCAGGTAAAAAAAATGTTGAAAGGAATACCTAAAATAATTGCAGTTACTCCTTAAATAATACGCATGCAAAAGCCAATCTCTGATTTGGGGTCTATGAAATGGTAAATGCCATTTATCCAGCAAATTTCCATTAAACAGTTTTTGAAATGGTTTTTCAGTAATGGCATTCCACAAAATAATTTTTCTTTGAATTCACGTACAACCCCGATTAGAAACACAATTTATTCAGCTTCTTGCAGAATACAAGAAGTGAGGAGTAGGCAGTGTAGCAACATGACATTCCATGCTGTAGGACCAATGTATGAAAGGCTGACCTCCAGGTCTGGTTTTTCATATGCATTGGATGTTTGCAAGTAGGAGTCTGGATGAGTGGAGGTGTCATGAATGTTTGTGAAAGGAGATGCAATTGTTGAGGTATTCTGAGCCAGTGTTATATACTGCCTGGAAACTGTGGGTGAGGAGTTTGAATTATGCTTGTTTGTGTTTGGGGAGCAAGTGGAGCTCCTTCAGGTGTGGTGTGGTATGATGTGAGTGCAGCATAGGAGGTTGAGAGTGCTTCTGGCCATCAAGTTCTGAGTAGTCTACAGTCTTCTGGTAAGTTTTTTGTTGACCCCAGCAAAGAGGGTGTTTTCGTAGTCCAGCTTGCCTGTGATGAGTGCATGTGTGACAGTTTAACAGGTGCTGATTGGAAATTGTTTGAAAATCGTCCTCAACATCTTCAGGGTATGGAAACATGAGGCATTGACAGCGTTGACTTGGGCAGTCGTGTCGAGTTTGCTATATATGACGATCCAAAAGTTCTTGGTGTGGGTGTTGATGGTGGAGCTAGGGGGTGGTCCTAGCTCTGCTGTCCACTAGGTCGAGTCCCAGGGTGAAGTGCTCTTCCTGACAATCACGATTTCAGTTGTATCGGTTTTCATCTTCAGACAATTTGTCTTCATCCACTGAGTGATTTCAGTCATACAAGCATTAAAATTGATCCAGGTGGAGGGAGAGTGCGGTGTGTTTACAAATAAACACCTCTACAGATGATTTTTTCGAAAGTCCTTATCCCCTCCTTCTTTTGGCCATTGATAACAAGTACCTAACGTTTGTTTGTTTTTATTAGTTTTGCTTCACTGTTAATTGTGTTTCAATTCCCTTTCACCAAATACTTTTTAGCTTATTTCCACTCACGTATGACTTAGAATTTTGCGTTTGAACTTGTATTCCTTTTTCTTCTCACCAATGACCTTTGG
The DNA here is from genome assembly GCF_964261635.1 of Lissotriton helveticus. Lineage (NCBI taxonomy): Eukaryota > Metazoa > Chordata > Amphibia > Caudata > Salamandridae > Lissotriton > Lissotriton helveticus. The sequence continues at coordinate 724,673,058 of NC_136072.1, forward strand.
CATAATTGTCTTAACCTCTGACTTTTTAACCAAATTCCCCCACTGAAGATTTCCACCCTCAAGAGCACCTCAATGTCTTTGAAGAGACCTTGAGAGCACTAAATATGACCCATAGTTTTGCAAATTCACTATACTTTTTAACATTATTTGCTCTGTAAAACCTCACTCCCTACTCCCTGAAACTGTCCCATGGAATTAACTCTTTCTTTACTCCCCCTGTACCACTACTAAATCTTTCTCTTCATCTTACCATTAATAGAACCACTAGCTGTATCTAGAGTCTGGATCCATCTTCCCTTCCACTTTCTTTCTAGCTTTTAGCAAGAATGATTCACGTTTGCAATTGTCAGTCTTTAATTTAAAAAAAGATATCTCGATTGTTCTGTTGACCGACATCTCAGCTTTCCCTTTTCTCCAGAACCCTCAAGTGGTTGGTGATCACTTGGCTTACCTGCCCCCACTCGTCTTTCAACCTTTGCACACTACTGCAGTCTGTCAGTCAGTCAGTCAAATGGTCTTTATTCGGATATAAAATATCCATAAAAGTATAAGTCATCACTGACAATATTCATATAACATACATTCATCAATATCAATAAGAATACAAAAAGATTAAAAAACAGGATAGGACAATAATCTAACAATCAATAAATAAATAGCATTATGGTCACCTCCAGTCAATGCATCTGCCACTTATGCATGTCTCCAGCTTAGGCGCCACAAACACCTTTTCATCATCATCATTCTCCTTGAACTCTGCAGTATTTGGTAAAGTCAACAGTCGGCCACGCATATGACCCTTGTTTTCTTCAGTAACGAGCAAAGTTCTTGGCTTTCACCGCCATCTTTCACTGCCTTTATTACTCTACGTGCTCCAAAGTTCTGTCTTCTCTTGGGACATCAATTGATTTTCTGCTGCCTGGCCTTTCTTTAACTTAAGTTTGTTATCGTGCACCACTTACATTCTGGTCTTTTACACCATACCTCTTCTCTAAAGAAAATCTTTGAATACCTCTGTAAACATTGGATGGTTCTCTGATGCTACATTAATCTGAACTGGAAATAATCTTGTTATTGGGTTCATCGGCCCCTTCTATCCTACCATACCCCTATCATCTTTCATTCAGACACCATGACACTTTACCAAACCACCTGTAGACTAAGCATCCATTTTAAGTAAGTTTGAGCTGGCAGTCCTTCATGATCTCCACCATCACAGCTGCTGGATTCCAGCTGCTAAATAGTAGAAAATTGCTAGAACCTCATCCTGGCGACAAAGCTTCTGATCAATGCATTGGTCTTGTTTAAGCTGCACTACTCCTGGAGATTACTAAGGAAGCTCCCTCAATATGCATTTTCTTACAAAAACAACATCATTAGCATTGCTGTGAGAACTCTGCACAGACTTCCCAGATCTTCACCTTCCACAATCTACTGACATTCAGCAGGACAGCTGCCTGCCAAACACAGGGCACCGTAAAACTGCCAGTATTGAAAGCCATTTGCTGCATTCTGCTCCCTATCTCGCATCTCTGATCAGTCTTCACATCCCACGTTGTTCCCTGTAATCAGAGAACCGTCATCTATAAAGTGTGCCCGCTCCTGGTTCAGATGCTTCAAACAGCTCTGTCTTGCACATCCAATCTAGCCACCATTCCTAGTACGGTTCAAAAGTGTTCTCAAACCCCAACTTCTTGAACTCAATAGCCCAGGCACATGACAAATCCATTGAAAGCCCAGGCTTGTGAGAAATCAATTTACTTCATATTGTTAATATTATTGTTATATGCATTTGTAGAGAGCTCAGTATGCCATTAGTTTGGCATTGTAGAGTTTTTTCTTACTAAACCCTGCTCCGATGGCCACTACTGTGTAAATAGGTAATCTTGTAAATAGATTAGAATTGTATGTCATGAAAAGTTGTGTTGGAGTCTCACTGTTCAAAACACAGTGTGCCATCAGTTTGTTTTTATATATGACTGTTTATCACAAAACCAACTCATCTTTGAAATCAGCCTTTTATCCCAAGTACCCTCAGGTGATCTTGTATTCCAAATACCACTGACCATTAACTTATTCCAACTTGTCTTCACCTACGATGGTGTATCCCGATCTTCCCTGGCAGCTGGACCGTTTATTGATTCCACCAACCCAAAGACCTGGAAACCACTGTAGATGGCTGGCAATTTGGCCTCGTTCTCCCTCACTTAGGACCTGTTGTCTAAATCAGTCCGCACCTATGACCTTTATTCTAATTCTGTCTTCCCTATGTTCTTTTTCCCTAATCCCATTACCAGACCTCTAACCTTTCATCTACTCATCTACCTGCTCTACAAGCATGTAGGTGTATTCGTAAAGGTTTCCTAGCTCAACTCTGTTCCTGCAGGGTTAACCATATTGTGAGGATCTGCTGTGCCATTAACAGACTGCTGATTAAATGCGTCTTGCCCCCGTACCTTTTTGCCCTTTCATTTGAAATTTATATGATTGAAGAAACTGAATTAACCATAAATACACCACAAATAAGCCATAAATGTACCATTTAATGTTTGTAATGCTCAAATCCGGGCCATGTATCTCTAAAATGGAACACAAGCAAACAATTGACAAACTAATGTATGCAACTAAAGTGTCTCTCACAAAGAGGTAGCCTCTCATCAACCTACCCTACTGATTATATGTCTCCTATCTGTCCTGTGAACCTCCAGCCAATCAGTTTTTGTCATTGGTAGGTCCCCGCCGCCTTGCCATTTGCTTCCTTTTAAGCCTATATTTTAGGCCCTATACTGTGGTGTCTGGGGAAATGATTTGAGCACAGAGCTGCATAGCATCATATTTATTAATCCTGCTCTGAATCAGAAATACTTGCTGTGAGGCAGAACTTCCTTTTCTTAATGGCACATGGTATGTGATTTTCAGGTTTGCACAACATAGCACCTTAGAAGTGAGGGACTGCTGAATCTGAAAACCTTTATCGCACCGTTGTGCCATATTATGAAAAGAATGCTGACCTCATGGACGCATGTCCAAACCTAAATAAGGCAGGGATGGGCTCCATTGCTGTGATTTCCTGTGCCAAATGGAATTCCTGCGACTTAAATGGATAGGCTCAATGGATAATGCTAGGACAAATATAGTATGCCACAGTCCCCTTTAAGTAACTAAGTAGTGATGCATTCTTTCCTCCTTTGCCAAGTGGAGGATTTCATGGCATCCCAAAAATAGCACTCTCTGTGGAAAATTAAATATGAATTCCACAATTCGTTCTCGTACAATGTGTCTAAACTGTGGAACACCCTCCCTCTGCAGATGCGAGATAATTCCAACCTAACTAGCTTCCGGAAACAGCTCAAAACCCTTCTGTTTAATAAATAGTAACCTTCTGAGGGTATCTTTTGTTTTTCAGCGCCTGGACGCCTCAGGGCAACTGTAGCGCTTTATAAATTCCATTTTCATTTCATTTCATTTCACAAGATTCTCAAGAAAATAACCAAAAATAGCACAGTGAAGTCTAAATAAAATGTATGAGTTCAGGTTAATGTTTTTGTGTTCCTTTCGGAAGGCTTTGGCCAAAGTGCAAGTTAATGTTTTGAACGTGCCCAGCCTCGATATAATAAATAGGTCACCGCTTGTGCAACACCTGATGAAAGCATTACTGAAAGCTTGGAGCATTGGGATTTCATAATCTTGAAAGCTGACCTTTAATAAAAGATGCAGCTATTTGCACTGGACTTTAGGCTACACATATTGTAAATGTATGCATCCGCCCTTCAAGTATTTCTCTCTGTTGCTGTGATGTTTATTATCCTTATAAGTAGATCTGAGCACCTGGCGTTACAAGGACACCCTTACAGAACAAACTGTGGTAGTCAGATGTGGCTTCATTGACGGGAAAGGCAGATGAGGAATTTTGGAAATAAATGTATGGGGACGAGTTGCAGAAAGGGTGCACTGTCCACTCCATGCTGCTTTGTCCATTAAAGTAGCTCCATAACCACATGCTTTATCAAGTTTTCTTTACCGTCCTGCTGTAAAACATCAATGCCTACCTCATTTTCTAGCCACCCTAATTCCTTCTAGAATCTACACCCACAAATCTTTATTCTGAAACCCTAGATTACTTAACTAAAAATGTTCTCTCCCCTGGAAGTGTGCCAAGACATCCTCTGAAAGATGCGTGGCCCAGGTCTTAACCCTTACTAAAACCCCACCCCAGTCACCCTCCTCTGCAGAGCAGGTCGCCCACTGAGAAAGTCAAGGTAGTATGGAACACATGGGAAAGATTCATCTTGGACCGCTATGGGGCTTGCTTAAGCATCATTCAGGGGCTTTGATGGCCAGGAAGTCAGTAGTGAGGCAGAATCGCATCGCTGTTATTCAAACCCTGTAGAGAGGTCCCTTTTGGGATTCCAGTGCACAAAATAAGTCATTGCCTCTTCTGAGGTTGTCCTTGGTGGACCCTTTGAAGGATTTTCTGTCTTCTAAGATGGTGTTGGTCAAGGTAGCTGAACTCCTATAATTGACTTTTCCATTTGCAGCAATTAAGACACACATTTTGACTGAAATCATCCAGTCTGGTTCCTTCATCCTAGATCCTCTGTTGTCCTTTAATGAGCCACTGTTCGAATCTATCATGTCTGCTTGGGTTGGGCAAACTCCTGCCCTGGCTGCGCACTGTAAAGTTGTTCGTCTTCCTCTTCTGACTCCAGGCAACTCATCATTTCTCTCCTCCTGGGGAGCTAGGACCCTAGGCCCCAGGTATTAATGGAGTTGATGCAGGTTTCTTCCCTTTTCAGGTCCACATGAATGTACACTTTTTTAAGTAGGTATGGGTGGCTTTCAACCTTTAGACAAAGTCTTAAGTTAATTCTTAAAACTGTGACAGGTCTATGGACCCATCTACAGGCTTTCTAGGCATGCTTAGTTGCTCTCCATGGACCTTCCTGGAGGCAAATGTGTTGAATGCAGAATTTATGGTTGTCTTCTCTTTGGTGAACAGTCTTCCTTGACCTTAAGTAATGTAACACCGAGACACACCAGTGCTAGAGCTTGGAATATACTATGACCTTGTCTGTTAGATTACAAATGAGGTTCAGAAGCTTTCCGGGGATCTGGCCTTATTAGCATTACCAGCACTACTGGCTACAGTGAGCATGGCGCCTTCAAGGGGTTTCAAGACCAGTAACAACCATTTTCTTCTTCATCCCTGACTTCTCCTATCAGGCCATTTTGAAACCTCCTCTCAGAGGATAGACGCTCAAGCAGGAGACGACTCCCTTTTATGATAGTGTCAGTATGGGCCATAGGAGCCTTTGCTCTCTATGTGGGGGTTTGCCCCCCACCTTCGAGGTCAATTTGTCGAACTACCTGTCCATTTGCCCATGCTTCAAGTTGTCAGGCAAAGGGGTGTAGCTATGAGTCGCTACTTTGCAGTGGGTCCCTTTTTCTATACTCGGGGTGTCACTTAGTTTCTGGTACAGGTATTGCCTGATTGTTGGGATTGTTTGATATTTGATCCCGACTACTCCTGGCTGAGGAGCAACTCTTGTGCTATGTTCTAAGTTTGATTTACAGTTCCACCGCCTGGCATAGTAGCCACAATTCAGAGGCGTTGGAGGTTGGGTGGCTTGTGCTGTGGGCACTTTAACAGCTTGTGGTAGTCTCTCTGTTAGGGACGGCTGTTCTGACATCAGGGTATTTTCAGGTTGCATAATTCTTTTAATTTTTTTTAACTGTATGGTATATGAAACTGCACAATGAAACACCTCAGTGATGTGGTGAGCACTTATCAGATCCTTATGGTAGGTGTTTTTGGGATGCCTGGCTCACTTTGCTGGAGCATGACCAGTTCTTTCACACTCAGCTGAATTGTCCCTAGCTGTAGCAATAATGAGGGTTTTGTTCTGTTCCGTGTCGTGCATTGTGTGTACGCTGGGCTGGTTGCCTACATGGATCCATATGGCGTGGCTGTTTGAGTTTCTACTCTGACCCTCCACCTTGGGGTTTATTGATTTGGAATTGAAGCTTGAAGTAAGAAATTTGTAGGTAGAAATGTCCATCAAAAGAATAAGGTATCTTTGGTAACAGTGTTTCTGGTGGATACTCTAAGTACCTGCCGACCCACCTGCCTCCCTATTCTGTGGAGTGCTGTGTATGAGTAATAATGTTCCAAGTTAGTTTTCTCTACCCTTCATTGCTGTCACTTTCATCAGTCTCATCGACACCTCTATTGGCATAGAAAAAATGACAGAAACCAGCATCATGGCCCTGGGTGGCACTATACATGGCTCTGTGAAGTCATAGCTGGGGAGGTACCAGTGTTGTGTTGGAGGCATGATGCCGCTTACTGGCAAAGAACAGCTCTTTAAGCTTTTCTGGATTCAGCCTGGCATTTCAGGCGATTAATGTGGTGAGGGTTCTGCAGTTAGATAGAGTATCCACTAGAAACATTGTTACCGAAGGCAAGCAATGTTTTATTTTACTCTGCAATATTAAAGTCTTCGAGACCGGTTCAGATGTAATGTTTTAATCTTTGTGGCTTTAGGACACTGCAGGGAGATCACAACGACCAAAGAGCCTTCAACTCATGGATAACAGACTAACTTTGCTACAGAATACCTCGTCTCAACAGTCAAGCTTGCAGAGCCCTCCCCCAATCACGCCAAAAACACTACGAACTAACAGTAAGTCCTGTTGTGCAAAGTGTGATGCTACTGTCATTTTAAGGAGGTTTTTCAAGAGGATTCCATTTTGTTCTATATTATTCAAACACTCATCTCATACTGGTGTCTTAACATTATCGCTTTATGTTTGTTGGTCTTTTAGTCACAAAAGAAGTACATCAGTTGGCAGCATAGTAGCACAATAGTCATAGCTATGTAAGAAAATTAAATGAAATTATACTTTGTAACACGCACTAATACCCAAGGGTGAAAGAAGCTTAAGACTAAGTGGTACAAGAAAAATTCACTTCGCTTTCCAAAACCCTTTGTTCAAGTTTGACCAAGTTCCTTTTCTCTTTGGCTGACTAAGCTAAAAAGTGGATAGTGTGTAGCATGTCAAACCAGTGTCATATTATTTGTCCTGTACTGTGCATACATACTAAAAACGTTTTGTGTGGTTTTCAAAATATTTTTTACAGAGGAAATAATCTGTAAATTAGGCTTTTCCTGCCAACATTTTCTAATAAGTACCATATTCTTTCTGTTAGGTTTTTAATGAGCAAATGTGTCCTCGGTTATTGGAGAAAATCAAAGGCCATTGAGCCTCCACGCCCTTATCTTCAGTATTGAAGAATAGATGTGTTCTCACACTGGGGTTTATCAAACTTCTCTATAAAGTTGCTGAATGCATATGCCATATTAATTTCGAATTATCCGTATTCAAGAAAATAGCTTACAAAAATTAAAAATGAGAACGAAGGTGTGTATCACTTCTCTGGTGATTCCACTCATATCTCAGATAAGCGCTTTCAACTGGGCTATGAACCTTAATTCCAACCTAAACTGTGTTAAAGACACAATAGCTGTTCTGTTGGATGATATTGCCCCATTGAAGAAATGCAATGACTCATTAAGCCACCTGGTTCTCAATAAGACTAAGAGCTCTAAACAAGAGAATTGGGAACACACTTGAGGGTCAGGGAACGGGGTAAGGTGATGAAATATACAAAAAAGATGACAACACAATGTTAGGTTTTTCACACACTAAAAATATTTTCATAGAACTCACCTCCCCGCCAACAGTGTGAGTAGGATATATCACATGGAACAGGAGTACTGCCCAAGATTTCCATACCAGAGAGTTGGGTAGCATACCAGAGAGTTGGGTAGCAGTACAGGATTTTGACATGTAGGATTGCACTCGATATCAGGGATCAAGTGGTCACACATATGCTGGGGTGATAAAGACAGAGTTTAGTGTCAAAGAATTTGTGGTCTGGGAATACACCAAGATCAGAGAACAAACAGATGCCCTTTTGTGTGGTTGCCCTTGGTCTCCTTCTGGTAAAAGGTTGCATTGCCCCCGAGATACAATTTTTAGTCCCAACCAGAACTTTGTGACAAGTATCGCTACCTTCTTTCAACAGAAGGTCCAGGCAGTTTATGATGACCTTAGCACCCTAGCAGCAGTCTCAATTACTGACAACAGTGAGAATACCACTCTGGCTGCCTCCAACTATTCTTGCTTCCCTCCATTGGAGGAGACGCAGGTTGCAGACCTACTTACACAGATGAAATCTGGTCCCCATTAGACCCCTGTCCACCACATGTATTGCATACGATTCCAGAGACTGTAACAGCTGTCCTGACACCCCTGTTAAACAAGGTTATCAACTTAGGTGAATTCCCCAGCAGCTGGAAGAAAGCCTGTATCCGGTCCATTCTTAAGAAGGATACTCTGGATCCTTCTGAACCCAAGCCCTATCGGCCCATATCCTGTCTGCCCTTACCAGCTAAGATTCTGGAGAAAGCCATAAATCAAGAGATAATGAGGTATGTAGACCATAATAAGTTACTAGATCCTTCACAACACGGATTTCGACCCTGTCACTCGACAGAGTCTGCCCTGATCATGGCAACGGAAGACATACGCAGGACAATGGATGAGGGTGGTAGAACGGCCCTGGTTTTATTAGACCTAACAGCGGCGTTCAACACCGTTAACCATTCGGTCCTGTTAAACAGACTAAGAACCTTAGGCTTTACCGGTACTGCTCTGGCCCTTTTAACATCTTTTCTGGATTCCCGAATTCAACAAGTGTACTGGGAAGGTCTTTAATCCGACGAATTCTCCCTCCCGGGAGGGGTTCCCCAGGGCTCAGCACTGTCGCCTACATTGTTTAATTTATATTTTACTCCTTTAGCCGCCTTAATTCAATCTCATGGCCTGCGATTAGTGTCGTATGCCACCGACACAAATTGTAGTGTCAGTATCCCAGTCAATTGCAGCCACAGCAGAACGCTTCAGGAACTGCCTCCTTGGTGTAAAAAGCTGGATGAGCCGTAACTTTCTAAAGTTAAATACGGATAAGACCGAAGTAATTGAGTTCGGCCAGAAACCATCCGTTTGGAGCAACCTCTGGTGGCCTCCTGAGGCGGGCTCCTGCCCCAGTCCAGTAGATAAGGTCAGGAATCCTGATTTTCTGTTAGATAAAGATCTCTCCTGTAAGGCGCAAATCAACCAGGTGACCTCCGCCTGCTTCTACACCATCAAGGTTCTTAGAAAAATCTTACCATACATTCCGTCAACACTAAAAAAGACGGTGGTGAGAGCCCTGGTAATGTCCCGAGTGGACTATTGCAATTCACTCTACCTGGGTGCAGGAGAAAAACAACTGACCAAGCTACAGGCAATTCAAAATGCCGCAGCTAGGGTTCTGTTGAACCTACCAAAGCGTCACCCAACCTCTAAAGTCATATGCGAACTTCATTGGCTCCCAATTAGGCACAGAATACAGTTCAAGGCCCTTTGCCTGGTCCACAAGTCCTTATATGGCAAAGGACCTGACGACAACACCAAACTCCTTCCTCGATATACACCATCACGCACTTTGAGATCAGCCAACCAGGACCTAGTATGTCAGTCAAGAATAAGGAGAGCCCGATGGGGTGGAAAATCTTTTTCCCACCAAGCCTCCAAATTATGGAACGCATAACATGAAGCAGACATGCAGCAAGCCTAGACTGCTACTTGTTTTGTTCTATTTTATGCTGATTTATAATGGAAAGACTTTGAAAGAAATTGTTTTAAAAGAAAAGGCTGACAACAACTGGCAACAAAATGGCAATAGGAGTAAAGGGAAGATTAAAAACATCCATCATAAAACCAGTTGAGGATTTATCCTATCGCCATATACAGGCGAAAATTAAGTACTGGTACAAAGCATTAATTCTGATTGATACATCTGCCAGTGGATTCCTCACCTTGTGAATATCCCCTTGCGTCAGCAACATTCGGAAATTCTTTTTGTAGTTTCGCGACGACGTCACAGAGGCATGACACTGCGCGCGACTCCGCTGGCGTCACCGACTCCATAATAGGCCCACGCCGGCGTGATGACATCAGTTCCCTTTTATCCGCGTCGTCGACGCTAACGGTTTCGAGGGATCCTCTGTAGCTGTTAGTATCTTTGTTACTGGTTGTTTCTTTTCGGTGTCCTCTTGCTTCTTTGTGTCGAGATGTCCACGAAGAAGACTGGATCCAAGCCCTGCGGAGAGTGCGGCAAGATGATGTCAATTACTGATCCGCACAAGTGCTGCATTTGGTGTTTGAGTTCGGACCATGACGTCGAGGAATGTTCTTCCTGTAAGAAAATTAATCCCAAGTCCCTCCGTGAGAGGGAAGCAAAACTCCTTGTTGCCAAGTTGAAGAGCAGTAAGGACAAGAAGAGGTCGAGGTCACGGACTCGACGTTCGAGGTCGAGGTCTCGCTCGGTCGCATTCGAGATCGTCATCAGTGCATGCTTCGAAGTCGTCGAGGAAGAAGCACAAGAAGAGGCCTCATGAGTCTCTCCATCACTCTGGGAAGGACTCAAGCTCGAGACCGAAGTCGCAGGTGAAGTTGCTTCGCAAAGATGTGGAGATTCCTGCTCCAGAGGTTCAAGTCTCCGAGGGTGAGGCTTCGCCTGTGAATTCACCTGTTCAGTCACCGAAGCCGTTGTCGAATCCTTCTCCGGCTCCGACTCATTCTTCTGATCAGGAGGGTGAGGGAGAAGAAGAAGATGAGGCTCTGTTGCCTGCGGGTTCGTCGACCCTGGTGCACCAGCCTGAGGTGGAGGTCGACGTCGAGAAGACTCCGCTCCCTCGAGAGCAACCTTTGGGCTCTTATCCAGCTTTTCCTTCTCCAGGTCAGGACCCTACTCAGTTCCTGAATGCTATGTATGGAGTTTATTCAAGGGCTATGTACCCCTCTGGTGCACCAGTTGGTCCTATGGTACCGTGATGCAGAAATGGAAGAGGGTGAGCTGCAGGATTCAGAGGATCCTTTCGATGATCTGAGAGAGGCTAGGGGTCTTGAGCTGTCTCCTGATTGGGATTTGGCCTCTGTTTCTGACACCCCTTCTAAGGATGTGACACCTTATCGCGTGGTTATAAGGAAGGCTGCAGATTTGTTGAATATTACACTTCTTACTGCAGAGTATAAAGCTAATATACTGACAGAGGTCCTTCATTCACCTACCTCTGTGGTCGAGCCTATGCTCCCTTTCAATGATGCTTTGGCGGACCCTATATCTGAGGTTTGGAAAAGACAGCTTACAGCCCCTGCTGTTTCGAGGGCAGTTGCAAGAAAGTACAGGGTGGCGCCTGGTGACCCGGACTTTTTATCCACGCACCCCTTACCAGAGAGCTTGGTTGTGCAGACAGCCTGCTCGAAAAAATCTGCAGGCGCTTTTCCACAGGTTCCTGGGGATAAAGAATCAAAGAAGCAGGACCAGGCTGCAAAAAAAGTATTTTCCTCGGCAAGCATGGCGCTTAAATCGACTAATGCTACTTGGCTTATGGGACGCTATATCCATGCATTGATCGATTCAGTCAAACAGATGGTTTCAAAGCTTCCTGAGGAGGATAGGAAGGATTTTCAAGAGGTGATTACTGACACTCTGGCTGCTGCTAGACAGGTCATTGAGAGTGATCTGGACACTGCTGACTCGGTAGCAAGAGTGATGGGTTCTTCAGGGCCACAAGAAGAGCGGCATGGCTTAAATCCTCTGAATTCTCTGCGGATGTACAAGCTGCCTTGATGGATTTGCCCTTAGATGGGTCAGGATTGTTTGGAAAGAAGGCTGATGCTGCTTTAGAAAGGTTCAAGGAAAGCAGAGCGACAGCGAGATCTTTCGGCCTACAGTCCAGAGGTACTGCGGGAAAAAGGTTCAGAGGTTTTGCCAGGTCTTCCTTTCGGACCTACAGGAAGCCACAACAGCAGCAGCAGCAGCAAAATACGCTGTACAAGTCGTACAGAGGCAGGCAAAGAGCTCGTCCTAGAGGTCGTCAGGCCTCCTCCTCCTCCACCTCTTCCCAACCCCCTGCCACCACAGCAAAGCAGCCCTTGATCCGCCATTCCGGATCATGTGGGCCCAGTGGGGGCCGGCTTACCCATTTTCTACGAGATTGGGAATTGATAACATCGGATCTTTGGGTTCTCAATCTCGTGGAGAATGGGTATGCTCTTCCTTTTTGGGAATTTCCCCCCAATTACCCTCCTTACCAAGGTTTTTGTGCGAAGGACCACCTGCTGCTCTTGCAGGAAGAAGTCCTGGCTCTGTTCAGAAAGGGTGCGATAGAGGTGGTTCCAGAGCAGGAGAGGGGTCAGGGGTGCTACTCTAGGTATTTCCTGATCCCCAAAAAGGATGGCAGACTTCGTCCAATCCTGGATCTCAGGATCTTGAACCTTTACCTGAAGCAGGAGAAGTTCAAGATGCTCACCCTTGTGCAGGTTCTTCAAGCGCTGCTGGAAGAAGACTGGATGGTGTCGATCGACTTGCAGGATGCGTATTTCCACATCCCCATTCTGAAGTCGCACAGGAAGTATCTCCGTTTTACGGTGGGTTCGCAGCACTACCAGTTTGCGGTCCTTCCGTTTGGTCTTACTACTGCGCCTCGAGTCTTCACCAAGGTGATGGCAGTGGTGGCTGCACATCTCAGAAGGTCAGGGGTTCTGGTATTCCCTTATCTGGACGATTGGCTGATCAAACCAGAATCTCCGGAGAAAGTGCTCCATCATCTGCAAGTCACAACTCAGTTGTTGTACAGGTTGGGTTTTTCAATAAATGTACCCAAATCTCACCTGGTGCCGTCCCAGTGCGACCTGTTCATAGGTGCAGTACTGGATACAACTGTATGTCGGGTATTCCCTCCACCTCAAAGGATTCGCGACATACAGGAAATGATTCCTTTATTTCACAATCGAGCGGTCGTTCCAGTCCTGAAGGTCCTTAGTCTGCTCGGTCTGATGGCTTCCTGCATTCTGTTTGTCAACCACGCACACTGGCATATGAGGGCACTCCAGTGGTGCCTCCGCAGGCAGTGGTATCAACACAATGGAGATCTCAGGGAGTCCATCAGGATCTCCAGAGAAACTGCAATGGATCTGTTTTGGTGGAGTGTGGAGGGCAATCTGTCTCAATGAAAGCCTTTCCAACTTCCTCAAGCGGTGGCCAAAGTGATAACTGATGCGTCCTCTCTAGGGTGGGGTGCTCATCTGGGGGATCTGGAGATCAAGGGTCTTTGGTCTCCAGAGGAAAGGTTGCTTCACATCAACCTTCTGGAATTGCGGGCAATACGTTTGGCGCTCAAGGCCTTCCTCCCTTCCCTTCGCGGGCGGTCGGTTCAGGTCCTGACGGACAACACCACCGCAATGTTGTATGTAAACAAGCAGGGAGAAGTAGGGTCGCAGTGTCTCTGCAGAGAGACTCTGCGTCTCTGGTCCTGGATTCAGGATCATCAGATTTGTCTGATGGCAAATCATCTGGCCAGAGTTCTGAACGTGCGTGCAGACCGTCTCAGTCGGCAGTTCTCAACCGACCACGAGTGGAGGCTTCATCCAGAGGTAGTTCGTCACGTCTTTCGGACGTGAGGGACTCCTCAGGTGGACCTGTTCACCACTCGCGAGAATGCTCACTGCCCGTCATTCTGCAGTCTCCAGTTTCCGATGCAGGGAGCCTTGGGGGACGCTTTTCAGTTGAGTTGGGGCTCGCAACTCCTTTCCTCGTTTCCTCCCATACCCTTGATTCCTCGGGTTCTGTGGAAGATTCGCCAAAACCGGGCCCAAGTTATATTGATCGCCCCGGATTGGCCAAAAAGGGTGTGGTACCCAGATCTTCTCCACCTCTCCGCGTGCCCCTCGCTCCGTCTCCCTTTCAGGGCAGATCTCTTCTCTCAGATGGAGGGGCAGGCTTTACACCCCCACCTCCAGACCTTACACCTTCATGCCTGGAGATTGAACGGGGCAACCTGAATCCTTTTCTCTCCCACATGATGTGGTGGATGTCATTCTATCGGCCAGGCGTGACTCCACCAAGTCAATCTATTAATACAGATGGTCTAAATTTTTGACTAGTTGTGGGGAGAAGTCCATTGACCCTTTGAGGGCTCGTTTGTCAGATATACTTCTATTTGCTCTTTCTTTAGAGCAGCAAGGGTTTGCTGTGGCTACAGTGAAAGGTTCTCTTTCGGCTTTGTCGGCATTTCTCTGCCTGCCGGATCAGCCGTCCTTATTTAAATCTCCTATTGTTTTAAGATTTCTGAAGGGCCTTACAAATACATTTCCTCCTACTCCTTTTATTGTGCCTCAATGGGACTTGAATCTGGTGCTTACTTTTCTAATGGGTTCCCCTTTTCAACCTTAACATACTTGTCCCTTGAGGTTGTTGTCCTTTAAGATGGTTTTCCTAGTTGCAATTCCCTCGGCAAGGAGGGTGAGTGAGCTTCAAGCTCTAAGTTCAAAGCCCCCATTCTTGACCATTCATGCTGAACGAATGGTTCCTAGGATCAGGGCTGCTTTTCTGCCTAAGGTGGTTACTCCTTTCCATCTAGGACAGTCTATTACCCTTCCTACCTTCTATCCTCCCCCCTCACCCTTCCAAGGAGGAGGAGCGGCTTCAACGTCTGGCCCCTAAGAGGGCGGTGAGCTTTTATCTTGATAGGACAAAAGACAATCGAGTTGATGACCAGCTGTTTGTTGGATTTGCTGGCTGCAGAAAAGGAAGAGCTGTGCACAAGCGCACACATTCGAGATGAATATTACTATGCATCAAGATCTGCTAGGCCCTGTATGGTAAGGAACCTCCAGAGGCTATAAGAACCCACTCTACTAGAGCAAAGTCTTCAACATCTGCTTTGTCTAGGCGTGTACCTGTTGAGGACATTTGTAAAGCGGCAACTTGGACCTCCCTCCACACTTTCGCGAAGCATTACTGCTTGGATACCGAAGTGAGGAGGGAAGGCCACTATGCGCGTTCTGTCCTCCAGGATTTTCTGGTATAGGAGAGTGGACACCCTCCTCCGGGAGTGGGGACTGTTGTGGGAATCTATTCACAAGGTGAGGAATCCACTGGCAGTTGTATCCATCAGAAGAACAAGTTACTTACCTTCGGTAACACTTTTTCTGGTGGATACAGTATCTGCCTGTGGATTCCTCACTGACCCACCCACCGCCCCGTTGTCCACTCTTCTATACCTGAGTAACTGTGATGTTAATATGTTCTTATTGTTGAAGGAAAAGTTTTATTTTAATTGCTTTTCTGCTTGGTTTCACACTATGTGTGTTATCTTTACATTTGTGTACTGTGTATACTGTGTATATATCTACTGATGTCGGTCCGTCCGTGTGCCTCGAAGGCACGGAAAAAAGGGCGGAACTGATGTCATCGCGTGGGCCTATTATGGAGTCTGTGAAGTCAGCGGAGTCGCGCGCGGTGTCGGGCCTCTGTGATGTCGTCCACGTCCGCGCGACGCTACAATTTTTTTTTCCGAATGTTGCTGACGCAAGGGGATATTCACAAGGTGAGGAATCCACAGGCAGGTACTGTATCCACCAGAAAAAGCGTTACCGAAGGTAAGTAACTTGTTCTTCTGGAATTAAGCAGCCTAAATATTTATTCCAATCAGTCTCTTGCTTTCTCATTCATCCTGTCCTTATAGTAACAACAAAAGCGTCTCAAATACTGCATGCTTATAATGACAAACAATTCATTGAAAATCTCTTATAAAGTCAGGCCTGTCATTGACAAGTAAGCTACATTGTGCTCCGTAAATCATAGGCGCTGGACGTAGGCGTGCGGGTTTGACGCAGGCCCGAGAAAATAATCATGCTGGAGTTCAGAAGGTGAATGAACATTAAAGATGACTTTAATTGGTGTACCTTGTCACGTGCTGTATCTTTAATGGCAGTGCTTATTCCTTTAAAAGGGAGGTTGGTGTTTAATTTTCTTTCTCAGACTGCAAAGTTAGAGGACTTTGTAAAGTGAACTATGCCACAGTCTCGCTGGGTGCATGCAGTGAGTGTGAAAGGAAAGGCGGTAAGATGTGACTTTTTTGCTAACATAAAATGTAAATACGTATAAAGGAGATGCACTAATATTTCGGAATATATCAACAGTTAGAAAAGCCTACATGAAGCACTTCTTTTGTAATTATGAAGTGTGATGGAAACAAAGGTTTTAATAGATCAAAACAAATCAATACACTTGGTGATGCACAAATGAAATATTCACTGAAACCCGATTTCCACACATTGTTTGTGCATTATCAGTAATCTGTATGCCTGTGCATATTTAGTGGCCATTTTAATGGAGTATGTGCTGGCTGTAAATGACCGTGCGCTACCACACTACGCTTTAGAAGTCTGTTCATGACAGTGTGCTCCAAAATGCACCACCAGCTATATACTATCCCCTTACCACTCTCCTGCTGAATGCATTTGCTGCGCGTGTTCTTTGTGTGACACTTGATTTTTTCCCAATACCTTCAATGATGTAACGTTCATGGCAACCCCCATTCTGAAAATTGTTCCTGCACCACTGAAGCAAGTTCTCTGCTGTCCCTTCTTTCATTTTCAAAAGTTTGCTTTTCGTGTTTCGGAGGCTTTGCTAGAAAAGATAAAAACCCTCAAATCACAGAAAGGACTGAGTAACCAGTTGGGTTTTGCATAATTTCCCACAGGCTGTTTTTTCCAGGGTGTGCAAAGAACTTAATATGTGCTTCATTGGAACTTGACACCAATGTTTCATATTTCTTATCATCTCCTAAATGAATGAATAAATGTCGAACATTTTTAAACTCCTCCCTATCTGAGGAGAACATAAATAGACATAATGGAAGGCACATAGGTTTGTGACAACGACTCACAATGATTCCTGGTAAGAAATATGTGCATTGCAATTTTGCCACTTTTCCTCCCTAGTCCTTTCACGATAAGGACATAGAAAGTGGCAAATCCAGCTTTGATCCTGAAGAACACAAAGGCTTATGTGATGCTGCACACTTACCATAATAATGTATCAAATTGGTGCAGAATTGCAGGATGACTGACCCAAATATGGCATCAATAGCTTTAACTTGTAGGATGGAGCAACGGTGACGTGGCTGCATGGCATGCCCATGCGCACTATCGTCCAAAGGAGAAGTCACCTATCTCGTGACTACAAAGACTTCTTCCAAGACGACAACAACATGCAATCATCCGAGCCCAACACCAGGTGGTGATCTAATGCTAAGTGTACAAGTCTGCAGCTCTACATGCCAAGAACAGATGCCTACTGCTAAGTAGCATTTTCCTTTCTGCAACTGCTTTGTTGGCCTTTCACCTTCAGGTAAATGAGAATAAAATAAAACGCACACACCCTAAATCAATCAAAAATAAATGCAAGTTTTGCAGCGTGAATTTTTCTGGATTCACTATGCTGTGCATTATTCCACCATCTAGTGGTTGGGTCCAGAATTGTAGTATTTTTTCTCTTTTTTTTTTTCCGTGGCCCAGGTGGGCGTCAACATCCCACCATTTGGTGTCCTTGTGACGTTGGCGCGCTTCCTGCGGAAGCTCCCACCTTTGGTAGCCATCATCAGATTATTTTTTCCGCCGTTGGGTCTGGATCGTTGTAGAGGATTTGCAGAGTTTTGGAAGAGGAATTCAAGCAAAATTGAAGATAATCGATGAAGAATCAAGTTTTCAACTACACCGGACTACAGGTCAGGTTCCCGGAGAGACGAGGGAGAAGCCTTATGGTCAAAACCTCGACGTTCGACGGAGAATGCGCTCGCAGGGGGCTCCCTGAGCACAGGTATGGACAAAATGCCGTTCAAGTTTTGCACCAATTGCCACAACAAGTATGCACAGAAGGACCAGAATCCAGTGTGCAACCTCTGCTTGCTGCTCGACCACAGACGCGAAGACTGCAACGCCTGCTCGGCATTTACACCTAAGACCCTCAGAGTAGGGAAGAGACTGAGAAGGGCAAACCACAAGGGGCAGGGGCCACCTCCATCGCTACGAGACCTGGGCCTCTCCAGTGGCGAAGAGGACAACATCGCCGAAGGACCTAAGGACTGCGCGGTCGTCGAGGTGCCTAAGAAAACGTCGAAAGAGGTAAGGGAGTCGCTGACCCCTAAACACCCAAGCGACACTCGTAAGGGTGAAGCAAAATCCTCGAAAGGAGCTCTGGCGTCGAAACATTCGACGAAAGCAATAGCCTCCGGAGACAGTCAGCCGAGCGGATCCTTCGAAAAGGACTCCCAATCGGCAAAAAACCTCAAAGACGTCGAAGGTTGCCCTTGAGAAGGACACCTCAGCGCCGAGAAAAGAGGGATCGACTTTGACGTTGACTTCCTCAAAGAGAAGCACTCCAACTCTCAACGCCGAACATGCCGCCGAGATGGAGAGGAAGAAGAGGAGGCTCAAGGCCAAAATGGCGAGAATCCTACAGTGGAAGAAGGACTTCGACGAGAAGATGAGCCAATATACCATCCCGCCAAAACCTGCGGTCGAGGTCGAAAGGTACGACAAAGACGCAGAACCACCGAAAACACCCGAACCAGTCGAGGAACTGGGAGAAGAGGACTACTATTTTGAGGGAGATGGCGACGAAGATCTCCAATCTTACCGGGAATCGACGTTCTCGGAGGCACAAGACGTGGATTGGCAAGATCTCAACGCCGAATCGCTGGAGGAGGGCATAGACATTTATTTATTTATTTATTATTTATTATTGCTATTTATTAAGCGCGAACGAATACCCGTAGGCGTCTCGGCGCTAAACTAACTACGTAAATCTCCAGAAGGTGTCGCTATGAAATTATTGGTTAAAGAGCCAAGTCTTTAACTGTTTGCGAAAAAGCAAGAGTGAAGGACTTGTCCTGATTGACTGTGGCAATGTGTTCCATAGCTTAGGAGCAGAAACCAGAAAACGACGATCACCCCAGGAAACTGTTTTTGTGCACGGCACCACTAGTTAATTCAAAGTGGTGGAACGGAGTTGTCTGGAGGGAGTATAGGGAATCAGTTGGTCCTTGAGAAACTGCGGACCTTGGTTTTGAAGTGCTTTATAGACTATACATAAAGTCTTGAACTTGATTCGATTACGGATCGGCAGCCAGTGATAGTTCCTTATTATATCTGAAATGGTTTTGAATTTAGGTGTTCTAGAAAGGAGTCTGGCGGCCGCATTCTGTATGGTTTGCATTTTATTGGTCACACAGATCTGGGCATTTACAAATAGACCATTACAGTAATCCAGGGAAGATAGCACTAGGGAGCTTACTAGAGTTTTTCCAGCTGTGTCAGGTAAAAAAGGAATAATTTTTCTTACTAGTTTAAGTTTATGACAAGCTGTGGCCGCTGTTTTATTGGCATGGGCCATAAAATTGAGGCCTTCATCAAAAGTCACTCCCAGGTTCCTCACCCTGGAAACCGGCTTAGGAGGAGCTCCGAAGGATGAGGGCTACCAAGCTGAGGACCAGCCTGGCGAGAGAGGTCCAAAAATGACCACCTCCGTCACCCTTCGAGGCCTTTGCCGCCAGACGACATAAGATACTTCTCCCACCTCGCTGCCAAGATCTAGACATCCTCCCCACCAACTTACGGCAGACCCAAGACCTACTGCCTTCAGAAGACTCCTCAAGACCTGGCTATTTGATCAGTAGCAGCAACCTCCCCCCAGCACCTTGAGACCCTCACGGGTATGTAGCGAGCTTAACAAATGTCCTGATTGATTGATTGATAGGGATCTACAACATGGTTGTGCAGAAGGCTGCACAGACTTATGGAGTGAAAATGGAGGAGGAGAAGCCCAAGGCATGTTTCCTCCTAGAAACTCTACTGCCTCAACAGACCGGAAGCCAATTCCTGCCCATGCACCCCAGTGTGCTGGACCAGGGAAGAGAGGCCATTTAAGGAGCCAGCTGTATGCAAAGCTGTGACACCTAGAACAGAGAAAAAATACAAGCATTCCTCAAAGGACCCTGCATACATCCAGGGGTCAGTGCCAGCCGACTCCATAATTTCCGCAACTGCTAGGAAGAGGGCCAATGTTCCCACAAATACGGACCACCTCCAGACAAGGAGAGTAGAAGGATGGACCTCACAGGGAGAAAGGTGGAGAGAAATGCGGCAATACACTGGCGCATTACAAATTCCAGTGCCCTGCTCAACAGGCACACATACCAACACTGGGATGAAGTGGGAGAGCTCCTAAAGCACCTACCAGATCAGTACCAACAAAGGGCTGCTCACCTGGTAGAGGAAGGAAAGAACTTGTCGAACGCATGCCTAAAATCGGCGCTGGATGCTTCAGAAACATCTAGCAGGCTAATGATGATAGGGGTGACTGAGAGAAGACAAGCATGGCTGAGAATTTCTGGATTCAAGCTGGAGGTACAAGGCAACATCTTAAATACACCCTTCAATGGAGATCAACTGTTCGGCACACCAGTGGACGACAAGTTGACACAGCTCAAGAAGGACAATGAAACAGCAAAATCCTTGGGAGCGCTGCAGTTCAGGGGGATGAGAAGAGGCACACCCACAAGGAGATCGGGTGGTAGAAGTGGAGGCAACGTGCTGACCACATCGCACCAAACATTCCAGCAAGGCTACCAAGGGAACAGCCAAGGCCAGCAGCAGCAGAACTGGCAGTACCAACCCCAGGGACAGTCCTTTTTAGGGCGCAGAAACGGACAAGGACAGACACGAAGGAGAGGACAACAGCCCTCAACCAAGTGACTCCACCATGCATCAGGCCCGCACTCTAGCAACACCTCAGGGTGGGGGTAAAAACAAAGGGAGAAGATGCAACAAAACGTTCAATGTCAATCAGAACCTCAAACATTCAACACCGGTAGAGGGAAGAATAAGAGACTTCATCCAGGAATGGAGGAAGGTCACGTCGACAAATGGATCCTAAACATCATACAATACGGATACTGTATAGAGTTAGAAAGACCATCTCCAAACAGAAAACCAAGAAGAAAAGCACACTCAGCAAAGGAGCTCTCACTCTTGCAACTAGAGGCACAGGAATTGCTCAGCAAGGAGGCAATAGAAGTGGTGCCGCAAAGCCAAAGGAACAAGGGAGTTTACTCAAGTTACTTCCTTGTACCAAAGGTGGACGAGACACTAAGACCTATCCTAGATCTGAGGTTCCTCAGCAAATTCATAAGGACTCAAAAATTCAAGGTGGCCTCCCTACAAGAGGTAATACCACAAATACAGCAAGGAGACTTCATGGCTACTATAGACTTGAAGGACGCATACCTACACATCCCATCAACCACAAAGACAAACACCTATTAAGGTTTGTGATCAACCAAAGCCACTACCAGTTCACAGTACTGGCAATCAGACTAAAATCCGCACCAAGGGTGTTTACAACATGCCTAGCAGCTGTCGCAGCACACCTTCGAAGGCAGGGGATACATGTATACCCCTATCTCGACGACTGGCTCGTAAAGGCAAGTTCGTACAATCAATGCAAACTACACATCCAGCAGGTAATACTAACACTGACAGAACTGGGTTTCTCGATTCATTGGGAGAAATCGTCAACAGTGCCAGAGCAAGCCAAGATATTCTTAGGGGCAGAGATCGACACCATACAGGCCAAAGTGTTCCCCAGCAGAAAGAGAACTTTGGCGATACTGAAGGAAGCATGTCATTACCGCAAGGAGCAAGTTCTGACCGTGAGGAAGGTGAGCAAGCTGATGGGAATGATGGCGTCTTGCATTCACCTAGCCCAAAATATTCGACTACACATGAGGCCATTCCCGGAATGGATACAGCAGCAATGGTCACAGGCAACCGGGAGTTGGGAGGATCTAGTGGTTGTCACGCACGCAGTGCATCAGGAAATGGCATGATGTAACGAACAAAACATATCACAGGGGAAACCATTCACACAAACCAACTCCAACAGTGACCATCACAATGGACGCCTCCCAGCTGGAGTGGGGTGTGCACATGAACTGACTAAAGGTGATGGGGGCTATGGTCGGTCGCAACAGGATGCGGTCAAGCACATCAACTACCTGGAACTGAAGACAGTGTTCCTAGCTCTGAAAGCTTTTCAGAAGCAGCTGTACGGGAAAAGGGTGTTGATCCAAACAGACAACACCACGACAATGTTCTCCATCAACAATCAGATATAGTCATGGGCCATTCCACTAAGGATAGACATACTGGCCTTACATTGCCCAGGGAAGGACAACGTGGAGGCAGACAGACTCAGCAGGCAGACGTCCGCATCGCACGAATGGGAGATCAACCAACAGGAGTTACAGAAGGTATTCCAGAAGTGGGGAACACCGCAAATAGGCATATTTGCAACACACCAGAATGCAAAATGCCAACACTTCGCATCTAGACAACCAGACCATCGGTCACAAGGGAATGCCCTATGGATAAGTTGGTCAAAGACATTTGCATACACTTTTCTCCCGATCCCACTGATACACAGGGTACTCCACAAATGCATGATCAGCAACATGAATCTAATACTGATAGCACCTCAGTGGGACAGACAGTCATGGTTCTCGCAAGTTGTGAGGATGGCGCAGGCACCAGCGCATAAGTTCCCAAACAGAAGAGACCTGTATCAATGCAGAACGGAAGGGTGCTACACCCAAAGCAAGAGAGCCTCAGCCTGGTGGCTTGGCTCCTGAAGACCTAGAGTTTGCACACCTCAAGCTAACAGCGAGCCCAATGGCAGTGCTCAGGGTGGCAAGAAGGCCTACTACAAGGAAATGCTACGTAGCAAAGTGGAAGAGATTCTCAGAATGGTGCATTAGGGAGAATTTGCAAAGAAAGATCACAAGGGAATCAACAGTGCTAAAATACCTAATACATCTACTGCAAAGCAAACTAAGCTACACATCCCTAAGGGTACACTTAGCAGCGATTGTGGCTTATACTAGATAAGAAACGGGGAAGAGCTTCTTCACCTCCCAAGTCGTAAAGAGATTTCTGGAAGGGGCGAAGAGAATCGCACCCCCAAACAGAATGTCAGCACCAGCATGGAACCTCAACGTAGTACTGACACAATTGATGAAGGCACCATTTGAGCCCATGCACAAGGTTACACTGCACATGCTCACACTATAGACGGCCTTCTTAGTAGCTATCTCATCACTACGGAGAGTAAGTGAGTTGCAGGCGCTAACACTTCAAGAACCATACCTGCAGATACACAATGATAAGATTGTTATGAGAACAGACCCACACTTCATGCCAAAGGTGGTGTCCTGGTTCCACATCAGCCAAACAATCCAAATACCTAGTGTTTGCCAAAAACCAACCACAAGCACAGAGAAAGCGCTGCAAACACTGGACGCCAGAAGGGCAGTGATGCACTACATAGAAAGAACAAAGGAGTGCAGAAAGACAAAGCAGCTCTTTGTTTCCTTCGCAAGCAGTTTCTTGGAATGGCCTGTTACCAAGAATACCATTGCACGATGGATTACACAAACCATACAACTATGCCTCAAACAAGCTGGGCAACAGTTATAAGGAGCAGCTCATGCTCACTCAACGAGGAAGAAGGGAGCAACATTTGCGTTTGTAGCTTACACACCAATTCAATACATTTGCCAAGCTGCAGCATGGTCTTCTGTGCATACGTTCACGAAGCACTACTGTGTGGATATTCAAATGAAGAAGGAAGCGCAAGTGGGACAGAAGGTCTTACAGCACATTTTCAGTATCCAGTGCTCATCTTCCACCCAGCTACCACAATAAGGACAAACTGCTACGAAGTCTATGCACGGCATAGGGAATCCAGAAAGATTCACGCTGCAAAACGTATAGTTTCTTACCTGTCGGTGTAGTTTTGCATCTTGAAGACTTTCTGGATTCACTAGCGAACCCACCCTCCTCCGCCAGGAAGATGAAAAAGGAGGAAGGGGATTAAAAAATGGACAAGGATAAAACAATTAGAGGAAAACCAATAACACAAGAAAATAAAAAAGAATCCAAAGAGGCTACCAAAGTTGGAAGCTTCCGCAGGAAGCGTGCCAACGTCACGAAGGACACCAAATGGTGGGATGTCGACGCCCACCTGGGCCACGAAAAAAAAAAAGAGAAAAAATACTACAATTCCGGACCCAACCACTAGATGGCGGAATAATGCACAGCATAGTGAATCCAGAAAGTCTTCAAGCTGCAAAACTACACTAACAGGTAAGAAACTATACGTTAAAGTAGTTGATGGGAAATGCACTCTTTTACATCATGAATGCTCAGTTGGGTAATGCAATCAGTGCAGATGTGTTTGTGTGTAACCAGACAGTTGCTTACCTGCAACCTACTTGGCACAGTGGGGAAAAGTGAACTGTGTATTTATAATGCTACAAAGTCCCACTCTGTACCTAAAAGCACTATGAATAAACAATCATTATTTTAAAGTTGTGTTACATGGATGTATGACAGAACCATGCATTCCGTTGTAATGAATGCGATTACAATGCGACTGTTACAACGTTGATGACATTACCTTGCATAACCTTCACCACACATTTTTTTTACAACGAATATATGCCTTTACCACACATGCCTATACAACAAACTTAATTGTAACAGTATGTGCATTTTCACGGCTGTGTGGTAATGATTATGCGTGGTAACGGCTGCAGTGTAAGGCTGTTTCCCGTATTATGAGGAAGGCTGCCACAAAATGATTTTGTGTTTAAGATAAGACAAGGGTTTTGAAAATATATATTTTTAGTAATACCCAGTTAGACTATACGTAAAGCAAACTTTTTTTAATACATTTTTATTAGAAGGATGTACTCTAGAGCTCTGCTCCTAACACCCTTATATTACCTCTCAAAAATAATAAATCTCTGTCATCATGACCCCTCAAATGACTCCATTAGTTAAAGACTATACTGTCTCCTAAGCAGCATTTAGTGTTTCTGTTTTAACCAGCTACACACATTTAAATGTATTTCAGGTTGCAGGCACTCAGGGTAGAAGGCTTGTTTCTTCCTTTTCTGTTCACCTATCTGTCACAGCACAGGTGACCCCATAGTCCTTCTCCTCAGCCAGGGGTACCTCAAGTTCGGAACTAATTGTTCATGAACAGTTGTGGGAATTATTATTTTTTTGTACAAAAAGTATTGAAACCGTATTTGTAAAATTCTAAAAGATGGGGATCGTCTTTCCCAATAGATCCCGCGCACTGGAAAGAGTACAGCAGTTAATAATACGTTCCAATATAGTGATGCCATCTTTTCAAGGAAATGTACTTCACGTGAACAATAAATGTTTAAGATGACTATTTGACCATATGGTATCTTGCTGCAGGAACAGGCGTGTCAGCTAAATAGTTGTGGTAGAACATTGAATTCTTCAAAAGGGTGATTTTGCTCTTTTTGACTTGCAGTGCCATCTACTGGTGAAATATTTCGTAAACTTTAGGTCTCTAAAATCACCCTCGTTGACCTGCAGCCAGTGCTTTTACATTGGTGTTATGTTATATTATATTGATTTGTATAGTGCATTAATCACCCAAGAGGGTATCCAGGCGCTTGTCAAGGTTTGTAGTCCATAAGGTGCATTTAGGAAGAGCCAGGTCTTCGGCTTCTTGCAGAACTCAAGAAGTGAGGCGGAGGATCTGATGTGTTGAGAGAGATCGTTCCATGTCTTGGGTGCTATGTAGGAGAATCAGTGACCTCCACTGTTGCAGATGCGGGGAATGGGTGCGAGTGAGAGTACGGGTGAGCGTGGATGTCTGATGGGTTAGATGAAAATGCATGCGGCTGTTCAGTTATTCTGGTCCTATGTTGTGGCTTTGTTTGTGTGTGTGAGAAGTTTGAATTGGCTTTGTTTGTCAATGGGAAGTCAGTGAAGTTTCCTGAGGTCCAGTGTGATGTGGGTGTGGCACGGAAGGTTGAGTATGAGTCTTGCAGTGGTGTTCTGGATGGACTGGAGTATTTGTAGGAGGTCTTTGGAGATTCCGGCGTAGAGAGTGTTGCAGTAGCCCAACTTGCTTGTGATGAGTGGTTGTGTGACGGTACGTCTAGTGTTCTAAGGTAACCATTTGAACGTTTTTCGCAGCATGCATAGGATATGGAAGCAGGTGGTGCACACTGCATTGACTTGAGCCATCAGGTTAAGCTTGTCATCCAGGATGATCCCTAGATTTCTTGTGTGGTCTGTGGATGTCGGTGTTGGTCCTAGCTCCGGCGACCACCAGGTGGTGTCCTTCGTTGGTAAAGACCAGTACTTCCATCTTGTCTGAGTTGAGCTGCAGGCTGTAAGTTCGCATCCAGTCTACTACCATGGTCATGCAGTTGGTGAAGTTGATTCTGACGATGGTTGTTTTATCCATCAGGGAGAGGAAGGGTTGGGTGTCATCTGCGTAGGAGATGACTGTGATGTCTTGTGATCGGATGATGTTGGTGAGCTGTGAGATGTATGTTGAAAAGGGTGGGGTTGAGGGATGATCCCTGTGAGACTCCAAAAATAATGTTATTAGTTTCTGATGAGAAGGGTGGCATCGTAACCCTATGGGTTCTACCTGTGAGGAAAGAACAGAACCATTTGATAACGTAACATGATTGCAGAATGTAGTAAAAGGCTGTGCAACATAGCAATTCCTTACCTTAGAACAATATTTGGCAAGTAGAAAACATTCTTCAGCAGGGTAAGCTGATTCTGAAAGGATCATTGTGATGGGGGATATAAGCTATATAAGACGGAGGCCGCATTGTTACACATAAACAGATATATATCTGTCCTGACTTAAAATGCCATTGTAATTTCAGACTAGTCGTTAGTGCCCTTGTGTCATTATTAAGGGAACCAGCCTAGAGGGGTATAGAAATTGGAAGCACAGATCTGTAGTGTTCTGTTCTTAAATGGCCTGTGAAAAATGCAGAGAATAAGAAATATGGAAATCAGTTGGGGTTATTACATGAAGGTCTAGAATTTTAGTGGTTGGAATAGTGGGTGTGATGCTTCCAGTTGATGCGCAGGTTGGTTGAATTGGCTTGAACAATGCAGCCGTGGTTAGTCTTGATCCATTATAATAATAATCCATATTTGTAAAGCGCGAACCATCACCCGTTAGGGTCTCTAGGCGCTGGGGGCCGTCGGGAAGATTAAGCAAGCTATTGCCCAGAGTCACATGGTGCTGGGCTAATCTGCCGCCGGCCCGGGGATCGAACCGTGATCCCCAGATTCCAGAGTCAGTCGCCGGGGCGCCACACCTCTCCCCTTCCATTGAAGAAAGACTACACACTGCCATTGATTGAACTAGACCTTGTTAATGAAATGAAAAGGGAACTGCTGAAGGTTCGTTAAAGTAGCAGGCAGGGGGCTCAGATTGTATAGACACTCTTGCTGCTGCACCAGGCATAGATTGAAACATGAAAGCCTTTAACCATCAGTTTGGAGAATAAAGAAGTTTACGGGGCTGTCACCGGTCTTTGCAAGTTGAATAATCTGGGTTTTGGTGAATCATGGGAAACTGCTATACAAATACCAATCATTATTCAAAGTTGAGTGCACTTCTCATTTTTGGGCACATCTTATGAGTGAGTCAAAAAAGGTGGCTGTCAGTAAGAGAGCACACCATATAAGGAGGGATTTTCTTCTGGTAGTAAAAGTGTCTAGTGAGATAAAAACTGTTTTAAATTCCATGTTGGTTACGATTATTGTGGCTCCTAATTTTGGACGCACAATGGCTCTGATCTAAGTGTGGGCAGGCATGCTGGGTGACCAATAAGTCCTGTTTGAGGAGCCACAGGAGTAGGTAGCTGAATCCGTAGTTCTGGCAAAAGAATACAAGGTCCAAAAATTGCGTCAGCTACAGAAGACCGTGAAAGTTGGAGAAAGTTGAGGGGCTTTTAAAGACATAAAGTGAAGGTTTTATTTGTATTGGGGGTGGAGCATTTTTTCTGAAAGGCTAAAATACCTTATGAATTGTGCTGAAAATGTAAACTTGAGAGGTCTATCCTGCTTCGTTATCAAAGATACTTTTTGTCAACCGTAAGCTTGTGGTTTCTGCCTGAGTCCATGTAAGGACTTCTAGTTGAAATAAACACGATCTGAAGAAAACTGAACACTATTCAATGACAAAACCTAAAATAAAGGGCGACTTCATAAATATTGGCTCCCGATTTTTTTCCCACCTTCTGCTAAATGCAAGCAGAAAGTCGGAGATTGTGATTAAGAAAGGTGACTTCTCATAGAATGTTTGGTACATAGCTACACAAATTCTGCTTATGAATCTGGCTATTTAGTCTTGTTTGCTGTTAAGGGTCAGAATTTTCCCATTAGAAGATGCCGTTTGTCCTTTATACTTTCCTTTAAAACCCACTTTAGGGGGCGTGACCTGGCGAGCCAGCATGGTGGACGCTAGTTAAGGGTGCTCCGTGCAGTCAGGCCAAATTATCTTGCATCACCCTGCCCACGGGTACTCAGAACCATCCAGCCACACACCCGATGAAGCCCAGGACTGGCGCAGCTCGCTTATAAAGGCTGCAATGCTGAAGTTGCTGGCAAATGACAGGTGAACTGTCCCTGGCCGCTTGGGCCTGAGGCCCGATTGTCTGCGTGCCTCCAAGAGGGCAAGGTGGGAGTGACGGTCCTGGACGAGGTCGTCACCAGAGGGCCTGGTCGTTGGACCTGATGTGATGCCTGCCCGACGTCCCTGTCGCAGCCACACTGTCTGCTGCACCAGGAGATGCGGTGACCATGGGGCAGGGAGGAAGGATTTCCGGGGCCTGCGCAGAGCTGAGCTGAGAACTCTGGTGTGCCCCGGCTGGCGCAGCCCACTGGAGTGTGGGGATGGGGCCACAGAGGCCGTGGGTGCTGACAGTAGGTCCTGTGGCGAATCCTGACAGCTGACTGGCTGGACTGTATTTTGGGAGCCGCAGGGAGGAGTCGGGCTGGGGCTTTGGCCACGAGCGGCTGTGCCTCGAGGTGCCTGTCCAGCGCGAGAGACATTACTGGGCTGCCCACGGCCGAAAAGAATGGAAGGCCGCAGAGGGCGGTGGAGGAACCCGTGCCATAATGAGATAGGCCCGCTACGCTGGGACCAGTGCACATGATATGCTGCTGCTGCTGGGGGGGGGCAGGTCCAGCCAGCCTGCACACGACCATTGGGATGGGCATCACGCAATCGTGGGATGAACTCAAAGCTAACATCGGATGGTGGGGTCAGAGGTCTCCCTACTCCGACTAGACCTCCGGAAGGAAGTCAACCATATAACAGAGGTGGAGAACAGGGTGTCGGCTGTTGAAGAATCCATGGCGTCGCTCCAACAGAAAGTCAATAAATTGACAGTGGTCACGCAAGAGTTAGTGGTGCGTGTTGAAGATGTAGAATGTTGCGCCTGTCACATTGATCTACACTTTGTTTGGTTCCCAGAGGGGTGTGAAGTAGCATTAATGGAGGCGTTCCTGTCACAGTGGCTGTGATTCATAATGCCCAAGGGCTCCCTGTCCCTGTGCTTTGTGGTTAAGCAGGCTCACTGGCTCTCATGAAGAAGCCCCCACCCCCATTCCCCCCACCCTTGTGCCAGACCTCGAACAGTGAGCACTAAGTTGTTGAATTATCTGGACAGGGACGCTATCTTTAAATTTGGCTGGGGCCAGTAGACGTTGACACACAATTTGCATACAATTATGATTTTCCCAGACTACACTCGATTAGTTCAGCAACAGTGTCAATCCTTTGTGGCGGCTAAGAAGAGATTACGTCAACTGACAATACATGCTGTATGCCCTGCATGAGTGAGGGTCTTATACACATCGCAGTACTTTTTCTTCTACACACCCAAAGCAGTCTTTCAATGGACAGAGAAAACAGTGCACCCATGGCCACATACACTGCCCCTGCTGGAGTCTGACTCCTCCCAGGGTGACTGAAGAAACCGTTCAAAGAAGTCTACATTGAAGCGTCAGCACCGTTCTTGCTCTAATTGGTAATCTCAACGGCAGGGCGACGATAAATATGGGAAAGAACTTGGATGGCTGTGCTGGCTAAGCATAGGTTCTTGCTTTGGCCTTGGGCCCTGAGCCTGGACCATTACTCTGAACTGGTTTACTCCCGTGGAGTTTCCAGGCCTGACTGTCCCCTTTGTAGTCCGTTCCTGAAGCTTCCAGAGACACATGTTTAGGGGTGTTGCTTGTTTGGGGCTCCATTGGCGTGGGATGCACCTGGGCTCTCGTTGGGGTTCCGGGGGGCCCTTTGCCGCGACAGATACTTCTTGTTTGATGAGGCTTTGGGGTGGAGGTGGGGGCTATGTTCTGTAGTAGGGGATCTCTGTGTTTAGTCATAATCTAGTGAATAGTCCCGCTCATGTGCGGGGACCCCGGAGCAATCAAAAATAATCTCTTAAACTGTCTTCTTTGCAGTCCTGCATAGACACTTAAGAGAGAATTTAAAGACAAATAATGCAGCCTATAAATGCAAGGCTACACTGTCCAGTACTTCAACTAGAAATTCAAAGGATATTCCACCAATATCACATTTAAACCTGTCTGCCAGGTTTCACCATTGAAAACACTTCCCCCCCCTTCACCAAATCCTTGAAATGATAGAGAGGAAGGGCAGGACAGACAAGCCCCCATAGTCTGCCATTATGTGGCTTAAAAAGGGATACCGTGCCTTTAAGAAAGCTTTCCAGAACTCTCCTGGTATCCCAGAATGCACAGCAACTCCCTCCACTTCCAGTTCTTTTTTCCGGCTCCTGCTAGCAGGACCCTGGAGCATTGAGCTCTCCCTTTTTGGGTGTTTTTCTAATCTTTTTTGCACTTTAAAAGGGTTCAGAGTGTTTTTAACTCAACGTCTTTTGGCCCTTACTGCTCTTGCTGGTGTTTTTCTAGTAACTCTTTTCATCAAATATGCCATCCCTATTTGATAGGTGTCCAGTGTGTGCTGGAAAAAAGGCCAAATCAGACAAGCACAGGGTGTGCATTCATTGTCTGCCCCCTTCTCATGTCCCAGAGGATTGCGAGATCTGCCAACAGTTCTCCCAACAGGACCCTGAGGGACAGGGAGAAGACTCGGCTTCAAGGATTGGAGAAGCGAAGACAGCATGACCAAGGTGGATCTGGGCATGAAGGGGCTCCTTCCTCTGCCCGTGCTGAGGCCTCTGGGGGGCTCCCCAGTAAGGAAAAGGCCAGAAAATGACATCATTCTCCGTCGATGTCGATGGCCTCGACGTCGGCGTCGAGGGGCATGACTACAGTGTGTTCCCCGTCTCCCCAGGTCTCTGGGTCGAAGCGTCGTCGTCGTTCGACGTCAAGGGGATTGACATGAAGACCTCCGACGAGGTCGACGTCGAAGACAACTTAGTCGTCGAGGTACCACCTACGTCGAGAGGGGTCTCGCAGACGCCGGCGCTCGCCGTCGAGGCGACACCGCCGGTCGTCGCCGACTCGGCGTTCGTCCTCGAGGAGAAAGAGATTTTCGACGTCGAAGAGGTCGGCGTCGACGCTTTCGACGTCGAGAACTAGATAAGAGGCAAGAAGAAGGGAGTCCAGGTCCTGAAGACGTTCTAAGGCCAGGACAGAGTCCCAAGGCTCAGTTATCAGCCTTTCTTCTTCGACCACGAGCTCACGGTCGCGGCGGCGCCGTCGCTCGTCAAGGAAACGGTCGGCCTCAAGGTCTCCTTCAAGGGTACAGAAGCCAAAGAGACAGAGGGTGGAGAAGTCCATGGGCTCGGGGTACTCACAAGCCTACTCCCCCTCTAGGCATGGAACACCGCCTCCTCCGTTACCTAGGGGCCTTCCCCCGAGGATACCTACACCTCCTCTGCCTCCGAGGACGCCTACACCTCCTCCGAGGACTCCAACTCCTCCTCCTTCACCTCCTCCTCCGAGGTCCTATTCATTACATCTTCCTACGCCACCCTCAGGGCCTCCAAGGCCTAAGCTGCCGCCTCAGCCTCCACAACCCGCGCCTGTACGGCCAGTGGATCTGCCAAGACCAAGGTGACCGAGGTCCCGCTCTGGACGGAGCAGGTCCAGAGATGATCGGCGGTCGTCTACTAGATCCAGACGACGTCACGGGAAAGACAGGTCCAGGTCCTGCCGCACAGAGTCATCTAGTGCCAGGGACTATTCCCCGACGCTTTCGGATTCCCCTCGGACGAGGGTGTCTCCGGTGGACGACATTGCCTCTTTCAGGAGGTCTTGTTGGGAGGAGCGGCAAAACTGGGTATCACGCTGACGCCCTCAACCTGAGTTATATTCGAGACCCTACATAAAAAGCAGCTGTCTCGTCCTCTACTACCTTTGGTGCCAGGGCTAGAAGAACCAGCCATGGACCTCTTCCTTACGCCTGCCACTACGAAGTCTGCACCGTCGAGGCTACAAAATAAGTACAAGGCCCCTGAGTCGGACCCTGCTTTTCTGCGTGTGGATCCTGTACCGGACTCTGTGATAGTGACGGCAGCAAGGAAGCAACATTCCACCGCGCCATCATCGATGGTGCCTCCTGACAAGGAGAGTCGATTAATGGACTCAGCGGGCAGGAGAGTATGTGGTACGGCCTCCACGTCCATGAAGGCCGCCAGTGCCTCGGCGTTGATGGGGCGGTACGATAGAGCATTGTGGGAGTTCCTGCAGCAGTTCGCAGAACATCTGCTCAGAGAACGCAGAGAGGACTTCCAGGAGATCATCACGGAGGGGATGATGGTCTCTAACCAGATAATCAGCCCCGCGGCAGATTCCTCGCTGTTGGCAGCCCACGGGTACTGCCACGGTATTAACCTGCGCCGACACGCCTGGCTGCGTCTGACGTCGCTGAAGCCCGGAGCTCAACAGAGGGTCGCCAATCTGCCCTTTTCTGGAGCGACCCTGTTCGGCAGACATGCGGATGAGGAGATGGCCCGCATGAAGGCGGAGGCTGAGACCCTGACGGCTGTCGGGTTAGAGAAGCCGAAGGAGCAAAGAAAGACCTATCGCCCGTTCCAACGGCGGTACGGGGCACAGGGCAGAGGACAGGGTCGACAGGCTGGTCAGCAGCAACAGCAGCAGCAGCTATACCAGCGGCGACCGTTCCAGAAGCTCCAGAGGGGCAGAGGTGGACAGCAGTCCTCCGCAGCGAATAAGGGCCCGGCCGGGTCTAAGCCCTGAGGTGCTACTTCCCCCTCGTCCGTTACCCGCTCCGGTGGGGGGAAGCATCCAACATTACCTGGCAGAGTGGAGAAACATTACTCAGGACAAGTGAGTGCTGAATATTGTTTGCAATGGATACAGTCTTCGTTTCATCAGCCCGCCTCCAGCGATTCCACGGGTTTGCTCTCCGTACCAGCTACGCGAGCTCCAGACGGAGGCCGATACCCTGTTAAGGAAAAGGGCGATAGAAGACGTCCCTATGTCTCAAAGGGGAAAGGGTCTTTACTCACGCTTCTTTCTGGTGCGCAAGAAAGACAAGAACGAGTTCAGGACCATTCTGGATTTGCGACAAGCAAACAAATGGATTCGCAGGGAGAAGTTCCGCATGGTATCTTTGCACCAGATTTACCCTCAGCTGCAAGGGGAGACTGGCTCTGCGCGATAGACCTGCAGGATGCGTACTTCCATGTGCCAATCACACAAACACCAGAAGTTCCTGCGATTCTTGGTCGGCACCAATCACTATCAGTACATCGTACTGCCGTTTGGACTGAAGTCTGCTCCAAGGACTTTTTCAAAGTGCATGGCAGTGGTGGTGGCACACCTGAGAAAGAACAAGGTGTTTGTCTACCCATAACTGGACAATTGGCTGATCAAAGCCTCGACCTTCCAGGAAGCACAACTACACTTCAACAGGACGGCCGCTCTGTTGAGCCAGCTGGGTTTGCATATCAACATGTCCAAGTCGGTCCCGGCTCCTGTCCAGTGCTTACAATACCTGGGGGCATCGATCGATACGTTGGCAGCAAGCGTGTGTCCTTCGGAGGAGAGACGCTTATCGATCCTTCGGAAGGCTCATACTCTCACGACTGCTGGATCTACAACAGTGAGGACGGTGTCGTCTCTACTGGGGTCGATGGCCTCTTGTATCTTCCTCACTCCGCATGCACGCCTGCACATGAGGCCGCTGCAGGAATGTCTGGAGGATCAGTGGGACCAGAGACGAGGGACCTGGGACGACAGGATACAGTTGTCTCTGCATGCTCAGCAGTCCCTGAGGTGGTGGTGTTCGGCGGAGAACCTCCTCAAGGGGGTTCCGTTCCACAAGGACATTCCCTCTCAGACTATCGTGACGGATGCTTCTCTCCACGGATGGGGAGCGCATTCCGGACAGTTACAGATCCAAGGACTGTGGTCCCAGACGGAGTCAACGTACCACATCAATTTCCTGGAACTCAGAGCTGTTCACTTGGCACTGAAGGCCTTTCTTCCCTCCTTCCAGACCAACTCTCTGCTTGTACAGATGGACAATACGACCACAATGTATTATCTGAACAAGCAAGGGGGATCGAGATCGCGCACTCTGTCACGGGAAGAGCAGGCGATCTGGCACTGGCTGCTAGCCAGAGGATTGACGATAACGGCCACCCATCTGCCAGGTGTGCAGAATGCTCAGGCGGACGCCGTCGGCAGACTGATTCAGGAAAACCACGAGTGGGTCATAAACGATGAAGTACTCAAAGACTTCTTCGCCAGGTGGGGCACTCCTGACGTAGATCTGTTTGCCACTGCCGAAAACAGGAAATGCCGAGACTTCGCATCCAGGTATTATCAGCAGGGGACTCTGGGGAATGCGTTATGGATCAACTGGTCGAACAGCTTTCTGTAGGCTTTTCCACCCATTCCCCTGATTCCGGCAGTGCTCATCAAGCTGTCCCAGTCCAGGGCGCGGATGATCCTCATTGCTCCGGAATGGCCCAGACAGTGGTGGTTCACGGACCTGCTGCACCGGTCTCTCCTTCCTCACATGCGACTGCCGTGCAGGCCGGACCTTCTCACGAAGTTCGGGGGACAGATGGTGCACCCCAACCTCTCGTCGTTGTGTTTGGCAGCATGGCTCCTGCGATAGTGCAGTATGGCCACTTGAATCTTCCTGAGGATTGCATGGACATATTGAAGGAGGCTAAGAGGCCATCTAATAGGACCTCTTATGCTTACAAATGGAAGAGATTCTGCATCTGGTGCATGTCTTAGAACTATGATCCAATGACCTGCAAGGAGGATGTCATCCTTCCATACCTTCTGCATTTAGCTCAGTCTGGACTTAATTTCCATTCCATTAAAGTTCATCTGGCGGCGTTGACTGCGTACAGAAAATGCCCCTCACAGACATCCTTCTTCCAGATTCCTGTGATTAAGGATTTTTTGGAAGGGTTGAAGAAGGTGTTCCCTCCTGTACGGCTTCCTTCGCCTGCATTGGAACTGAATGTGGTGCTGTCCAGGCTGATGAAGGAGCCTTTCGAGCCTATTTACCAGGCTTCACTGCAGCACCTGTCTTGGAAGGCGGCGTTCCTCGTGGCCATTACATCGGCCCACAGGGTGAGTGAGATTCAGGCATTGTGTTGCCAGGAACCTTATACTGTATTTCATGCTGCTAAGGTTGGTATGCGTACTCACCCTAAGTTCCTTACCAAGGTGATTTCTGATTTTCATGTTAATCAGGTTATAACTTTACCGACTTTTTTTCAGAATCCTTCTACTCCAGCGGAAAGGTCTCTTCATTCCCTGGATGTCAGAAGGGTGTTAAAATTCTATCTGGATAAAACCAAAGACATTCGCAGATCCGACCAATTGTTAACTATGGGTCGGTTAGGACTGGTCTGGCTACTTCGAAACAGTCCATCTCTAGGTGGATTGTGTCTTGTATCCAGCTCTGTTATCAGAAAGCGAATAAGACCTTAGGAAGTAAGCCTAAGGCTCATTCCACCAGGGGCAAAGCGGCTACGACAGCTTTGCTTCGTAACGTTCCCATTGCAGAGATCTGCAAGGCTGCCACTTGGAAGTCGGTCCATTCCTTTGCTAAGCATTACTGTCTGGATTCGGATGCCAGGGCAGATGCTCAGATTGGGCAGGCTTCATTGAGAAATCTGTTTGCACAGTAGTGGTGTTGCCTTATTTTTCTACACCACCAGGGTGTTTTTTTGGATGGGCTTGCCATTCTATTCACTAGATTATGACTATACACAGAGATCCCCTACTACAGAAGGAGTAGTTTCTTACCTATAACTCCAGTTCTGTAGTAGGGGTATTTCTGTTACAGTCATAAGCGCCCGCCCTCCTCCCCGGTGGAGAAAGGGATAAAATGATGAATGCTACAGGTCTAGCTGTATACATCTTCAAAAAGAACTGAAAGTGGAGGGAGTTGCTGTGCATTCTGGGATACCATGAGAGTTCTGGAAAGTGTTCTTAAAGGCACGGTATCCCTTTTTAAGCCACATAATGGCAGCCTATGGGGGCTTGTCTGTCCTGCCCCGCATTTATAGGCTGCATTATTTGTCTTTAAATTCTCTCTTAAGTGTCTATGCAGGACTGCAAAGAAGACATCTTAAGAGATTATTTTTGATTGCTCCGGGGTCCCCGCACATGAGCGGGACTATTCACTAGATTATGACTATAACAGAGATACCCCTACTACAGAACTGGAGTTACAGGTAAGAAACTACTCCTTATCTATTGGGGTTTGTTGTTATGTTTTGCCCTGGCACAGACACAGATGCACTATGACTTGCAGACACTCTCCGCGTGCATATGGTGATGGGATAGGATGGTCGTCGTCATGACATGAAATGTAAGGGGTCTACTTGACAAAATGAAATGCTGGGTGATATTACGACAGGCCAAAAGGCTCAAGACAGACATAATGCTGCTTCAGGAAACTCGCAATTTGGGAACAAAAGTGCCATGTCTGGCATGGTTTGGGATTGATCAGGCTTTCCACTCTGGGTTTGTTTGGGGTTCAAGGGCACGGCCATTCTCATTCACTTCAGGGATTCCTATAGGCCTAATAAAGTGTGGACGGACTCAGGTGGGAGATATACCCTAGTGACAGGACTGTTGTATAGGGAATCGCTGACGATAGGCAGTGTTTACGCCCCCCCCCTCCTCTGGGCCAGACATTTGTTGACAGGATCTTATGACTGGAGGGAGGGGGAATGATTTGATGGCACTGGGGAGGACAGATGGCATACGGTGGACCTTTTCAGAGCTCCGGTGACTCCAGGCTACACCATCTGACGTCCTCCTTGCCATGGACGGATGCATGGAGGGCCTACCACCCTGCGTAGCCTTGTTATACATTCTTCTCTGCGGTTCATGAGTCCTTCGCTAGTTTAGACTACTTCTTTCTCCCCAGCTCTTACATCCATCAGGTCTCGGCAGCTATGATTCTGCCGCCCAGATTGTCAGATATTTCTCCTGTGGCCTGCACATTGGCATCTGTCACCCTGGCATTTAAATAACCCAACATATAGGTCAGCGCATCATCAGTCGTTCACTTACTTAATACCTTTCCTTTAACACTGATATAGCTTCATTTGTTTTGGTTTTATGGGAGGCCCTGAAGTCCACACCATAATGGGTGAGCATTTGTTTTCATGCAGGAAAACTGCGTCGTAGAACTGAGAAGGTGGTGGAGATAGAAACCCTGCTGCTGGCCCTAGCTTACGAGGTATGGGGAGGTGGAGGGGCGCCGGTCCAGCGCAGGCTACATTTCTCCCAGCTGCAGCAGCTGCTTCTAGATGAAGCACGAATGGCTTGGCATGCGGCGCAGAATTGGATATAGCAGTGGGGCGACAGGTCTAGTAAAATGCTTCACCGCCTATTTCAGGTCGCACCGATGCCAGCACCGGTGCTGCGCGATGCAGCGTGCCAGTTACGTTCCGGCCCCCGGGAAGTGGCTCCTGAGGGCATTCAATATTTGGGGGTCAACATCTCCCTGGATCCGGCTATCTTTGGCAATTAAATATTGGTCCCTTGCTGTCTCGAGTCCGAGAAGAAGTGAAAGAGTGAACCCCCCAAGCTTTTCCCATTATTGGGTCGGTCCGCCATCTTCAAGATGGTGTTTCTACTGCGTCTGCTGTATCGGCTTCAAAACTACCTATACATATCCCAGATTCATGGTTCTGACAAATGAATGGAGTCCTTAATCACTTTCTGTGGGGATAGGGCGGCGCGATTTGTGCGGCTCTCTGCACCTGTGTCCGATCCACCTTTTGTGGGGGAATTGTTGCATCAAATATACATTCTTATTATACCGCTTCTCACCTCCTTAATATCAATGAATTTTGGTACAGCGATCAGGCTGATCTCGCATATTCCGTAGAAAGACGGGCAATGGGCACCCGGTCGGTCATTGATTTTCTCTATAGTCGGTAAGGATGGTGTGCCTGACTCCGGCAGCCAGAGTGGTCATTCAACTGTGACGGCAGACTGTTCAACGAATAGGTTGGTGGGGTAGATTAGCAGGTAGACCCTGTTATGGCATGAGACTGTCCTGCGCCAAGTGGCTACGTTATCAGGGTCCCGTGAGTGGGATCTCATGGGCCTGTCCACATTGGGGGACGTCATGAAAGGCACTGTAGTGGAGTCTTTACAAGACCTGCAAGACGAATACCAGCTACATCGCAACCAATTCTACAAATATTTACAACTCAGGCATGCCTTGTCTCCTCATGTTGTCTATCTTTATTGCACCGGTGACTATTTGCACCCTCAAGCGTGGGTGACTTTTTGCACCCCGCTTTAGGAACAGTATCCCCTTGTGAAAACGTCCCTATGCTCAGGGCCTGGAGGACTTGCCAGAGTTTAACCCATTGGAAGGTAGGTTGTTGATGGGGGACTTAGGTTATCACAAGATTCGACAAATATACCAGACCTTAGTAACACATAGCCACACTACTCTGTCGACATGACGGGCAGCTTGAAGGTGAGATATTGAGAACCTGAATGATGATGACTGGATTGAGGCCCTGTCAGCCCCCCTGGGAGACGCAATATTGTTGTGCTATCACCTGATCCAATTCCAATATCTACATAGAACCTACTACACCAGACGCCGCTTATGGCGGGTGGGTGTGATATCCTTCCCAGCATGCTGCCGTTGTGATGCTGAGTGTACCTTCTTACATGCAGTATGGAGCTGTACAGCATTCCAGCCCTTCTGGCAAGGTGTGACCTCTTTCTTGGCCTGGGTATTATCTTGGGAGATTACTGTAGAGCCCAAACTGGTCCTTCAACATAGCACAGAGGAGACTGAAGGGAACGGATACAAACAGCATCTTTTATTTCTAGTGCTAACACTTGCCAAGCATGACATCGCCCTACACTGGACAGGTGTATGCTGATGGAGGTAACAGTCTTCCAGGCAAGAGCCTGCCCCAGAAGCATGGTAAAATTTGGCGGCGGTAGGCAGATAATCAAGGCATTCTGCTACCCCCTGTTCGATCTGCCTAAGCTATTATCGAGGGGAAGATACAGTCGTTTGGCTCTGACAGACAGTAGAAGTAACACATCTGGGAGATACATGCATCCATGGGTATAACTGATGACTGGGTTTTGGGAGAGGGAGGTGCTCTGTCTGTGCTTGGGTTACTGGGTTATGTGACACTGGAATCATTGATACCTGCTGCGATGATGTTTATAAACTATAAGCAAATGTTTTCCGGGCCATTATGTATTTAAAACTTTAATGAAATGTGTTTATAAAAAATAAAAGACCACTTTAATCCCCCTTCTTTTCTCCCACCACCCAAAACATTGACTGAATGTAGTTGCTCCTTTTGTTGCCAAGTCTTCTGGGCAAGTAATGGCTCATTTATCACTACTCTGGGGCACCCCCCCCCCCCCCCCCCAGCGCCCTGAGGCTCCCTCCATCATCTTCTTGTGTTTGTTTTGTTTGCACTGAGTTAGCAGGGTATGCCCCGAATTGGTTCCCTTGCTCACTTTGCCACTGGATTCAAGCTAGCCTGGCTGATGAGGGGTGTTATGACAAAACCGGTCCCAGGATGCTCGTGTCCGGTCCAGTGAAGACCTGGCTTGGCAGTTCGGGCTGGACTGTTCCCATGAGGCACAGGGTCGGACCAATTTGCATATAGCTGGGTCTGAACTGGGGTGGCGAAGTGAGCTGAAGGACGATGATGGATTCAACCCAGATCTGTGACTGGGGGTTGGTGTCTGAAAAGTTTCAGCGCTCTGTCCATCTCCTTATGTTTGCTTTGTTCGCCATAAGTTGGCAGGGTATGCCTTGATGTGGGTCCCTTCCTCATTTTTCGACTGGCTTCAAGCTAGCCTGGCTGATGAGGGGTGTTCCCCCCCAAACCGGTCCCAGGATGCTTGTTTCCAGTTCAGGAAAGACTCAGCTTGGCAGTTCGGGCTGGACTGTTCCCATGAGGCACAGGGTCAAGACTGATTTGCATATAGCTGGGTCTGAACTGAGGTGGCAAAGTGAGCTAAAGAACGATGATGGATTCAACCCAGATCTGTGACTGGGGTGAGTGTCTGAAATGTTTCGGCGCTCCGTCCATCATCTCCTTGTGTTTACTGTATTCAGGATATCGGCGTACAGCTCTTCCCACTTTCTGCCTAACTTTTTAATTGGCTCCTTTCACTGTCGTTTGTAAATGGTGGCTTTTGATTGGTTAATAGGCTTAGTAGTCCCTCCTTAGTACCGCCTTGTCTCTTCTTGTAACCTCCCATGAGGACACTCTCTGTTATGTGTGTTACTTTCTAGATTTTAATTGCAGCCCAGGACACACGCTTGGTCCTAGGCAAGGCTGGCAGTGGTTACTTTCCTTTCTAGCACATCACATTTATATGAGACCTTCTATAAATGTCCCTTCATAAGCTCCACACAGAGTACAACCTAATCCGGAATAATATATAATTCTTTTTGTCACATTTCAAAACTTCTAATTGTATAAATGGACATAGCTATTTCAATGTATTCAAGGTACTGCCTTGCATTATGGGTAGGGTGGATTTACCATATCGCCTGCAGGGTGCAGTACCATATGTGACCTAAAGAGGTCCCATGGGACCTCTTTTGGCCACATATAGTAAGGCACCCTGCAACATGGCTAGGTAAAAAGCATTGGCATTTATAATGCCAATAACTCCAACTTTGCAAGGTGCAGTACTATATGTGGCCAGTAAGGGTCTCATGGGACCTCTTTTGGCCACATATGGTACTGCACCCTGCAATATGGCTAGGTAAAAAACATTTGCATTTATAATGCCAATGTGCACTTTGCATGTTCTCCACCCAGGCTGCATTACACCCCGCATGGAGAAAATGCCGAGGTTCCAATCCCTCTCTGAGTGCCGAACCACGGTGCTCAGACCAATCACAACGCTGCAATCAGCAGCATCGTGATTGGGTAGGGAAGTCTGGAAGCCTGTACGTTTCCTGTTCCTGGAGGAGAAGCAGTGGCTAGCTACAGTAACTGCGTACATTTTATTTTTTACTTATATCCTACCCCCAATCCATTCCCTGCACCTTCCCCTACCAGCCGCTACTGCATGTCACCACATCTAAAGACAATACATTTGCTGCCGTCTCAATTGGACAGGTGCCAAATATCTTAGTGCAAGCATTATTTTTTATGCTCCCTCTAGATGCCTTCGGTCAGCTAAAGCATTCTTAGCCAAAACTCCTAAGGTTAGGTGCACTAGGACGGGAGGCAGATCCTTTTCCTTCTTAGGTCCGTCAGCTTGGAACAAACTTCCCTCTGAAAGTCGTAGCATCACAGATATGTCTCAATTCAGGAAAAGATTGAAAACTTGACTGTTTAACGTAGCCTAAATTGACTAGGCCTTTTAGATGTGGGCAGAGGTGCAGAGCAGCAGGACACTCTTTGTACTTGCATTGAGCTTTACAAATGCCCATTCATTCATACGGACTATTAATACAGAAAGATATATGCAGATAGAGCAATGCACATACAGCTAACTACACGGAGACCATTATACATGCATACAGACACCCAGGCACATAAAGCATCAGCTCTGAATCTGTCAGATTGGCCCAACCCTCCTCCATTTCAGAAGCGAGCGAAGAATCTCCTCCTCAAAGATTACATTTTATCACCTTACATAATCCCTCATCCATTCGTGACTACCACACCACTCCCTCGCCTTGATTCTGTATACTGTCTTGGATTGTTATCTTGGTTCCCAGCCATTTACAGCACCCCACTACCTGTGGCCCGGTTGTGTTGTATTGACTCAATACATAAAACCTAGAGGTACCCATGCGCATAGATCAACAGATGCGCAGACCCACAAGTACAACAAACATGTAGACTACAGAGAGACAGAAATACTCAAAAGACGATTTAAGATCACAGAATACAGGCATACACTAACACATACAAGAATTGATGTGTGGATTAAGCTGATGAGTGAATGGAGTTATGAGTGTGGATAGATTTATGTAATGATTGGATTAATGTGTGCACAGGCATGGCGAATTTGGGGTAAAAAACATAATATGTTTATGATGTAGACAATTCGACTTGTTTGTGTGCTGCATTTATTAGATTTTGTGTTTCAGAGCTTAGTAGATTTGCAAATCGAGGCATGAATAGTTAATACAGTCCAGATATGTTCTGTGCATTCTTGTACTTACAGTATTGGTTAACCGTTATCAATTCAGGACCACAAGTACCAGAATACCATGAAATCAATTGACTGGGTTCGTTCCTACTGCATGAACTAGGGAAACTTGATCTCTTTATTGTGTTAGAAGCTGTGAGTTTGCTTCAGTTTGTGTTGTAAAAGCTGTTACAAAGCTCAGGTAAACTTCTCTCTATTTAAATAAAATGAGATTCTGGATAATCAAAGTAAGCAGTTAAAA
Source organism: Lissotriton helveticus (assembly GCF_964261635.1). Classification (NCBI taxonomy): domain Eukaryota; kingdom Metazoa; phylum Chordata; class Amphibia; order Caudata; family Salamandridae; genus Lissotriton; species Lissotriton helveticus. Next base: position 724,715,806 of record NC_136072.1, read on the forward strand.
TTTGTGATGATGCTGGAACAACTGGGAGTAAAAACATACATTAAATTTCAGTAAAATGGTGGAAAAAATAACAGTGTGAAAAATTAATGACCAAATTAATTATGTGGTAAGACAGGCATCTCACAGGAGACTGGAGCCGGATCCATTTTAAATGTGGCTGAAGTAAGTGCCACTTTAGTCCTTGAACATGAACTTATGGGATTCAGTCTAGGCTTTCACATTGCACTGTGCATAGTCGTTTGATCAGCAACAGGTACTAGGTGGGTGAGAATTGTATAATGGTACAAAGTATGCTATATTTTTAGAATATATTTGTTTTGTAGCATAAACTTTCTTGTCCCTCCTTCCCAACTATAATACTTGAACTACGAACATGTTTTGCAATAATAAGCTTACTGTAAATATTTATATTTCAGGCTCTCCATCTCTGATGACGGATGGTGTGATGTCTGCGTTCCAGAGTACCCCGCCCCCACCACCTCCTCCTCCCCCTAAAAGTAAACCGTACGAGAATGCTAGCCAGAGGAACTCAGTGGAGGTAAGGATGTGGAAGCTAGCGTTCCTCCAGAACCTTGCTGTGCACAGTGAGAATCATTGTAATAGAGAGAGAGAAAAAACTATATAGAAAATTGAAGAGATAGAGAACACAGGATTAAAGAGTGTTCAGGGCTGCTTCTCTTGGTCCCCGTATTTTCCTCTGCTGACTCTGCAGTACTGAAAAGTGGCCTCACTGTACAAGCAGGCACCACAGCAAGATTGTTATTCTCTTTCTTCTTGCAACACACCACTTCCTGCTTCATGTTCCCTCCTGTGTTGTCCCTGAGTAAGCCATAGGGGCGAATCTGTTGTTGATGGTGAGTATGTGTTGTATGAACAACTGCATGTCATTAGATGATATTCACTGTGTTGCATCACAATCATGAGGACTTCTTTCCAAATTTTACCTCCAACAAATTGGCCTATTTTCTGCTTTTAATTTGAAATGTTTGGAATGTAAATAGAAATCTCACTTTTACAATAAAATAACCAGAGGCTACAATAGGGTTTGCCTAGCTCATTCCAGAGGACCCTTTGAGACGCTTTGCGTTCATGAGCTACGAAATGAGGGAATGGTACATTTTGTATATACTTGTTCGCACTTGGCAAATTCACGCCTCTAAAAAAGCTGATAATACAACAGCCTCATTCTAGAGGTGTTCTGTACTGCTTGTTTACCAGCCCAAATGGTACCGCTGTTTAAAGGGCGTTGACGCTCTCTGTAGTCATTGGCACAAAATCACAGACTGAGAATTCCAGAGTACCAAGATAAAAGAAGCATTAGTTACCCCTGGTATATCCACAGGTTGTGCTATGTTGTTAGAGGTCACTAGTACAGATGTTCTGCTATCAGTCCAGATTCTTATTTGTAGGAAGAAAAGCCCTTAAATTCCAAACTTTAGATTGATCTCTGAGTGTCCACATTTTCTAAATATCAAGAAGCAAAGGTTACACCTGCTGAAACACCCAAGTTACCACGTCATCACGTTTGATCAAATGGGAGGAAGTGTCTCAAGATTCCTATCCACGTAAGACCTAAAGCATGTAGCTGTACTTCCATCTCAGTAGGTCAGAACTGTGATCCTTATGACCAAAGCCACATACCAGCAGGTGCAGTAGAGCCAAGAGATATCTTGCACGGCCTTGTCGTTCTGTAAACATCACACCTTCAGATTCCATAAAGATTCAGGGATTTCCTGTCCCCACCATCTAATTTAAATATTTCCTAGTTCCTTGACAAAACTGGACCTGCTACGTAGGATAGTGAACTTAAAACACAGAATAGCACAGAATCTGTCACACATATAACCTACTTCTCATTCTATGCGATATACAGGAGGAAAGATTTTTACACTGCATGCCGAACTCACTACGTGCCTGGCATCTGTTATTACACAACTAGTAAAATTCATCGAAGAAAACTCCAGCCTCAACCCCTCCCAATCCGGATTTCGCAGCAACAGCCACACCAAGACCTCCCTACTTGCCACCACAGACGACATCCGCACCCTCCTCGACCAAGGACACACCGTGGCCCTGATCCTACTCGACTTCTCTGCAGCATTCAACACCGCACACACACTGCCAGACTCCTCGACGCCGGCATACAAGGAATCACCATCAACTGGATCCGTTTGTCCCTCACCGGCAGAACCCAAAGAATCAGACTACCACCCTTCCTCTCGGAACCCACGGAAATCAACTGCGGAGTACCCCAAGGTTTGTTGCCCAGCCCCGTACTCGTCAACATCTACATGGCCTCCCTCGCCGCCATCGTCAGACAGCACGGACTCCGCATACTATCCTATGCCGACGACACCCAGCTCATTCTCTCCCTCACCAAGGACCCAATCACCACCAGAATCAACTTCCAGGAAGGAATGAAGGACGTTGTTTCCTGGATGAGCAGTAGCTGCCTGAAGCTCAACTCGGAGAAGACGGTGGTCCTCGTCCTCGGACACTCCCCATCTGCATGGGACATCACCTGTGGGCCACCGCCCTCGGCAGCCCTCCCACTCCCACGGACTACGCCCGGAACATCAACATCCTACTCGACTCCTCCCTCTCCATGACCCGACAGGTCAACGCCGTCACCTCCAGCTGTTTCAACAACCTCCGCATCCTCCGAAAGATCTTCAAATGGATCCCCACCATACAGAACACCGCAGCCAGACTCATACTCCACATCCCCGACACAAACACATCACCGAACACCTATGAGACCTTCACTGGCTCCCCGTTGAGAAGAGAGTTACCTTGAAGATACTCACCCTCGCCTACAAATGCCTCCACAACACCGGACCCCAATATTTCAATGAAATAATCTCCTTCCTCCGACCCAAGAGAAACCTACGATCCGCCAACCTCACCCTCGCCAAAACCCCACGCATCCGCAGAGCAAGAACAGGCGAAAGAGCTTTCTCCTACGTCGCAGCCAAGACCTGGAATGAGCTCTATATCGACATCGAATGAGCCCCCTCCCTGAACATCTTCAGGAAGACACTCAAGAACTGACTTTTCGACTGAATGGAGCTGCTTACTCCCCCCCCCCCCCCCACCACACCCCATCAACCCTCACCGGTGAGTAGTGCGCTTACAATTCCCCTGATTGATTGATTCATTACAGGGAGACAAAACGGATTCCAATAGCCTGTTCTTCAATATTGACAAATCCACTGTCCACCTCTAGTGCCTGGAATGCTACGCGACCACGAGAGATTCTATTTCACTGATTTCTGAAACTGTTGTAATGGCAGTTTCAGATCTGTGTTTCTTCAGTGGTACATGTAGCAGGAGGTGATTTCAGACCATGTGGGTCCTTCATGTTGTCAGATATTTCCCCTGCTATAGTGGTGGGCGAGCCAGCATATCAATAAGGGGAGCCAAGGATGAGCCAAGCCAACTGTCTGGCTTGGCTCTAAGAGCCTTTACACAAGTCGAGCTATCAACATATTTAGCTTGTAAATCATCATGCGGAAGAGTTTTACTAATACTACAGAATTTGGTCAAACAGGCAAGCTGGGATTAATCCCAGATTTCCTCACTTCACTTTGAAGAGCAGAAACATCCTGAATTCCCAGTTCATGCAGACTCAGTGCTGAGTTTTATTGATACTGTTTTGGACAAGCCCTGCAAAAAAGCATTTCCTCCTCCTTCAGAGAATGGCACATATTCAGGTTATGATTCATATGTTGCTAAATCGAATTCTTAGACCAGTTTTGCAAGTCCTCCACCTCTTGGGCTCAATATCCTTGTGCATCATATTGATACTGCACATTAGCTGGCATATGAGAGTCTCTTGACTCGAGTGGAAATTGTATAATCTGTCCTCTCAGGACTCGTTTGGTAGATGTGGTCCTCTAATCTCATAGTGGGTCATTCATTTATTAGTCCTAGGCCACATTACATACAGATGCCTCCTCGTTGGGGTGCTTATCTGGGAGGTATGACGGTGTAATGATTTGGTCCACATCAGAGCAGTACCTATAAATAAATGTACTGGAGTTGTTGGGTTCCACCATACCATGAAGACTTTTCTTGCATCCATTTTGTAAGTTTGTTCACTTACAGACAGCATAACCATTATATCAAAAGACAGGGCAGTTAAGTTCTTGTACCCTTGGTGGTGGCTGCTGCTTTAGGGCATTTTCCTGGTGTGCCAGATCGACTTGGGCTGCAGTGTTTGGGCAACCCATCAGATTCTGATACTTTGCCCCTGCCTCAAGGAAGGGCCCAAACCTCCCATACTTAATTTGGAATGGATTCTGACAATGATGCTGGGGATGAGTTTTCCCACTCATAGATTGATGACAATTGGTATGAGGATCTTCAGGATGCCAGTAGCCTGGACAATGTGCTAGACACTGGGCTAGTTTCACCTACAGGCACTGCCACAGTAGGAAGTGCCTCCTTCACCATTGTCATGTGAAGGTTCTCCAGTTACCCAGTGAAGAATAAAGTCCTCACTGTGGAATAAAATACGGAGCCCTTCCTTCACAGACACCATATGTGGGGTTTAGGCAAAACTCTGTTCCGGATTTCCTGTGAACAGATACATCACACTGCACCATCGTCCAGCCAAACCTCTTGACTGAACGCCCCACACCTGAGAACGTAGTTATGCAGCCCTCAGTGATCAAGTAAACCTTAATGCATTCTCTGCCATACACAGGACAGGGAATCAAAAGGTATCTAACCTTTCGGTAGCACTTTATTTCATTGACCAGTCAGGCACCTATTTATTTTATTTATTTATTCATCATGAGTTTTATATAGTGCTGGCTAGACCTGGAGGTATCAGAGCGCTTTACATAAGGCACCGCAAGTTGCAAGTTACGAGTTGAAATAAGTTACATAATGATTACATGGAAACGACAAGAGTACAGTCAAGGTACAGTAATATAAAAGACAGTTGCACAGAAATTAACAGGGGAAGTGGGAAAATCAAAAGGGGGAAGGAAGGTAGAGGGGGACAAAAGAAGTGTTATATGAGAGGGTGCTGGGATATGAGGGGATGGAGAAAAGGCAACTCAGAAAGAGGGAGAAAAGTTTGAGGATCATCGGGGGGAACGAGGGGAAAGGACAAAGGTTCAACAAGATGGCGGGTCTAGGTCCGGAGGAATCGGCGGAGAACAGCAACAAAATGGCGGGCAGGGCAAATGATAACAAGTCATAAAGTCCATGGAAGTGACCCAGGGAGCGTGAATTAAAGTACAAAAAAGAAGTCAGGGGGGGTACGTAGTTCCAAAGACAAAGGCGGGGAGAGGAGGCGTGCAGGCTCGGATCCAAAGGGGCATCGGTGTAGACAATCTGCCTGTCATGGCTCCCGCGCCCCCATACCTGGAAAAAGTTCTCTCGGGTCTCAGGAGTCAGGGACGAGGTGGAGCATATCCAGGTAGACAGCCAGCATGGGGAGTCAGCGAGGACTGGCAGGCAGCCGATGGAGACAAAGCTGCGCCAAGGCTGGCCCCATTATCATTCATCAGCGGCAACTCGATCCGAGGCAGTAAGCAGAGGGAGAGAATGGCAGCAGCAGCGGGACGAGGAATGTCTTTCCCGGATATCCAGCTGGGTAGGAGACAGCTGCAGGAGAACCCAGTCCGGACTCCTCAATAGCTGAACCAAGCGGCTCCACTGGGCATCAGCCAAGACGTCTCGATGTCCCGTGAAGAGGGGAGATCACGTCTTAGAGCAGTCCAACACCATCTGGAGGAGCCAGAGCTGCGCTAAGGCTGGATTATCACCAGGAGGACGGTAAACTCTGAGTGAGGCGGAAGAGTCGGAAAGAGAGGCATCAGCGGTGTGGTAATCCATGCCCTGAAGTCCGGCTGGGTGGGAGACGGCCTCGGGGAAACCCCGGGCCAGACTTCCCAATAGCCGATCCAAGCGGCTCCACCGGGCATCGGCCAAGTCTTCTCAGTGTCTGCTGTCCGGGTACTGGAGGAAAAAACGGAAAAAGAGGGTATTAAGGGGTTAGAGGTCCAGCGCGGCAAACACTGACCGGGAGCACCCGGCTGGAGCTCCTCACCGGGCGGCCATCTTGATGAATACTATGTGGCACTATGTTCTGTCAATGCCAACTGGCTCTTAGGACGTTATATCCTTGGTGCTCCGTCGCATACATTTTACCTGGTACATCTCTTCCTTACGCAGGGTATTCAGGATGGTTGTGATGTGGCAAAATTCATGAACCGCTGTGCTATGGCCACCACAGATTTCAAAGACAGGGCAATTGGCACCAGTGTGGCTTTCAGAAGGTACACATCAATCAATCAATCAATCAAACAAATTTGTAGAAAGCGCTACTCACCCGCTAGGGTCTCAAGGCGCTGGGAGGGGGGAGTTGCTACTGCTCGAACAGCCAGGTCTTGAGTTGTTTCCTGAAGGAGAGATGGTCCACGGATAAAGTCCACAGACCTTTCCAGCTTGTTCATGTAAGTCTACGTCAATGGACATTTCTTTCTCCTTTTTGGTGAGAGGGCAGACTCTGCACTTGAGTGCTTTATGGGTAGTAGCGACACGGTTCACTCCATGGACCTGTCCGGATTGCCACGTCAGCCACACCAACAGTTTCACCCCCTCTGTGTCTATAGTAGATGCTACCAATATCGCCATCAAGTTCGGCCTACCCAGAACACATGGACAACAGGGTCAGCATGCTGCACAGTCTTCCACCCCTATTGCAACCTTAAAACCTCTTTGGTGTGTCGTTCAAGGCACATAGACTCCCTTTCGGAGACAGAATCTGACATTTTCTTCTAGGGTAGCAGGGAATATTTTCAGACAAATGGGTCCTACAGACTGTTCAGTGGGTTACGCTCTACCATTTCTTGTCACCCTGCCACACATTCCACCATCCTCTTGACAACAAACAGAGATCCATCTGTCCCTGTTGTGGCAGGAACTGCTACGATTTTTGGCCAGGATCCATAGAGAAGGGTCCCTGAATCAAATGTAAGCCTTGATGGTTACTCCTGGAACTTTCTGGTGCCAAATGCCTCTCGATGGCTTCCCACGGAAAGACAAATTCCAGAGGCTCACCCTGAACCAAGTCTTGTCTGCCCTAGAGACTGGATGGTAGTGTTGGAACTGGAGGATGCTTATTTCCATATCCTGTCCTGCAAGGCCGCAGGTGCGAGCTGAATTTCACGGTGGGACAGGAGTGTTTTCAGTCAGAGTCCTCCCCTTTGGCCTCATCAGTGCCCCTTGGGTGTTCACGAAAATTAAGCTAGTGTTTGAAGCACCTTTTCAGAGGTCCTTGGTTCCAGTATTCCACTGCCTTAACGATTAGCTGTTGAAATCTGGCTCACCCCAGGCAATTGCCAACCACCTCCAGACTGCGGCAAGCCTCCTCACTTCATTGGGGTTCACTATAAATGTGCCAAAGTTATACCTGACTCCTTCACAGAAAACTCTCCTTCGCCAGAGCTATTCTGGACATGTTCTAGTTTAGTGCCTCCCCTGGAAGGGAAAGAACGGGTAATTTGGGCTATGATCCCAATGTTTCAGCCTCTGTCCTGGATTTCAGTGAGGATGATTTTGAGGCTGCTAGGACTGGTAGCCACCTGCATCCTGTTGATCAAGAACGTCAGGTGGCATATTGTATTTCAACAGTTATATAGTGTTTACTACCCCTATGTGGAGTGCTCAAGTGCTTGTCTACATAGGTAGCATGCAACATGGTGTAGGGTGTTTGGTTGGAAATATGTTCTCTTTGTTTTGATCCTGTGTTGGAGTTGTTTCCATGGTGTGCCTAAAGACCCCTGAGGTGCGGATATTGTATTATGGGAGGCTGTGTATGCAGTGTGATGGTGTTAGAGACAGGTGCGCAGTTATCGGTTTTCAATAAGTTAGCAGCTTGGAGCAGCTCTGCAGGTCCCTTTATGGTATTTCTCATGTTCATAGTCCACCTTGTAGGTTACTGCAGTGGTTTATCTATTCTGAATTATTTTGTTTAAAGTCTTTGGCCCGAGCAAGCATAGTTTAAAGGCAGACTTGGTGGAGAGGTCTGCTTTGTTAATATCATCCGAAATCTGATTGTCATAGTGAGATGGCAAGAAGTGGCTATAGTTTGTAGCTAATGGGGAAATGCATTGGTGGACCAAATTAGAGTCCTCTGTTGGCCAGCGATATGTGGCAGATCTCTTCAGTTATTCCATGCCTCATCAGATGGTAATGGGTGGTTTATTGCTGTGGACTGGTACAGTACTGGGTGATGGATATAACCCTTAGGAGTTTTGTAGTATGTTAGTGTAAGAGTGTGAAGCAGTAAAGGGAATTATCAAGAAGCCTGTACAAACTACAATCGATGGTCTGACTGCTGAATCGTATGGTATTAGTTTTAGTGTGGGTTACTATTGTATTGCGATTGCATTATATAGCACCCACTACCTCTGATGAGGCATTGCTGTGCATTTCGGTGGGCAGCACACTGCTCCTGGTCCCAAGGGTAGCCGTTTTTTTGTAGTTATTGTCGGTTATTGGGATAATTCTTGTACTATTCCATTCCTCTACTTCAGTTTCTATGTGGTAGATTACATTAGTAGGAATTAGGTGTGATCTTTGATGGGAGAGGGGGATACGGGAATTTCATACATTGGTTGGCATTAGATTAGGAACAGAAGATTAGGTACTGTTAGGCTGCAGGTGTATGACTTTTAAAGGAGAGGTTGTTATCTTTGAATTATGGTGTGGACAATTTGCAGAGATAGAATATTAGGGATTAAGGCAAACATGCTTTGAATAGGCCGTGCTCAGAGAGAGGAGGCATGCAGAGGATGGGAAGGAAGGAGAGAGTTATTTGAAAGAAAAGGGAAAGAGGAGAGTGAACAGGGCTCAATACCTGACTCTCGCGTGGTGCTCTGCCTTGGCATGGGGCCTCTTGTGAGGCGAGGCTTTGAGGGACTGTTGGAGCTGACCAACTCCTATGACCTTAGGTGCAGCCTTCATTCCAAGGGCCTCTGGTTTTGAGTGTCAGCTTTTTATCCTCTTCATCTTCGTATTTGGTGGCGCTGGAGGAAATGGCCTCTGTACTGGGCGTGGCTTTGAGGGATGGTGGAGGCGCCAGAAACCTATCTTCTTCGGCACTGAAGGGGTCCTGTTCCCTGAAGATGTCAGGAGTATTGGCGGGCAACTTTTGGTGCATTTCGTGATGCACCCACTGTCTCTCCCTTCAGTACCTTATGGGCTTTTTGGCACTAAAGGAGAGACAGAACTCACAGGAGTTGTCATCGACCAGAGAAAGTTGCAAGTTAGAGGGCCCCGATGTGCAGGAATTGGGTTACTGGCCATTAGTCTTCTGAGGGTATCCGACAAAGAGCACAATTGAGAATAGAAGTTGTTCAATATGGGCTGGTTTGTCTGAGTGTTTGGTGTTGAATTTCATCCACGTGGACTGGAAAAAAACATGTGAGACCCCCCAAATCAGAGTCCCTTCGGTATACGTGGGCTCTGCAGTGGTGATTTCTGGACCACGATTGGGTCAGAAGCCGACCCCTCTCCCTACTTCACCCAGAGCCAATAGTGGTGACTGATGTTTCGCTTCTGGGTTGGTGCGGCCACCTTTGAGAGATGGAGAACAAAGGCATCTGGTCTATGGTGGAGTCTTGGCACCACATCGCCCTTCTGGAGCTGTGGGCCATCCACTTGCTGTTAACACCTTCCTACCATCCATCAAATCGAGGCTGGTGCAGGACATCATGGACAACACCACCACGTGGTATTACATCAAACAGGGCTGTGTTGGTTGTGAACCCTGTGCCAGGAGTCACTATGGCTCTGGAGTGGCTGGAACACCAGAGAATATTCCTGGTGGTGCACCAACTAGTGGGTTATCATAATGTAAGGTGTATGGACTCAACCAAACATGGCACACAAATTGGAAGAACCTTAGCTCAATCGGTTCACCACCTCCCTAGGTTGTAGATGTCATCTTGGCAGCCAAGTGTCCCTCGACAAATCAGTATATGTTTGCCATAGGCACAAGTTTGTGGTTTGGTGTGGTAATCAACAGAATGTCCCACTTCAAGCGAAGTTATCTAAAGTATTGCTTTTTGTGTTGTCCCTAGCCCAGCAAGGACTTGCTTTAGGCACAGTTAAAGGGTACCTGGCAGCTTTTTCAGCCAATTTACAGTTGCCAGATCAGCCATCTTTGTTTAAATCACCCCTTGTGATGCATTTTTGAAAGGTGTGCAACATTGGTTTCTACCCTCTCCCTTTATAATGCCTCAGTAGGACCTTAATTTGATGAATACTCCTTTTGAACCACTGCTTAGATGCAATTACGACTTATCATCACAAGCCCACTATGTCCACCTGCCATACACTTTTTTCCCAAACAAGCTGTTCTTCAGAACCCACGCTTCCTTTATCCCCAAAGTGATGAATCCTTTTCACATCGAGCAGATCAACACCTTACTAGTGATCTTCGCTCCACCTCACCTCTCTATGGAGACACATACGGCTGGATCCTAAAAGGGCTTTTGACTTTTAAATTGATCATACTAGGTGACATCCTATGAATGATCAGCTCTTTGTGGGATTTGCTGTAGTGAAGTAGATCAAGGCAGTACAGCAGAGGACCACCTCTTGGTTAGTAGATCGTGCTCCGCAGTACAATCTGCTATGCATTGGCCAAGAAGCAGCCTGCGGAAAGTTTGCAGGCTCATTTCTCCAGAGCCAAGGCTGCTATCACTGCATTGGCATGTGGAGTGCCTGTTCTGGATATTTGCCAGGCCGCTATGTGGGCGTCACTCCATGCGTTCACAAAGCACTAATGTCTGGACAGTCGGGTCTATTGAGATGGGCATTTTGCCCACTCGGTCCAGCAGGACTTTTTAGTTTGAGCCAGTTCACAGACCCATCACCTGGGAGGTATATGATTAGGTAACTATTTAGAATTTGAGAAACCTGTGGTTAGAATTATCTATCAGAACATGTTATTTTTCCTTTGGCAACACTCTTCCTGGTGGATACTCTATCTAACCGCAGCTTCCTAACCAACCTCCCCTTTCTGAGAATTGACTCTTATCCATCTAAAACGGTCCCAATTTAGAGATCTGCACACTGGAAAAATTGATTATTGCTGGACTGCATGTCTTAGGGTTGTAGATGATATATAGAAAGAAACTAAAACGAAAGGAGTTGGCCTAACGGCTAGGGCGCTCGACCTCGGACCTGGGGAACTGGGTTCAAGTCTCGATAATGACACTAAAACATCCTGTGATTCTGGGCAAATCACTTAATCTCCCCGTGCCTAACAAAAATGAATGTGTGTCCTCGTGTAATGCAACTGGTGCTATGTAAAGCGCTCTGATACCCGATTCGGATTCAGGTCAAATTTGCGCTATATGGAGTCGACACGGAGCTGCACAACACCTTCTAGTAGTGCACAGGCTATGCTGAGAAATCTTCTGGGTTCAGTCTGGCGCCTAAGTATATGCTAAAGGTGAAGATGAGTACATTTTCCACCAGACAGAAGGTTACTGCAGATAAATAACTTATTTATTTGGCTTTTTCCTATTAACAGCAAACCATGTTATAGGAAAAAAATGATTGCTTCTACTCTGTCAGTGAAAGATGCAGTTAAGTGGTGTAGAACCATGTTTCTGTATCATCCTATAACATTTCCATAGTGTCTGCCTTGGGAGGCCAAACAAGTACCATGCTCCAGCCGGACGACCAGCTTTGTTTGTTCCATCTCAGACTCGAACATTTCTACTAAACTGCGTATCCACTGATATGGTCAGACACTATGGGATCACACTAAACCTTAGCAATGTCTTCACCGCTGTTGCTCTATACAAAGAGTCAGCATCAAGACTGTCACTTTGACTCAAAAAGTTTTTTTTTTTGTTAACATACATTTTACAGCCAAGCACATGTAGCCAGTATGTTGTTTGTGACAGCATGAGGCATGGCTCTGAAATATGATCTTTTGTAAAATGTCCATTTGACATCAGTATATATATGGGATAAAGTGCTCCACATTGTACATTATAAGTATGTTGCAACTCACTGAGGAGTTTCATGATCATAATGAGACCCGAGGCCATCGGCCAATTGCCTTGTTATGGACATTGAAATGAATATAGACTGTCTTTCGCAGATGCACAGATGCCAGAAAAAAATGCCCTAGAGGCATATTCTTTTCACTTACGACCCCAGCATTGTGGAATTCTGTATCCTCTGAACATTGGCTGTATGTCATCTTTTGCTTGAAATATCAGATGAGATGGGAAAATGTACATGATTAATAAATCTAGAGTGATGGATTCTGAAGTGGCAACCAAGGTTCATAGCAGCCAAGTACAAAGCACATTCTGGAACTGACTTCTAACCGCTGATGCCTTAACTTGGAATATTCCCCAGGCAGCAGACTGGATCCAGAAATTCTTCAGCAGTACCTCTGTGTGCTGGTAGATGGTGCCGACAGCTCTGCATCAACGTCATCTATGCCGTTTGTGACACGCATGGTGACTATATAGGTACCACCGCGACTCACTGACATCAGTTCCTTTCTTTCCGCTCCAACAGTCGCAGATCTGTAAAGCTACCTTGCCACTTTTTGGCCAACTTTTTCCTGACTTTTGTCAAGCTTCTTTTCGCTTTTTTTACAGTGAGCTTAGGGTATGTCCCCTCCAAAATTTTGGTTTTAAACCTTGCGGGGTATGTCACAGGTAGATGATCCTTTCTTGGTCTCCCTGGGGTGCTTGGGGTCAAGGCACGTCTCAGAGACCTGTCCTGATTGCCTTTCAATGCACCCAAAGATGATTTGGGAAAGGGCGATGAAGCTCCTCGTGGTCGGTGCCAGAAAACCATGTGCCGCTTCCGTTCTCGGGGACTGTTGCGGTTCTGCAGAATATCCCGGGTCCAACCTGGAGCCGTTCTTGTGACGGTTCATCATCAAAGTGGTCACCATGTAAGAAAAAGTTAATGATTCACTGATCGACCTTGTCACACCCTTCCAAGTCTCCTGGTGCCTCTAAGCTCCACTCCTGCACTCCACCTCCTGAACCAGGAAGACTCCATCTCGACCCCTTCAGGAGTTTCCAGACACCAGAGTGACTCCTGCCTGCTTCAGGAGTTCTATGAGGTGACGGCCCACATCTTTGAGCAACCAACTCCCTCTTGTGCATCCTCCAGCCCCAAGGAACAGAGAGGTGTTCCACCTGGATTACTGTCAGCGGGCCCTCTCCTGATGCGAGCTGGACCCTCTGGATCCTTTCCCAAATATGGGCCAACTCTGGCCCAAGCCACTTTCTGGCTCTACAACCCTTGCTGGAATTTGGTTCTTTTACCTCGCTCCTGGTGTCACCAATGCAACACAGTGAATCAATTGTCCTGTCCGACTCTGGATGACTCTGCATCGATCCTGTCAGGTCAAGACTAAGCTGCCGGGACCTTCCCGTTCCAACTTGATACCCTTATCTTGTACGCTGATTATGAGGAGAAACAAAATATGAGGTACTCAACCCCACTGATGACATTGCCCAGTTCTTTCCCTAGAAGTACTGGTATCAGGAGTTGGGTAACGCCAGCAAACTCCATACCTCCCCAAACTTCGAGTTTATCTCTTCTCCTGATCTATCCACTGAGGAGAGTGCTTTGTTCGCAATGGTCATAAGGAGAACAGCTGAAGCCTTCATTAGTGGAAGGAAAAATAATGTCCAACAGGGCAAACCTGTGCTGAACGCCTTCTTCTATTTAATGAAGCCCTCACAGATGTCTTACTGGGGGGTCTGTTCGAAGCCTTGCTCAGGTGTCCCTGTCAACCACACGATTACACGCTGTCATCGTTCGGCACATGGAGACCTGACATTCCTCACCCAACACCCCACCCTCAGAGCTTGGTAGTACAGGCTTCAACAGTTAATGTCAACCCAATGGCTATTTCCCCTGCACCCACAGATCATGAGTCCATAAGATTGAACACAATTGGCGAAAAGATTTTCTCCTCTGCCAGCCTGGTCTTGTTGTCATTTAACACTGCTTGCCTTCTAGGACGCTTCTCTTACGCTTTGTTGAACTTGGCGACACAGGTGCTACCATGATCTGTGAGTAGGCCCTTGCAAGCCTCATGCAGGTCAGGTGTGTATCGGATCACTGACGCTATTCTCAGAGCAATGAGTTCCTTAGTGGCTCTTAGGCGGCATGCATGGTTGCAGTCTATGGGCTATTCGAGGGTAGTTCAAGCGAGCCTCACGGACATGCCTTTCAATGGATGTCGCCTGTTTGTTGTATAGGCAAGTGCAGCGCTGAAGCATTTTATAGCCACGTTACAGTTCACTTCCTGGAGTTGACCATTGCCACTCGCAAACCATAGTTCTCCTTTTGTTCCTCCCATGTCTATGGTAGGGGACGATAGTCTCGCCAGTACCAACCATACCAGCACTTCCAGAAAGCTCCTCAGCCTTATCTTGGCTGCTGCAGAGGTTCCCACAGACCTCGTGAACACCAAGGGCAACGTGCTACACAGTCCTCTACCCCTCTGTCAGCTACACCCACCAAACCTCTTTAGCACACCCTCCCAGACAGATCACCACCTGGTAAGTGTTGCAGATTGTTCATCTGGATTTTGCCCTACCATTCCTCGCAGCCCTGCCTCCCATGTCACCGCCTGTACAACGGCTTTCAGAGGTCCACCTATCCTTGTTACAACAGGAAGTGCTGGCTCTCTTGGCCAAGGGAGCCATTGAGAGGGTTCTGACACCAAAAGTCGGTTGTAGCTCCTACTGATGCTACTTTCTGGTGCCCAAAAAGGATGGATGCTACCACACTATTCTAGACAGGTTCAAGATGCTCACCCTTGCGCAGGTCCTGTGTGCCATGGATCCTGGAGCTTGTATGATAGTGTTGTGCTGGCAAGACACTTTTCATGTCCCCATCTTGCAGGCTCATAGACATTACCTTTAGTGGGCCACGAGCATTTCCATTTTGGGGTGCCCCCTTTGGCATCACCAGAGACCCTTGTGGGTTCACAAAAGTGATGGCAGTGGTTTCTGTTCACCTTTTGATGTCAGGGGTTTGTCTTCCCCTACCTCGACATCTGGCTGTTGAAAGCGGTCTCCCGCCAGGCAGTCAATATCCAGCTCCAGACTACGGCGAACCTTCTTCATTCATTGGGGTTCACTATCAAAATGTCAAAGTCACACCTGACTCCTTCTCAAAGGGATGCTTTTATTTGAGCCATTCTGGACAGGAAACATTACTGCACCTACCCTCCTGCACAGAAAGGTCAGACCATCTTCAGGCCATGATGTTTCAGCCTCTGCCCTGGATTCTGGTGAGATTGAGTCTGAGGCATCTGGGTCTGATAGCCGTCTGCATTCTGAAACATGCCAAATGGCACATGCAGGTTTTGCAGTGGGAATCTGAAGTCCTACTGGGAGCACCATCAGGAGAATCGCTCCAGTTGTGCCCAGATTTCATAAGAGACTACAAGAGCTCTGCAGTGGTGGCTACTGAATCAAGATCTCACCCGTTACAAAGCTGACACTGGTGACCGATGCCTCACTTCTGGAAAGGGGTTGTCATCTGAAAGAGTTGAAAATCAGAGGACTCTTGTCTCTGGCAGAGACTCAGCTCCACCTCATTCTGTTGGCATTGTGGACCTTTCGTTTGGCGTTGAAAGCTTCCATCATCGAACCTTTTGGGTTCAAAATTGTCTCATACGCTGACGATACGCAGCTACTGTTCCCAGTCGGTTCCAAACAAGAAGAGGAGAAAGTGCGTTTCTCACAGGGCATGCTGGCCATCTCCCAATGGATGACCGAAAATCGCTTACAGCTGAACCCTGGGAAAACAGAGCTAATGCTCATGGGCAAAGCAGCTTCCTTTAGGGATGAGAAATGGTGGCCAGACCTTCTTGGAAAATCCCCTGTTCCATCATTTGCAGTAAATAATGTGGGCCTAAAATTAGACCAAGCCCTTACCATGAAGGACCACATCTCAGCCACAGTGAGCTCCTACTATTACAGCTTACCTCTTCTGCGCAGAATAATACCTTTTCTGCCAGATAGCCATCGTAGAACCGTGGTACAGGCACGGGTCATCAGTCGCCTTGACTACGCTAACACCTTATTGGCGGAAGTGGGTGAGACCTCACTGGCCAGACTACAAGTCATTCAGAACACGGCCGCCAGGATGACATTAAATTGCCCCCCTGGTTCTCCATCACTCCCCCTACTAAAGAAACTACATTGGCTGCCAGTAAAGAAACGTTTGTTCTTTAAAATCTGCTGTCTGACGTTCAAAGCTTTGGAAGGCAGGGGTCCTAAATACCTTCAAAAGCTGCTTGTTCAACAGACCTCGGGTCTAAATCTGAGGTCCAATTCCCTAGCACTACTGAAAATTCCACGCATTCGTCTTGCTCGCACTGGTGGCACAGCTTTTTCTTATGTCGCTCCCAAATATTGGAATCAGCTCCCCTTGCCCCTGCGAAAATGTACCTCCTACCTGATCTTCAGAAAACTCCTGAAAACTTTCTTGTTTTAACTGCTCCCGACTTCATGGTTTACTCTCCTGCCTTCACTATACTTGCTAGGTTGAAGCACCAAGATGCCCCGGGGTGATTCATGCGCTATATAAAAACCCCCTAACAAAGCCTTCCTGCCATCCATCAAATGGAGACTAGGGTAGGTGTTCGTGATCAGCACCACCTCCATGGTGTGGTACTGCAACAAGCATGGTGGGATGGGGTTGTGGCTCCTACGCCTCTGGACATGGCTGGAACATCAGGACATCTTCCTGATAGGGCAACACTTTGCAGGATTTCTAAACGTCAGGGCAGATTAACTCAGTCATTGATGCTTTGAGGACAATGAATGGCATCTGTACCCAGAGGGTGGTGCAATGCCTCTTCTGTGAATGGAGTGAACCTTGGCTCAGTCTATGCGCCACTGCCGAGAATGCACAATGTCAGCCCTTTTGCACTTCGGAGTTTCCAGAGTGTCTCTTGCTTTGAAAAGTGTTAAACTTGGACTGGAATTTGGGACTCCTGTACGCCTTTCCAACGATATAACTCTTGCCCTGAGGCCTCAAAAAGAACAGGACTGACTGGGCCCAAGTCATACCCGTGGCTTCGGATTGGGCATGGAAAGTATAATAGTCTGAATTCCTGGGCATGAGTATCTGTCCTCCGAGCAGTCTCCCTCTTCTGGAGGACCTCCTGTTGCAGGAGCTGGGATGGGTTCTGCACCCCAACCTGCACATGCTCCATCTTCATATTTGGAGATATAGCATTGATACTTGAGAGTTTTTGTTCTTCTTCTCAAGGTTGTTGATGTTATTCTGGCAGCCAAGTGTCCCTTGACGAATACTGAATACTCATTGGGACAAATTTATAGCTGATGCTCAGATAAGCACGTTGACCCACTCCATGCCAATCTGTCTGAGGTGTTACTGTTTGTTTTATCATTGGCCCAACAAGTTGGATTTTGGCCCTCTCTGGACCAAAATCATCAACAGCTCCCTGCAACAAGGCCTCATTCCAGACTCCCTCAAGGTGGGGCAAGTCACGCCTATTCTCAAGAAACCTACAGCTGATCCGTCCGACCTAAACAATTACCGGCCCATCACCAATATCCCCACCCTGGCCAAACTGCTGGAGAAATGTGTCCTACTCCAACTAACAAAACACATTGACCAATTTGACCTCCTCAACTCTCATCAATCAGGCTTCCGAGCGAAACATAGCACAGAAACAGCTATGACACACATAATTGATGACGCCCTCCAAATTCTTGATCGCAATGAGTCTTGCCTCCTCATCCTTCTCGACCTCTCGTCAGCATTTGACACGGTCAAACACGAGAACTTGCTGGAGCTGCTAAGCACTAGAATGGGTCTATCGGGAACAGTTCTCAAATGATTTTCGTCCTTCCTTCACAACCGGTCTCAGAAGTTCAAGATCGACAATGTGCTATCTTCACCTGTGCCTGCAGATCTAGGCGTTCCACAAGGATCCTCCCTCTCCCCAACATTGTTCAACCTTGTCATGGAACGGCTTACCACCTTGCTACAAGCTTCCAGTGTCCAATTCCATATGTACGCCGAAGACACTCAACTGTACCTAAAGCTTCAATCCCCGGATGATATCATACATCTGAATTCCACGCTTATTAACACTCAAGCCTGGCTAGCCCATAACCACCTCAAACTAAATGCTCTGAAAACTGAGTTCCTACTCATCTCACCCCCGGCGAAAATTTCCACCACCCAAACATGGCTCAACAACCTAACAGCACTCAATGTCCAACCCACCATCGTGGACTCAGCGAAATCCCTAGGCATCACACTGGACGCCAAGCTCAACATGCAGCAGCACGTCAACAAAGCTACAAAAGCAGCTAATTTCCAAATCAACACACTGAGGAAAATTAAACCCTTCCTCCCTGCTGAAGACTTCCAAACTGCTGTACAAGCGTTAGTCATCCCTCGAATAGACTACGGAATTGTGGCCCTCAGCGGACTCCCGCTATCCACAACAGCACCCTTAAGAGCCTCCCTGAACGCTGCTGCGAGACTCATCACTGGCTCAAGAAAACATTCGCATATATCCCCAGACTTAAGGTCCCTAAAATGGCTGCCTTTTGAAGCAAGAATACAGCTAAAAATTGCAGTTTTGACACACGTGGCCGTGCACCACAATGCACCCAACTACCTCGCCCAAAAGTTGTCTATATCAGGAGGTTCGAGAACCAATAGAAGCTCAAAAAATCTACTCCTGAAACCGCGTAGATTCCGGAAAGAGAAAAGCGCTCCTTCTCAGGAATGGCACCCAGGATTTGGAATGCGCTCCCTCCTGAAACCAGGCGTATCTCCTCCACTGCACTTTTCAAGAAAGAGGTGAAAAACATCCTTCTGGCCAAGATCTCCTGAACGTTATAGGTGCTGATCAGAGACCCTGCATTGCCTTGTGTCAATGCACACCCTACCCTTTGGCACTATACCTCTACCTGATGGGGACACTTCTACGCTACTTGCTTACTACCGACCAATACATGATACACGCTGAGCCACAGATTCACTCTCCCGATGCCCCCACTCAATGCTCTCTCTATACTAAAACATTGGTATAAGCCTTCCACACACCCAAGGTGCACCTGAACACCTCTGTAGGGGGATCAATGGTCGTCTTATATTATTTGTCTAACTGATTGTATATTGATATGTTTTATATATGTTATTATTATCCTATTATGTTTGTGACTACTACGTTGCTCCAATTACCTCTGCTCATTCCTACTGCCCCTACCCTGTCTTTGTGAAGCGCTCTGATATCTGTAAGGATCTTGTTCGCGCTATATAAAACTTTGAATAAATAAATAAATAAGTTCTTGCTCTGGGCACTGTTAAAGAGTATTTGTCGCCTATATTGACCTTTTTACGATTGCCGAATCAGCCGTCCCTGTTTAAGTCACTGGTTACGGCTCATTTTTGGAAAAGTTTACTTTGTCCCACTGTGCCCCATTGGGTCTTGAATTTGGTTTTGACCGTTCTGATGTATTTGGCCTTGTTTGGTCAGATGATCACCCTTCTAATGTTCTTTGCTCCGCCTAACCCGTCCAAAGAGGAGGAGGGAGTTCATCGTTTGAATCCAAAGAGAATGCTTAGTTTTTATATTGATCGTACCAAGGAACACCGACTGGAAGATCAACTCTTAATTTGATTCACTGGAGCAAAGAAGAGCAAGGATCTGCAGAAGAGGACCATCTCTTGATGGATTGTCCTCTGCATTAAAATCTGCAAAATATTGGTGAAGAAGCAATCTGCAGAATACTTGAAAGGCCACTCTACCAAATTCAAGGTTGCGACTACTGCATTAACATGTGGAGTGCCTGTCCTCAACATCTCTCAGGCAGCTATGTGAGCATCACTCCATACATTCACAAAGCACTACTGCCTGAACAGTCCGGTTCATAGAGATTGGCATTTTGTCCCCCAGTCCTTTTGGATTTTTTGGTCTAGGTGAGTTCGCAGTGCCACCTCTGGGGAGGTTATTGCTGTGGCATCTATTCAACAGATAGAAATCTCTCCAGAGGAACAAGTTCTATATCTTCAGACACAGCTTTTATGGTAGAGATTCTAACTGCAGATTTCTTAATGACCCTTTATGCCTCCCCACTGTGCAAACTATACTTTTTCCACTGGAAGGACCTCTTTAGCTTAAGCACACGGGTAACAACTGTTCTGATGTGGCTCCACATCTGTAGCTGTAGAATGTGTCACGAAGGAATCTGATGTAAGCATGCTGGGGGGGGGGCTGTATAGAAATCACACGTCACATCCGGCGTGGACACCGTTGACACAGAGCCGTTAGTGCCATCTATGAATGCACAGAGGTACTGCTGAAGAATTTCCAAATCAGTTTGACGCCTGAGGAATATTTTAAGGTATGGAATCTGTGGTTAGATAGAGTCTCTACCAGAACAGGTATTAATGAAGGTAAGTAACTTGTTCTTCAGGAGATTACATTTTCCAGGGCTACTAGCACGATAGAGATTTTGGCCTAATCCAATGTCTCAGCTTCAGGGTGGAAAAGCACAATCATGAAGATCTAAAGGCAGAAAGGAAATAGAGAGCATTGTAACTGGCAGAAGAAAGAAGGGTTTGAGTGCACAAGTCACTGTTGGACTCAGCTGGAGTATTGAGTCCAGTCATATAGGCAACATCTTTAAACAGTAAAGACATATTGGGGTCAAAGTGCTACATGGCTTAACCTACAATTCTTGAGTGGTGTGTCCTAATTCTCCAAAGAGTACACTAGTGACAGGACATTCAAGGAATGCTTATAGAGAAATTGCTCTTTCTACAGACAATAAAGAGGCATTTTTTCCACAAGTGAACACTTCTAGAATAGAAGTAGTGATCCTAATGTTAGACTTTTAAGGCATCTGGTTGCCAGCAAGTGACTCATTTAGCTAAACATTCACCTTCTCCTGTGGCCTACAGGTCATGAGTTTAACACCTGGCGAGGCCAATTCAGCATTCAGTCATCAGTAAATTTTGCACTGTTAAATTGAGTTACACCAACATCTCCTATTTCCATTACTTCCAAATGACAAGTGTGCATTCAGAAGTACTATAGCAAAGAAAAAATAGATTACTTTAGAGTTGTTGGGGTGATGGATTGTTGCACTTTTATATTTTTTCAGAGAATGGTTAGTGAATTCCTAACAGCTTCGCCTCAGAAATGATGGAGTCAAAACAGTAAATGGAATGAAAAATTGCTAAGCTCGAAATTATGGAGCAGTGATACTGAAAAGCAAGGGCGGTGGCAGAGACCATTGTGAGTGTGTGTAAGAAAGTGCCCTCTTTTTGCATGGTTGCCCCCACTTTTTGCCAAACTGCTGATGTACTTTTACTGAGTGCGCCCTGTGTTCCTGCCAAACAGGTACTCAGGGCCTATGTTCTCTCCCTAAAACTGCATTAAGACAAACCCCAATTGGCACTCTTTGGCCACATGTCAGTCCCTTGTAAATGGTACCATAGGTACCAAGGGCACTGTGACCAGAGAATACCTCTAAGGGCTGCAGCACTTATTGTGCCACCCTTAGAAGCCCTGTACCTTTGCAGACACACATTGCCATTGCAGGCTGCGTGTTTTGGTGCAGAACAAAGTGAAGAGTCGACATGGCACACATCCCTGTGTTATATCACGCGTGCCCCAAAATTGGGGAACGTCCCCTGGTCACAGCGTAATCCCCTCCGGGGGTTGTAGATTCGCTAGAAAGAACTTTCTTTCTCAATTTTCTTTCAAAATTTGTATATTTATTTCATTTTATTCCAAGAGTTAAATTCACTCAATTATTCATTCTCTTTATATCATCATTGGCATTGTAACAATTGTCTCCAGCTTTATGTCCAATGCATTTTGGCTACCATATAGCCTTCATCAGGGACTGGTAGTCTGTAAACTACTTTCTAGAGAATTTACAACCCCCGGAGGGGATTACGCTGTGATCAGGGGACGTTTCCCAATTTTGGGGCACGCGTGATATAATTTTAGATAGTACTCAACGGAGAGCACACTCTGGAGCACGCAGCAACCACAAAGCTATTAAAACAAGGAGTGCGAGTGTATATATAATACACATCCCTGTGTGCCATCCCTACAACCCACTGCCCTGGCATAGGTCAGCCACCCCTCTAGCTGGGTGCACTATACCAGTGGCGAGGGTACAGGTGCATGAGCCCTGTACCCCTACAGTGTCTAAGCCAGTTCTTAGCCATTGTAAGTGCAGTCCTGCCATTAAAAGTATATGGTGCTGGGAGTTTGTCATTACAAACTCCACAGCACCATGATGGCTTTTCTGAAACTGGGAAGTTTGGTATCCAACTTCTCTGCACATTAAACCCATACTGATGCCAATGTGGGATTTAATGAAAAATGCACTCAGAGGGCAACTTCGAGATGCCCAATGAAAAACAACCTAACTATAGTGTCCTGGCTGAGTGGCTGCTCGCCAGCTGCACCACCAGACATGTTTTTGGACCCCAGGTCAAGAGCCTGCTGCTCTCAGGGGCCTGAAACATTGCACTTCCTGGTGTCCTCCCCCAGGATGGGCAGGGTCCATGAAGGGGAAGCTTCAAAGGCTTGCCACCTTTGTGAGCTACCCCAGGCCTTTGCTTCTTCCAGCAACTGGACCCCACCGATTCTGACCCCCACTTTGGGTGGGAGAATCAGTGAGAAAACCAATTGAGGAAGGGAGGTGTGCCCATCTTTGCCAATCCCACCTCCCAGGTGGGGGAGGCGAGGTGAAGCACAACTCTCAGTTCCCGCCATCTTGCAGATGGGGGATCCAGCCAACCAGAGAGGCATATGCCCCCCTCCCACTGGAGTGTGGCATAATAGGGGGTATACTCACCCTTAAGGAAGGCACTTAAATCTAGTATTTAGGGGCAAACCTGAACCTTGCCTCCTCAGACAATAATCAACAAGAAGGACAGAAGAAGCCGTGCTGAAACTAAGAAGAGGAGGAGGCCCACTGACTTGGCCCTAGTCCTACTGGCCTGTCCCCACCTCAAACCTGCTCCAGCAAAATCCCAGTGTGTCCTGCAGTCAGCAGCCTCAGAAACTCAAAGGACCTGCCCTGCCTTCCAAGCCCAAGACTTTGTCCCCTGTGAGCACTGCTTTTGCTCACCCACAGACTCTGGCTCCGTCCAAATCCACGAGTCTGCACCAGACGCCCATGGCAGAAGTTTGAGTGGCCCAACACCACGAAGAGGTCTCCCCGGCAATTCTGTCCTAAGATCTGATGATCTCTGACTTGCCTCGACTCTACAAACAACGCCTGCAGCCCTTTCTGGAGGATCCCCCCGAACGGAGCTGGTAAGAAAACCCGACGCCTAAAGACACCTCGTCACCCAACGTCCCACTGCCTTGGGTGGACCAACCGACGGTGTCCCAGCATCCCCAGGCATCACAACTTAACTCTCCAACTGGTGGTCACCTCCAGAAGATCTTCGTTCCGGAGCCTGCAGACTTTGTTGCAACCAGAGAATTCCCAATGAAAACAACAGGGCACCCGACGCCAAACCAGTGTTCAGTTAGATCCCCCTTTACCCTGAGCGTAACACCAGGAGCTTTGCTCCCACAACCTTATGTCCTGCTCATGAGCAGCCACCAACCGTAGGCCCCCTATCCCCCATTGGATAACATTGGTCCACAGCACTCTTCTCCCGGCCGTCCTAGTACAGCTGATAGTGCTTTGAGAGTACATCATTGACCCTGGGGGAACCCTGGTTCTAACCCCAGAAAACCAACTCCCAAACCTAAGTACATACTGTTAAACCGATAACCTGGTTTTCTCCCATAGGACTGCTTTCTTGATATGATATGATAAAGGGGATTTATAGAGCGCACGTTCACCAGCGGTTCCTTGGCACTAAGTGGAGGGGCAGAGGGGCACAGCAGTGTGTTGGAATTAGTTGAAGGCTTGGGAGAAGAGCCATTCTTATTCTTATGAACATTGTTTGAAGTGTGGAGTTGGTTTTGTATGAGAACTTGAAAAACTGCAAATATCTAAAATCTGCTTTACTTACCTTTTCTCTAGGAAATGTCCCAGTGTGATATCTAGGCATATCACACTGAGTAGAAAAAGTAATCCGTTAAGTAATCTGAAAAGTAATCTAACAGTAATTTCCACTGTATTCAAAGTATTTACAAACCTGTAACAAAGTAATTTTCATTAAGCTTGCTTGTATTGTTCAACTTGCCCTGAAAATTATCATTTACACTTACCTGTGCCAGGTTTGCTCGTTTCTAGAAAATAAATATAACTAAAATAATATTTTTATACAAACAAATTGGTCTGAGTTCTGTCTTTGAGTGTGACACATCATGTATTGCCTGAGTGTGTACAACACATGCTTAACCCTACCCACTAATAAAGCCTTACTGCTCAAATACACTACCACAAATAGAGAGTAAGGTGCTATCTACTGTTACCTCTACCTACCTTTAGGGTTCCACTTGACTCTGTGCACACTATACCTCATTTTGGTATAGTATATACATAGCCAGCCTTCTACAGTGTGTGAGTCCAAAATATGAAGGAATATAGGCAGACTGAATGAATGGTCCTGGTGATTTTTAAGTTTCTGTTTTAGCATCACAAATTAACAAGACCATTTGAAGCACCCTGAAATGAACCGATCCTAAACTTTTGTGTTTCAGACCCCACCACCTCTACCAAGACGTGAAGTGAAGCCTCCACCGCCACCACCTAAAGAAAGAAAATCCAGTGTTGTGCCTGTGGAGTGAAAAAGATTCCCAGCATGCCCCAGAACTATCGCTGAAACCCTTCAGGAATCATAAACCTTCAAGAAAAGGTTGCGGATCCTCCACAGATGTGCCATTGCTTGAGCGTTAATGCAAGTCATATATGAGAGCTCACCAAGAACGTGTCAGTAATGAGCATCTCCGAACAAGCATTTGAGCGAAAGTCTAAGAGGACCATGGGTTGGAGGGGTCAGTGTTGCCTCAGAACAATGGTTTGCTGAGCCATCCTCCAGTCTCAGCTTAATCTAAAGGAGGATTGCCCATTTCTCCCCGAGCTGAAGAAGATGACAAATCGGATCTTCTAGATTATACCTAATATATAGACAGTCACTTAACCATTAACACAGCTCCTCAATGATGCATGAGAGATATTCTCGATTTGCCAAAGTTTCCCTCTCTGAATATATTTATAGAACAATGTTGAATTGTTGTATGGTACGGCTTTTATTGCTTCCTGAAGCCAACCCGAACAATAATTTTCCCGCTTAGTTTATCTTGGTATGATGCACTTTCATCCTTGTCATGTTGCTTATCTGCACTAATGTTCTATTATTGCCTCTGAAAAAGCTGTAACACTAAGTGAATTTCATTTGGGGCTGCCATTTGTAAAATGATTCCTGCCTATCAGACCAAATCTACAATTTGATACTTCTTAATGTGCCGTGTAAGACCAAAGTCGTGCAAGATTTTAACCACAAATGTGAGTGAGTTAGTGAAAAGGGTACTTTATGGCAAAGCAGTATCACCTATTTTCGTTCTCTTTTTCTTGTTACCCTGGGTCTTGCAATCATTATGTCATTTAGTGTGCTACTTGGCTTTGAAGATGCTGTGGGGATTTATTGCCTCTTCTGCATATTAAGCTGAACACTTGTGGGGTGATCAGTCAGACATGTTTGCATTGGTGAAGCTCGACTTTTAGGTTGTTACAGCCTCTATCATTTCAATATACCTTTTACCTCGAATGATCACAATTTGTGATCTTTTGGGATTCCAGATGTAGCTATTGTAGGGTTACAGTACTGTTCAACAATTTCAGATTATATGTTGTTTTAATGTGACGTCGATTTTGGAGATAAAATCAAAT
This sequence comes from Lissotriton helveticus, assembly GCF_964261635.1. Lineage (NCBI taxonomy): Eukaryota > Metazoa > Chordata > Amphibia > Caudata > Salamandridae > Lissotriton > Lissotriton helveticus. The sequence goes on from NC_136072.1 coordinate 724,741,710, forward strand.
CCTTTCTGGGAGTAGAGTAGGGAGGTGAGCATACTTTGCAGGTGCTCAGAGTATTTATGTACAGCTGAAAAATGACGTTTGTACCATGTTGTTTCTTTGTTGCGGACCGGTCTGCAGAAGATCTTGGTGACCTGAAGTAAGGACAATTCCTGAAGAATGAGACATTTAACTTAGATTTAGTAATTGTGACATGTCTGTGCTGAAAGTTCAGGCACTTACCTTTGCACCGTCCACATCTCATGAGTGGCCAGTGTAATATTTGCATTCCTATTAAATCATTCCTCAGGTGCAGAAAAACACTTTGATTTGCAGAGCTGCGCTCTGCCTACAAGGTTGTAGTTTCAGTACTTTCCTATAGGATTTAATATCTGTGAAATGAAGGAGTTAAACATTCCACTAGAAAACAAAAGCGTGTGTCACTGAAAGAATGCAATTTGTCAGGTTGGATTGCTTTATCTTCTAAGATGGGGCACTGTGTGATCTGCGGCCACCCAACCATGCTGTTGAATTGCTTCCATTTCAGTGTAAAAAGGCATTAGGAAAAGACAATGGCTGATGATTTGCTCCCCTTTATTAATCTTTTAGCTGCATTGGATGAATGAACAGCCTGGTCGAACAACTTTCAATTCATCGCTGAGCAGTGTGGACTGACGGATGTGAATTAGTTTGATCTCTGCAGCAGCTTTGCATTCATAATGGAGTTGGACTGCCTGAATGAGGGATTGTGGTAGAAACGGCGGTGATGGAGAAGTTGTCAGCTGCTTAGTATGAAAGAAACATTAGCTTTGAATTCAGAGTGGAAGAGCAAAGGATGAAGGAAAGTGCGAGGGGTGCTTTCCATACAAGGAAGATGATTTTGGGAAATGCAAGCTTTTCAGTTAAGAAGGTTATCTGATATTTCCAAAGAACGAATTTCTGTTTAGCGGAGTATGGAGTGTATACGTAAAAGAATTGGCGCAGCCGTCTGTCCTGTAAACTTTAAGTCACATTGGAGTTTATCGGTGATCGCCTTCCAATAGGTATGCAGTATGATTCAGGTGAGCGAAGAATGTCGGATTTCATTGCAGTGCAGCTAACATCGCATGCAAACAAAGCTACTCAACAACAAAGACACTGTTTGTTCTAACAGAATTAATAGCTTTTTTAAGAGCTTGATTTAGAAGTATTTTTTTAGTATAAGAACAATAAGAAGAGGCAGTTAGTGCAGACCTAGGATGTTTTGCTTCAGTTTTCTGCAGTCCGGTTATTTCTGCTCTCTTCAAGAAAGAAAAGTGACCCAAAAAACCCTGAAATACAAAATTGTTTCTTATATTGGCCTAAGCTACTCCTATTCTCCCTGTACTACCATGCCAAACATGCTTGTGCCCGCAGTAGCAAATAATCGTTTACGGGGTCTTAAAAGCAGGTTATTATTCTTAAATTGCTGATTGTTTTCAGACTATGCTAATGTTTGATTGAATGCAGTTCCTGCCGTTGTGAGTTTCAAAAGTTGTTAAATTGGATTTTATATACAGTATTTGTGTCAGACCAATTACAGTATGTTTTTAAGATAAATACATGGATGGGAGAAGTACAAAAAAGGAATATCATGCATGCCTCCTTTGCTCAAGAGGTAACAGGTTGGGCTGCATGGATTTATCTGCCAAAATATGATTCAAAACCCTCTTCTGTAATCTGAGAAAGGTACTCTAGCTTCTCATGCCTGCTCACTTTTCAGCAATCCGGCGCCCAACAGAGAATGTGGATATGTGTTCTGTGTGCTTTCCACATGACAGGAGCTGCTTCAATTATTTATTGTTGTGATTTGCATGAACAATAAGGACCAAGAGATAATTATATCCTGATAGCTTAAGCCATGCTGTGTGCCACGGACCCTTCAAATCTGGAGGTGTTCGTGTTCCCACACTTCTTTTCTCCAGAGTAGCACATGGTTGATGGGGAAACGCAAGGACGGCATTTTATGGATGATTTCTCGATTAATGATTATTGTGTGTTTATACTTTAAGTATGACACAACAAGGCATTGGGAAGATATTTTCTTTGCGATAGGGATTACCTGGAACAGTTTGGTACATCCTTAGGAACACAATAATTTAAAAGCCATGTTAGTGCCACCTAACTTTAAAGGTAAATTGCTCATATGTGAAGTGTTTCTGTAATGTTATCCCAAAGTTCCCATCTTCATATTCCCTTCCTGTCTATTTCTAACCACGTAATCAACTACACGCCCCAAGGGTTTTTTCTTCTGTGAGTCATTTGCGTGGTGGGTGGCTATTTTTCTGCGTCTCTCCTTGTGCGGAAAAGATTTTAAATAACACCAAGAGTGTAGCGGAACTTGTGTGTCTGTGTATTGTTTTTTATTTATTGCATTTTTACTTAGACCTCCAGGCTGTGACAGTTAATTTTCACACCTGTAGCTCTTACTCTAGCTAGGTTATGGAAGCATAGGAGTACATGTAAGGAAAGTAGGTTTTAAAGGAGCAGATGCAAACAGTTTTATACATATTGTTTTTATTTTCTGTTATTTTACAAAGTCTGATCTCCTGATTTTAATGCTTGGAGTTGTGCTAACATGGAAACACTAGGTTTGTCATAGAACCCTAAATGTTCTCTGACAGTAGCACTGCTCCTGTATGAGAGTGACAGGTCTGAGATCTTTTACTGACGGCACTCAATGAAAACATTCTGTACGTTTCTTTTATCTTTCGTGGGCAGTATTAAGTTATATTGAAACTGTATCGGTGGCTAGAATTGTTTTGAAGTTATACTTTTTCTCTTTGTACCTGGCTGTTTATTTTATTCTATAGCAAGTGTGGGTTTATCAAATAGACAAGTTATTAATAATACGCTGTGAATTCTTGAGACCAGAACATACCTTTGGGAATATTCTTTAAGGTTGCTATATGAATGGAATCCATTTAATTTGGGGAAATGAAGACAACTAAATAATTGATCATGGAAATCTTTAGAAATAATTCTAGTTCTTTAAATCATATTGCACAGACCAGTAGTCCAAGTGCAGTTCCTTTGGATGTGTATGGCTAATGTGGAATCTAATGATTTGACAGCAGATAAGGACTTGGAAGTTTTCCCTGCATGTGCAAAATCTGTACGAATTCTCTTGACTGAAATAAAACCTTAGTTCTGAATTCAAACTCCCATAAACTGGCTGACCCACAAATGTCAAGGGTTCAGACCAGTTCTCTTCCCTGTTCCTCCTCCTCAACAAATAGTCTTGGTCAATCTGGCAAAGGTGTCACATATTGTTATGAAACACAATGGAACAGTTGCTTTTAGCTAAGAGGGGATTACTGTTGTCTCACTCCCCGCCCAATTATTCTTGGTGTTGTTTATGTCCATTAAGGTGCGGCTCACTTTTCTGTTTCTTTCTCTGTGCCTTTTCTGACCTACATACCCATTTAGCTAGAGTAAAGAATTGAAGCAATTCAACTGGCCTCATCCAGTAACTCCTGTTCCATGCTCGCCACTGTTCATCTTTTTGCTTGTGCCGCAGTATGATGTGCAAGCTATATGTAGGATGCTAGGACATCGGCCCTTTAACTCCAGAAAAAAAGGAGCTAATCCCCACCCCTGCTTTTTAAAAATATCTTTTCAAGATTTATTATTCTTGTGATTTTACCAAATAAACGTAATAGTGTATCAGTATCCTTTGACATTACTTTGTCAAATGTTATTCCAATCATTTAGTAATCTCCATAAACCACTGACCTAAGACAGCTTTTTTTTTTTTATTTCAAAGTATTTTATTATTAATGTTATAGACAAGACATTCACATTTCTGTTACAAGGTTAGCCAATCGTAGTCGTAGTTTTTACAACATTGTTAACCGTCACTTCAAACCATATGTTTAGCTAACCCCACCTGACGTGGTTTAATGGGAATAAGAAAAAAAGGCGATAGAAAAAAAAGCAGGAGAGAAGGGGGTGAAAGAAGGACACATGGAAGGTTCTGTAGTTGTGAGACTTATAAACGCGTGGCCATCCGCCACATCACTGGCTTGCATGTGGCGAGATAGGGAGACATGCGAGTCTGACTGAACCGTAGGGCCATAGTGATTGCGCTTAGTTACATTCTTTTTACTGCACTTAAAGGGGCCGGGGGGTGGCGCCGGGACGAATTGGTTTCGTGGGGGTTCGTAGAAATCTAGGTATGTGTCGAATGACTTCCACATCCCTCTGGTTGCTGGTTTCCAGGGTGAGTTTTGTAGTGTAATATTGTTGAACCAGCCTTTGTATGAGGTCTTACTTGTGTCTTTCCAATTGGCTAGGACCATTTTCACCGCTGCGGTCAGCGAGGGAGGAAAATTCAGTTGTTAGTGTACAGCCCAGTACCCTGTTTATAAACCCAAAGATTTTCTCCCAGTAGGTTTTGAGAGTTGGGCATTGGTAGATAAGGTGTGTTATGTCCCCTTTTTCTTTGCACCAGTTCCAGCATAGCTCCTTATCCCTTAGACCTAGTGAGAATAAACGTGCCGGTGTCCAAAAGGCCTTGTGAATTAGCCAGAATTTTGTCTGCGACAGCTTTGAGCACAATTTTATGTGCAAACCTTGCCCTCTGTGTAGATTAGATTAGATTGTTAGGGCCCTCTGTGCTATTTTGACCTGATCGTTGCTGGTGTGAACTGTTTTTCCTTTCAAAAGTGAAGACATGGCACATTTCCCTGACCATGTCCTGTTCTCCAAAGACAGTCATCATCCAGTGTCTGCAATACTTTGCTTTTATCTTATTCTTCTGCCACTAATACCACTTGCAAAGTTTTCCACTGTGGTACCAGTGCCCAACTTGGCTACTGGCTCTATTTTCCAGTTACATCTTCATTCCAATTTATTGCTTTTACATTCAAATGTTCTTTGAAATCTGCACTGAAAAAAGACTTGTGTTCTTCCTTTCTTAATGTGCACAATGTATAAAGTAACATTGATCTCTAATAGAAATAGTTTAGTCCGTTCTCATTGCGCATTGACTCGTGAAACAATTCCTTAAATTAAATTAATTTGTATCTTCACTCAATCCATTTTATCCTCCTTTGCTTAAATATAATTAAATATTGTTACATGTCCTAAGGTTTAAATATGCCTGCCTTAAAACACTTTTCACAGTCTTAGATTCAAGGAATATGTTGGTAGATTGAACTTGAAGGATGTTTTTTGTGTTGCTGCTGTTTAAGCTGGTACATATTGCCAAATTAATTTAGCTTGCAATATGTAATGGCCTTTCAATGGGCTATTGACATGGGGTGGTCTTAAAATAGTTATCTTCTGTCACCTCATGACAAATCTGTTGAGCTACCACATTCCCACTGGAAACTGCTGTAAAAAACACCACTGAAAGCACATAACCATGCACTGGCAGATCTGTGATGTGTGGTAATAAGAAACTGAATTTCTCTCCTGTTAACAATCAATTGGAGATTGTCTCCACTTTAAAAAACCGGTAAATGTTCCTTCGAACAAATCAGTTCAGTAGATTTTCACTTTTGCCCCACAAATCATCTGTTAAAAGTGACCATTTGATATATGCTGAAATGGGTAGAAAAATATGTATTATCTCCATTCTATTTAACGTCAAAGGTCTGCGTGTGTGGTTTTTACATTATTTATAATACAGTTATCTGAAATGGTTATTTCCTCATCTTCACTCCTTCCGGTTGTGAATATTGATGTGATTTGAGGTGGACTGCTGATTGGAACACTCTTGTCTAAGAAGTGATTGTGCGAATGTGAAGAAGGTACTTCAGGCCCATAGGCATGAGAAATATGTGTAAAATTTAGGGGTTGTTGTAACTAATAAATATCTGTCTAAATATGTCCCTGCTGGAATAAAGAAGCACTAAGGGTTGGCATCCTTATTGGGCATTTGGGTTTCTGCTGCATTTTCTATGCGAGACCCTACTTAATAGCACTAGCCTTGCCAATTATTGCAAAAGAAGCATGATAACAAGTTATGCTATTTTATTTTCATTCTCACTTGTTGAAACACACGTTCATGAGGCTCTGGGTGCACCCTGCTTGCTCGCCAAAACATCAGGTACTTAGTCCCTGAGAAGTGTGTGAAAAGTCTTTACATTAGCATTTCTATCCACCCTAGTGCTGATGCATAGCATTAATCATCTCTTTAAAGCTGGCATCTCCCAGCTCAAAATTGGTCTAGAGAGGTACAAGCATTGCTTAGATTTACTTGCTACACTCTCTTGACAACTAACCAGTGTCTTATCGTAGGACTGGCAAATTAATAGAATTTGTAGGCCAATATCTCTGTTATCAAGGAGTGAAGATGATGACTGAAGACATTTGGCACCAAACCTCAAATCTGCGCATTTCGAAAAACTTTTGCTCGTGTTCAGCCAAACCTACAAACTTGTTCACAAGATTATTATACAATTGCCTCCGCTTAACATTTCTTTCTCACTGTAAATGAAAAGTCTTAATAACACTGTGGTAAAGGGATTGTGCATTTTTCAGATTATATAGTATATTATTGATGAAAGTGTAAAGACATTTGTACAAACTAATTGTATGTGCTACAAAGTCTAATAACTTGTACAGATTGTAAATATATTTTTTAAAATAAATTAGTTTTTGAGTGAACAAAGCCAATTTGAGTTTGTTTTCTATATTAATGTTTTTACCCCTTGTAACTTGTCCTTCGCAGAATGAAATGTCCACGCCACACCCAGATGCTTCTATGACCTAGGTATTATTGTGGATTTTGTCTCTTTAACAAAAGTGTCATACCGTGAAATCACTCTTTAAAAATCCTTGTAACTGTACATTCCTCATCATCAATTATCTCCCAGGTTGGATCTGGAGATGTTTTGCAGCTGTGCTCCTGTATGCAACTAGGGGGCGTATTGTGGCTCTGTGCTGACTCAATAATGCCGTAAAAGCTGAGCTGCTTAGCGCCACCCCTGCACACTGAAATCCGTTCCTGTTTTTCCCTCCCTTTCTGAAGCGGATCCAGAACTCCATTTCAGACTTTGTCGGTCTTCCAACGACTCCTAAATGTTTCCTTTTTTTTTTTTTTTATCTCTTTATTCAATTTTGACATTTTTCCCCAGATATCGGCACAATAAACGCAACCAGATACAAAATACAGAAATACCAGGTTTTAGGAGGAAGCAAACAAAGTATTACATAAACTTATTACAGAATATAAAAATATAAGGAAAACACATTTTGCGCAACGGAAGCCAATTTGTAACACAAAGCAATAATCTGGGTTCACGAAAAAACACACTTGAGCTGAGCCAGTACAGTTAACTCCACCCTCATACTTGGCTTATTCGCCTGATTCCTAGCAATTACTATGAAACCTTCCATTTTACTAGGGGAGCCCAGATACTCCGTCCTAGCAGCTTCGATTTCTACCCCTTCCTTTCATAAATCGCTCTTTCCAATGTATATATAGAATGTAACCACGCAAGCCATTGGTCAAAGGTAGGGGGCGAGGGGTCTAGCCAGGCAGAATCGATATTCATACGTAGTACAGCCATAGCCACAAGAAGAAATTGATAAGCCATCTCACTTTGTTCCGTCCTACTTACTCCCAACAAAACTAGATCTAAAGTTAGCGTAATTTTTAGCCCTAGTGACCGATCTAAAAATTCTGTAATAGATTCTTGTAAGCCCTGCAGACGTGGGCAGGATGCAAACATATGAACGAGAACTGTTGCCATCGCCCCATGCTGAGGACAAGTGATCCCCGATAGCCCACCCCACTGTGCTAGTCTCGCCGGAGTATAATATAAAGCAAAGACAGTTTTAAAGTGTTGCTCGGCAGAGCACAAAACCGTCCGGGCTAGCTCTAAAGATTTTGCAATTGCCTCTGGTGAGGCCCCCACATGTTCCACTCATTTATTCTTGTGCGTAACTAAATCGTCTTGTTTTAGGCCTATCAATCCTGCATACAATAGCCTAACAGTACCCTTAGTACTACCTCGCATGATGTCTATAATTTTATTACTGTTAAACCCACTAAACCCCCATCTTTTTACCAAAAAAACTGCACAACTGCAGCTATTAAAAGAAAATAACCTCTTCCAACCCGAACTCAAGCGAATATCGCTAAATTGGTGAAACCCTTCATTCAATATTAGGTCCGTAGCCATCCGAACTCCCTTTATTGCCCATACTGCCATGACCTCATCTGAGAAGATTTCCGGAAAGGTGGGGTTTTTATATAAAGCAAAGTATAATGATTAAGTCTCCCCAACCCAATCTTCTTTTTTAGAGCCCCCCAGATCTTGAAGGCAGACATTAGTTTTGAATTAGTCTTGAATTTTGTCCTCTTAAAATAGCTGGGCTCTGCAAATTTCCAAAAACAATTCTCAGCATGCTCCCCCTGGGATGCCCATGTATTGGAGAGTGGCATCCCAGTGGCATCCCAGTAGTAGCTTCGAAAATCAGGAACTGAAAACCCCCCTTTCTCCCATGGCAAAGACATAAACCGAAGAGCCCTCCTAGTTTTCCTGTGTGCCCAAATAAATCGGTTAACAATACCTTCCAAAATAACAAACGAAGATTTTTCAAACTCCATCGGGATTGCCCTAAACAAATAAAGAATCTTTGGTAAAAACATCATTTTCATGACGTTACAACGTCCAACGAGATAAATGAAGATTATTTAATCTATCAAAGTCCACTCTCGCCTTCCTGATTACTGGCTCGATGTTCTTGGCTACCAGATTCTCTAAATCAGACGTAATCCTAATACCCAGGTATACTGCTGAGTGTGTAAAACGAGGATCTTCGATATTAACAAGCTGATTCTTTATAAGTGCATACCCTGAATATGTGCCGAACTCTTGTGCTATTGACTCCACCACCGAAAGCGGATCAGCAGTGCTAATTGCTACATCGTCAGCAGATTCCATTGTTGGACTCGAATAGCCGTATTAAAGCGTCCATATATATATAGCAAATAGCAGGGGCGAGGATGGACACCCCTGCTGTGTCCCCGCTGGATATTAAACGGCAGAGTGTGGCTGCCGCTAAGCCTTAAGCAAGCTGTGGGTGCCAAGTAAAGTGACTGAATAGCTTTAATAAAACCCTCCCCCAACCCAAACCATCTCATTGATTCCCGCAGAAAATCCCAGGAGACCCTATTGAATGCTTTTTCAGCATCTAATAACAAAGCGGCCATAGGGTCCCCTGAGATCTCTGTTGCATCAAAGAGCGTTATCACCCCCCATACATGCTGTGTGGTTCCACGGCCCAATATGAACCCATGTTGACAGGGGTGGATAGTTTTCTTTAATATATTATTTAGCCTCGTGGCCATTGCTTTCGAAAAGATTTTAACATCGCTGTTCAGTAATGTTATGGGGCGATATGAGCCTGGCTCCCTAGGTGGCTTATCTTTTTTTAAGAAAACTATAACATCTGCTCCAGCCCAAGACTCGGGTCCGGGCCCCCCCTTTGAGCCAGTAGCATAACCTCAATCAGGTCTGGTCCGATGGTATCTTTAAATATTTTATAGAACTCTAGCGGAATCTGGTCAGGACCAGCTACGTTTCCGTATGGCAAATCTTGCAGAGCCCCGATTATTTCTTCGTGAGTTTCTCCCTATCCGCCGAGTCTACCTTGCGTACAAAATATACTTTATCTAAGAAGTTTTGTATGTCCAGCGGCGCCACTAGTAATTCTCTGCTATATAGGTGCTGATAGAAAAGTCTAAAGGTCTCTCGAATCCCTAGCGAGTCTGTTATAACCTTCCCATCAGCATCATAAATTTTGGAAATCTCCCCAGCCGCAGTTTTTTGCCTTGCTCTTAAAGCCAGAGTATGCCCCACCCACTCGTTACATTCATGACAAGGCTCTTTTTTTTGCCAAATAAATCTCTGCCGCTTTCGCAGCAAAATGATCACCAGCCTCAGCCTTGTTTCTAGCCAACTGAAGTGTTATTTCTTCTATCCGCCCTCCCTTACTAATAGCAGTGGCTAAAGCCTCTTCCAGTTTGTTTAATTTTTCTCTAATATCCGCCTCCCGCTGTAGCTCCTTCTGGCGACGTAGACTATAACTAGTAGTTTCACCTCGGATCCCCACTTTAAAAGCGTCCCACACTATTCCTACATTAGTGCTTCCTCGATTGAAATCCCAAAATTCCTTAATCCAGCCCTTCATATATAAATAACATAGTCAGGATCATATAACAACCTCCGTTCAAAGGTCCATCCCCGAATTTGCTTATCCCCCGAGAGGTCAACTGTAAGAACCAACAGGTTGTAGTCCGACATTATCCGAGGGTGCCTCTCAATAGGAGAGTTAGAAATAAACTGTTGTGAAACAAAGAAATAGTCCAATCGGGAGATAACCTTGTGCAGTGCATAAAAAAAAAGTACTACCTAAATCTGTGGATTTCAGATATCCCATACATCTGTCAGGCCATTATTGCTAACTAAATTTGTTAAAGCAACACCAACCCTTCTTTTCTTCCCGGAATCCCTGCTTACAGGCATGCCCCACCGTACCCCCAAACCATTAATGTTGAAATCCCCACAAATAATCATAGGGGTGGGCTACATGGCCAAGTTAGAGTCTAAGGCTTCTAACATTTCCAGGTCATTGCATGTTGATCCATAAAGAGAGCATAGTGTACCCCATTGATCCTAAACGTTTCTAACAGTGTGCTAACTAGCAATATCCTCACTGAAACCAACAGGATTAAAGCTGTACTATGACTGCATGAAGATATGTGCCTTTGACGCCTTGCCTCAGGACACAATTTAAAGTGCTGTGATAAGTGCCCCCTCGTGCACCTAAAAGCTATTTGAGACCAGGAAACAAAGTTGTATGTTGCGGAACACAAGAAGTACTCATGGCCTTCATGTAGATCCTTGCTCCATGTCGCGGGTCCAGTCTTAGTCACGGGCCGTTCCCACAACCAATCCACTTCCCACTCAAAGTTCTACAGTAAGTTAAAGTCTAAATCCAAATGCAAGCATAAGTATTTGAAGCATGATGACTCCATTTGCCAATCTGATTCCGAAGTCCACCAAGGACCACCTTATCACTTCAGGAATTCAGACCTGGCTATTTAGCTGAACAGAGCACCATGAATCAGCTAGAAATGTCAGCACCTTGAGACCCCCACAGATGATTTGCCATATTTTACAAGTCCTGATTGATTGAAAGCAGGTGGTGGTCTCAATATTAATTGTTCAAATGTAAAATAAAAAGAAGAACATCCATTACATGGTGACTGGCTGGTAAATGTTCATAGACAGGCCACTATTCGCCTGTCTAGGCAGGCATGATTGTGTTTCACCACGTTAATGATGATGTCATCACGCGATCACAAATCCAAGAAGTCATCGACAAACTATGTCTTGCATTCTATTCCCCGAGTCTGCTGCACCCTGCTACTGCCTGAGCCTAAGCCTCCCATTGGAAAATTGTAGCTAGGGGCTGGCTCATGACAGCGTTAAGGCAAGGAAGCTGTGAGAGCGCATTTGGAACTTGGGCATGAGGGCTCTAGAGGAAGAATAAATGAAAGTAAGTGTGGACTATAAACTTGCTGTGTAGCCAGAGTAGCATATCCTGCAGCCCTGCAATGCTGCTAGCCTGAACGTGCTCGATGCGGCTGTGGGCCAAAACAACTTTTGTATGCCATGGCGTCACCTGTAGAATCTGTGGACTGCACCCCAGCATGGTAATTGCTGAGTGTGCATGAGTCCAGTAGGCACCACAGCCATACTTACCGGCATTGGCAGCATTATGGCTGAGGATGATGCCTGTGCTGTAGCAGGCAGGATCACAGCAAGCTGAGCAGTGGATGCTGATGCCTTCGCCATCCCTGAACCTACTAATTACAGGCAGCACTAGTAGTGACATCACCTGCTGTACTCGAGCTGCTACCTGTTCTGCAAATAGCCCAGTTATACTGCACTGATTAATATATGCAAAAAAAGCATTTTCATTTGGTGTACATTTTGTTTTTGCACTCTGTGTAGGTAAGAAAGTAAAACACGTCATCTTCCTCGTCTTTAGGAAAGACAACAGGAAAACAGAGTTCAAAATAGCAGGGACATGTACAGGCTGATGACAGGGGTCACAGGCAGCAGCAGTGTTATAGATGAGAGAGAGAGCAGGAGTAAAGAGGAGAAAGAAAGAACAGGAGAGGAGAGAGATAAGACGGAGCTAAGTAGAAGAAAAGGAGAGCAAATCAGATACAAAGAGAAAGCAGACATGATGTGAAGAAGAGAGCATTAAGAAGAGAGAAGATAGAATGGAAGGATGTAGAGGACAGGACAGAGGGGAAAAAAGCAGACAAATGATAAAACGGAGACACAGCTAATCACTGCTAGAAGAGTGATAGTAAAGAGCCAAGATCGAAGGGAGAGAGAGCAGAGCATGTATAAAAGTGAAGAGGAAAAAGGGCAGGGGTAGAATGAATAGAGGGCAAATCAGAAATGCAGGGAATAAGGTAACACACCAGGTGTGACAAAGATGATAGAAAACAATTAGAGGTGAGACTATAGACTCTTAGAGCAAAGACTTAGAGGACAGACAACAGATCAAGGTTAGAAGATAGAGACTGAGGCAGTGATAGTGTTGAAAGTGGGGCTCACCGGAGGAAGAAGTGAGCTGTTATTATTATTATTATAGGCTTTTATAGCGCGCTCTGTTACTAAAAAAATAGTATCCTGGCGCGGAGAGGGAGAATAAAAAGTGGAGGGAGACCCTATACATTGATGTTAAAAAGATAGGTCTTCAGTCCTTTCTTGAACAGAGTAATGGAAGGAGCTGTTCTTAACTGTTGTGGTAGGGTGTTCCAAGCTCTCGCCGCTCTGACTGAGATGGATTGGCCGCCAAGCCTGCTGTATTTGAATTTTGGAACATTCATTTGGTGTAAATTAGCTGACCTGAGGGGGCGGTTGGGGACATATAAGGAAAATCTTTTCCTTAAGTAAACCGGACCAGCTTGATGGACAGCTCGGAAGGCAAGAACCAGGATTTTAAATAAAATCCTGTGAGCAACCGGGAGCCAGTGTAGGGTGCGGAGGGGTTGACGAACACTTGAACTTTTTGGAATGTTAAACAAAAGCCGTACAGCGGCATTTTGTATAACCTGGAGACGATGGATCAGATAAGCAGGAAGGCCGCAAAAAAGGCCATTTGCGTAATCTAATCTGGATAGTATCAGGGCACGGATGACGGTCTCTTTGGCCGCTCTCGGGAGAAGAGGAAAGAACCTGTGTAAAGTTTTAAGTGTGGAAAAGCAGGTCCCAGTGAGTCTTTTTATATGATCCTCATATTTAAGGTTATTGTTAAACCAGACTCCGAGATTTTTAGCAGGGCCACCGATGGATTTGGGACAGGGTAGGTCAGCTGGCCAGAGAGTGTTGCCAAAGTTGTCTGGGAAGGAGCCATAAAGCAAAATCTCAGATTTGCTTTCGTTGCATTTTAATTGGGCGAGGGCAAGCCAGCGAAAGACAGATGACAAACAAGTTTGGGCTCCAGATGTGTCCAGGTTGTTTTTGGGCCAAGTAAACAGGAGTTGAGTGTCGTCAGCGTAAGCCATTATTTTTGCTCCCAGTTGTTCAGCAAGAAAAATAAGCGGTGTTAAATAAATATTAAAAAGTAGGGGGCTAAGAGTGGAACCCTGCGGTACGCCTGTTACAAGATTCTTAGGGGAGGAGGCAAAGGGCGGCATCCAGACTTGTTGGAATCTATTGTCCAGAAAGGATGTAAGCCAGTCAAGGGCAGAGCCAGTAATGCCTATGGCCGCTAATCTGGTAAGCAAAAGGGAGTGAGGGACAGTATCGAAGGCGGCAGAGAGGTCCAATAAAATCAGAGCCGCTCTGCCACCTTCGTCCAGACACTCCCGAATGGCCTCGGATATTTCCACCAGCGCCGTCTCTGTGCTATATGCTACTCTAAAGCCTGACTGTGCTGGATGTAGAGCCTGGGAATGTTCGACAAATTTGTTCAGCTGAGTGAAGGCAACTTTTTCACATACTTTTGCTAGGGCCGGCAACAATGATATAGGCCGGAAATTAGCAGGGCTAGCCGGATCTAATCCATTCTTCTTGATAAGTGGGAGCAGTTTAGCTTGCTTCCAGAATGTCGGGACGGTGGCAGTGAGGAAAGAGCAGTTGATAATATGCGTTACCTCGTTGCCCACTGTGTCCGCGAGACGTGCAAGCACACTGGCAGGGCACGGGTCAGAAGGGGATCCGGAGTGTAGAGAAGTGAGGATGCTGACAATGTCCGCATTTTCTACTGGGGAGAACTGGTGAAACCATTCCGTGGGGGTAGGTAACACAGGGGACGGGATGGCTAATAAAGGTGAAAAGCTGTTACATACAGTCAATAAATCATCCTGGATCTTGGTGATTTTGTCCTCAAAGAAAACGGAGAGTTCTTCACACCATTTCTCTGTGGAAGCAAGTATGGGTTGAGCAGCACAGGGTGAAGTAAAACTTTTCACTATAGAAAAGATTTCTTTGCTGTTATTATTGGCATTAGCTATACGCCCTTCAAAATATTGGCCTTTAGCGGTTCTGATCGCCGCATAATATTTCTTTTGAGCCATCCGTAGGTTCTTTTTTGCCTCGGGGAGATAGGCTTGTCTCCAAGCCCGTTCAAGTTTTTTACAGCCTGACTTAAGATCTCGGAGGGTGGCAGTAAACCAAGGTTTAGAAGGAGTTGTACGCAATCGGCAAACCCGAGCTGTTTTTATTGATGCTGCCGAACCAACTTCTAACCAGGAATTAAATGTACTAACGGCCTGTTCAATTTCCATAGGTAGAGTGGGGCGGGAGGCGTCGAGATGTTCAGACATAATCTCTACATTAATTTTTTGTTTGTGAACAGTTAGGTCATTAGTCTTAATCGGGCAGGACAAAGGCCAAGAAAATCTGATCAGCCTGTGATCAGACCAGGGTACAATTTCGGGGGTGGATAAATTGATGTCAAAGTTAGAGCAGACTAAATCAAGGACATGTCCACCTGAGTGAGTAGGAATTTTAACCCATTGTTTAAGCTGGGCTGTGGCAAGAGCTTCACTCAGGCGAGAAGTGTCAGGGAGGTCCAGATTATCCACATGGATATTGAAATCCCCCAGAAGAAGATATCTGGAGTATCTCAATGCTCGTGGGATTACAATGTCCTCAAAGGTACCTAGAAATCTGCCAGCATGGCCTGGTGGTCGGTAAACCAAAGAGCCCCCTAGAGTAAAGTGCGCCCCAAGTAAAAGTGAAAAATGCAATATCTCAGCATCCGCTGGGGGGCCTTGGGGTTCTAAAGAGAAAGTCCATATATCTCTAAATATAACTGCTAGGCCACCGCCTCTGCCTAATGGGCGGTCGTTCCTAGCAATTTTAAAGCCCCGTGGGATGGCAAGTTCGACCACCGGTCCACAGGTCGAATTTAGCCAGGTTTCAGTGACGAAGAGGAGATCCAATTGGTTGTCACTCAGGATCTCATAAATATCCTCAGAGTGCTTAACCAGTGATCTGGCGTTGATCAGGCCAGCCCGAATGAGTGATGGATCACCAGGGAAGAGGAATGGAAATGGGAGGGCAGGCTGAAAACAAAAGTTACAAGCTTGACAGACCCGTGCGGGATCACCACCTGCTTCCCATGTGTTGCTACAAGGGCAGGGAGTCAGATTCAGTGCCATTAGGTACTTACGCGAATAGCGCGTCCTAGTCTTGCAGGGTGGCAGTGGAGCACCGACAAGGGGGCTGGCGCTGGCCACGTCCGGGACACGGACGGGCACAGACGGGCTTGCCTTTGGCGCGCCTTCGGCGCGCCGCCGGCGCGCCCGCTGCGCCCGCCCGCTGCGCGGACGAGTGTGTCCGTTATTTATATTCATAGTTGAATGGCCGGGAGGAGGGTGGGAGGGCGATCAACTGGACCGTCGACCTTCCCTTCCCAAGATGGCGGGTCCGTTTGGTGAGGCGATTCAACAGCGCCTAGCACCAAGACGTTACCAGGCAAAGCGATCTTGCAACAGGTAGGGGGCAAGCAGAGCCTAAAAACTGCTATTTAAAATATGTACAGGTTCTAAAAATAATATAGCTCCAAACTAGCGAGGCAGCGAGGCTACCCAGATGTAACAATGGTCCTGTTTGTCAATCAACAGTGCTCCGTGTCTAAATTCACACGTTCTGTTCGAGTGATCAGCAGAATGCGCAAGAGAGCGCAGAGAGCCCCGGCTATCCGCCTCAGGGTAAAGTTTTAGCAAAATTATTGCATCAGTAGAGGACGGCCCTTAAGTATCCTGGGAGGGTGGGAGGGCGATCAACTGGACCGTCGACCTTCCCTTCCCAAGATGGCGGGTCCGTTTGGTGAGGCGATTCAACAGCGCCTAGCACCAAGACGTTACCAGGCAAAGCGATCTTGCAACAGGTAGGGGGCAAGCAGAGCCTAAAAACTGCTATTTAAAATATGTACAGGTTCTAAAAATAATATAGCTCCAAACTAGCGAGGCAGCGAGGCTACCCAGATGTAACAATGGTCCTGTTTGTCAATCAACAGTGCTCCGTGTCTAAATTCACACGTTCTGTTCGAGTGATCAGCAGAATGCGCAAGAGAGCGCAGAGAGCCCCGGCTATCCGCCTCAGGGTAAAGTTTTAGCAAAATTGCTGTGGCCTCCTTGGCAGCATTTTGAGCACCGGCACTTCTTTTTTTTTTTATACAAATTAAGCACTGCTGAGCCAGCAATGTCTGAAACCTTGCTCCCATTTAATGATGCCCTCAAGGATACTCTGATGGGTTCCTGGTTGAAACCATGTTCTTGCCTGCCTGTTCACAGGCAGATGGCCAGGCGTCATAGACCAGCACCTGGTTACCCAGATTTTCTCACTAAGCACCCCACTCTAGAGACTTATTGTACATGCCCCAATCAGTAAGGTGAACCCTAACTAATTTTCAACCGGTTTTCCAGACTGAGAATTAAAATGGGTTGATGCCTTTGGCAAACATGTTTTCTTCTTGGTGCTGCAGTACGTAAATGTAATCTTGTCTGTTGGGCCAATACACACTTTCCTCTTTGGGGCATGGCCACTGAAATCATGCTAACAGTCTCCGAAGATTTTAGGGCCTCTCTAACCCAGAGGATACACAATGAGCAAGATGTGGTGGTTGGAGCAGTGTGGAGCTCATAGGCACCATCCTGCCCCTGGAAACCGGCTCTGCCTTTCCCATCTAACAACTCTGCACAACTTTGTGGTTCAGGCTGCTACAGCCTCCCCCAAAATGAGCGCCGTGCCTGACGCCCCTCCAGCCAGAGGGTGTAAATGTCTTGATGCTTTTGGTCGATAGATCTTATCGTCCTTATGGTCCCTTAATATGGCTTGTTTATTGGACTGGTTATCTCATGTGCTGTGGGTTTCAGTCTCACCCCTTATAACCTCCATCCCTGATGATTCCTGGGACACTCTTTCTCAGCTTATCCAGGATGGCCATCAGGCGGCTGCATTACTGATTGGTTGTGGCATGGATACCACAGATTCTGTGGGACAGGCCATAGTCCTTTTGGTTGATCTTCGCTGGTGTGCCAGGCTATGTACCTCTGGCTTTTCTGAGGCTGCTCAGTCAGCCTTGGTGTAGACATGCCTTTCGATGGGTAAAATCTATCTGAAACAGACACGTTAGTGATAGATTCCTTACCTTAGAATATCCCCAGGCGTCAGACTGGATCCGGAAAGTTTTTCGTCAGCAGTACCCCTGCGCATCAGTAGGTGGCGTTGTGCGGCTCCGCGTCAGTCGCTGGCGTCGTAAGTGTCGAGATGACGTCATGGAGACTATTTAGGCTCCACCCATGCGCGCTGACGTCAGTTCTTTATTTTTTCCCGCCAGGAAGCACAGGTCCGGTTAGAGCACGTACCCTAGTTACTGTTTGACTAATTTTTTTTAGACTTTTTGTCTCTCCTCTTTTCGAGTCTTCGACTCTTGGTGCCAAGTAGGGATGCATGGATTTAAATCCTGTGGGTCCTGTCACCGTACGATGTTGGTGGTGGACCCCCATGACATTTGTCTCTACTGTCTGGAGTGCGACCATGACTCTCTGCCATGTCCCAACTGTCTGGCCATGGCTCCGAAGGCTTTGCAAGAGCGGTCCCAAAAGCTTCTGGAGGCCCGGCAGTCGTCTCCGTGCCGTTCGAGGTCCAGGGGTCGCTCAAGAGACTGTCTGCGGAGCCATCGCTCCTCAGGGTCAAAGTCTTCGCCCTCGGAATCGGGTAAGAGATGTCACAAAAAGAAGTCGAAGAAGCGTATTCGCTCTCTGACGTCCCCCCGTCGATCTTCGGATGCGGACGAGGGGGCCAGGGGTTCTTCCCTGGCGGCTCCGTTAGAGCCTTGGAGTCCCGCGGCCTACCCACCTTATCCGGGTCCATTGGCGACTCCGGCCCAGGTGCAAGAGTTTCTTGCCGCCATGGACCACCTTTTCAGGCCTAGGGCTCCCGCCGGTGCGCCTTCAGGCCCCGCGGTCCCTATGGACGGCCCTTGCTCTCCGTTGGCTCTGGCCCCACAAAGTCCTCCGCCAGTGGCTCCGCCCTCGACGCCCTAGGCCCGGTGGCTCTGGCACCGGCGCCCCCTGCTGCTCCGTTCCCGGCGCCGCTGTGGACTCCGTTCGTTCCGCCTCTGCCCTTGCCTTAATTTCCGGGTAATTTTGCCCCGGCTTGGGACCCAAATTGGGACATGAAGCTGGATCGGCGACATTCCCAGCGCCTTTGGAGCATTTGTTTACCCCTGTGCCTCCCCTGCCACTGCCGTCTGTTCCTCGGGCCGTGGAGGAGGGGGATGACTGGGAGGGTTTGGCGGACCCTCTTGCATGGCAATGCGAGTCCGAACATGAGTGGGCAGAGGAGTCGGAGGATGCAGGTGGCCTTGACCTCTCCTCTGAGCCAAGTTTTATGTCTCCTCCCACTGTCATGGAGGAAGGTGCCATTTATTCTGTGGTGCTCCGTAGAGCAGCTGAGGCCCTTGACCTCGATCTGCCTACTGTCTCTCATAAGACCAACCTTCCTACTGAAGTGCTTCAGCCGGAGGCAAGTTCTACGGAACCTCTGCTTCCATTCAATGAGGCCTTGACGGATGTTTTGCTGGGCATCTGGTCCAGACCAGCCATGGGGGTTCCTGTGGACCAAAACGTGACCCGGCGGCATCGCCCGGCTCCGTGTGACCCTGCCTTTTTAACAAATCATTTGACTCCGGAGAGCCTGGTCATTCAGGACTCCACTTTACAAAGTGCATTCTCTACCGCCCCGCCGGACAAGTATTTGAAAAAGATGGAGCAATTTGGAAAAAGGTTATTTTCCTCTGCCAGTCTGGGGCTGCAGTCAGTCAACACTGCATGCCATTTGGGCCGCTACTCTCACGCAGTGTGGAACACGGTGGCGCAGACACTGCCCCAGTGCCCCGAAGAGGTTCGGGCTGTTCTTTCCCACACTGTTGCCGATGGAAAAGATGCCGCTAAGATAGCCATTCGGTGTGAACACCGCAGACTTTTTAGGGAGAGCGACCTCCACAACAGTGGCTCTGAGTCGCCATGCCTGGCTGTGGTCCATTGGATTTTCAGGAGATGTCCAGAGTTCCCTCATGGACATGCCCTTTGATGGTACTCGCCTGTTTGGCGATAAGGCAGACAGTGTGCTGGAGCGTTTCAAGGACTCTCAGGCTACGGCCAAGTCCTTGGGTCTCTCCACCACACGCCCAGCCACGTCTACCTTTCATTCCTTTCGTGGCCACGGAAAGGGGGCCCCTGCACGTTGGTTCAGCCAGAAGCCTGCGCAGAACCAAAATCAGTGCGGCCGCAAGTATGGAGGCCACCGTGGCGGCACAGGGGGCCAACAGGCGGGTCAGTCCACCTCTGCTCCCGCAGCATCTGCCTCGAAGCCTTCCTAGTCCGAGCTTTGGGGTGAACCCTTCCCCACTGGCACTCTGTCACCTCGGACAGGTGGGTGCTGCAAATTGTCCGGTGGGATTACTCCCTCCCCTTTGAGTCCGCCCCATCAGCCATCCCACCTCAGTTCCCCCGCATGTTGGGGGATCACTTTGCGTTTCTCCAACAGGAAGTTACGGCCTTCCTGGCCAAGGGGGCCATCGAGCGCGTTCCTGGGCCAGAAGTAGGGTGTTGTTGTTATTCCCACTACTTTCTGGTCCCAAAGAAGGAGAAAGAGGGCCTGCGCCCCATCTTGGACCTCAGGAACGTCAATCGCTTCCTCCAGAAGGAGAAGTTCAAGATGTTGACTCTGGCTCAGGTCTTGGCTGCCCTCGACCCTGGAGACTGGATGGTAGCGTTGGTCTTGCAGGACGCATATTTACACATCCCCGTCCTGCGATTCACGGTAGGCCAGGAGCATTTTCAGTTTGCCGTGCTCCCCTTCGGCCTTACCAGCGCCCCTCGGGTGTTCACGAAAGTGATGGCCTTGATCGCAGCTCATCTGTACAGGTCAGGAGTGTCAGTCTTCCCCTACCTCGACGACTGGCTGTTGAAGGTGGGCTCGCACCAGACAGTCGTCACCCACCTTCAGACTACGGCAGACCTCCTGCATTTGCTGGGGTTCTCCATCAACATGCCAAAGTCGCACCTGAGTCCCTCTCAGAAGCTCCCCTTCATCTGAGCTGTTCTGGATTTGACGCGGTTTCGGGTTTATCCTCCCGAGCAGCGAGTCTGGGATATTCAGGCTATGATTCCGATCTTTCAGCCTCTATCCTGGGTTTCAGTCAGGATGACCCTCCAGCTCCTAGGCCTGATGGCCTCCTGCATCCCGCTAGTGCAACATGCCAGATGGCATATGCGGGCTCTGCAGTGGGACCTGAAGTTTCAGTGGGCACAGCATCAGGGCAACCCGTCCGATCACGTCCAGATCTCGGAGGGCACTGCACGTCAATTGCAGTGGTGGCTCACGAATCGCGATTGGATTAATGGCAGATCCCTCTCCCTTCCCCAACCGGAGCACACAGTGGTGACGGATGCGTCCCTTCTGGGATGGGGAGCCACTTGGGAGAGGCTGATATTAGAGGCCTCTGGTCTCTGGCGGAGTCCCAGCTCCATATCAATCTTTTGGAGCTTCGGGCGATCCGACTTGCACTGTAGGCATTCCTTCCCTCTGAGGAAGTGTAGTGCAGGTGTTCATGGACAACACCACAGCCATGTGGGATTGCAACAAACAGAGGGGGGGGGGTGGTCGTGGACCCTATGTCATTAGGCTCTGCGCCTCTGGACATGGCTGGAACATCAAGACAATACCTTGGTGGTTCAACACCTGGCAGGTTCTCTGAACGCCAGGGCGGATGAACTCAGCCACTGGTG
Source organism: Lissotriton helveticus (assembly GCF_964261635.1). NCBI lineage: Eukaryota > Metazoa > Chordata > Amphibia > Caudata > Salamandridae > Lissotriton > Lissotriton helveticus. Next base: position 724,762,996 of record NC_136072.1, read on the forward strand.
CTTGATGGATCATGAATGGCGTCTAAGCTCGGACGTGGCTCAAGGTCTCTTTCTGCAATGGGGAGAGCCTTGGTTAGATCTATTCGCCACCAAAGAGAATGCACAATGTCATAAATTCTGCATGTTGGAATTTTCAAGGCGGCACTCGTTCGGCGACACTTTTCGTCGTGAGTGGAGTTGCGGTCTGTTGTATACTTTTCCGCCTATACCACTACTGTCCAGAGTGCTGAAGAAGATTCGGCGCGACCGGGCCCAAGTCATCCTTGTGGCTCCGGATTGGGCACGATGATACTGGTATCCCGAGCTACTCAACATGGCGATCGATCAGACTGCCTCTTCGGGAGGATCTTCTGTCGCAGCAGCAGGGGACGGTCCTCCACCCGAACCTGTCCAGCCTCTACCTCCATGTGTGGAGATTGAGCGGCGACAGTTGACAGCTTTTGATCTTCCTCCCGAAGTCTGTGATGTCATTCTGGCAGCCAGGCGTCCCTCCACTAATACAGTATACGCCTGCAGGTGGAACAAGTTTGTGGCATGGTGCACAGCTAAAGCTGTGGATCTCCTTTCTGCCCCTCTTTCCGAGGTCCTTCTGTTTCTCCTTTCTTTGGCCCAGCAGGACTCTGCTCGGGGCACTATCAAAGGTTATCTTTCAGCCATCTCCCCTTTCTACGGCTTCCAGATCAGCCTTCTCTTTAAAAAATCCCCAGTTGTTAACCGTTTCCTGAAAGGCACTACGCACACGTTTCCTCCCATGCCGTTCATTTTTTAAGTCTGATTTATTATTTTTCACAGAATTCTACATTTGTATGTGGAACAATATCCAGCATTTCAATACAACCACAGTTAGAGTCTTCTGGTAGTGATGCTCAGCACACACAGATGAGCTTGGGATGCCCAGTGTGCATCTTGGTGACCCTATAGCCACAGGGCCAGATGGGACTACAACATATGTGTCACGTCAACAGATATAAAGTCCATAGTGCAGTCATAATGTGATTTTGAAGACATGTTACGAAGAGTGTTACAAATCATACATCTCATGTAAACGCACAGATGTTATAAAGGAAACCAACTGTAACTGAGAAAAAGGAAACTTAATCACAGAAGCTGAGTTTGACTTCTGATTACGCAGTTTTCACTTAGTCCCCCACACCCTCCTGTCGCAGGGATTCTGCTCCTACACAGAACTATGCATAGAGTCTTGGAACCTCAGTGAATTAGGATGAACCAAAACTCACCTTAGTATCCAAAATCCCCTACCAGACTAGCAATCCATGTCTCATTGGTTCTTCCATACCCCCAATGATTAGACAACACAGACTTAGAACACCTCAGGTAACGTGGAACACATGAACACTCTTTCGTTATACTATCATACCAGTCCAAAACGAGGAGTAAATGAAGACACGTGCAAGTTTGAAATATTTATTTCTAGTGCCGTGTTCTCAAGCGCAGTATCTTAGCTAATACAAGCAAACATATTATAAGTAACAAGGTTATCAGCATAGTTACTATTCCATAAAATACAAAGGGAGAAAGCATGTTAAAATGCTAAAGGGAAGAAGGCTAAATGGCACCTCAGTCTTACACTCTTACAGTCTTGCTAGTATATTATATTATATCTACAGAAGGTCTCTTTGGGTTTACAAGGGCGGCCCCATACCTCTGGTCCTAGTAGAAAGAGATCACATCATTTTCTACGCCAGCTCTCTGCATGTGAATGTTCTCCAAACTGTGTGTGCATGCTCTGCGCAGTGCATTATTAAACGTGCCAAAATTAGAGGTGGCCACAGCTGCATATGTGTTATGTCTAGGACGTGCGCTGATCAGACCGAACAACAACCACTGTGTTGAAATAACCTTGAAGGCCTCGGCACTCACTGTTGAGACATAGCTTACCAAGCAGGGCTGATACTATTGGAAAACATATTATTCTCGTGTGAAGCAAAATATTCTGCTAGACTCTAAACATTTATAATATTGTGTGCCGTGTGCAAAAGTAGCAGAGAGGAAAACTGGGGTTTAAACTTCTAATAAGCCCATGCTAACTTAACACAGTGTAAAGGCAAAGCCTACCTCCATGACACTTCCCCCACCCATTGTACCTACGTCTGTCTCCCACTCCCCCGTCCCTCTCTCCCCCTCCCACTATTCTCCACAAAACAGTTACACCAACCAGCACACATAATTGCATCTCCTTTTAATCGAAGGGCAGTAGAAATATGCCTGCATGATGGGATGAGGGTGCACCTGACATGTCACCCTTCTTAGGTTGCAGGAGTAAAAATGAGGAAAAATGGCATTTAAACTTCTAATAAGCCCATGCTAACTTAACACAGTGTAACATCAAAGCCTACCTCCATGACACCCTCCCTTGATCCAAACACGGATAAGATAAGGGGCAAATTCCCAAAAACCAGTCCCATATTTGCACAAGGAGAACATTTTTTTTAAAACAAAATCTTATAGTCCGATCATAGTCCAAAAATCAATAAATGTAGCCATTGGGCACAATGAAGTCAATAGGTCTGTGCCAGAGAGAAAAACATTTTTAGAGGCTCGAAAAAAAATAATTATTATTCGATGTCCAATAAAGGACCTCGGTCATGGAAGAGAGAAGCGATGACACATCTCATCCTAATAATGAATATGCAAAATATGCAGCAACAGCCTCCAACAGGAAGTCACTGTTCTCATCCGAAAATAGTTCAGCCATCCAATTTAACAAAGGGAAAGAACATACATGTTCCTCAGTTACCGAAGCCTCTAGCACCATCAGAGAACAACTCGGTGGGTTTTCAATGAAGCTGTGTGCCAAGAAATCTTGCGCCGCTGCGAACGTATTCCAACGACCCAGAACTCCATGCATCGCTGCAAAGGCCATAATCCCTCCGTCAGAACAAAGCAATTCATGAGCAACTAAGGGGCTCATAAGCTGATTATAATCTACATCGGGAGACACCGTGTTGCAGAGACACAAATCCAGGGCCCAGTCGAAATCGCAACTCAGGCAATGAAAGACAGGCTGGACGCATGTAAAGTATGAAAATCCAAAAGATAATCCATAAGCCGTGCTCAAAGTAGCAAGAGGCAGCGCTTCATAGTACTCAAGCTTTCGGTTGCGAAGCAGCACCAGCCGTGACAGCTCTCCTTGTAACACAGGACGTGCATCCATTTTGAATTAAACAAAATAGTAAAAGAATGCCTGCAGCTAGAGCCAGCAGTAAGGGAAATCCACCAAATAGGCTGGAAAAAAATCGCATGAAAGAAAGCCGGGAACACACCGAATATAGTTTGAAAAGAAGTTACAAGGCCACTGCTTACAACTTTAAAAAAGTGTGCCAGCCCTGTGGTGGAGGATGCATTAAAGATAGTGTGAATTAACTCACCGAAATGCAAGGGCAAATCAGTATTTAATAAAGCATGCATCTCTGTGCGGGAATTTGCCACGTGAAGGATGCATGTCTCATGAGCAGATGTGAGGGCAACTTCTTTCTGGGACAATAGAGCTCTTATGCGACTCATCTTGTTGAACTCTGCTTTCAAGGTCGGAATCATAGGCCAGATGGAAACATCAAGCTTCCCATGCGGGGGGAGGATACATTACATTTTTACAGCAAACCACACGCTCACTGACGGTAACTACATAAGCAATTCCCGTTACCAACCCACAACAATCTTCATTATTTAAAAGTAAATAACTCCCGTTTGCCAGTAATGTGAATGTGGGCACAATCACAGGCACAGGTGTACCTTTCAAAATACAGGCTAAATTCGGCTCATTCTGATTACAAGAGCCATGTAATTGAATAAGTCTACACATCAATGAGTGATCTGGTGTTTCAGTGCAATCTTCACCATTCAAGTAAACTTCCTTACCCTCCCTAAGGCATCTATAGGTAAATGGAAGCGACCAAGTTTCATGGAGATAAGTACTTCCAAGAGGTTCATATCTACCAATCGCAAAGTACTTCATACACCCCTCGAAAATGAACAGAGGAAACAGGAGAGTTATTAACCCATGAATAAGCCACGTTGCTGAGTTGGCCTCAGCCACCGAAAACGGTAAAGGTTCCAACCTCTCAATGTGTAACATAGAAAAGGATGCCTCTTTCATAGACAGCAAACGCTGCTTGTCGGTCAAATTAAACGGGGCAAACAATGATGACGTGCTCATACAATGCCATGGCACCTTGCCAGCTTTTAAGGTTCGCAAAGTCCATGCAAACTGCATAATGGAACGCAATTGATTCTGACCATGGTACAAAACAGACACTTCATCCTGCACAATATCAACAACAGACGATACAATATTATCTAACGTGTAAATGCGGGAAGAAAGCGTATTAATGCTGTTATCTACAACTGCTAGCACTTTCTCTAAATTAGCCTGATCTATAGCCCTAATGCGGTTAGCCGCCTCAATCTGGGACGTTTTCCAGACTTCGTTGTAAATAGCATATATCCATCTCTTAGATCTGCCGTTAGCCGGGCTCTTTATAAAATCATTTAGATCAACATCGTCAGTCAGTTTAGATAAATGTAGCTTAACTGACGCCAAAGTGGAATGTTTGAGCCAATTCTGACATAATTTGCCTACAGAATAGGTAGTCACCGAATGGCCATTATCAAAACGCGGATCCACCCTGACCTGTGTAAAGCCTTGAGCCAAACCCAGAAAACGATGCTGGCAAGAATCAGCTCTTCTGTGCCAGAGCAACCAACCCTTGGGATCCAAACTGGATATGTTAAAGGAAGAATTCAGCAACAGAGTTTTTAACTCTCTGATCGAAAATTTAGTAGCATTCTCCCAACCGTAATATTCTTCGAAGTCCGGAAAAGAAGGAGCATTTAATTTTTTAGTAGTAGCCAATCCAAAGCATGTTGTCTGTGAAATTGTAGAATTCAAGAACAACATATGTTCGGGATGAGGCATGCACGGTGCAAAGCCTCAGTGCCTTGCACTTGCCAGTTTTTAGAACCCCAAACATATTTAAGGTCAATGGTATCCTTCCACAACTCATAGCCCCCAATAGCTAACTGGTCCAGAAAGGACTTCGGATACAATAATTTAGTATCAGTAAGTCTAACCTTGGATATGGACTTTTCGGTCATCTTAAAATAGAATGCATTGGGATTTGACTGATTAAAATCGGTAAAATAAGTGAACCTTTTCAAAAAGGAAGCAGAACTGCCTTGTATAGGAGCTGGACAATGTTCCCATTGTGTATAATTTACAGTGCTCCGTCTGGTATTAGCTTTGTGCAGGTAGTGATTGCCAAAATGGTGGTAACAATACAAATCACCGTAATTAGCAGATTCTAAATACAAATCTTCAGCATCAAAGGCAGCATAATATTTCAAATCAGAAAACAAAGCTTCTACGGCCCGAACATTCCAATCCTCAGAACGTATATTTTGTTTAATCACATCCCCCATGGAAACTCTAAGCACATTAGGGACGTTTTTAAATTCAGTGGGCCCATGGATTTGAAATCGAACAGCATCCCATACAATCCCATCTAAAACAGGCCAAGCAGTAATATTAACAAACGCCAGGTCCCTCTTCCATCTGTGTGATGAGGAATGGGGAGCCAATGTTCCATTGATATGTCGAATGCATGTTCTCTCCTCGACATAGTGTCCATTGACAAGTCGAAAAAAATACACCACAAAGCCAATTGACATGAATAGGTAAATTGAAAAAAGCACCAACCAAATATAGGTCCAAGGTGGAATCAAAAAATGTTTTTTAAACAGTGTTGCCAAAACAGAAATTTTTGAAGGGGTCTTCGATGTGTGAGAGTCAGTGTCAAATGAAAATCTTGATTCTGTAGCCAAACGAGTTTGCAAATCAGGCATCGATAAGTCAGTGGGGTAAGTGTAGTCAGTTTCATCAAGGTGAGTACCAGGCAGTGAACTCAGTAAAGGACTCGAAACTGTATGCATCTCGAGGGCAACATCAGGCCTTGGATCAGAAGCCGGGGCCAAAACAGTATTTCTCAAAATCGAAGGACATGAGACTGCCGGTGTCATACTAAGAAGAATCGGCCACTCTGTGTATTTTGACATTGTCAATGGAGATATGCCTGTTCTCTTTACGACCTGGAAGTGGTGGTAAAATGATTGTTCTTGTGCCCTCCACTCCAAGCACTGGAAACGGAGCTCGATAAGAGGGACCAAATTCTTTCTTGTTATCGATCTTCTCTCGAACCAGTTCTACAACTTGGGGTAGCCAGCCGACTACCGGAATCTTCAACGCAGCTTCAGATGTACAGGGCAAATGTTCCTTTGCAAGACTGTCTCTCGTCTTTTGTAGATCCTGTAAAACATTGCAATGTTCATCCACGTCAAAGGAGGCAGCAACAGCCGCCTGGTCTAGACTGTCAAGGTCCGGGACGAACATCTTGATACCAAAGAGCATTTCGTATGGGGTCCGCCCACCCAGAGACCTTCTAAGGAGATTATTTAGGGTGGGCCAGCCAGTTCCTGCCAGTGCCTATAACCCTACCTGTCAAAGACTGCTTTAAATCACAGTTCATTCATTCCACAACACTATTACACTCAGGTCTGTATGGAGACAAAAACTTGACTTGGACCCCCAACGAAGACATAGCATCCTTATACGCCTAAGAGGCAAAAGCAGGACCCTGATCCGAATGGATGGTACCACAGGCAAAAATCCCTACAAAGACACGCAAGTCTCTTATGACAGTTCGCGAATCAGCGCTGCGGTGTGGCTACACCCACACAAAGCGTGTGCATGAAACTGCGACTAAGATGTACTTATATGCAGTATCAGAAGAAAAAGGACCGCAGTGTTCTAAGTAAACACATCCAAGTGGTTTATTAGAAATGTACAACTGTGTCTGGGGTGGACGCGCAGCAGTGGAAGGTTTAATCTGCTGGCAAATGTCACATTAAAGGACATAATCAGACGTCTGCTTGTACAGTCCCCGCCACCAGAAACGTTGTTGTAACTGAGATACAGTAGCCGAAAGGCCCGCATGCGCAGACGCAACACCTTCATGGGCAGCTGTAATCAGTGTGGACCTGCGGTCCGCGTTGGGAATTAACCTTTCACCAACGTCCGGTATTTTCACATAAGGAACTTTATCAGGACTCAAGTGGTATGAATACTTTGAAGGGAATCCCTTAGGATATTTACTTCCCTTCTCAGTCGCGGCTACAGCTGCCAAGATACCATCATCAATCTTACTCTTGGAACGTGTAACTGCCGCAACCAAATATGTCGATACTGCTGCTTTTGCGGCCTCATCGGCCAAAGAATTGCCAACAGCGTGGACTCCTACGCGCTGATGACCAAGAGTGTGAATTACATACACGAGTGGCAACTGCTCTTTAAGCTCAGCCACTCGGACCCAGATAATTGTACGTTTTATTGTGCTACCCTTGGAATCGCGAAAATCATTCTGAATCCAAAAGAACAGATTTTCATTGTAAGACTGGACACAGTAGTAAGAATCACTCACAATAAGAGTCGTCACACTAGTATCACCGTACTCTAATGCAAGCATCAGAGCACAAAGCTCTGCCAATTGTGCGGTGCAGTCCCCCAAAGTCTGCGTGTGCACGACCTTGGACTTGAATTCATCATTCACCATGGCACCTACCACAATGGCGCAAGCTGAAACGTATGCATGCTTAGACCCATGCGCAACTTGCGCTGAACCATCAGTGTAAATGATACAATGGAAATCCTCCAAAGGCCGCATAGTCAATGGCGCAGGATGAACAAATTCATTCTGCAAAAACTCTTGTGACTGTAAGGAGTCATCAAAAAGAAACGTGACATCCGGAGGCGTCGGGGACGCAGCCCATTGTATCCACCGTGGGTGCAAAGCTTTAGAATTTGGTACACTGGCTTTCGTCACTGCTTCAAGTGCAGGATACGGGGTAACAACCAACATGCGTTTTCCCTGTGACAGTGCTCCTTCCTTGAGAATCGCCATTTGCACTGCTGTCAAAACCTTTTATACAGAGGAAAACCGCATTTCAGCTGAAGTGTACAAGTGTGACTTGTAAGCAATAGGTACTGTGTCACCTTCGTTAAATGTAAGGTAAGTGAAACCCACCGCCCCAGGGATGATTCTTATCACCAGGTTGGTGTGGTTATCACGAGTCAGTAAGAATTTAGATTCAAGAAGATCAGCCTGCAAAGATTACAAAATGGCTGAATGTTCTGGCAACCAGCACGATTTGGTAAAAGTTAGTTGTATCAAAGCATACAAAGGCTTGATACGCTGGGCATAATCGGGTATGTATGTATGCCCAAAATTAAAAAATCCCAGCAAGGACTGTAATTTTTTCAGAGTTGTAGGAGCGTGCAGTTGTGCGCATTTCACCAAGAAGTGAGGAGCCAATCCTCGACCTTCATTGTTGAACTCGTAGCCCAGAAACAACACTGTGTACTCTGCAATGTGAGATTTCGCAAAGTTGAATTTGTAACCGAAGTCCGCAAAGCTACAAATTATGCGGTCAACGCGACACAGATGCGCCCAAAGTTCGTCGTCTGTGAGATAGATGTCATCCACATACGAACACGCATCGGGGTCAACTCTCTCTAGGAGAGTTACAATGCGGGCGGCAAACACACCTGGACTAATTTTATAGCCCATCGCTAGGCGTTTAAACTGGCGTTATTTACCGCCACAGGTAAAACTGGTCCATTGGGAACTTAGACCATCCAAATTGTGGGCAAAAAAAACATTAGATATGTCAAGTGTGGTCTTAAACCGTTTACGCACAAGACTATCAACTAGAGCAGAGCCGTGGGTATTCTGTACTGCACAGGTACGGCAATGCAAGTTTAAATGCCGGTAATCCAATACCAAACGGTACGAACCGTCAGGTTTGGTCAAAGTAAAAAGCGGGTTATTCATCGGTGACACACAAGTTTCAATTACACCCTGATATTCCAATTGTTCAAGGATTTCCACAACGGAAGCCTTAGCTTCACGTAGGATGGGATATTGAGGTTGAGGCTGTGGCATAGACCGTAAGGGAATCTCGTGGTGTGGGGAAAATTTATCCCAACCACAGTGTGTACGGTACAGAGCTGGCGCAAGGGCTTTAGCCAACTCTTCTGCAAAATTCAGCGCATGCTCCTTTGAGACAGTGTGCGCAAAACTAGGGAGGATCACCTCCTCCCCTCTCGGAGGTGCGGGGAAAAAAAGGTGGGGGCCAGTCAGCCTCCGCTAACAAAATGTCATAGGTAGTCGTACGATTTTCCCAAAATACCCCTTTTATGGTATGTTGTATGTCACCTTCAATTAAAAGGACTATTACATAAAGTCTATCAGGGGGAGCTACTCTGGTATCAGCTGTCTCCACAACAACATAACGGTCAGTTGCGGCCACCTTCAGTAGTGGACGCAGGGCCTCTCACACTATGGTAATCTCCGCCGCGCTGTCCAGCAAGGTCAGAGCCCATGTCAGATTCCGAAGCTGCGTTCTCTCTATCTGTGGCATATCCCGCTGTTAAAGCGGCAACTTTCTTTTTCTGAAACTGGGGTCTTTTCAGTGTTGAATTGTCCTGCTTGCCTTTACTGTCTTTCGGGCGGGGCTGGTCGCGTCTCTGCTGGCCACCCCTACCTCTGCCGCCTCCTCCACCACCGGTTGATGAGGCCGATGAGTCCTGAAAAGAACGAGGAGAGCGTTGTTCAGAAATCTGAAAACGATCAGGTGATTTTATTGTCACGCGATCGCGCAAGTCATAAACACGTTCTGTAGACGTAGGCACTGGAGACGCGGGATGTGAACCCTGTTTCTGTTGTTGTTGTTTACCCTGTTTTTGGTTTTTTGGCCAAGTCTGCTTCTTAGCCTTGGGCTGTTCGTCAGTTTCTGACTTCGGCCCTTGGGGTTGCTTTTTCTCTTTAGTAGAGAAAGGCTTGACACCCAAACTATTACGGCCCACGGTTTTATAAGCCACCGTATAATTCTTGGTAACTGTCGGGGTTAACCGCCTGCAAAGCATTAGACACCTGAAAGCTTACCGCATCTCCCTTGACATTAGCAAGTATGAGATCAGAAAATACGTCAAAACTGCCCCAGAGACGCATACCCAATTCAACCGCTACCTCAGGTCCGTGCTCATCTTGAACACGTTTAATGACCGAGGGAAGGACGGTCATTGACGGAGTGCCGAAGCACCTCGTATACACCGCCGCAAAAATCTTACCCCAAGACTCACAGTCACCAGCTTCCGGTATCAAGTCTTTAGGCAAACTAATTGTCAGAATCCTGTGTTTCTCAACAGGAGTCGTGTTAGGAAATAGTGCTTCCAGCTGGTCAAACTTCTCTGCAAGCCAGAAAGGCAAATCATCCTTATTCTGGGGGCGCTTGCCCATCACTGTGTTGACCATCACGGGACTAAGCTTCATTCCGCTCGGTCCGGCTGGAAGTGCCGCAACACCTGGGGCCCCGCCCGGGAGATTGCGGGTAATGTATTGTACTAATGACCTAATAACGCTAATCGCGACTATTTGTAGTTGTCTTATATCTGCAAGGGGACACGCACCTGCTAGAGGATGCGGTGTGAATCCAGCCAAAACAGGCCAAGTAGCACCTGGAATGGACAAAGGACCTAATCTTGTTATCAATAACATGTGGGGTAGGGCATCATTAAATCAAACTCGGTGCTGCCAAGCATTAATCGGAACTTCCTGTGTTCTATACGGAACATATTCTGCGGGCACGGCTGTGGGAGTATACGTGTCGAACACACCTGTATTTGCATTCACAGCTGGGAAGGTCACCCACGAGTAGAAAATCTCAAAAGGGTAAGCCACTTCCGCACTTACAACCATAATAACTGCCATGCCCTCCAAGCCAACGTTATATGCTTGCAAATGATTGCGTACCGCAATGCGACTATGCTGCGGTATATCAACGTCCGCCATAACGACACAGTAAGAAAGTGGTACAATGAATAACCTTTGTAGCACAACTGGGTAGTAATTCACAAAGAAACCGTTTGAACTGATTCAAGCTTGAAAATACCTATTTAACTATAGGTGGGTTTGTCCAACACTACTATTATCCGGAAACAATGGTGAATGGGTTGAGGACTGATAGAAGTACTACTCAAGTGTCATGTAATAAGACCACCAACGATTGGGCACCATGTCGCAGGGATTCTGCTCCTACACAGAACTGTGCATAGAGACTTGGAACCTCAGTGAATTAGGATGAACCAAAACTCACCTTAGTATCCAAAATCCCCTACCAGACTAGCAATCAGTGTCTCATTGGTTCTTCCATACCCCCAATGATTAGAGAACCCAGAACTTAGACTTAGAACACCTCCGGTAACATGGAACACATGAACACTCCTTCGTTATACTATCATACCAGTCCAAAACGAGGAGTAAATGAAGACACGTGCAAGTTTGAAATATTTATTTCTAGTGCCGTGTTCTCAAGCACAGTATCTTAGCTAAGACAAGCAAACATATTATAAGCAACAAGGTTATCAGCATAGTTACTATTCCATAAAACACAAAGGGAGAAAGCATGTTAAAATGCTAAAGGGAAGAAGTCTAAATGGCACCTCAGTCTTACCCTCCCTTGCTAGTATATTATATTATATCTACAGAAGGTCTCTTTGGGTTTACAAGGGGGGCCCCATACCTCTGGTCCTAGTAGAAAGGGATCACATCATTTTCTACGCCAGCTCTTTGCATTCAAATGTTCTCCAAACTGTGTGTGCATGCTCTGCGCAGTGCATTATTAAACACGCCAAAATCAGAGGTGGCCACAGCTGCATATGTGTTATGTCTAGGATGTGCGCTGATCAGACCGAACAACAACCACTGTGTTGAAATAACCTTGAAGGCCTCGGCACTCACTGTTCAGACATAGCTTACCAAACAGGGCTGATACTATAGGAAAACATATTCTCGTGTGAAGCAAAATATTCTGCTAGACTCTAAACATTTATAATATTGTGTGCCGTGTGCAAAAGCAGCCGAGAGGAAAACTGGGGTTTAAACTTCTAATAAACCCATGCTAACTTAACATAGTGTAAAGGCAAAGCCTACCTCCATGACACTCACCCCCCCCCCATTGTACCTACGTCCCTCTCTCCCCCTCCCACTATTCTCCACAAAACAGTTACACCAACCTGCACACAAAATTGCATCTCCTTTTAATCGAAGGGCAGTAGAAATATGCCTGGATGAGGGTGCACCTGACATGTCGCCCTTCCAGGTTGCAGGAGTATCTCTCTCAACATCTGGCCGTTTTTCAAGGTTGTCCCCTTCCATGCGCATAAAGCCCTGAAGCAGACCCTCCCATTGCGTTGCTATCGGCGTCTTACGTAGTCCCAGCGTTCCTCTCGCACTATGGCAATGCCTTCTGCTTTAGCCCATGCTATGGGGGAATACCTCCATGCCCTAACCTGTGGTGGAGATTGAGCCTTCCATCTCTTTGTTAAGAGGCACTTGGCAACAACTAGCCCCAGGTCGAGGAAGCGCGAAGTGACTTTAGTGGCTGGGGTCCTACTAAATTGGTGTAATAAATAGGTGGGCCACTCAAAGGGTATGTTGATGCTTGTGCACGCGCACAACGCTTCATTAATAGCCCGCCAGTAGGTGTGCAGTGTGCGACAGCCCCACAAAATGTGCACTAGGCCAGCCCCCACCTCTGCACAACGGGGACAGGATGCATCAAGATAATGAAAGTACCGGTTGATCTTTTCAGGAGTGAGGTATGCCCTATGAACTATGAATAATTGAATTTGGCGGAACCCCATATTTATAGGAATTCGCTTACGACTCTTCAATATCTTTTCCCACTCCCTATCCTCCAACTGCCTCCCCAAGTCTCCTTCCCACCCACGCCGAAGTGAATCTAGTTTTATGGCTGCATGCGTGCGGAGGGATGCCACAAACAACCGGAGTAAGTGCCGACCCCTACCCATTACATGGAGATACTGTATGGTAAGATGTTGACCCGGCTCATTCTTCATGTCCCCCCATCTAGAGGTCAGTGTAGTGATCGAAGAGCGGTGTCTTAAAAAGTGTCCCTGCGGGAGCCCTAGCTTATCAGTTAGGTATTCAAATAACAGATGCATGCCATCTCTATACAGATCTCCCAAGTTCTGTATATCGCCCTCATGCCACTCTAGAAGCTCCAAGGTTGTAAGCACCCCAGGCCCACTGGGGAGCCCACTAGTGGTATGGCAGGCGCGTAAGGAACTAGATCTTTAGTGACATATAGGCAGCAGCGGAAGCATTTATAAGCCACTGCTAACAGGAGGGGAGCCGGTGTTTGCACCTTAGTAGCTGGGTCAAAAAGCCCAGTGATGCAGTCCAACAAGAGAGGGGGGGTGCTGTAGTTGCCGTATCTTCCCTGCCTCTGTCCGCGAGCCATCGGGCTATCCACTGCAGCTGCGCAGCTAAATAGTAGTGCTCAAAGCAGGGTGCAGCTAGGCCTCCTTAGTCCATGGGCAAAAATAACTTCGCTAGTGCTATCCTATGGCCCGCATTACCCCAAAGGAAGTTTCTGAGGAGAGGGGTGAGCTTGTTAAAAAAGGCCGCCGGGACATACAGTGGCAGGTTGGTGAAGTAATATAGGAGGCGCGGAAGGATCACCATCTTAGATAACGCCACCCTGCCTAAGAGCTGGAGCGTCTTCCAGAAATTCATTTGCGATTTTATGGCTGTCACTGCACGGCCCAAATTGCCATCGAAGAGGTCAGCCGGCTGACGATATATCTGGATTCCCAGATAGCGGAACGTGTCAGCCTTCCACTGCACCCGCGTACCAGCCAGAACATAGCCCGGGTCCTAAATGTCTACTCCGAACGCATATAAACAGGATTTATTGGCATTCACCCAGAGGCCAGAGAGAGCAGCACAATCACGTAAGATATATTCTAAGCGAGCCGGAATAGCTCCTACATCCCTCACGAAGACTAGAAGGTCATCCGCATACAGCGAGACCTGATGCGTTGCATCTCCTAGAGGTATCACCACTCCCAGGGTCGCTGTCAGTGGCTCGATTGCCAGCGCGAACAGGAGGGGCTATAGCGGGCATCCCTGCCTGGTTCCCCTGCATATCTGGATGCTGTCAGAGACGTATGGCCCCAACCGCACCCCGACTGTGGGGGGTTTGTATAACAGGCTCACCATTTGAAGAACCCCCCAACCTAAATCATAACGCGACAACACCTCCGCAAGATAGCTCCACTCTAAGCAGTCAAATGCCTTCTCAAGATCCAACACCAGGCATCCCACCCTGGGTCACTCCGTCCCGCTGTCTGCCGCCACTCGGAAGAACCTCCGCAAGTTCAATGACGTGCTGCGCTTGGGTACATGGTCGGTATGGACTACCGGCACCAGGCGTTCCGCCAACAGCTTAGCAAAGATTTTGTAATCCGCATTCAATAGCGCCAAGGGCCTATATGACCCCAGGCTTTCGGGGTCCCTGCCCGGTTTGGGAAGGGACACCATGTAAGCCTCTCGCATCAATGACGGCAGCCCGTTGTCCATCATGGCCGTGGAGTAGATAGTGTGAAGATGCTGCGTCAGAATGTCCCGATAAGCTTTGTAATACTCAGCAGGCAGGCCATCTGGACCCGGCGTCCTCCCGGACGCCATGGACCCAATTGCCTCTCCAATTTCCTCCAGGGTAAGGGGACCATTGAGAGCCTCCTGGTGTGTCCCTGAGGCTGTCGGCAGTTGAAACAATGCGAAAAATCTCTCTAGGTCAGACGCGGAGCAACGCCCCCTGGATTGGTACAGTCGCATATAATGGTCTGTCAGCACCCTGTGTATCTCCCTTTGTGTGTGCACCAGAGATCCCTCCAGCGTGTGTATTGCCCCGATTGGCGCATGTTTATTCTCTTGCTTCAGCAGCCAGGCCAGGAGCCGGCCTGCTCTGTCTGCTTTGACGTGTGTGCGAGCTGTGTGGGCCGCGTAATTATGGCAGCGCAATCTCTCTGTAAGGTCTGCATGTTGTGCCCTGAGATGTTATAATTGTCCTGACTGTCCACCCCCACCCTCTCCCTCATATTGAAGCAGTTGTGTTTCTAGCTTCGCAAGCACCAAGGACAATTGCTTATGCCGGTTCCACATGGCCCCAAGACAGTGCCCCCTAATAGCTATTTTGTGGGCGTCCCACTCCACTAATGCGGAGCTCGCCATCCCCTCGTTATGCTCGAAGTATTCCAGGGCAGCCATTCCCAGTGATGTATAAAATTCTGGATCCTCCAGTGCAGCAGGCTGGAGGTGCCAGGTGGGTATGGGGGGGCGACCGAGATCCCAGTTCAGGCGAATCCGTAAAGGATTATGGTCGGAATGTGTCCTACCTACGTATTCCGCTACCTCGACCAAGGGGACCAGAGACTGCGAACCCACCATCCGATCCAATCTCACATATAAACCATGAGCTGCGGAGTAATAGGAGTAAATGCAGGGTAGCAAGATATGCCATACAACTAGTATTGCCCATTGTGCCAACCAGTCTACAAATGCCTGCGCATTGGAGGTTGCAGTCATTGCCTGAAGTGGCGGGAAGGATCTGTCCATGTGTACATCAAGGACCGCGTTGAAATCCCCTCCCAACAACCAGGGCAACCCAACGTAAGGAGACAGTATCACAGACAGTCGTGCCAAGAATGAGGATTGATCTGTGTTTGGGGCGTATATGGAGCCTAAAAGCACCCGCTGGCCATTAAGTTTCTTCGTCACTAGGGTATAGCGACCATCAGGGTCTATCAAATGAATGGGGTACATGCTCTCACCCAAATTAGTGTGCCCCTCGCGTGCGCCGAGTATGTAGTGCCGTTAATGTGTCCTCTCCAGCGCCTACACAATCTATCGAGCTCCAACTGAGTCATGTGCGTTTCTTGCAGCTGCGTGTTGCTGTAAATATGCAAATATGGAGTAACAGCGCCCAGGCGTGTACATGCCACGTACGTTCCATGTGATTATATCAGCTCGCGCCATTACTGCTTGCAGTGATCAATATGGAGACCAGGGGCAAGGCATCGGGCGGGGCATTTCACGGGGCGCAGAAGCTAGGGGACCGCATAAGTGTGTCGGACGACTGCGTCAGATATGACAACATAAAACAACCCATGAACAATTGAACATCAGGGGCAGTCATCTTTTGATGGCCGTCCAAACTTCTGAAACACTGACAAGTCTTGAATTAAGGCAATGTGTTACCTAGGGGGTGCGGGCTACTGATGTTATGTTGTAGCCTTCCCCTTTAATTACCAGTGTGTTGAGTGTGCCAACAAGCTAAGCCACAGAAATGCCCCGCGGGGCCAGCAGCTCGTGAGTCTGGTAACCCAAATAGCCATGTATGGAACCTCTGGTGGAGCCATGTTTTGCCCAATGATAGACCTACCACCAAGACATCATTTCAAGGTGAGGGATGTGTGACGTGTAACCACCACCCTCCAATGTACCAGCCAGCCAGATTATGCAGTACAGTGAACAGTATTTTACTTGCGTGAGCAACGGGCGTTAAAGTACATCATTTCGTCCTTTCATCCTATAATGCCGTCAGCAGTTTGTGGGGTGATCACTGGCAGACCAAGTTCTTCCAAAATTTCTGTGGATGGTGACGAGAAGCCGCAGGTCATCAACATGGTTTGTCTGTAACAGTTGGACCTTCCACGAGGCTGCGGGGACCCAAGGGTCGCAACTGCCTCCAGCACGCTCGTCATTCCTTCCTCATGTTGTCCAGGGTGGGAGCCAAAGCCCCCGGGCTGGCTGCCTTCAGTTGCCCCCTCCTCCGCCGACGCCTTGGTCTCCTGCTCGATATGTTGTCTCTGTCCGGGCCCGGGGACCGCACACCTGTCCACAATCCCGACTCCTCTAGCCAGTCCCAGGCATCCCAGGAGAATCAAAGAAGCGGGCCCCATCTTTTGTGACCACTCGTAGCCGGGCAGGGAACAGCAGCGAATAAGGGAGCTCCAGGGCTCGAAGCTGGCGTTTTCACAGCCGTATAGTTGCTCCGACGCCTCTGTACAAGAGCAGTGTAGTCTGGGAAAAACATTACTGAACTGCTGCTCACCCGAAGCACCAACGTCTCTATACCTATAGTTGAGGAGTTTAAATATGAACGGACGTGGTCTGGCACCTGGCTGCGGCTTCTGTGCCGGGATACGGTGAGCCTGTTCCACCACAAACTGTACAGACAAGGATCCTTGGGGTAGCCGATCACGCAGCCATCTTTCTGTGAATTTCTCCGGATTCATACCTTCCTCTCCTTCCGGTAGGCCCACCACGCGGACATTGTTACTGCGTGAGTGCCCTTCTGCATCTTCTGCCCGGTCTTCCAGTATGTGTACACGATCTATCACGTCCTGCAATGCGGCCGCATGATTCTGTGTCACAGGCTGAAGTTCTTTCAGGGTTTGGTCGTGTGTAGTGACTTTATCCACAAGCTTCCAGTGATCTGCGTGAAGCAAGGTGAAGTCCGAGGTAACTTTGTCGATTCTGGTCTCCAGGGAGGTCCTAGTGTGGTCCAGTGCAGCACCAATCCGCTCCACCGCTGCGAGGATAGAGTCCATTTTTGCAGCTGGGGCTGTGGTCGTCGGCTCCGACATCTCTCCCACACTTCCCTGCAGAGGGTCGAGACAGGCAGCCCGCAGGTGTCCTTGTTGTGACTTGACCCGCAGTTATCCGGCCCATCACCAGTTGCTGCGCTGTGGACATTCACCGATTACTCACTGCACCCCCTTTGCCCTATGTCTGAAGTACCAGTCCTTGGGACACGTGTATAACCTCTGGCCAGTCGGCCCACCAGCAGGAGAATAGATCCCGTCTACCAAAGGAGGTGACACACCCGATCCCAGTGGCGTGTGCACTACAAATCAGGGTAACCTAGCCAACATCAGGTCTCTAGTAGGCAGTGATGAAATAACAGCGGCTTCCTAGCAGTGGAGTTGTGAGGCGTTACAACAGCTTCTTTCGTGTAATGTCCCGTACTCGTGCGCCGTCGATTGTGCGACGTCAGCTCCTTCCCCAAACCCAGCCCGCGGCGCATCGGGAGCCTTCAAGTACCACCGACTCCCACCAGCACCAGCCAAGAGTCCCATAGAATGTCCACCAGGAGCGCCGCCAGCCTATCCACACCAGCGCCCTCACCTGGTCATCATAGTCGTCTGACTTCAGGGACACACAATCTCACGGTCCAGGCCACAGGAGCATCAAGCACTCTTCTTGTCACGTTGCTGCCCCACTTTAAGGCCAGCAGCTCCCCAGGTTGCCCCACCAGGTCCTACCGCTCCACCCGACACGTGTCTTCACTCTGCGGCGCTCCCCATTGAAACCCAGCTAGGTTGCCTATCTCTATATAGATGGCTGCCTCTGGAGCAGGTCTCTTATCATGCAGCCCACTGGGTCAGATCTCCCACGAAGTGCCTTGTAGTATTACTTGTCGTACTTCACACCGCCCTGCGATTCCCAACCCCGGATTCGGCGGCTGCTGCAGTCCTGGGCAATCTTCTAGCTGCACCATCACCAGCTCCTCATTGGCCACAGTACCAGGGTCCACAGGTAGGGTGCCTGTGACACCTGCTGCCCTGTGGAGGGGATGGGTGCAAACAGGGATATAGTACAATGGTCACAGCACCCGTACTGATGAAGCAAAGCTTCGCATATTTTGCGGCTTGCTGTATTCATGAACCTCGTTTATGTATAACAAGGTAATAAGTGTACGTCTTACTAACGTTATATTTAGTTTAAGCAAAGTTTATGAAGCTTGCCTATGTGTATTCCTAATGCATTTAATCCTTGTCCGTAAAATATGGCCGCCGCTTGTATTTAGTCATTGCGCATGCGTCAGTCACACTCACGTGTCCTGACGGGTCTGCAGAAGTGGAGGGAAATTTATGCGCATGCGTAATACATAGCCTTGCCAGTAACGTGGTACTGCTCGTGCCACTGCTCTTGTGCCTGTTATATGTAGCTAACATTTAGACTGCATAAGTATATTTTGTAGTGATAAGTTGAAAGTTCAAAACCAAATGATGTGTTTTCATAATGTTATTTCTATGTATTAATTTGTTCTCGCTTACTTTTCATGTACTGCGGGAAATGTGGGTCTGTCTGTACCGAGAGCCATCTTGGAGGTCCCTTCTGCGCATATGCGACTTTCCGGGGACCTGACAACTTTGGCTGATGGAACTTAGCCAGCTGGCAGTGATGGGCAAGATGCTCCTGAGAACTGACCTGAAAACCCAGGAAAGCGGAGCCAGTTGTCCTAACTCGGCAACAATGTTAATTGTCACTCGTATTTCTGCACAGTTTCTCATGGGAACCCCAATCTTGCTAGGCGGTACCCAGATATGTAAATGAAGCATTCAAATAGTGTGTTATGATTGGTGTGTTACCCAAAGCCTACCTTAGGACCAATCGAAATTGGGGATTCTGACACTTTGCAACATTTGGGGGGTGGTACCCTGTCCCAAAACAGTATATCTACCCTGGGTTCACCTAGGGAATTGTCCGACTTGTCTGGTTTAGCTGACCTGTCACTGACCCATCATACTCAATAGGTGACTGGAGATACAGAGCGCTGCGGAGCACTCTGTCCGAAATTGACCATAGACTAAGGTTCTACTGAACCTTAAAGTGCTGGCGAAGCACTTTGCTGGGAGTTCGCTGACTCAATCGGGGTCTTGATCGATAGCTGCAGAGAGGGTGGAACGCAGGCGTTGCTTCCAAACTGCGGGTGCGGTCCTGTCCTGAGCGGTCCTGTCCTGAGGGTTTGCTGTCCTGTCCTGAGGTCCTGTCCTGATTCCTAATCTGAGGGTATCCTGTCCTGTCCTGGGTGTCCATTCTGCACCTGCTGTCCTTTGAGGGGTATCCTTCCTTGAGGGTTTCCTGTCCTTAACTGACCCGTGGCCAGGGTTTGGTTTCCACACCAGTCTAGGTAAATACTGCTCTAAGTTCCTTAAACTTGCACCTTTCTATATTTCAGTCTTTTGCTTCAATAAAGACACATCTTTGCACATGTTGATTTTTCCATGCTTTTGCCGCAAACTATTGAATCATAAAGTTAAGTGCATATACTCTTAAATTGTTCCTATGCTATCCTACCTCTTGAAAATCATATTTTGCATTGCAGTTTGTCATTTTCTGATATGGTCTAGAACGGCCTTACTTAAACTGTCTGAAAACTCCTTGCCTTGAATACATAGCATTTTCTCTTTATCTCATAATTGCATTTAAATGGTTACCCTGACTTTATTTCTCTATAGTTATGTACTTTCCATTATCTTGGTTATTGACTGTCTTATTCTTGTAAGTTTAATGCTTGATGAAAACGAACTTTAGATAAACATTTTAAAACTTCCAGTTGTCCGTGGTCATTTACAACAGTATTGAATGTCATTTGAAATTGCATTTGCTGCCTTTCATTTTACAGCTAGGCCCCTGATCCATTGAAGTAATAGGTACCCGTGTCGGTGGATGGTAAGTCGGGTACACTAAGTAATAACTGTAGGGTACACACACAATTGGTAGCAGCCCGTGAAGTCGCCCTGTCAATGAATAGTGTGAATTGAAAGTATATGGGCCCTGAAGCCGGAAACGGCGGAATCATTGGCTGGGTGACCTCGCGCGCTCTATCAGTTTTTCTGGTAGCAGAGGATGGTTAGGGACTAGCTAAAGGTTAGGCAGGATTAGTTAGACTAGTTAAGTCGGGAGCTGCTAGTACATTAATGCTGCTATAAGAGCGGCTGTTCCGAGGGGACTGATCACTCTCTTGTGAATACGCTGCTAAAATCAATGAATTGTTTTTTCATTATTATTCTTGTTTTTATATTGTTATATGTATTAATCCATGCGTTTGTAAATTGTATTGTTTCTTGTTGTCCGAACTCCCCGGGGAATTGAAAGGGCAAGTGGTGAATAGAATCCATTGTCCTGAGGTCACAGGCTTAAGGAAAGTTAGGTGCAGGTTAGGATAACCGGGAAGCACTAACTAGGGTTTTCTGAATACATGTGTGAATAAATGTCAGTAACGAGGTTCATTGGCAAAATTCCCATAGTGGCGTAACCTAGTAAGGGTCACATCGGAAGAGTAGCAGGTTCCTCGGAGCTTGGGTGAAAGCAGAGGGGTCCGCTGGGAAACTTTGAATACTGCAAGAGATTGGGTGACCAAGTGCGTTCTATCTCTTGCCAGATCGGAGAAGACGCCATCCTCAATCCAACGACTCCTCTCCACAAACTGGTCCCGGGGGACTGGGTGAAGATAAAGAAGCATACTCGGAAGAGCTGCCTGGAGCCAAGGTGGGGAGAAAAACGTCAGGTGATTCTGGTTACTACCACAGCAGTCAAGTGTGCAGGGGTTCCGCGTTGGATACACGCCAGCCACACCCAGAAGGTACCACCAGACGAAGTGCCTGAAGCAGAAGGGCGTCCAGCAGAGGACTCTGCAGGAGCCAGACCATTTTGTAATTTTCTTATTTTAAATTGGTGATTTAATGTTTTTTTTTTTAAATATATATATAAAAAGCATTCCTTTGAGGTCTGGTGAAGGAGGGGCTGCTTTCCTCTTTAGACACAGACAGACAGAGAGTGCAGTGGATCAGGATAGATGCTAAACTTTAAGTTCATGTTTTGACTAATTAATTAGGTCTAAAAGATTTATTTGTCTTATGCATTTATTTCTCTTAATGGGAGATTTTTTGCCAACTATTTAATTATTGATTAGCTTTGCAAGACTATTTGTCTTAGAAACTCAGAATTGTGACTGAAATTTTGCGCCACATTTTCATAACTACATGTAATGTAAAACTGTTATTTTATTTATATATATATATATATATATATATATATATATATATATATATATTATATATATATATATTTATATACATTTATATATATATATATATTTAATATATATATTTTATATATTATTTATATATAATAATTAATTTTTAATAATATATATATATATATTATTAATAAATATATTATATTATATTTATATATAAATATATTAATATATATATAATAATAAATAAAAAATAATTAATAACATTTATATATATAAAAATAAAACAAAGCAGGCGTTGCTTTATTATAATTAATAATTATTATATATATATATATTATAAAAAATAATTAATATATATTATATATACCATTGGGCGTTTCAATCACTAGCACCAGGGCCTTCACGCCGCCAGCAGCCCCCAGCAACGTCGATCCAGCACCTGTCCTCCTTCACCCGTCCCAGCACACCAGCAGCGGGCACGGGGGTCACTGCAGCCGGTGCCAGATCTCCTATGATCAGGGAGCTCCCCTGTGTCTTTATATGCCCCCAGAAGCAGCCTGAGCCACGAAGGCCTCCATTTTGTTGTGGGCCTCGCTGAGTCACTCCTCACAGGGCCTCAGGAGATACCAGGTCTTTTCTTTTTTTTTTAAATGACACCACAGCACTCCACAGTGTCCGTCCCACTTATCCGCCGCCAGGCGGAGCGCTCGGAGCCCTTAGGAACGTTTGCGACGGGTGGGCAAGGGTGAGAGCACGCTGCCGCCTCCACCGTGCTCAAACGCCCGGGGGCCCCAAGCACCAACACAAGAGGCCTGCCTCCGCTGCTCGGCCTCCATGGTCCCACGTGGGCGCTCTCATTTACACCCCTGCGCCTCCTTACTTGTCATTATAACCATTAGGGGTTCCACAGCAGAGCGCTGACATTCCCGAGGCTAGGAAGCGCTGCCACTGTAAAGAAACACCAATGTCGGGGGCTCTGGTGCCATCACCGGGTAAACATTTCGCAGCAGGGGGCCATTTCCTCATACAAAATGTCCGCGCGCGGCTCGACCATTATCAGGGCTGCACGCATGTCACCCGCAGTATTTTGGAGTCAGCCGGCAAAATCGCTCAAGACAGCCTTCCGCGGACGCAGCACACCCTCCGGTAACCAGACTCGGGCAGCAGCATCGCAGAAGGCACCTCCAGGAGAAGTTTCACGGATAATAGGGGATCGGTGGACGGAGCACTAGCAAGTTGCGTCCGTCATCTTGCCCGGTAGGCCACGCCCCCAGTTTCCTCCCGTGCCATTCATAATGCCTCAATGGGACTTAAACCTTGTCTTGACATCTGATGTGCGCTCCCTTTGAGCCCCTTTATAACTGTCCCTTACGTCTTCTCACTCTAAAGACGGCTTACCTGGTAGCTATCACCTGTGCCAGAAGAGTGAGTGAGCTCCCGGCTCTTTCTTCTAAACCTCCTTTCCTTTCTGTTCATCAGGACATGGTGGCGCTAAGGACCCGTCCTTCTTTCTTGCCAAAGCTTCCACATCGGGCAGACCATCACTTTGCCCACCTTCTTTCCGCCTCCGCATCCTTCAAAAGAGGAAGAGAGGCTCCACCGTCTGGACATAAAACGTGCACTCTCGTTCTACCTGAAGCGCACACAACAGTTCCGGATGGAGGACCAGCTCTTTGTTGGCTACGTGGGCGCCAAAAAAGGTCAGGCCGTGCACAAACGGACCATCTCTCTGTGCATCAAAGCATGTTACTTGTTGGCTAAGAAGGAGCCTCCTGGGGAGGAGCTTCGCGCGCATCCGAGATGGCCGCGTGAGCACAGGGCTTCCGAGACCCTCGCCACCTCCCGTATCTATCCTGAATAATATCCTGATTCCGAAGATGGGTTATTGAAGGCGCAGCCCAGCTGATGTACTAGCTGCTTTCAGGAATTGATTTGGACTTCGGGTAACTGAGCTACGCCATCCTGCACTTTTGTGGCCTACCCCGTGGAGCTACCTGGGCCTTGAGTCGCGGCTGTACCCGGGCAGTAATTCAACAACACCGGCTAACGGGTTCCAGATCACGGCCCGACTTAACTTTCGGTTTCGTTTCTGCTGGCTGCGTTCCTCCTCACCGAGACAGACACTGGGCGCAGCTGGCTCCCGTGCTCATCACCTGGGCCTGTGGCCGGCGAGTGCTTGGCTGTGTATTTACATTGGCTTTTATCTGCCTTTGGTGATCCCATGGGTGGATTTTGAGGAGCCATTTGGACCAGATCTCAGGCGCCCCTCCGGGGCACCCAGTCCGCCATGACAGGCAAGCCCGAGGGTGACAAACGGAAAGTCAAGACCACCTTCCGTGGAGGTGCATCCCAAACTAATGTTATGGACCGTTATACCCATCCTAAAGGATCCCCCGGTGGCATACCGAAGGTCCGGGAAGAGGCGACTGATGACCCTACTGTGTCGGCGGATCTAACGTTACAAGACGTCATGGGCGCCATTGCTGGCATCAAGACATCTATCGGCCAGCAATACGAGGCCCTGGCCCTGAAGCTAGACACGGTGGCCATCGACGTTAATCTTATCAGAACGGATTTGGCGAAGACAAATGAGAAGGTCAAATCTCTAGATTTGAAGACCTCCAGCCTCACGACGGACATGTCTGACTTGCAAACGGAAGTACGCAACTTGAGATCCGCCAACGATTTCTTTGCTCGTCGTCTGGAGGATTTTGAGGGCCGTGCACGGCGCAATAACGTGCGTATTATTGGGGTCCCGGAGAACTCTGGATCACTGTCCACCGATCTTCGTGTCGAGGACCTCATCCTCAATCACCTCACCCCCAAGGGACTGAGTAAATTCTTTGCGGTGGAGCGCGCACACAGAGTGCCGGGAGGACAAGCGAAGCCAGGTTTCCCCCCGCGGCCAATCATCGCCAGAATTTTTAATTTCAGAGACCGGGACGCCATTTTGCAGGCTGCGCGGACAGGTGGTCCTACGCAGTTTGAAAACACCACAGTGAACTTTTATCCGGATTTTTCCCAGTCCGTCCAGAAGCAAAGAATGGGATTTCAGGGGGTGAAAAGGCACCTCAGGGATATGGACTTGAAGTATGCGATGCTGTTCCCTGCCCGGCTGCGTGTGGAATATGAGGATCGGACACTCTTTTTTGATCGCCCGGAGGGAGGGAGTGACTGGCTGGATACGTTGCCTGTCCGTCGCGATCGCGAGGAACAAACAGGCGGTGCTGAAGGGGGACTATTGGAACAAGAATGAACAATGGTGCCCGAGTCCCTGACAATGAACACAACGGACAACTGTGGCTTGCTAACTTCTGTGATCGTCTGCTTTTAGGTGCATCCCTGGAGGCGGCGGGGACAGAGTGACCCTTTCCACCTCTGGTTTCTTTGTGTAGATTAGTTTTTTGCTAGGGCGACAGGCACACTGCAAGTTGGGATGGCTTTTGAGGCTACGCAGGGGTGCAGGGTGGGGGGAGTTGCGCTGGAGTATTGTGGGGGGAGAGGGGTAAGTGTGTTGGGAGTGTTTCATTTTCTCTCTTTTTTAAGGCAACAAACTATTCTGACTTTGGACTTTGGTGTGGTGCTCGCTATGAGGTGGGAGACCATTGTGGGTTTGGATGGGGGGTAGGGGGTTGAAACTACTGTGCTGGAATGTGAATGGGTTGGGAGACCGGATAAAGAGGGGGGTGGTCTTGCAGATGTTGCGACGCCTTTCCCCCGATGTTGTGCTACTGCAAGAGACTCATTTGATTGGAAATGCTTGCTACGCTCTGAACAGGCGGGGATATCGTCTTGTTGCTCATTCTGGGTTCACCTCTAGTTCTAGAGGGGTGGGTATCTTGGTCAGGACTTCTCTTCCCCTGGAGATCGATGACATAGTTCTGGACGCTAGGGGGCGATATGTTGCACTCATAGGCAGATGGGAGGGGAAAACTATCTCACTGATATCGTTGTACGTCCCCCCTGACTTACAAACCACTACATTTTCAGACTTGGGACGAGTTGTTTTGGGTCTCCCGGATGGTGTCCTGATACTGGGTGGTGATTTTGATTCAGTTGTCTCCGGGAGAGAGGATCGCTATCCCCCGAGACCTCCCGAGTGCACACTCTTGGTTGGGTGACTTTTTAGAAGCATTGGGGCTCGTGGATTGTTGGAGGTTGATGCATCCAGAACAGGCGCAGTACACTTTCCACTCAGGCGCACATGGTAGTCTTTCTAGATTAGATTATATCCTGATACCGGCGACCGAGTCTTCGTCAATTGGGGAGATTAGACATCTAGTTCGAGGTATATTGGACCACTCCCCTCTATGGTTTCAGATAAATATGAAGATAGGCGCTGAAGGGAGGGTGGCCCCGATTAATCCATGGTATCTCCATAACCCCAAAACCCGTACTGAACTGATTAAGTCATTGGATTTGTACTTTGCAGAAAATGTGGGGTCTGTGTCTTCGCCTGTTTCGTTGTGGGAAGCGTTTAAGACGGTCATCCGGGGACAAGCATTGTCGTTAATTGGATGTGCCAAGAAAAGTAGAAATGAGGCAGCTGTCCGTCTTGAGACTGAAATTACTGAGTTGGAGAGTGCCTTGGAGCGGAATGTTACCCGAGACACCCTTCACGTCCTCAGTCTCAAGCAACTTGAATATAAGAATTTGGTTACCGACGCGGCTAAGATGATGAGTAGGGAACAGCAGGGACGATTGTATGATGTGGGCGATAAGGCTGCTTGGCTGGATGGGAAGGAGAGGGCAAGCTGTGTGGTTCCAGTGATTGAGAGATCTGATGGTGTGCGAGTGACCGACCCGGTTGACATTGTTGAATGCTTTGCTGATTATTTCCGAGAAGTTTATTCTCCGGTATCTGATAGGCCCGAGGAGGATTCTCATTTGTTGCTAAGGGATATCGCGTTGCCTTGTTTGTCTGAGTCCGATAGGGACTGGTTGGATGCCGCGCCCTCAATTGACGAGGTAGCTCTTGCAGTGCGCTCTATTCGCTCCGGAAAGGCTCTGGGCCCTAATGGTCTTCCCATCGAACTGTATAAGCTGCGCCCTGACACGCTAGCGCCATATCTCCGAGATATGTTTTTAGCAACGCGGGAAACTGGCTCCCTTCCCCGTGATCAGCATCTTGCGACCATTGTGGTGATCCATAAGGAGGGGAAGCCACGAGACCGCTGTGCGTCCTACAGGCCTATCTCACTCCTAAATGCCAAGCCTAAGATTCTTGCTAAGCTGCTCGCGAACCGCCTGATAAAAGTAGTCAGTGAGCTGATCCACCCGGATCAGTCGGGCTTCATCCCAAATCGTAACACAGCCTTGAATTTGCGGCGCTTGCATGGTGTTCTCGCGAGGGCGACGTCACTGCGTGAACCGACCATCTTGGCGTCCCTGGATGCCACGATGGCCTTTGATACAATCGAATGGCCGTATCTTTGGGCTGCACTTGCAAAGTTTGGTTTTGGCGCTGGATTTATTAGTTGGGTAAAACTTCCGTATGAGACACCACTGGCACAGGTTGTGGTAAATGGCCGGGTCTCCGGGCCCTTTGTTCTTGGGAGAGGCACGCGGCAAGGTTGCCCTCTGTCTCCGCTACTCTTTGCCCTCGCTCTGGAACCTCTCGCTGCTTGGCTACGATGGGAGCCTTCGATGAGAGGTATACGCTGGACTCCGAACTTTGAGGACCGCATATCGCTATATGCGGACGATATGTTGTTGTACCTCACGTCGCCTCAAAAATCGTTGAATGTATTGTTCGACGTGCTTAACTCGTTCCGGAAAAACTCTGGCCTCGTCATTAACTGGACCAAGTCTCACTGGTGGCGTCCCCCTCCTGCCACGTGGCTGTCCTATCCAGGTGTCGCAATCTGGTTTTAAATATCTGGGTGTTTTTATAACATTGGACCCTGCGGCCCGCTACGAGCGTAATCTACTTCCCCCGCTTCAACGTTTACGATCGGACGTAGTGAGTTGGCGTAAATTACAGTTGTCACCACTAGGGCGAGCGGCTCTCTTTAAAATGATGTCCTTACCGAGGTTTCTATATGCACTCCAGAATACATTCGATGTGATTCCGTCGAGGTACTTCCGAGAGGTAGAATCCCTACAGAGGCAATTGATATGGGGCGGGCATTCGCGTATCGCTCTTCCAAAGTTAACGCTTCCCTGGTATGACGGTGGTATAGCACTTCCGGATATCAGGCGGTATTATTGGGCCTCCCAGCTTGCTGCAATTAATCACGGGATGTATGGCCCGGCATTTAATCCAGCGTTTGAAATGGATAGATGGCTATTACCGGGGGGTGACTATAACAGAGCGCTCTATTCTGGATCCTCTCGCTTACAGCTTTCGGGTCCCACGGGGATAGCTGTACGAGTGTGGCATAGTGCGACCGCGGCCATGGGCTGGAGGGATCGATTGACCCGCGCGACTCCGCTTTACGCTTCTGCGAGACTGGGTTGCCTGTGGAGAACGAAAGGGTTCGAGAAATGGGATATGATTGGCATCAGTAAAGTGCGTGATCTCTGGGTTAAGGGCAGGATAAAGACTTTCGCAGAACTACAGGCGCAATACAAGCTAAGTGATAGGGAATTCTTCCGCTATGCTCAAGTCCGCCACGCGTTGAAATCAGTTTTCCCAGTGGGTGGCGACGTACCGGAATCCTCCCCCCTCAAAGATCGTATTTGGATGGTCATGTGCCGGATAGCACTATTTCTTTGATCTACAAAAAGATGATCAATGATCGCTCGAGCTTGCTCGAGCACCTCAGGGCGACCTGGATTGCGGATGGTATTGAATTAGACGATGAGGACTGGCAATCTGCGATATTCTCTCCCAGGGAGGTCGCAATCCCGGCCCGTCTCCGCCTGGTCCAGCTCAAAATCCTTCATCGGATTTATGTTACCGGACCCCGCCTGATCCATATGGGCTATTCGACGGATGGCTTGTGTAGGCGTGGTTGTGGTCTGCTTGGTACCTTTCTCCACATAATTTGGGAATGTCCTGAGATGGTGCTTTTCTGGAACCGTATACATGAGGTGATGAATGACGTAACAGGTGTTGTGATGTTGCCAGAGGCCCGACGATGTTTGCTGAATGTCTGGGGGCCAAATGACTATGATGTGTCGTAGTTACGATGGGCGACCCTTGGTAATATGATTGCTAAGAGAGACATCGCACAGCTTTGGGGGTCCCAAAGGCCCCCCCCAGTGATGGCCTGGAAAGAAAACATGGACTGGTGCCTGTTTAGAGAGAAGACTGTATACATGGCGAGAGGCAGACCCAGAAAATGGGGGTAAATTTGGAATCAATGGAACTCGTACCGGGGAGATATATGTACGCCCCCTCTCACAGAGATCTCTATTCCCCCCCCGTCTCCCTGACCCGACATTCCTGGTATAGTATAGCGTATTTTGTTCTTGATTTTGTGTTTCCTGCTTCCTGCCCCCTCATCTGTGTACAACAACTCCTGTATCATACTACTGTGTATCTCCCGTCCTCCTTGAGCACTCGCCAGACTGATGTACTACTGTTCTATTGCCTTATTTGTTTTTCTATGTTTCTTTTATAAAAAAAAAAAAGTAAAAAAAAAAAAGAAGGAGCCTCCTGTGGGGCTGCATGCCCATTCCACCAGGGCAACGGCAGCCACTACTGCCGTGGGACGCGGTGTTCCCTTGCAGGACATTTGTCAGGCAGCTACGTGGGCCTCGCTGCTCATGTTTACCAAACATTATTGCCTTGATAGTCCGGTCCGGAGAGACGGCTTCTTTGGCCGTTCTGTTCTCCGTGACTTTCTGGTGTAATCTTGTTCGCAGACCCACCACCGGGGTTTGTATTGCTGGGGTATCTATTCTAAGGTAAGGAATCGATCACTAATGTGTCTCTTTCATATGCACAAGTTATACTTGTGTAACGATATATCTGTAAGAGACATTAGTTAGTGATAGATTCCTTACCGCCCCACCCATCCTCCCCGTTCTGCGAACTGATTTGTAGGGTTAAGGTCATCCCTTTCCGGGCCCTAGTTTCCTGGCACCAGTGGTCAGTTTCTTGCATGGCTCTGTGTTCCTGGCGTGGAAAGTCGTGTACAGAACTGACGTCAGCACGCATGGGTAGCGCCTAAGTAGTCTCCGTGGCGTCATCTCGGCGCTTACGACGCCAGCGACGGACGCGGAGACGCACGACTCCACCTACCGACGCGCAGGGGTACTGCTGACTAAAAACTTTACGGATCCAGTCTGACGCCTGGGGATATTCTAAGGTAAGGAATCTATCATTAACTAATGTTTCTTACAGGTATATCGTTACACAAGTAGTAACTTGTGCATTTGGTTCTCAAGCTGACTCCACCGTACCCTTGTCAGGACAGTCTGAGTGGAGAAAAACCTTAATACCTGATTTCCATACCGACTTCTTCACCTCCCCGCCCCCGTACTCTGTTCGGCTGAGAATGGTCTCTTGCATTCCTTTCTGTGTGGTCTGCTATAGGGCTATCTGATGATGGGGGAGGTGCACAGCACTAGGTTTTGTAGATGGGCTCTGTGATGGGTTTAAGGTAAGGTTGGGTGCTCCGTCAGGTTACGTATCCGTCCTGTTACGTTATGAAGTTAACAATAATGTTGTGCATACATAAAATATGAATGCATCCCTGAAGTTGGGCACACCTTTGGTTCTTTTCAAGAAAACTCCACAGTCAGATTGACATAAGTTGTTGATTTATACTTTATATCCAAATTAGTAACTTGATATTTTCATCATATCATATTGAATTTCATTGTGTTGTTAACATATCCAATACATTTCCTCAATGCTCCGATGCATTTCGGGCTTCCGTGCCCTTTCTCATGGAGCTCTATAAACCAAACAATCAGATATAACCATCACTAATAAATAATAGCTGACATGTCACATTAAAAACAGTAACACAATAATAATAAACCATAATGTGATTCAAATTCATGCATGCGGTTCGTGTGTGTGCGCTGCGGCAGTTAGTGATAAGGTACAACGGATACATGGTGAAGTGAAGTTACAAACGGTGGCGTGCACGGAACTTACGTATCTGAGTGTTCGTATTGTCATAGATATAGCTGTAAGTTAAAAAGTGCAAGAATTAGTGAAAGGCAATCGTACGAGGCTACTGTCTCGTTTAGAGTCATAGCATAATACAATGGCGGTATGAAACCGACTTACTAGATATGCGAACATACTTGATCGCGTCCGGTCTGTTGAGCCTCGAACAAACCGGAAGGTAGTTAGCTGGTTAACGCAATGTTATATCATGCATTGTGATTCGCTTCGGTGACACGTCGACGCGCGATTACGTTGTGTGTAAAAGTAAAAAACGGACTGATTAGCGGCAGCCATCTTGAGAGTGAACAATGTATAAACAGTCTCTGACGTGCAACAATGCGGGTATAAACAACAATCTGATGCATAATGGATGCATGGTCGAACCGTAAACAGTATACTTCTATAAATGACATTGACATAAACTCAAATCATACATTTAGGTTATGTGACAAATTCAGCTTCACAGGCAATACAAATGAGTAAAGTATGCATCAGGATGCCACTAGATTAGTGGCTAAATGAAGCAGCTAAATTCAGTTCTATCATTTAGCCCGAAGGGCTTCATGGCTTGCAAGCGGTAAATCCAGGATATTTCACGTTGCAGTAGAATTCTGTTGTTATCAGTACCCTCACGTTTCTCCTTGATTTCAAGTACCATATACTTTAATTGGGCAATGCTGTGTTTTTGTTCCATGAAGTGTATAGCAATGTTCGATTTTTCATTCCTGGTCCGTATATTGGATTTATGTTCATTTAACCGAATTTTAATTTTCCTTTCGGTTTTCCCCACGTATATTTTTCCGCATGGACATTTTAGTAGATATATTAGGTTGGATGAGTCGCATGTGGCATTGACTTTAAGCTTAATGTTGTGACCCTTCATTGGGTGCGCTATGGTGTTTCCTTTGATCACATTGTTGCAACTATTGCAGTTCATGCAAGGGCATGTGCCCTTTGTTATACTTGATTCCCTTGGTTCCTTAATGAGTATCTCTTTGATATTGTTATTTCGCGTGTACGCGAAAATAGGTGGAGCTTTAAATAGGTCATTGAATTCTGCTTCTGATTTAAGAATAGGCCTGTAACACAGCTATTTTTAATACAACAAGGTATGGTATCTGCAAATGTCCGGCATATCCATGGGCAATTGCGCAGCACCCACATACGCAAACATTTATATGAAGGAATTTGAAGATACACACATTTATGAAACTTCTGACTGGTCTGAAAATTTGAAATTATTCGTCAGATACATTGACGATCTGTTCTTTATCTGGAAAAGTACTAAAGAACATTTACAACAATCACTAACTACGTTGAATACGAAAGATGACAGAATTCAACTCACTTGGCAGATGAGTGAAGAATCAATCACATTCCTGGATGTATTGATTACGAGAACACCTCAAGGCTTTGAGACTGACTTATTCCGTAAAGAAACAGACCGCAACAACACTTTACATCTCTCTATTTTCCACCAGGGCTCTTTGAAACGTCATCTACCGTACTCGCAGATGTTGAGAGCAAAGCGCATCGCATCTAACAGTGACACAGGAAAGAAACGAATTCAAGAAATGGGAAACAGATTCCGTAAAAGAGGATATCCCCAAAACATCATTGAACAAGCGGAAAAGAGGGTATCTATGATTTCTCGAGATCAGGCGCTTACAAGATCTGAAAAACCTAAAGACACTAGGATCGTGCTAGTATCAAAATTCTCAACGCTCAGCAACACATACAAAAAAATCATCTTAAGACACTGGGCCATTCTTAAATTAGAAGCAGAATTGAATGACCTATTTAAAGCTCCACCTATTTTCGCGTACACGCGAAATAACAATATCAAAGAGATACTCATGAAGGAACCAAGGGAATCAAGTATAACAAAGGGCACACGCCCTTGCATGAACTGCAATAGTTGCAACAATGTGATCAAAGGAAACACCATAGCGCACCCAATGAAGGGTCATAACATTAAGCTTAAAGTCAATGCCACATGCGACTCATCCAACCTAATATATCTACTATAATTTCCATGCGGAAAAATATACGTGGGGAAAACCGAAAGGAAAATTAAAATTCGGTTAAATGAACATAAATCCAATATACGGACCAGGAATGAAAAATCGAACATTGCTATACATTTCATGGAACAAAAACACAGCATTGCCCAATTAAAGTATATGGTACTTGAAATCATGGAGAAACGTGAGGGTACTGATAACAACAGAATTCTACTGCAATGTGAAATATCCTGGATTTACCGCTTGCAAGCCATGAAGCCCTTCGTGCTAAATGATAGAACTGAATTTAGCTGCTTCATTTAGCCACTAATCTAGTGGCATCCTGATGCATACTTTACTCATTTGTATTGCCTGTGAAGCTGAATTTGTCACATAACCTAAATGTATGATTTGAGTTTATGTCAATGTCATTTATAGAAGTATACTGTTTACGGTTCGACCATGCATCCATTATGCATCAGATTGTTGTTTATACCCGCATTGTTGCACGTCAGAGACTGTTTATACATTGTTCACTCTCAAGATGGCTGCCGCTAATCAGTCCGTTTTTCACTTTTACACACAACGTAATCGCGCGTCGACGTGTCACCGAAGCGAATCACAATGCATGATATAACATTGCGTTAACCAGCTAACTACCTTCCCGTTTGTTCGAGGCTCAACAGACCGGACGCGATCAAGTATGTTCGCATATCTAGTAAGTCAGTTTCATACCGCCATGGTATTATGCTATGACTCTAAATGAGACAGTAGCCTTGTACGATTGCCTTTCACTAATTCTTGCACTTTTTAACTTACAGCTATATCTATGACAATACGAACACTCAGATACGTAAGTTCCGTGCACGCCACCGTATGTAACTTCACTTCACCATGTATCTGTTGTACCTTATCACTAACTGCCGCAGCGTACACACACGAACCGCATGCATGAATTTGAATCACAGTATGGTTTATTATTATTGTGTTACTGTTTTTAATGTGACATGTCAGCTATTATTTATTAGTGATGGTTATATCTGATTGTTTGGTTTATAGAGCTCATTGAGAAGGGGCACGGAAGCCCAAAATGCATCGGAGCATTGAGGAAATGTATTGGATATGGTAACAACACAATGAAATTCAATATGATATGATGAAAATATCAAGTTACTAATTTGGATATAAAGTATAAATCAACAACTTATGTCAATCTGACTGTGGAGTCATCTTGAAAAGAACCAAAGGTGTGCCCAACTTCAGGGATGCATTCATATTTTATGTATGCACAACATTATTGTCTGCTATAGGGCTATGCCAGTTGGCTTGGTCTTTTCACCTGTTGGTATCTACACCAGTGGCTGCACTGTTTTCTTTGCTATCTACCAAGGTTCTGATTGGGGTGTTTTCATGGTATTGTGCGGATGCAGTGATACCTTGTTCCCTGTCTGACAGGGTATTTAGTCTGTATGCCTTATATGTATTCTTCAATATATTTCTGATGCCGTTGTACCCTATCTGATAGAGACTACTAACCGCAGATTCCTTAACGTAAAATGACCCCCAGGGATGAGACTGGATCCGGAAAACTTTTTGCCACAGCATCCCTGCGCGCCGGGAGGATGGCATCACGTAACTCCGCCCAGGCGTTGTCCGCGTACGTGACGTCAGCGAGGTCACATAAGTCCCACCCAGGCGTGCCTACTTCACTTTTCCACGTGCAACGCGGATCCGGTTTGTGTTCCGGGCCTGTTTAGGCCTTTTCCTTTGCTATTGCGTGTATCGGTGGGAACAGTGTGCGGATGCCTTCGGGCTTTAAGACGTGCTCGTCGTGTGGAAGCCTTATGTCGGCGACAGACCCTCACCTCATTTACATGTGGTGTTTGGGGAAAGATCATAGCTCCACTTATTGCTAGGCGTGCCAACAGTTCAAGCCGAAGTTGCGGCGGGAGCGCTGGATGAAACTGCTCTCGGCTCGTATGTCCAGGTCGGCCTCGTCACATTGATCAGTTGCTGTGGAAGGTTTTCGAAGAAGCCATCGTCGTTGTCATCCTCATCCCTCTCCTATGCCACAAGAGCGTCGCTTCCCTGTGGGTAAGTGTCGCAGTTTGTCCCCGAGGGCTGGTTTCCGGCCTGTTGGGGTTGTGGGCTCTCCTCGGGTGATGTGGCCCCGTGTATCATCCCCCTATCCACCGTTTCCCGTGTGAGGGCATCGAGAGCCCAGCTAAAGACATATGCGGCGGCTTTGCAGGCCTTGCTGGCTTCTCCTCCTTCCCCTCCTGGGACGTCGGCGGATCCCTTGCATTGTGCGGGCCCGCGACTCCAGCCCTGGCGCCGACTGGCTCGGTTCCAGGCTTGAAGGATGTGGTGCCGTTGGGGTGCGGCCCTTTGGGGGTCCCCCCTTCGGACCATGGCGCCTATGCCTCGCCGCAAACTCCCAAGGGAGTCCCTGTGGTGTCACGGGAGGACGCAGTGGCTCAGATCGCATCCCGAGCCCCTCTCGCCCTCTGGACTTGCGGCGGCTTTGTCTGTGGCTGAGGTGACGCCGCTACGGCGCCGGCAGCTGCTGGCCCTGGCGGCGCCACAGGTGTCGGCAGACCCCCCTCGTCCTGTTATGGGTCGAGGCTGGCAGGGGACCCCTCGTCCTCCCCGGGGACCCCTCGTCCTCCACGGGGCCCCTCTCGTCCCTCCACGCAGGCGGCTGCCTCATCAGAGGTCGAGTCGGAGGTTGAGTCAGCCTTGGCTGCGCTGCATTGGTCGGCGGACCCCCTTCGTCCCATAAGGGGTCATGGCTGGCGGGGGGCTCCTTGTCACTCCCCGGGTCCCTCTCGTCCCTCCACGCAGGCGGCTGCCTCATCGGAGTTTGAGTCAGCGCCGTTTCGGCACCATCCCTTGGCCACCTCGGCTCTGCCCCAGCCCCAGTCCCCTGCGTTGTGTGGTGTGGAGGATGATGACGTCCTGCCTTGGGCTGCGGACTCCACAGCGCCGGACAGGCTTTGGGTCACACCTCGCCGCACCGCGGCCGCGGTTTTTACCGGATGAGCCACAGGTCCCCCACTCCTCGGTCCCTCTTTCTCCTTTATGGACCTGGCCTTTGCCCGCCCCGGTTGGCTTCGGGGACAGCCGCCTTAGCTTGCAGCCGTCGCCCACGGAGGAGCTGCTTTCCCCACCGCTGAGCCCTACGGAGGCGGGTGCGGCCTTCGCTCGCGCTGTGTCCACGGCTGTGGGTATTTTGCGCATCGGTGATCCAGTGGCCTATTTCCCCGCGGATCATCTTCTGGAGGTTCTCCACCAGGGCTCTGATGGTAGGGAGCTGCTGCTTCCCTTTGAGGGTTCAATCCTTTCTTCCCTGATGGGAACTTGGGGGCATCCTGCCACGGGGGACCCGGTGCCTCAACACCTTCTGCACCCGCACATTCCAGCACCACGTGACCCGTCTTTCCCTCCACCCCCTGCCTCAAGCCCACTTTTGCGGACTGCCTTTCCCTCCCTGCCGCCGCTGTTGTCTCCACCACCACGGGAGGCCCGCTGGCTGGACTCTTAGGGGCGCAACATGTTCGCTTCGACCAGTGCAGCTCTGCGGGCCATTAACACTTTATGTGTGTTGGCTAGGGCCACCTCTTGTTTGTGGGACTTAGCTCAGTCCTTGGGATCCGCCGCTACACAGGAGGATGCTTGGATTGATTTGCGGCATCATGCATTGGATGGCCGGGAGCTGGCGGCGTTTATTCTTCTCTCTGCTCTGGACATATTGGAGGCGCTTGGTCGTGCCATGGCTTCTTCAGTTGCCCTTCGCCGCCATGCTTGGCTTCGGCACAGTGTGTTCCTGGAAAATGTTAGGGACCGGCTGGTTGACCTTCCCTTCGATGGCACTCTGTTGTTCCATGCCCCGGCAGACTCGGCCATCTGGAAGTTCTTGGCAGGGCTTCGGCCTCCTCCGCCTCCTCCTCCTCCTCCACCTCCTCCACCACCTCCTCCACCTCCTCCTCCCCCTCAGTGACTGGTGAGTTGATCTAGTTCTAGGAAATACTCCTCCTTTTGGGCGAGTTGCCCTCGTTGTTGTTCTGTGTGCTTTATGGCCACTGGAGTCCACCATGTTGAGACCGTGGTTCTGTTGGCTGCTGGACGGCCCTTCTTGACTGTGTGTTTTTGCTTTGGGTTATCTGCACCAGGTTGCCCCTGAGATTAGGCCTTCGGTTTTTCTCTTGGGCTGCTTGACAAGCCTTCTGCAGGTTTTTTTTCCCCGCTGCTCTTTCTGTTGTCCTCTGCTGTGGAAGTTTCTTCCAAAGAGGGTTCCCATGTCTTGGGACTTAACATACCCTATGTGGGGTAGTGGTAGCTGTTATATAGCTTGTGCTGTGCTGGGGAGTTGTGGTCGCCTTCGGGCTTCTGCTCTCCATGGCATTTATGTACGTTGCAGATGCAATTCCCTTGCTGGATTAACATGCCTTGGTGGCGCCCCGGGGTGTCCTTCTCTGGGGTCGCTACGCTGTTCACCAGGTCTGACCGGCTGTCTGCAGCCTGGAGTCGTGGCTCTGGTTCTGTTCAAGTTCAAATGATCTTTATTCGGAGTTTAGTACATTCATAAAAGAAACATACAGTTTAAAACACATTAAAAACACTTTAGAACATGCTTAAAAATTTTTGGTAAAACAGAACATCCCCAGTAGAATAAAGCAGCATATATAGCATAAAGTGCGTAGTACATAATAAGAAAGATCTTTGATCTGCAAGTAAATTTAGTCATAGGTTTCAATATATCCTTTAGTCATTTCATTTACATCCAAGCGAGCGTACAGTTAAAACTATGCGCAAAATATGTCATAAAAGTGCAATGTGCGTTCCAAGGCAAAAATACCATAGTCCATCAGGCGTGTTCCATGCTTGCCCTGGATCTCACACAGGCTTTTAAAAAGCAGCTTACTGTGAATATTACCTCATCTGTGGACAGAGTTTGTAGAATTCTCAATGCCACAGTAAAATCCCTTTGATTTTGTTTGCGGAGAAACGGCATTAAATATTGGCGGGTATACAATTTATAATGACCACAAAAGAAAAAATAGTGTGACAAACTTTGTTTCCCACCTTCGGAGCAGGGGCAGTCCAACTGTTCTAAATTTTTATTATAGCCGAGAGGGAAGCTTAGTAAGTTAACAATGCTTCCATCCCGGAGTCGGAACAGAAGACTCCAATTCCATCTTCCTATCGGGATTGACAGATATCTGCATCGCTTAATCAAGTTATCATTATCCGTGTCTGCATAAGGCAAATATTTAGTGACAGCAGTTTTAGTAAATTCAGATTTCATCCGTTCCTCCCTATAGAGGTCAAGCAGTGCCCGTTTAACAATATTTTTGTGAGCATGGACAATGGTATTAGGGGAGCTAAACAAAGAGCCCTGTCCCACACTCAACAGACTATTCTCAACAGCGGTTAACCAAGGTACACGGTTGGATCTTTCACAAAGTAAACAATCAGATATTATGCTACGTGTTAGTGTGACCGCTGGGTTTAGCCATATTTTTAACCAAAAAAGTACAGGCCTGGATCTAATAAAGTCCTGGATATATGGCAACCTAAGTTCACTGTGACAGATAAATGTGGGCGCACAAGGGACTCCCCCCAACACCTTCCTGCAAAATCTATTTTCCTCCGACTGAACAGATATGCTATTACAATAACCCCACACTTCTGCCCCATATGTCCCTGTTGGTTGACACTGAGTACGGTAAATGTTAAGGAGTGGAGTGATAATATCCGCCTGTTTAGGTTGTCGGAGGGATAAGATCGAGTTGATTGATTTGGCAATTTTGTTTCTTGCATAGACAGCATGAGGCTGCCATGAGCCTGTATTAGAAAATAATAATCCTAAATAGGGGAAAGTGCTAGTGCATTTTAAGATGTTATCTCCTGATTTGATTGAGGTGATGTTATATTTTTTAGGTCCACAGTTCATAATAAATGATTTATTAAAATTAGTAAGTAAACCCAACTTGGACATAAAAGCAACGAACCCATTGACTAAAATACGTAGAGCATTAGGTGTACGCCCCATTAAAACAGCGCCATCCGCATAGAGTAAAACAGTAATGGGGGAACCATTTACAATAGGTACATCCTTGGTGATCTTGCTCATAGTGCTGCTCAACTCATTAATATATAAAATAAAAAGCAGTGGGGCGAGTACGCAGCCCTGTCTTACTCCCCTGCTAATAAAAATATCATCAGATAATTTGTCGTCATTATTAATACGTACTCTTGCTTTTAGATCCCTATGTAAATAAGAAAGAAAGTATACCAGTGAATCATCCAAACCATATTTAAGTAAAAGTGACCACAAACTAGAACGATTAACAAAATCAAATGCAGAACTTAAATCCATAAATCCCAAATAAAGCGGTGACTTTTTTGCAATAATATATTTGGCCATAATCAAATTCAAATTAAGACATTGTTCAATGGTGCCCACGTGACTCCTAAATCCTAATTGATTACAGTTTAAAACATTATTGTCCTCAGCCCAGTTCCTGATCCTTTTGAAGATTACCCTTCCGAGAACCTTTAACGTATTATCGATCAGTGAAATCGGCCGGTAACAGGCAGGGTCCATCCTGTCACCCTTTTTAAAT
Organism: Lissotriton helveticus; assembly: GCF_964261635.1. Classification (NCBI taxonomy): domain Eukaryota; kingdom Metazoa; phylum Chordata; class Amphibia; order Caudata; family Salamandridae; genus Lissotriton; species Lissotriton helveticus. Next base: position 724,802,469 of record NC_136072.1, read on the forward strand.
ATCGGCACGATGACACTGTTCGACCATGATTCAGGTATTGAGCTGTCAGTTAAGTTGTTAAATAGGTTACATAATAAAGGGGCCCAAAGATTAATCTCAGATTTGATCTGATCGATTGAAAGACCATCAGGGCTTTGTTACCGGCACTCTCTGTTATAGCATCTTCGACCTCAGATAATAAAATATACAAAGGTCCGGCAATATTAGGTAGGGGGACAGTATCTAGAGGTATATCGGGTGTAGCATAAATTTTGGAGAAGTGCTCCACCCAAACTTCGCCAGTTATATTACAGTTAATTGGTCTGATGTTTGTACCAAAGGATCTAGAGACTTAACTTCTTTCCAAAAGCCTGTCGTATCTTTTAGTGTGGCCGTACGACTGAGAGATTCCCAATGATCAATCACCAAGGCCTCAGATCGGATACGTAGCGTGGTTTTATATTTTGATCTTAGGTCTCTCACAAGTAGGCCATCCCTAGGCTTAGTTGTTAGAGCCACCCTTAAGTCCCTATTAGCCTTAGAGCAGGAGGAATCAAACCAGCGGGGACCATGATCTTTATTAGGCCTAGCTGGTTTAGAAGATTCGTTTTTAATCGCCCTGCAAAGGTTACTGAAGGCGGCTACCATATCATTGCCAGGGCTATTATGCACCAGACAAGTCTCTACTAACGTTGGGTATTTATTAATAACTCTGGCTAAGATATCTTTGTTGTCCACCCCTTTCCATATTAATCTTAATTTATCAGTGGATAATGCCAGATTTTGTGCCCCTATCTCTACTCTTGATGCATCCTTTGAGGACTGCAAACTTTTCAAGTATATTCTCAGAGGATAGTGGTCACTATAAGCAGAACAAACAACTTCTGCTCTCAAAATTATATCACTTAGTGTCGAAGAAATAAACATATAATCTATTGTCGAAGCACAGCCTTGGCCAATATATGTGGGAGTTAATATGTTACTAACACTTGTTCCTGCATTTTCCATCGCATTCAATAGGTCACGGGGGGCTAAAAGGTCTTTCAGCTCCTCTCCATTTCTGCAAATTGGGCTATTGCGGTACATATGGGCATTGAAATCCCCTCCGATACAAATGCCATCAAAGGTCCCATACTTCTGCCCCTCCATAATATCATCAATAAAATTAAATAATTTTAAGAAATTATTATTAGGGTGGGTAACAAAATCATTATTGTAAAAATTGATTATGCATAGTTTCATCCTATTAGTATATTTCATAGCCATGAAACTTTTACCCTCTGTAGGGATCTGTTTAGTTTGTACCCCCGATTTTATTTTAGTCCAAATAGATAGGCCCCCACTAGGGCGACCCATGGATGAAGGGGATGCCATTAAATTGTAGCAGCTGAAACCCTCCATTGTAGACATAGTTGTGCACCAAGTCTCTTGTAACAGCAGTATGTCACAATATTCGTTTACCCACTCTGACCATTCTTTAATTTTCAATTTAGAAGTAAGACCCGCTATGTTCCAACTGACGAGAGATAGTTCAGGATCCTGGACAGACATTCTGTGTTTTAAGGGTTCTAGTCTATCAACAGACCGCAGCAGGGATTGTGGATCTTCCGAAAGTTCAGAAGTGGGTGAAGAAGATAGTTCAACTAGATTGATCTCTGACGGTCAATCCAACATGTCCAAATCCGACAAAGGTGCATATCTGTTAAACATCGTGCATGGGAATGGTGCTGGCTGAAATTGCATAGGAGGTGGCTGGAAATGCAATGGATAGAATTGAGGTTGTATTAAAGGTGGCCGAAATTGCATTGGAGGTGGTCTGTAAAAGTGACTCAGAGGTAGCATGGTTGCAACAGTGGAGATAGCAGAGCAGTTATTATTTCTATTAAGTAAATATCTAACAGTACCAGGGTTTTTGAAATTAAGAACTATACAGTCACCTTCCTTATCTTTTGGTAAAGGACCAACCCAAGGCACCCTGCGAGCCGATAGAATCTCACTCGAGATGTCATATCCGACACCTTTGTGCTTGGTTAGCCATTCTATGCTTTTATTTCGTAGTTGTACCCACGATTCCCCCTGTTCGTCCCTCAGCGGTGGTACCCCCGCAAGGACCAGAACAAAGGGGCAGGCGTCCGGTGGCAGGTGTAGGGCGGACCCTTGGCGTCTGGGGGTTCTACCTTTTCCCGGTTGCCCCGTACCTTTGTTGTTATCGACGGTTAACCTTGCTCCTGTAGTTGGCTGGGTGGAGCCGTTGTTATGCTTGGTGGCATTTGCATTGGTGGTAACGGGGGGACAGTTTTTCGTGGTACCGGTATTGGTATGGTTTTGGAAGGTAAGTTAGATGTCACCATGTTCTTCCCGCCATTAGCAAGTCGGGGTTGGATTGTTGGCGGTACAATAGCTGGTAGTACAGTAGGCGTTGCTAGTAATCCAGAGTTGCTGGGGCCCCCACCCAATGAGTTGGAGGCTTCCTCCTTCCTCTGTGACAGACTGTTATTTATAGATTCAAGTTCTTTTAGGAGTCGATCAGCTCTAATTTGGTCTAGTATGACAGATCCCTTTCTTTTTACTTCCTCGTTTTTGACCAAATTATCTAATCTATCAAGTCTTTTAAAAACGTTATTAAACTGTGAGATCATTTGCTTCTGTAGTCGATTAAAAATAGTATCCACTATAGTTTCTATAAGATTTCCGTTTTGCTTTGTGAGATTATAATTATCTCCCATTAATGTAGTTTGTGTCCATATTGTATTAGAGTTCCCACTTAGATTACTGATGGTTTCAGTAATAGTGTCATCCACGTCTGCTGAGGCTGTATCGACCACATAAGTTGTTTGGGCCTCAGAGAGTTTTTGTTTATTCCATAGGCTCTGTGGTGTAGGCTGGCTCTTATTAATTAGTAGTTGTTTCCTTTTATTGGCACTTAACTTAATGGTACCTCTTTTGAGTTTTTCACCTCCCTGTTTATTCTTGGCTTCCATAGACCCAGAGGTGTTAGCAACTTCCTGTGAGTCAATTGTAATGATGGAAATAACTTCTGTCAATGGCAGTGCAGGGGGTATAGATACCGGTGCCGGTTTTGTGATTACAACAGATGGTGATAATGGGACTCTTGGACAGGTTGACAATGATATTGGCTGTGTAATATTGTTAGTACAGCTCAGGGACATTCTTCTTTCAGTGTCAGCAATTTCATTAGAAACCAAGCTAAGAGCATTATCGAATAGAGATTCGAATGTAGAAGGGGGAAAAGGGAAGTCATCCTGTATAGCAGCTAAATCAGCGGACTCCATGATAGGCGATATGAACTCACCACTGTAAGATGGAAATGAAAGAGGGGTGGCCCGCCCGACCACAGCTGACCACTGACGGCCACAGACGGCCCGCCCTCTGCCCGGGCTCAGCCCGGGGACGCCCGCGCGCGTCCCGCGACGCGGAGGGAGCGTCCAGTTTAAGTAGCGCCTCCGGGCGCGCAGCGGCAGGAAGTGGCCAGAAGTGGTCGCACTGCCCTCTGGGAGCTGTAGTCTCCAGCCGCCACCAGCCGCGAGGAGTGGAAACGCGGCAGCGGCGAGACCTACAGCGTCAGGGCCCCAGGAGCAGGAAGGCGTCCGGCAGGTAAGCTCCCTGCAGCAATGTGGCTTTGATTCCCCCGCTCCACCGAGGGAGCGTCCAGTTTAAGTAGCGCCTCCGGGCGCGCAGCGGCAGGAAGTGGCCGGAAGTGGTCGCACTGCCCTCTGGGAGCTGTAGTCTCCAGCCGCCACCAGCCGCGAGGAGTGGAAACGCGGCAGCGGCGAGACCTACAGCGTCGGGGCCCCAGGAGCAGGAAGGCGTCCGGCAGGTAAGCTCCCTGCAGCAATGTGGCTTTGATTCCCCCGCTCCACCGAGGGAGCGTCCAGTTTAAGTAGCGCCTCCGGGCGCGCAGCGGCAGGAAGTGGCCGGAAGTGGTCGCACTGCCCTCTGGGAGCTGTAGTCTCCAGCCGCCACCAGCCGCGAGGAGTGGAAACGCGGCAGCGGCGAGACCTACAGCGTCAGGGCCCCAGGAGCAGGAAGGCGTCCGGCAGGTAAGCTCCCTGCAGCAATGTGGCTTTGATTCCCCCCTGGTTCTGCTTCTTTAGGTCGTGTGCGCGGACCACTCGCTGAGGTGTGTCCGGGCTTTTCCTCGCTTTAATGCTCCCTGTTCTGGAGGCTAAGATGGTTTTATGTTTCTCCTTCTTTCAGGCGCAGCCTGCCTGGTCTTCCTGGGGCACCCGGGCTATTATTCCTGCTTCCGACTGCTTATTGCTGTACGAGCCTTTCTGTCTGGTCTATTGACTTCCGACTGTGGTGGGTTCGCCTTCTCTTCCCTCATCTCCTTGGGCCCTCTAGGTTGTTCTTCTTCCTCTTCCTTGCCTAGGCATTGGATTAAGGTTCTGTTGCCTTGTAGGGGTGTGGGGTGCTTCGCCCGCCCCTGGCCTTCCTTTGGTTCCTCTGTTGAGTGTGAACGGGCTTCCTCTTTCTTCTTTTCTTCTTCTCACACCCCTCTTGGGGTCGGTGGTGTTCTGCTTGTGGGGGTTCCCCTTGCCTGGGAGGACGGGCTCCTCGCCCTGTCTGTTGGACTAGTCCCCTGTGGGACCCTCTGTTATGTCCAGGCTGGTGGGGTCCTTTTGCAGACCCTCCTTCCCCGTGGGTATGGCTAGGGTATCTATTCTATGTTAAGGAATCTGCGGCTAGTAGTCTATCAGATGTACGAGTTACTTACCTTCGGTAACAATGTATCTGGTAGAGACGATTCTAGCCGCAGATTCCTTCACGGCCCGCCCTTCCTCCCCGTTCTGCAAGGACCTTTGGCTTCTGCACTCGCCTTCCGGTGGGGAGCTATGTCTTCTGTGAGTGCATTCTTTTGTTCTTTTGACAGGAGGATTTGTCTGGTTTCTTGTTCCTTTCCTCCTCTTTGGCACTTGGAGGCTGGGTCTATAGGTACTCCTGTGCCCCTCTGCTCTTGTTGCTCCAGGGTTGAGGCTTGCCTTTATTCACGTCCCTCCCCTCCCTTCCTCCTGTTACTAAGGGTCCTGGCCCCTCTGCTAGTCTCTTGATTGGCATAATCTGGCCGTGCCTTGCCCGTGTTTCTTGGAGGGTTGTCACACTCTGTGCCTGGGTTGCCTTGGAGGTTGTTGTTCCCTGTTTGTCTTGGAACTGGTTCCCTTTTGTTGTTCTTGGTTGGGGTTATACTCCTGCTACATGTTGTCATTTCTTTTTACATATGTCCCTTGCCTCGGGGGGGGGGGGGGTCTGTCTACATACTGGCAGGGTGGCTGCTCAGGGCTGGTCTCTGTTCTTTCTTCTTTCCCTACCTTTGGGAACTGCAGTGTTGGCACTGCTCTTTCCGGTGTTGGTCGAAACCATCCTCTTTTTCCCCTTTTCCTGCTCTTTCGCACACTGTTCCCATGCTCTCACAGTTTGTCTGATGGCTCCGCGTTGTGGCGCGGAAAAGTTCTCCTAAGAAAACTTTCGTAGGTGCACCGGGGGGAGACTTATGTGACCTCGCTGACGTCAGGTACGCGGACGACGCCTGGGCGGAGTCGCGTGATGCCGTCCTCCCGGCGCGCAGGGCAAAAAGTTTTCCGGATCCAGTCTCACGCCTTGGGGTAATTCTACGTTAAGGAATCTGCGGCTAGAATCAGCTCTACCAGATACATCGTTACCGAAGGTAAGTAACTCGTACTTATAGGGGACTCCAAATGCTGTGCTTGGTGCAAGTTAGCAGATGGTGCACCGGGTGTTCTTCATTATTGAGTGTTTTTCAACACTGTCCGGGGGTTCTTCCCTTCCACTCTGTTTGTGCCCTTCTATGCTAGCATATGTGAAGGAAGGGGCATGATTCTTGGCCTACAATTCTTTGTCTGGGTCCGCCCTGTGTGGTGTTCCTTCTTTCCCTCTTCAGGCATTAGCACTTCTTGTGCTAGTTATCACTAAACACGGGTGAGACAGGCCCCTGTCTATCGCTTTTTTTCCCTTAGGTTTCTTGTGGTTCTCTCTTGCCCGTATCGTGGAATGACTGGCCGACTCGGCTGCCCTACCTCTCCGATAGCCTGTTTTTTCCTCTGCTTATACCATTTGCAAAGTTGCGGTTGCTTTCATTTTTGATTGGAAGCTTTTCCATAACACCTCCGAGCCCAAATGTAACATTTTTGTATTGGCCTGGCTGTCCTTCAGGTGTGCCTTCTGCGCTTTTTGGGGGGTATGTGGCAAATGTTCCTCTTCTGTTCTTCATGGACATGGGTTCCTTGCCCGTCCACTCCGAATTGGATCATACAGAGGTTTGTGATTCCATAGGATTCTTTTCCTGGGAATTTCCTCCACTTCTTGTGAGCGCTGTAGCAGTTCTCACCCCTTGGGGGGCTCATCTCTCTTGTACTAATAGGCTACCAAGTTTGATCTTGGGTGGCATTAGGATCCTCACCCACGTTGTCCCTGGCTTATTGGCTGGGCACGGGTTGTTTTGTGCATTAGTTGGACTTTCATTTCTGGCTTTAATCTTCCAATACTAATTTCTTTTACGCTGTGGCCTGGTTGTCTGCATAGACCTCCCAGGTGTTGATATTGATATTGATATGTATATATATATATATGTATATATATATATATATATTAAGCAGGACTCTTCTTTTAAATGTCCCTCGCAGGACGCCAAATGAAGAGAACGGACCACAGATCTTTAGGACTACCTTCAGTTTATTTAATCCTTTGCACAAACAGAAGGGGCAGTCATGACGTGTTTCGTCCCTATCTTGGGACTTGATCACATGACATATATATATATATATATATATAATTACATGTGTTTTATGCCTTCTTGTATTAGGATTCTACGCTGCATTGTCCAAGAGAGCCTCCTCCCTCTCAATGTGTTTCCTCTGCCTAATGGGGTCTATCGCCATGATTGTTGCTATTGCTCGCAATGTTTTATCAGCTATTGGTTGGACCCCTCTGCCTTGCCTACTTCTATGGCTGGGAACTTGGCTCAGTAGTTTTAGCTGTTGTCCTTGATATTCCACCTTGGTGTCTGTACCGGTTGACCTTCCGGGGGTTGTTGTAGTGCTGCGTTTATATGGAGTGTTCTTCCCGGTTGTCTTGTTCTTCTGCCATGCATTTTCTCCCATGTCTTTGCATGACTGTAGATTCGGTTCTGTATGGATTAAATCCCAGAGTTTTCTGGTGAGATGTTTCTTTCACCACCTCCCTTTCTGGCAAGCGGTCTTTCTTTTTCTTATGCAGACTGGAGAGCCTAGTCGGGGATATTTCTTAGAATCACTTTGCAGACCCTCCTCAGGGATGGTGTTGCTTAGGTAAGGAATCTGCAGCTAGACGTCTTTATCACATGAATAAGTAACTTACCTTCGGTAACGCCTTATCTGGTAGAGACCAGACCTAACCGTAGATTCCTTACTGAGCCACCCATCCTCCCCATGCTGCGAAGTAGTTCTCGTTTTTTTCCGCATCCCTTTACACACATTTGTGCTTTTCATTGTTGTGAAGAAAAAAAAAAAATATATATATAGAAAGATATTTTATTCCATCAGGTTTGGCAAACAAGCACACAAACCTGATGGAATACAATATCTTTGTATTTTCAACAAATCGTGTTGCTGTGGTGCGACCCATTTCTTCTTGGAAAAGAAGTGTTGTGGATATATATATATATATATATATATATATATATATATAAGACACACCAAATGGCCAATAATACCTAATATAAGTGTCTTTCAAAAAGAGGCTCTTTTTGTGCACACAGTATCCATGGCAGTTTCTATACGTGGCTCTGCGTTTTTAGTGTGGAAAGAAGTCGCGGAAGAAACTGACATCAGCGCGTCAAGGGAGGGATTATATGGACTCTGATGGCATCACATCCATTGGACAACATTGTTACAGAGTCACTCAGTGCCTTCTACCTATGCACTGAGTTACTGCTTTAGAAAAATTTACGGATCCAGTCTGGCATCTGGGGATAATTCAAAGGTAAGGAATCTGCAGCTAGATCTAGTCTACCAGATAAGGCATTACTGAAGTTAAGTAACTTATTCGACACTGATATACAATTCCTGCACCAGTTGTGGAAAACTGGGGTTATTCTAGCGAGCTGGTGTATTAGCAGCAAAGGCCTTCCCAATAAGTGTTGCAGCAGACGTGGATGCAGCTCTAACATGCAATGAGTGGGTCCACAGTGGGGCCAGTCTTCCTCATCCTGTGCTGTACTGGCAAACAAACCAATTTAGTTTGCCCTCAGTGGCACATGTCCACCCGGGGGGAAGTGGGAGGAGGCAGTATTCAACCCCTCTCCTGGGTTGGTGATCCATCACATTTGACAGATGTGTCTTGAAAATTGCATAAACAGTCTACGCTCTGCCTTTTCTCTCCTACAATGGAACACATTTTTTTCAGAACATCTGTTGTTGTTGATCACCAAGTATACCTTAAAGACTCTGAAAAAGTTGGAGTTAGTTACTCTGGTTACTTCTTTGTCCTGAAAAAAAACAGAGGCCTCAAGCCTGTGTTGGACCTTCAACCCCTGAACACAAATTCAAAATGCTCACATTGGCTGAGATCCTTTCTTCTCTGGACTCAGAAGACTGGATGGTGTCCTTCGGCTTGCACATACACTTTCATATACCCATCCTGCAATACCACAGGTGTTACCTACAGTTCTAGGTAGGGCAAGAGCATTTTCAAATTGCTGTGCTCCCCTTTGGCCTCAGAAGTTGTATTTGGGTGTTATTGAAAGGGTTGGCAGTTGTTGCTGCCCATCTTCGGAGGTCAGGAGTTCTCTATATCTATACCTCGATTACTGGCTGTGGTGGTGTGCTCACTGCAGTCAGTCATAGACCACCTCCGGTCACACTGTCAATCTTTTACCATCATTGGGTTTCTCCGCAAACAAGTCTAAATTCCACCTGATTTCCTCTAAGAGGCCTCCATTTAGTGGGGGAGCCTCTACACAGTGGAGTTCAGAGCTTTTCCCCAACAGCAATGAGCAACGAGTCCAGGTCCTCGGTACTATTAGCCTGACATTTTTAGGACACGTAAGTTATTTATATTCCGTTGACAGGAAATCAATACATGCGCCCCATGTTGTTTAAAATCCTGCTTCCCGCTACCCCAAAGAGGCAGTGATCTTCTCTATCCTGAGCAAGCTCCAAAGACTTTGGAGCCGAGCCCCATTCTAGCGCTGACCTTTTACATTGATTGTGCCATGGAACATCAAGTGGAAGGTCAGCTCACTGTAGGGTTCCCTAGGCAAAGAAGGGCAAGGTAGTGCAGAAGGTCTGGGGGCTCCTTTCTCTACAGATAAGACTGCTAAAAATAACTTGCTTTGACAGTCAGGTCGATAAGGAAGGGCATTTTGTCCATTCGGTCCAGCAGGATTAATTGATCTAGCCCATTCCACAGCCCCACCACCTTGGGTGGTACTGCTTTGGTATCTATTCACAAGGTATCCATGAGAAGAAAAAGTTACTTACCTTTGGTAACTCTCATTCTGTTAGAGACTGCTAACCACAAATAACTCTCCTTTTGAATATTCCATATGTGTCAGCCTGGATCTGGAAACATTTCAGAAGTAACTCTGCACGCTGGTAGGTGGCACCGTCCAGCTCATTACTGACACTGTTCTGCTCTGAAAATGATGTGCAGAACCTATATAGGCGCTACTCCTAGGCGCTGACTTCGGCTCATTTCTGCGCCACCAAACGTGAGTCCAGAGCTCCCTCGTCTCTTTTTGAGACCTTACCATGCTGAAAATTCTCTTTTTTTAGGCTCGTCACCTCCCAAAACTTCAGATTTTAAGTCCTGTAAGGTCTGTTGCAATAAAAAATGTCTATGAAAAATCCTCAACTCTTAGGCCTGTAGTGACTGTGTGTCCCTGAACCTAAAGGCGAAACGCTATATCACTAAGCACTAGAAGACTCCGCAATGGGAAACATCTGTAACCACGATGTATAAACAACGACTTACCGGAACAACGAAGAGTGAACAACGAAGAGTGAACAACGAAGAGGGCTTAACCACAAAGGTAACATTCACGAACGACTGAACAACGAAGGATGGAACCACGACTTTAAGAACACCGGAGCATGCTAGGAAAACGTTTAAAAGGGTAGATGGGGGTTGTGGGGGGGACTCCCTCCACAAATACGATTAAAAAAATGTATATAGTTAGAAATATACGTGAAGATTAAAATCGTAATAGTTAAAATTCAAATACAGCTAAGGTTGTTAAAAAAACTAGTTTACATTTAAATTACCGGTTTATGTCAGGAGTTGGCAGTGTTGCTTTGATTTTAACAATTGTAAATGCTTTCGATTTACGAAAAGAATATGATCAGTGTGCTCGTTTTTATAAAGCGATCTTAATTAGTATTTTAGAAAAAAAAGGCATTAAATCTAATTTTTTCGTGGTTTTGGGAGTAGTGGTTTAAAATGTAGTGGTTAAGTAATGGTCGTGGTTCAGCCTTCGTTGTTCCAGAAGTCGTGGTTTAGGCAGTAGTTGTTAAGTCATACAAATGAGACCAGTCCAAGTTGAATGTCCGGTCCTGGTCTAGTTCGAGATACAGAAGTTACAGGAGTCATTCCAGAGGTTGGTCTTTGTTTCGAACAAAGTCTTACATTGAAGAAAAAATCTAAGTGAGACTCTCCCTGTTCCTGCCATTCCTGCTCCCCTGAGAGAGCGCAGAGACAACACCATACTTTTTGATCTCGCTTTCGAAATCGTTCGGAGCCGATCCCGCATCTTATTGCAGCATAACCCGAGTTTCTGAAGCCATCCGCCACTCCTAAGCAGATTGAGGAGTTCTGCAAGGCCATGCCCTGTTTATTTGGATCCTTGCAGACTCCCTCCGGCACATCTGTTGGCCTCACGGAGCAGAGAGGTTCTCGACCTGGATTACTGCTGGTCGATTCACCCTCTGTGCTAAATGTATGCTCCAAGCCCGCAGCATGACTGCCTTCAACTCGTGTCCCGAGTTCGGCACACAGTCCACACCAGTTCCAGGCATTTTGATGCTAACCCAATCAATGGCAGAAGATGAGGCTCCAGTTGTCCTTTCTGACACAGAGTCAGCACTACCCCTACCTTAACCAAGGCCACACTCCTCCACCGTTGAGGTTCTTCCACTCGATCTGCCTCCACAATGGCAAACAATTCTTGAATTCCTTGTTCGGCACAAATCCAGGTAATGGTGATGGGATTGGATTGGCCAATCATATCACAAATTTAGTGAATGATGATGGAATTGGCCAACCATATCACAAGGAGAATTGGTATGACCGCCTGCAGGAGGCTGGTGGCCTTCATACTTCCCCAGAGACAGCCCTCCTCTCATCCCCTGGGCCAGCCACTGAGGAAAGTGCTTCTTACGCCATGGTTAAACGCAGAGCAACCGAAGGACTTGACCTTCAGCTCCCCACACTGGAGTTCAAGACTAATGTACTTATGAAAGTCCTTCCACAGAGACAAATGTCACCTCTTACCTTTTAACAAATACTTTATTGGGGGGATGGGTCAACCTTACTCAGGCCCGCCGGTCAACCGCCAGATTGCACAATGCCACTGCCTTGCCCCGGGCAACCTGGAATTTTCATCTCAGCACCACTCCTTTGTGAGCTTGGTGGTGCAGGTGTCTTCAACAGGATAACCCCAACACATTCCCTACTAAGATCCCCCCGCCTAAGAGGGAGCCCAAACTGGGAAACGTTTGCCTACTGAGGCACTATTTCCACGTCCTTTGAGATTAGGTGACTCAAGCCCTTCTAGGTTTTCCTGAAGATCTTCGAATTGTCATGGGCCAGGCCGTAAAGGATGGTCATGAGACAGCCAAGTTCACAATGTGTTGTGGCCTGGACACCACTTATTCCATCGAGCAGGTTATTGACACTAGTATCTCCATTTGTGGCAGTGCAAGGCTGCGGTCCACTGGTTGTTCGGGCTATTTCCAATCATCCCTCATGAACATACTTTTCAATGGGACTCACCTGCTTGGGGACAAGGCACACTCCGCTCTTGAGCTGTTCAAGGAGGGCAGAGCCATGACACGCTCCCTTGGCTTATCTGCCCTACCTCACCATGTGCATCAGCCCTACCACTCGTTTTTTGGTTTCAGCAGAGGTACCTTGTACTGTAAGCCAATCCAACCTTCACAAGGCACCCAGTAGTTTCATGGTCAAGGCCATGATGCCCACCGCTCATGCGATCAAAGTCACTGGCCTTCACAGTGCACTCCCCCTCATGCTCCTCCAACAGCTGCAGCTCGATCTGTCAAACCCCTTTAGAGTGCCCTTATTGGAGCACAACCACCTGGTGGGAGGCAGGATCTGATGATTTTGCAGGGTTGGCAAGTCATAACAAACTGATGGGTCTTGCTATTGTTCAGTGAGTATGTACCCTAACTTTCATTCTTTCACCACCCCACCTTCCACCATCGCCCCAGTGACTGACAGAGGACCATCTCTCCATTTATTTTCTGGCAGGAACGGCAAGACCTTTTGGCCAATGGGGCTAACGAGAAGGTGCCCACATCAGAAGTGTGTCTTGGTTGATATTTCTGCTTCTTTCTGGTCTCCAAGTAGGACAGAGACCGTTGTCCTATTTTAGACCTGCACTCTTTCAGCAGCTTCCTCTGGAAGGAGAAATTCGAAATGCTCAGCCTGGCCCAGGCCTTGTCTACTTTCAATCCTGGAGATTGGATAGAGGTGTTGAACCTGCAGGACACCTATTTCCATATACCCATCTTACATGCCCATTGTTGCCACCTGTGGTTTGTGGTAGGACAGGAGCATTTTCAGTTCGCTAACCTCCACTTTGGTCTCACCAGTGCCCCTCGGGTGTTGACTACAATGGTGGTGGTAACACACCTTTGGAGGTCAGGAGTGCCAACTTCCCTACCTCAACGACTGGCTGTGGGTGTTTGCTTTGGCCTCCTTCTCAGAAGCTTCCCTTCATCAGAGCTATTCTGGATACAGTTCAGTTTTGTGCCTTTCCCTCAGGAAAGAGAGTCTAGGACAGTTAGGCTATGATCCTAATCTTTCAGAATCTGTCCTGTATTTTAATGAGGTTGACTGAAGCTGCTGGGATTGATGGCCTCCTGCATCCTGCTAGTCATGCACACCAGATGACATTTGCAGCTGTGGGCCGTCTGCTTGGTGCTGAAAGCCTTCAATCCATCCATCAAGGGGAGGCTTGCTCGGGTGCTCATAGACGACACCACCGGCAAGTAGTACTACACAAAAACAGGGCGAGTTTAGATTGGGTAATGGAGCCTGAGCCTCTGGAAATTGTTGAACCGCAAAGGAATTTTCCTGGTAGTAAACCACCTAGCAGTATCTTTGAATGCTAGGGCGGACGAGCTCAGCCGTTGGCGCCATGCGGATCACGAGGGGCAGTTACTACCCGAGGTGGAGCAAGGAGTCTTCTGCAAATGGTGAGAACCGTGTCTCAATTTTTTGCCCCCACTGAGAATGCTCAATGCCAGTACTTCTTTGCGTTGGAGTTTCCAAGTTGTCTCTCATTCATATACACGTTCTGAGTGGAACTCGGTACTCCTGTATGCCTTTCTGTCGATGCCACTCCTGCCCCGAGTTCTCAAGTCACCCTAGTGCATCGGATTGAATACAGAGTATAGTATCCAGAGCTCCTGGGCTTGAGCATCAGTCTTCCAATCAGGCTGTCCCTCTGGGAAGACCTGCTGTTGCTGCAGCAGGACAGAGGTCTGCACTGTACCTTCACAATCTCCAACTTCATGCTTGGAGATTGAGCAGACAGCTGACCACATTCAACCTTCCTCCAAAGGCAGCCAGGCACCCCTCAACAGAAACTGTATACACTTGTCTTGTGACTAATTTGTGGCTTGATGCAGCACTCAGTGGATAGACCCCCTAAGGCCAAGGTATCCAACGTTTTGTTCATTTTTGACCATGCCTTGCAAGTCTTTGCTCTGACATTGGCTAAAGGGTACCCTTGGCTTTTTTGCGGTTGTCGGATCAGCTATCATTGTACGTCTCCAATTTGTATGCGTTTTTTAAAAAAAGGGTTACAATATGTGTTTCCTCCTTCTCCCTTTGCCTTAACATGGTCCTTACCTTTCAAATGTGCACTCCCTTTGGGCCGCTTCACAGCAGCCCCTTGCAGCTTTGCACCCTCAAGACAGTGTTCCTTGTCGCCATTACATTGGCATGTGACAAAGCTTCAAGCTCTCTGTTCACCTTCTTCACAGACAAGCTGGTTTGGCAGAAGGTGGCATCTTTCTTGCCTAAATATGTGACGCTGTTCCACGTCAGTAAGAACATCACCTTACTAGGTGAATTCTTTGTTAGCAAAGTATCATCAGTCTACGACTCCTTCAAAAATCACAGTACGGAGACGGCAGAAAAGGACACACTGCATTTAATAAATCCAGTGATACAATCAGACCAAACCACATTGTTTCACTTCACTCCCCCTACAGCAGAACAGATCCAGAAAGAGGTTCATACCACTAACTCAGGTAGCCCAATGGACCCCTGTCCACCTAAAATAATGCAATTTTGCTCCGAACAACTGAGCCTAGTGTTAGAAAAACTATTCTCCCAAATTATCAATACCAACATCTTTCCAGATGACTGGAAAATGATATCGATCAGGCCGCTGTTAAAAAAACCAAACCTAGACTGCGACACTTCAAACAATTACAGACCAATAGCCAGGATCCCTTTTGCCGCAAAGATTTTCGAGAAGCTGTTAAACAAACAGTTATCCCGATATCTGATGGAGGGCAACTGGCTGGACCATTCTCAGTTCGGTTTCCGCGAGGACATGGAACGGAGACTGCTCTGATTACAGCAGTGGAGGAACTTAGGCAAGTGCTAGACCGTGGATCGAAGGCCGCCTTGGTGCTACTCGACCTATCGACGGCCTTCGATACAGTCAGCCACGAGATCCTTATAACACGACTGAAAACAGCACAAATACATGATTCAGCTTGTGCCCTCATTGCCTCCTACTTAGAGAACAGAACTTTCTCAGTAGAATCGGGAGAAGCTAAATCCAATCTATTCAAACTACCATGCGGAGTCCCGCAGGGCTCCTCGATGAGCCCCACCCTTTTTAATTTATATGTGGCTCCCCTTGCAGAAATAATAAGGAACTGTGGATTCACCCCAATATCCTACGCCGACGATACTCAAATCGTGGTGTCAATTAGTAGGGATATTGAGGACACAGCAGAAAAATTTCAACACTGCATGGTAGAGATCAGTCAATGGATGAGAATGAATTGCCTAAAACTGAACGGGGACAAGAGTGAGGTCTTGATATTAGGAGGGGGCACAAATATATGGTCCCCCTCTTGGTGGCCAAAATAATTGGGAAGATGCCCCGAATCATCAGAAAAGGTGAAAAACCTGGGAGTCATGCTAGACAACAATCTCTCATTTGATGCTCAAGCCAGTCAGCTGGCATCAACACTCTGGTACATCCTAAAAATGATTAAAAAAATTCTACTTTACCTACCGCAGTATTCGCGCAAGACAGTAGTGACAGCTTTAGCCTTGTCCAGACTGGACTACGGAAACTGCCTCTATGCTTGAGCCAGGAAGAAAAAACGCCTGCAGAATGCAGCAGCCAGGTTGATACTTGGCATACCTAAGTTTGAACCAATCAGCCACAAACTAGAAAATCTACATTGGCTACCAATTACAAAAAGGATACAATTCAAATCATTATGCCTGGCATACAAGGCAATCAACGGAACTGGATCACAATTTCTGAAATTGCATCTAAAACAATATGAGCCAAATAGAAATCTCAGATCCGGCCAAAAGAAACTCATCAGGGTCCCGAGATTCAGAAGAGCCAACTGGGGCGGAAGAAGTTTCTTGGTACACACGGCAAGAATCTAGAACCAACTACCACTAGCCATAAAAGTCAGCCCATCCTTGAAATCCTGCACAGCTCTAATCAACATCTTCTAGAGCCAGTGGTATATCTCAGCGCCAAGATGCCTTCGGGCATTCGTGCGCTCTACAAATAGATAAATCAAATCAAATCAATCAAATCTGCTGTTCTATACTCCGAATCACCCCCTCTAAGGAGGAGAAGAGATTCCATTTCTTGAACCTCAAGTGCTGAGCTTTTACATAGATCATTCCAAACTATACTGAGTGGGCGATCAGCTCCTTGTGTGGCTCTCTGGAGTGAAAAAAGACAAGGATGTGCAGAAGAGAACCATCTCCCATGCGATCATGCTCTACATTAAGATCAGCTACGCATTGGCCAAAAAGCTTCCTTAAAAGGAGTGCAGGCGCATATTACATGAGCTGTAGCCGCTACCACTTCCTTGGCTCGTGGGATCCCCGTCCTGGCAATTTTCCAGGCTGCTACGTGGGTGTCCCTCCATACATTAACTAAGCACTATTGTTTGGACAGTCAGGTTTGCCACATCTTACAGGACATTCTTATTTGAATCCATTCACAGACCCACCCCCAAATAGGTACGTCTTTGGTATCTTTTCAAAATGTGAGAAATATGCAGTTAGAAGGGTCTATCAGAATAGCAAGTTACTTACCTTCTGTAACGATCTTTCTGGTGGAGAGACTGTCTAGCCACAGATTCCTCACTAACCTTCCCTTCCTCCCCGTTCTGTCATTGGACTCTGCCTATTAACCCCTTGGCTGCTGGGCACATTCCCTTGTTGTGCTGGGGGGAGGGGGCGCGCACATCGCCCCGGTGCTCATGAAGAGCTCAGCTCGTCATGAGCCACAGTTCTCGTGTGCTCATGACGAGCTGAGCTCGTCACGACCACGCCCGTTTAATGGAACGCTCAGCACAGCAAGGGAATTAGCCCCGCGTGTGAGCGTTCCACGGCTCATGACGAGCTCAGCTCAGATTGTTTTTTTACCTAAGAGTGTTACCAAAGGTAAGTAACTTGTTCATTACATTGATTAAAAGGAAAGACTTTTGGAAATGGCTCCTATCATTTCTTTACATCTGTATTTCATTTACAGAAAATGAACATAAGAAAAAAATAACGAGCAGTGCGAATGATAGTACCTATTGAATTTATTTTACAGTTTTATTTGGCACTGTACATTGTACGCTTGCAGGCCATGCAGCAAGCCATTTACGTTTAAACACTATTGTTTACATCAGCTAATGTTGAAGCAACAAAATCTCTGGATATCAGAAATTCTCCTTCTTGGATGGACACTTCATTGAGGAAGCATTTTCCCCTCGTTGAAAAGAAGTCTCTTTCTACCAGTTTCTCCTTCAAGCCATCGTGCCTGCAATGC
This sequence comes from Lissotriton helveticus, assembly GCF_964261635.1. Classification (NCBI taxonomy): domain Eukaryota; kingdom Metazoa; phylum Chordata; class Amphibia; order Caudata; family Salamandridae; genus Lissotriton; species Lissotriton helveticus. The sequence goes on from NC_136072.1 coordinate 724,819,744, forward strand.
AAAAAGAAACAGGTTACGGCCTTGACATAAACAATGGTAGAGCGCATTTCTCATATTAATGCTCTCTCTTAGCGTTCTTTATAACATGGTGAATAGCTTTCACAATGTTATGAACTTTCCTCTATCTAGCTTCAGTGTCTAAATCAGGTACCTTGGTTTTTGGTCTATGCATAGTCTGTGTTGCTGTTGGTTACAGCTGGTTTATTATACGGTCCTACTGTTTGGTGTAAAGTGAACCATTGAACGGTGTCACTCCTGACATTCCCCATGGGTAAATTGTTGTCCATTGGCCTTTGGGGTGTATTACCAAACTATATGGCTTTGGTGCTGTGTTGTGTGGGACAGATAGCATGATGTAGGCTGTCTGCGGTATTGTGGACTTTAGATTGTGTTATTTGCTAGGGAAGTTTTTCAAAGCACGTGAAATGACTGATCATGTGAGGTGTCCTTGTTTTATTTAGCTTCATTGGACAGTATGTGTATGTCCTTGCACGTCTACATGTAGTGCGATAACGTGTACTGCCGTGGAGCATTGTTTTGCTATCTGTGTGGACTCGCAATGCTTTACGTACATATTAGGTAGTGGGAAGAGCGGTATAGTGGGTACTGTGGTTCCTGTGAAAGATGGTTATTTTAAAGGAGCGTGATTTATAATAAGATGCATTTCATTACAAACTGCAAACAAACAAACAGGCATTGGCAAAGCCCATTGGAACTGCCTTTGAGGCCTATTGGCGTTGCCAATGCTTTTTGCTGATGCTGACAGCAGTGTTTACCAAACTCAGGCGAACATCCAAGCAATACATAAAGATTCCTTTAAATTGTGTATTGCTCTTGTCACTTTTGCTGAACTTCAAAGAAAGGTAAAATACCAGGATAAGTCCTCTAACAAACTGCTGCTTATGTTTTTTTTTAAGATGTGGATTGGTGTTTACAATTTCCTCCCTGGAGCTTGTAGTAAGAGAAAGAAAGGTAAAGTTAACTATGTGACAGTCTTGTTGGGGCACAGAGAGTGTGAAAGGAAAGAAAATAGAATGTCATTTTTTGGTAACACAAAAATGTAAATATCTGCAAATTAACTCTACTCGTTAAGCAATTAAGAAAGCAAAAATGAAGCACATTTATTTTTTTAATTTAATTGTGATGGCAACAAAGATTTTAATTCAAAGAAAATGAATCAAGATGCTTTACTTGGTGATGCACAAGTGATAAATAAAAAGTTACTTAAACCTGATTTTCACACATTATCATTTGAGTGCAATATAGTTATGTCAGTAAAACTGTGGGCCTCATTTATGAGAAGTGGCCCATCATTGCGTGAAAGCAGCGATGCGTCACTTCTCAGTGTGCCCTCCTTGCGACATGATTGATGCATCATAATTACTGTATGACGCATCATGTCACAAGGAGTTACAGATACGTCAGTATTTCTGACGTATCTGTATGGCGCAAAAGTGACGCATTGCCGGAGTGTGTCATAAAAGTGACGCAACTCCAGCAATGTGTCCTTTCACATGGGGCAAGCCCCATGTGAAAGGGCCTGCGTCAGTCTTACGCCTGCTGTGAGGCAGGCATAAGATATTGACGCATTTGCGTCCTAGAAGTGGCGCAGTGAAATCTCAGATTTCACTGCGTCACTTCTACGACCCTTTCTTGCGTCAATACGCCCTCCTTGCATACATTATACCTGGCGCAGTTATATTGTGGCGTAGGGGTTTACAAAGGGATGCATCTACCTAGATGCGTCACTTTGTAAATATGGCGCAACAAGGCGCATTGTTTACGCCACTGGTGCGTCACAAAAAGTGACGCACCAGCGGCGTAAAAGTGACACACAGCCTCAAAAATGAGGCCCTGTATGTTTGTGCAAATACAGTGGTCATTTCAATGACCAATGTGCTCTCCGTAAATGTGAGCGTACTACCACACAATGCTTTAGTTACATTAAAAAACAAGCATTGGTATAGCCAATGGATCTCGCCTTTGGGACCTTCTAAGTGTTTAGCCATGCAATACGTGATGTTGTTGCACCAAGGATATTGTGCTGGATAACTAAAAACTAAGGGGCATATTACCAAGCAATAGCGATAATTATCGCTATTGCTTGGTTAGAGACAAAATGTTACCGCTGAGCTGCGGCGATTTTTACCGCAGATAAACCTTGGTATTACCAAGGTTTATCGCAAATGCGATAAAAAATGGCCGCAATGCATGAATATCGCTGAAAAGTCAGCGATATTCATGCATTACCGAGCTAATGCTCTTAGCCATGTTATCCACCTCCCATTGGATAACATGGCTAAGAACTGCTTAGGGCAGGTGTTAGCTTTTGGAGTTATTCGCGCTTAGCGCGAATATCTCCAAAAGTTGGTAATAGGAGATAGCGATGTTAGCGACTGTTTCCAGTCGCTAACATCTTGGCACGCCCACTTTGCATGTAATTAGTGATAAATATCACTGACATGCAAAGTGGGGCCCAAGATGGTCGCTATCTCCTACTAGCTGTCGCTAACTGGTGTTAGCGACAGCTAGGTAATAGGGAGATAATTTTATCTCCGCTTTCTTGGCTTTTAAAGCCAAAAAAGCGGAGATAAACCCCCTTGATAATATGCCCCTAACTGTTAAGACAGCGAGAAGGTTCAAGGCTTTGGAAATGTCAGAAGAGAGCCTGGGGAGAACGCTTGAGATGTCAAACAGCAATAGGTGACTTAATCCACACCATACGACTATGCCTGAACTGAAATATATGAAGACAACAAGGGGACCCAATCAAGTCAACCAAGGACCTTGGGAGCAGTTACTTTTAGACAGCAGTGGTCCTTTGGAATGAAGAAAATAGAGAACAATAAAATATAGACTGAATCGTAGCTATATTTGTTTTGACATATCCAGCTGGACAGAGGTCTGATATTTGCTTATAAATCAATTGCGAAGGTATTATACAATAAAACACAAGGTGGAGCACAAGCCTGTGCCCTACTAATCACATAAATACAAACAAACAGGGGGCTTTTAGGCAAAAGCTTAGGGTTAGTTGCACTTAGGATTACGATAATGTCAAAGTACAACAAGAGTGAACCACAACACCTTTACACATTTAGTACACATAATTTAGCTTGTATAAGGTGTTTCAAGAGTGTCAACGACGTTTCGATCCGCCTTGAGCGATATGCGGATCATCATCAGGACATAATTACTATGCCTAAAGGTAACCTCAATTGCCGGTTCAATGGGACGGCAAGAACGGGGTGTTGCAAATATAAGGAGTAACGGTGGTCCGCTTAATGGCGGACACAACATACTATGTGTTGGAAGGGAGCTTTTTTTATGAAATTTTTTTTTAAAAGGGGTCAGGCCCTGAGGGATGGGGTCTCCAGGGCCCATAAAATAGAAAAGGAAGGGGGGCCACACAGCCCCCCTTCTTAAAAAACAAAAAAGAAATACATGCAATCGTGCCAGAGGCCCGCCTCCTCCCAGCAGCACTCTGCAAACGCGCCCCCTGGCGCATTTTAAGATGAGGAAATAATTCCCCTTCAATATTGGGGGTCCCTGGGGGACAACTAGCCCACCAGGTACCTCCAGTATGCGCCGGGGAGCTGTGTTGCAGAGAGGTGGTTCAGGCCACGCCCCTTTTTACACCTCTATACAATGCAGCTCTGTGGCCCTTACTGGAGGTACCTGGTGGGCTAGTTGGACCCCAGGGACCCTCAGGATTCAAGGGGACGTAATCCTCCAACTTAAAACGAGCCACAGGGCGTGTCTGCACAGTGGTAAAAGGAGGAGGCGGGGCCTGAGGAGACATGTGTACAAACACGCCCTGTGCACGTTTTAAGTTGGGGAATTAATTCCCCTTCAATCCTGAGGGTCCCTGGGGGCCAACTAGCCCACCAGGTACTCCAGTAACTGCCAGAGGCCTGCGTTGCAGAGAGGTGGTCTAGGCCACACACCTTTTTACACCTCTCAGACATAATCCCCCAACTAAAAATGTGCCACGGGGCGCTTTTGAGTAGTGGTGAAGGGAGGGGGCGGGGCCTTTCTGCACCTCTGCCTTAGAGGTCGTTTTAATCCCCCTGCCCTTTATGTACTAGGGCCTTACAGAGGAGGTCATGCTAATCACAGGGGTACCCCAACGCATAGTGTTCCCTAGTGTATGTAAGTGTTTTAACTGTATTCTAAGTGTCTGTTAGCATAGCACTGGCTCTAGGCCTGGTTAGTCAGTTACTACCAGTACCGATCTGAAAAAGTTGAGGGCACAGGATGATTTTGCAACGAGGCCTCTTTCTGCTCCTCTGTTTGTTCTTTCTGCATGTCTTGCTTCTTCCTGTCCTTGTCTTAGTCTTTGAGGACTTCTTTTGCTTCTTTCTGCATTTCTTTTGCCTCTTTCTGTGTGTTTTTTCGTCTTTCTTCACATGTCCTACCTCTGTAGGCATAGTTAGAAACTAGCATTTAAAAAACCTTTGAAATTCACTGCAAATAACATAGGTTTCAAGGGAGTTATAGTTAGAAATTAGCATTTAAAAAACCTTTGAAATTCACTGAAAAACCCGAAGATTTCAGGGGAGTTATAGTTAGAAATTAGCATTTAAAAAACCTTTGAAATTCACTGAAAAAACCGAAGATTTCAGGGGAGTTATAGTTAGAAATTAGCATTTAAAAAACCTTTGAAATTCACTGAACAAACCATAGGTTTCAGGTAAGTTATAGTTAGAAATTAGCATTTAAAAAACCTTAGAAATTCACTGAAAAAACCATAGGTTTCAGGGGCGTTATGGTTAGTGGGACATTTCACTCGTACAAAACCATAGAAATTCCCCAGTTATAGTTAGTTCAGTAAACTATAACTCACGCGCCCGCAATTCACTGCTGATGACGTTATATATTACATCACTCATGACAAGGTCAGTGATATCACTGATGACATCATTGATGACATCTCAAATGACCCCAAAAGAGCGCTAAGCTTTTACATAGATCATAACAAAGAACACTGGGTGGATGAAGGCGCCTCCGGCAACCATAAAATGGCCTAAAGAGTCAAAAGGTATGCTTTAACTGTGGCCAGAGCAAGTCCTTGACAGGCTAGGGACAAAACAAACAACACTACTTCAGATAACTGTGCCTGGAAGGGGCCTACCTGCTACGTTTTACACCAAGCCACATATTTGTGGCAACAATGGGCATATACACTTTACATCTAGGGATGCCTGACTACCAAAATGACATCTACCACCTCTGGAGGAAAGTTGAAGATATTCAGCTGTAGCTGCTCAATCTCCAAGCATGGAGGTAGTGATTGGGAAGGCCAGAGTGCTGAACCTTGCCCTGCTGCTGCGATTGCAGGTCCTCCTGGCGGGGCAGCCTGATTGGAGGACAGATGCTCAATCCCAGCAGCTCTGGATACCACACATTACATGCCCAGTCCAAGTCCACAAGGATAACTTGCGCCCAGTTGGTCCTGATCTTTTTCAGAACTCAAGAGAAGAGGTATCAGTAGGAAGGCATGCAGGAGTTCCAAGGTCTACTCTAGGTGGAACACCGCTCTTAGTGACAGATGACTTGGAAACTCCATCGCGCAGAAGAGCTGACATTGAGCGTGCTGTGTGATGCCGAATGGATTAAGCCATAGGTCTCCCCCATTTGTGGAAGACACATTGTGTCACCTTCTGGAGTAACTGCAACTTGCGCTCCACTAAACATCAATGACTGAGTGCATCCGCCCTGACATTCAAAGACTCTTACACAAACTATAGAGCCCAAATTGGATAAATATAAACACCCTCCTGTTGATTTAATGAGAAAAGAATCCTTTTGTTTTAAAGAATTCTCACCCACCAGGGGTAGCCCAATGAATGGGTGTGTCTGAGAAGGACTCAGATGTGACTTCAGCATATGATAGTGAAACTTTAATATGACAGGAGGTTCGCCCTAATCTGGAGGTGGTTGACGACTGCCTGGGGCATGCCTGCCTTCAAGATCCAGTGGTTGAGGTAGGGGAAGAATGGAGCCTCTGACCTCAAAAGTGTGCTGCTACCACCACTTTTGTGAACATTTGAGGGGTGCTGGTGAGACCAAAAGGGAGCAAAGTGAACTGAAAATGCTCCTGTCCCACAACAAACCACAGATAGCATTGATGGACCTGCAGGACCGGTATATGGAAATAGGTGTCCTGCAGATCCACTGCCACCATCCTGTCTCTTAGGTCCAGACTTGGGCCAATGTGAGCATCTTGAATGTTTCCTTCCAGATGAAGGCATTGAGAGGGTGGAGGTCTATGATAGGAAGAAGGCTTCCGTCCTTCTTTGGCATCAGAAAGTAGCAGAAATAACTATGGCTTGCTTCTGAGACAGGCACCCTCACAATAGCCCCTTTGGTAAAATGGCTTACACTTTCTGCCATAAGACGAATACAGATGGTCCTCTGCCAATTGATCTGGGGATGGTGGAATTGTGCGACAAAGCAGCAATGAAGGGCAAAGTGTACCCCTTCCAGACAATCTGCAGTGCACCCCTGTCTGATGTGATAGTATACCAACCTGGAAAGAATATCAGGTTTTGACTTCAATGGGGGTGGCTGTGCCCCACTAAGGGCATGTTTAAGGGGTGTGGCTGGTGGCAGCCGACTTAGTGGCTCTTTGACCCGGACTGTGCCAGAAACGGGAGTCACGGCTGAGGAAACTGATGGGCACATAAGCCTAGGAAGCATGTTGTTGTCATGCTCTTCTTCAACCGCTCTAAATCAAAATCTGCCTTTCCCACAAACAGACAAGTCCTGTCAAAGGGCATGTCCATGAAGGATGACCAGACATCCCTGGAAAAAGTGGATAACTGCAATCAAACGTGGCAGTGAATGGAAACACTGGCTGCAATGGCACACCTAATGGAATCAGTGGTGTACAAACAACAACAAATTGTGAACTTTGCCACATCACAACCATCCTGTATGGCTTCAGTTAGAACTGGCCAGAGATCTTCTGGGATATGAGGGAGGACACGAGCCACTGAAATCCAAAGAGAGTGGTATTAGTGGTGTAGGGGGCAGCTGGCGTTCACAGATCAAATGGTCAAGCTGGTGGATGAAAATACCCTCTTCTCTGAGATTTCCACACATTTGAACTCCCTATTAGGGGAGTAGTTGGAAAGGTATTTGAGCTCATCTGACTTGTGATGCCCATGCCACCAAGCTTTCAGGGGAGGGGTGCTAAAAGAAAAATGCTGGGTCGCCCGGGGCAAGGTAGTTTTGTCTTGCAGTATTGCAATTGACAGGGGGTGCCAGAGAAGGGTTTGGCCCATGCCCCTAGGAGGGTGTTTGTAAGTACCTCATTGAAGGGCAAGAGGGGCTCAGTAGATTTTTGCCCCCGCTAGAGTACCTCCATCAAGTCATTAGTTTTGATCTCTGAGGTATGCTGCTGGAGGTCAAGAACTGCGGCAACCCTATGCTTGACCTTTGCCTGACTCAGGGGAAGTGTCAAGGCCACTGGCTTCTTGAAGGTCATAAGACCAGTTTTGTTCATGGTATGGTTACCCTTTTATATCACCTGCAATTTGATCATTATCCAATTATACCAAATAAACAATGCAACGTGTATCCTTGTGGAGGAGGCAAGACAAGTGGGGGAGGAGGCGTTTCAACTGAAGTCAAGTGAGACCTTTGATGAGGTCATAACAGTACTGACTCTGATTCAGAGAGAGCACAATGGGCACCACGTCTTCTGGCGTCAGAGTCAAAATCAATGTAGAGGCTCCTAGAATTGGTTTGGAGCAGGAGGTAAAGTCATTGTAGGCTAAGTGGTTGATTCAGAGGGTCCAAACAACGCTGAGGATAAACCCGCTGGTGGTATCCTGGATGGGGGGCCTTATGGCTCCTTGGGGCCCATAGGCATGCCAGAGACAGGAGGTAGGAATCAGAAGAGTCAAAGCATGACCATGCGGAACTCTTCGATCTGCTCTGTGTTGCAGTAGGCCCTAGCAACTTTAGTTGTGCTGGGACAAGTTTCGGGATAATCTCCAAGGTAGACAGACTTCAGGAGGGAGATTGAGAGGCATTGCAAAGTTCTCTCAGGAGAATGTGAGTGGCAGGAAGGGGACAAGTTCTGCTTGGATTTTTTTATGTTTCTTCTTTGATTTACCGGAATACTTGAAGTGTGACAATGAATGACCTCTGGAACGATTCCTGTGACTTATCGAATGGGAATGGTGAATCTTCACAATCTAGTTGCGGAATCTTATGGTGCTTGGCAATGTATAGCAGTCCTATATGGCCTTCGGGTACTTTAACATGAAGTCTCTGAAATGTGGCTCAACCCAAGGGATCACAGGCTAACCGGACGAATAACTGTCAGAGACGTTTGTTTGCATCAGTCCTTACAAGGTTTGAAACCTTTCAGCTTGGGAGGTGACATTTTCTAAAGTTTTGGAAAATAGTTGTCTCAAAGAAACAGGCGGTTGCTCCAGATCAACATCTGGTGATGCAGAAAGTTAGGAACAGACATCAGCATGGGGAAGTTGCGCCTATATCGGTCTTTCATGTCAATTCTGGAGCGGAAAGTCATCAGAGGAGACCCGCATGGTGCCACCCACCAACTTGCAGAAGAACTACTCAAAATGTTCTGGATCCAGTTTGATGCCTGAGGAATATCCAAAAGGTGAGGAATCTGTGGTTAGAAGTCTTTATCAGAAATCAGGCTAGATATTCACTCTCAACCCAAAGAACCTGAGAAATGATTCATAACCCAGTACAACAAAAATGTGTTCAAAACATGGATTAAAATGTCATGAACTCCTGGTTTGGTGTGTATTTCAACCCATCCCAGTTGATGCTTATCTAGGTGCGGCCTTAATGTAGATCCTGCTTCTGCTCCATGTTGGGGGCCTAGTCTAAGTCATGATGACACTTCCATGACCTCTAAAGGTAAATTGATTACAAAATTGGCGAAGTCTACACATTGGCGGATATATATGCTAAACGACGACAGAATAAGCCTTATACTTCCAACACTGAAACCTCGTCATCGGACAGTGACCTAAGTAATCAACAAAAAAGAGTTGCGAGAATATCGAGAATGACTACAACTGAAAATATCCCCACAACTTCAAATTCTGATACAAGCAGTACCACAAAGGGGCCTTTTTTAGAAGTAGGCTCAGAAGAACAGGAAGACTCAGGAGGAGTCAGAGAAAAAAACAAAGACAAAGACTTACCGCAAACACGAGCGACAACGGCGAAACAAGTCAAGAAAGTCAAATAAGCAATAACCTGGTCATCAATATTTCTGATCACCACATGAGTGAGATCCAATTGAAAACTTTACAAAAAGGTACTTCATTCGTCCCAACTGTGGGTACTAATACATTGGAATTGAATATTTCTTTTTTCAAATTAATGAGAAAACTCAGATTGCGACATTTCTTTGATAACATTGTTGATACTACTAAAGATAAACCAGAGGACCAACTCAGCGGATTATGTCTCAAGAGCACATTCATGGCACCCATCAGCCATAAGAGTCTGGATATGTTTGAATCCTTGGTTAAAAAGGACCTATTGAAACTCGACAGCAAAAAAAGACCCAAATACAACAATCTGACAGCAAAAGAACGAGGCATATTCAAATCTATATCTTCCAACAAAGACATAATATGCGTGAAGGCAGATAAGGAAGGAGCACTAGTTGTTCTAAATACCAAATACTACAATGAGCAAGCACTCTTACATCTTATGGATCAAACTACCTACATGAAACTGCCAGGTAACCCCACGGAACAATTCATGGATATTCTACAAGCAATCACACAGAGAGCCTATGACAATGGTACCATTAATGAGAAAACCAAAAAATATTTGATACAAAACAACCCTAAAAGTCCATCATTTTTTATGGTGCCAAAGATACACAAGAATCCAGTCCGTCCACCATGCAGACCGATTGTTTCCACTAAAGGAAGTTTACACGAACCCATAGGAAAACTGTTGGACCGATATCTACAACACAGCGTCTCAATCATGAAATCCTACATCAAGGACACCACAGATTTTTTAAGACAAATTAAGTCAGATATCCCTGCAGAACATAGAGGAGACTCTTCTATGTACGATAGATGTGAACTCACTCTACACCTCTATCCCTCACCAACTAGGGATAGAAGCTATTGAACATGCATTAATCCATACTGAACTCGAAGATGACCTGAAAATCTTTCTGATGGAACTAATGGAATTCACCTTGATGTACAGCTACTTTAAGTGGAACGATGAATGGTACCAGCAATTGACCGGCACGTCAATGGGAAATTGTGCGGCACCGGCCTACGCCAATATCTTTATGAATCGGTTTGAAGAAGATCACATCTTTTCATCACAACCATGGACCGATCATCTTAAACTATTCATCAGATTCATCAACGACATCTTTATTCTTTGGCAAGGATCTGAAGTACATCTCACACAAGAAATTCAGAAACTCAACTCCATTGATACAAGAATTCAGTTTACACATGAAATACAAACAGAGACAATAACATTTCTGGATGTTAAAATCATTAAGACATCAACAGGCTTTGAAACAGATCTGTTCAGAAAAGATACCGATAGGAACAACACATTACATTATCTGAGTTTTCACCCGCAACCACTCGAAGAACATTTACCTTACAGTCAAATGATAAGGGTCAAAAGGATTGTTTCAAATCACATTAGAACCAATGAAAAACTGGAAGATATGTCTGAAAGATTCAAGCAACAAGGGTACCCTGATCAGGTACTACAGCGTGCACGTGAACGATGTTTACAAAAATCTAGACAGGAATTACTGTCAACACAAAAGAAACCAGAGAAAGAAATAATAACAGTGGTCTCAAAATATTCTACGTCAAGCAGAGCATACAAACAGATTGTCAAAAAACCTTGGCAAATACTCAAAACTGAACAAGATTTCAATCATATATTTGACACAGAACCCATCTTTGCCTACACCAGAAGTCAAAATATGGGTGAACTATTGCAACACAAGAATTTACCTAAGATATAAGGGCACGCAACCATGTTGGAACTGTAACCATTGTAATAGTGTCATAAAAGGCACCAGTATTAACCATCCAATGAAAGGCCACAAAATCTCCGTAAGAGCGACAGCTACATGCGACACCAGCAACGTTATATATGTATGCTAAAATGTCCTTGTGGAAAAATGTATATAGGACAGACAGAGAGGAAAGTCAAAATAAGACTGAACGAACATAAATCAAACATAAGGACAAAAGCAATCAAATCCACAGTGGCTCAACATTTCATAGAAGCTAATCACAACATCAGCCAGCTGAAATTTTGCGTGTTGGAAAACATCGAGAGAATTGAGGGAAGAGACAATCACAGCTTCCTCCTAAAACGAGAGAACTATTGGATTTTTTTGTTAAACTCTTTGAAGCCATACAGCCTAAATGACCGGACTGAATTTACATGTTATCTGTGAAATAACTCTTTTATGTTGATTCATGTTTAAATAACCTGATCATTTGGTTAATTCTAAACATCGCATCTTTCACCCATACAAATACCAGCATGCTAAGCGTCATCTAACTAAACAGCACTAACGTCATCCGGGAACTAACACTCGCGCGATTTTAAAACCACACCTTTTGAACGATTCTCGACTCTATGCGTTAAGCGAACAGGAAAGCAGTTAACTAACACCACCCGTATGAAATAACTACTTTTGGGTAAGCGCCTACGTATCTTTTTATACCATCTTTCTAATAATGTTCACCTATTTCGTAGCACTCACTAAGGTTAACATAGCGAGTAGCGTTTCCACGACCATATTCACCAAATGCTAAACACCATGGATAGAACGATATTCGGTCTATATCCAAAATATGCACCCTTCTAACTTTAAATCACCTGTCGATTTTTATTCACATCACAGAAACCCTTGTAACGTAACAACAGCATGTTCTTCTTCTTTTTTAAGCTTATCTTTAAACCGTTGGCAGATTTTGTTAGTATAGTCACACGGTGACCTCTGAACTTACCCCGTATTTTTGTTCACAGAATTTCCCCAGATGAAGGCTATCGTGCCGCAATGCATTGGGATTTCTAAACACAGTTAAATATCATAATGGTAATGATGAATGTCATGAATTCAAAGAATCGAGTATAGTTAGTTCGTTTGATTCAACAATAAAATCGTAAACAAATTTGAAACTCTCAAAGACTACACATTCTCATTTTATTATATATGAAATAAGGAAACCTTATCACAAGGACTTCAGATCCAGTGCCCAGGGGACATTCCCCACGGTTTTGGGGATGCTTCCATCATGACTTCCATGACCTCTCCACTTCTGGCTCAAAGTTCTCTGGTAAGTCGAAGTACAAGCTCAAACATAAGAAAGTGAAGCCAAACTCCATTTAATTCCTGCCAATTTGAGTCCAAAGAAAAAGTGCGAGAACCCTAAGATGCAAGTCACACTCCGTTGGGATCTCTGGCCACAGAATAGATTCTTCAAACGGTACCAACATGTCCTTATTTACCATGCTGTCATCAACCTTGGAGCAGATTGAGACTTTTCAAAGCAGCAATGCCTGAATCAAAGATGGCTGTCTTTTCGGACCACCACCTCTCGGATAGCTAGGATTGCTTGTTCTAAATTACCAGACATTCTGCACACCAACTGTAAATTTGCGCGGATTGCTTCTTGTAACTTAACCGAGATTCTGCACTGCTTTACTTACTGCCCATATCTGATTTGTGGCTCACATTTTTCCTCATTTACTCCGTTTGTCCGGTGGCGACAGACGAGGGAACCAAAGCCAGAGTATATATGGGGGCTTGTTGCATCTCCCGGCTCCGTGATAGCAGCCCGATTGAGACCTGCAGTCGCAACACGAGTGCCGAGATATATATATTTTCTACGGCAAGGTTTCCTTTGGCCTACAGTCCTGATGAGGCCCAAATAAACTGGGCTGAAACGCTTTGACCATATATAAAAAGAAGCCCTTTGTTATTTGAATTCATTATATAAAGTGAAATTGTGGGAACACGAGCGTATAGTTGAATAGAACGGAATGGTATATGTCCTAAAGGTGTTTACATAAGGGTTATCTTAAAAGTGAACTGCGAATTGTATATTGTTTTGTTTTCTAAAAATGTATTTCGCAGAACCAGTAGTATTCTGGCTTCAAGGATTCTGTGTTGTCTTTTGACATATAATTGTAAAGTCGTGTATATGTGTATATACATTTGTGTATGTTATTGTATATAAATGTGTATTGTGTATACATTGAAAAAATAAGAGAGAAAAATATATATAAAGAATTGGATGTATAATGATTTACATCGGATCCACAATTTGGTTTGAGTGTGTTCTTTAAATAAGAGAATTGGTTGCCTTGAGAATGATTTCTCACCAGTGGATTAACTAAAGTTTCCATTGAGTTTATTGAGAAAGTTTGCTTTATCCATTCCACTGCATTATTTTTGTTTGCACTGGTTTCTTTCACCCAAATGCAGTTGGAGTATTAGGGCAAACCCCCTTGTTTTTTGACAAATGCTTTAATTTTTCAGCAGTTTCCAGCTTCCTCTGTTGCGACTTTGGACTTCACAGAACTGCAGGAACTTCCAGATGACTTACTTTCCTTCTCTGGTGTGGTCTGTCTGCTTGGGTCCCCTTTAGAGGCCAATGCCAACTCCTATATGGGCTTTCAGTCTGGCCCCACAATCCACACTGGTTGCAGCCACCGGCACCAGAGGATGACCTACTACGGATGCCCATATTTGACCCCCAACCAACGTTGGCTCAAGCAGACCAATGTCACGCTATATTACTGTAACGGCGTGGGCCCGCAGTATACTCCTGTTCATGACCATGGGACAAGGCAAAAGCTCTCACCTCCTTCCTCCCCTCTTTTCTGCCTTCCACAGCCCATCGATAGTGAATTACGAGCTCAGGAAGATGAAATGGTAAACTGGCCCTTTAACTTTGACACAACAGAGGAGTGGGCGGGTCGATCCCAGGACGTGGAGACGTCTTATACGGAAGAAAGCCAAACGGACGTGTGCTTGTGCACCCGGAGAGAGAGAGTTGGCGAGTGGTGCGTAGCGGAGGAGCAGAGCAGAACCAGGAAGATCTGAGAGAGTACGAGGAAGCTGAGAGTGGAGAAGGAGTGGCGCGTGCGATGGAGGAGAAGCCAGGAGGCCAACGTCTTCACGAGCCGCCCGGCTACACACCCAGGGGAGGTGTGTGGCTCACCCAGGTACGCAACAAGATCAGGGGTTGGGTTGGACATAAGGGTGGTTCCACTGTATAAACTTGGTATCCCCCTGTCCCGGTTCACCCTTTTCCCGAGCACTGCCCCTCACCTTGTTACTGTACATAGACGTGTTCCACGGGTTGTTGCTCCTCACTCCTTTTCCCCGCCACCTGTATATATTCTAGAACACTCCCCTCACGAAACGCTCTTTTGTTTTGTTTGTTCCGAGAGTCAAGATGGAACCGGACGAAGTACTTCCCCAACGGAGCCCGGAAAGACATCACCGAGCTTAACACCTAAAGCCCCGTACTCGGAGGTCCGAAAGGAGTCGTTCACCACGCAGGACAGTGCCTACGAGAAAAACGTGTACTGATTACCTTTATCACACAATAAAACCTACTTTAACAAAGACCCGCTGGTTACCTATTTCTCCTGCGCCCGTCACAGTGGTGGAGAATGCGGGCATAAACACCATCTGTGCCGAGAAGATGGAAACCAACGTTGAACAACTAGTGAAAGGCCAGGAGAGACTGGAATGGGTTGTGGAACAACACTTAACGTCAGCACAAGCAGATAGACAGATCTTAAGGAAAGCTTTAGAAGCAAAACCCGAGCCACCATGGGTAGATCCATCGTCTAGGGGAGGAACTGCGGAGAGGCCCATCTCACACGGAGCACCAGCAATATCCCTCCAGAAATATCAGCCAGGAGAGGATCCCGACTCCTTTCTATTAAATTTTGAAAGAGCCGCTCGAGCATGCGGGTGGCCCATAAGCAAGTGGCCCTTCTTTCTAGCACCATTACTAGGGGGTGAAGCTCAGGCCGCTTACCAGGTAGCCAACCCTACCGGAGATACACCTTATGCAGACATAAAAAAGATTATATTAGATCATCTAGGACTTGATCCCGAAGCATATCGGCTGCGTTTTCGCAAAGAAATAGGTGCATCAGGAGAAAACCCTAAAACGCTATTTGTAAGATTGAAAATGGCAGGCGATAAGTGGATTACTCCCTCGACCAGCACCAAGAAAGAAACCCTAGACCGCTTATACTTAGAGCAATTCCTCGAGGCACTCCCTTATGCCACTCAAAGATGGCTCAGGCAACACCACAACCTTACCACCACGCAGGCAGTAGAAATGGCCTCTACTTTTGCTCGAGCTCAACCCAAGAACCCCAGTGGGGACTGTGAAAGGTCTACCAAGCCAGCTCAAAGACTTGAAAAACATTTGTCTTGATCAGTGGAACCTCCTCGACCCCGCACCTGGAGGACCGAACATGGGGGGACATCAGGGCCACAGTGTTTCGATTGTGGAAATTGGGGACACATCGCTAGAATGTGCCCCAAAAGAAGAAACACAGAAGAACTTATGGAGGTGGGCTACCTCCCTAAAGCCATTCTCTATTCTGCCGAGATGGGAAGCTCTTACAGAGTAAGTGTTAGAGTAAATGGGTCCTCTGTACATGCATTATTAGACTCCGGCTGTCGTCAGTCAGTTACTCAATCCCAACATGTGGCTTTGTCACAATATATTCCCCGGGAAAAAGTGAATATTAGATGTGTGCACGGAGATGTTAAACCGTACCCTCTGGCCAACGTTCCCATCAAACCTGCCTCAGGAAAACCTCATACTATACGGGTGGGGGTTCTCTCTTCTCTCCCCGAAGACCTAATCATAGGGACAGACAATCCGGGTTTTTTACAAATGTTTAAGAAGACATTAGAACAGGATCCCCCCGTCAAGCACCGAGTTAGTGGTCGTTCAGAGATCGAAGTCAGGGAAGATAATAATCACACAAAGTCACTTGTCTTACGCTTCGCTAAACTTTCAAAACATGCCACTACACCGACGCGGGGCTCCATAAAAGCAGCCGGGTATGATTTATATAGTGCTTATGACTACGAAATTTCTGCAAAAGAGAAGGCATAAATAAAAATGGACATTCAAATAGCTGTGCCTTCAGGATGTTATGGTCGAGTAGCACCACGATCCGGTCTAGCTGCCAAATATTTCATTGATGTAGGAGCAGGTGTTATTAATGAAGACTACAGAGGAAATGTAGGAATCATTCTTTTCAATTTGGGC
The DNA here is from genome assembly GCF_964261635.1 of Lissotriton helveticus. Classification (NCBI taxonomy): domain Eukaryota; kingdom Metazoa; phylum Chordata; class Amphibia; order Caudata; family Salamandridae; genus Lissotriton; species Lissotriton helveticus. The sequence continues at coordinate 724,836,075 of NC_136072.1, forward strand.
AAGGAAACATTTCAAGTAAAAAAAGGAGATCGTGTGGCCCAACTAATTTGTGAACGCATATCTTACCCTACTCTAGAAGAATTGGATAGGTTAGATAATACTGAACGTGGCTCTGGAGGTTTTGGTTCTACTAACAAGTCTAACGGTCCGTTTCCCGCACTGCTCTCACCAGATCCTCGGGTTATGGACAGGAGTTTCCGATTTGCACAAACCAACGACCCCACGCTCTACAACGCATGGGAACAAGCCCACCAAGAACAAAATAATAATAACAGTTACCCCAGATTCATAATACGAGACGAACTGCTTTACCGAAAAGGAAAACCAGAAGATTCACCACAACTCCTAGTGCCCGTCTCTTTTCGGGAACAGGTGTTATTTTTTGCCCACAGTCATTTAATAGCGGGACATGCAGGGGCCGAGAAGACTACCCAGAAAAACCTCAAACATTTTTTTGGGCCAGGGATATATAAAGATACTTCTGTATACTGTAGCGAGTGCGGTATATGCCAGAAAAAGAATATGACCAAACCACCGTCAGTTCCACTTCAGCCCTTGCCCATCATTGGAAAACCATCTGAGAGAGTCGGCATGGATCTCATTGGGCCCCTGCCTAAAACTAGAAAAGGGTTCCAACACGTATTGGTGATTGTCGACTATGCCACTAGATTTCCGGAGGCTTTCCCCTTAAATACCGCCACCTCAAAACAGGTCGGAGAAAAGATGGTAGAACTATTCAGCCGAGTGGGTTTCCCTAAGGAGATCTTAACGGATCAAGGTACCCCGTTCGTCTCAAAGCTCATGAAAGACATATGTCACACCCTAAACATCCACCAGATCCGTACCTCTGTATACCATCCTCGGACGGACGGTCTGGTGGAACGTTATAATCGCACCCTGAAAACAACTCTCAGAAAAATGATGGAAGTCAGTGGAGCTGACTGGGATCAAATGCTACCCCTGGCCCTATATACCATAAGGGCCCAGAAACAAAGCAGTATGGGGGTGTCGCCCTTTGAACTGTTATATGGACGACAACCATGCTCCCTCCTGGAAGTGACTAAAGACGCCTGGGAAAATGAAACCCCGGAAGAAACCACTGCTACACTTGACTATGCTAGGAGTCTCAAGGCAAAAATCGGTAAGCTAAGAGACCTAGCATATACCCACCTTGAAGCGAGGCAAAATCGCCAAAAAGTGGCATATGATAAAGGAAAAAAATGGATTCAACTCAAGATAAATGATTGGGCCTTAGTCCTTCTGCCATCCTCCACCAAGAAATTTCATGCCGAATGGGTGAGCCCCTATAAAGTGATCGAGACAATAGGAAGGACTAGTTATAAACTACAAATTAACTCGCACAAACAACAGTCATATCATATTAATCTCCTGAAAAAATGGTTGGGTCCCCTCCCATCCGGAGAACATCTCCAAAAGCCACTTCCACACGGGACCAACTCATAACGAACGATGAATTGAGTTCACAGCAACAGAAAGAACTTCGGGAGATGTTGATGAAACATGATAACATTTTTTCTAATATACCGGGGAGAACCACCCTCGCCGAGCATTGCATAGAAACCCCCCGACAAGAAAGTTAGAATATGCCCATATCGAGTCCCAGAAGCTAGAAGAGCAGCTATCAGAAAAGAGGTTAGCGACATGCTAAACCTGGGAGTGATACAGCCTTCAAAAAGTGACTGGTCTAGCCCCATTGTTATGGTTCCTAAACCTGACGGGAGCCGACGATTCTGTATGGACTTTAGAGCCCTGAATGAAATATCGCTCTTTGACGCATATCCTATTCCGCGAGTAGATGAGCTTATCGAGAAGTTGGGAGATTCGAAATACATTACCACCCTCGACCTAACCAAAGGGTATTGGCAGGTCCCCCTCAGATGCAAAGATCAGAAAAAGCCTGCTTTTTCCACAGAGGAGGGGCATTTTGAATTCACGGTACTCCCCTTCGGGCTGCATGGAGCCCCCGCCACATTCCAGCGCCTTATGAACACAGTCTTGAAAGGCTTATCTGACTTTACGTCCGCCTACCTAGATGACATAGTCATCTATAGCCCCGATTGGTACACCCATCTCTATCACTTGAGCAGCGTATTTGATGTACTTGAGAAAGCTGGTCTCACAATAAACGCGAAGAAGTCCAAGGTGGCCTTCCAGAAGGTAAAATATCTGGGATATATACTGGGGCACGGTCTTATTGAACCCCAGATAGAGAAGATTCGAGCCATTGCAGACACCCAATTCGAAGAGAAATTAGTCATTTCTAGGACTAGTCGGATATTATCGCCGATTTATCCCTCAGTTTGCACACTTGGCTGCCCCTCTTACAGACTCCCTGAGACATGTAGGGAAGTCCACCACTCCTATTCAGCCCTCGGAAAACATGCTCAATGCATTTCACCAATTGAAATCGATCATCACCTCTACCCCAGTCCTCTCATCTCCGGATTTCTCACGCCCTTTTTCCCTACATATGTGGAAAATGACATTGTATATGTACATAAGCGGCGTTCATTTGTGTTCACCATACCCCTAGCTGTAAGCAGAACGAATACCGCGAAGCATTGCCCGCATCATCTCGCCAGAATAGGCCCATGCACGCACGTACACGACAGCCATTTCAGGCACCAAGGCCTCTCTGCCCACTCCCGATAGCCAGCGTCTCTCTCTCCCCCTCACTCCCCAGCCTCGCAAGCATCCCCGACAGCCCCCGGTCTCTCATGCATAGGCCATAAAACCCTCTCCCTCTGCGCGACCCCGCTCTAAAAGTGACACCCCTGCCTGACCGACACCCCCTGCATTCCTCCCAGGAACACCCTTCCCCTCTTCTGATGACCCCCCCCCCGGCTACACCTGGCCTCTCGACCCGGTCCCAAGTCATAAAACAAAGCCTCATGGATGTACTCCCCCTGGCCCTGCATAGCAAAACGTGATACACCAACCGAAGTGCCCGATCTTATCGCTTGCCCAACCTTAGATCTGACCACCCCCCTCTTGCCCTCGTGTCCTGTTGGAATGTCCGGTTGCAAGATTACAATCACATGTTACATTTGGGAGGGGGGAAACGACATCCGAGCGACTGGTGTGGGAATAGGCCTGAAGCTGGGATTCCAAACATGCCTTTTCGTACTTCAAAGTTTCTTTATTGCAATAAGGAATGTTTGTGCATCATAAACCTGTGTATAAAAGACGGAGCCTCAGAGAAACTTGTTAGAGCACCTCTTGAAGACATTGTGCGTATGTCCGAAATGACAGGCTCTCCTCATGAGAAATAAAACTCTGTTCTTGCACTCCCGCTTCCAGCGCCCGTCTCTTTATTTGGTAACTGGTCAAAATGGGAACTAAGAGGCGTCGTGTGCCAGCAGCCTGGGCATCGGTTGTAAATTGGCCTGTTTTTCCTCAATTGGCGTCCCAACGCGGGGCCCATCAGCGACATAAGGTCCGGTAAGAGAGGTCCAGACGATGGGGTGAACATCTGAACGATTGGAGTATACCTGCCTTGAGAGGGCCCTCGTCCGGCTGCCGATTGAATGAACTTCACCGATTCCGAACGGACCTCTCTCAAGTGACCTACTGTCCTGACTGGGATCCCACAGGAATGCTGCGGTAAAAACATGGAGTAAGAGAACCACTGGGCGCTGGAAAGGGAAGGCGAAGAACTGTCCACACGGTCCGGTCCGGGTAAGGTTAAGTAGGACGTCTTTAAGTCTGATTGATTGTTTATATTGGAATCGGTATTTAAATACTGGTATTGTTCATTGATTGGTTCATTTAGCCTTGGTTGCTACTTGAAGTATTGGTCCTTTTGAGACATTCTCTATTTGCAAACAGCGACGAATAGGAACGTTCCTCTCTCTTTGCAAATAGTGAAGGATAGGTAATGCAGACTTTTGTCCCCATTGTAATCCGTCATGCCTATTTTTCTCCCCACTGATTGATTGGTTGCTCTGTTGCTCTTTGAGACATTCGCTGTCTACAAACGGGGAAGAATAGGAATATTCTGTCTCCCTTTGCAGATAGTGAAGGGTAGGTAATGCAGACTTTTGTCCCCATTGTAATCCGTCATGCCTATTTTTCTCCCCACTGATTGTTATCGATTTTTATCGATTATCGCTCTTTTGAGATATTCCCTGTCTACAAACAGAGAAGAATAGGAATATTCTGTCTCCCTTTGCAGATAGCGAAGGATAGGTAATGCGGACTTTTGTCCCCCGTTGTAATCCGTCATGCCTGTTTTTCTCCCCACTGATTGATTGATTGTCTGGACATTTATTGTTCAACGAATAGTTCTTTTGAGGTATTCTCTGTTTGCAAATAACGTGGAATAGAAATATTCTGTGTAGTCTTTGCAAGTAGTGAAGGGTAGGTGATGCGGACCTTTGTCCCCCGTTGTAATCTGACATGCCTATCTACTCCCCACTGATTGGTAAACTAGTTCCACCCGGACCATTTATTAGAGGCAGATAATCTGGCTCAACCGGAGGGCGCCCCTAATAAACAGGACATATGTAAAATATGAAGTAATCACCGTATCCTGTTAACAGAAACTTTAGCGCAAAAAAAACACACTAGAAAAGGAAGGAAAAAGAAATCGAGCAAAATCAGTAGGCCACTGATGAGTTTTTTGATTTCGCTAGAAATAAGAAACGTTAGAAATAGCCCGCAATAAGAAACATGAAAGTGGTGAGAGAAGCCAAGCTTGACATCACGGCAGCCACGAGGTAGCTAGGCTCCGCCGCCCCTCACTGCTCCCAACATGTCTGTCCCACCGCCCGCCACGGCCAATAACGGTAACATAAGACAGATACAAGTCAGCAGATACCTACCCCCATTCCGGAAGCTCCCGAAGTGCAACAGTTCCACGGTCACGCCCATCCAGAAGACGAGGCCTCGACACGTGCAGGGCGGGGCCCGGCTGGCCGCCATCGGCCGGAGAGGAGAAGGGGTGGATGGCCCGGGATGTACTGGTCTTCCCATCCTCTTCTTCTGGCGCCTTGCAGGCCACGGGGGGGGGATGTCTTGCTTATGCCCCCGACCCCCCCCACCCCCCCCCCCTCTCATCACCTGGTCCGGCCACCACGAATGTCAGCGGCCGGAGAAGTCGTGGGATGGATAGGCCGGAATGTACTGGTATTCCCTTCCTCCTCTTCTGGCGCCTTGCAGGCCACGGGGGGGATGTCTTGCTTATGCCTCCGACCCCCCCCCTCTCTCATCGCCTGGTCCGGCCATCATGAAAGTCAGCGCCGGGAGACGGCGTGGGGTGCACTGGGAGGGAGAGGCGGCGCGGACGAGCCTCTCCCACCTCCCCAGGTGGAGGCCCCTCAGCTGCACCCCCAACGCTCCACTCACCCGACAAGGGTCCGTCCACTCTTGCAGTGCAGCACCACGCCCGACAGGCTGGAGTCCGTCTGCCCTTGCGATCCAATGACTGCCGGTTGCTGCAGAACTCGTAAAATGGCGGTCGACTCTGCAAGATTGGACCCGGCGTGCAAAGATGGCCAGATCGCCTGCCAGCTAGAAAATGAACCCCCCCGTCCAGAGGCGTTCTCCTCAGCTTTGAAGATTCTATGAGAGCCGCAGGGGCCCCCGACCCCCGCGGGCCCCCGATGGAGAATGACTGCCATGATTGCCCACGGAATGACCAAGACGTAGCCACGAGACGTTGGCGCTCTCATGCTGGCGCCAGCCTCAGTTTGAATGACCGAAATCCTGCCGACTACCAATTTGATCAGTTCCGGTGGAACACCAGTATGACCCGGTAGGAAAGATTGTTGCCTCCCTCCCCCCTTTGACTGATGGTTCTTATCGGCGGCCCCTTCTGTGCCCTTTAACTAAACTTTTGGACTGCCGAAGGAGGCTCTGGTCCAACCACGAGTTGGTGGAGACATTTTGACTATACTTGTACCTGCCTGACCTCACCCAAAATGGCGCCGGTACAAATGAAACTCGCAACTCCCTGTTGTGTTCCGGTTGCTCAGCCTTGATATCATGAGATATGAATGCAGTTTTTTTGAAGCACGTGGAGGGAGGGGATGGGTACTGATTGAACACTTGGACAATTAATTGATATTAAGTCCTGACGCGTCATTGATTACAGTATTATTGAAAGTTCGAATTTTCTACACTTATGGTACTTACCCACAATGAATTTTCGATATGATTTTATTGCACTTGTCGCACCTTTATGAAATCAACGGTCACTGACTCCGTTCAAGTAAATATCCCCTCATGTACAGTTCCAGTCTGCTCCGTGGCTGGCCCACGTGGTTGTAGACCCGTATTTGTTCGCCAACATTTTTAAATAAAGGTTTTGTGAAAAGCAAACTTAGTTGTAGCGCTTAAATTGGTAAGTTTCGAATAAATGGCCACTGTTTCCGATATAAGTAAAATACAGGTGAAATAAAGCCACTCGATTACTTGAAGGTTAAAAAGCAGAGTACACAGAAATATCGCAAATGTGAATGGTCCAGGTTTGTTGTGTATATGTTTTTTATTATATATTTTTATTTTTGTGCAACGTAAAGCAATCGATAAAGGTCCCGGTATTTAGCCTTGACCTTATGTGCCACATGTATCAGGGAAGTTGTTTCAGATGCCCCTAAGCCACTCCGAAGGAATGCCACCTAGCCCCTCTAGTCTCCGTGCCTAGGGAACAAAAACGACCCTGTACCACTGTGGACCATCCCTCCTCCTCGAAGGAGAGCACGAGTTCACCCCCCACTCTACACTGACTGCCCTCTGTTTTGACCCTTCCCTACACACGATCCGTAATACCACACTTGGGCGATCTATGCAATCCACAGTCCATCGAAGATTATCTCTCCTGCACTACCGGTCCCTCTGGGCTTAAACGCCGAGATGAAAGGGATTGCATCCCGCGGAGATAGGTCGAGTATGTGGTAAGTAAAGGCATTTTCGGGTTTATGCGCGCTGATATGTTGTAAAACGCTGCCCCCCACCCCTTCTTTTTCCCACCTTTCTACAGGACACATCGGAACGTCGAACAAAGTATGGAGAAAACCTAAGCAACACGCCATGGTTCCGCACGGAAAAATTGTATATTGTCTATGGGGACTGCCCCTGAGAACGTGACGAATTTGTGTGATATGAATGCACGCGTGTATGCCCTGATGTGTATAGCTCGACTGAATACGCGTTGCACACGCTTGGATTGATAAGAGAAATGTTTTATGTATGACTTAAGTGATGATCGAACGGCCGATGGAATGGGGAAAAGGGGTCTGAACATGGTACCTATACACGACGAACAAACAAAGATATAGCACTCCCTTACTTAGAAACGACTGTCTCTCTCCGAACCCAGCGACTGGGAGGGTGGCCTGAAGCAGAAACTTGACGAACTATTGCAGTATGATGAAATATGACTCCAACCGGCACCCCAAATAATACTACCAAGAATGACGTGCACCCATGAGTAAATTCATATGGTGACTAAATAGGGAAAAGTTCAGGAATGTTCCGGGGTGAGGTTTGCCCAAGTGCCCTCCTCCTGGAAGACTAGGAAAATTGTCAAATGTTTAAGATTTACCACCTCCTTCTTGCACCCTCATAGACATGAAACTCAAAGCTGCCCCATTGTTCTCCCGACTGACACCCTCCGTTGCCTCAGCCTGGATACCCATTCGCTAAAAATGATTCGAAGATCCCACCGTGAGTATTAGCCCAACCAGGTTAGTTCCCGAGCAATTGACAAAAGCGTAAGTATTTGCAACCGAGGCCACCAGCAAAGGCAGCCAGATGAATTAAGTAGGATACTAAGGATGCGCAGCATGCAGGAAGAAATCTTTTTGGCCAAGTACTGTTCTATGTTTTGTCTTGGATTCTTGTATATAATGCATGTACTACCCCCCCCCGCCTGAATTCATGTGTACGTAATGTATGGATCTACGTCGTCCCTCAGTCTGTGTTTCTATATAACTTGACCCCTGCTGTTCTGTGTTGTGTGCGCATTAAATGGCCTATTATTGTACACGTTTCTCTCTCTCTCTCTCTCTCTTTCTCTCTCTCCATGTCAGACGTGTACCGAATAGTTTGTTTAAAATGCGGACGACTCTCTCTCTCTCTCTCTGAGGGTCCCCCTGTTCCCTCTTCCTTTGTGTGGTAACGTTGTGCCCCGCCGGCACAAGCCTAATTGGTTTTTGAACACAAAGGTGTTCGGCAAAATTGACAGAAACTAAAACAATTGTAATTTGCCATATTACTACCTCTCCTTTCTGTAAAATGATGGAACTTGAATTGGCTAAGAAGGAAAGGACAGGTAAGACGACTGATGTCCCCTAATCTGGCCTTTTTTATAGGGGGACTATATGTCAGTGGCCTTCTGTTCTCAGTTCGTTAGAAACACAATCCCCAATGCCCAGATTGCCCCATCTCTCTGCACCCAAGTACGAATGTCCAAAGCGTCCTCGTTTCCCCCGATTGACCCCTGCTCCATACCCCGAAGTATAACTGATGACCCTGATTAACTGTTGCTCCCCGAGAAAAGAATGTTTAGCCTCTGTCCCTCTCCCATGATGATAGAAGACTGCCAGGGCTTGGGTTAGAAAGACGAGTCTCTACCGAAGGATCCGATTCCGAGTTTGATGGAATACGCAGTTGATAGGAGTCTGACTTCTCTCCATATACGTCATGAATGAACGCCAAATAGACTTAGTACAAACTCAGTAGAAATGCCCGCATACATACTCCATAGTGATAACTTCTGACCCTGACCGATGAACGTATCCCCAACTACTTAAGATTGGGGGCGGAATTGAAATGTATAAATGTCTTCTCCTGCCAGTTCTCTAAAGCTTGTTTTGTACCCATTCAAAGATACACAATCACCGAAGGAGAGGGGCCGGACGTGACGCACAGCCTAGCCGCAGATCATGAAGCACATGTGACCTCGACCAAAGGTGGAGCCGCAGAGCAACGAGACGCGGGACGAGGCACCACTCTCAAACACGGAAAATAAAAGGATGGAGGGCTGCCTTGAAGCCCTCTGCTTGCTGACCCACGCGTGCCAGAAGTCCCCGCCCCTTTGAGCCCGATTGATGGGCCTGCCTGCTTGTTATCCTTTGCTCCCTTGGTTTGTCTCAAAGATCTGATCCCACTCCGCCCTCTCTTCCCTCGATTATCCGACAACCCCCCCTTTTTTTCACATTGATTTTGACTCAGCGAAGAAGAACAGCATTTAGGTAGAATAGGGTTTGCCACGGAAGGAGAAAGAAATGCAGGTGCCCAGCATGAGGCACCCTTCAAAGGATTAGTTAGGAAACAGGACTGTGGTCTAACAGCAGAGGACAGATCGCACCCTGCGACGTGTAAGGATGGATCCGAGCTGGACCTATAGCTCTACCGCCGGTGCTCAACAGCGCCAACGGAAGAACACGAACTACTAGAGCCTACCAGGGATGGCTCGCTGCTAAAAAGACACTGTGGCGAAGACCCCCCCTCCCCTTTCTGGACTTTCTACCCCCCCCCTGGACTAATTGCTTGTATTGAACTGAATTCCTCCCTCAACCACTTTGTATTGCTTTCAAAATGTTTCATCTGTCACTTTTAACTGTACATTGATACCGCCGGAGAGAGAGTCAGAACATGGTTCCATAATGTGTACATAACACGACAAATGTAAATTCATCTGTATTGCACCTCGTCTATCGCATCAACTGCACATAGTTATATGCAATCCGCCAGTATTAACAAATGCTATTTCATTGACCACCCATGGCTATATGTACACCCCGTCAGTTATGATAAACACGGAAATGAACTAACTTATGTTAAAAAGTGGCGACTGTGGAAAATGACATTGTATATGTACATAAGCGGCGTTCATTTGTGTTCACCATACCCCTAGCTGTAAGCAGAACGAATACCGCGAAGCATTGCCCGCATCATCTCGCCAGAATAGGCCCATGCACGCACGTACACGACAGCCATTTCAGGCACCAAGGCCTCTCTGCCCACTCCCGATAGCCAGCGTCTCTCTCTCTCCCCCTCACTCCCCAGCCTCGCAAGCATCCCCGACAGCCCCCGGTCTCTCATGCATAGGCCATAAAACCCTCTCCCTCTGCGCGGGGGAGGTGTGTAACGGCGTGGGCCCGCCATATGCTCCTGTTCATGACCATGGGACAAGGCAAAAGCTCTCACCTCCTTCCTCCCCTCTTTTCTGCCTTCCACAGCCCATCGATAGTGAATTACGAGCTCAGGAAGATGAAATGGTAAACTGGCCCTTTAACTTTGACACAACAGAGGAGTGGGCGGGTCGATCCCAGGACATGGAGACGTCTTATACGGAAGAAAGCCAAACGGACGTGTGCTTGTTCACCCGGAGAGAGAGAGTTGGCAAGTGGTGCGTAGCGGAGGAGCAGAGCAGAACCAGGAAGATCTGAGAGAGTACGAGGAAGCTGAGAGTGGAGAAGGAGTGGCGCGTGCAACGGAGGAGAAGCCAGGAGGCCAACGTCTTCACGAGCCGCCCGGCCACACACCCAGGGGAGGTGTGTGGCTCACCCAGGTACGCAACAAGATCAGATGTTGGGTTGGATGTAAGGGCGGTTCCACTGTATAAACTTGGTATCCCCCTGTCCCGGTTCACCCTTTTCCCGAGCACTGCCCCTCACCTTGTCACTGTACATAGACGTGCTGCACGGGTTGTTGCTCCTCACTCCTTTTCCCCGCCACCTGTATATATTCTAGAACACTACCCTCACGAAACGCTCTTTTGTTTTGTTTGTTTCGAGAGTCAAGACGGAATCGGACGAAGTACTTCCCCGACGGAGCCCGGAAAGACATCACCGAGCTGAACACCTAAAGCCCCGTACTCAGAGGTCCGAAAGGAGTCGTTCACCACACAGGACAGTGCCTACGAGAAAAACGTGTACTCATTACCTTTATCACACAATAAAATCTACTTTAACAAAGACCCGCTGGTTACCTATTTCTCCTGCGCCCGTCACAATTACAAAGGTGCAACCCATTGTAATGCATCCTGACCAACACTGTGCCTCTATATGTTGTAACTATCAATTACATTTTTGTGCTTATTTTGGTCCTTTGCTAGAGAAGGTTGCACCTCAGGATGTTGTTGATGATGAGAATGTCTTGCTCCCCACTCATTACACTGATAATTCCTTCTACCTTAATTTTAAAAAATGCCAGTGTGTGATATCCTCCCAGGATACAGAACTTGACTTGTCACCAATGGAATAAAGTGGTGTTTTGGAGGGCAGCTGAAGTACTAGAATTACACCTGCCCTGCAGTCAGACTAAAGCAAATGTTTTGACGAAGATTCTAGAGACTGGGCTGGAAGCATCAAAGCCCTTACTAACATTTAACAATGGCTTCACAGATACTGTGATTGCTGCTTGGTCAAAACAATATTTTTGCCCATCTGTTACCTGGCAAGTGGCCAGCACTTAGGCTGGCTTAGCGCGATGCTCTGTGAATGCGATCTGTTACACGTCTCCCCATTGGGACATGGCCAGCGAGATCTGGCCAGCGTCCTAGAGGACCTTCAGGCCTCCTTTGCTTAGGAGATACATATTGGGCACACCTCTGCCAAGTATGTTATCCTCATGGGTTTGGATTCCACAGACTGCATTGTCAGACCAGTCAGTATCTTTGTAGATATGCCTGGATGAGCTCTATTTGTTTCTACAGTGATATACATGAGTCACTAATGGATACGCCCTCTTGCCTCTTTGGGGAGAAGGCATACTATGGTTTGGAATGCTTTCAAGACAGCAGATGTACAGCGCACTTCTTGGGGCTGTGGACCCTTGCCAAATCATTTCTGCACCATTTCAGGAAACTTAGGGGTTATTCCCAGGGCTTTGGGGCATATTTATGAAAGTTGTCGTGCAGTGCAGCACAGCATGTCAGCTTGCTGCACTGCCCTGCGTAACAGGGAAAGGCCAGGAATGCACTGTATTTAATCAATACAGCATTCCTGACCTTTCCCCCTATGCTCGCACCATTTGGGCAGCCAAGTGCCAATGCAGGCACTCTTGCACCATGGTGCAAGGGTGCCTGTGTTGTAGGCAAGATTGTTTTTGTGCAGCAAGGGGCACCTTCCTACACTAAAACAATTCTGAGAGGTTTTTATTCCTCTTTTTATGAGTGCTGCATTCTGCAGCATACATAGAAAGAGGAAAAAACAAGGAGAAATAAAGATATTTCTCCTATATAAAGCTCTCCTTGGGAGGCATATCTTTTTGGCGCATTTCCAGGATTACAAGTGCTTGTAAATCTGGGAATCTGTCAAAAACCATTGGAGCAGCGTGGGAACAGGCTCTGCAATGTCCATGAAACACCTTCCTTCCGCAGAGTAAGGCAACATAGCGAATTGCGCAGCATTGCCTTGCTCCAGATTTATGAAGCCATACAAAGGGACTTTGCGTGGCTTAAACAATCTGACTTACAGGTTTGCATCATGCATGTACCACATTACGTGGTGCAATCATGATGCAAAGCTCTCATAAATATGCCCCCTAGTATATAGGTAGAGATAGTGATGGAATGGACAACTCAGTCCTTTCACGGGCACGGACGTGGAACAAGTAGACAGCGTGCAGGTTAGAAGGCATCAGTTCTATAACTCCCCTTCCCCTGCTTTGCATATTGTTCAGAAGGGTACAACCATTTTCCCCCCTTCCCCTCCTTATATTGCTCTCACACCAGAATGCATTTCAATAGCCCATTTGTCCATCCTATTACAGGAGGTTCACCTGTAGCGCTCCAAAGATGCCATAGAGAGGGTACTCTGAGAAAGATCGGGGTTGCATCCTATACGTCCTCATCTTGAAGAAGGACAGGGGTCTTGGACCTATTTTGAATCTCTGACCTCTGAACACCTTCCTGCGGATGAAGGATACATTCTAAATACTCACTGTGGTTCAGATCCTATCACCTCTGGACTGGTGTCCTTCGATTTGCAGGACTCCCACAGGCATTCCTTACAGTTGAAGGTGGACCAGAAGTATTTTGGGTTTTCCGTGCTTCGTTTTGGCCACAATAGCACCCATTGGACGATCATTAAAGAGATGGCAGAGGGTGGGAGTCCCTGTATTACCATACCTTGACAACTGGCTGCTGGAGGGAGGTTTGTTGTAGTCTGTCCTGGAAGACCTCTGGATCTAGGTGGATCTGTCGACATCATTAATATTCACCATAAATGATCCACCTTATTGCCCAGCGTTCTCAATAAGATCAGAAACAACTGACCTTGAGTTATCCTAATCGCCCTGGATTGGGCCAGGAGAGTGTTGTACCCAGAACTTCTGAATATGAGCATCTGCTCTCAGTTCAGGCGACCACTTTGCAAGGACCTCCCAGATCAGCAACAGGGAAGGGCTTTGACACAAATCTATGCAATTACACCTCCATGTGTGATCGATAAGTGGCAGGAAATCATTTCAATCAATTTGCCAACTGAAGTGGTGGATGTCATCCTTGCCAAAAGAGATCCATCCACGAAATCCATTTATGCCTGGCGCTGGGATAAAATGTAACTTCGTTTGTTACCTGGGATACTAAACCCTAAAAGAAGAAGATATCAGATGTCTTTTTATTTGTTTTGTCTTTAGCCGAGCAAAGCCTTGCAGTGGTTTATTTGTTAGTCTTTTCAGCTTTTCTGTGTTCACCAGACCAACTGTACATTTCCAATCTGTTTGTGATGCCACAGTGGGACTTTACCTTAGTCTTACATTCCTCGTATGTACGCCCTTTGAGCCTATGCATAGCTGCTCACTGTGCCTTTGGACTTTGAACAGTATCTTCTGCAATGCAATTACGTCAGCTAATCATGTGAGTGAATTGCAATCACTGTGGTGCACCCATCTTACACCATATTTCTTCTGCACAAATTGTTGCTGAGGCGTTGGCAGCTTTGTTGCCAAATGTCATGCATGACTCCCGCATTGGGCAATCCATTGATCTATCAGCTTTCTTTACTGGTCCTCACTTCTTGAAAGAGCAAAGGCTCCATCTATTAGACCCCAAATGGGCTACATGCCTTTACACAGATCATACGAAGGATAATCAAGTGGACAAAAAACTTTTGTGGGGGTTCTCTGGAGTAAAGAAAGGGAAGGCTGTGCAGAAAATAACCTTGTTGCGGTGATAGAGTGGTGAACTAAGGTCTGGCCACGAAGCAGCCTCCCGAAGGTCTCAGAGCTCATTCCACAAGAGCTAAAACCGCTTTCACTGTGTTTGCTCGAGGAGTGCCTGTCCGTGACATGTATCAGGGGCAATGTGAGATTCAGTGCGCATGTTCACAAAGTCCTACTGCCTTGCCCGCAAGGTGGGTGGAAAGGGTACTCGCCTGCTCAGGTCTGCAGGACGTTTTGGTCTGAGCCCACACCACAGACCCTTCACCTTGGGGAAATACTCTGTTATCTATTCGAAGGTGAGGAATCTCTGGGTACAAGTATGCACCATAAAAACAAGTTAATTACCTTCAGTAATGCTCTTTCTTATGGAGACTTTATCTAACTGCATATTCCTATCTGCCCTTGCACCTCCCCCTTCTGTGTAGTAGTCTCTGTTTAACATCTAGAAAGGTCCCAAGTTAGTACTCTGCAGACTGTGACCAGCAATAGTTAATGCTCTGTGTCTGAGGGAGCAGAAAGAGAAAAGATAAGAAACTGATGTCAGCACACAGGGTTGACACTTATATGCTGATCGACTTTGCCACATGCAGGGCAGAATGGAGTCACAGCACAGCCGCATGACGCCAGATAGTGTTAAGTGGGAGAACTGCTTAAAAATTCTCCAGATCAAGTCTGACACCTGGGAAATATTCTAAAGTGAGGAGTCGGCAGGTAGATAGAATATCCTCCAGAAAGGGTATTACCAAAGGTAAGTAGTTTGTTAAACAGCATTTTTTGAAATGCCTATAACTTTTCTCCTCTTGGACGGATTTGCATCAAATTTGGCCATTAGGGTTTGCTGCTCATGTTATGAGCCACAAGGTACCCCAATATAGGCATAGGTAGTTGCAAGACCTTTTTTCTAAATTTGTCCTACCTCATTATACATAACGGTTCTGGCACTGACCTTTTACCTAGTTAGATGCCAAATAAATGTCGTGCTTTTTCTTCGAAAACTAGCCTCATTTATTATGCATGAGGATTCTCAGTATCACAGCAAGACTACCATCTTCTGCATAATAACTCTGTACAAAGGTCACCCCTATCATCATCCTTGAACGACAGGCCCACAGTACCATGACACAGCTAGGTAGAATCCCCGAGGGTACCTTCTGGGTATATAAGTACCACATCTTCGCTGGGCAAGCCAGAGGAGAAAACTTCCATGCTGACACGAGACGCTGAAGTCCCTGCACACAGACACTCCAGCACGCTGTGGTCAGACATCCCTCGCGGGGTGTCCAACTCAAGACCAATACGGGGTCTTCATTCTCTCACATCAGGTAATGTGGATGGCTCTTTCCTACGGGGATTCTTGGCTCTACACTAACATAGAAGCTTCATACATTCAGGTACATTTAGCTAGGTTTAGCATTGTAGCAGTACGCCTAATTCCTGCCTGCATATATTCACTGTTTTAGCACCATAGTAGAGCTCTACCTTTTATTTACTCTGTTGGTACTTGTAATCGTATCTATCTGTTTTTGTCTAATGGTTGTTGCAACACACGTATTTTATACTAGAATGACACTGGTTC
The DNA here is from genome assembly GCF_964261635.1 of Lissotriton helveticus. Lineage (NCBI taxonomy): Eukaryota > Metazoa > Chordata > Amphibia > Caudata > Salamandridae > Lissotriton > Lissotriton helveticus. The sequence continues at coordinate 724,851,787 of NC_136072.1, forward strand.
AATAAATTCTTATCGAAAACGTCCCCACCATTTATTCTGTGCATCTCTGAGACAAAGTAAGCACGAGTGACTGAGAGAAAAGTACTGTACTGTTTCCACGATCCCTGAGGGGTCAGGGTTGTCATGTTCGATAGCTGCCAGAAACTATTCACTCCTTGGTAAGGTTGGGGGCCTTATAGTGGCATTATGAGCTAGCTGGTCTACAGGCGAGCATCTCCTTTGTAGGTGTCTGGAATCAGTCTGGACACTAATCGCATAGTTTATGCTGTCTAAACGCGCAGATCCTATATAGATTATTGGAACTACACTGAAAATGTCCGGTATGGCAATTTTCGTGAAGTTCGGTGTAGGGAAAAATTGTTATAATGGTCAAACAGACGTGTGTTTGCATATTGGCTTCCCAAATATGTTTTTTTCCATTTTAGCTCCCAGGGGAAAGTTTGCTCACCACTATAGCAACAATATAATACATTCTTTTTAAAAAATGGAACAGATTTTTGTCAAACTTGTCATGAATGTAGAACTTTACTCAAATAGAATGCTTTTTAAGTAAGGTGCAAAACTGTTCTGTAGTTTTGGGGATATTAGCATTTAAACAGGTGCCGTATAGCCCTGAAAGGGTTAACTCTTTCATATAGCTTGATAGTTGAAAAAGCATTAGTTTATGACTTTAGTGTCTTTTGACGAATAATGAAATTTGGTAGCCATATAGGTTAAGCATACACTTGAGTCCCTATTCAGAGTTTTTTGGACAGGACAACTCTCTCACAAAAGTGATGGAGTACCTTGTCCGCCAGTTCTTGTTCCGCTCACCCTATTGTAAGTTGAGTGGACTGGTTGCAGTTGGCTCCATCAGCGGAAAACATACTCTGAAGGCCTTATGGAGTGCTGTCCATTGGAGAAAGGGCATCACACCATCTTCCCTATTTAGGGCAGATTTTTTTTTCTGTTTTTTACCTTTGGTGACTAACAGAAATATGATAATAAATGTCTTCCACACCCAAAGTAAACAAGTTCTGGATGTGGGGGTCATTAGTTATTTGTTTTTCAAAAACAATCTCCCACTTGGAGGTTTTTTTTGTTTTTAAAAATAAAAACATTGGTAAATAGCCATCAAAACTGATGGCAGCCACCCACCCAACATTTAGTGATTTCAGATAAGCTACTATGGCAGCATCTCCTCTGAAGTCACAGTCACCTTTGGACCAGCGGTGAACTCTAGTTCAAGTTCAAGTTCAAGAATTTGTATAGCGCACTACTCACCCAGAGGGTCTCAAGGCGCTTGGGGGAGGGGGGGGTACATTACTTATCGAATATCCAAGTTTTTAGTTGTTTTCTGAAGGAGAGGTGGTTCTGTGTAAGGCGGTGGTGTCCAGCCAGGGTGACAGAGTAAATTACTCTGCCATTCTAACAAATGACAGACCACCCTCCAAGCACTAAATTAGGCCCTTGATATTTTCAAATTTGAGCAGTTTCATAAAAGAGGAGCTAAGCTAGAAAGACGGGAGCCAAAAAAGTGTTAATTTGCTAATAGCTTTGAACCACAAATCTGCACAATATTTGGTAGAAGATCAGAAGGATTAGTTTTCTATTACTATGTCAAGTTTTTTACCAATCAGTCAAAGTGTTGAAAAGTTGTAGTGGGGGCTATACATTCTTCATGCACCAAACCAAAAAAACTTGAAATTCGCCGGTTATGGTGTGCCACAATGTACACCACATTTTATGCCCTCAACCAATTTCAGTACACACTTTAGCTAATAGGATGTAAACAAAACATAAAAAAGGCTGTGTACAAACAGCAAATCATGGCAGAGCGTGAGTTATGGTGGGCAACGCTGTAAGGAAATACCTCTTTTTGCATGATCATCTCAAAATTTTGGGCTGATGCTACTGGTTTTTCGACCCTGAGTGCACCGAATGCTGCCAACCAAACATCAGTGACAGTGTTCTAAACCTCTACAAAGTGTATGTTGAATTGGCTGTCCCAATTGGCTTGAGCTAACCTATTTTTAACTCCCTAGAATATGGCATCAACATACCCAGGACCTGCAAGTTAAACTACATAATGGCTCCCAGCTTGCCACTGCAGGCTGGAAGAGCAGTTTTAAACAGCTAGTTCGACTTTGCCATTTAAACCAATGGCAAAGCCCATACTTTGCTTAACAATATATGTAAGTCTCTCCTTGGGAATGCCTTTTAAAGGTCTAGGGCACGGAGCAGTATATTATTAAGTAGGACATATATTTCTATAAGCGCTAGCAGTAAAAGCACAAAATTGTTGTGCTTTCTGTGGAAAGCCTGGTGGTCCCATTGGCTAATACAGAATTACACACTGCCCGTCAGCTGGACTAACTTCTGAATGAACCACCACAATGGGTACTTCAGGGTATGAAAACATTTGTGGCATTAAACCCGATTTGATGTTCAAGGGGAATTTAATGTTACTATTAAAGAAAAGCACTTTTTTTAAGTTGACACTCTATTGCCCAGTTATTCCCAGTGGCCACTGGCAGTTGCCGGCCACCAGACAGCCTTCTGTCCTCCTATGTAGTAATATAAACAACTCCCCAGCCTTAGAACAATAGAGCTCCACCCCGGAGGGAGGGGTTACCTCCCCTTCATAGGAAGCCACACGGGGTGTTGGGCCAGGACACAAACTTCAAAGGTGAAACTGCCTTAGATGTGCAAACGGCAACCACACTCGAGAGGGGCAGCCCCTTTGTTCATGTAAATGTCAGGAACAGAGAGGAAAAGCATTTGCGAAGCCGTATTTTTCTGTGGGGGTGTTTCAGACATATTGAGAGTGGGCAGAATAGTGCACTCTGGGATTGCTATAGCCACACATAGCCAGAAGTAGTCATAAGGTGGGAAGAATCCTGGTAGCCATTTGGCTAGGGACCAGATCATCTCCACTGGGCACTTTCTGGGCTGTGAACTGTTGGGGGAACAACAATTCTCCTAGTTTCCCCTGTTTTGGGGTCCCCTTGTCTCACAGTACAGGACTCCCTCTTCCCAGTAACCTTTTGGGTTGCAGTGGCATCTCTTTCCTCCTGTTTGACAGCTAACTGTCTCAGGCCTTTGAGTAGGACAAGTCTTTTGTCCCTGGTTCAAGTCTTCTCTGGAGGGCCTACTTGCTCCTTGGAGTTTTGCCAGGTCAGGCAAATCTCTCACAGAAGCAGCTTCCTTAAGGGACTTCCCTTTTGAGGCATTTGTGCTCTACTGTAGATATATACCCACCCAGGCAAGGCTGCAGGAGTCCTTCTCTCCACCTCTTCCCAGGCAGAGGTTTCAAGGTCATTGCCCAGCTGTCACTTCACTGGGATGGCATGAGACACCGATACTTTCTCTGGGCAAGTATTCCCTCCCCACTCAAAATCTACCACAGCTAAGTGATATGACATTGTAACATTGTCGAAGTTCACTATCTGGTGCACCTCATCAGGGATGATCTGCCCTGGGGAAACCAGCTCAGCTATAACCAGGAGGAGGTGGTGTCCCTCAAACAGACAGTCTCACTGCTCTCTGCCTCGACGGGGGAGCTGGAGCGAAGAGCAGAGGATGCCGAAGGGAGGGCACGCCGCAGCAACATCAGAGTGGCGCTCCACCTCGGGCCCTCATCGCCAAAATCCTAAACTATCGCGACAGGGACTGTATCCTGAGGGCGGCGAGGGAAGCGGTGGATCTCACCTTCGAAAATTCCAGGGTGTCCGTGTACCCGGACTACACCCACCAAGTCCAGGAACAACGAAAATCCTTCCTAGCGGTCAAGCAGAAGCTCCGAGAACTGCACCTCCAATATATGCTCCTCTACCCCGCAAAACTTAAGGTCATATCCCAGGGCAAGGCACACTTTTTTGATGGTCCTGAAGAGGTATGGGAGTGGCTAGAGATCGGGGGTGCGCCCTCCCGCCTGGGGAACGAGGTAGATCCAGAAGTGCGTGGGGGACTCGTCCTGCGAAGAACCCTAGACCCAGACACCGGCGCTCGACTGGCGATGCTGAACATGAAGAGAGGCGAAGAGTCACGGTGGGAGATGATAGAGCCCTCCGCTTGGAATCCTCAGAGCCCGGGGATCTTCCGGGAGCACGAGCGGATCGGCCTCAGGACAAGGTGCTGGTTCCGGACACCTTGCCGCCCCCTGTGGATGCTCTCTCGCATACCGTCGACACGATCCCTGAGACGGTGGGGGAATCATCGGCCGCGGCTGAGACCCGGCCCTGAGGGACATACTGCTGTCCGTTAGCTGGATCCTTTGGGTCACATCCTGTAGGGGACAATGTGGGGCCTTATTTGGACATGTTTGTCATTGTAGGGGGGTGGGCCCTTGGGAGGGGCGGATGCTCTGGCAGACGCATGTGTTTCACCCCTAAGAGTCCGAGTCGCACAAGACTGTTGAATTCGCTGGTAGTGCTGGGAGTTGAATGGGAGGGGGTTTGGAACATTTGGGTACATGGGGTCGCTGTGTACGTCCTGGCACCAGCAGGGGAAGGGCATATCAGCATGTTTGGTTGTTGCAGGAATATTACCCGTGGGAGTGGGGTGGTTGGGGTTTTGGGAGGGAATGCTGGGGGGAATTGTTGCAGGCATCAGATGTATCACAGTTCGGGCACGGGGTTGGCGGGTCATAGGAAGTAGAGCTGCAGCCCTGGGTGGGCCACGTCATCGGCCATGGGATATAAGTTCTTAAGTTGGAATGTGAGGGGGCTGGGCACATGCGTCAAGAGGCATAGGGTCCTGTCCTTCCTCCGTAGGCACGGGGTTTCCATTGCATGCCTGCAGGAGACCCACCTTGATGATGAGGGTGGCCAAAAGTTAGGAAAAAAGTGGCGGGCCAGATGTTTCACTCTTCCTTTTCTACAAACGCTAGGGGGGTATTGATATGGGTGGCGCCCGGGGTTCCATTTGCCATCCAGTACATAGAGGCGGATATAAACGGCAGGTACCTGCTCCTGCGGGCGAAGCTAGATGGGAGAGATCTTTCAATATTGAACTCATATGCACCCAATGTAGACGACCCCGAGTTCTTTCTGACCCTGCAGGAGGTCCTTATTCCGGACCTGGAGGCCCCCCTGCTTTGGCTAGGGGACCTTAATTGTGTCCTGGACCCTGTGCTAGATAGGCTCCCTCCCCGCGCAGGCACGAAGCCACGTATGACAGCGCGGCTCCGGGAGGTAATGGCGAATTTAGGAGCTAGTTATGTGTGCCGCTTAAGACACCCGACCCAGAAACTGTACACATGTTTTTCCCCCACTCATAACACACATAGCCGATTGGACAGGGTTTTGGCTGCGAACATGGATGCATCTATTTCCTTAGCGATTACAGATCAGGCCCGTTTCTTGTCCGACCACTCCCCACTCCCCAGTGGCATGCGTTTTGAGTTGGGAGAGACAGCCCTACCACCCTCGGACTTGGAGGATGCCGGTAGATCTCTTACAGGACCAAGTGGGGAGGGAGCATGTGGAGACCGCCCTTAACAACTATTTAGATCTGAATTGGGAGGGGGGAAACCTCACCTACTCTACCAGGTGGGACGCCCTGAAGGCGGTGATACGGGGCGAGTGTATGGGCCTCACCTATGGGGTCCGGAAGCAGCTTCTCTGAGACCTACAGGAAGCAGAGGATAATCTGCAGTGCCAGCAAACGTTGCCTGACCCTGATGAACTGCATCAGGAGACGGAACAGGCAGCCCGGTCTTGTGTGCATGACATCTTAGACCGTCTAGACAAATATACCCTTGGCCAATACAGGCAACGTCTCCACAGAAAAGATGACAAATCAGGCCGATTGTTGGCCTGGATCCTTAGGCGTGAATTCACCCCGGAGAGGATTGTGGCCTTACGGGGACCTACGGGAAGAGTGGTACACTCGGAGGTGGGCATTCTCCGAGTCCTCCAATCCCACCTGCAAGCAGTGTATGCTGCGGACCCAGCGGTCACCGAGACCTTGTACCTCCCTTATCTGCAGGGACTGACACTTCAGACCCTTCCGAGGGCAGCTTTGGAAGAATCGGATGAAAGGTTGATGCTGAGCGAGGTACGAGCTGCGATAGCCTGCCTCCCGAGGGCTAAATCCCCGGGGAGTGATGGCTTCTCCCCTGAATTCTATCAGGCATTTCGGGATACCCCTGCCCGTCTCCTCCTACAGGTGTATCTTGAGGCCTTCGAATGTGAAACCCTTCCGCCAAGTATGAACCAGGGCGAAATTTGTGTGATCCTGAAGCCGGGGGGAGATAGGTGTGATCCTACCGCCCCATAACCATGATAAACACGGACGCGAAGATTTTGACCAAACTCTTAGCGGCCTGGCTGGCGCCACATATGGCCCACCTGGTAAACCCGGACCAATGTGGTTTCATCCCGGGGCGCAACACTGCCATGAACTTACGGCGGTTGAATCACATTCTACATGAGGTACGCGATAGGGAGGAGCAGATGGTCATAGTGTCGATCGATCTAGCTAAAGCGTTCGACACTGTTGACTGGGGGTACCTCACGGAGGTACTCCGTATGATGGGGATGGGTCCCAACTTCTGTTGTTGGGTCCGTATACTGCCCCCCGTGACAGGGTGAGACTGGGTGCGGCACGATCGGAGGAATGGCAGTTGGGATGGGGTACGCGGCAGGGGTGCCCCCCTCTCGATGCTCCTCTTTGCCCTGGCAATAGAGCCTTTGGCTATTCGAGTCCAAACGGAAATGGCGCAGTGGGGTATTCTAGTAGGTGACACTTGTAACGTGGTGTCCTTATATGTGGACGATGCCCTCTTTTATTTAATGGCCCGAGGGAATCGCTGCCCATTCTGCTGCAGCACCTGGACCGCTTTGGAGAGGCTTCGGGTCTGAAAATCCATCGTGGTAAGTCCCTTCCCTCTGACGGGTTATGGCTCTGGGCCGCTAATGGACCTGCCGAGCCTTGGGCTGCGCTGGGAACAGGAGGCATTCCGGTATCTCGGAACTCAGGTGGCCCGACAGGTGCACAGTTGTTAGCCCGGAACGTCGATAGGATTCTTACGCCCCTACAACATTCGGTGTCCATTTGGAACACCCTGCCACTCTCCCTTATGGGACGGCTAGCCGTCGCAAACATGGTAATGCTCCTCAGGACCCTTTACATCCTCTAGAACTCGTTGTGCCCTCTCCCCCCGCGAGTATTCCGCACACTTAATACGCTGCTCACGTCTCTACTTTGGGCGGGACGGCATAGCAGGGTTGCCCTTCACACCATTGTCCGAAGCTGGGAGGAGGGTGGTCTGGCGGCGCCGAGGTTTGGTTTGTCCTACTACGCGGCACAACTATTGCCGGCAGCACGGTGGTTTGCGGATGCAGATAGTTGGGAGGTGCAACTTCTGGCCGGTAGAGGAGACGGGCGGACGTTACAGGTCGCATTAATGCAGGGACGGGGAGCAGATGCGGCCCTACTGTATGTGGTACGTCACACGGCAGGTATCTGGCAGCGGTTCGTGGAGAAGATACTGCGATGAGCCCCGTTCCATAGGGAGCTGCCGGTGTGGATCCTGGCCCCTATAGTCGCCATGGAGGAGCACATGTCCTTTCGGGACTGGCGGGCGGGAGGCTGTGAGACCTTGGCTGACCTTTACCCCAGTGAGTCCTTCGGGTCTTTTGAAGAGGCTGAGGAGGCCTTTGGACTGGGAGGGGGGCAATATCTACACTACCGGGGCCTCCAAGAGGTGGTGAAAGCGGCCTGGCCCCAATTCCCAGAAGCGCCCCCGATCTCCCATACCCTGAACATGATTCTTTCCTGTGGTATAGGGCGTAGATTGATTTCTTTGCTGTATTCAACTCCGCCGGTCCAGCCTTCATGGGGGACCTGGGAGACAGATCATGGAGCCGTCCTGGACCAGGGGCAGCGCAAGCGTATAGGGAGCCTCACACGTAAGATATCATGTAATGCACGGTTCTAGCTCACACACTTTAATTTTATGCACCGCACCTATCTGACTCCGGTTTCCTTGAAGCGTATTTCGGGGGATAGGGGGGACACCTGCCCCAGATGTGGTGTGGAGGGGGCGGGGTTCCTACACTTGGCCTGGGACTGCACATTAGTCAGGAGCTTCTGGACGGAGGTGGTGGTACGTATAACCACCACCACTGGCCTTCGGATAGACCTGAACCCGCTCCACTGTCTTCTAGCTTTGGTCCCTAAGACTAAGAAAAGGAACCTTTCTTATAAACTACTACAGCTAATGTTGGTCCTGGCGAGACGTAGGATAGCGATTACCTGGATGGGGTGGAAGGCTCCTGAGGTGCCGGTATGGCTTAGAGATGTCAAGGAGTGGTCCCTGGCAGAGGACGAGAAGCTGCAGGATGACCTACTTGCCTGGCGGGTCATGTGTACTACGGGGCTGTCCCTGAGTGATTCGGATGGGACAAGTGATGACTTATTACGGTGGAGGGATCGGGGTCTGATGTGAAGGGAGGGGGGAGGGACTTCTAGGTCTGGGTATTGGGTAGTGCTTGGCTGCTTCCTCATGTTCATCTCCTGTTTATATCATGCTTTTCTCATTCCTCATGGACTCAGCCTGACCTGTGATACCCGTACCCTTTAGTGCCATAATGAGGTCATTGATCTGTGTGCAAGTCTTTTATATTGATGCCAATTGCAGGGGGGAATGTTTCTATGCACGTTGTATAACCAAAAAAGAAAGTTTTAAAAAAAAGAAAATATATATATATATATATATATATATACATAATATATATATATATATATTCACTGAAAAAACCATAGGTTATAGACCATATATAGTTAGGAATTAGCATTTAAAAAACCTTATTTTACTCACACAAAACCATTGAAATTCCATATATAGTTAGTTGCACTAACTATATATCGCGCACCCGCAATCCACTGCTGATGATGTCACATATTACATCATTCATGACATGGTCAGTGACATCACTGATGACATCACTGATGACATCACTGATGACATCACTGATGACATCACTGATGACATCACTGATGACATCATCCAGTGACTGTGTGTTTCTGTAAAGTTTAAATATGTTTTACATATTGAAGAATGAGTAGATGTATAACTGTCTGGACGAAGGATTTAGTAGGTGCATGACTGAATGTATGAGTGAGTGATTAAATGTGTCTCACTGAGTGCATGGGTTAGTGACTAAACTGTCTTAATTTGTGCATCATTATGTCTGTTGTTCTGTAAACTGCTGCATGTGTTGATCAGTAGCTATATGATTAACTATATGGGTTATTGATTGATTGTCCAAGTATTTGTATGGGAGACTGAGTGTGTGTGTGGCTGGCTGGGAGGTGTGTGACTCTGTGCAGATCAATGTGTACTTGTATCAATGATTGTATAAGAAAGTAAGTATGTGTTAGTATATGTTTGAAAATGTAAGGTGCTCTATGTTTAACTGTATAGACAAGAAAATGGAAGTGTGATTGATTCTTTACAGGACTGACTAGGTGTGTGAGTAACTCCATGGATGAGTGGCAGAGTGTGAGTGTCTGTATAGGTGTATGAGTGCATATGATAGTGTTGTAAAGATGAGTGATTGTATGTATGAATGATTGTATGGGTGAATGAGTGAATGTGTGTGTAGACGTAGGAATCAGTGAGTACGTATGTAGTAACTAGTATTGGTGTGTCAATGGTTTCAAAAATTATACTCTGTATTTAACACTGGGTGAAACAGAGGTTATATTAAAATGTGAGGAGATGCATTGTATTGTCACATGAATGATATCATCAGTGATGTGGTCATTGATGTCAAATGAGATGTCATCAGTGATGTCATCAGTGATGTCATTTGAGATGTCATCAGTGATGTCATCAGTGATGTCACTGACCATGTCATGAATGATGTAATATGTGACATCATCAGCAGTGGATTGCGGGTGCGCGATATATAGTTAGTGCAACTAACTATATATGGAATTTCAATGGTTTTGTGTGAGTAAAATAAGGTTTTTTAAATGCTAATTCCTAACTATATATGGTCTATAACCTATGGTTTTTTCAGTGAATTTTCAAGGTTTTGTAAATGCTAATTCCTAACTATATATGGTCTATAACCTATGGTTTTTTCAGTGAATTTCAATGGTTTTTTAATAGCAAATATCAAAAGCTGTCGAATGTCAAGTACGTGGTAAGTGAAAACATTTTCGTGTTTATGCACACTGATCTGCTTTGAATGGTGCCCCCCCCCCTCATTTCTATTAGGAGTACTCTCTCTTTGCACATAGTGAAGGGTAGTTAACGCAGGCCTTTGCCCCCGTTGTAATACGTCGTGCCTGCTTCTCTCTCCATTTGATTGATTGTTATCCAAGTATTTACTGTTTTAGAATTGGTTCTCTTTGGTTCATTCTCTATTTACAAACAAACACAGAGTCGCAATACTCTGTTTAGTCTTTGCAGATAACGAAAAATCGTGTAAAAAAAAAGAAAAGGAATCGAGCAAAATCAGTAGGCCACTAATGGGATCTCTTTTTGACCTCGCTAAAATAGAAACATTAGGAACAAACCCTCATGACAAATACAAAACTAGTGAAATGAACTGAACTCCACACAATGATGGCTGCAAAACAGCTCGGCTCCGCCACCCACCCCGCCCAAAATAACGATAAAGAGCGGCTGCCATGATTGGTTGCGGAATGGCCACGACGGAGCTACGAAATGGTGCTGCTCTCATGCTAACCCCAGCTTCAGTCTGAAACATCCAGAAACACTGTAGACTACCAATTCGATCAGTTCCGGTAGCGCCCCAATGTAACCCGGTAGAGAAGAACTAGCCCTCCCCTCTTTGACTAATGGTTCTTGTTGCCTGTCCCTTCTGTTGTCATTTAACAGAACTATTTAGCCTGCTGAAAGGGGTTGTGCTCCGACCGCTGGTTGGTGGAGACATTCTGGACCTGCGTTGTCGCGTAATGCGTCATATGACGCGCCGCGTTAGCGCATCCGGAAGTCATCCGGGGCGCGCAGCGCGTAACGTAAGCATAACAAGTCATGTGACTTGTTAATAAAACTTTTCATTGGTTCATTTTACTTTTCTTATTCTAATGATGAAAGGCTTGGTCATATGACCTAAAAATTACGCTTTTTATTACTTCCGAACATTATTTTTTCTTAAATATATGTTATAATGTTCCAGGCTAATGTACTTTCCCGGAAAATTTACAACTGTCCTGCAAGTAAAATATATTCTTTTTTCGAGAAAAAGAGCGTTTCTTCGTCCCATGACGGAGCCGTTGAGCAAAAGAGGGTCGACCTGCTGTCTTAGTCGCCGATACGCCTGAATATGAGATTCTTATCGATCACTTTATGTTGCAGGAATAGAAAACACAACAGCCCTTGACCATTTATCTTTACTGCGTTCCTTCGTATTATACCTTTTACCCTTCATGTAATTGGTCTGCTTTATTTCACTTGCCTTTTAATGATTCTAAAACAGTGACTATTATTAAAAACTTTACCAATGTATATACTACTACCATGTTTTCTTTTAAAAACCTTTATTGTGAAAATTTCATTATACAAATACGAGCCTATAACCACGTGGGCCGGCCACGGAGCAAACTGTAATCGTATATGATGAGTAGAGATTTACACTGTAGAGGAACGTAACGGGCGGGCCATTAGGTTGCAAGAACTAAGGTGTCTAACAGTTACGGAATCGGTGGACTTACATTTTATAATTAAAATACGACAGGGCCAGTTACAATAAAATTATCTAGATATACATTTGCGGGCAAGTACCATGGGTGACGTTAATTCGAACTTTCAATAGTACAGTAATCAATAACACATCAGAACTTAATATCAATAGGGATGTCGAAATATTCAATCAATTCTCGTCCCCGCCCGCCATGTGCTTCAAAACTGCATACGTATCTCGTGATTTCAAGGTTCTGCAACCAGTACACAACAAGGAGTTACGAGTCCCATTTATTCCGGCGCCATTTTGGGCGAGGACGGGCAGGTCCAGGATATAGTCAAAATGTCTCTACCAACCATCGACTATGATGATGTTCATATGCTGTATTTATAGAGTAACACTCATCTGTCCACATGAAATTAATTTGCCACAATCTAAACATGTCATTTTAATCTTTCCAAAGTTCTTCTAAATATTTGGGACCGTTTCCCTTGCCTCTGATGCTGTCAGTGCCACTTCTTTGATGAATGTACTGGCAGGTCGGGGGTTCTCCTCCAAATCTCTCTTTTATGCAGCACTATAATTAATTGGTGCCACCTCTCCATATGACGATGCATGGTATAGTTACCATAACTATATTTTTTTTCGGTTCCTCTGGAGAGTTCATCGTGGCAGATGAAGCGTGTAACGTACCGGGCATTTACCTTTTTTTGCATGTACAGGAAAGGAAAAAAAAAAACGAGCGTCCGAGTTCTAAGGTGTCCCAGGGCCATTTTAGTGGACCAGGCCCAAATCCAAAGAACAGGCCGCCATTTTGAGAGTCCTGTTGCAGCCGCCTGTCGCTGTAGCATCAAGAGCAGCCGAAACTCAGCTGAATGGCAACTGAAACGGTAAAGGGGCGCCCCACTACAGCAGACGAGCCTCCACCTAGGAAGGCCCGTTCACGCCGCCTCCCCCCCCCCCTTCGGGCACCCCACGCCGTTATTCGGAGCAGTATTGTAGGATGGCCACACCAGTGCGGAAACTTGCTAGACATCACCTCGGTGGTAACCGAATCTCAGCGCCTTGTGGTGTCTTCTATTCAAAAAACATTGTTATGCTGCCTTCGACCTATTCGCCGCAAGTGCGCACGCAACTCAGCTGCATAGCTTGCTAGACACCACCTCGGTGCTAACCGAATCTCAGCGCCTTGTGGTCTCTTCTATTCCAAAAATATTGTTGCGCTGCCTTTGGCCCCATTCGCACATCGGTCCGCTACTGCCGCCATCTCACAGGCCAACGGGGCGCCCCACGCCGACTTTCAGCATTGTAGGATGGCCACACCAGTGCACCTTACTAGACACCACCTCGGTGCCATCCGGATCTTGGCATCTCAGCGCCTTGTGGTGTCTTCTATTCAGAAAATATTCTTGCGCTACCTTTGCCCCATTCACACATCGGTCCGCTACTGACGCCATCTCACAGGCTAATGGGGCGCCCCACGCCGAGTTTCAGCATTGTAGGATGACGACACCAGTACAGCAACTTGCTAGACATCACCTCGGTGCCATCCGGATCTCGGCGCCCCACTGCAGATGAAGTGCCTCTCAACTATGAAACCACCACGGTGACATCCGGATCTTGGCGCCTTGTGCTGGTTCCGGCCTATTCACACATCGGTCCGCTACTGACGCCATCTCACAGGCTAATGGGGCGCCCCACGCCGAGTTTCAGCATTGTAGGATGACCACACCAGTACAGCAACTTGCTAGACATCACCTCGGTGCCATCCGGATCTTGGCATCTCAACGCCTAGTGGTATCTTCCATACAGAAAATATTGTTGCGCTGCCTTTGGCCCCATTCGCACATCGGTCCGCAACTGACACCATCTCACAGGCCAACAGGGCGCCCCACGCCGACTTTTACCATTGTAGGATGGCCACACCAGTACAGCAACTTGCTAGACATCACCTCGGTGCCATCCGGATCTTGGCATCTCAGCGCCTTGTGGTGTCAGTCAGAAAATATTGTTGCGCTGCCTTTGGCCCCATTCGCACATCAGTCCGCTACTGACACCATCTCACAGGCCAACAGGGCGCCCCACGCCGACTTTTACCATTGTAGGATGGCCACACCAGTGCCACAACTTGCTAGACACCACCTCGATGCCATCCGGATCTTGGCATCTCAGCGCCTTGTGGTGTCTTCTATTCCGAAAATATTGTTGCGCTGCCTTTGGCCCCATTCGCACATCGGTCCACTACTGACGCCATCTCACAGGCCAACGGGGCGCCCCACGCCGACTTTCAACATTGTAGGATGGCCACACCAGTGCGGCAACTTACTAGACACCACCTCGGTGCCATCCGGATCTTGGCGCGTTGTGCTGCCTTCGGCCAATTCGCACATCGGTCCGCTACTGACGCAAACTCACAGGCCAACGGGGCGCCCCACGCCGACTTTCAGCATTGTAGGATGGCCACACCAGTGCTGCAACTTGCTGGACACCACCTCGGTGCCATCCGGATCTTGGCGCGTTGTGTTGCCTTCGGCCTATTCGCACATCGGTCCGCTACTGACGCCGCCTCACGTGCCAACGTATTTTCTCCGCATTTTATACCCTATGCCGCATAACAGGTCATGTTGTCGTGTATTTCTATAGGTTCTGAATCAGTCCCCCTATTCCTGACCCTATTCTGGTTAAACTAACTATCAAGTTAACTAACAGTCAGCCCATGAGGCAAGAAAACCCCCATGATGCAGACACCGTTATCTGACGCAGTCACACTACGGCACAGGAACGTGTTATCTGATTAGGTCATAACGCTTGAGATCTAATTAGACAAGCGACATTCCTCCAGCCCCTGATAAGGCATACGACGTTCTCATAACAAATCAAACCTATGACAACCTGGATAATCCGTGCGGCCATTGTTTTGATTTCACAGAGAACTTTAGTAAAGAATGTGCTAACGAGCAAGTCGTATGACATCTTTATTGACGTACCTATGTCCATCCTTACGTCAATCTCGGCACCTTTAAGGTATAAATATTGCCGACCTTGCCCTATGCAAACACACGCGTGGTGACAAGACGGAGCAGCCATACTTGCCGAAGCCGAGAGCAGAAGCAGACCCCGCAGGCAGCAGCCCCGCCTTCCTGACGCGCTGAGAGATGCGCTGCTATCTCAAACCGAGAGACCCAGCACCGGCGCTTCTGGGCAGCCCTCGCAGGCAGCCTGGAATATCGAGAGCAGAGAAAGAGATACCATTCCTCATTCATCCTAACTTCCAGGTACAGAACTGAATAACCCCTCACAGAGAATTCTTTAGTTATTCACTTGGCAAAAACAAACTTAACTTAAACTGTAACTTTCTATTCCCGCCCACGCATTAGACTTAGGTCAGGTACACGGGGTAGGCGTATTTAGAAACACCAGTTGAGTACGTTTAGTCAAATGTATATGTGTATGTAAATATATTTTAATCATTTTAAACATCATATGGCTCAGAAACCATATCAATGTTTTTACAGTATTATTTTATACTATTGCTTTTAATGTATGCACTTTACTTAACTATAAGTATTGCAATAATATCGATCCATTTCTCTTGTACGAGAAAAGAGACTGATCAATAAATAACATCTTTTATTGAACACGCCCGTCTCTTCCTTTTCTCTACATTCTGATGAGACTAAGAATGCACGTACTGACTGAGTAAAATAATTGCCTTGTGCTCACACGACTCTTGAGATTGACTCTTGATTAGGGGAGAGCAAAGTTGTCATGTTCTATGGTTGTCAGAAACTAAATCCCTTCTTGTCTAATCAGGGGAGTTAATTCCTTCCTTGAACATTCGAGAAAGTTTCTAGCGAACTCTGAGCTTAGCTGGCAAACCCAAAAATTAAGTCTAGTATCGACAGTAGTAGACCTAGTTAACGTCTGGCCTAGGCCTTTACTGCTGTAGGTACTATTCCAATGCGCAGAGCCTATTGGGAAAATAGGAGCTACACTACATGGCGCCCAACGCGTTTGGAAAGGGCGATAAAACTAACGTAAGACATTTAGAGTAACTCAGTCGTGCTTTCTCACTCAGACCCCTTTTCCCATATACTCCAAAGACGTCTGGAGTGGGTGAAAGGTTATAATATCCTCCAAAACCTCGCAGGAGGGAACTCCTATGTATGGTTCTTGGTCTAGTCAACGTTGAAGGATAAAACAGTTCCAAAATATTGTGCATCTAATCTCTGTTTCCATAAAGAAACCTGATCTGCAAATAAACATAATACCATCCTGTCAGCAAAATGGACAGCGATGAAGAACGAGAGGTTACTAGATTAGCTACTGAAATAGCAGATGCTGATGCTACCATGCAAGCAGCAGACGCGGATATAATACTCATTCCGGTCGCCAAAAGGAGATCTATAACCTTAAAACTTATAGAAAATGGACTGACACCTAGAGGTGGCACAGTCATATTCGTAATCGAGGCACACGAATATCGGCAGACAGAGGTATACTATACATGGATACATTTTCCAGCAGCTAATACTATAACAAAGTACTTCCACTATTACAAAGTAGAGGAACCTCCTAATGAGTACACTCCTTTCGAGGAAGTGGAAGTACCACTCAAATTCCAAGAGCATTTGCTCTTATTTGATGGCGCCCTAAAACATAATAATCACATTACAAGGCTCGGTCCTTTAGGAAGACCAGGAGCAACGTGGCCGGTCCTAGCCGGATACACACCATATCCAGACATCGAAAGAATGCCTGCAGCAGAGCTGTTAATACAGCTAAAACAACTACTAAAAATTCACAGACAATTAGTTCAGTATGTAATGCGGACTTCAACAATTCAGCCAGCGATTAAACTTCCACAGCTGACCCCTCACAAGGGGAACACAAATAAAATTACACCACAGAACATCCAATCCTGCCTAGGTAAAGTTCCAGCTAAACGGGAACAGATACCATTCTGGTTGGCACAGAAAATTACCCAAATAGAGGCGGTGTTTCCTGACACCATCCCATTAGAAAAACACAGAATTCTGACTATATGTCTCCCAATGGGAATCGCACCACACATTGAGGACTGTGACACTTGGGGTACAGTCTTTGCTTCCATCTACACAAAAACGCACGGTGTTCCATCCATTTCGGTAATACCAGATGTGCTAAAACAAATTCAAGATGAATACGGTCCAGAACCTGCTTTAACTCTTGGTATGAAATTACTAAAAGACTTCAAGCAGGTCTCGGCTATATTACTAGCCAACATAAAGGGTGAAGCAGCAAACGTGGCGATCCGCCAGAGGTTAAAAGAGACAGATATAGCAGACCAACCAGCTGAAATTGCCAGAATCATAGAAAAATCCTATGAAGAACTAGGCAGAGATAGTCTAGGTGGAATACCAGTAAAACCGCAACTGACTACAAGTCCAGAAAAAATATTTTTTAATAATAATAATTCACCAAAAAAGAACTGGGATGGAAACAAACAATCCAATCCTAAAGAAAAGAAATTCCAGTCCAGAGGAAGGTCTCCTAGGCGAAGAGAGAAATCTCCAAACCCGAGACAAAGGTCACCTCAGAGTGAACCCTCTGGGAATAGATATAACCTTAGAAATAGGGATAATATTAAAAAACCTGATAGATATCAAGACATTGATACACGTCCCTCTCCATCTTTTCAGACTTCCTCGCAGAAATCGGAAAGAAGAGGACGATCAGAAGAGCACGCCAAGTCCAAAGACAAGGAACCTGCTCAACTGAAAAAGAAATTACAATTTCCCAAAAAGAAGGTAGCCAGTATCAAGGTAGTTAACAATGCCGAGAATACTGAGGACACAACTGAAAAACGGAGAATGGGCTCAGACAATGCTAGACAGCGCAGCAGAGGTGAGCATAGCTCGCAAAGTCCTGATGAATCATCTGGAGACAGTGGACACGAATGAATATCTTCAAGTGGAAACTGCAGATACCAGAGTTAGCAAGCCCCACAAAATATACGAGATAACATTACGTATAGAGGGAGATAAGACTAGGAAAATAAGGGGACTATTTTGGGATAACCTCTCAAAGGGTTATGACATACTTCTAGCTGAAAAAGACTGGCCACCAGAGTTTGTCAGGGAGTGCCCTCATGGCGAAGAAGTAATTATGCCTGCCTTCTCGAATCAAATACCGATTCATAAAAAATATACACTTGCTAGAAAGTGGGCAGTGGCCTTAGCACCTGCTTTATATAAAAATCATGTAGGATGGGATGAGGATTCTCCTCCTCACAAAATCCAGTTAAAATCACAACCTACTGCACAAAGGCAGTACCCAATTAAGCAAGAAGCTAAAAAACAAGTAAATGAAATACTAGATCAGCTAGAATACCAGGGGGTGATTGAAACTTGCACCTCACAAATGAACAATCCTTTGTTTCCGGTCTCCAAACCAGACAATTCGTACCGTCTAGTTTTGGATTACCGACACCTTAACACATGTTGCAAAACTTTTGCAGTGCAAAACTCACACAGTGCTGCACTAATGAATAACATAGTGCGCAAAAAATACAAAACAACCTTGGACATCTCCAACGGATTCTTTTGTCAAAACATAGCACCAGAGAGCAGATATTTAACTGCATTCTCAGTAAATGGCACTCAAAAACAATTCTGTCGGTTAGCCCAGGGGTACAAGAACAGCCCGGGGGTATTCTCAGCAAGAGTAACAGAATTACTACAACTATATGATGATGAAGCATTATCTTATGTCGATGACATTTACTTAACAGATGATGACTTGGAGACTCACTTGAAAAGAGTGAACACCATAATACTTGGTTTCGCTGCAGAGGGTTACAAATTCAACTTCAAAAAGTCCAGAATTGCCCATCTGACGGTCCTATTCTTAGGATATGAGTTATCAAGTGAAGGCAAAAGCCTGGCAGACAATTTCCTAGAGAAATGTGCCGTAATCCAAGCTCCTAAAACACTAAAAAACCTACAGTCAATTCTAGGCTTCCTAAATTTCGGAAGAACATATATTGCAAATTACGCAGAAAGGGTCAAACCCCTTTATGATCTAATTAAACCAGACTTTAAAAGATCCAGTTGGACTCAAGCACACACAGAAATTTTGAGATCCTTACAAACAGACATGCTAATTAAAACAAAATTAGAAACCCGTGATAATACACGCAACCTTGTGATCCGAGTCATCCCAGGGAGATGCGGATTCACATACCTAACCTCTAATGAGGGAGATAAGGTACCAATTGCATTCAAATCACATTTGTACACAAAAGCTGAACAGAGATTCAACAACAAAGGAAAAATTGTTCAAGCAGTTCAAACCGCAATAGCTAGAGAAAAAGACATAGCTGACGGTAGACATATCACAGTCAGAACAGCTGAATCAGCCTTTGAGGCATTAACAACACCGTGTAATTTACCAACAACAACATTGGATCCAGAATGGTTACAATGGGTAAATTCAATCACAACGGACAAAGTATATTACTTCTTTGATCCAGAACTAGAAGAATTGAAAAATCTAAAATATGAAAAGACGTATCCTCTGCCAATCGACATTCTGCCTCTAGACCAATACGGCTGTATAATATATACAGACGGATCAGCACAACCCGCAGTAGGGGGTAAACAAGCTTACAGTGCTGCGTGCGCGATTGTTAAAGGTCGTTGGCACGAAGGGAAATTTAAACCAACCCTAACTAAGACCCAATCTCTAGGAGATTGCACAGCTCAGCGAGCTGAATTACTAGCATTCAAGATGGCGCTTGAAAATACCGATCGAGAATTCCCCACACTCATAGTGTGCGATTCGTATTATTGCGTTCAATCTTATAATGAATACTTGCAGATCTGGCTTCAAAATGGTTACAAGGATGCGAAAGGAGGCACAATCAAGCATAAAATGCTATGGGAACAAGTAGCTCTTTTACAAAAAGAACTACCAAAGACTCACGTGATACATACACTGAGTCATCAACGTGATGGCGTTCACGTTGCAGGGAATTCATTGGCTGATGAGGCCGCGAAGGCAGCTGTGCAAACGGCTTCCGTAGCTGCCATCACCCGGTCAAAAACAAAAATAGACAGCGAAATATTACAAGCTGTCAGCGCTTCTGAAAAGGATTCGATAGAACCACTCCCTAAAGGCTTTCCATTAAAGTACTCATACATAACAGATGAAAACAATGTTCCTTTTGCTCAAATCCCTGGAGTGGGGGATAGGGCAATTCCAAACATGGAACACAGATTAGGACTAATAATAGCGGCACACGAAGGGCTTGCTTCTACCCATGCTGGCGTCTCAGCCACAGTATCATTATTAAAACAGAGATACTGGTGGCCGCAAATGAGAAGACAAACAAGGAACTATGTTCTAGCATGTGAAATATGTCAAAAAATGAAAGTATCAACTGTGAGACGTCCAGCACAGACGCCCCTTCTAATCTCGGATAAACCATTAGCCTGTGTTTATCTAGACCACTGCGGTCCCTTACAAAGGGACGGTAACTATAAATATATCTTGGTCGCAGTGGACTCATGCACGAGATTCATATGGATGTGGCCCCAGCGAACGGCTGACGCCAGAACTGTTATAAAAGATTTGCGGGTCTTTATCGGCACATACGCAATTGGCATTCTGCATTCGGACAATGGTCCTGCTTTTAGCTCTCGGGCTTATAAGGAGGCCATGGTCAGCATGGGCGTGCAATTGCGGTACTCTTGTCCATTTCACCCTGAGGGGAACGGAATTGTTGAAAGAAAAAACCGTGACATAAAGCAATCTATAACGGCAAAGGTATTAGGTTCGGGAGCTGGGTGGGTCAAACATCTAATAAGTGTCCAACGTAGTCTAAATAACTTGCCAAGAAATTCTCTGAAGGGATTCAGTCCGTACGAATTATTATTCGGAACTAGGATGTTGATCTCTGACCTTGATAGTCAGACTTCAGTGGTAACAGAAAAAAGCTTTGATGTCAAAGACCGTTTGGCTATTTTGCAGGACTTAAACAAAACAAGAAAAGACCTGAGCAACATACAGTTGAAACAACAGCCAACGACCACTGAAGATTCACCACCTGTCCCAGCAAGACCTGTCTGGATTCCAAAAGTCGGGGATCTAGTCAGGGAGAAGATCGCGGTAAAGAAGGAATTTGGGCCTTCTTACAGAAAAGCAGTTCCTGTATTGTCTGTCAACGGGACAAGATCAGTTGTACTACCGCCACTTGCTGGAAAAAAGGAGAACCGAGTTGTATCCATCGACCTGGTAAAACCACAACATGTGGCCGATAACCAACGGTAGGCCAAGTGGACTCCCAATAAGTAGCAGAACACCAAGGTTTGCTACCAGTACAGAGGTCCTATCAAAGAGGCTCATCACATTCGAAACGCCAACAGAAGAACAACAAGGACTATGCAACAATGCAATAGAACTAAGACCTCTGAAAACCCAAATAAAGACATTTAGCAGAGACACACCAATCTATAGAGAAGTACCAAGTGAAAATGCAAGAAACAAAAATCCTGAACCAATTGGAACAATTGATAGAACTGCATCTGGTTACTTCATCAACTTCGATGATTCCTCTGACGGCTTCAGTGAACAAAAGACACAGCCATCACCAAAATCCTTTAAAGACAAAGCAAAGGAACTTTTGAAACAACTAAAAGAAACATATCTGATTTCTCCATGGATTGAATTTTGGGTGGGTTTTGGTGCATTTATCCTCATACTTTGGCTCATCATGGTATTTACCTTGGGACGCTTCATTGAGGGAAAATATGCTAAAATGGACACAGCAAGTCAGAACATCAACTTGGTCCTCAAACCACACACATCTTCACACGTCGAGAAACGAGAACTTTCTTCAGCCAATTTTACAGCAATTCCAATACCTGGTGGGGTAGCCTGGGACAACACTGACTATGAAATTTATGGTCCGGTCGAGATCCTGAAATATCCACACCAAATTAAGATCTCTTTGAGTGACTTTGCAAAACCAAACTCATTTGCTGATGATTGGGACTTTGAAAGTATTAACAATATGATGTCTGACTTAGTAATGTCTGCTAAATTTACAAAACATGATTATTTGCAGGGTTCTACAAATTATGACAGCATGTACTGCTATAACCATTATGGTAACCATTTCTTGCATAAATCTGCACAACCTAGAAATGTTTTAAATTTTAATCAATGGGAACATTGTGCTACACCTCCAAAAGGGAGCTCAAGAACCGTGTATGGCAAATATTCATATTTTTCAGGTTTTAACACAAGTAATGCGGAAACATTTTATTTTAAATTGTCAAACAAGACAGGGACCAAAACCATGATAACCAACACAAAATTGATTTATTCTGACTTATTCTTTGAACAAATGAATACTTTTGGATTTAATTATTGGGACAAAAATGTTGATTTGAAAAGTGTTTGGGGTACAAAAGAATGGCAAGTACAGGGTATAGAAGCTTTGTTTAGAGCCTGCATGATCCCAGAACAAATGATATTTTTAAATGACACTGTTCAACAAACCACCTGTCTTGGCTTAGCCAAAATTCAAAGATTTAAATAACCTGTCTATTCCAAAGCCAACAATGTTTAGCAATAACTCTGATACAGATGAAGAAATAGACATAAACCATATACTTAACCAAAACAGAACACATCCTGATTGGAAACAATGGTTGATCTGGCCCACAGATACAAATAACTGTCAAGATAGATTCCTGAATAAAACACAGGGTTTCAAAATGACCAGGCCAGACCCTAGATATCCCCAAAGACATCACCCAGGGATAATAACAACCTACAGTGTGGGCAAATTATGCCTTCAATGGCTACAAACTTCCACACTGCCTGAAATTAAGCAACACCTAACTTTACTTACTGATGGTGCTGACTTGCGTGATTTCATAATGGGACCACGCAAACAGCGTCAAAAGCGTTTCATAGCAGCCTCTGTATATGCAGCATACAATGAGGCCTGGAAGGTTACTCAAATTGAGACAGCAGAAAGAATACGGGAAATTGACCGTATTAATTTGGAAAAATCACTTTCTGTAGTGGACAATGGGTTAATGACTCTGTCCTCCAGAATTTTTTCATTGGACAGCATTGTGTCTTCAGCAATCGATATATTATCGCAAGACTTACTGTTATTACAACATGGTCAGTCACAATTGCGTTCTATTGTACAGCTTGGCTGGACGTTACAAAATCTGCGTTCAGGCTACGTGCCTTGGCGTTTAATCAACACAACGTCACTATTCCAAATCTTTAACCTTACTGATAGACAAATCGGTATGGCGCAGAAGGGTGCTGATTATACAATCTTGAGCATTGAAAAACTAGAAAGATTACCAATGACAATGTCAGAACGACCTGTCAGTGAATGGATAATCCACGGAATCATAAATATTCCAATCTCAACCTTCAGGTTTCAATACTGCCAAAAATATATACAGGCTGGCATGTACGAGAAATTGGGAAAGGGGTACCTTAAAACAACATGGAACCTGCCCTATTCACATGCATGTGTCAGTAATAAAGGACAGAAAGTGTTTCTTAGTGGCAACAATTGTGCTATGTCACTAAGCGGCACGCTTCTATGTAACGGTATTAGTTTGCACGGAGCCTGTGAAGGGAATTCATACAACCTTTCATGTCACCAGCAAGGCGCACCTGCAACTGAAATAGAACCATTCTTTCAAAGACTCTATAATGGGAGTTACATTCTTATTGTAGACCGCAGATGTTGCAGTCTTATGCCCGGGACTCCTTATCTAGTAACTACAACAGCGAAGGTCAAGTGCTGTGGACGTTCTTTGTTCCCAGCTCCTTTCCAGACAGGGAGGCGAGGGCATGGCCCAGTTTGAAAATTACTTCTATTCGAATAGACACTTTAAGCAGAATGAAAACAGTGCTTCTTCAGACGCCTACAAGGCTCACGTCATCAAAAGAAACGTATGATCTACAAGTCGCAAGGACGACTGCAGAGATACATACATTATTATCAACCAATTCCCCCGTACATTTCGCGGAAATCCTGAGCGAAATCTTAAATATTTCTGATACCACTGGGGTCTCAAAGGTATTTAAGACAGTATTTTCGATGGCATTAACACCATTCAAAGCCATACTGGGTATTTTTCCAGATTTCGTCCATTCGATTTTTGGCGGACTTCCCCTGATCCTGGGACTAATTGCAGGAATCCTATTCCTAGTCCTTATTTTTCGTTATGGCAACCCATGTCACAGACCAAACTCTGACGACAATGGAAGAAACGATCCTAGCCATTGGATACCGGGACCGGATATCAAAAATCCTGGGACTCTCCCGGCTTAGAGACCTGAACATGACTTGGTTTCTATCATTTCGACCAATGTGGCAAAGGTGTGTTTTACCTGTACTAAGGTGTCTGCTATGCGGAGAAGAATGCGTGTTAGACACCTGTCTGACGCTACAATCGGATGCGCCGGTGGATGCAGATACACTGTTGGTTCCTACCAAGGTTCACGCACTGTGCTGCCCTCAAAGGCTGCCAATTCTGATGACGGCATTCCTGGAATCTTCACCACTGCGATTGAAGAGTAGTGAAGTTCAAGATGAAAGCAGCATCGAACAGGTACGACCTTCTGTCAGCAATGCAAATCAGAATGTCAATGGAGACAATCATGCGCATGAATGCATGGTTACCCCTATTTCCGACTTAGAGGAACTTTCCCATGAAGCTGTTGACAGTTTTTTCGAAAGCCTGAATGATATGATGTTCTCTCCGGAACAGAAATAGAGACTTTTGAGTAAACTCGCACACGGCGTTCCCTGAATTCGGCCTTCAACTTTAACAATAAAGTCACATGAACAATTACAATCCAGTTCACGGACAGCAACTTTTTTCAGCAAGCCCCTAAAATATTTTTCTATATATTTTTTCCCGGGACACTGATCTTCTGCTTAAAGTAAGAAACTATTCCTAGAGAACTAAGATTTCTATTTTTTTAGATACTTTATAGACTTTATATAGACTTTAGCTGCCCGCTGGTATGTTCACAATATATTTTATGTGATGAAATGGTTTCGACTTTTTTTCTGTATAGCCATATTAAGAGCCATTTCATGTGTATTTCTCATATACCAACAAGCAATAATGCATAAAATGCGTGTTTACTTTTGCATTTAATTCATAGCTTAAGTGCATACAATATATATGACTGCAATTTTTCAGTATATTTGAAAATTTCGAAATGCATTTATGTATTTTGGGGTGGTAAGGTATACACTATACTCTATAGTATGTTGTACTATGTTATACTATGCATAGATTAGTAGATATGACCATAGTTAGCGTGGAGTGGGTGTCGTGTATTTCTATAGGTTCTGAATCAGTCCCCCTATTCCTGACCCTATTCTGGTTAAACTAACTATCAAGTTAACTAACAGTCAGCCCATGAGGCAAGAAAACCCCCATGATGCAGATACCGTTATCTGACGCAGTCACACTACGGCACAGGAACGTGTTATCTGATTAGGTCATAACGCTTGAGATCTAATTAGACAAGCGACATTCCTCCAGCCCCTGATAAGGCATACGACGTTCTCATAACAAATCAAACCTATGACAACCTGGATAATCCGTGCGGCCATTGTTTTGATTTCACAGAGAACTTTAGTAAAGAATGTGCTAACGAGCAAGTCGTATGACATCTTTATTGACGTACCTATGTCCATCCTTACGTCAATCTCGGCACCTTTAAGGTATAAATATTGCCGACCTTGCCCTATGCAAACACACGCGTGGTGACAAGACGGAGCAGCCATACTTGCCGAAGCCGAGAGCAGAAGCAGACCCCGCAGGCAGCAGCCCCGCCTTCCTGACGCGCTGAGAGACGCGCTGCTATCTCAAACCGAGAGACCCAGCACCGGCGCTTCTGGGCAGCCCTCGCAGGCAGCCTGGAATATCGAGAGCAGAGAAAGAGATACCATTCCTCATTCATCCTAACTTCCAGGTACAGAACTGAATAACCCCTCACAGAGAATTCTTTAGTTATTCACTTGGCAAAAACAAACTTAACTTAAACTGTAACTTTCTATTCCCGCCCACGCATTAGACTTAGGTCAGGTACACGGGGTAGGCGTATTTAGAAACACCAGTTGAGTACGTTTAGTCAAATGTATATGTGTATGTAAATATATTTTAATCATTTTAAACATCATATGGCTCAGAAACCATATCAATGTTTTTACAGTATTATTTTATACTATTGCTTTTAATGTATGCACTTTACTTAACTATAAGTATTGCAATAATATCGATCCATTTCTCTTGTACGAGAAAAGAGACTGATCAATAAATAACATCTTTTATTGAACACGCCCGTCTCTTCCTTTTCTCTACATTCTGATGAGACTAAGAATGCACGTACTGACTGAGTAAAATAATTGCCTTGTGCTCACACGACTCTTGAGATTGACTCTTGATTAGGGGAGAGCAAAGTTGTCATGTTCTATGGTTGTCAGAAACTAAATCCCTTCTTGTCTAATCAGGGGAGTTAATTCCTTCCTTGAACATTCGAGAAAGTTTCTAGCGAACTCTGAGCTTAGCTGGCAAACCCAAAAATTAAGTCTAGTATCGACAGTAGTAGACCTAGTTAACGTCTGGCCTAGGCCTTTACTGCTGTAGGTACTATTCCAATGCGCAGAGCCTATTGGGAAAATAGGAGCTACACTACAATGTGACTTGTTTATAAAACTTTTCATTGGTTCATTTTACTTTTGGTTTCCTAATGATGGAAGGCTTGATCATATGACCTAAAAACAACACTTTTCATTGGATGAAAACTTTTTTTTTTCCCAAACGATGAAAGCCCCACCTTGTTTCTGGATGTTTCAGACTGAAGCTGGCGTCAGCATGAGAGCACCACCATCTCGTAGCTCCGTCGTGGTCATTCCGCGAGCAATCATGGCAGCCGCTCCCCACCAGAAGCCTACAGGAGTCGGGGGCCCCCAAAACTTTTGATGAATCCTCAAGGCGGAGGGGACGCTTTCGAGAATGGGGTCCAAGACCTAGCAGACAAGCGTCCGATTTCCAAGGTGTCCCAGGGCCATTTCAGTGGACCAGGCCCAAAAAGGAAACAGCCTGCCGCCATTTTGAGAGTCCTGTGACAGCCGCCTATCGCTGCACCGCAAGAGTGGGCGCAACTCAGCTGAATTGCGGCTTTTGACACAGTGGACCAAAAACGGACGGAATGGCAACTGAAACGGTAAAGGGGCGCCCCACTACAACAGATGAGACTCCACCTGGAGAGGCCCGTTCACGCCGCCTCCCCCGGGGCGCCCCACGCCGTTATTCGGAGCAGCATTGTAGGATACCAAAACCAGTGCGGCAACTTACTGGACATCACCTTGGTGCCATCGTTCTGCTGCCTTGGAACTATTCGCACAACAGTTTGCTACTGATGACCCACCCCCCGCGACGCCCCACGCCAGAAATCTGGACGTTGTGCTGCGTTGGGACTATTCGCACAGCCGACCGCTACTTCGTTGTTTTTCCCTAAAAATGTTTATATGTTATTACTGTTTTTGTTTTCTTGTATATATTTATAAGTTATTAAAGTTTTATAATCTTACTACTTTGTCGGAGTGCTATATATTTTTAATGTGACACATAATTGTAAAAACTTTGATGTACAAAGAGTCATCCCTGGAATCTTCCGCTTCAGGCTCGGTCCCCTCCCCAATCACAATACAGGATGGTTTTCAGATAATAGGAACGCGTCTGCTGTGACGGATCTCATCGAGTGTGGGCCTTGATCTACTATAACTCCTTTGAAGAGGGGTGATTCTTTACAGCTGGGGCCATAAACTACATCTGCAGGGCTAGCTGATACCCTAGGACCGGCCTGGACAATCGGACACAGAGGAAAAGGAGTGTCAGAGGGTGCGGTAGTGAATAGGGCGAAAGGGAGGTGTCGGGCGGGCACAGGGTGTGATTCTCAGGGAAGAGCAGCGCAGATGGGGGGAGATTTATTACCCATGCATAAGACAGAGAGCGGGGGTGACCACTGCCTGGGGGAGATGCTTGCGAGGGTGGGGAGCCATGCTAAGGATCGACAGCGTGCACAGAGTGGGTCTGGTCAAGGCATCTAAAATGACTGTCGTGCACGACAAAAGTGTGGCATTTGAAAAAAGACAAGATGGCGCAGACAATGTTTTTCAACACTTCCTGATTTCCTTCGAATCGAACGTTAACAGACGTTGGGGCATATTACCAAAGTTAAGCGATATTTATCCCTAACGATGCTTAGCAACGATTTTTTTACCGCTAAGCATCGTCAGAAATTATCGCAGATAAACCTTGCTATTATCAAGGTTTATCGCAAATACGATAAAAAACGACCGCAATGCATTAATATCGCTGAAAACTCAGCGATATTCATGCATTACCGAGCTATTGCTCTTAGCCATGTTATCCACCTCCCATTGGATAACATGGCTAAGAACTGCTCAGGGCAGGTGCTAGCTTTTGGAGATATTCGCGCTTATCGCGAATATTTCCAAAAGTTGATAATAGGAGATAGCGATGTTAGCGACTGTTTCCAGTCGCTAACATCTTGGCATGCCCACTTTGCATGTCATTAGTGATAAATATCACTCACATGCAAAGTGGGGCCCAAGATGGTCGCTATCTCCTACTAGCCGTCGCTAACTGGTGTTAGCAACAACTAGGTAATACAGATATAATTTTATCTCCGCGAAGCGGAGCGCTGTTACAGATATATATCTTGTTTTTGAACGTTAATTTCTCAAAATCCACTGAAGCACATATATTGAGACCTAGCAAAGGCACATCGAGCTACCAGTCCCTACAATTTTGCCAAGTTTCGTGCAAATCCATTCAGCCGTTCGATTATTATTATTATTATTTTTTTTGCCCCGCGGGGCCCTTTTAAAACCTCCACATCAAACCTAAGAGGTCAAGGAGGATCTACTATGCCCCCTTATGGTCATTTGCCCCTTCGCTTTGGCCTCCTCTTGTCTCTCGATCCTACCGAGAGACAAGATGGCGGCCGCTACGGACTGTTTGGAATGTTCACAGACGCCGGAGAACCAATCAGCTTCGCTTCGCAAAGCTCCGTAACGCGAAAAGTACGCGAACTGGAGCGCTGCCCGGTCCGCTGTTACAGATATATATCTTTTTTTGAACGTTAATTTCTCAAAATCCACTGGAGCACATATATTGAGACCTAGCAAAGGCACATCGGGCTACCAGTCCCTACAATTTTGCCAAGTTTCGTGCAAATCCATTCAGCCGTTCGGGCTAAAAGTGAGGCCAACCGCCCTATGGAAAACTCAATGTTAAAAACACGTTTTGGGACCCCCCTTTTTTCTCGGCCCCCCCTTGACGAACCCCCCCCCAAATTTTCAAGGGCTGCTCAGAAACAAAATGTGCCATTTTCCTGAAAATTTCAGCCAATTCCGTCCACAAACGCCAAAGTTATTAGACATAGAATTTTCAAAAATCCCATAGAGAAAAAATCCTAACTATATATACCTACTGGCGACCGCCAGTAGGTAATATATATATATAGTTAGTCAAAATATCGAATTTTTTTAAATGCTTTAAATAATTATAAATTAATAAAATAATAAATATAATGAACTTAAACATATTTAAAATACTTATATTACCTTAAAATTAATAACTATTTAATTTAAGTTACAAAAAATAAACATACATCTTAATTTTTCAATACATACATATATATATATATATATATATATATGAACGTAATATTAATAAAAAATATACAATATTTTTACCATAGGATAGCGGGAGGATAAAATTTACTATTACCAATCCAGTGAGTGCCACAGTAGAGAAAAAGTTGGATAGCGTAAGGGTAAAAATTACTATTCCCACTCCAGTGAGTGCAAGAGTAGGGAAAGCGTTGGATAGCGAGGGGTACAAATTACTATTCTCACTCCAGAGAGTGCAACAGTAGGGAAAGCATTGCATAGCGGGAGGGTAAAAATTACTGTTCCCAATCCAATGAGTGCAACAGTAAAGAAAGCATTGGATAGCGTAGGGGTAAAAATTACTATTCCCACTCCAGAGAGTGCAACAGTAGGGAAAGCGTTGGATAGCGGAGGGATAAAAATTACTATTCCCACTCCAGTGAGTGCAACAGTAGAGAAAGCGTTGGATAGCGGGGGGTAAAAATTACTATTACCACTCCAGTGAGTGCAACAGTAGGGAGAGCGTTGGATAGCGTAGGGGTAACAATTACTATTCCCACTCCAGAGAGTGCAACATTGGGGAAAGCGTTGGATAGTGTTGGGGTAAAAATGACTATTCCCACTCCAGAGAGTGCAACAGTAGGGAAAGCGTTGGATAGCGTAGGGGTAAACATTACTATTCCCACTCCAGAGAGTGCAACAGTAGAGAAAGCGTGGATAGCAGGGGGGTGAAAATTACTATTCCCACTCCAGTGAGTGCAAGAGTAGGTAAAGCGTTGGATAGCGAGGGGTAAAAACTTACTATTCTCACTCCAGAGAGTGCAACAGTAAGGAAAGTGTTGGATAGCATAGGGGTAAAAATTACTATTCCCACTCCAATGAGTGCAACAGTAGGGAAAGCGTTGGATAGCGTAGAGGTAAAAATTACTATTCCGACTCCAGTGAGTGCAACAGTAGGGAAAGCGTTGGATAGCGAAGGGGTAAAAATTACTATTCCCACTCCAGAGAGTGCAACATTAGGTAAAGCGTTGGATAGCGTAGGGGTAAAAAATACTATTCCCACTCCAGAGAGTGCAACAGTAGGGAAAGCGTTGGATAGCGTAGGGGTAAAAATTACTATTCCCACTCCAGCGAGTGCAACAGTAGGGAAAGTGTTGGATAGCGAAGGGGTTAAAAATTACTATTCCCACTCCAGTGAATGCTACAGTAGGGAAAGTGTTGGATAGCGTAGGGGTAAAAATTACTATTCCCACTCCAGTGAGTGCAACAGTAGGGAAAGCGTTGGATAGTGTAGGGGTAAAAATTACTATTCCCACTCCAGAGAGTGCAACACTAGGTAAAGCGTTGGATAGCGTAGGGGTAAAAAATACTATTCCCACTCCAGAGAGTGCAACAGTAGGGAAAGCGTTGGATAGCGTAGGGGTAAAAATTACTATTCCCACTCCAGCGAGTGCAACAGTAGGGAAAGTGTTGGATAGCGAAGGGGTTAAAAATTACTATTCCCACTCCAGTGAGTGCAAGAGTAGGGAAAGCGTTGGATAGCGAGGGGTAAAAATTACTATTCTCACTCCAGAGAGTGCAACAGTAGGGAAAGCGTTGGATAGCGTAGGGGTAAAAATTACTATTCCCACTCCAATGAGTGCAACAGTAGGGAACGCGTTGGATAGCGTAGGGGTAAAAATTACTATTCCCACTCCAGTGAGTGCAACAGTAGGGAAAGCGTGGGATAGCGTAGGGGTAAAAATTACTATTCCCACTCCAGAGAGTGCAACATTAGGTAAAGCGTTGGATAGCGTAGGGGTAAAAAATACTATTCCCACTTCAGAGAGTGCAACAGTAGGGAAAGCGTTGGATAGCGTAGGGGTAAAAATTACTATTCCCACTCCAGCGAGTGCAACAGTAGGGAAAGTGTTGGATAGCGAAGGGGTTAAAAATTACTATTCCCACTCCAGTGAATGCTACAGTAGGGAAAGCGTTGGATAGCGTAGGGGTAAAAATTACTATTCCCACTCCAGTGAGTGCAACAGTAGGGAAAGCGTTGGATAGTGTAGGGGTAAAAATTACTATTCCCACTCCAGAGAGTGCAACATTAGGTAAAGCTTTGGATAGCGTAGGGGTAAAAAATACTATTCCCACTCCAGAGAGTGCAACAGTAGGGAAAGCGTTGGATAGCGTAGGGGTAGAAATTACTATTCCCACTCCAGCGAGTGCAACAGTAGGGAAAGTGTTGGATAGCGAAGGGGTTAAAAATTACTATTCCCACTCCAGTGAATGCTACAGTAGGGAAAGCGTTGGATAGCGTAGGGGTAAAAATTACTATTTCCACTCCAAAGAGTGCAACAGTAGGGAAAGTAAAGATAAAATATATTAATAAACTTTTAGAGTACCTAGTTAGTTTCGGGGAGACAGGCACACTGCTAGTTGGGGATGTGCACACGTTGCATGCAGGGGTGCAGGGTGGGGGCCGGGATTATAGTTTTGGTAGTTTGATTGTTTATTTGTGTTTTGTTTATGACCATTACATACCATGCGTGTCACGAAATCCAATTAGACTATCCGGGGATGAGTATGGCTTCCGCTAGGCCGTGTTTGGGTGTGTCCGTCCTCAGCTGGAACGTGAATGGTCTGGGAGATAAGATCAAGCGCGCTATGGTGGGGTAATTAATCAGACGACGGTCACCAGATGTAGTTTTGCTACAAGAGACTCACCTTCTGGGTAAGCGATGTATGGCTTTACACCGGGGAGGATACAAACTGGTGGCTCATGACGGTTTCACCTCGGGTTCAAGGGGGGTCGGGATTTTAGTAAAAAAAATCCTTTCCGTTCACCATACAAGAGACCTGGTCTGATAATTGAGGCCGATACGTGGGCATATCAGGGCTTTGGGAGGGGAGGTTGGTTACGTTCCTCTCCATATATGTTCCCCCTGCTTTGCAATCCGACACCTTCCGCGATTTGGGCAGGGTGTTCTTGTCGTTGCCCGTTGGTATCATCGTGCTTGGGGGAGATTTCAATTCAGTGTCTGATGGTGAGCTTGACAGAAACCCCTCTTGTGTGTTGTTGCCCTCCCGTAGATGGCTATCAGACTTTCTCTCTACTACTGGCATGGTTGATGGGTGGAGACTGCAGCACCCTGGTGCACTGGAGTATACACATGTGTCCGCGGCACATCGCTCTTTCTCTAGAATAGATTACATGTTGGTGTCTGCGTCACAAGCGATGTTTGTTCGTGAAGTGGGTCACCTCGCTAGAGGAATATCAGACCACTCACCAATTTGGCTTCAACTTACACTTGGGCAGGGCAATGTGGCTAAGATAGCTCCAATTAGTGCCTGGAGATTGAGAGAACCTACCATAAAAAAGGAGTTGGTACGTGCAATGGACAGATACTTTAATTAGAATTCAGGGGCGGTCAATTCTAGTTGTTCCCTCTGGGAGACCTATAAGATGGTTATTAGGGGGGAGGCGCTCTCTCTTATCTCTGGGCAGAAGAAGAAGAGCAGGGCGGATATCGATAGGATTGAGGCGGAGCTTGCGGCATTGGAGAGGGAGGTTGCAGCACACAGAGAACTGGGGGCGGTCCACCGCCTGGCTCTTCTTCAAGATGAGTACAAGCGTTTGGCGCGTGATAAGGCGAAGGAACAACATGCCGCCACGCAAAGTAGAAGTTATGAACATGGTGACAAGGCGGGGAAATTGATTGCGTGGCTGGAAAAGGGAGACTGGGGGTCGCGACTGGTGCCGGAGCTGCAAACAGCGGGCTCGGGCGTCACGTCTGACCCGCAGACTATTGTTGATGAGTTTGCTCGATATTATGAAGAGGTTTATGCTTCGACAGGCCTTTATACAGTGGAGGAGAACGCAGAGGTTATCAGAGATATTCCGATGCCCACACTGTCCGTTGAACATAGAGAGTTTTTAGATTCCGCGATCACTAATGACGAGGTCGCGATGGCTATCCGGGGGGGGGTTCACTCCGGGAAGGCCTCGGGCCCGAATGGTATTCCAATAGAACTGTATAAACTGCATGCGGACCGTCTTGCTCCGTTTTTAAAAGACATGTATATTGAGAGTAGCGAGAGTGGCGTACTACCCTATGACCAACGCATAGCCAATATTATTGTGATTTATAAAGATGGCAAGCCTAGATTGGAGTGCTCCTCCTACCGACCGAACTCGCTTCTCAATGCGGAGCCCAAGGTATTGGCCAAGTTGCTTGCTAACCGCTTGGTAAAGGTAGTTTCTGGATTGGTGCTCTTAACCTTCGTAGACTCCATGGGGTGGTGGCCTCCGCTTCCCACATTCACGAACCGGCGGTACTTTTGTCTTTAGACGCCACTATGGCGTTCGACAGGGTGGAATGGTTTTACTTGTTTGCAGTGTTGGAGAAGCTTGGGTTTGATCCAGAATTTATACGCTGGTTCCGTCTCATATACACAGCTCTGTTGGCCCGAGTGGTGGTGAATAATCATACGTCCCACGATTTTCAACTGGGGAGGGGCACCCGTCAGGGTTGTCCCCTTTCACCTCTTTTGTTTGCCCTGGCCCTTGAGCCGCTCGCGGCTTGGGTACGCTGGGACCGATCGATTAGGGGTCTGCGATGGACTCTGGAGTGGGAAGATAAAATCTCGCTCTACGCGGATGACATACTACTGTATCTGGCTCCCCCCCGGCAGTCCCTCATAGTTTTTATGGATATTTTGGCAATCTACGGTAGGTACTCTGGTTTCGCTATTAACTGGGCGAAGTCGGTTCTCTTTGTGTTGAGCGGTGATCCTCCTAGAGTCCCCGCTAATTGTCTGGTAAAAATCGAACTGGTTAGCTTTCGGTGCCTTGGTATACACATCTCGAAAGTTCCCAAGGTGCGTTTTGATGCCAATTTGTGTCCCCCCTTGTCTAGACTCTGTCGTGATATTACTAAATGGAGGGAGTTGACGCTCTCCTTGCTTGGTCGGGCGGTTTTATTCAAGATGAAGGCTCTTCCACGGTTTTTATACGCCCTGCAGAACTCCTTTGATCCCGTCCCTCAGTCCTATTTTAATGAAATAGAGTCATTGCAGCGCCGGCTTCTCTGGACCGGGAAGCTCCGGATCGCACTATCCAAATTGATGTTACCCTGGTATGATGGTGGGATCGGACTTCCTAATGTCAGGAAATATTATTGGGCCTCCCAGTTGACCCCTATTAATCATGCGGTCTACGGCTCGCCGGCTGACCCCGGTTTTTCCATAGATCGCGGACAACTGCCGGGTGGGGACTTCCTTAGAGTTTTGTATGCTAGACGTGGCAGGTATCCTTTGTTGGGCCCGACGTCGGTTTCGGCGCGGGTGTGGCGCGAGGCTAACCGTGCTCTTAAATGGGACGGTAGGATAACGATGGCCACGCCATTGTGGAGCTCTGAAGCTTTGGGTAGTTTGTGGAAGTAGAAGGGCTTTGATCACTGGGACGTGATCGGCATATCGCAGGTCCGTGATATGTGGGATAAAGAGGGGATTTTGACCTTTGAGGAATTGCAAGCCAGGCACCAACTGAATGACAGTGAGGGGTATCGGTATTTACAGATTAAACATGCGCTGGCGGCGGCTGTTACCATGTGGTGAGAGGCCACCGCCGGCCTCCCCTCTGGAGGATCGACTTTTGGATGGGTTCCTTCCCACCAAGGCGATTTCTCTGGTTTACAAGAAACTGGTTAACCACACTGAGGATCCCCTAGTCAGGGTCCGGGAACAATGGATTGCAGATGGATTAGTCCTGGAAGATGAGGACTGGGCGGAGGCTGTTTCCTCCCCCCGGGAGGTGGCGATCTCCATGAGACTTCGCCTGATACAGCTTAGGATCCTCCACCGGTCCTATACCACGGGCCCCGTTCTGTGTCGTATGGGGCTCGCCTCAAGCGCAGAATGCCCTAGGGGATGTGGTTTGTCTGGAACATTTTTACATAGTCTGTGGGAATGCCCGATGGTCCATAATTACTGGAGTAAGATACATGAAAAAATGAGCGAGGTGTGGAGAGTATCGATTGCACTCGAGGCACGTTGTTGCCTGCTTAATGTCTGGGAACCTACCGACCTCCCAACTCATGGTAGGACTTGGGTCACCCTCGCATGTATGCTTGCCAAGAGAAACATAGCTCAGTTGTGGGGGGCTGGTCGAGCTCCTCAGATACGGAAATGGATGGAGGACCTTGACTGGTGCCTGTTCCGGGAGAAATCAGTGTATGTTGCTAGGGGGCGACCCCGTAAGTGGGGGAAAATTTGGGACGCATGGAACTCTTATCGTGGAGATATCTGCACTCCACCCGGCATTGATCCAATCCGGGAGGAACTGGATGCGACCTGAGCCCATTTTATGTACTCCTACATAATTCTGTAATGTTGGAATCTATGCTCTCCGATAATGCTTTGCTGATGCCTAGGATTGATGGTCATGTTTTGTTGTTTATGTTAAATAAAACGAATTAAAAAAAAATATATATATATATATTAATACAATGTAATTAAATATCAATACCAAGAAAATATTAATAAAAAAAAATACCAATTTAATATTATATAATAATGAATCAATTACTAATACAAATTAATATTAATAATTACAATTAATTACCTATTAATACAAATTAATTACCAATTAATTAATAAATACCAAATAATAAATAAAAATGATTTACTTAATTACAAACAAATTACTTCCCCCCTATTCCCCTAAAAACCCAAAACCCACTACACAAAATACATTAATTAAATTAACTTAATTATCAAATAATCAATGAATACAATTAAATTACCAATTAAAAATTAATTAATTAATAATTAATTAATTCAAACTCAATACCAATAAATTAACATATTTAATTAATTACAATTAAATTACTTCCCACCTTATTCCCCTATAAACCCACAACAAATAATAAATTAATTAAATTAACATAATTATCAATTAATCAATTAATAAAAAATTAATTACCAATTAAAAACTAATAAATTACCAATTAATAAAAAATGTATTATTAATTCAAAATAAATACCAATAAATAAATTAACATTTTTAATTAAATTACTTCCCACCCTATTCCCCTATAAACCCGCAACCCGCTACGGAAAATAAATTAATTAAATTAACATAATTATCAATTAATAAATTAATAAAAATGCATTACCAATTAAAAATTAATTACCAATTAAAATTAATTAATAAAAAATTAAAAATTAATTAACAATTAATTCAAAATAAATACCAATAAATAAATTAACATTTTTAATTAATTACAAATAAATTACTTCCCACCCTATTCCCTTATAAACCCACAACTCGCTACAGAATTAGATTACGCAAAAATTAAATAACATAAAAAAACACTTAAAAAATTAGATATTATTGAAAATTCGATATATTTTAATATCTATATTATATACTTCGATATTTTGTCTTTCTACATTTTAAAAATCGATATTACTTACTTCGATATTTTAACTTTCTATATTTTAAGAATCGATATTACTTACATCGATATTTTGACTTTCTATATTTTAAAAAACGATATTACTTACCTTCTATTCGATATTTTTAACCACTATATTCTGTCCATTCGATATTATGTCCATTCTATATTTTTTACTCGATATTATGTCCAGTCTATATTTTTTATTCGATATTATGTCTGTTCACCTTTCTTATTCTCCTAAATGCTTCACACTAGTTCCTCGGTGTAAGCCTTGCGGCTCGAAGCCACAGCCACCCAGAGTTGAGCAAGAGGTTTTACAAATGAGCCTGACTGAAACCAAAACAGTTTTGGTGAGTATTACACAGTGAGGTTGCACAACCAAACCATATAATACACCACAATACTCCCAAATGCATATCTGCCAATTGTTAGGGCTTTTTCAGTTTTGTTTTCGCAATTGCAAAACTTAGGGCCTGATTTAGAGTTTGGCAGACAGGGTACTGCTTCACAAATGTGCCAGAGTATCCAGTCTGCTTAGCTCTCAGTCCACCCACCTCATTTAGAGATGGGCAGACGGCACATATTCGCTAGCCGGAGCCCCCGTTAGCTTAGTTTAAAGAATGCTTCCACCAATGCCCCAATTGAGAAGTGGTGCTTTAAGGTGGACGAAGTAATGCCTTTTTTTTTTACTCACTGTCACCCACAAACTCCCACTTTGGACGGTCAACAAAACCAACTGAAGCACCAAACCTTTAGTACATTAAAATGAACTGCTGTGAAGGCAATTCCCTCCTATGAACGAATAACCGCTGCGCCAGTGATCATATCTAAATTGGACAGGCAGATTACCATTGAGATGGAGGAGGTAATGTCATCCACCATTCTGACAGACACTATTCTGTCTACCAGATCCTAAATCAGGCCTTAAGCTTTAAATTGTGATTTTTCAGCAACCCCATATATGCAGCCGTGGAAAGTGTAATACCTTATAATGAATGTAAACATGGCTGAATAGCATATTATGTACAGCAGATGTACTAATAAGGGCACAGCAACACAATTATTGCAATATCCATATTATTACCACATTACAACGAAACTAACAGGCTAAAAGCACTGTTTACTACCTCAAAAATAGTAAGTTGAAATTATAAACAGCTCTTCTAAGATTCATGAGACCTCTTCGATGCGATTTTACATTACTGCACAAATGTAATTCCTTACATTTCTGCTAAATACATTGCTTTGTTTAAAACAAATACACCAGAAAATATGCTGTTGGATACACCATGAAGCAGATGTGCATTATGTAAAATGCTATTCATTGCTATTGTTCAAGGAGAGGAGAGCTGTCATGCCATTACCACTTCCCACACTCAGCAAAGGTACAACTCCCGTAGGACCCTGTCTCCAATACAGGAAAAACTCTCAACTATATTACACCAAACTTGCCATGAAATAGTACTTTAGTCAAAGAAGTGCATTTGCTTGGTGTAAATCTGCCCCTTAGGTTTTGATATTGTGGTATTAAAAGTGTTTTGTGGTAGGCTTCAAAGGGTTAAAATTGGGGCGATATCTGTACCATTAGTCTGATGATGGTCTAACTTTAAAAATGTTGACAGATCTGATTAGATGAATAACCTTTTTTCCCATTATCTATTTCGAGTCTGAGACCCCAAAGCTGGGGCAGTGGACCTGAAGCTCACGATTGACTGACCAAAACAGAGAAAAATCCGTTTCATCTACCAGTACAGAACATTGGGCTTAGCTCGGCCTTCTTATCATGGGGAAAAATGTAAAAGAGCCACAGAAAAGCATTGGGCGTATCTCCTGACCTTCAGCTCCGGTGGATGAGCTCTTAATGGAGACCCCGCACTTAGTACACTTTGCCTTTGAGCATGAAGACCCTCAAGCAGTATCACCAGACACCTTTACAGCTCCAAGATCCACAAATCCTACATCAGGGTCCACAGACCTCTGTCAAGGGCTCTTGGACCCATGCTGGGCCCCTTCATGGGTTCCAATCTTGGGCTCTGTTGGACCTCCTGCAGAGTTTGCAAAGTCCATCAAGGGCCCATGAGTTTACGAACCATGGCTGAGGCCAATGAACACCCCCCTTCCCCCCCCCCAAAACAAAAGACCAACTATAGCTTGGCCGCCCGAACATGCACAGCAAGGATTGGATACCCATAGATGGGTGGATGATGGGCCTGCCAATAGGCCAGACCCTACGGCCAACCCTTACTATGCAAACTCTGTCCACAGAGTGTTGGGCACAGGGACTTGGCCATCCATCTCCCTCTACACAATGCCTTTGGCATAATGTATGTTAAAAAAAACTCAGTTTTTAACACAGTTTAATGACGTGCCAGTGTTGTTTCATAGTTGATTAACAACATAAACTCTTACTTCCATTTCACCATTACTATCGGAGGAAGAAGTCTGACATTCCTGGATCTATTAATCCCCCCCATGTAAAGATCAACTGACGATGGAGGTTTATAGGTAGTCTATAGATCGAAATGCTTTATTTTAAATTAACAGTTAACATCCTAGGGATTTTAAAGAAAATCTATCCTTTGGACAACTTCTGAGGTTGAGGCAGAACTGTTCCTCCACCTCTAGGTAGGAAGAGCAAGCTGAAACACTAACCCTGACATACAAGAAAAGAAGTAGTATCCAATGAAAATCATATCAAGTGACAAGAAAAGAGTGCGCCGCAACATCGGTGAGGGCATTCTGGAATAACAAAAGCCCCTACTACTAGGATTACCTTTGTGTCCGCTCTCCAGCTACATGAAGTAAACAATCAACAAGCCATGGCACATTCTGACCTTTCGTATTCATACTTCCGACTACCTACTATTCACTTACAGAAAGGGTTGGAACTTGTGAAATGTATAAATTCACACCATACTAAAAATAACGGATGAGAAACAACACATCCTTTGGAATATTCAGCCAATAGCAGGTCATCACTCACGCCACAACTGTAACATATGCCTCTTTAGCGAATGAAAGGTTGAACAAGATCTGGGGTTTACCTCTCCCTCCAAAGAGCTCAAAAATGCACAAATTGCAACAGGGAGTATGCCATATATTTATATATTTGATTCAGTGCCAATGTATGTTGTATTGGAATGGCAATCAAAAAGGTTAAGATTTGGTACAAGAGCACTGCAGCAATCTCTGATACAGTAGTACTACCACTAAAATGAGCCCACAATTCACCAAGAAGAGACACAACCGTGGTGACGTCAAGTGGCTTGTTATTGAAAAACTTCAACGCTATATCAATCAACACAAACTCAACCACAAACGTTTTGAAAAAGAGTAATGCTTGGTGTTCAGGTTGAGTACACATATCTTGGGACTTAATGATAACACACCACGGCTTTCACTTTAACATAATAGAGGTGTTTCCTCGGTCCAGCGCATAACATGGCCACCCAACTCAATGGTAGAGAAGGATCAATATATGTCACAACGCCAGAACACCAAACTTTTCTAGATTAGCACATTTTAAGATTATGCAGCAATGTTCATGACTATGTTCTACATATATCTATACATATTTCTCACCAGAGTAAATTGACACTCTTGAATTCTTCATCAGCGGCTGATTCAGCTAAACTGTGTTCTAACTCTTAGGATGACAGACTCCCACTCAGCATTAATGGCTTAATATATTATAGGCCGGTCACCTTCACCCATGAAAATAAGATAATTCTTTCCCGTGAGGAAATATTTTTTCAAGCGATCTTCTTGTTATATAGCTACAACGTCTGTAATATAGGACGGATCATTACACTATCATCAGTTTTATTATTCTAAAATCAAAACGCCATGTAGGATTCACATTATTCTTCTGTTTTGTTTCCTGCATTAAGACACACAAACAATAACATCAGCGCCGCTGCTATTACAGGGTGTATTTAGTATCCAATCTAGTTCATTATCTTTACCTCCCAGTCACTTAAATCAGGGCTCACTTTTTTGTCCCACCCAAGTGGTCTGGAGGCGAGCACTCTGCGTGATCACGTGACACCTGCAGCACTTCAACAGCATAGCAACCCACAGGTCTTTTCTCCTTCTAAAACAGCCCTACATAGCAGGGGTAACACAGGCGCCTGTAGTGCAGGGGTGTCTCCAACTCTTCAGCCCCCCAAAACCTTTCAGAGGGGTCCCAATCCGCCCAAGACCAATTAATATTTGTGAGATGGGAGACAGTTTAATTAATGGTTGCTATCATTGTGTGATTTGTGAATAGCAGTTCAACCTACTCTATAATTTAACATAATGTGTATTTTTAAAGTGGCACCTTCACCCAGAAGGGTATCTTGGCGCTGAATAACAGATGTTGTTACCCAACTCAGAGGTACTCATTTTACCTCCCTCTGAAGGATGAAAGGCTGAGTGGACCTGCTGGATTTGAACCTGTGACCATGACGTCAAACACAGGCCTATACAGTGGCAGCATTAGTCCACTAAGCCACCAGACACGGACAGTTCACTTCTTTTATTTTATGCCTTCTCACCAATGTAAAAACATAAAGGATATCTTAATTGTCCAATTAGAGACTTGTTTTGAGGGGCCTTGCTCCTGAAGAAAGCCCCAGACTCTTTGAACTTTATATAGTAGCTGAACTATGCCAGACTCATCCATGGGTTGAAATAACCACGTGTATCCTCTTTTATTCCTACCCACTGGCAACCTGAATAAAATGATTGGTTGACATTGAAGTAGTTTTATATTTTCACTTTGGGTCCCTCACATCCATCCACTGTAAGAATACGCCATGTTAGTATAGTCATATGCAATGCATGAACTGCCTTGCTGATGAATATTGAGTCCACTCGTCATCACCGCCGGGCATGCGCAAGAAGAAGGCCCTATGAGATTATACCAAATGTGGGGGCTCAGCGTCCTTAAGGGAAACACTTTTGACACCTACACTTGCCCTAACACTACACTGCACTCGCTGACATATCTCATCTAGGTTTCCTTCCATGCTCATGGTACTTCTCTGTCACTAACTGGGCACCATCCTTAGCCAGAAACAAACAAAACACACATGCGCGCACACAAATATATATCTATATATTACACAGCTATGCATGAGCATTCTCTTGTGAATATCTGCTTTGTCAATTTAACTGGAGTAAAGTTATGGTATTGTTGCATTTCATGATCCATACAAAACATACTCTCTACCACCAGCTATTTGTAGCACCTGGAAGATAGTTTCCACCAGGACATGCCTGTCTGCTCCACATCTGTGAGGGGGCATAAACACCTGCCTGATAGCTTGACGAAGCACAAAAACCAACTTCACAGCACTAAGAGGAACTGACAACCAGGACTTACCACTGCCAACCACCCAAATCCATGGCTGATATCTATCAAGAAGCCCTGATCTGCATCTACTGCCCGTCAGGTAGACGCCTCCACTGCCAGGAACCAACACCCAGAGTCTGTCACACACCTGAGAGCTGCCAGCGTTATTGCTACAGACTGACTTCTTCCAAAGTTAAGTCATACTTACAAGGGACCCTCTCTGGAGACCAAGGCGTGGGTTCAGTTGAGGAATTGTGCAGTCAAAATGCTGCACCTCTGCAGGTTGGTCCACCTCGTTCCCAGGCTGGAAGAAGGAAGAGCACAGTATGGGTATTGGGCAAAGACAGACTTTTACAAATGCATTTCCATGCACAGCACCAGCGTAGGATCACTGTGCAATGTTACCTGATGCCCATATGTTTTAAAACATGACAGCCGACCCAAATGATTGTAACTGACGAGGACTAATCAGATCCATTAGAAAACATGAATGCCCTCTCGATTTTTCATTACTGAAACATTATACCATTCTCCCTTCTACCAGTTTCCGCCGCACTGCTAATTCCTATATGCAGCCGTGGCAGGTTTCCCAGGTCCAGTTGTCATGTGCTGCTCCACTCCAGATTTTTCTTTGAATTGTGGGATTTGTAGTCTTATTTATTTCTTTAGAAAACAGGAGTACACGTCCCAGAACTCATAGAAAACCGCTGCACTGTAGCAGCACATCACACATGGACTTGGAAAACTTTGGTTCCTATGCATATGTGTAGTTAGGCGACTGGGCACCCACCAGTGTCCATTTCCCAACCTATAAATCAAATTCTCAATTGGCCACATGCACTCTACTCTTTCTTGCTGCCTTTCGGTGCATCCTTGTCAATAGCTATA
The DNA here is from genome assembly GCF_964261635.1 of Lissotriton helveticus. Lineage (NCBI taxonomy): Eukaryota > Metazoa > Chordata > Amphibia > Caudata > Salamandridae > Lissotriton > Lissotriton helveticus. The sequence continues at coordinate 724,894,852 of NC_136072.1, forward strand.
CCTTCAAGAAAGGGATGCCATACCATCCCTTACAGTTAGTCGTCTGTAACCTATTGCTGCTACTACTATAACCTATCCTACCAAAATCAGATCACCAGGTAACCATCCCGACCTCACAACCAAAAGATAAGCTCATTTTCTGGCAAATTGCGTTTAGGCTCACACCAAAATGGCATTTTACCACCTGAATCCCTGATACACTCACCAGTATATTACTGGTTGTAAATATGGCACAGCACTCCTTTTATCCTGTTTATGCATCGATGCATTTTTGCACACAGCATTGCATCGTGCGAACCTTTGTAAATCTTAGCACCAGTTTTCGGATCCACGGAAATCAGACTGGTCAATGAAATAAATCACTGGCACTGTATACCTTTCCACTGGACATCTAGTAGTTGGTCCAGATTAATACTGAACTATTTTATTCACACCGATTAACTGAAATAACTATCAATTACTTCCAATTCACTGACAAAAGCAAAAAGAAGAGTACTGGAAATCTTCACATAAAACGTTCATTGCACATGAACAACAACATCGGAAACTCAGGAGTGTCACATTTTGCTGTGAAAAATGAGAGAAAAGTGACCCAAATAAAAACTTTTTTTAGAAGATCTGGCTTGTTTTGAATCAGCTGCTCCACTAGCCTCATGTTTTACAAACAAAAAGTATAACTATATATATTTTGCTCTTGCACATCCACCTAAAAAGCAGTCCACTTCAGAAGTATCAGGGCGGGTAGGGCTCAATCTTCACAAACTTTTTTATTCTTTGCAAACATGTCTGCCACCTTAAGAGACCGGTAATTTTACTTTTTCTTGCTTTCAAGGTCTATTGTATTTGTTTGCAAACAAAAAATACTTCCAAAATTGCAGGCTTGCCAAGGCCAGTCCTATTGGCTTTAACAATGCTTGTTGTATTAAGATAGTGATATTTCAGGATCAAATCATTGGGTTGGAATTTGTATCAAATAAGTGTTATGTGGTGCACATATTTGTAGTTTAGTTTATTAAGTAGCTTATGAAACAGCAATGCTGAACATTACACTGCGGTAGGTAGGAACAATGCCGGTTTTGATGGATTTTACCGACGTAAATTTAAAGCGTTGCTACTTCAAACAAACTTTTGTTTTTTTGAGGTGACCCACATTTGTATTCTGATAACTATCATTTTCGGCTTATAGTCAAGCTCGTTAGGACTAAAGTTAATTAAGCTGAGCTCTCTGCCAGGGATGTCATTCTGCCACCTCGACGTTTTCACAGCTCTGTACACAACACAACAGAACTCACCTCCTGGAAGGAGTCAATGAGGTTTTCAGCATCCCTCTTGCCTCCAGGTCGTAGGCCGTACGACCAGTGCTGGGCGCAGCAGAGCTCCAGAGACAGGATGAACAGGAGGCCGGCATGAAGCTTCCCACAAAATTGCATGCTACAGAAAATGCAAAAAATACACAGGATGAAATACAAGGCAGGCCACCCAAGATCTACTATAGAGGTCAGATACCCAGTTATGCAAAGGTTATCATGACATATGAACTAAAATGAAAGTTGGTGGATCTGGGCCCTTGTCCACACAACTTGAACAGTTGTGAGACTGCAGTTTATTGACCAAGCACTCAGAAGCGTAGATTACTTAAGTACTGACCCATTCCTCGGGTGTTAATAGTTAACACACTCTTGAGAGGGTATTGATTGTGTATCTGAAGCACATCTGCCTACAAAAACCTGCCATGTCCTGATTCAAAATTTCAAATGGCATCACCTTGTTGATGAGGCAGGCTGAGATGCTCTGAATACCATGTCCTCTAGTCTTCTTGTACTGCCGAGTGCCTTCCCTGCTTCTGGGAACGACCTTTCTCTGTTTTTATATGGATCTGACTGGCCATTGGTCGTGGCTTTGCTTTAGTAATTAGTGCACTTAGCAGCTAATGGACCCGCTCCCTGCTGACCTGCACATGGGACCCAGACACGGATTACAGGATGACAAATGAACAATGTGCCTCCCTGCTGTGACAATGGCAAGCACTCACCAGGTCACACCTGGAATCTGAAAGAGGTATGCTTTCAAATGCCCTGTAATCCCATAATTATATATAAGGGCGGGAACGTCTTTCCCTTGGGTGAATGACTGAGCCCTGACAAAGAGGTTAGGTGAACAAAAAGGCTTGTAATATTGGCCAACAATTGATTGTTTGTGATCCTGTTTTGGTTCAGAAAAAGAGAATTGGTGTGGGTATGTTGGTTAAACAAGTTTCTGATGTATACATAGATTTACAGATGACTCACCTTGTGAATATTTCCCAGATATCATACTGGATCCACAAAATGTTTAGAAGTACCCCTGAACGCTGGTAAATGGCATCAATGCTCCACGACAATGATGTTTCACTCCGGAAGTGACGTGGAGTCGCATTTAAGCCCCATCCAAGTACGCTGACGTCAGTTCCTTTCTTTCCATGCTACCAGATGCAGATCCGGAGCTACCCGATTCGCTTCGGAGAGACAATTCTCTCTCTCAAAATTATTATACCAGTGGGCAAGAGAACACCAAAGGGTTCCAGCCTTCCAGGGACAGTGGCAAACTGAGGTCTGTGACAGATCACCATCAGATATGCCTTTGGTATTTGGGGTTTGACCATGGCTCCAAGTCCTGTAGGGATTGCACAAGATCAACCTGAAGACCACAAGGGAGAGTGAGGTGAAGCTTTATATAAACAAACACTGAAAAACTCCACTCTGTGGCAGGACGAGGTCGAAAGGGCATTCCCGTTGTTGCTCCAGTAGTAGTTCCCACAGCAGATTATTGTTGTGGTCAAAGTCAACAGGTAAGTCAAAAAAAAGCACAAGAAAGCAGGACTTGGTCCCTTTCTGCCACACTTAAGCTCCAGAGAAGGCACAAGGGCATCAATGTGACTTTCTGTCTCGCTTCCCAAATCAATCGCCTTCAGAGCAGATTCCGACCCATGTGCAGAGGCAACACAAATTTCCAGTCATCGATGACGTTGTAGCAGATAAAGGAATTCTGTGAAGTTCTGCTATGTCTTTTTGGCACCCAACTGGCTCAATTTGGTGCTCATCCTAGTCCCAAGGAAATATGAGGACCTCCAACTGCAATCTCGTCTCCAGTTGGAACATCGGAACTATAGTACTATTTAATATCGATAAAAACAATATTGTGGCATACTGTTACAAAATACAGAAAATCGAGGGACAAAATATCGAAAGGTAAGCACATATTGGAAAGAATAGATTTATAGTTTCTAACTCCAAATCTACATACCTTGAAGATATATGTACAGCATAGGTACATATGTATAGAATTAGGTATAAAAAGTCTAGACTTACTTATCTGTCTATATAATATTTTTTATATTTTGTCCCATCGATATTGTATATTTGATTTTAAGGAGACACTCCCCTAGAAACCTACTGCGGTTTCTATATTGGCTTTGGTGCTGCATCGATCCCAGTGCCACGATCAGTGCTGAATCCTCGAGCATTGATGCTGATGCCTGAGGAAGAGAGGCAACCAATTATGCTCTCTGACTCTGAGACAAGCCCTTCTCAAACTCCAACGAAGCCATGCCCTGATCCCATTAGGCAACAACCTTCAGGCTACTAATCAGACTCTGATACATTGTCCTTTCATCAAGAAAGGAATCAAACTATCCAAAATCTTTTTAGGGGCAAACTCAGATAATGATCAATGTGATGATGGGATGAGTTGGTATCTCGGTAAACCAATGGAAATTGATATGAGGAATTGCAAGATGCCAGTGGTCTGGACACTTCTTCAGATTGGTCTCTCCCCCGGCCTCTGCTGTTGAGGACAGTGCTTACTTCGCTGTTGTAATGCAGATGTGCTGAAGCACCTGAACTTCAACACTCAACTATGGAGGTAAAGACAAATGTACTGACTGAGGTCCCCAACCAGTTCAAATACACACAGAGCCTCTTCTCCCTCTAAATGAGGCCCTAAAGAGTACCTTATTTTGAATATGGGCGAAGGCATGCTTAGGGGCCCCAGTAAACAGGCAAATAGTTCAGCGCCATTGCCCTGCTCCGGTTGGCATGGCTTTTCTAACCCATCACCCGACTCCTGAAAGTTTAGTGGTGTGCGTATCTACCAGTAGGATTAACCCAAATGCCTTCCCTACTATCCATCGAAGCAGTCAAAGTGCATTGAGATCTTTGGCAAGCACATGTTTTCCTCCACCAGCCTTGCCCTGCACGCGGTCAGTGCCAACTGTTCTTCTCAGCTGCTACGGACTTTTGGATTCAGTAGTCAAGATTTTGCTTGCTGTACTTGAGGACCTTCAGGCTTCTCTCACACAGGCTATTCAAGATAGCTGCGATGCAGCAAAGTTTGTGATATTTTGTAGGCTGGACACTCCAAATTGCCTAAGCTGGGAAACATACACCATTGTAGCACTCAGACAACATACCTTGATAAGGTCTACCTGCTTCTCCGGTGAAATACAAACCTCACTAATGTACATGCCTTTTGATGGATATCACCTCCTCAGCAAGACAGCAGACTTGGCCCTTGAGCGAAGTAGGGCCACAGAATGCTCCTTAGGCCTGTCTGCCCCGGAGAAACAGTTTTACCAGTAGTTTCAACTCTTCCATGGCTACGGTAGGCATTACCAATAGTGTCAGCGACAGCCTATGCATCCAGCCCGGTAAGATTTCCAGCCATTTCAGGACTGAGGCCATGCATCCCACAGATCCGATGGACAACAGGAGCAACATGCAGCGCAGTTCCATGTTGTTTATCTTCTGCATCCAATACAAAAACACCACAGTCATTTTGTAGGAGACGGGTTCTGCCATTTTCACCCTGGGGAGCAAGCAATCACTTCCGACAAGCGGGTCCTAGAAATTGTCCTTTGGGGCTGCACTCTTCCATTCATTTCCACTCTGCCACACCCTCCACTTCCCTTGGAATGACTGATGGAGGAACTAGTCTATGTGCGACAAAGCACAGGCTTTTCTGGCCAAAGAGGCCATAGAGAAAGTCCTGGCACCGGGAGCTGGCTTTGGTTGTTACTCCAGCCATTTTCTGGTGCTGAAGAAGGACTGAGGAATTCATCCTATTCTACATCTTTGCCCTCTGAATGCCTTTCTGCGAAAGAAGAGATTCAAAATGCTCACCCTGGCCCCGGTGTTTACTGCCCTCGACCCTGAATGGTAGCATTGGACCTGCAGGATGTTTATTTCCACATCAGCGTCCTGCAGTCCCACAAGCACCATGTGCATTTCACAGTGGGACAAGAGCATTTTTCGTTCACAGTGCTCCCCTTTTGCCTCACCAGTGCCCCTCAACAAAATTGATTGCGATGGTCAGGGTGCATCTTCAAAGGTCAGCAGTCCCACTCTTCCCCTACCTCAACAACTGCCGGCTAATGGTGTGCTCGCTCCAGGCCGTTGTCACTCACCTCGAGACTGGCAAATCTCCCAACATTGTTGGATTTCATTATCAACAAGCCAAAGTGACACCTGAATCCTTTGCATATGCTACAGTTCATCTGAGCTACTCTGAACATTGTACAGTTGTGTCCCCCGACCCCCCTTCTCTCCGACCAGGTCCGGATTTTGAAGGAGACTGCTGACCCCCACACCATCCTGCACTGGTGGCTCCTTGATTGTGATTGGGTCAATGGCAGACTCTTCTGCTTAACCCACCCAGAGTTGACAATGGTAACAGATGCAGCAGTTCTGTGTGAGGAGGCCATCTGGGAGAGTTGGACATCAGAAGCATTTGGTCTCTGTCGAAAGCCTGGCTGCACATCAACCTGCTGGAGTCTCAGGTCATTTGCTTGGCATTGAAAGCCTTTCTGCCCACCATCAGGGGGAGGCTGGTACAGGTACTCATGGACACCACCACCAACATATGGTACTGCAACAAGCAGGATGGGGTGGGGGTCATGGGTTCTGTGTCAAGATCAATGTTCCCTCTCATTTTTTTCCTCTGTGTGCGGCAGTGGAGGGCCTCTGTGCGCTGCAACCATGGCTATGTGCGCCAGGAACCAAACCGCGTGTGTGTGCGGCGCCAAATGCCAAGCACAACGTTTACTTTAAAAAGTTAAAACATGAATTAAATTAGAGAGGTTCACACTTGCAAACAAATAAGTAACATTAGCAGTGTTTCTTCAACCTAGCTTGAATAATCAACCACTTGAATGGTAACATTACATTTACTTTCGAAATGCTATCAGTCAGAGACTCCAGTCACGAGCAAGCTTGTTGCTGAAAATATACATTTTACTATCAAATAACAAAGTCAGTTGCCCCAAAACAAAAGAAACCATTTTCTGAAAACATGGTGTTGCCTCAGAATAATTTATTGGCTATATATATGGAGTCCCTAAAAATTTGCAGAATGTCATTCTAGTAAGATTCTGCCTGTTGTGCACATGCACTGCAATCACAAGAAGGAATGGCCACCACAATGCACAGAGCAGAGGAGAAATTTGGAGGGAAAACGGAAATTGTCACAAGGAGGAATGAGAGGGATAAACTACAGAGTTTGGACTGCAAATCCCACAATTCAACATGTTAAATGGAAGCAATCATATGCAGCGAAAACCACAAGTTTAAAACACAAAACAGGTGATAAAATATGCAATCACAGGCAGGTTAAAACTACAATTTTTAACTGTAACAACCACAGGCAAAGACAGTAATCACAGAAAGGGAAAATCATTCAACAACTTTTGTTTTGGGGAAGCTGGTGCTAACTGATTAGAGTGCCCTGGAGATTCTTAGGGTCCTTAAACACTCCAGTGGGAGCTGTAAAAGGGCCAGAAAGCTGTAGGGTGGCCTCTGTAGGACTCAATTTGCTGAAGGATCGCAGACAAGCCAAGAAACTCTGGTGCACTGGGATCAGCACAAGTGGGGATTAGCTCCACAGTCTGGGACTGCAGATAAGACCTACCTACATGTAGTATAAAGTATAGCTTCGCCTCTCAGTCCCAACTGCTTTCAGGTGCATGAGAGAACACTTGTCGCTTAGGTTAAACTCCAGGCCTGAACCCAGACACACAGTGTGCAGGTCTGTGACCAACATCTATTTTCTGCAATCCTTGAAGCCGGTTTAAAAAAAGTAAATGGCTCTTGGTTTTAAAATGTAAGATAACGTTGTAGACCAACATGTGCGTGCTGTGCTGCTACACAGCATAGGTGAGGTTTCCAGATTCTTCAGGCAGAAGTAATCAGATGATTAGTTACGCTAAAGGCATCATCTCAAAACGACAGCCTGAAATTGCATACGATTCCAAGACAAAAAACACAGGATAAGTACAACTGATAGGCAAAGACTGTGGCAATATAACTTAACAAAATGCAGATACATAAGCTTGCTTCACGAGACATTTAACTAATGAACTTTCTTTACCATCAACAATGTGATGGCCATGAAAATATGATAATCTGAATGTTGAAAAAGTAAAAAAAATACAATCAATATTTTACCCAGGCCCTTTCGATCTCATAATCTTAGCATGGGATTGGTTCAGAGCCAGAACTCTGCAGAATCATGAAAAAATAGTAATCACAGAAAAATAATAAAGAATAAAGCGGGGAAGACTAGAAGATGTGAAAGGCAGAAGCTGCCCCATAGACTGTAAAGTAGGAACCATTAAGGTGGATGAACAGTCTGCTACAGTGCCGTTCTTCACCTCCCTGAGCCTTCACCAACAGGAAGCATTATTTCAACACGTCAAAGCTATTTCATCATAGAATAACCATGGCCAGCTGCCCCAGAGAAAGACGATTAGAAGCTTTTCTGGAAGGCATGCTTATTGCGTCCACCTTCACAACTCTGGAATACCTCAAAGATTTAGTCGTTGTGAATACCATGCTGTAATCACAGACAAGGGAAACAATGCCTAGGACTCCTAGGTACAGGATGTAGGAACTGCGTGCCACCAATCAGTCCATAACCAGGTCTAACCTCTTGCTTTTATTCACACCATGCCTTACCATTCCAAATGCCCAGCTGTGTTTTACCCAGTAATTCTATGCTATGAAACACTTAGGGGCAGATTTATGATAACTGGCGCATCCCCAGGGATACGCCAGTTATTTTGCGCCGCTGCTCCGCCACCCATGGTGCGCCACATTTACAATGCGGCGCACCATGGGGCAAAAACGGCACAGATGCATGACGCATCTGTGCCGTAAAGGTGGCGCATTGCTGGAGTTGCGTCGCAAGCGCGACGCAGCTCCAGCAAGGCTCGGGGTTGCCCCATCTATACAATGCTGCGTCAAGACCTACGCCTGCTTCAAGCAGGCGCAGGGTTTTGACGCAGGATTGGCTTGAAAGTGACTGAGTGAAATCTTACAGATTTCACTCAGCCACTTTTGCGAGGCGCACCTGCCCCGGAACTCCCACGAGTGGCGCAGGGCTTTACAACGTGACGCATCTGCCTAGATGCGTCACGTTGTAAATGGGTCGTAGGGATGTGCCACGTTTACGCCGCAGTTGCGTGACGCAAACGTGGCGCATTCCCATCATAAATCTGCCCCCTAGAGTGCATAGCTAACCGTAGGTATCACAGCAATGAAAGTGCGACTCAGACTCTTATGGAGAAATTATCGGGACAAAGAAAATCTTTCAAGGGTGGAAATCAACTTTGAACAAAAAAATGCCACATTTCCTAGTCTCACTTGTCCTGTACGAGCACATCACCTACACCTAAACTCCAATCAGCACATAGGGATGGTTAACTACATTAAACAAGCATTTACAATGCAATGGTCTCGGCTTTGTTAAAGTTAGAGCTATTGGCATTGCAAATGGCATTTTTTCATTTTTTTTTTATAAAACAGAGATAAATGGTATTGTCATTTACAATGGCAATAGGTGAGCATTAGAGAGAAGTAGAGAGTATTAGCGGACACAGAGCCACACACACAGACAGAGCCACACACAGACAGATCCACACACGGACAGAGCCACACACAGACAGATCCACACACAGACAGAGCCACCCACACAGCTCTCTGCCCAGTAACGCCCTAGGGAACAGAGGCACGAAAAACCGGATCACAAGCAGGGAACAGAGGCACGAAAACCGGGATCAGAGGCACAAGCAGGGAACAGAGGCACAAGCAGGGAACGGAGGCACAAGCAGGGAACGGAGGCACATGCAGGGAACGGAGGCACATGCAGGGAACAGAGGCACAAGCAGGGAACAGAGGCACAAGCAGGAAACAGAGGCACGAACAGGGAACAGAGGCACGAACAGGGAACAGAGGCACGAACAGGGAACAGAGGCACGAACAGGGAACAGAGGCACGAACAGAGAACAGAGGCACAAGCAGGGAACAGAGGCACAAGCAGGGAACAGAGGCACAAGCAGGGAACAGAGGCACAAAAACCGGATCACATGCAGGGAACAGAGGCACAAGCAGGGAACAGAGGCACAAGCAGGGAACAGAGGCACGAACAGGGACCAGAGATTCACTGGAGCATGCAGACAAAAATTAATCCAAGCGGTGGGCACTGCCAGGCCGGGCAACAGCAGAAACCCACTTTTTACTTGCAACATTAGCGTTTGGGGACTTCTACACAGGAACTCGTGCAACAGGACAGGGTGGATTTTATTTCCCTGCTATTTGTATTTGAGTGAGGATAGGAATAATACGCCGGCATCTGTGCCCTCGAAAAAAAAATGCAGGGAACCATACCAATACAAAATAATAATCTGTACACATTACTCCACGTTAGTCCCTTTGGAGGCAGCGAAAGAAAAGACTGCGTTTTGTTCTCGCACATCCGAGGTCCGGGCTTGATTTAAATGGCGTGTTTATCACACACAACAATTTTTTTTGTTTACATTATTCCTCAAGTCACAAACTAACAAATCACACGCCGCACTGAATTGTTACATAAAGGTGCCTGGTTTGCGCTTAAACTATGGTGAAGTCTTTGCATGCCTAGGGGCCCGACGTGCTATTAAACAGGGTAATCAAAAAGTAAATTTAACTATGGAATCCTAAATTTTACATTATGTTCTTATAATAACAGCGAATACCCCTTGTGCTTTGTTTACATTCTGAAACCTGTAATTTTGGTGGTCAAATTATGAGTGGAGTCCTACAAATCCCGGAATGCAGCGTAAATACCCGGCTTGTTCTGCCAGTCACTATCGTGTAACAGGTGGAACAGAGAGCGTGGCTGCTGTGCGCAGACAGACACGAATGACAAAGCAGGACTTTGCATGCAGGAGAAGCGGTGGGGGCCTGTGGCGGGTGCTGGAAATCCTTATTGGTGTTTCTTCCGAGAGACATTTGGTCGCCTTGACCCCATCCATGCTCCCCTCCCCCCTTGGGCACGCGTCTCTTGAACAGATTGACCGCTCTTGCCTTTGTATAGCAGAAGGATCATTTCCTGCCCGAGGGTGCAGGGCCAGGCTGTGGCAGCCAGGGCAGTGTGCGCATGCAGACAGAGCTTACTTAATCTGCCCTCCCTATCCATCAGACTGTCAACTGGGTCCACTGAATCTGTAATGCGCCGCAGATTCACTTACACCTTTTAAAGGCTGTTCTGTAAGCGACCTTATGCTAGAGGCATGCATGCTCCCTGTGCCCTCATGTGCAAAAGCGCCTTAGAGCCGCCAGTGCATATGGCTGTCCCATTGCAAATGCAGGCAGAGCCTGTGCACTGTCACTGGGCCACGCATGTGTAATGCACCATCTACGGGATGGTTTACATATATTTGTGACTCATCTTATGCTGGAGGCACCCTCCTGTACACCCCATGCATAGTCACCCTGAAGCTGCAAGCGTACATGGCTGGGCCGCTAGGACCCCGCGCGAGTGACAGAAAGCACAAGGTGTCAGTGGGCCAGCGGCATCAGTAACATACCATCTGAGTATGAGACCCATGCTAGAAATATCCTTCTGTGTACTCAATGCAAACGCACCTTGAAGCAGTCAGTCCGTGCACTTGGCTGGGTCGCCAGGGCCCCGCACGAGTGACAGAGAGCACATGGTGTCAGTGGGCCAGCGGCATCAGTATGAATGAGCCCGAGACCCATCTTATGCTGGAGATATCCTGTATACTGAATGCCAAAGAGCCTTAAAGCTGCCAGTGCACATGGCTGGGCCAAGAGGACCCTTTGAGAGTGCAGACCGAGCCTATGCACTGTGCGAGGGCCAGGCATGTGTATTACACCATCTATGGTATGGTTTGAATGAAGCCATGGCCCTCCTTATAATGAAGGCATCCTCATGTACAGTCTATGCAAAAGCGCCCTGAATTCGCCAGCGCAAGGGGCGGCCTATGGAATGCAACACGTGTGACGTGCTTAGTTATACTGTGCACGTCCATCAAAGGGAAACACATGAAGATGACGGGAGCCTCTGTTTTGCATGCGATTCAGTTTAAAAAAAGAACACACCGTCTAAACTCGCTTCGTGTCCTTTTCCCGCATCGTACATCTTCACAGAGGGTGCCAATGCTCTTTTTTATAAGTCGGATACTGGAACACATTGTTTTGAGTAATTTTGAATTATTTCATAGGTTTGCTGCTTACAACGTCAGGCCTGAACAAAACACACCTGCAGCGCGTGATCTGAATGTGTGTTGCACAAAAATTAGATCACAACGTTGTTAGTTTTCGCCGTCCATAAAAAATAAGTCCTCCCCGCACCCCTTCTCCAAAACAGACCTCGGTATAAGGAAAATAAGGACAACTCATTAAAATACAAGGAGCTTAAATTGCTGACACGGGTGCAGGAGACCCGGTTTCGAGCCTCGAGGTCGCGTTCAGAGTCTGCAACTGTGGGCAAATCAACAGCAAGCACAACGAATGCGGGGTGGCAGCACAACGAACGAGGGAGCAGGACTGCAAGCACAACGAACGAGGGGGGGGGGCAGCACAATGAACGAGGGAGCAGGACAGCAAAGAGCACTCACCGGAGGACTCAGCAGCTTCTCGACTTCTTCCAGCGGCGGTCGGGCAGAAGTGGCGTCAGGAAAGGGGCGCCATTTTTTGCATTCGGGGGCGTGTTTTTTGCGGTTGAGTGACGGATGATGTCACAGACTTAAAATCTGCAAAAAACATGCCTCCGAATTCCGAAAAAGACGGGGCTTGAACTGAGTGACGCCCCTCTCCTCCAATGGCTGGCCAGCATTTAAGAGGCCAGCCAATGAAGAAGAGGGGCAGGTTCAAGCCCCCACACTGTGTTTACATTAAATCTCGGCTGCGCGAACACTGCTGTGCAGTGTAACGCTAGGCCGAGACCTACAAAGGGGCGATGTGGACAAACAGGATCTCAAGAGGTCCTTTTATTTGCTCAGGTTTCAAGCCCTATTCATGTTAAAATTGTAACAATAAAATACCCTTTAAGTGCCAGGCTCATGCAATGCAGCCGGAGTGGCTTGCGTATGCTTTCCTACAGTATATTTCCTCTTATGTTTATACAGAAAGGCTACTTTTGTTCTGGTACTCTTATGTTGACCAAATTAGGTCACAAGCAGCTACCACATAGAAGCCCTTTCAGTTAACAAGTTTTCGAAGTTAAAATCAACAGCCTCTGTGAAAGCCTAGCAAAACATCTGCTGTCACATTGCCATGTACCTCGAAAAGCAAATTTCAAGCCGCTTCTTCAAACATTCTCGGAGATCTTCTTCAGACACTGCTGCTGGAACTGTTGTACTGCCTCAAGCAATAGACTTACCTTATTGTTCATATATACCTGTACTTGTTTTTTCAGCTTTACGGTTAACTCGCGGAGAAGGAAAGATGACACTCATTGAAAGCTAAAGGCAGCCACACAGCTCCAAAAACGCTGCCGTTTAAACCCCAACCCCTGCAACCGAGCCCTCAATCCCTCGTGGAAGCCTCGCATTACTAACAAAAGCGTAAAGCCAGTTTAAAAACATAGCGTGTAAAATTAGTATACCTAACATGTATGTAGGTGTAGAGCCAAAAATCCCTCAGGCGGAAGCCAACCCCATTACCTGGAATGAAGGGCCCGTCTTGGTCTTGCGATTGACACACAGCAAGGGATGTTAGACTTCTGCGTGCAGGAACCTCAGCATCCCGCGCCAGTGTGTCAGCATGGAAGTCTTTTTCTTCTGCCTGCCCCAGCAAAGATATGGTGTTTATATATCCCAAAGGTACCTTCAGGGGTTCTACCTTGCTGTTTCATGTCAGCCGAGGATGAAGAACGGAATGACCCTTATATATAGGTATTATGCAGAAGATGTTAATCCTGCTATGATTCTGAGAATCCTCATGCATAATAAACAAGGCTAGTGTTCTGGGAAAACCACACAACATTTATGCAGCACCTTAACTAGGTAAAATGTCAATTAAAAAAATGTTATGTAGTACAATGGCAGGGAAAATGTAGGTGAAAGGTTAGGAGACTACCCAGGCCTATATTGGGGTACATTACAAAACATAACACCCACTCCCCATCCAACCAGACTATAGACTAAAAAGTGAATGTCCTTCTAATCAGTCAAGTCAAGAAATACTTTATTCGGTTCAATTTACAAAAACCATAAAAGTACACAAGCATGAAAAACTGGTCCACAAGTCAACAGTGATAAAATACAGCGTAAAAAGGAAGGGAGTACCCATTGAGATATGCAACACATAATGAAATAAGTTTAAAAACAACAATATATATGGCAATCAAAGAAAAACTCATTATGAGAAAATGTAAAAAGACTTGATTCAGGTAACAATGGTCGGCATTAGTGAGGGGTCATCTAGGACCAGGTGATCTTTTTGCTAAGTCTCACCGCTATGGTTAAAAATTTAGCCACGTTATAAATTTCCCATATTTCAGTTAAAAGTTGAAGGTACAACAAAGCTGGCTTGACTTGCCTAAAACCTTTCCCTTTTAACAAGGGTATAATGAACTTTTTCCTAATGCCTTTAAAGTGCTCACAGAAGAACAGAAAGTGAACAGTATCCATAATCGAACAACCGTCACATTTGCACAGATCTAGGTCTGTACCCCTGGTCCAGCCAGGGCGGCCAGAAATTAGTAGGTGAATCTTGTTCAATCGGAACTTAGTTAGAAGATACCTATGGTTGGAGTTGTTAACAACCTTAAGGTAAAGTTCCAGATCGTGGCCAGAGGAAACAATCAATTGATGGGTCCTGACAGAGGGCTTTAACAGCTCCCTGCCTTCTCTGTCCATTCCTCTGGTCAACAGAAAAGTGTTTTAACCCATTTCAAATCACCTTTCACCAGACTCGAAGGTTTGTTAAACAATTCAGGCCGACCCAACTTCTCGCACATCTGTTGTACATATTTCAGCCAAGGGATTTTTTCCCAGTGATCTAGCATTAGGCAGTCTTTTAAAATTTAATGGTTCACTTCAAGCTCTAGGTTAAGCCAGACTGATATCCATTTTAAAATGGGAGCCATGGCAATTCTATCCTCCAAATAGTCCACGCCGCATTCCTGGTGGACAATGAAGCTAGCCGTGGATCTTGGGAGGGAAAGAAGCATTTTTAAAAAATTATCTTCCGTAACCTGAAGCGATGTAGCTGACCTGAAGCCCCACAAGTCAGCACCATACATAGCGATGGCGGTACATTTGGCAGCATATACTTTTAAAACTGCCTCAATGGGCTTCTCCCCTAATTTACGTGAAAAGTCCAGCACCGCAGAAATGGAGCGTGCCAGGGCTGTTTTTTTCTCCAATATTTGTGGGTGCCACGTAGAGCATTCATCAAATACAACCCCCAAATAGGGAAATCTGGGGACTCTTGACAACTTATGCCCATTGCAGTACAATGACATCACATTTTTTTTGGCCTTCACTTTATGGCCCACCACCATGACATGGGATTTGCCAAAGTTAATACTTAAATCAAGATTATTCATAAAAACATAAAAAGAGTTCAACAGGCATTGAAGTCCCACTGCAGTTCTAGCTAGGAGAGCGTCGTCGTCCGCGTACAGTAAGGCTGGCAGTAGGTATTTCCCTGCCCTCGGGATGTCCTTACACGCTGCGCCCAGTACTCTACCCAAGTCATTTATATATAGTGTAAAGAGCAGGGGAGCAAGAATGCATCCCTGCCTTACACCATTAATAATGCTAATTTTATCCGTGCAGTTCCCCTTTCTGTCGTAACGGACCGTAGCAGTAAGGTTCCTATGGAGGTCAGCTAGGAAGTACACAATATTTGGATCTATTCCAATGTTAAGGAGTTGGCCCCACAACTTGGATCTGTTTACTCGGTCGAATGCCGAGGACAGATCCATGAAGGCAATATACAAAGATCCTTGCTTAACTAAAGTGTACTTCCCGATAAGCAGTTGTAGATTTAAGCTTTGGTCAATGGTACTGCGCCCCTTTCTGAAACCGTACTGTAGAGGAGAAAGAGTATTAGTCTCCTCTAGCCAATGGGTCAGTTTGCCTAGGACCACTCTCCCTAAGACCTTGACCGCAGAGTCAATGAGGGATATAGGTCGGTAATTGCCAGGGTCACCCCTATCCCCTTTTTTGTAGATAGGGACAATTACCGACTGAGTCCATGACTCTGGAATGCCTGTCCTAAAAACTCTATTAAAAACATTCGCTAAGACTTTGGACCAAAATAAAATGTCAACTTTAAAAAGATCAGAGGGAACGCATCTGGTCCAGGAGCTTTATTACTGGTCATCATACCAATGGCCACGGCCACCTCTTCCTCGTTCACGGTCAATGTATAAGGCAATTGGGGGAATGCAATCATGCCTTCTACCCCCAAGGACTCTTGTTCGTAAACGGACCTAAAGTGCAAGTGCCATTTATCTTCTTGGATTCCACAATCCAATTCATTGTTACTCGGATCTGAAAAATAGGGTTGATTAACCACAGCCCAGAACTTGGCGCTATTTTTCAATACATCGATTGAGATCAGGTCGGCCCAGGCATCCTCTCTAATGTCACGCCGCCTTCTTTCAATGGCAGTCTTATATTCTTTCCTGAGAGTAGCCACGAGCAATCTATCTACTGGTTTAGACTTGAGTGCTACCTTAAGTTTATGGTTAGCCGCTGAGCAGTTCTTGTCAAACCAGCCTTCCTTCCCTTGTGTTCTACCTTTACCCTGACACGTCAGGTGTGAGAGAATATCGAGGCAAACCTTTTTATACGCCTCCACTACTTGACTGTCCCCAGCCTGGTCATCCATACATAGCTTTAAGTCCTCCCTACTGCTAAGGCAGAGGTTACAGAAAAACTCTTCTGGAATTAGTTTACACCATTTAATTCTGCGTGCTTGGTCAGTCGACCACATATCCTGTTTGTCTACCAAATTTGGATGGCTTTCCTTGGTAACGATTATATTCTTAGCTTTTAACACAACAGGATTGTGGTCTCTGAAGTGGGACCACACAACCAAATAGCTACTGATTTGGGTCCACAACTACTACTAAGAAAGATGTAATCAATCACAGAGCCGCTACCGTGGCCTATAAACGTGGGGATATCCTCATCACACCCATTTGGGAGTATTAACCCATTTTCGGCCAACAATGATTCTAAGAAAATGCCCTGCTCTGAATGTTCGAAATGGATGTTTTCCTCATCCGGGGCACCAAATAACACATTTGGGGGACATTTATCCTGACAACAATGGACATTAAAATCTCCCATTAACAAGATGGTACATTCATACTTTATGGACTCTTTAAAATTTACCAAGAAGGAACTTAACATCATCAGGTTACTGACTGGACTGTCTCTGTCAAAAGAATTATAAAAATTTATAACCAAAACATTATAATGACCCCTATGAGTAATTAAAACTGCAAGACAATAAGGACAGCCAGTAGCTATTTGCGTATATATACCCGAGATTTTAGCAGAGATCAAAATAACCAGTCCCCCTCTGGCCCGCCCCACCATTGTTCCAACAGCCGTTAGGGAGAAAGTGGTAAAACCATCCACTGTCAGTATATTTTGAGTGTCCCAGGTCTCCTGTATAGATATTATGTCCATGGAACCTATGAAGTCCCGCCAAATCGGATCATCCACTTTATTCTTGAGACCCGCAATGTTCCATGTTGCCAGGGTAATCTCCCGTCTGCCCGGTGCCTCATCCGTTTTTTTGCACAATAGGGCCCCACCTTCGACGCCCTCGTCAAAGGTTGGAGTTAGATGTGACACCCGCATATCCAAAATACTATTTTCCTTTTGCAAGGGGGTGGGGGGAATATTAGACCTCTGTGTCAGTGGTGAGCCCTGTGTTTGTCAATCGACCCAATCCAAGGTTGGCAGACATTCATATTGATTAGCAGTTGGGCAGTTAAAATAATTATCATACCCATTTATAGTCTGATGGTAATGATATGGATGACTATTCTGAGGCCCGTGACAAATGGCAATGGTCTGCCTCTTCTTCTCCCAACCAAATTCCATTCCTCATCAACACCCTTATCCCAGCCATAAGGTTGCGCCTCCCATGGGGGATTAAACCTCTGTCTGGCTTTTTGCTCATGTGGGCCCCTTAACCAACTCCATCTTTTATCTACTTGATTCCCAGGTAGGTAGAAATAAGAAAGAGGCCTAGCAGTAACAGTACTTGCTTGAAAGCAAGAGGTTCCTCTACATATGTGTTCTACCACCTGTGTGTTCTCAAAAGTGACCACGATACAATCCCCTTGTAAGTTTTTTCTATTCCCGCCCACCCATGGGGTTCTCTCCACCATTAAAATATTGCTTGGAATATTCGGCGGTAGGGGATGATTTTTAGAGAGCCAATGGCACACTTTATTTTTCAGAGCCTGGTAGGATTCTACTTCAGAAGGTGAAATTTCCGTGACTCCAGTAAGAATCACTACATAAGGGCCGGCTTCAGGGGGAAGATGGATGTTCCTTCGGGCCGCTGCCTTGACTCTTGGGGCCGGGTCCGGGATTGGAGTCGGGGGTGTGGGATCAATGGATTTGACTTGGGGAGTTGTCTTAGGTTGAGTTGAGTTCACTGTTTGTTTAAGATCAGGGATCTTTATTTTAGCGTCTCCCAAGTTTAAGGTATTGCTAGGGTTCTTGGGAACGTTATTATTAACCACAGTGACGCTTTTACCAGCCAAAGATGGCTTATTAGCTGTATTTGCCCGATGTGGTGCCTTGGTGTTCAGGTTAAAGCTTGGGGCACTTATATCCTTGTGAATGTTTTTCAATACAGTTTCTAAGCAATGTAGCCTGACCTCTATGGGTTCGAGTAGGGCTTTTAACATATTAAAGATGTTATTGTTTACCATGCTTAGCCCACTCCTATCCTGGGTACATTTGGCTAAATTATTGACTTCCCCACTTAGTTCCAGAATTTCCTCCAGACTATTGTCTATGATGGTATCATCTGGGAGACTTAGTGGCAAGCCTATTTGTGTCGAATGCACCCCCCAATGTCATTTGCACAGACTGCTAAGTTATTGTTCACAGTTACCGGTTCTAAGATGGTTTCGTCCCGGGTGTGAGCAGTTTGTGCTTACTTCTCTTTATCGGTGGTGGATTTACTAGCCCTTTGTTTAGGGATTGCCCCCTCTTTCAAACCCCTTTGATTTGTGGCGCTAACCAGAGATTGATTATCTAGCTCATTACTATCTAAGCCACTCTCTATCATAAGGTTAAGATTAGGGGTGGCCTCCAAATCCTGTTGTGAACTTGAGACGTCAAGATCTCCAGCATTATGTATCATCACAAGAGTATTGGGACGGGACTCGCCCCGGGCAATGAGACTGGGCAATGAGACCTAAAGAAGATCTCTTAGCCCTTGCTAGATCTTGGGACACCCTCCTGTCCATTAATACAATCCCCTCGTCAATTAAAGCATTTGTACGAACGATAAAATCGTCCAGAGTACCAGTTAATTTTTTCGCTCCTGCAACAGCCATGCTTCTGGTCTCCCGACGATTCATAACAGACCCCACTGGTAGTCGCAAATAACAGTTACAAATATTAACACTGTGATAACAGGCCCATAAGATTGGCACTTAACAATGAAGATCGAAGTAACAAAAATGTTGCTTGAAGTAAGATATATACAAGCTTACTGTTTTCTATGTCCAAATGTTTCTGGGCTGAAGGTGATCGAGTAGGGGTTGTGGCCCAGGCCAGGCTCCTCGGGCCTCTGAGGGCCACAGAGGGCCCGCCCTTTGCCCGGGCTTAGCCCCGGGCGCTCCCGCGCAGCGTGGGACTCTAGTACTTATGAGCTAAGGACGTAAGACCGTGAGAGTGGAGGTGGGGCGGGGCGGTCAGGGAGAGCGGGGCCAGGTGACTCGGCCACTGGAACACCGGGACTCCTGGGAAAGTGAGTCCCGGTTTCACGCTCGCAGCCCTGCAGCCAAGAGCACACCCCACAGGAACAACTGCAGCCAAAGGGTTAATGACACAGAACGAAGCGGGACCCGCGGAGCGGGTACCGCGAGGCGTGGGTCCGAAGTCCGAAGTACTTGGTCCTTGTGGATAGCAACAACAGCAGGTAGATAAAAACAGAAGGCGTCCCACACAGCAACAAAGTCCTGAACCTTATGTAGGAGTGGAGGTGGGGCGGGGCGGTCAGGGAGAGCGGGGCCAGGTGACTCGGCCACTGGAACACCGGGACTCCTGGGAAAGTGAGTCCCGGTTTCACGCTCGCAGCCCTGCAGCCAAGAGCACACCCCACAGGAACAACTGCAGCCAAAGGGTTAATGACACAGAACGAAGCGGGACCCGTGGAGCGGGTACCGCGAGGCGTGGGTCCGAAGTCCGAAGTCCTTGGTCCTTGTGGATAGCAACAACAGCAGGTAGATAAAAACAGAAGGCGTCCCACACAGCAACAAAGTCCTTCTAATCAGTCATAAAAACATTATTTTAAAAATGTTCAGAATAGAAAATGTCTAAAAGTATATAAAAGTGCCTAAAAACTCTAAAGATGCTTTATATATGTTAAAAGTCCTATAAGTCCTTTAAAATATGTTCATATATATGGTTGAGGCAACTGAGAGTGTCTGAAAGCTGTGGTGCTCAGTAATAGTATAGAAGTAAAACATTTTTTGTTTAAAATTCCAATTTTGGTTGTTTTGGAAAATGGCTGAATTCTTCCCAGCCCATGTAGAGCCAAATGTTTATGTGTTCTGTGTGGAAGATGCAATATTGCTGCTGCTTGCCATCGCAGACGACGGTCCCTCTAACACCTCACAGATCAGATCAATCGAGCAAAGATGATCTTCAGTTCCCACAGCCGATGCTGAGGAAGCAGTTGAAATATCCAAAGCCTGTGTGCCTGTAGTAGAACCGGTATCCAAACCAACAGGAGCTGAAGCGTCCCATGGTGGCTCCAAAAATGCTGATATCAACATGGGAATATGCTAGGGACACTGCAGTACCTGGGCCGTTAACAGGTCCAGTAATACATCCACGTCCGGTGGCGCAACCGATGGAAGTGTTAGACAGAGATCCAACATGCATTCATATCCGCGGACAAGCAGCGGAGAACGGGCAAAACACAGTCAATACAGACAGGTCAAAATTATAGAAACCAAGACTCGCTTAGCTCCCGAAGTTGAGGTGTGCCCAGATGGAGTACCATGCAATCACGCTAACGTTGATCCAAGAGCATTTTTTCAATTTCCTTGGTGACTAGGATGTTCATTGTGTAGCAGAATATTTTAAATCAGTATTCCCACTACCAGTAGCAGGATTAGCAAAAGACCTCCAAAAATGCTTCCAAATACAGAGTGTATAAAAGCTGGAATCATGCCAAAGACTGTCTGAAAGGTGCTCAACAGTCCAGAATCTATGTTCTTCAATAGGTGTACAATACCCTTCGTATCAGACATGTTAAAGATACGTGGTACCATTTATCCAAAATGAAAAGGGCAGGTAGTTTGTACTAGTGCCTGTCTCTCAGCTGAGGACATTGCAACCTGAAGATCAAAAGTCACTTTGGCTGAGGTTAAGGGCACATCTTTCTGTAAAAGCATGGCTTTCATTCGGGTCAGAGTATCAAAACGTATACAGGAAACATTCAACGAAGGCCATAACGGCGCTTCCCTGACTGTGTGGGTCAGTGGAAACAATACTTGCATACAACAAGTAACCCTGGAACTTACTGTGACTAGATATGAGATGCCTGCAAGCATCCCACGATTCAGAAAAGGGGGTGGTGATGAACAGAGTGTCTGAATTAAGCAGACCACTCTTACCCAGTCCAAAGATCAGGGCTTGATCCATCACCGTTATTTATCTCACTGCCCCATCCCAGCTCAGAACCTGGCTATATGCAAATTAGTCTGTCCCTGGCCCAGTGCATCATGGGAACAGGGCAGACCAAACTACCAAGCCAATTCTTCACCAGAAAGGAGACAAGCTACCGGGGACCGGTTTCTGGCATTTCAGCCTCTTCGGCCCGGCTTGCTTGAATCCTGATGGAGCAGTGAGAAAGGGACTCATGTCTGAGTATACCCTGCCACACCTATAGTGGCCAAAAACGATTCAGAAAAGGGGGTGGTGATGAACAGAGTGTCTGAATTAAGCAGACCACTCTTACCCAGTCCAAAGATCAGGGCTTGATCCATCACCGTTATTTATCTCACTGCCCCATCCCAGCTCAGAACCTGGCTATATGCAAATTAGTCTGTCCCTGGCCCAGTGCATCATGGGAACAGGGCAGACCAAACTACCAAGCCAATTCTTCACCAGAAAGGAGACAAGCTACCGGGGACCGGTTTCTGGCATTTCAGCCTCTTCGGCCCGGCTTGCTTGAATCCTGATGGAGCAGTGAGAAAGGGACTCATGTCTGAGTATACCCTGCCACACCTATAGTGGCCAAAAACGATTCAGAAAAGGGGGTGGTGATGAACAGAGTGTCTGAATTAAGCAGACCACTCTTACCCAGTCCAAAGATCAGGGCTTGATCCATCACCGTTATTTATCTCACTGCCCCATCCCAGCTCAGAACCTGGCTATATGCAAATTAGTCTGTCCCTGGCCCAGTGCATCATGGGAACAGGGCAGACCAAACTACCAAGCCAATTCTTCACCAGAAAGGAGACAAGCTACCGGGGACCGGTTTCTGGCATTTCAGCCTCTTCGGCCCGGCTTGCTTGAATCCTGATGGAGCAGTGAGAAAGGGACTCATGTCTGAGTATACCCTGCCACACCTATAGTGGCCAAAAACGATTCAGAAAAGGGGGTGGTGATGAACAGAGTGTCTGAATTAAGCAGACCACTCTTACCCAGTCCAAAGATCAGGGCTTGATCCATCACCGTTATTTATCTCACTGCCCCATCCCAGCTCAGAACCTGGCTATATGCAAATTAGTCTGTCCCTGGCCCAGTGCATCATGGGAACAGGGCAGACCAAACTACCAAGCCAATTCTTCACCAGAAAGGAGACAAGCTACCGGGGACCGGTTTCTGGCATTTCAGCCTCTTCGGCCCGGCTTGCTTGAATCCTGATGGAGCAGTGAGAAAGGGACTCATGTCTGAGTATACCCTGCCACACCTATAGTGGCCAAAAACGATTCAGAAAAGGGGGTGGTGATGAACAGAGTGTCTGAATTAAGCAGACCACTCTTACCCAGTCCAAAGATCAGGGCTTGATCCATCACCGTTATTTATCTCACTGCCCCATCCCAGCTCAGAACCTGGCTATATGCAAATTAGTCTGTCCCTGGCCCAGTGCATCATGGGAACAGGGCAGACCAAACTACCAAGCCAATTCTTCACCAGAAAGGAGACAAGCTACCGGGGACCGGTTTCTGGCATTTCAGCCTCTTCGGCCCGGCTTGCTTGAATCCTGATGGAGCAGTGAGAAAGGGACTCATGTCTGAGTATACCCTGCCACACCTATAGTGGCCAAAAACGATTCAGAAAAGGGGGTGGTGATGAACAGAGTGTCTGAATTAAGCAGACCACTCTTACCCAGTCCAAAGATCAGGGCTTGATCCATCACCGTTATTTATCTCACTGCTCATCCCAGCTCAGAACCTGGCTATATGCAAATTAGTCTGTCCCTGGCCCAGTGCATCATGGGAACAGGGCAGACCAAACTACCAAGCCAATTCTTCACCAGAAAGGAGACAAGCTACCGGGGACCGGTTTCTGGCATTTCAGCCTCTTCGGCCCGGCTTGCTTGAATCCTGATGGAGCAGTGAGAAAGGGACTCATGTCTGAGTATACCCTGCCACACCTATAGTGGCCAAAAACGATTCAGAAAAGGGGGTGGTGATGAACAGAGTGTCTGAATTAAGCAGACCACTCTTACCCAGTCCAAAGATCAGGGCTTGATCCATCACCGTTATTTATCTCACTGCCCCATCCCAGCTCAGAACCTGGCTATATGCAAATTAGTCTGTCCCTGGCCCAGTGCATCATGGGAACAGGGCAGACCAAACTACCAAGCCAATTCTTCACCAGAAAGGAGACAAGCTACCGGGGACCGGTTTCTGGCATTTCAGCCTCTTCGGCCCGGCTTGCTTGAATCCTGATGGAGCAGTGAGAAAGGGACTCATGTCTGAGTATACCCTGCCACACCTATAGTGGCCAAAAACGATTCAGAAAACAACCTTGATCATTCAGCATTAAGTAACTCCAGTTTAAGATCAGCCTGAACACTGGATTAGTCACAGCAGCTGGTGACCCTTTCAAATGACAGGACAAGTTTAAAACGGAACCGTTACAAGCCCCATGACGCATAATATTCTGGCAAATGAGAGATCCCCTCAAATAATTCCTGTAGTCTGTACTACTGAAAAACACTTCAGTGTCCCCATTCCTGCATCTAAATCTGTACGGTAACACCCAAGATTGATGGATGAATTCCCTACCCATTGCTTCATACCTGCCTACCTGGTGGTGTTCTAGGCTATATTGAAACTGGAAAGTTGGTACTGGCAAAGTTATATGGCCATGAATTAACCATTCTGTGGACGTTGACTCTGCCACGGTGAAAGATAACTGTTCTAATTTTTCAATGCACAGCATTGTATATTTCGCTGCCCTTTGTGCCATTGTTGTCTGCTTTTCAATCAAATTATATGCAAACAGAGACGTACTGTTGCTATTTCACCAGGGCACATATCAGAGCGCAATGATTGTAGTGTCCAGCTTAACGACACAATAGAATGGCCAGACAGGTCACGTGTACCAAACTAAGTGAGCACATATCGCCAATCCTAAAATCTGTCAAATGGTTGCCCTATGAAGCTTGAATTCATTTAAAGATTGCTGTTCTAGCTCACAAAGCCCTGCATTTCAAAATTCCCTGGTACCTAGCGCAAAAGCTTGAATTATCCTGCAGTGGGTGAGCTTCAAGAAGCGCTATCACTCTTCTCCTGAAACCACCTATCCTTAGTAAAAAGAGAACCGGTCTCCGAGACTTCTCCGGCACTGCCCCAAAGATTTGGTACTCTCTTTCACCAGAAGTACGTAGAATCTCTCCAACGACTGCTTTCAAACTGGAAACCAAAAGATTCTTAATGAAATTCTTTTTACCTTAACTTGGCCCAGGATCATTTACCCGACATCATTGTACCCTCATGTGATGCTGCCCTTCTTTACCACATTGTGTGTCCCCTTTCGTAGCCCGTTATATTCATGCTTATCGTATTACTCTGTTTGACTCTCTTGTTTGGGAAACAAGCGAGTATTCCTATTGTGTATTCTTACTTAATGCCAAATTGGATCAATGCTCTTCTTTTCCACAGTGTGTACACCCTTCGTAGTCTGCTACATACTCGTTTATGGTACTACTCTCCTTGATTCATTTGTTTCCGGGATTTTAGCGATTATTTGTCTGTACTTATGCATGTATTTGTGTTGTGTAATCTTTTCCTGTTGGCGATATTGGATTCTTGTCCTTCCTTCCTTCTTTCCTCTGTAAAGCGCTCCGATATCCTTCAGGATCTTGTTCGCGCTATATAAAACTTTATAAATAAATAAATTAACTGTGATTGTCCATGTTGTAAGAGGGACAGATTCTGGTCCATTATAGCTATAGTAGAAGATACAATGTTGCCCAGTGACTACATTCTGGATGTCAGTGTGGTCATACCATTGTCGACCACAGCCAATCTCTCTGCAGCTTCTTGTTGAGAGATTTTCTACATTTAATTATAAACTGCCTACAGGAAGTGATTCTGACGTGGTTTCAGGGACCTAGCAAAAAATCCCTAAGAACCATGTTGTCTGAGAGAAAGGACAAGTGTTGTTTCACCTGTGACAGAATTGAGGTTCTCAGCCAATCTAGGTATAATTTCCCAACACTGTATGATGTCACCACCCACGGATGTTCTCGTTGTACCTAGCGTAAGTCAGGCCTATGGATACTAAACCCTTTGGTAGTACCCTTGAATCTTGACTGACACCTATTTGTGTTGATAGGCCAAACCAACAATTCCTTCCAATTGGGGTCTATTGAATTGTATGAAATGTTTTACATGATGTCATCTAGTGTACACTCACCGTTAGCTGTATAGATTTGCCATCCCTGCAAATGAAAAAAGCGAGGGAATATAAGGTGTGTTTAAATCCTTAATCTTGGCTAACCCATGACAGAAAGTCTGTTGCACAGTGTTGTTCAGGAAGATAATTTGTTATAGTGTGAGGCACGCTCTAAATAATGCCTCAGTACCCTGAACCTACCATTCCTTAGTACCCCAGACTTATATTATGTCTATAGTGTCTTTCCAGAAGTCGAAACCCTGTTCAGACAGTTAGGCGATGAAGAGTATATCTGTTTTGTTTTAGTAAGCATACTTTTCTTTGCGGATGTAGGTGCAAAACTTATAATATGAGTGTGGATCTGATGTATTAAACCCAGAAAAAAAGCACATTTCTGTGCAAACCTTTGTGAACTACCTTTCGGTGGTGTTGGGCAATGTTCTCATTGGTGGCATGCGAAAACATTATGTGGTGCACTTGTTTTATGCAGAAAGTGAAGACCATAATGGTGGTAACACTACATGGTATCAAAATCAGATAAGTCATTAAACATTTCATTTTTCGTAAATACCGCAGACAGTTCTAAATCAGACAGCATACTATTCACAGTTTCAAAATCCCAATCGTTAGAGCATGTACTGGAGGTGATATCATTTAAAGAAATTTTGAATACATGTGGTGTTTTTGTACAGTGGGATCAAATACATCATATGAAACTCTGTCCCAAACTATTCCGTGAGGAACTGGAATTGCTGTAATGTTCACAAAGGACAGGTCTCTCTGTTCATGATGAGATGATGTATGAGGTTTCAGCACCAAAGTCACATCTGATACTGCGGAGCGTTCTGGAAGATAATGTCCATTCACAAGTAAGAAAAAGACAGTCACTAAACCTATCCAGAACAGTAGGGACAGTATTCCAGTTATTATCCAAAGTTGTAGCCATGGTGAGATTAGGTATGTCTTTTTCAGATAATTTAGAAATCATGAAGTTTTTTTGTTGTTGCAGGAAACTGGAGCTGGCGATGACTCCGGGTCACTTGGATCCAGAGAAAATGTGTCGAAATCGATGAAGTAGTCAGATGCAGTTCGATCTATCTTTCGTAGCTCAGCAGGTTTTGTTGAACTTGCAGCTGTCTCCTGTAGCGGCATATTGATATATATGTTAGTTCTAGGCTGAATTGAGATCTGTGTTTCATTTGTATTTCGATGTTCAATTTCAATAGGAACGAGTTCCATTTCATTGTTGCTAACTTCATTACTATGTATAGAAGACTCTTCAAATGTTATCAGTCTTTCTGTCTGAACTTCCTGTATGGTAGCGAGAGAGGATCCCACGTGGCCTGCTATTCAGGATTGGCCACATAGTGTGGTTTGATCACATAAATGGAGACAAATCTCTTTTCTTTCTTGCTGACAAGGGGCAGAAGTGGTACTGTTCTTGTCCCTTCGATAGCCAGGACACATATAGGAGATTTGTATGATGGCCCAAATTATTTCTTGGTACAAAAGGGGGTGGTGGTGATGGACGGCATGGCTTGGCAGATCGGGCTGGATTGTTCCCATGAGGCACAGGGCCAGACTGATTTGCATATGGCCATGTCTGAACTGGGGTGGCAGAGTGGGCTAAAGAACGGTGATGGATTAAACCCAGATCTGTTGACTGGGTGTGAGTGTTTGATTGGTTCAGATGCTCCGTCCATCACCACCCCCTTTAGTACCATTTTGTTCGCCATAAGTTGGCAGGGTATGCTCAGACGTGAGTCCCTTGCTCACTTTGCCACTGGATTCAAGCAAGCCGGGCTGAAGATGGCTGAAATGCCAGAAACCGATCCTCTGAAGCTTGTTTCCGGTCCAGGGAAGGCATGGCTTGGCAGTTCGGGCTAAATTGTTTCCATGAGGCATAGGGTCAGACTGATTTGCATATGGCCATGTCTGAACTGGGGTGGCAGAGTGGGCTAAAGAACGGTGATGGATTAAACCCAGATCTGTTGACTGGGTGTGAGTGTTTGATTGGTTCAGATGCTCCGTTCATCACCACTCCCTTTGTACCACTTTGTTCGCCATAAGTTGGCAGGGTATGCTCAGACGTGAGTCCCTTGCTCACTTTGCCACTGGATTCAAGCAAGCCGGGCTGAAGATGGCTGAAATGCCAGAAACCGGTCCTCGGAAGCTTGTTTCCGGTCCAAGGAAGTCATCGCATGGCAGTTCGGGCTGGATAGTTCTGTTGACTGGGTGCGAGTGTTTGATTGGTTCAGATGCTCCGTCCATCACCACCCCCTTTTGTACCACTTTGTTCGCCATAAGTTGGCAGGGTATGCTCAGACGTGAGTCCCTTGCTCACTTTGCCACTGGATTCAAGCAAGCCGGGCTGAAGACGGCTAAAATGCCAGAAACCGGTCCTCGGAAGGCATGGCTTGGCAGTTCGGGCTGGATTGTTCCCATGAGGCACAGGGTCAGACTGATTTGCATATGGCCATGTCTGAACTGGGGTGGCAGAGTGGGCTAAAGAACTGTGATGGATTAAACCCAGATCTGTTGACTGGGTGTGAGTGTTTGATTGGTTCAGATGCTCCATTCATCACCACCCCCTTTTGCACCAAATTCTTTCTTGTCCACAATCTTTTCTCTGACCAGATCCCCAACTTTAGGGACCCAGGCAGGTCTTGCTGTTAATGCTTTTACTTCCCCAGTGGGGGTTCGTTTTACTTGGACGTTGCTTTGTAGTGCCCGGAATTCATTGACTTCTTGTAAAACTACCAAATGTTTATTGATGTGAAATGATTTTTCATTAGCCACTGTGCTGCCTCAAACGAGGTCAGGTACCTACATTCACTTCGCAAATAGAACTTTGTAAGGGGTGATTTCATATAGAGTACGACCACCTAGGAATTTTCTTGGCATGGTATTGAGTGCCTTCTGGACCAGATATAGGTGATTGACTCAACTACCACCCGAGCCTAATACCCTTGCTGTTAAGGATTGCTTTAAGTCCTGGTTTTTCCTCTCCACAATCGAATTTCCCTCTGGATAATACGGAGATGAGTACCGCAATGCAACACCCAAACGTCCCATGGTTTCCTTGTAAGCCCTAGAGCCACGGTCAGAATGCAATGTGCCAATTGCGTATGTCCCTATGAAGACTCGCCAATCCTTTATAACAATTCGAGTGTTAGAAGAGCGCCGAGGCCAAACCCACAGGAATCTACAGCATGAATCCACTGCCACCAAAATGTACTTGTAAACCCCATCAGATTGTAAGGGGCTGCAGTGGTCCAAATAGACACAAGCAAGAGTTCCGTCTGATATTAGTAATGGTGTTTGTGCCAGGCGTGCTACGGTCGAACCCTTCATCTGCTGTCAGATGTCGCACTAAAGGACAAATGCTTTTGTCTGTTTTGTTAAACCTGGCCACCAATAGTATTGTTTCAGCAGAGAAACTGTGGCTGTAATACCTGCGTGTGCAGAACCCAGACCCTTGTGTGCAGCTAGAATTAAACCTAATCTGCGATCCATGTTTGGTATTACTCTATCCCCCATTCCTGGAATTTCCGAATACGGAATATTTTTTGCATTTAACTTGTAGAAGTACTTGACTGGAATGCCTTTTAGCACGGCTGAGCTGTGTTCGCTTCAAGCACTGACAGCTACCATTATCAGTCCGTCTATTCTCATGCCAGAACAAGTGATTGCAGCTATGGCAGCAGTTCGCACTGTCGCCTTGGCGAATTCAGCAGCCAATGAATTCCCTTCAACGTGAATGCTATCATGTTGATGACTCAGCGTATCACGTGGGCTAGTGCCAAGTCTTTAGTCAGCTATGCCATTTGTTCCCAAAGCAATTTGTGCTTTATCGTGTAACCATTTGAGCCTTTAAACCCATTGTGACCCCAGTAGTGAAGATATTTATTGTAAGACTGGAAACAATAAAATGAATCACATACCATAAGTGTGGGGAATTCCCGATCCGTATTTATAAGTGCCAGTAATAGGGCTTTTAATTCTGCCAGCTGTGCCGCGTCGTCTCCTAGAGACTGTGTCTTCATACTGCTAGGATGGAACTTGCCTTCCTGCATACATCCTTTTACAATTGCACAAGCTGCGCTGTATGGCTGTTTACTTCCTATGGCAGGCTGAGACAGAACCGTCAGTGTAAATAATGTATTCATACTGATCTAGAGGCATTATTTCAGTCAGGAGAGGATATTCTTGTTTGTGTTGCAGAAATGCTTGTATTTTTTATGTAGAATATAATTTGTAGTCTACATCTGTTACAGTGAGAGAATTAGCCCATTGTATCCATAGTGGATGTAGCGCTTTTGGATATATAATTAAACAACTACTGCCTAAACCACAAATTCCTTAACCACGAAGGCTAAACAACGAGCAATGCCAAATTACTACATTTTTTTACAACGAGTTCCTAAACCACGAATAAAACCACGTCATGACTGGCCAATAGATGGCACTATAGTAATAACAATACTTCTGTGTGTGATGCAAAATAGTAGTCTTTGATGTGTTTTGTGCTAAGAGTTCTTTTACTTTTTCACTTTTCTCAGAACTGCTTTGAAATATTTAGACAGGTATAGGAATAATGCCCCAATGACGTGTTGTGTTTAGTGAAACATATGTTGTCATAATATATGATACAATCGGTTTTAAAATTAAAAAAATAGGAGAAGAAACATTAAAAACAAAACTTATGAGGTTTGATTTGAAGATATCGTTTTATTTATGGAATATTTATAGAAATGGTACTTTGTAGTGTGTACACAAGCATTCAGTTGAAATTACTTTATTACTAGTGTTATGGCACTGACCAGGGTTGTAGGGAAATATAAACTGGGTCTATCAAGCAGCTTCTGCCAAAGGCAGTCGGTTAATGCCTAGGTCTGCCGAAGAGCCATGGATGAAATCTTCAGGCACACAAAAGAACAAACTGACGTACGTCCATCTGTTGGCCCCCTCAGACCATTCATCACCGATTAAGTGCAGCATACGAACAGCGCCTTCCTCCTGTAAACACAGAACATGGAGCTCGCTTCAATACCTCTTAAGAAAGTGTAAATACAATTCCGGCACAGCTTAGTCCCCGATGTCTGTGTCCACACATAGCCTGTACATGACCCCGAAGCCCAAAGTTCATGGGATGATTCATGGAAAATGCCACGGCAGATACGTGCCACGCATTACCAAGCTAGCAGGATGAAGGGGGCGAAGATCGTGTGGCAGAAGGAGCAGAGGGGAGGGGAGAGACTCGTGGTTTAGGAAAGTCGTGGTTAAGGAAAGTTGTGGTTCAGGATTCGTTGTTCAGGTAATTCGCTATAAAAACTTCGTTGTTAAGGATGTTTCCCAGCTCTTTTGCATTTGGAACGCTAGCTTTTGTAACAGTCTCTAAGGACGGTACTGGAGTTACGACAATTATTCATTTCCCCAGTGCCAATTCTCTTTCTCTCACTACAGCAGTCTGTACTGCTGTCAGAATTTTTTCTGTAGAAGAAAAAAGCTCATTTCAGCGTTTGTGTACAAATGTGATTTCTATGCTATGGGTACCGTTTCGCCTTCATTGAATGTTAGGCAAGTGCACCCTGATTGACCCGCAATTATACGTATCACCAGATTTGTGGAATGTACACATGTGTGTAGGTGTTTGGAAGCGATCATGTCAGCTTGTAAGGAATGAAGGATATCAGTGTGTTCCTGTGTCCAATGTCTAATTGAAAAATCAGGTCTGATTGAAATCGTAGAAAGGTTTCACTTTTTCTACATAATCCAAAATGTATGTTCTGCCAAAATTTAGGAACCCCAATATGGACTGTGAGTTTTTCAGAGTTTTTGGAGGTTGGAGCAGCGCACACTTTTCTAAAAAGTTAGCTGCTAGGCTTTTCCCTTCACTTGGCAACTCAAATCCCAAAAATAGGACATTGAGGTAGGCTATTTTTGATTTTTTGAAGTTTAATTTGTAGCCCTCAGAGGCGAATCATAAAACGATGTTGCTCACCTTGGCCAAATGATCCAATAAATCATCATCCATCATAAGTATCATCCACATAGGACAATGCCTCCTCATCAAAATTTTGAAGTAACTGTTACCCTAGCTGAGAAAAACCCAGGGCTATTCTTATACCCGTAGGGCAGTCTACTAAATTGACGCTGAGAGCCTAGGATGGTGAATGCTGTCCGATAACTGCTCAGAGGTGCTATATTTTGGCAGAAGAATCCATTTGAGATATCTAGCTTTGTTTTGTATTTTTTCCGCACAATGTTATTCGTTAATGCGGCACAGTGTGTTTTTGTACTGCAAATGTCTTTGTGCATGTATTCAAATGTCTGTAGTCAAAACGTGACAATTCATACCCTCTAGTTTTAATTACGGGAAACAATTGAATATTCATTGAAAAGGTGCAATTCTTTATTACACCTTAGTATTCAAGTTGATCGAAGATCTTCCTGACTTGCTTTTTCACTTCTTGTTTTATTGTGTACTGTCTCTGTGGAGCTGGAGCCGTTTTTACTGGGATTATATGGCGAGGTAACTCCGTATCCCACCCTACATGGTTGCCATCTAATGCAAGAGCAAGTGCTACCTCCCACCCCTGCTCATATGAATGTTTTAGTGATACTGGAATGAGGTCAGAAAAAGGCGATAAAATTACTGTTTATCCCTTTGGGCACTTCAGAACATTCTCAGGCGGACAATCTTTTTCTTCCAAAAGGATGTCATAGACAAGCCAGGTTCTCCCAAGAGACCTTTAATTTTTCTGGGATTGTCCCCCTTCATTTGGAGTGCTATTTCATATAACAGGTGTGGGACACTTACCCTAGTATCAGGTGTCTCCACCGTGATAGGTTCATTCAATGCCACTGTCACCAGAAATCCCATCAGGTTCTGGCAAGCTATTGTTTCTTCAGCTGCGCTGTGGAGCATTGTCAGAGCCCATTCCCTGTTCAGAAGTTGAGTCTGCAATATCCTTGGCATTTAACTTTGAGGTCTGCTACCTTCTTGTTAAATTGAGGTTTTAATTTTGGTTTATCTTCTTTTTTGATATTATAGTCCGAAGTACAATGTGTAACTCTGGAGTTTTTTGATGAACCCTCAGAGGAACGTGTATCAGTATCCTGATCCCGGTCCGTTTTTTTAATGTTATCATGATTCCTAAGGCTGTACCTCCTTTTGGAGGGCTCCTATTGAGGTGACTCACCCCTCGATTGTGATCTATTCTCTCTATTATTTAGTTTTTTTATTGTCCCATTTCTTCTTGTAAGAATAAGGTGCTTTCTTGGTGTTATCCTTTTCAGGTCCACCCATGAGTTGAGGTTTTGTTACTCTAGCTCCCAAATTATCTCTACTTAATTCGGCATATGTATCTTCGATAATTTTAGGTAATTCATGCTCCTGTTGCATAGGAGTGAAATCCCTCAGATGTTGCTGCTTTCCGTTTTATGTTTGCCAATATAATAGTTGATACCTGGGCAAAAGTTCCTAACAATTTCATCCCCAAGTTCAGTTCAGGTTCTGGTCCTTACTCATTCTGTATTTGTATCAATACATGTGGTATTACAGATATTAAAGGGACACCATGAGTTCTGGTATAGATGGCAGTGAAAACTTTACCCCAAGAGTCACAATACTCTATCTGAGGAGCTATCCCCATTGGCAAGCAGATTGATAGCATTCAGTTTTTCTTGAGGGCTTGTGTGTGGTAACACTGCCTCTGTGTGATTTTCAGAACAATCCAGAATGGCATTTGCTCACGTTTAGTGGGCATTTTACCCATCACTGCATTCAGTGTTTGTGGAGTTATTTTAGTTGCAGACGCCTGAGTTTGTCTTGTTGGTGTAACCCTTGTTTGTTGGTTAGTATTCTCATCAAGAATTGTGCCAGATATCTGTAAAGTTTGATTATTTCTTTGTGTAGGGACGTAAGTCTGCTAACGGCATTGTGTCATTGTCTGGATGCGGTGTGTAAGCCGCTAGGACCGGCCAAGTCACTCCGTCTCTACCGAGCGGACCGAGTCTTACATAATCTGTTGTGTGTGGGAGACACCTTTAAACCAGTTTATGTGCTCCTGGTAGGTGAGCGGAACTTCAATGTCCTCGTATGGACAATATTCCTCTGGTATTTCATCTTCAATGTACAAATGAAATGTCTCTGTGCGAGCATCTGCTGGTGGGAATTTAATCCATGAATAGAATACTTCTGTCCTGTATGACTCGTGTACCTCAATCGCGAAGGTGACAGTCCCACCTCTTCTTGTAACTCCAAAATCTACTACTTTTAAAGTAAGGGCAGTTCTGATGTTTTCTGAAATGTTTATAGCACCTTCCTGTTACCCTTCCCCCACTGCATTTGCACGTGTGGCAGCGTTTTCTTCTTCAGTCATTGTTGAAAAGGTTTCAAGGAAACTGTGATAAGGTTTATGGGCAATAGGGAGCTATTTATCCTTCAAGCTTGAATAAACCTACAGCCAATACATAGGATATGCCTACTCAGCTGTGGCAGATTTTTCCCTTCCCTCTCCAGACGTCTCTAAGTGAATGAGAGAAGTGGTCTCTGAGAAAGGCACGACTGAACTACTCAGATTTGACCATTATATAAGTACCAAACCAACGTTGATGGCGCCATGTCGTGTAGTTCCTATAAATCTATATAGGTATCATCATTGGGTTTCGCAGCTAGGTACTCGCTTCCCTAGGTGAGTTCTGCATCTTTTTTAGAGAAAAAACTGGTGGGATCTGTGTAGTTAAATATAAAATGTCCTCCTATATCTAAAAAGGTACGTTTAATATAAGTGCAATTAGAAGGTCCAAGAGGGTAAGACTCTGGGCGACCCTATTACAGCACTGCAGGGATTTCATAGGCTGCCCTATCATAACCAAGAGGGCCTAGGGTCTGAGACCCCTGCAGGACTACTATTAAGATGATCGGGGCAGAAGTGACCAGGGTCAGAACATCAGATTCAGGATGACAAAATGTGTACCAGACAAAGAAGACCAGCGGATCCTAGGTACACCAGGGGAGCAGGTTGAAATCAGTAGGGACTCAGGACCAGTGCAGATTTTGGAAGGATTGAGTGGAAACTGGTGTCTTTCTGGAAAGGAGGCTGAACTAAGAGGGGATCTTGAGAGTGGCAAATTCTTGATTGGGACAGTGGAGTCTAGGGATTCTGGAAGAAAGATTTGACTGAGGAGAGTCTGAAGGGGTTGGGGAGCTATGAATCACATGAGGTCCAGGGAGAGTTTAGCACCAAATGAGGTTATGTTGTGTGGGGAGCATGAGAGAGGTAACACCAGTGAGAGTTCTGACAAGATGGTTCAGGCACACAACTCAAATCAGGGATAATGCCCAGCAAAAGCACTAATAATATTACTTTAGGGTACCTTGGAGGAAAGACTAAATGTGTATATACTTGGACCAGAAAGGGTTATATAATGAGAACCGCTTTAGGGTATCAACTAACTAGGCAACACTTCGTGATGACACAGAGGTAGACATTGTACATCTAGACATAGGGACATCACTTGGTCTAAACCTTCAGAAAACACAAACAATCTTAGAAATGAAAGCACAGCACACCCCTTTGGAGACTTCAAAACCTTAGTAAACGGATGGGACTTAAGACCACTATGTCAGGAAACACCAAGAGACATTACAAAACACTCAGAGTGGCAATATAAGGGCAAGGCACGGTAGGGCCACACTAATATGTTTAAAGTGAGTCTGTAGGAATGCAGTCACAAAAAACTAACAGTAAATCTAGGAAATGCTGAAGAACCAGGTGTTCCAGAGCCTCCAGAACCAGTCACAACCATTATTGAGAATCAGGAGCTGAACATGATACAAAAGTGTGGACCAGACCCATGAAAATTATTCAGAACCAGAAGTAATACACAATTTAAAACTCGGAAACTCCTCCTCATCCAGAAATAATACAGAATGACTACCAAAAAAAAAGTGGCCAGCTGAGATATTTACAGCCTACAGATATAACATTATCTAGAACCAGTGGATATCAAGTCAGGAAGAATAGTGGGTATGATACAGATCACATTCATTTGGATATTGAGGTTCCCTGAAGGTCCCTCTGCAGGACCTCCCTGTGGTATGGGACTGGTATTCTTTAACCTGGCACGTAGCTGGATGGTAGGTATGATAATTCTGCTTAGACACTGGCGAGGGCTCAGGTCATGTCTGGTCATCTTCAGAAACAGTTTGGAACAAATCTCGAGAGCCAATGGGGTCCTCAGACTATCTTTGCTTGGGGAGACTTTTTTGTGGGCTTGGCTTTCTGTCACAATGACTGATACCGCTGACTAACCTTGGGGGGGTAGTAAGGTTGGATAGAGAGCTTTGGATTTGGTGTACCTTGTGAAAACAATGGCAGTTGGGTATTAATCCTTCTGAGCAGGTCCCTTCTAATTCTAGTGGCAAGGCACATTCTTTCAGTCAGGATAAGTACTCTAGGACAAGAACACAATAATTTCAGACAGTTGTAAATTAATGCTTTACAACCAGCCTGAGGTGTGAGTCCTTACTGCAACATTCCAAACAAGAATTACTATAAGGAATACAGGTCCATGTGAAGGGCCCTTGAGCACAGACTCCTGTGCTGAATTCTGAATGTCTATTCTTTGCTCACATGATTCAGAAATCTTTCTCTTTCCTTAATGTTGTGGTACTTCACAAAACTCGTCCTATTTTGAGACAATTAATAACGCAAAGTAACACAGATCTAAAAATAAAGGGTGTGGCAAAAGAGTTCTAGTAGTTCTAGCAGCTTGGTTTCAGCATATCCATACATTTTCTGCTCTCTTGCTGTAACCCAGGATGTTGTTCCTTGTATACCACTGTACTGATTATATTCGATACCTTTCTGGCAAAGAAACTGTGCATTTTCCTAGTACTGCCTTTCTGCTCTAAAATGTATATAAAAGAAATTTGAATAATAAATTATGGAGAAGAAAATTAAAGGTAGGTTTAGGGTTTCTAAGGTTTTATTATTGGTCATCTTTTAATAATAGGATGTTTGTTTTTGGTTCTCTTACAAAAATGGGAGGTCTTCCTTCTCTTCTTCAAACATGGTACAATCCGTAGAATTATCAGTAGGTTTTCAGTCTCTCCCACCAGATTACAAAAACATACACACTTAAGTAATACATCTGTATCTAGTGAGAAATCTATAAACATTTCAGTATTCTTGCTTTAGACGATTTCACTCTGCTTTTGGGCAAGAGGTCACCTCATGTACTTTAAGGTCTTCCATTAGCAAAGACCTTTGGTTTTCATTAAAAACGTGCAGCCCGTCCCGACCTTGTCCGGGGATGAAATGTTATGTGTGTAATGTTTCACAGCATTTTTTATATGTGCCTCCTTAGCTGTTCCATATTTGCATCTCCTTAGTTCTGTGTGCATCCTCAGCTTTAAGTTTTTAGGCTTTTGTGTGCGCAAGTGCGTTGTGTTTGATGTTAATGTGACCGTGCCCCTTCACTTTGTAATGTTTTTGGAAGGTGTTTGTCTGGTTCTGCATGCAGTGTTAGTAAGTGCGTTGTTTATATGTGGCATGTTAGGTGGCCCGTATTTGCAGCTCCTTCGTTGTGTGTGCGTCCTCAGCTTTAAGAAGTGTCTGGCGTGATTCTGTGCTTGCGAGGGCTGGTTTGAGGCCCCGCGCGTTGTCTTTCCCGTTAACGTGTGTATGTTGAGAGTGCCCTGCGTGATCCCGTGCTTGCGAGGGCTGTTTTGAGGCCCCGTCTGAGCACCGGAGTCCAAGTAAATTGTGAAGTGTCTTTGATCGTATTGTACGCTGCCTGCCTTCAGTGTCCGCTGGAGCCGTTGGAGCGTGAAAGTCGCGGTCAGTGAATGTTGCGCTTGTGCGGGCCTTTATTATTTTTCTTCCTGCAGCCTCTTGTGAGAAATGTAACGTTACAAAATGAGTGACGGTTTATTTTGTTAGAGTAAATTGTAGGCAGTATGTGAAGGATCCGTAAATACGTTGCAGCTTGTTGTTTGGAGAGGTACGTGTGAGAAGTGATCAGAACGGCAAGGCGGAGCGTGAATGTTTCCGGAAGCCGTGCCCCTTTTTTTTAACTTAATTGTAGTGCAACCCCCTATGACAACGCTGACGCCTAAAAAGTTGGCGGCACACTATATATCAGTAATGTCGCGTCATGAGAACGGCAAGGTGGAGCGTGAATGTGCGCACATTGGTGGTGCAAGCCGCGCCCTTTTATTATAATTTTGGTTTTTCCCCTTGTGACAAAGCTAACACTTATGCCCACAAAGGTTGGTTCGCACTATATATGATTAACGGCGCCTGATGCAGCGCAGCTTGTTTTGAAGTTGGAGCGTGAATGGGCTTGCAAATTGCTTCGGAGAGGCACGCTAGTGATGTACGTGGCCATTTTTTTTTATTTGTGGCACGCCCCTCTGACAACGCTGTTCTGCGACGCCCCTCTGACAACGGTGCACGCCCACAAACTAATAATGTGAAGTGTAGTTTGACACGACCATGACCACGCCCACGCCCACGTCCAAGTAGAGTTTGCCACGCCCACGCTCACAAGGGACAACTTTACCCCTAGGGTTCTTTGACCTTTCTAATGTATATGGTGGCCAGCTGTATAGCCTATGTCCATCTGCTGCAACTACCCTTTACAATGGTGTAT
This sequence comes from Lissotriton helveticus, assembly GCF_964261635.1. Taxonomy (NCBI): domain Eukaryota; kingdom Metazoa; phylum Chordata; class Amphibia; order Caudata; family Salamandridae; genus Lissotriton; species Lissotriton helveticus. The sequence goes on from NC_136072.1 coordinate 724,932,911, forward strand.
TGGGTGTTGTGAATGGTGCTGTACTTCTTGAGTTTACCCGCCTCAAAGGTTTCAGCTCTCTCTTTATAATAGTAGCATAGATATATATACTAGGGGCGAGGTCTGTGCGCCGAGGGAAGATGGCGGACCTAGCGTGAGCTCCGCCGATACGCGGAACTCTATCAGCATTTTTGTGCCTCTCTCCTCAGTTTTACGAGCACTGAGTGACAGTCTCATGCCTCAGACGATGCGGTGAGTCTTTTGACCGATTTTTGGATGACTACATATCATCATTGAGCCGCTTTCTATTCACGGCAGTTTTGCCTTGTCAGAGACACGAGCGGCCGCCATTTTCAGTCGCTGCACTCTCGTCTGAAGCCCTGACACGTTTTATGCCGTTTTGAAGAGGAACTTGTTACTGTGCCTGCACATCTTCGTTTTCTTGCCATAATATGGCTCCTTTGTGCCTTCAATGTTTAATTCAACCTGCTATTGACATTTTATGGCAGAGTTGGGCTTCTGCTCCCTCTGTGCATTTTTTACAAGACTCAATGTTCCTCGCTACTCAGTACTTCCTCCTGCATATTCAATGGTCTGAGGAAATGAAGCTGTATTCTCTTCAGGTGGTGTTCTTTTTTCCTTTAAGATGCCTTCATCTTCACTGAGCTGTTCCTAATCCACGGCAATTCCATCCTGTCAGTGACGCGAGCGGCCGCCTTTTTGGGTCGCTGCACTCGCATCTCAATACGCTGCCAATGTCTTGCCGCTTCTGTTTTCCTCATTACTCAGCTCTTTCTTCATGCACTCGCCATTAATTATGAGGTCTTGGAGCAGTTATCTTGTCAATTAATGCCAACATTTAGTTTCTGAGGAACTTTACTTGTGGTTCACGGTTTACTATTACATTTTAGAGGATCTTTTCAATCTGGTCACATCTTGATCAATAGAAGTATCGTATTCTGGTTTTTCTACGGAACTTCACTTTTAGTACAACAAGTGATCTCTTGTGCAAATTAAAATGGCTATTGACATTCATACTGTTAGATCGTCTGTATCTGGGACAAAACCGAAAAGACATAAAAATTATCCACCTTCTCCTATTCATTCCTCTCAAAATCCTGTTTTAGACTCTATATTAGATGAAGTCCGTGCTCTTCAACCAATTATGTCCACGACCTATGGAACACTAAAACAGATTGAGGAGAGATGGATTGTTATGGAAGGTAAGGTTCTGGAACAACGTGTTCGTGACCTACAGGATGTCTCTTCAAAGGTCCCTCTACTAGAACAGGAACTACATAAGCTACAAATCCATACTGAGTACCTTGAAAATCGAAATTGCAGAAATAATCTACACCTCTATGGTCTTCAGGAAAATGTTGAAGGTCCAGATATGGTATAATTTCTACCAAAATTTCTTCCAGAACTTCTAGAGCTTCAGGTATCGGCAAATAGGTTAGTCCTGGACCTGGGCATTTAGTAAAAACAATGGTCATAGAACCTAATTCACAACAGCAATCAAGTCAGAGCACTTAGTTAACTGGATTCTTAAGTTCAGAAGGAGCCTAGGGCAAAAGATTCAAGGCAAGCTCCTAAAACAAGATTTAAATCAATTATTCAAAACATCAGATATTTGTGGACAAACATACAACAGACCAAAAAATCTCTTTTGAACCACCAATCAATTTAATGTACTTGTTTTCAGGTGGGAACTCTTCTTATATTCAAGAAGTAATGATATGAGGTTGCCCCAAGAGGGAATGTGCTAGTAGAATGAGAAGTGATCAGTGTAAAGGAAGAGAAGGGTTCAGTGGCATAGAGGAGACAAATTACATAATATTTCAAAAGGCAATACGGACGGTTAACATTCACCGTCATATGCAGCCTAGCTATACAAGATTATATATACATTTTAATTTGCATGTGTGACTACAGAATTAAATTCAGTTTTTGCACGATGAGGGACAACAAAAATTATTAGTCTAGGCCTTAATCAAGGGAGTCGACGTTTCGATCCGACTTATGGCACAAGGGAATTTCACAGCCTCGGCCGTGCGGATCTTCTTCAGGACTGGGGTGGTGGGGCCAACCTGGAGAGGGGTGGCTGAGTCACCTAATAGGGATAAGGAGAAGGGTCAGGTCTGTAGTTGTATACCAACAAGCGCATCAAGGTGCATGGTGAACAGAGGGTTAATAAGGCTTACCCTATCCGTGTGGTGAGAGGCCACAATTACTATTCATCCAGTCAATGGGTGTTCAATTTGTAAAGTGACTTAATCTTGGACATCAAGGGTAGTTAACCACTGGTGAAGAAAAAAGGGGGTGTTGCCTTTAGTCTAAAACACTGGCACTGTGATTGTATTGTAGGACTAATACTCAAAAAAGCCCCGGGGACATACCTCCGTGTAGGGTCAGGAATGAAGCCTGGAGGGGATGGACGTAATCTCAACCAGTGTCTGAATCACAGTGATATATCGGCCGTCTGTGGATGAAATACGGTAATTAGCTCAGCTACATGATGTGGGCTTCAGCTATCATAACCCAACGATGCGTGTCAAGAAATTATATCTACCTGGGAAAGACAAGATGTCTCCGTCATGCAGCGAGAAAGTTAGTGTCAGCGGCCCCGCCCGTATAGCAATTAAATACCGGGACAGCGGAAAATGTAAATTGTGAACGTGCTCTAGAAGCCAGGGTGGAAAGACTCCCAAGGCCTAGCGCCGGGTGACCGGGGGCAGAGAAAGAAAGAAAGAAAGCTCCAGGGATAATAGGAGTCGGGATAAGTTATGAATTGGACTTTAGTCAGAAAATTCAGTACTGGATAAATTCATAATAACATGAATTTGAGCAAAATATATACAGTAAATGATACAGACTGATAATTATACAAATTAGTGGCATATGTTCAGTACGATGGTATATGCATATATGGATATAAGGCAATTACTAACACAGAATTGTACCGTGTGAGCATGAAGGACTCATATACACGTGTAAAACATACTGAATACACATTCAACAATCATTACAAGGGGGTAAGGAATGACAGTGTCATATTCTTTATGGCCCTCAATATAGTTAGTGCACAATATATACAGTGAAAAAACACACATGGGCCATTCAGGTGTAAAATCAGCATCGATAGGGCTACATGTATGTCTGGATGGGCAGGGTGGTTTAGGATTATCTACTTAGAGTCAACCGGTGCGACTCCACATAATGTAGGCACACCAGATATGACAGCCATGGGATCCTGAGAAGGGCAGGACAGTATAGTCAGGAGGGAGTCAAGTCATAACCGATACCTGTCTATTTATCTCCTCAGACTTGTTCAATCCCCGTATGATGGTATCAAGTGAGTGGATCCACCTACACTCCTGTTTGCTCAACACACACGCAAAATCTCCCCCTCTGGGGTTGGGTTTGACTTTTTCTATAACCCACCACCTTAGGCTGTCTGGTGTGTGCTCAAAAATGGAGAAATGTTGAACCAAAGGGGCACCCTGTGTTTGACATCTGAGGCGGCTGCAATGTTGTAGGATGCGGGACTTTATTTTTTGGGTGGTTTGTCCTACATATATGAAATTGCAGGGGCACTGGATAGCATAGATGGCCCCAGATGAGTTACAGTTGCTTTGAGTTCATAGGTATGGCCATTATGAGAAAATTCAGTCATGTCCTTAGTCATCTGGCAGGCTTTACATGTCCCGCATTTGTGGTGGCCTTTAACCTTTGGAAGGCCCAAAAGTGTACCTTGTACCAGGGTGCAAGGTGGAGGTAGTAAGGACTTTACAACATAATCCCTCACATTCTTCCCCTTTCTAAAGGCGTGGAGGGCCGGGGGCATATGTCCTAATTCTTCTGTGACCAAATGCCAATGTTTGTTAATAACTTTTTTGATTGTGTTTGTTTTTGGTGTTATACGTGGCAACACAGACCAACCGTTACTCATCGGTCTTGATTCTGGGGACAAGCAGGAACTCCCTATGGTTATGCCAGGCTCTTTTCCGTGCTTTTTTCAAACGTCTTAAAGGATATCCTCGTTCCAGAAGTCTTGTTTGGAGACCGGCTGATTAGTTGAAATAGTCCTCTTTTTTTGAGCAATTCCGCTGTAACCTCAGGAATTGACCGAAGGGTAAGTTATCCCTGAGGTTACGGGGGTGGTGACTTGTGTACCCGAGTAAGGTGTTTCGCTCGCTACTCTTCCTGTACAGGCTAGAGATCAGGATACCAGACTCTTCCTTGATCACAATATCCAAGAAATTAATGGATTTTTTATCCAGTTCTATAGTGAACTGGATTTCAGGTGAGCAAGTGTTCAGCAAGGAATGAAACAGTTTGAGTGTGTCTGTTGTCCCCTTCCAGAGTAACAGGACATCATCGATATATCGACGCCATAATATTATGCCACTCTAGAAGGGATTGCAGTCACTCAGAATGAATTCTTGTTCATACTCATGCATAAAGATGATGGCCAGATTAGGAGCAAAACTTGCCCCCATAGCCACTCCCTTGGTTTGTTCATAGTATTTCCCTTGGAAATAAAAGACATTTTTTGTCATAGCTATGGTCAGTAGGCCAATAATAAAGTCTGTGGGGACTTTATGGAGCGCGGGTCTGTGATTGAGGACCGTTCTCATGCATTGCAGTGCAGCTGCTTGTGGTATATTGGTGTAAAGTGCAGCAATGTCCATAGTGGCAAGTACATTGGATTCAGGATCATAGGGAAGGCCATCAACAAGTTTAATGGTCTGCATGGTATCCTTAAGGTATGTTGAAGTGTTTTCAGCAATAGGCTTAAGGAATATGTCGATATATTTACAGAGAGGTTCCAGATAGACCCACACCCTGAAATTATAGGCCTACCTGGTGGCCTCTGCATGCTCTTATGGACTTTGGGCAGTGTATAGATGGTGGGCATCCTTGGGTGTTTGTTATTTAGATAGTCCATTTCGGGTGGCTTAAGAAACCATCCTCAAATGCCTTTTTAGTAATACTAGTTATCATTTTGGCAATATCTATAGTAGGATCTCTATTCAGTTTACCATAATTACCCTGTACCTCTAGTTGGGAGAGTATCTCATTCTTGTAGTCCTCAGTGTTCTGAACCACAATAGCTCCGCCTTTGTCGGCGGGCTCGATGACAATATTAGGGTTGAGTTTTAGGGTGGTCAGTGCTTCTTTCAGGTTTGGATATATTGTATCTTACGTATTGTCTTTCCGTAAGTATTTTATTGACATCCCTTAATACAACCTGTTCATAAGCTATCAATTTGGGTGGCATCAGGTGGGCCGGGGGGTTAAATTTGGATGGCAGCCTCAGGCCACTAGCGGAGAACAAGGGTTTGTGGGGAATTGTGAGAAAGTACTGCTTAAGTCTGATGTTTCGGAAAAATTGATGGAGCTCTACCTGGAGATTGAAGGTATTAGGCATGGATGTGGGAACAAAGGATAGTCCTTTGGACAATATTTCCTGTTCATTGGGTTTCAGAACATAGTCTGATAAGTTGATTACAGGGTTAGTGGGGGTGTAGGCTACCATCTGTAGTGCTGCCTGCGAGTCTGGATGTCCCCATGAGACTCCTGTTGGAAGTTCCTGCTTGTCCCCAGAATCAAGACCGATAATGAGCAACGGTTGGTCTGTGTGATCACGTATAACACCAAAAGCAACACAATCAAAAAAGTTATTAACAAACATTGGCATTTGGTTACAGAAGAATTAGGACATATGCTCCCGCCCCTCCACGCCTTTAGAAAGGGGAAGAATGTGAGGGATTATGTTGTAAAATCCTTACTACCTCCACCTTGCACCCCGGTACAAGGTACACTTTGGGTGCTTCCACAGGTTAGAGGCCACCACAAATGCGGGACATGTAAAGCCTGCCAGATGACTAAGGACATGACCATAATGGCCATACCTATGAACTCAAAGACCATAGCAACTGTAACTCATCTGGGGTCATCTATGCTATCCAGTGCCCCTGCAATTTCAAATATGTAGGACAAACCACCCAAAAAATAAAGTGCCGCATCCTACAACATTGCAGCCGCATCAGATGTCAAACACAGGGTGCCCCTTTGGTTCAACATTTCTCCATTTATGACCACACACCAGCCAGCCTAAGGCGGTGGGTTATAGGAAAAAGTCAAACCCAACCCCAGAGGGGGATATTTTGCGAGTGTGTTGATCAAACGGGAGTGTTGGTGGATCCACTCACTTGATACCATCATACGGGGATTGAACGCGTCTGAGGAGATAGACAGGTATTGGTTATGACTTGACTCCCTCCTGACTATACTGTCCTGCCCTTCTCAGGATCCCATGGCTGTCATATCTGGTGTGCCTACATTATGTGGTTGACTCTAAGTAGATAATCCTAAACCACCCTGCCCATCCAGACATACATGTAGCCCTATCAATGCTGATTTTACACCTGAATGGCCCATGTGTATTTTTTCAGTTTTTTCACTGTATATATTGTGCACTAACTATATTGAGGGCCATAAAGAATATGACACTGTCATTCCTTACCCCCTTGTAATGATTGTTGAATGTGTATTCAGTATGTTTTACACGTGTATATGAGTCCTTCATGCTCACACGGTACAATTCTGTGTTAGTAATTGCCTTATATCCATATATGCATATACCATCGTACTGAACATATGCCACTAATTTGTATAATTATCAGTCTGTATCATTTACTGTATATATTTTGCTCAAATTCATGTTATTATGAATTTATCCAGTACTGAATTTTCTGACTAAAGTCCAATTCATAACTTATCCCGACTCCTATTATCCCTGGAGCTTTCTTTCTTTCTTTCTCTGCCCCCGGTCACCCGGCGCTAGGCCTTGGGAGTCTTTCCACCCTGGCTTCTAGCGCACGTTCACAACGTAAATTTTCTGCTGTCCCGGTATTTAATTGCTATCCGTGCGGAGCCACTGACACTAACTTTCTCGCTGCATGGCGGAGACATCTCGTCTTTCCCAGCTAGATATCATTTCTTGACACGCATCGTTGGGTTATGATAGCTGAAGCCCACATCATGTAGCTGAGCTAATTACCGCATGTCATCCACAGACGGCCGATATATCACCGTGATTCAGACACGGGTTGAGATTACGCCCGTCCCCTCCAGGCTTCATTCCTGACCCTACACGGAGGTATGTCCCCAGGGCTTTTTGAGCATTAGTGCTACAATACAATCACAGTACCAGTGTTTTAGACTAAAGGCAACCCCCCCTTTTTTCTTCACCAGTGGTTAACTACCCTTGATGTCCAAGATGAAGTCACTTTATAAATTGAACACCCATTGACTGGATGAATAGTAATTGTGGCCTCTCACCACACGGATAGGGTACACCTCATTAACCCTCTGTTCACAATGCACCTTGATGCGCTTTTTGGAATACAACTACAGACCTGACCCTTCTCCCTATCCCTATTAGGTGACTCAGCCACCCCTCTCCAGGTTGCCCCCACCACCCCAGTCCTGAAGAAGATCCGCACGGCCGAGGCTGTGAAATTCCCTTGTGCCATAAGTCGGATCGAAACGTCGACGCCCTTCATTAAGGCCTAGACTAATAATTTTTGTTGTAACTCATCGTGCAAAAACTGAATTTAATCCTGTAGTCACACATGCAAATTAAAATGTATTTATAATCTTGTATAGCTAGGCTGCATATGACGGTGAATGTTAACCGTGCATATTGCCTTTTGAAATAGTATGTAATTTCTCTCCTCTATGCCACTGAACCCTTCTCTTCCTTTACACTGAGCACTTCTCATTCTACTAGCGCGTTCCCTCTTGGAGCAACCTCATATCATTACTTCTTGAATATAAGAAGAGTTCCCACCCGAAAACAAGTACATTAAATTGATTGGTGGTTCAAAAGAGATTTTTTGGTCTGTTGTTGTATGTTTGTCCACAAAGAAGCTAAAAGGTCAGCAGCCAACACCAGACATATTGGCATTGCTAATGCTTGGTATTTCTCTGTGCTTTAAGAGATTCCTAGGAGATTAAGAGATAGTCCCATATAGATGTTAACTCTTTGCATTTCATTATATGCACACTGTAATACTTACCACTCAAGTTGGTTAAGTGCAATGCATGTTTCGTACTGGTTGCTATTATTGTGAATACACTAGATCTTTGGTATTGGTTGACTATCTCAGGATGTTCACCTTCTGGTCTTGGGTTTAAAATAAAGGGTTTCTTATACCTTTCAAGAAATAATTATATAACATATTTGACTGATTTTGTTTGGGAGCCACACAATCAGTATCAGAAGGAAGAACCGGTCAGCACTAAACCCATGTTTGTCATAAGGAAAATGCTACTTACCAGTATGCACCTGTTCTTGGCATGGAGGGCTGCAGAACCACACACTATTGCATAGATCACCATCTGGTGGTGGGCCCGGATGATTACACTGTTTTTGTCTTGGAAAAGTCTTTGTCTGTTGGATGACTCCTCCCGTAGATCGTAGTGCGCATCAGCATCGACTCCATCTTCAGATTGTTTTCGCAATTGGGCAAATGATGGAGTTGTACGAGTATAGATAAGGATGTCCATGTATTGTGTATCTAAATAAGATATTACTGGAACAGATATATGTAGCCGGGGCTTTGTTTCGACAGACTTGGGAACATCTTTCGATGCCGAGCTTGTTTTCGGCTCGCTCGGTTTCGGCGCCGATGGCTTCGGTGCTGGGGTTAATTTTGGTTTGAAGACCTTTTGCTTGTCGGCACCGACAGACGGACTCGATCCCGAGTCGCCTGGAGGCTTTTTTGAAATCTTCCTTGCCGAGCCAGAAGGCGGGGCATTCGAAGGTTTCGTTTGGTGTGCACCTGGACCCGGAGGTGGAGGTGAAACCGAAGCCCGGTATGGGGAGGTGAACAGGGTCGACGCTCTTACTCACGACCTGTTGACCAGCTGGAAGAAGATGGTCGTCTTCAGATGGATATTCAACTCCAGAAGCTGACTCCTCTGCTTCGGAAACGATGTCTTCCTGGTGCTGTTCTTCGGACTCTACAATCGGAGCCTCGTCTATGATGAGGTCTGGTGTCGATGAAGATGACTGCGCCATGAGTCCCCGAGCACGACGGTCCCTGATGGTCTTCTTGGACCAGAACGAAGCGCAGGCCTCACAGTCTCGACTCTCGTACTCTGGAGACAAGCACAGTTTGCAAACCTCATGAAGATCAGTGTGAGGGAATTTGTGTCCACACTGAGGGCACTTCTTGAAGGGTGTTCGTTCCATGAGCCAAAGGCCCAATGGCGCAGTTGGGCCAGACGGCCCCGACGAACGTTGGAATCGAGAAGCGCAAGCCTTTCCTGGACACGGTTAACTAGAATTGCTGTCGAAGACGATACCGATGGTATGATGAAGTTCTGGAAGTCGAAAAGAGATCGGTAACGGGACCGAACGATAAACACATCCGAGCCCGATGGCGGAAAAAAACAATCTGAAGATGGAGTCGATGCCCATGCGCACTATGATCGGAGTCATCCAACAGTCAAAGACTCTTCCAAGACAAAAACAAAGTGTAATCATCCGAGCCCACCACCAGATGGTGATCTATGCAATAGAGTGTGGTCTGCAGCCCAGATGCCTCAAACATATCATTAAATGATGGAAGCATGCCAGACTGTAAGTCATTAAATTATGGAAACATTTTAGACATTTGGTGCACTAAACTAAAAGAGTTGTCAGAAGTTCAGTAAAAGGATACATGTAGGGTAACTGTCAAAAGGCTAAAGTGTCGGAACAATGTAACTTTTTGTTTTAAATAACGACTGCTATAAAAACATACTTACATGAATGTGGGATTGGATTTTATGAAAATTAAATTTTTTCCTACTAGTTGTGTTTAGCAGTGAAAGGTGCATGGCACACCAGTAACAGTAGATTTCAACATGCAGCGTTTTACTCTTGCAAATAACTTTTGGGGAATGGTTCAGCAAATATAGTCTAACCGTATTTTTAAGCAGAAGTTTTACTGTTTTTAAAAATGCAAAAATATTCCAGTCTCCTCTACAGGGAATGCAACAAACACGCACACACAATGGAAAGAACACTCAACATACAATTTAATTCCTGTTATTTTGCCTTAGAATTGGTCTATGAACGTGAAGTACATTTGCACTTACTGCAAGGTAACAAGCTCTAGGTAAATTGCTTATCATAATATTTGCAGCCAAAAGTATTGAAGGCAATCATTCGCCATAAATTCGATTTTGATAAGAGAAATCGGGGGAGGGGGTATGTTCCAATGTATATTAAATACTTCATGGTGTAGAACATAGGCTCTCTGGGGTCTGCGCCTTAAAATCCCATCCACCCCATTCCCAAACACATGCACACATGGTTCAAAAGAAGTTCTAAAAATGTCTAACAGGAAAAGGTAAATCAGGATACTTTATTGGGTGCTGAAAGATACGCAGTATAAAAGCTCTAAAAGAAACGCAGTATAAAAGCTCAATCATCCATTTTATTTTTCCAAAGTAACAATCTGTCACTTTTTTCCAAATTTATCAGCAGAAAGTGAACACTCAGCAGTCATCATCTTACTCCCTCCTTGCTATTCTCTCTGATAGAGATAAAGAGAAACCGAAGCAAATGTTACTTTGTCACTTTACCTAGAACAGTTTACCAAAGCATCCAGTAAAGCAACAAAGTTACATGTGTCTCTTCCAATACAAATGTGATAAAAGAGGAAGAGGCAGAAAGATGGCAGCTGGCAAGATTTAAGTTTTAGCTGTGAATCTTTCAGTGATAAAAAAAACTTCTCTGGGTTGACCTTCCACTTTAATGAACTTAACATGGACACACTGACATGGTTCTCTACACATGATTAAACTCATAAGTAATGGTGATAAGGCACTGTGCTTAACTATGGCATTTCAATCACTAAAGACATTCTAACGAGAAGATAGAAACACAGTTTTCACATACAGAGGCAGTGCTGAAGTAAAAAACGCAAAGCAATACAACTGCATTTTAAGTTTGTTTTTTTATTTGGTGCATGAACGTAACAGTCTTTAGGCCTTCATATTGCATTTTGCAGATTAAAGAAATATAACTTTTTTTATGCATAATAATTACATATATAAATAACATTTTATAGAACGTAGTACAAAGTGAGGTTACAGTGCTCACAAAACATGCTCTCCTAAAGACAAAGGCAAGGATACAGCTCAGACAGTTAAAGGCTACTTGGAAAGTAAGGGGGGTGCTCAAGGGTTGTACTGAATAGGTTTATGTTCTTTAGGATTACAACGTCATTTCAAGGCAAGCAATCTTAAGGTTCGCAGTGAGAATAGCAGGTATTTCCTACTGGGCAGTGGGAGCTACAAGGTTCTTCGTGTAATTTTCAGTGAGTGTAAATGCCCGAGAAAAGTGACTGCATTTAAGGAGATTGTCAAAAACTGATTAGCATGGAGCTAAAACGTTGATCTGCATTTTTTATATCTCTTATATACACACACACATATATATATATATATATATATATATATATATATATATATATATATGCATAATATTTTGAACATGTGAAATAGCGAATAAGGCTCTAGGACAACTGCATCATGCAATACTGGCGTGTGGGGACCTAGGCTCTGATTTTTCACTATTATGTAATATGGAGAAAAAATTGTTGAACTTGTAATGTTTATTTAAGGAGTGAGAAGTCTTGAGCTACGGCAAAGGGGAAGACAATGTCCCAGATGGCTGGGTCTAAGTGCTAGAAATGTCGGACACATGATGTGGACTGGGAGAAGCAGCAAATCTGTAGGAAAGTCTATGAATCAAGTATTAACAAAAACAATGTCCCGAGAACAGAGAACAATGAATTCCAATAAATATAGACTCAATAGTTCTATATTCAATGTCCAGCCGGACAGTTTAATTTCCGATGTAAAAAGTGCATTAAATTCAATTCAATTAAGTGTATATTTTATTGTTAGGCAATCTTGTGTTGTAGAAGATGAACCTTGAATCAAAATAGGGTTCGAAAAGTCGTCGACTTTTATACACCAAATGCTTATTTATCGTTGGAATTATTATTTGCATAAGTGTGTATTTTGTATTGTCTGTGTATAATTTATGATATTCAGACTGCCTTAATTTGCCTAAAATTCTTTTGTTTGTTCCTTCCTCGAGTGTGTTAGTTGGGCCCCGGCTGGTGTCCCACTTGTATCACACCTGATTTTTATGCACTTTTTACATCGGAAATTAAACTGTCCGGCTGGACATTGAATATAGAACTATTGAGTCTATATTTATTGGAATTCATTGTTCTCTGTTCTAGGGACATTGTTTTTTGTTAATATATAAGCACCCAAGGTCCCTAGTTTATTGCACCTTTGGGTACCCTTGTTTTTGAAACAAAAAGTCTATGAATCAAGAGCAATTTAATTTTTACCTGTCAAAAAGATGCTCTATCTTTATAGAACTGTGATGCTGAACCACAGCTGGTTTCATGGGTGATGAGAAGCTAAAAGGCAATGTAAGCTTTAGCTAGGATCCTCCACAGTTGCCTTAGCACTGGGATTCTGTGCTTGGCTTCTTTGGTTGCGTACTCTAGTAAAAAGGTATTGAAACCTTACAATAAGGAGAAGAGTCATTTGACCTTATGTGCAACAGCTGTTAAACCTTTTCAAAAGCACATGAGGGACTTAACTTTGTAGTTATCCTCTCCACCATTACCAAATTGTTCCATAACCTTCGAAAAAGACATGCCACCAAACATGCAGAGTCTGATAAAATGGTTGTACAATACAAGTTTAGCTGCATTCACCAGAGTGCAGGGGTACTCAGATGTGGCAGAAATGTGCTATTGCAATGTCTGCGTAAGAGCTTTGCTTTTGTGGTGATACCTTTTTTTAATGTTTGGGGAAAAAGCAAAAAGAACAATTCGTGGACAGAATGCTGAACAACGTCATTCAACCCTAGTACAGAGATCTTCACTAAATCCATATTTTTTTGTTCACCATGCCATTCCAGTTTAGACCCAACCATATGCTTAACAGTCTTGACCCTGCTCCTCATGCGAACAGCCCAGCCCGAGCTGGACTGGAAACAGGGTATAACCCCTCATCAACCAGGCTAGCTTAACTCCAGTGGAATTGCAAGCACAGGACCCATTTCTGGGCATACCCATCCCATGTAGGACAACAAATGCAAAAAGAGTAATTGATGGACGGAATGCTGAACAATGTCAAACATTCACCCCCCAGTCCAGAGATCTAGGCTTAAACCCATCATTTGTTTGCTCACCATGCCATTCTAGTATGCCCCCAGCCCAAGGTCCAAACGTGGGTTGCATGTTGAGTAAATAAACAATGGATTTAACCTAAGTGGGAAGGGTATGCCCAGACGTGGGTTCCATGCTCACTATGCCACTGAATTCAAGCTAGCCTGGTTGATGAGGGGTGATACCCCAAAACTTGGCTCCAGGATGCTTGGTATACGGTCTAGGGAGGACCTAGCCTGGCGTTTCAGGCTGTACATTTCCCATGGAGAGCAGGGTCAAGAATGAGATGCATATGGCTGGGTCTAAACTAGGTTGGCATGGTGAGCAACAAAACAATGGATGTAATCCGGATCTGTGGCTGGGGTGAATGTTTGACAATGATCAGCTGTTCCTCATTCCAGCCACCATCTTTTTGTGGTGAAAAAAGCATACAATTGAAGCTTCAAAGATCAATGATTAGAATTCCCTTTACGTTTTATATTGAGAAGTACATTTTTGAAACAGTCTATCGCGATAAAGAATTTCTCAGATCATCTTCAGTGATCCAATCACCATTTAACAGGAACTGCTACTTAGTTTTAGATTAAGAAACAGACTTCTGAAGTAAAGGAAAAAATGTATCAGCCCTAGATTAATAAAAAATCTCTCCTTAGTTCGGAGATTGGCACAGGAGGTAAGGCTCCAAATTGGATGTGGTAAGCCTATGAAAATAGGAGTACTCAAACACAATGAACGGCAAATTGAGACAATGGTAAAAAGTGTCAGGGGACATTTACGCTCTTGTGCAGAGCATTCATGGCCTCCAGGTACCAGTCAAAATCCATGGATTAATGGTGGGGACATGCACATGTGTCTTAATGCTTACACATATATATCCATTAAGAGTGCAAACACATTATCTATTAACAGCAAACTGTGATATCAGTGATAGCTCAACATTATTATCATTACTATTGGAATAGGAATAGATCATTGACAAATATGTGGTCACTCCCTGCAGTCAAGTTACCATCCTATAGTACTCATACCATAATCGCTCAGAGAGTGCAGGCGAATCTGCAATAGGCAAAGGCTGCACACACGATTTTCATGATGTGTATTTCACTAGTTTTAATATCTACTCAGTAATCTTATGTAATCAGCTATTTGAATTATTTTAACAGTATTCATGTGTAGTGCTTTCCAAATTAAAATGTAAGTGCAGTATTTAACCAGAACAAAGCCAGTAAAGATGCTTCAAATAAATCTTCCCATACCAGTTTTTTCAGTCACCAGCTCAGTACAGAATTCTGAGTCCCAAAATGTTGTAAATACATCCACTACTGAGATTAACAGGGGGGCAAGATAGTGGATACATAGTGGGCATCAAAAGGATTTCAGATACACATGGTACCGTAGAATTAAACCTAATTTGATATTACTCATTTTGGACTGAAAAGCTGCAGCCATAGTTGTGCTGCTGGATCAGCTAGTTTCTCACATTTGACTGATTGAAAGTTTGTTTTCCTCAGTGTTAAAATGTAACAGCGCATCAACAGTCCTGTGTCCCTCAGAATGTGATCAGTGATCAGCAAATGCCATGTAATTTACTATGTTTTGGGGAAATCGGATTATCTAAATTAAATACATTATTTTCACTTTAAGTGGAAAGCTCATCCTTCTTAATCACATCCTCACATGGCTTTGTTTCACAATAAATTCTTGTGAAAGCAGCAAACGTCTTAACTTTATCACATCAGGTGCAAAGCTGGTAAGATCAATAATTTGTAATTCACATGTAACAGCTCTTTTTTCATGGTTAACTGTGATGCATAAGTACTTTCTTGTGCCTTGTGCGGTGCAACATCAGCATCACTTCAGAATACCAAGTCTGCCATGCTCAAGAGAGTGTTAAGAAAACCAATTCCATGGCTAAATTTTATATCTACATGATAATTTGGTATACCAATGTATTGGTGAAAATATTTATGAAAATGTGTTGCAAAAAATACAGTTTACTGACAGAATAAGTATTTTGCTCTTGTAAGGCGTTGTCCCATAATGCTATTCCTGTGCCTGAAAATACAATTTCTTTTCAAATGTCATCTTCTTATCTATGTGGTGGGCATACTATGAAAATACTACTGCAATTATCCTAGACCTTGCTGCATCAGGTTCATTAGTTACAGTTTCTAATGCGTCATTCCCCAATTATCCAAACAGTAATATGCCAACATGAGTCAAATTTTCACTGAGGTCCTTAGGTTCATGCCTAATGCCCAACACATTCAATCATGACTGGAGTCCAAGTAGGAAACTAGTGGTATTGTGTTGCCAATGTTTTTGCTTCATCAAGGCATGTCTTCAAGGTTTCCCTGACAATTGCTTGGCCTTCTTGAACTATTGGTATGTTAAAAAATATTAATAGAGTGCACGCTCACCATACTGTTTCTTGGCGCTACGTAAGGAGAGGTAGCCAGCTGCTCGTTAGATCATAAATTTGTATGCCTTAGAAAACAACCACGTTTTTAATTGTCTCCTGAACTATTGTCTTGCAATATCTCTCTGGTAGATAGGTTATAATGCATTCCATTTGACCCCATTGACTTCTGTTGCATTTTGCTAAAATTTGGGGTTCTCATACTGTGTACCATAACGGTGGTGGCACAGAAACCAATCACAGTTCGCATTAGTGCTTTCTTTGTTTGAAGGATGCTCCCCATTGAACCTAGGGATCATACATTTCGTCTGTGTTATGATAATACTCACTGAAGCAACCTCTAGGAAGGCTGCACATATACAAGCTCTCGATGTGCAGGCTTATGCTTTTAAGCATTTCTGGGGCTGGCTGGACGAATTGTAGCAGGTTTTTGTAAAACCCCTTTAGCTTGTTTTATCACATTTGCCAGCATACACAGATAGTTACAAAGAGCATGAGCTTGGTTTCACAAGTTCTTCTGAAAAAAAGAAAAGTCTGTTTCCATCCCAAAGTGAAATATGGCATCTATCCTCTTTAACACTTGTTCGGTCATCCACGAGCTAGGAGTAAAGTCTTGCAAGCCACTCTCAAGTTTGTGTTGAAGCTGATCCTCCCTTCACAGAAAAAGACAATTTGTGTCTGCAGTTTTTTCATGTTCAAGTCGTTGATAACTCTTGGACATACGTCTCTTCCTTTGTTGCAGAACTGATCAGGATTCTTTTTGCAAGTTGTAGTTTAGTGCCTTAGCTATACTTAACACTAGTATTTTTAAATTAAGTTTTGTTGTCTCTCTATAAAGTATTAAAACACGTTTTCAAAACTTGGTAACACTTCAGCAAAGTAAGTTGTATTGGTGTTGTTTTTGCATCCAAACAGGTAGGTCTTTCGACATCTTTGATGCTAGATTTACCGGAGCTGAAAGACACTGAATCCTTTACGTATTAAAAAGTAGTCATGGTGTTCATTTCAAAGATCTGTGCCCTATGGCTCAGAGCTTGTCTCCTTACAGCTGTTTTACATTGTGCTTCTTAGGTTCACTCTCTGGGATTCTTGACGAGGCATCATGCTTAGCGGTGGAGGTTTTCTTCAAGGATAACAAGTTACTAGGCTTTCTACCGGCAGTACCTTTCCCTTCTTTGAGAATATAATGACACTTAGCTCCCTCAAGGTTTTCAGCACCCTATTCGATTTCTTCAATATACATTACAGACTCAATTATTTCAATGTATTCCAAGGTCCAAGATCTATCAGACTATCTTGTTACAGGGAATAAAAAACTCTGGCCTGTGCAACTTTTGAGTATTCAGATGAAGGTTTTGACAAGATATGCACTATTTATCATCAGTCGTCACAACACTGTGGCACACAGGGTTTAGCAAACACGGTGGGGTTCTCTCCATGTGAACGTGTGATCAGACTGTTCACAAAAAGTAAAAGGGAGTATTTTGAATAGATGTTAACTTGAAAATTTACTAAGCAATTCAATAATACTATGATTTACTTGCATAGTCAATCTTGAAGTGTTTCTTCTCATCACAAAGCTGATCGGCAGCTCTTCTCTCACTCTATTACCTAAGCTATGGAAAGATAGCTCTAATGTACGAAGCACTGGTTGATATTAGAGGGGAGTCCCTATACAGAAAGGCTCAGTGTCAACTGTAACAATTTTAAACTATGGGACATACAAATTAACTTCTCAATCTTAATTTCTAGATGGCTAGAGAATACACGGAATGCATCTTCTATAAAAGTCGACAAATCCCATATACCTTATATCCATGATAATTTTAGAATAAAAAAAAATGAGGACAGTAGAAACACAAACGCTTGCAATGTAATCCAGAGAAAAAAAGGTTTACCTCACCACTTCTGACTTACAATTGCATGCAATCTATGGTGGTCAGGTACTGTGAGATAGTTCATATTTTAACATGTCCCTTGTGAGAATTGAGACTGATATATTGTTTCTTTTTGAATTCAGCAATCCTCACAACACCTGTAACTCAATTGGATGACTTCAATTCAATGACGTACAGATATACAAACATTAAGAAAAGTGTAAAAGCGCAATACATCACTTCATGTAAAATAAAAAATATATAATTGCTAACCTTGTTTTTTCCTTCCTGTAATACGAATGTTGGGTTGCATTGGGAAAGTACTCGTGGTTTATCAAGTCACCAGAGACCTTGCTAAAAGTTATAAGCTTGTGCTACAGGTAACACGTTTTGTATCTACTTATAGCTACACTCAAACACTTACAACTCTCAATATGTCATAAGCACTGAACCAACTTTCAAAAAAGACAGTGCCCTATGTGAGCCTCCCTAACTCCGTTTTAATGGGGACTGGTCCTGCTGTTTTTGGTCTGAATGCAATAAAAACTACAAAGATTGTGACCAGCCCTCATTAGTTCCAAAGAAAGGATATGTGTGATTGGGAAAAACATATGTATTTTAACAACAATGTGCATCTTTTTAAAACTGTGATAATAAACAGTACCCAAAGCTCCAAAGATTTGCATTTGCAGTGGAGAAAATAAGGCACAAGAATAATGAACTTCCCAAAATCACAAAGTGCAAGTAACTAATGTGGGAATTCAAGTGATGGTGTGCTTTACCACAAGCTTGAACCTTGGGGTTAGGATTGACAGAGAGCTGGAAGAGTTCAGTTAAGTTTCATAGTGCAATTTCTATACTACACGCATAGTGGTACTGCAGTGATTGGAGTAAAGTGACTGGTTCTTACCAGAAGTTCCAGAACAGGAGCACACAATAACCGAAAGTCACAATTATTACTCTTCTTGAAAAGTGTATCCTCATTCTTCTCCCTCACTTCATAAAAAAGGCACAAAGAGGAACAACACCCTTTCAAATCAGAGCACAAAGGCATTAAATAAAATGTTTAGAGTGCTGAGTTATTGTTTACAGTGGATTCTGTTTATAAGGATGACGAGAGACATTTGACTTAGAGCCATCTCATGACACAGATTTAGCTTTGATCTAGCAACTCAACAGAACAAAATCGATCTTTCCGTGTATGGAGGCCTTGTGGTTTTATAAACAGAGGATTTATATTTGATGATGGCCCTGAGCGAAACAAGGCTAATTTTACCTAAGGTGAACTAAAAGGAAATATAAAAATAATTTGTGATATCATCATGTGTACAAATGGTATGAAATGAAAATAGCTGCAAAGAGCGAAAGATGGGAAAAGCGGTTTCAGGATTATGGAAAGAAGAGGCTGTTGGAACAAAGAAGATTAAAAGCACAACTCAGTTGTGCACCTTTATAGGAAATATAATGGCAGATTTCAAAGAGTCTCTCAGTAAGGTGCTGTCAGTCAAAGGAAATAGGTAGTCTAAAAGTTTCCTGATCTGGTTTCCTCTGAATTACTCAATTCTTTCCACCAGAGGCTCACCGGAAAGAGTTCTAGCAAGATATGCCTCAAAGGCAATCTTTGAACACTATTTGAACCGAGATTGGAGTTGCAGTCTCTATGCAAAATCCCTACAGTCCATTATAAATAGAATCCACTGCTTTTTTATTTGAAAGCTCTCTTCCTGACGGTGTCCCTAGGAGCAACGCATTGTACATATACATGATTATTATTTGAAATAATTTAAGAGCACTAGTAGAGAGCCTTCAAGACCCCACTTCTAAGAGCTCCCACATCGAAGCAGAGTACCTAAAGCATAAGAGTATAAGGTAATACTGCTAAAGATCACACTGTGTGTCAAGTGGGGGAAATAGGTTATTATCTAAAGACTATAAATCCCAGTGGCTTAGCCACAAGGGTAAAGCTCTCTTGGCTCTGTGTACCAAACCTCCTCCGGTCAGAGAACTTTGTGGAAATCCTCCAGAATGCCACTCAGATACTATTCTCTGGTAGTTGTGTGTCATTTAAAATACAGGTTTGAATGAGCTGCATATAGTGAGAGTGCAAAAATAAAAAAATAGGCATTTGTTAATTTTTTTTGCTGACAATAGCAACATTATCGAACACTCTGTGACATGTGCAAAGGTGTCAACATCTCCTCAAATATAGCTCCTTTTACGTTTGAACCCCTTAGATTGGCTTCTTGCAGGTCACAACCAGACAGGTCACAATTCTGAAAAAGAAAAACATGACAGGCTCACGATTAACTATATAAATAACCACTGCATGCTCAGGGGAACACAAATATCAAATTGGAAGCAATCAGCAACAATGACACCAGATTTGTGTTTTATAAAAAAATGAGCAGTTTGAAGATTAATTAAATTGCAATAAAAGCAACTAGAAAGTATGTTTCTCCCCCAACCCAAATTTTTCACATTATCATATAACAGTGGGTTAAAGTATCTGCCAAAGACATCTATGTTCTGTAATGTTAGATACCCCATGGCTGCGAATAGGTGCTCTGATAAAAACTCTGCAAAGAGTCAACTATCCATGTGAAAGAATGTGGACCACATAAGTATGGCTGTCACGACTGCTGTCCGAACGTAAGTAATAAGACAGAGTACTAAAAGAAAGAGCCAGAAAGTGGTGAAAACGCAGTAAACTCACAATCAGGGATGAACTTAACAACAAAGTCAGGCTAGCAAGCCAGTTCCTTGGAAACCCAATGGGGATGGGACACAAGTCAAGTCCCAGGTTAGGGGCTTGCCTACTAGTGTCTTAATAGTACACTGGCGGATTTCTATACTGATTAGTTCTGTTATGCTGACCATGAGTTAAAGTAACTGAAGTTTTCTAAAGAAAAAGCTGTTAAATCTTGCAGGCCAAATATGCTTTTTCTGTAGAATTAGGATTTAGAAAGCAGACCACCCAAAAAATCACATATATCCACAAAAACAATCTCCCTGGAGAAGGGAAAAAGAGAAAGCGGCACTCATGGGTACACTCTGACTTTAATTCAATGGTTTATTCAGCAAGACGCGTTTAGGCATGTATGCCTTTCTCGATCGCTGATACACAACAAACATATTGTGAAACCATAATTTTTAAAGCTTCCAGGGATGTTTGTTTTGGTGGATTAACTGGGGCGTTAGAAAAAGTCTTTGCCTTCCTGGTACGATACCATATTGTGGCCGCCATCTTGGGTGTAACATTTAATAAATTGTTAATCACGATCCGATGGACTTCAAAAATGTATTTCAAAATTAAGTTGGCAATCACACAATTGAAAATTCAACCCATGAAGGGGAAATCACGAAGTGAACGGGAATCCAAAATTTGCAATCCCACCCAACTGGCCTAATCCTTCAGTCTTTTTTACACCAATCAAACTCTGTATAAGCGGCCTCAGTCTCAAGAAACAGTTAATTTCTTGGCAGTATATCGGGTGAAAGTGCACAATACCACACACCCATATCAGCCTACACTAGACAGAGCACCCCTCACCTCAGCCGCCATCTAATTTGTAAATGTCCGATTTCATTAGTCCATCCTCTGGTCGTGGTGGTTCTGGCAGTCCGTTGAACTCACCGATCATCCAAAATCAAACTAGGATTCCCAATACAAGACTCCTCAGGTTGCGCATGGCCAAAGGGCGCATGGGGTTGGCTGCATTTGGGGGATGTGTGTGGGGGGATATGCCGCTAGGCCTTGCTGCGGCCAACCCTCCACTGTGCACGACCAAAGGCTGTGTGCGGCGGCAGTTGGATTAATGTATAGTAATTAAGTATCACTTTATGTTTAAAAAAAACTAGAAATGCACTGAAACAAAACAAGGGTTACAAGGCCACTGTAGTTAGGTTCATATTTTACACCACAACACAATAGAAATTCGTAAGTTCAAGTGATCCCAAGTAACGATGCCTCGTGCCCATGCCATGCACTGCTAATTATCCAACATATTACAGCACTCATGATATCTTCTATGACATCATTAAGAATATCAGTGTGACATTTGCTGTAAAATTATTAATGAGAAAACTGTACATGGCAAGTTATAGCTACCTTAGGGCACGAGTTATATTTACCTGAAACAACTAACTGCTGAAATTCTATTGTTTTGTGTGTGTAAAATCCAAACCTAACTAAAGGTTACTGTCCTCTATGGCTGTGTACAATGCTTCTTACATGGTTACAGTAACAGTGAATACAACATAGAGGCTTACTGGTATACCAAATCCAGAAGAATCATAAATTGAGCCTCACCTCAAGGTCGGTCCCTGCCAATGTTGCTCCCCGCAAGTTACAGTTCTTCAGCTTAGCATTTTTCAGCGTAGCAACTCTTAGGTTAATTCCAGTCATCTGACTGCCCTCCATGTCTACACCTTTCAGGTTTGCTCCTGAAAGAGAAGATGTAAAAGTAAGTATGAAGAATACAATAGCAGAAGAAATGTACATTACATAGTAGAAAAGCATTGCATGGACTACAACAGGTAGGATTTCAGACACTGAATTAGGTCATGATGATTATAGTTGAAACAATCAGGATCCATTTTATCACTGATGCGAGACACACAGATTTAGTTTAACATTCTCCCCGGTTCTTACCACCTCAATATAATGCTTCTACATGGCAATATAAATAGCTCGCCTTTTAGTGATCATTTTTTTGTTTTCCTTATTGCGAAGTCCTATACCCAGATACGGGTCCTGTACTCACTGTGCCATAGGTCTCAAGCTATACCTCACTGATGAGGCATAACTGTGCTAAAAGCTGTGTGGGGATGCATGAGTTCCTGTCAAGAGGGGATCTTGTCTGCCTTCAGGGCCGAACTGCTTCTACGAGAGAAGAACCAAGGCTTACTTGCAGATGGATAGTTCCCGTCTGAGGTGGCATGGTGGGCAAAAAAACCAAAACAACTGACTAGAATAATTACCAGTGGGTGAAATTAAAGTATTCAACAAATTCCTTTTTTTCATTTTCCTTTCCCAAAGGGGGATATGTTATGTTATGTTAATAATTGCTTATTGAGCGCACGTACACAGGGAGGTTTCATGGCGCTAGCTCTAGTGTGGACTGGGACCAATAGGAATTACACGTGAGCCTGTGTGAAAAGCCACGTTTTAAGCAATCTACTAAAGCTTAGGAGGTTGTTGCATGATCGGATTTCCAATGGAAGGGAGTTCCATAATCTAGGGGCCAGAGTCGCGAACCTGGAGTGGAGTGGTGTGGCTCACTGGTTAGAGGCGGCAGACCCGGAAGCAGAGAACGGCCCGGGACCAGGGTTCAATTCCCGACGCGGCAGGGTCGTGGACCAGGGTCAGCGGACTCGATAATTCTCGCCTCGGTGCCTACTCTAACCAGGGATCACACTCGGCAACTCTGGGCATTAGCTTGCCTCATCTCTACAACGGCCCCCCACATTCGCCGGGGATGCCTGGTTTCACCTTGGAGATACCTAATAGGGACCATCTCACAGGGATAGCCAGGACGGGTTCCCCAGCGGTCTACAGCGCCACGACGCCTCAGGGCAGCAGTGCGCTTTACAAGATACATACATACATACCTGCTTCCGCCCTGGCGTTGGAGCTTGAAGGACGGGATGGCCAGGAGATGGAGGCTAGCGAACGAAGGTTGCATGATGGAATGTATCTAGGCAGGAGATTTTTGATGAATTGTGGGCTGTGACCGTGAAGGGATTTAAAGGCAATGCAGGCCATCTTAAAAGCAACACGTTGGGGGATTGGGAGCCAGTGAAGTTTTTTCAGCAAAGGGTCTGGCCGATTGCCAGCGTGGCTGCTGATAGATCAGTCTGGCCGCCTGATTCTGGACCAGCTGTAGACGTTTACTGAGGAAAAGTGGAAGGCCTAAATAGATTGAATTGGCATAGTCCAAGTGTGAAAGTACTAAGGCTATCACCACCTGAATCAAGGCCGAGTTGGTAAGCATACGGCTGATCTTCCTGATCTTGCAAAGCTGGAAGAAGCAGGAGGACACAACCGTGCCTACTTGGGTTTTTAGGGAAAGATCATTATCAATGATCACCCCCAAACTTTTTACCGAGGGAGATGGGGTGGACGGGGGACCGAGCTCAGGAGGCCAACAATGTGGGCCCCAGAGAATTTGACTTTTTCGGTTCAGGACTAGCTCAGTTTTACCGGGGTTCAGCTTCAGATGGTTTTAATCCATCCATTGACGGATGTGCAGCATAGTACCCTGGAACTCCCGGATGGATTCAGGGGAGTTATCTATTGTAAAGATAGGTTCCAAAATCTCCCACACCTGTTCACGAGAGGCAGCATTATCAGTAAGATTAAATGTTACTACAAACTTACCTTCCAGGTTTGCTTTAAGACCAGAAGGGTCTTCAAAATTACAACCCTTCAAAGATGCTCCTTCTGCGTTGGAACAAAGCATCTTTACACCCTGGAGATTGGCTCCCTGAAACATAATGCCAAATAAGTCAAAAGCTGCACTGTGACTAGGGTAGAATAAAAGAGCATAATCAAATGATATCAGTAGGTGGTGACGTTTTACAGTGTAGCTCATAATGCACTTTTACATCACAAAAACACGGAGAAGGAAGATAAGTAAACTATAATTGTTCTTGGGGACTGTCCACAGTGTAATACAGCAATGATAACACAATATGCATGTGGTAGACTCTCTTTAACCAATCATCTAAGGCTCAACAGGGAACTGCTAAAGGGGGTCACCATGCAAGTGGGGGGTTGCACTGCTTAATAATGTAAGGGCACATCACAAACTGGTTGGAAAAGATTTCATTTGAGGATTAAGAAGCATTTGTGGACATGCAACAATCTTGTAACAGTGCTCAATGGTTGGTAATAAAACAGCAAAATGTTGCACGAAGAGGCACATATTCAAATTAATATTCTCTTTGTTTAAATCTTCTAGGTCTACTTGCTGATAACTGCATCCTAATTTACGAGGACAGCTGGACGACTGGGAAGGCTTCCCATCACTCGCTTCTCTAGTCCTGGGGCCAAAGTAGATTTTGAGCTATAGATATAGCTGAACTCACTTCAACAGATTTCATAAACATGTGAGTTACATTATATTGATATTTAGAAAATGGCAATATAAATCAAACTGTGAACCACAGACTCTTAAGACCCCTTAATGCTGAACCATTATTTATTTCAGTGTCTGGATCAAGCTCAACATAAAAAAGAACAATGAAAACCTAAGTAAAGTTAGCATAGGTTTTGTTATAGAAAGGAGACAGTAATTCTACCATGCATACCTGATATTCTGGTCAACCTTTTCGAAGATAACAGCAATATTTTTACAAACAACTATAATGGGTTACGTAAAAAAACTTGCTGAAAATGACTATGACATAAGCTTTAAAACCGGCTACTATTGCAGTGTTCCAACTCTAGCTTGTGCGATTAAAAATTCAGTCATGAGAATGTAATCACGTTTTTCCAGAATATTAAAAAGTTAACTTAATCCGTAACTTCCAATAAACATGTCTGTGCAATTTCAAGACCCTCCTAACTCCTATGGTGCAAGAGCCCCAACACTGTCTGGGATGTGCATGCACCCAAAGCCTAGACGTTAAAAAAAATATGTATATTTATCATAGGGAATAAATTTTCAAACACATTGGGTACAAAGAAATGGAAGGGGTTTCTGAGAAGTAGACAAAAGCTATAGTTCAAAGATATGATTCTTGTCTTTCCAAAAACGCAAAAATATTGCAATTGTAGTGCAGTTGGAAAATAATATTTTATCCATGTTTTATTCACAGTGTTACTAAAAGCCCTTAGAAATCAAGTAGTGCCAACAAGATACGAGTTCAACAACAAAAGAGACAGCAGGAGAATCAAAGGCTTGGAAAATGTTAACGGCTCACACTTTTAATGTATTTGAAATTTAAAAATTTACAGTTTTAAATACGATGTTGTATAGCCAGAAAATTGTCAACTTGAATGTATTTCTCCACTATTTTATTAGTTTATTTGAGTACAAACCGAATTTCGTCTTCATTTATCCAATAATATTGCAACTTTTCTGACTTTCATCAGGGATAAATGTCCCAAGTCAAGTTAATTTCAAGATTTCTTCTTTCCATTCTGAGCTTTATATTTCACTCATCAGTGTTATTTTCTGATGAAATATTAATTTATCTGTTCATTGAAGCCCATGGTACAGCTTTTATTTCCTCATAGACCGTCCCAAGCAACAATAATGCAGCCGTCCTCAAGAGCATGCTCCATTGAACAAAGAAATTAAAAATTAAATAATTCTGGCCTGAACACAAAAAGTAAAGAGAAGAGGGATCTACAAAGAGTAGTGTGCCCTCTGACACATCATACAGGCATGTTAGTTCACAAACATATAAGATTAATAAGCAGATAAAGTGATCTCCAAACACAAACCTCTCCTTTCCGACATCTAATCAAATGCACAAATTTTCATGGAATGCTACCTGACCATCAGAAAAGGCAAAACACGTGCAGGGGAATAATGAGGCACGACTAAGTAGAAGGATACAAGTCAGAGGAACTTCTTTAGGTTAGAATGCCTATCTAATTTGTTTTTACTGGGACAACTGTATAACAATAAAGTATACATTCCCTTCGGTATCTATGTACCTTTTGCACAGGCACATCGAGAAGTAATTTATCATACATTTTAGAAGAAAGATGTTAGCCACTACTGAAGGAAAAAAGGCATATTTTCTTCCAAAATGTTGATGCTGAAAAATAATTAAACACGAGGTGGACCATTTTAATTATACTTACATCCAATACGGATCCAGAGAGATCAGCACGCTCCAGGTTGGATGAGCAGAGGTTGGCATGGGTGAGGTTGCAACAACTTAAGTTGGCCATCTTAAAGTTTATGTATCGGAGGTCCAACCTTGATAGGTCTGTGCCACTGAAATTTAGACCCTGCCCAGGAGAAAATAAAAGTAGTAAAATTGCCAGGCAGCTCTTTCTCTCTCTCATACTTTAAGGCTATCAGAACAAAGAACAATTCACCATATTCTGGATCAACAATAATAAAACAGTTACTTACTGGTAGTAGTCTTGCAGTTTCTGGATTCACATGCGATGCATTATTCCACCGTTTAGTGACTGGGTCTGATATTATTTGTTTGAATCTGCTTTCTCACTCTTTTTCCTGTGTGTGCGGTTGAATAATTGACCATTTCATCACGCATCCCTTCTTTAATGATGCCAGACATACATCTTAGACAACCCTCAACACATTTGCCATATTCAGGTTCTTTTTTCCCCCTATTTAGAACTTCTTGTCTTATACCATGCTTATCTTCCTTCTTTGCAAATGTCCCTCATTTAGAGAGGTGAGTGGGTCACATGCAAATACATAAAATTCTTCAAGCGCAAAATGTACTCCTACCCATAAGTGATCATTTTATTTTGCAGTGTGAATCTTTTCTGGATTTACATGTTGTGCATTATTTTTGTAGGAGTATATTTTTCCATGGGACGACAGGATTACCAGTGTGTATTTGCAAATAGGTGTTTTAACACACTTCGTTTGCATGTCCACACAGTAAGGTTTTGTGAAGGGATGCACAAAACACCATGTGGCTGCCATTCATAGGTCGTTCTAAGGAAATGTTAGCCAGGAGGGCAAATGTAGCTCCCTTCTTTCTTGTCGAGTGTGCCTTTGTTTTTTAACCAAGTATCACACCTGTTGTTTTATGACATTTCTAAAATGTCTGACCATCATCTCACAATAGTTGAAGTGTGAACAACCTGTATTTGCTTTTGCAAAGGAGAACATTATTCTCCTTCCCGATTGGTTTAGTCTTTTGTAAGTAATACACGATTTCCCTTCTAATAACCAGTATATGTAGGGCTAACTCTGCCCGAGTTTTAGGCTGCTGGAAATATGCAGGTAATTGTATGGCTTAGTTAACATAAATATATGAAACCACTTTAGGGATAAACGGGTTTGCTCCCATCATTATCCTGTCCTTGGGTATATGCAGATACGGTTCCTGTGTTTTAAGGGTGAATTCCCTTAAAGTTGTGATGGCAATCAGGAAGGATGCCTTTAGTGTTAGATATTAGAGTTCTGCATTATGCAAGGATTCAAAAAATACTTAATCAGTTGAGTCAACACCAGGTAGAGATTCAACATAGAAGTTAGTAAAAACCAATGGTATTACTTTCCACTTTGCTCCCTCTGGGAACTGTTTAATATCTTCTGTGGTAAAGACACACTCCCATGTACATGCTAGTAATGCCACCAAGTGTACCTTGGGTGAGACATAGGAGAATTTCTCATCCAGCTCATGCGACAGGCACCAGACCACTGTAGTGTACTGTGTCCATTTCTTACGAAGGCCTTTCATATTTGACTAGTGTATGAATCTGTTCACTTTTGCAGTGTAACATATCCATGTGGTTGGCCTGCTGGCTCCTTTGAGTATATCCAAGGCCCTTGAGAGCAGGCCTAGGTGACCAGATTCTAAGCGTTCAGGAACCATGGTGTTAGGCTGAGGGTAACTGCTTCTGGGTGGTATACCTGACCCCGTGCATTATCAGCGGGTCGTAGTGTGCTTGCAGCTTTATGATCTTGCCCGATGCCATTTCCACTTGGTCAGAGAACAATTTCTCTGGCCCACTGAGGAGGGTATTAGAATTGGTGGATTGTGTTCCACTTCCATTTCTGTGTCAACAGCTAGCAGTATCAATGGAATTGGGGGAATAGAGTAGGCAAATATTCCCAACAATTCTACTGAGGGGGCATCCTTGTAAACCAGCATATTGCATTTTTGGGCTGCAACAAGTTTATACTTGGTGTGCCCCCCTTTCAGAAAATATCTCCCACACCTTTTGCTTTAGCTCCCACTCAGTATTTGCCTTTATGTTTAGCTGGTCTGCTTCTGCGTTTTGTATCCCTGGAAAGTATAAAGTCACCAGCATTTTCACAACTTCTTCTGGGCTCCACAGGCCCCTGGTGTTCAGCGTTGTGATGTGAGTTCCTCACTGTGTGATATGCATCTATTGTGATGGTTACAGAGGGAGCTGGTAGTTTCAATGGTCTGTACATTGTAATGTAGTTTGCATTCTGCCAGTGTCACAAACATTAGATCCTCCAAATCCCAGTTGCTTTTGACCATTGCAGTTGTAGCCACTCTTGGAGTGGCCTCATGTGAAGTCTTGCATGGGGTGTTAAGGACATGTAAAAAGCAATCATGTCCATCATTTTAACCCACTGTCCTCATGGTCAGACATTGACTCTTCTGGTAGCGGTGAGCTTGCTCTATTTGGCTCGGTTTATTACCAGGAAGGCTTTGGCTCTCATCGAGTTTGTTGTTGCCCCAGGAACATCATTTTCCTCTCAGGGGACTATTTGTTTATGTTCAGGGAGAAACCCTGATTGTAAAGCGTCCTTCTTACAGTTTTATGTTGTCGTGGCAATGATTTAGGATTTCGTCTTTACTTACCAGACAATCGTCTAAATATGGTTCAGCATTTATTCCCCTTCTCCACTTAGTGAAAACCCTTGGAGCGGACTTCCCAAAGGGTAGGACTCTGAAATGATAATGGATCTATTGCTCACCTGTAGTCTCATTATTTCAACAGTGGGGTGACATCCAGCAGAGTTGTCGTTTTGAATTTTGTTGTCTTCATAAACCTGCTCAAATGGGCCTGAGTGTTTTGTCTGGTTTTGGTGTGAGGAAATAAACTGAATAAACCCCTTGGTTACTTTCATTCAGTGGTACCTGTTCGATTGCCTTTTTGATTGAGAGGAAACTAACTTCTTGCCAAAGGCGCAACTTTGCTTCTTTGTTGCCTTCCTATGCTCATGGAATTACAGTTGGTGGTCTGTTTAGCAGTTCTCTGCATTAACCATTATGATTTAGGTTTAATATCCATCTGTTGAAAGTGGTGTTCTTCAATTCCTGAATGAAACCTCAGATCCTCCTACCGCCTGGCATCTTGTGTCGCTTTTCTGCTGTCCCATCACTTGCTGGAGGGTCTGACTCTCTCAGCGCAGTTCCTCTACCCGTGGGTCTCCCTCAAAAGGGGTGGTATGAAAGTGACCAATACTGCCACTGTAGTGATGTACTTGATGGACCACTTGGAGAAGAGAAGGAAGCATGCAATGTTGAAGGTTACAAGCTGCCCCTGGTGTGTTTTTTCTTCGTCTGGGCCATTCCGTCAGGAGTGCCTTGGCTGTCATATTGTCCCTTTTCATGCGTTTCAGCACCTCGTCAAATGTGCTGCCAACAAGACTCTTCCTAGTGAAGGAAATGTTGCACACTGAGTCTGTACCTCCTGCTTAAACCTGGACATCCTTAGGCAGGCAAATCTCCTTGGTGTTGCAGATCACACAGGGGCCTGCTGGCATCATCTACTGTGTAAGTGCTGACTTAAGGCAAGTACTGGCGCTGTTCTTACACTCTTGTACTATTGTTTTTGCCCTCGTTTCATATTCCTCCGGTAGAAGTTGCATGAGGTCCTTGAGCTCTTCTCATTGCTGTGGCTTATTGGTTTAGAAGTGCATTAGAGTGTGCAATACACCACTGCACTGCCTATAACATTTCCCATGTCTTTCTAAAGTCCACTTACTTGCTTTCCTTGTACAGATGATGTCCAGATGTAGTGGGTTTATCTCCCCTCTTACGTGCCAGTGCAACAATCAGGGGATCCACTACCACATTGCCCTTGATGTAGGGGTCTGGCGTAGAGTGCCTGTATTTCTCTTCTACTCTAGCATAATTGTCTTTGCAGGAGCTGGTTCCTTAAATACCTATCCACCTTGGTCCAAGAACCTTGGTAGCATGACAGGAATGGATTCCTTTTTTGGGATGGAAACAGTGCTTGCTCTACCTTCAGCTGGACGCCATAAGTGTCTGCTACCCTTTTTATTCAGGCCTTGTAGACCGTCATATCGCATGGGGTATTAGCCTTGAAGGTTATTAATTGACCCCTCCTCTGCGAATCTGCACTGAGCGCTTGCAAGTCCACTGTAGTTTACCCTACCTGGAAGTCATCCTGCTTGACTAGTCCTTCCACATACTCAAAGAATTCTTATTCCTGTGGGGTTCTGGTATGGCAGGAGGATCTAGTTCTGGCAAGTCCTGTGCAGTGTCTTTGTCTGTGAAGTCTTAAGACAAATTCAGTAATTTTTTTTAAAGAATCCTCAAATTTCCGCATCCTCTTCATAAGGGTATCCATTTTGGCTTCAAGGTGCAATTATAAAAAATGTGGGGAAGATGAGAGCTTTCTGATCAATCATCTCCTGCCTTCTCTTTTGCACCAGTGTTAAGATATCCTTTATGCAAGTCTCTTTCTCTCTCAATCATCTTTCAGCGTGGAGGCCGGTGCAGAGGGTTTGCTGCCCTGTGGTGTCATTTTATTTGGACCCATGGGCACTTTCAACTTCTGACTGCCTTGGGTAGGCAAAGGTTATGGCGTGTGGACAGATTTTGAGTACTTAAGAGTCTGAAGAGTTTGTTCAGCCACTGTAATCCCTTGCATATTACGTGGAGTTTCTTGGATTCGGTGTTCCTCCATGATTTTTTCTGTGTTCTTTCCATAAACCAAAGACCTTAGGGGTCAGAGTTTAACCTGAAAGGCACTTCTATGAAGTACAGGTGAAGCCTCGGGAAGCAAAAACTCAAGATCTGAACACTAATACAACTGTGACCTGACCTCCAGGTTCAAAAACGTAATTCACTCCCTACAATGTGTCCATCGTGAAATGGACTGTGTGCACAAAGGTATAGATTGCCTTGAAGTTCTTAGATGGAACATCCCAGAAAAACATGAACTACGCAATGTTAGCCAAGAGCTAAAAGAGTGCTGGAAACGTGTAGTTGGTATCTAAATGTGCAGCACTCTCTGATGATGTACAATAGCTACTAATCTGAACCGGAGTACTCCCCAGCATGCAACAAAACCTTAGATGCCATAAAATGGAAGTCATTATCAAGAAAAAGAAAACAGAAAAAAGATTTACACAGACACTAAAGGGGGTTTCCTTGAATTCCCCTGCCCCAGATGTTAGCCCCCTAATATGTCCCTAACTGAGATAACTGACATTACAGTACCTTAAATAATTGATTTCACCTGCTGTCAGCAACTGGAGGGTCTGCATCCTGCACAAGGCGACTTTTGACTTTAAAAATAAAAACTAACATGGCCAATGAGGGTAAGTGAAAACAATAACAGGGAGAATAAGTAGGCAGCTCAGCATGCTATCAAACCCAACACCGACATCTGTCTCAGAGTACTACAAAACACACAAAGGGTTACTGATAGTTATTTAAAGCCTATAGGGCAGGTTTTGTTTTCATTTGTAGTTAAGCTCTGGGCTGTTATTACTTGAACGTATGAACATACCTCAACACAGCAAATACAAGCAACAAGAAGGTAATGAATACTGCTCTAGGAAATTAATTTTGGCCCACTTCTTGAGGCCAACAAGAACATAAGTTTGTAAATCAAAAAAGAACAAAGTAAATTAGAAGGAGCATAATTGTAAAATGTTCACTGAATGTTACAAATATCTGTGAAACCTAGCTCCATCCTACTGAAAAGCTAATGCCATAATTGATAAAGGATTGTGGGCCTCTGTATTGCATTCTTCAGGATCCCAGACTAGGATCTATATTGAAGTTTTAAAGGATTAATGCGGACCTGAACGAACTGAAGAACAAATCTTAACAAATTTAAGGGTTAACAATAGTTTTGAAAATAAATCGATCTGTGCATTTATGTAATGATATGAACTGCAGATTAAAATGTATCTAAGGGGGGGGTTGTCACAAGAAAATGTGAGCACAGTAATATCTTTTAGATCGCATAGCATGCTGACCAACTGCAGAAGCCACAATTTAATCTCTTATACGCAGCCTCCACAGTTGGTAATTTTCGAAACTTATCCAAAGAAAGGATCCGACAGAGATGGAATTCTAATAATATAGTTATATTGTGATGTTTTACATAAACGCAAGTAAAGAACTAAAAATCCTTTGTAAAGAAAAAAAATTACGGTAACAACTCTAATTAAACAAGTTTTTATAAAGCTAATACATTAGAGTTTAGTGCAATTGAGCATGGAAACACAACCATAGCACCTTAAATCCAAACACCTAAGAAATGAAGCGCAGAGCATGAGAGCCTTCATTATATTGCTTTTACTGTTTCAATGACAAAAAAAACCTCAAGGGCTATAATGATGGGTCTCTCGTCACCAAACTTCATTTCACATAGAAATAAAAAGCTGACTGTCATAAAGGGAAGGGAACTTCAATACAGGCATTATTTTGTCTCTATGAAAACGGAAGAGCTGAAAAGGTAGTCTTCATAAATAAAGGTTTTTGTTAGGCCATCCACTCAAAAAAAAACTCAGTCTCAGCAACACCAATGAGAAGCCACCAATTTGGGCGTGACCAGTTGTGAGAAGGGGGTAGGGTGGCATATGTGGGAGAACAAGGTGTGACCACACAAGGGAAACAAGGGAAGGTGGAAGCTAGGAAAAGAGGGTGTAACGGGTGGGATGAACAAAGAGGCTGGTCATGTAAGTGGTATGAGGGAACGTGCAAGGAAGGTGCATGCAGGGGGAGTGAGCAATGAGAGAGGAAAGAAGGAGGAGTGGAAGGGAGGAAAGCAAAGGGAGAAATTAAGAGGGAGACATTTGGGAAAGAGAAGCAGGGTGAACAGAGTCAAGGCATATGGAAAAGAAAGATGGGAAGGGGAAAACAAGCAGATGCAGATCCAAGAGATGGGAGTGGAAAGGGTAAGAACAAGAATCAAGGCGCCAACAGAGAGGCGTGCAGTTGTAAAACAATTCAAATTACCCTTTGTGGGCAGGAAGATAAAATAAAAAAGCTAACAGCATCAGGCGAGAGGGCAATAACTCTCTGGCTTGAGCCAACATGTGGCTGAAAAAGTCTCAAGTAAATGGCTGAAAGAGACAGGCCAAAATAATCTAATGGTTGAAAGGAGTGAAGCAATTGCATCATATTGGCAGAGAATCTTTATCGACCCTTTCAAGATGACCCATCCAATTGAACCACCTGAAGTGCCTACTCAACTGTGCAAAAGACATACCTACAACAAGTCGCACGTTTATAGCAATGGCATTATTACTGGCCAAGTGTAAGGTGGCAACGAAATGGTACAGAGGGCCCTCCCCAAGGGTTGCAGAATGAAATATTTATTTATTTTAGGAGTGTTATGTAGCGCTAGCTGGACCAGAGGGCATCAGAGCGCTTCACAACAAGTAACTGTTGGACCTGGCCCTTTTGGCAGGTTCACCCCGAGACTTTTTGCTTTTTCCTAACCTGTTTCTGTGACCTGGTGTTGGTGATTTTAGGTCTTGGCGCACTTTTTCACTGTGGTACAATGTAAAGTGCGTGAGCTCTCTGTGTATGCGTGGTGAGTGACCTGCCCTCCCATAGGAATGAATGGGGAATAGGTATGCCCATGGTAGTTCCTGATGTGTGGGGAGTGCAGGGTCGAGTTTGGTATGTGCGAACTTGTAAGATTGAATGCTGCGGCATGATTGTGTCTTGTCTAGAAGTGCCACTTTTAGAAGTTGGCATATTTGTGTAGTCTGTGGCTGGCGTGTGATTGGCTGATGAGCCTGGCCCAGGAGTGCCTGGGCCTGCTTGTGGATTGACTGTCTGGTTTGAGGATGACAGGGGCTGGGGAGCCCCCAGGAGGTTGTCTGAGTCAGCCCGTGGATGAAAGGCTGCATCTGCTGCCAGGGAAGTGGGAGGAGATAGCACCTGGGAGTGAATGAGGCTGTGCCTGCCTGCCACAATGCTGGCTCCACCTCCCCGCTGGGCGACTGTCACCTCTGTCCCTGATACTGAAAGGAATTCCGTATAACCAGTTCTAGCTGGTTCTCACACTGCCTGCACCTTTTAGACTTCAAAGACTTTTCTCTGTATAAGAAGGGGCTGTGTCCCCTTCCAAAATGTTCTTGTTTCTGACTTGAATCCTACCAGGGGCGTGCTGCTGCTTGGGCCCAGGGGAATCCCTGGGCCCTGCCCAGCCCCTGGATATCTGATGGACTTTCCTTTTCTGGGAGCTGCTGTGCTCCACCTTATGTCCTGGACTGCTGAGGTCCTGGACCCCTGAAGGACTTTTGTGACTTTCTGTTGCCCTGGCGCCTGGGAGAGCTTTCCTATGGTCCCCAGCGCTTAATAGCGCTTTGCTCTGCTTCGAGCGCCTGGAAGCGCTTTGGTGACGGTCGTAGCGCTGGGGAGCGCTTCATCTGCCTTTGGCGCTTAGGAGCGCTTCCTTCATTCGTGCTAGCGAGAGCCTACCTCGCTTATTTTTTTTATGATTTGGTCCCCTGGCAGGTGCTCACCCCGCCAGGGGCCTGGCCGCTATTTTTAAACGTTTAATTTAACTCGAGGGAGCCCACCCCTCGGTTAATTGTCCCCCAGCCTCTGAGTGCCTGAAACGGGCCGCCGCGCTGCCCGCGGCGACCCGTAAGTGCTGGGCCGGCCGGCCAATCCCAGCGCGGCCCCCGGAGAAGGACCGGAAGTCCCGCCCTCGGGGGCCGCGGCACGAAGGAAGAAGGCTGCTGGTGCTCACGGGGCTGCTGTTGGTGCCGGAGAGCGGCACATGGGCGAGAGTGGAGGTAGGGCGGCCCCAGCTGGCAGTGGGCCGCCCCAACGTTTCAACGGAGCCTGAGGCTCCAATGCCCACATTTGTGTGTACGAGTCCTGAGAGGGCTCCGGGGGCATTTCTGTGTCTATGAGTCCAGGAGGGACTCCAACGACGGCCGCATTTTGTGCACGAGTCCCGAGAGACTCGAGGGGCCAGTTCTTTGTTTTAGGGCCCAGAGAGGCTCCGGGACAGTTAATGATTTTGAGTCCCCAGAGGCGGGACTCCAACCATGGGGCATGTTTTGTTTGAGCCTGCGTGGCTCTACCCCGGCCATTTGTTTTAAAGTCCCACGGAGGACTTGGGGGCATGAGTATTTACAGAGCCAGATGGCTCCAACGCCCCACAACAGTTTCAGAGCCTGTGTGGCTCCAACGTGCACAGAGTTTAAGAGCCTGTGAGGCTCCAACAGTTGGCGCAGCTTTGATTCTAGGGCCAGTGAGGGCCCTGGCACAGTTTTTGATGATTCCCAGCTGCCCAGCAATTAGTGGGCAGCTGCACCGTTTAGGTCTTGGGATGTTCACAGGTGCCCAGCAAGTAGTGAGCACCTGCACCGTTTAGGTTTTGCGCCGGTGGCGCACCCCTGACTGGCGCTGCATTGCAGCGCGCCCTGACATTCTGGACACAGGGCTGTTTAGTCCCTTTATTAGATGGGGGCTGCTATGTGACTTTTATTTAGGCGCAATGTGATTATCTATGTGATGGTAATTGCCTAATGTGAGTTTTGTGCAATGTAACATGGTGCTAGGAAATGTAATGCATTTAATATGATTACGCACCTTGATCTTACACCTCTGAATGTTTTTGGGCATCATGTGTTTTTGCGCTATTGAGTTGTGTTCTGGCACCTCTGAATGTTTTAGGCATCATGTGTCTTCCTTGTTCTGGCACCTCTGAATGTTTTTGATGCATTATGTGTCTTGTTATTACACCGCTGAATGTTTTAGGCATCATGTGTTTTGTTTCCCTGCACCTCTGAATGTATTTTTATGCATCATGTGTTTTCTTTCCTTACACCTCTGAATGTT
The DNA here is from genome assembly GCF_964261635.1 of Lissotriton helveticus. Taxonomy (NCBI): domain Eukaryota; kingdom Metazoa; phylum Chordata; class Amphibia; order Caudata; family Salamandridae; genus Lissotriton; species Lissotriton helveticus. The sequence continues at coordinate 724,969,168 of NC_136072.1, forward strand.
TTATGCATCATGTGTTTTCTTTTTCCCTACACCGCTGAATGTGTTTTTGATGCATCATGTGTAATGTGTTCTTGCTTCTACCCCTAAATGTATTTTATTCTTAGGTGGTTGTGTTTTGCCTAGTATAGTTTATACTAGAGAGGTTATGTGTCCATGCGTGATCTAGGCCTATGGTTATTAGTATTGCGTAGTGTGTACCTACCTTTACCAGCAGTTACTGGTTGTGATCTATAATTGTTATTTTATGCTACAGTGATTTTATATCCTTTTATTCTAATTTCTGACAGTATTTCTATTTCTAAAAGTGTTGATTCTGACAGTGGCCCATGTGGCCCTGTCTTGTACATAATCTCTTGTGAATATTGCCTGTGCCAGTTGGCACAATGTACATGTGTGATTTCTATCTGATGTGTTTTGACAATACAAAAGTTATTTTAATATAACCTTGTGTGGAGTTCCTTTTGTGGTGTGCCTAGGATGTTGTTGCTGTTGTGCGCTGGCGCAAATGCTTTACACATTGCCTCCAAGTTTAGCCTCACTGCTCGTGCCAAGCTACCAAGGGGGTGAGCAGGGGTTATCTTGGCGTGTGACTCCCTTGCCCTGACTAGAATGGTGGTTTCTGCCTGTCTTTGGCGTCAGCCTTAGCCTACCAGAAATAGCCAGTTCTAACAGTAACTTATTTGCAAACAAGCAGTGCAGCGATCATAATAGAACGTAGAGATTTGTGACGAGTAGAGTTCAAACAAAGGAGTAATTGAAAGAAAGGAAACATGAAGACTGCAGGTCACACAGAATGAGTAGCCGATAAGTTTTCTTTTTTGGCGGAGGGAGGGGATAGGATTTCCAGAAGGGGTCCGGGCGGTGGAGGATGTCAATGTCACAAGACACAGTGTTAAAGTCAGGTGGAGTGCAAGGTACTTCCGTGGCTCCTATCGGTTCGCTAGTGAGCGATCGAGGAAGAGGACTTTGAGCAGGCTTTTGAATTTTGCAAAAGAGGGGTTCGTTCGGATGTGGGGGATGGAGTTCCAGATTTTGGGCACGATACCAGCAAACGACCTGTCCGCAGTTTTTTTGTTTGCGTGTTTTCAGCTGGATGAGTAGCAGAGTATTGGAGCTCCTGAGGTTCCTGGTCTGGCCGGCCTTTTTGAGTTTGGCGGCCAGGTATTCCGGTTTGCCTGTGTGAAGGGCTTTGTGCGTGAGGCAGGCTGTTCTGAATCTGGCCCGCTTTTCAATTGGGAGCCATTTTAGTTCTCCGAGTGCGTGCGAGATGTGGTCATGTTTCCAGTGACCATTCTGGCTGCTGCATTGAAGGTTGTTTTGAGGGGGGCGAGGTGGGATTTTGCTGTCCAGCCAAGGCTGTAATTCCGTAGTCTAGTCTGGACAGCACCTGTGCTTGAGTGGCTTGTTGAAGGTCCTTGGGTGGGAGGAAGGGTTTTATTTTGTGTAATAGCTTCAAGTTAAGAAAGGCTGATTGGTGGGGATCTAGAAGGCTGATGTTGTCTAAGTGTTGGGTCATTTGTGGAAGTACACATCTTTCCAGGATTTTGGATAAAAGAGGTAGGTTTGAGACAGGTCTGAAGTTATTCAGATTCTTTGTGTCCGGGCTTTTTCAACAGTGGCGTGACTTGTCCGACTTTGAGGCAGTCTGGTACGACTACGGATCTCAAGGAGCTGTTTACGATCTTGCACCAGAGCGGGGCTAGGACGAGTTTCAAGTCCTTGGTTAGTTGAGGAGGTAACTGATTAAGGGCGTGGGATGAGGGCTTTGCGCTGGAGATTAGTTTGACTAACTCTGGTTCCTGAATGGGATTGAAGGAGGAACAGTGTTTTGGAGGGTTCTTGGAAGTGCTGTCATTGGTCGTTGGTTCCAAGCGTCCGGTTCTCAGTGGAGGGGATGTGGTTGGTGCCTAGTGAGAGATCGATCTTGGTCATTTTGTCATTGAGTAAAATAGCGAAGGCTTGGAGGTTTGTTATCTGATGCTATTGAAGACATCTTTTGGTCTGTTTTTTGCGTTGTCTAGGGCGGAGCAGAAAAAGTATGTTCTTTTGTTCTTAATGTGCTTTTTGTACTTCATGTGGGCTGCTTGGAGTTGATCGCGGTGGATGACGGTGGGGTTGTTCCTCCAGAGTCTCTCTGTGGCTCTTAGTTGTCTTCTTACTTCATTGATGTCAGTGAAAACCATGATCTGGATGGAATGCTCCTGTCTTTTTTTAGTTTCAGAGGAGCTAGTTGGTCCAGGTTGAGCGTCATATTTGAATTGTAGAGAGAGGTGAGTTCGGTTGTGGGGAGACGATCAGTGATGTTGGGGAGGAGCAAGCTTACCCTTTCTTCGAGTTCAGCTAGAGGGATCTGAACTGTATTTCTAATCCATTGGGTGAGGGGTCTTGCGCGGGGTGTTGAGTTGGGACCGATTGGTTGATGTGGAATAAGATAATGTGGTGGTCAGACAAGTCTACGGGAAGGATGTGGTCAATAGTAATTGCATTGCTTTGGGCGATAATTGCGTCAAGTGTTGCTACTCTGCGATGAGTTTCTTCTGAGCAGTGTTGGGTAAGATTGTTATCTTATAGGAGGTTGTTTAGAGTTGGAATTAGCAAATTATTGGTTTCATTACCCCTTAGGTTGAGGTCGCCAAGAATTATGTTGTTTGAGTTTCCGAGTGAGCAATGGACAATCAGGAACGGAGAGGTGTTCCCCGAATGCTGAGGTGTTGCCTTGGGGGGTGATACAGGAGGTGGCAAAGTGTTGGCCTGTTGTCTCTTGTCTTGATGTTGGCTGTGAGACATTCACAGGAGCTATACAGGCAGGAGTCAGTTTCCGTAATGGAGATTTTGTTCTTGTGAATGATTGCTATACTTCCTCCTCTTTGAACTTTTCTGTCTTCGTTGATCATTTTGAAGCCTGGAGGCACAAGCATGTCCAAGGTAGGGTAGGAGAGATTGTTGAGGCAAGTCTCCGTGATGAATGCTATGTCTATATCATTGGAGAGGATGGCTTCTGCTAGTTCGGTTGCATGTTTGGAGGCTGATCTGCAGTTTAGGAGCATGCAGTTGATGGCGGACCCTTTCTTGCTCTGATTCTTTGTAGATGGGGCCCTTAGTAGAGAAGTGAGGCGGGCCGGGGGTCTTGGGATCATTGTTCGTAGGGGCAAAGTTGCGGGTAGTGTCTTGCAGAGGAAGGGAGGAGGCTCTCGCGGGGGAAGGGAGGAGGTTCTTGCAGAGGACGCGAGAGGGTCAGCCGCCTCACCTGGCGAGACAGGCTCACCGGGGGGGAAGGGAAGGGCCGGGCCAGGTCTAATAGTGTGCAAGGGGGCCTTTTTTAGCGAGGGGAAGAGGGAGTCGAAAGCCTCAAGATTATTATTACTAGCTTGTATCAGGACTGTGCCATTCGAGTAGATGGTTCTGGAGGTGTTCCCGTTCTGCATCTGGTGGTTAGAGAGAGAGGTCGTCAGTTTGCAGCTATGCGATGTGATGGTAGCTTTGGAGATGTGTTATGAGGATGTCGCTCCAGTTGTCGGGTCTTTCAGTATGGATAAGATCCATTTTTATCTGCCCTTTCGAGGAGCAATGGTAGGTGTCAGCGAATAGTGTTTCAGGGTGCTGTCTAATCAGTCGATGTCGAAATTTCTCTTTGCTTTAATTGAGAGGTGAGGGGAAAGTTAATCGTGAAGCAGTTCCGCCAGTGAGGTTTCAGGTAATTTGGTACTTGAGGGTTGGCGACAATTAGAGTGGCAGGTGGTATTATTTTATCTGAGTTCGGTGTGAGGGGAATTCCCTATGAAGTGGAATAGAAGTGTTGCCGTGAGGAGGAGAGAGTGCTTCTAGGTGGGTGGGTGGATTGGAGTGGTCATGGTCTACCCTCCCGGGAGAAAGGATCACGTAGTGAGAGGGGTGGCGGAGTGGGACTTGCCTAGGGCCAGGTTTGAGGGTCTGTGCTAGGCTGATAACCTGGCGGGGCCCTATATCGTTGGTGGCGCCCTCTATGAGATGGCAGGGACACCTCTGCAAAGTTACATTGGCAATTCAATGGAGTAGTGTGGCTCACTGGTTAGAGGCAGCAGGCCCGAGAGCAGAAGTCAGCCTGGGACCAGGGTTCAATTCCCGACGCGGCAGGGTCGTGGACCTTGGTCAGCGGACTCGATAATTCTCGCTTCGGTGCTTACTCTAATCAGGGGTTCCACTCGGCAACTCTGGGCATTAGCTTGCCTAATCTCCACAACGGCCCCACCAATTCCGGGGATGCCTGGCTCCACCTTGGGGACTCCCAGCAAGGGACCATCCCACAGGGAAAGCCAGGACGGGTTCCCCAGAGTTATACAGCGCCGGGACGCCCCGTTGCTGGGGCAGCTGTGCGCTTTACAAGTAAACTACATTTACATTTACATTTACATTCAGAGATAAAATCCAGGGGGGCCATTTTGGGGTCCGGCACCCGGGGGCTTGTTAGGATGTCCGGCGAGTCGGAGGAGCATTGGTTCAGGACCCTTTTGCGACCGGTCCTTAATTTGGCTTGGCAGGGTCTCGACTACTCCATTGAAGCACCTGGGAGAGCTCTGTGTTTTGGCCGAGGGTGGCCATCTTGGGGTCAGGCTGGACGCGAGTGACGCTGGAAAAAACAGCACCTTTCAGTTAATAAGATGCCCTGTGAGACTCATGCGAAGGACTGTGCTAAACTGAAGCATGGACCGCATCATAATAGTCTTGTAGACCTTTATATAGATTGAAAGCCTGGGAGTTGTCTCGGGACAACTCTCGCGGGGTCGTGCAAGTCCAGGGGTTGAAATCTGGGCTGCAGCTCTATGATCAGATGCCCTGGGGAGTGGTCAGCTTGCGGGGCATGAAGGATGAGGGCGCTCTGCGGATGTTCCTGTCCTTAACACTGGGTAATTCTCCGAATAGCCATGAGTATGGCGGCCATTACATGGTCAGGCAATGTCGGTTGCGACCCAGAGCTCACCTCTAGACCCGGTACTGCTTATTCTCAGTCGGGGGTCGAGGAAGTTCAGTCTTGCTCTGGTAGATGGATCGATGCTTTGTGGGGGCTTTGTGGGTCCTTATCGCTGGGTATTTCTCCTGAGTATGGCGGCCATTACACAGTCAGGCATTGTCGATTGCGGCGGCTGTGAAGCAGTGCTCAGTGCTGGGCTGATGAGTGCTTCTTCTTGGACCACAGGTTTGGATGCCGTGTTTAGGCGATAATTTCCATTCCGGATTTGAGACTCTGGCGGGTCTGAAACGGAGGTATCCGGGGATCGCTAAGAGGGGTTGCTTTGAGGGGGCTCCGTCGACATGTTGGTTTCGTGGCGATAATCCTCATATCCTGGGGAGGCTGCGTAGCGATTTCGAGCTCAACCCTGTTTGAATCTGGTTCGGTGAGTCAAGTTTCTCCTAGGGAGAAGGTGGAGGGGCTTGGCCGGGATTTACACTAGTTAGGGATCCCGATGCCTGGAGCTCAGTCCTGGAGCTACTTCCCCGCGGCCATTTTCGGACAGTGTGTGACAGGAATTAAATACCCGATTTACTGTATTACTATAACTACCACAGCAAGTTATATGCTAAGATGCAGCCTGTAGCATCAAGGCCCAGAGATATATGGAAACCGCTCTGCTTATACTTGGCTAAAAAGGGAAGGGCTCCCATGATGGCTTCAACAACACAGCATCACGCAAGATCATTGTCGTGTGTACTGCAAGGGTGAACCATGTTATTAAACTGGAAGAAATTTCAGCTAAACAACACTGACTGTCATGTGCTATCACAGCAAAATGAACACTGCATAATATTTTTACTCTCTACTAATGATAATTTGTACAGTATACTTTGAAAAGTTCAAAACAATATTGGAAAACAATGGTTGAAAGAAGTGGACCAAAGCCTACTAAAAGTGTATTTGAGACAAAAAGGTCTACTTGACAGCTTGAAACTCAGGCCTAAAAACAGGATTCAGCTGTGTCATCAATATTCCTTTCCCTAGTGGGAGGGTCTTCTCTATGTTTAAATGTTTAACTACTGTCTAACTTACATACCTGGCACCGCAGTTCAGATTTGGTGGGAGTGGCAAGAAGGAAGCGGACAAATTCTTTGCGAGATATGGGAGAATGGTCCTCAGCCGGCTGTGAGTTCTGGAACAGTTGCAAGGGAGGGATAAAGTTCAGCATTACATTTAGCTTACCCAATAACAATGGATTTACAACAAAGCACCCCATTTAAAACCACATCAGAAAAATTCAGCATGGTCTGGTAGCCCACACTGTAAGCTGTTTACACACTAATGCAGGCTGTGTGAAGCAAGTGGGAGGGAAATTATTTGTAAAGTGGAAGGTCTACCACGTGATATTGGAGATGAAAGTTTAGTTACTAAAAAAACATTTCTTCAGTATGGGCAGATACCTCAACCCAGAATATTTTGTCGATGTTGGGTCCAAGATGAAAGTGGAATATTCTAATAGTGTTTTTCTCAGTAAGAGAAACAAAAAGCCTGGTAGGTCATGGAAAGGCTTTTTTTCACATGAACTGTGCGGCCATCAAGGATACAGACGATGCTTCAGGACTGTGTATTCCAAATGTATAGTTTTATTTACGATAAATTGCCCAAAAGTCCCAATTCCCTGCCAACTCCCCCCCCCCCCCCCCCCCCCAATCAAAGGTCGTTCTTTTTTTCCACGGTTCCTGATCTGCCAATAGGTATTCATAATTTCCAGTGATGGGACCAGTCTGTTGCCCAGGAAAATAACAGGTTTCTGTATGACTAGACTTTCATACTTCAATACCTCCATGCATATACAGGAAGACCTTTTGTAAGTATAACCATACAAAAGATATCATGGCAATAAAGAATCATTTTGAAAGGCAACACTAAACACAGCACAGTCATCTTATATTATTTTAACAATGTGAGGGAGATTCCATTCTGCGATATCACTGTGAATCAACACACCAGTGCCAAGGATGTTGTCAAACGCTTGATGGTAGACTAGGGAAATTACTGACCCGTGACGCTGTAAATCCACACACTGCCCATCTTAATATGATGCTACCCACTAGCGGGCTACAACTGTTGGCTCCCTCGGGGGAGAAATGTGTCCTACAGGAATTCGCACATAGCAGCCATAATGAGCCACTGGACCTCAAGAATGCCTGACCCCTCTGAAAGACTTCTGATATCAAACATGAGTATGCAAAAGAACACAAGGACACAAATAAAGCAGGCAGCCTTCCTTATCCTTATGTTCTCTGTTATTGCAAAATAAACAGTATGTACTCTCCTTGACACTAATTGCTAGAGTATGTAGCTCCAAGGGGAGTAGTGGATTTTAGAATTCCCAAATTTGTAGCCATACTTGCGAGAATGGCAGTCAAACTTCTTCCATACAGCACAGCAGAAAACTAAATTATAAGTTACCTTTATGGCCACTTCCAAGTGTTCTATTAATGAATCTATTCCAAAAAACTTGGCTTCCTCTAGAACTCCTGAAAGAAAGAAAAAAAAAGAAACCTTGATTTAATTTTAGGACAGTCTTGTGGCTTGGTGCTACAAGTGCCATCAACGGTATTCTCTGCATTTACCTCATAATGAGTAAAGCCTGGGTTGACACTTGCAGGGATGTCATGTGCCAGGACCTCGTACATTACAACCAATTTCTTTACATAGGACATACAACAACACACCCTCATAACCACACAGCTTTGCCAGTAATAACTCTGGACAGTTTAAGTGCTACAAGGTCACATGAGAGGCACATGCTCATTACAGAAATGCCAGGCAAAACAACTTAGTTATAAAAGGATTCCAATATCTCTTGAAGAGGACCTTTGATTGTCATGATAATGGAGGGAGAAGGAGAGATCTCAAACCGTAGTTTCAGCTGTTTGTGGTATCAGGCAAAAACAGTGCCATAGTAAAAAAAGCCTCCAAAAGACAAATCATGAGTACACAGAAGCATTCAAACAGCTTTTGTGTGAAACTTGCACCCCAAACTGCTCATTCTGTGACATCTTGCTTAAAATCTGGCAAATGGGGGAGGAGCTTCGCGCGCAACCGAGATGGCCGCGTGAGCACAGGGCTCCCGAGACCCTCACCACCTCCCGCATCTATCCTGAACATTATCCTGATTATGATGACGGGTTATTGAAGACGCAACCCAGCTGATATAATAGCTGTTTTCAGAAATCGATTTGGACTCCGGGAACCGTAACTACGGCACTTCGAACTTTTGTGGCCTGCTCCATGGCACTGCCCGGGGCTCGAGTCAATGTGATACCCAGGTAGTAATTGAACAACAACGGCCTACGGGGCTCTGCCCACAACCCCGGAGTTAACTTTCGGTTTCGTTTTCGGCTCCTCGGCCCTCTCCTGCCTCGAGACCGCTCTGGCAACCCGAGAGGCAGTCTGACCCCGCAACTCCACTGTTTGATTGCCATCGAGTGTCTCTGGTCGTGTGACAGCGTGCAGTAACTTGCTTTTTTGGTGATACCGGTGGGTGAATCTAGAGGAGCCATTTTTACCAGGTCTCGAAGGCCCCTTTGGGGCGCAACACCCAAGATGGCGGGCAAACCCGAAAGCGAGAAACGGAAGACCAAGACCGTTCACCGGGGGGGCGCTATTCAATCGAATATCATGGATCGTTACACTCATCCTAAGGGGTCCCCTGGTGGTACGAGTAAGGCCCTGGGAGATGCGGGTGACGACTCAACGGCGGTGGCCGACTTGACCCTGCATGATGTCATGGGCGCCATTGCTAGTATGAAGACCTCTCTCGGCCAACAATATGAGGCTCTGGCCCAAAAGCTTGACACTGTGGCAATCGATGTCAACTTGATCAGGGCGGACTTATCAAAGACTAACGAAAAAGTCAAATCTTTAGATTTAACCCCTTCGGTGCTGATGACGGAACCGCTCCGTCATCAGCCGCGGTCGCGCTGTGCTGATGACGGAGCGGTTCCGTCATGGCCCGCCCAGCTCGATAGAACGCTCATGCGCGGCGCGAATTCCGCGCCTGCGCTGAGGGTTCTATTGAGCGGGGCGGGCCGTGACGGAACCGCTCCGTCACGAGCACAGCTCAACCGACACTGGTGACGGAGCGGTTCCGTCACCAGCGGCCGCTCAAAACCCGTAGCACTGCGGCGGAATAGCCGCCGCAGTGAAGGTGTTAAAGACCTCCAGCCTTACGACTGATGTGTCCGATTTAAAGACGGAGGTGGGCAATCAACAATCCTACAATGATCTCTTTTCTCGCCGGCTGGAGGATTTTGAAAGTCGGGCCAGACGCAACAACGTTCGTATTATTGGGGTCCCTGTAAAACCGGAAGACCCAGCCGTGGATCTCCTTGTCGAGGACCTCATCCTAAATCATCTCGCCCCAAGGCTTGAGCAACTTCTTTTGCGGTGGAACGCGCGCACAGAGTGCCTGGCGGGAAGCCAAAGCTGGGCGCCCCTCCGCGTCCCATTATCGCCAGAATTTTTAACTTTAGAGACAGAGACGCTATCCTGCAAGCATCGCGAGTGGGCGGCCCTACGAAGTTTGAAAACACTACGGTGAGCTTCTACCCAGATTTCACCTAGTTCGTTCAGAAACAGAGGATGGGGCTTCAGGGGGTGAAGCGACGACTGAGAGACATGGGAATGAAATATGCGATGCTCTTTCCATCTCGGCTGCGTGTAGAATATGAAGATCTGACGTTTTTCTTTGACCGCCCTGAGAATGTGAGTGACTGGCTCGATACGTTGCCCATGCAGCGAGATCGCTTTGAACATTCAGAGGGAGCTGAGGGTGGCCCGTTGGAACGGGAGTGAGCAGTGGTTTCGGATTTCTGGACATTGTACACAACTGGCAGCTGTGGTTCAATGACTTTTACACTTGCACTATTTGTGGTGGGATACCCAGAGGTGGCGGGGGGTGAGACTCTTTCCTCCTCCGGGTTTCTTTTTGTAGATTAGTTTAATGTTAGGGCGACAGGCACACTGCAAGTTGGGGTGGAGTTTGAGTCTAACGCAGGGGTGCAGGGTGGGGGGGGGTGTTTTGGGTATTTGTTGGGTGGTGGGGTTTGTGTGTGTTTCATTTAGTTTCAAGGCAACGAATTGTTGGTGTTGTGCTCGCTGTGGGGTGGATTCTGCATTTATTTCCTGGGATGGGGGGGGTAGGATAAAACGTGGTGTAGTGTTGCAGCTATTGAGACGCCTCTCCCCTGATGTAGTGTTACTGCAAGAGACACATCTGATTGGAAATACATGCCACGCCATGAATAGGCGAGGTTATCGTCTCCTGGCACATTCTGGATTTACTACTGGTTCTAGGGGGGTGGGTATCCTAGTCAGGGGTTCCCTCCCCCTGGAGGTTGACGATATAATCCTTGACGTCAGGGAGCGCTACGCTGCTTTAATTGGTAGATGGGAGGGGAAGACTGTCTCTCTGCTTTCCGTTTATGTTCCTCCTGGTCTACAGGCTACGACCTTCGCTGATTTGGGGAGAGTAATTCTGGGTTTCCGGAAGGCATCCTGGTGATGGAGGGAGATTTTAATTCTGTTGTTTCCGGTAGGGAGGACCGTTACCCCCCCAGGGATCTCACGAGACCACAGTTTCGGTTGGGAGGCTTTCTAGAAACGTTGGGTCTGGTAGATTGTTGGAGGCTGCTGCATCCGGGCCAGGCGCAATACACCTTCCACTCGGGTTCTCACGGCAGTCTCTCTAGACTTGATTATGTCCTGATGCCGGCGGCGCAGGCATCTTCAGTCAGGGAGGTCAGACATCTGGCTAGGGGTATCTCAGGTCACTCCCCACTGTGGCTTATGATGGATACGAAGATGGGGGCCGAGGGTCGAGTGGCCCCCGTTTAATCCTTGGTATCTCCGTGACCCCAAAACCCGGGCGGAGTTGATCAGGTCTCTGGATCATTATTTTGCCGAGAATGTGGGGTCTGTGTCCTCTTCTGTTTCGCTGTGGGAGGCTTTCAAGACGGTTATCCGTGGCCAGGCGCTGTCGTTGATAGCTGGCGCCAAGAAAAGCAACAAGCATTAGAAATGCAATCGGGCTCGGATTTATTTGAGTTTGAGCAAATGCCATTGTAAATGCCAATGTCTTTTTGCCATGTGTTATGGAGTGTGTGCATGTGGTGTGTAGTGGAAGTATGTTAGTTGAATTGTAATTTTACCAATGGTGGCATGCTGTGCTTTATATGAATATGTTTAAAAGTAAAGTGTACCATACTGCGATTTCTTGGTGGAAAAGTGCACTGCTGGCTGGAGGTGTGTGTGCCTGGTGGAAGGGTGCACTGACGGCTGGTGGGTGTGTGCTTGGTAAAAGCGTGCACAGATGGATGATGGCTGTTGGTGTTTGTGCATGGTGAAAGCATTCATTGACGGCTGGGGGTGTGTTGTTGTGTGTGTTGTTTTCTGTGTGCTGGTGAGTGTGTGCTGGTGAGTCTGTGGGGGTGAGCCTGGGGAGTGAGTGTGGTGGTGAGTGTGTTGTGTTGAGTGGTGACAAGTGTGTGGTGTTGAGAGACTGAGGTGTGTGGTTTGTGTGTGCGTTATGTGTGTGTGGTGTATGTGTGTGTGGTGTTTTCTGCACACTCACACACTGCCCCGTAACATTCACACACTGCTCACCCGCACACTCCCAATGTCACCCTGCATAGTCACACACTGTCACATAGTCACACACTCAGCAGCACACAGCACTCAACAGCACTCTGCCCTCAACAGCACTCTGCCCTCAACAGCACTCTGCCCTCAACAGCACTCTGCCCTCAACAGCACTCAACAGCACTCTGCCCTCAACAGTACACAGCACTCTGCCCTCAACAGCACACAGCACTCTGCCCTCAAAAGCACACAGCACTCTGCCCTCAACAGCACACATCACTCTGCCCTCAACAGCACACAGCACTCAACAACACACAGCACTTGTGAGCTCCGGCGTCCCTCCTGGGTGCGTATTTGCGCACTGACTGACAGTCTGGAGGCCACTGAGGATACCGTCTCTTTAAAAAGACCCTTCCTTCCCTCCGCCACGCATCCTCTCCCGGCGCATCCCGCTGTCCCGCTGTGTGCTCTTCCGCCATTCCTGCCACCTGCTGATCTGTCTATACATACTTACATGAGGATCTGTGAGGCAGGGCACACTGCTTCCCCTCACCCCAAAATGTACCCCAGGAAGCTTGTAAGTGCCCTCTTGCATCTGTGTGTGGTCTGTACCTCAGCGATGCGTCTGTCTAGGCGCTATATTGACAGGATTTTCTTCAAAATTTTTCTTTTTACGCACGTACTGTCTGGTGTGGTCAGACATCGGCTGGGATGCCAGTCTGTGATTTCAGAGACAGTTGTATTTTAGCTGAAAAGTGGTGGCCTTCGGTGCAAGCCCACATTGCCTCATATTTTAATTCGCCCACTTGAACAAACCGTGTGATCCTGTGCAAATTATTCTCGCTTTCTTTGTACTTGACCTTGCAGACTTCGGAGAGCTCAGTGCTCCAGACATCTACGCTGAATAATTAACTCGGCTGTGTCAACTTGCGTAAAGCGCTCCGAAGTAGTTGAAAGGGGGTGGCTGGCGCATTATTGAAGGTACACGCACTCATTCTCAAATGCAGAAGGCGTGTTAATGTGTCACGCACTGTGCTGTGGAGCAGCTCAACTGTCAGCACACATTTACACAATCACAATGTTGTTGGTTTGCAAACGGCGCTTGTGTCTTCTGTCCTCTGTCGGGTCCTGTTTGCAGAAGAGACGAGGCTTCGTTGCTTTAGCGCTGGGTGTTGATGGGAAGGACCTTGGCTAATTGATCGTGTTTTAATTAGCGGCTGCAGCGTGGAAGCACTGCCAGTAGCAGCATTACCCTTTCGCAGCCCACTAGCCGTACTTTCATCAACCACTGGAAGATGAAAGGCTGCGCTGGACGCAGCGCCAGGTAGATCGCACGCAGAACGCAGCAGCAGGTGCAGCAGCCCGCTGAGCTACAGTGGCTGCGGATCAAAGCGCGGATAGTTCGTGTGACACTTTCACGCACAATGCCCTCGAACACTGCAAGGGGATGTTTGTTTACAGTGGAGATGTCCTCTCCTGGCACCCGGCTCAGGGCACGGTAAACACATGGGGGTGATGTTACCAGACACTAAAGGTGCCGCCGCCTCTTTGAAAGCAGAACCGCTTTAATAAAGATTATATAAATATGAAGCTAAAGCAGCTTCCTCTGCCGCAAGCCTCACAAGGAGGTCAGAATATTGACAGGATTTTCTTCAAAATTTTTCTTTTTACGCACGTACTGTCTGGTGTGGTCAGACATCGGCTGGGATGCCAGTCTGTGATTTCAGAGACAGTTGTATTTTAGCTGAAAAGTGGTGGCCTTCGGTGCAAGCCCACATTGCCTCATATTTTAATTCGCCCACTTGAACAAACCGTGTGATCCTGTGCAAACTATTCTCGCTTTCTTTGTACTTGACCTTGCAGACTTCGGAGAGCTCAGTGCTTCAGACATCTACGCTGAATAATTAACTCGGCTGTGTCAACTTGCGTAAAGCGCTCCGAAGTAGTTGAAAGGGGGTGGCTGGCGCATTATTGAAGGTACACGCACTCATTCTCAAATGCAGAAGGCGTGTTAATGTGTCACGCACTGTGCTGTGGAGCAGCTCAACTGTCAGCACACATTTACACAATATATATATATATATATATATATGAACCGCTCTATAGTCCTAACCACCGCACTCATTATCCCTTTTCACTGTATCTTGTTCACCAGCTGACACACCCCCACAAGCACTGAAAAGTGCACAAGCGCCTTGGAATCACGGTATACATGCTTCGTGCATAAACTGCTTCAGAAATACACTTCGCTCTTCTTTTCCGTTTACAGAAAGTTGCATAACCGCTGGCAGCCAGACAGAAAGACATGGCGAGGGAAAGACGAACGGACAAGCAAACACAGATGAGCAACGTAGAAATTCGTGTATAGACACAGGAACATAGACAGGGCGAGACACGGGCAGTGAGACAGGCATAAATAGATACGCAAGCATAGACAGAGACACTGACGCAGCGCGAGACAAGGGCAGTGAGACAGGCTTTACAGATAAGCGCACAGAGACAGCGAGAGGCGGACATATAGACAGAGACAAAGAAACAGAGACAGCGAAAGACAGAGGCATAGGGACACTGGGGGGGGGGGGGGGCATGGCGAGAGACAGATAAACAGCCAACGTCATAGAAAGCACGAGACCGTGGGGCGAACACAGAAAGACACAGGGACCAGCAGAGGCCCCCGAGAGTGAGGCCTTCACAGAGGGTGCTGACGGTCACACAGACAGGCAGGCACAGCGCCTAGAGGCGGCAGGCGCCGGGAGAGAGCGCTTCTCCACGCCGAGTGTACTGCGAGCAGCCCCCGCTCTAATCTGGCTGATAATCTGCACTGTTAACATGGCATTATCCCTGATTTGTATCGTGTATCAGAATGCGTGCCCTCGGCTGCCGTCCCCGCGCGCTGCGCAGCGACGCTCGGCACCACGCAATGCTAAACAGTCAGCACACCATCGCTCATTATTCTTACAGACTGTCACGCAGAGGCAGAAAAAAGACACCCCGTAGCAACTTAAAAGAAGAACTACAGTGTGGACGAGCATGTATGAGTCATCTTCTGTGAGCCTCGCCTGCTGCCTCTCGTCATTTAACATTGAACGCGCTCACCGCTGTGAACGCGTTTGCATCATCTGGCTTGCATTACACGGGCACTCTGACAGCTCGTAATTAAGATTAATCACTCTGCCATGCTCGTTCTCGCACACAAAATGCCACCTCGGGCACGCGTACATTACTTACAGCCTATCACTTCAAGGCTACTACATACACAGCACAGGGAAGACGAATCACTGACCAGATGCCACAAAACGGTAAGGAATGTCTGGAATTTCTCTCTCCAAGGCCCTCTTCTTCTTTTTTTTCTCCTTTAACATTAGTTCTCAAACTCCTCCCAGTTTCACTGGGAAGGAGTCCGAGCCCTAAAAATGAGGCGGTAGTCCACCTTGAGACTGAAATAGCTGAGTTGGAAAGGGATTTGGAATTGGGCAACACTCACGACAAGATTCATCTCCTCAGTCTCAAACAACTTGACTATAGGGCGTTGGTAACAGATGCCGCTAAAGTTATGAGTAGAGAGCAGCAGGGACGTTTATATGATGTGGGAGATAAGGCGGGGAAATTGATTGCTTGGTTGGATAGAAAGGAGAGGGCGAGTCGTGTGGTCCCTGTGGTTGAGAGAGTGAATGGAGTGAGAGTGACTGATCCTGCTGAGATTGTAGAGTGTTTTGCGGAATATTTTCAAAAAGTGTATTCCCCAGTATCCGACAGACCAGAGGAAGACTCGCATCTGCTGTTGCGAGACATTGCATTGCCTCGCCTGTCGGACTCAGACAGGGAACTGATGGACGCAGCACTTTCTGTTGACGAGGTGGCGACTGCTATTCGCTCTATACGCTCGGGAAAAGCTATGGGCCCTAATGGTCTCCCCATCGAGCTTTACAAGTTGCGTCCTGACAAAATGGCGCCGTATCTTCGTTCTATGTTCCTGGAGTTGCAAGACATCGACTCCCTCCCTTGTGATCAGCGACTTGCGACCATTGTGGTGATCCATAAGGAGGGGAAGCCGCGGTATCGCTGCGCTTCTTATAGGCCTATTTCGCTTCTGAATGCGGAGCCTAAGATTCTCGCAAAATTGCTGGCAAACCGTTTGATAAAGGTGATTAGCGACCTGATCCTTCTGGATCAGTCCGGTTTCATTCCACATCGTAATACAGCATTGAACTTGCGGCGCGTGCATGGCGTTCTCGCGCGAGCAGCGTCACTGCGTGAACCGGCCATCTTGGCTTCCTTGGATGCTACGATGGCCTTTGATACGTTGGAATGGCCATATCTCTGGGCCGCTCTTGCAAAGTTCGGTTTTGGCCCTGGTTTCATTGGCTGGGTGAAACTTTTGTACGAGGAACCATTGGCTCAGATTGTGGTGAATGGTCGGGTTTCTAAATCTTTTCTTCTTGGAAGGGGTACACGGCAGGGGTGTCCGCTTTCCCCGCTTCTTTTTGCCCTCACCTTAGAACCCCTGGCTGCTTGGCTGCGGTGGGATCCATCAATGAGGGGTATTCGGTGGACCCCGGATTTTGAGGACCGGATATCACTATATGCAGATGATATCCTGTTGTATCCTACGTTGCCTCGAAAGTCGCTGATTGTATTGTTTGATGTGCTGAACTCGTTCGGGAGAAACTCTGGTCTTGTGATTAACTGGTCTAAGTCCTGTATTTATGTACTCTAAGGCGACTCGCCTTCTTTGTCGCGGATTGTATTGTTTGATATGCTGAACTCGTTCGGGAGAAACTCTGGTCTTGTGATTAACTGGTCTAAGTCCTGTATTTATGTACTCTAAGGCGACTCTCCTTCTTTGTCGCGCGGTTGTCCCATACAGGTGGTGCGGAAGGGATTTAAATATTTGGGGGTCTTTATCGGCTTGGACCCTGTGGTCCGTTATGAGCGTAATCTGCTTCCCCCGCTCCAACGATTGAAATCCGACGTTGTGGCCTGGGTCAGACTGCCATTGTCCCTTCTTGGGCGTGCAGCTCTTTTCAAAATGATGTCTTTGCCGCGGTTTTTATACGCGCTGCAGAACACACTTGATGTCATTCCGGGGAGCTATTTTCGGGAAGTGAAGAGTTTGCAGATGCAATTGATATGGGGCGGGCGTTCGCGTATCGCCCTCGCCAGGTTGACCCTTCCCTGGTATGATGGTGGTATTGCACTTCCGGATATAAGGCGATACTACTGGGCTTCCCAACTGGGAGCGATTAATCACGGAATGTACGGTCCTGCGTCAAATCCTGCATTTGAAATGGATAAGTGGCTGCTGCCGGGTGGCGATTATAACAGGGCGCTTTACACCAAATCTGCTGGGAAGAAACTTTCTGGACCTACTAAGATAGCTGTACGGGTGTGGCAATGTGCTAATGCGGCAATGGGATGGAGAGATCGACTGACTCGAGCGACTCCGCTCTATGCGTCTGATAGACTGGGCAGCCTGTGGAACACTAAAGGTTTCGAGAAGTGGGATATGATTGGTATCTGCAGGGTGAGTGATATCTTGGCTAAAGATAGGGTTAAGACCTTTGAGGAGTTGAAAGTAGAATACGAGTTGAGTGATAAGGAATTCTTGCGTTATGCGCAGATTCGCCACGCGCTGAGTTCGGTTTTTACTGCAGGTATTGTTATCCCGGAATCATTTATTTATTTTTTAAATTTGTAGAGCGCGTACAATTGCCCGTAGACGTCTCGGCGCTAGAAACTGTGCATGTATTCCCAAGGCTGGGCTAGTAACTATTCTTGATCAAACAGCCAGGTCTTTATTTTTCTGCGAAAATGTATCAAGGACGGGCTATCTTTGATAGAAGCTGGCAGGGAATTCCATAATCTGGGCGCGTCTATCGCCCCAGTTGACTGTTTTTGTTCGTGGTATATGCAAGAGTTTAAGGTTGTTAGATCGGAGCGATCTTATGGAGGACTGGTACCTGAGTTGGGATTTCAGGAAGTGCGGACCATAGTTGTGCAATGCTTTATAGAGTATGCACAGCGCTTTAAACTTTATCCTGTTTCGAATCTTGAGCCAATGCAGGTCCCTTATAGTATCAGAGATTGGTGAGAACTTTGGGATTCCAGACAGGAGACGGGCTTGAAGATCGGGTGCTTGATGGTTACGTTCCCGACAGCACTATTTCCTTGATATACAAGAAATTGATTAATGATCGAGTTGATTTGTTGGCCCAACTTAGAGAGGTTTGGACTAGTGATGGCTTGGAGTTGGATGACGAGGACTGGCAGTCGGCGATATCCTCGCCGAAGGAGGTCGCGATTCCGGCTCATCTCAGACTCGTACAGCTTAAGATCCTGCACCGGATTTATGTGACTGGCCCTCGCCTGATTCGTATGGGATATTCTGTGGCGCAGACTCAGTGGGGGACCCTCGGGAATATGGTTGCCAAGAGAGATATCGCGCAGTTGTGGGGCGCCCAGAGACCGCCCACGGTCCTGGCATGGAAGGAGAATATGGACTGGTGTCTGTTTAGAGAGAAGACGGTGTTTGTGTCCCGCGGTAGACCTAAAAAGTGGGGTAAAATCTGGGGCCAATGGAACTCCTACCGGGGTGATATATGTACACCTCCCCTTGCGGATGCTCCAGATGTTCCGTCTTCCCCCTGACCCGACATTCCTAATTATGTTTCAGCTTTACTGTTTTATGATTGAATTTCCCCCTGCTCCCCCCCTCTTGCACTGATGATTTGTATCAAATTGTAATCCACTTCTTTCCTCGATGAGCGCTTACCCATCTGTACTGACTTTTATTGCCTTGTTTGTTTATGTTTATTTGATAATAAAAAGAAACATAAAAAAAAAATCTGGCAAATGTGGATTACTGTTCTGCATATCATAGCTTCTTGGTATAAGGTTTAACCCCATTGAGAAGAATATTTTGTTTCAAATGTTAGTGCACTGTGTTCTACTAATGTAGATGTGTGCAGATAGAATGCATATTCTCCCACAGAACAACTCTAAGCTCCCACTACCTGAGGTTACATCGGGTTTAGTCAATTGTTAAGGGCTGAAATATTTTAAATGGCCAACTGTGGGTTAAAACAAGGTTGAATATGTCAAACATAAGCATGCAAAAATCTCTGAAATAGAAAACAAATGGTGAAAAGGACCCGAACACCGATGGGGCTTTTACACCCAAGCACTGACTACATAAACATGGATCGTTCCTGAGTTAATGGCACAAGGGACAACGAGACATGGTCCTTGGCTTAACACCATCGGTGCGGAGCACTTTCCCGCTGAAGTTTTAAAAAATCAGCGGTTCATGACGAGCTCAGCTCGTCATGAGCGTACAAGAGGTGTACCTCATGACGAGCTGAGCTCGTCATGTGTGTCGAAGGGGTTAAGGAGACAGAAGCTGGTATACCAGTACAAGTGACATCAGAAACCATGGTGAATGCAAGACTGACATTGACAGGGACCGTGACATCTGCCATGGATGAAGATCAGGGGCACCTACATAAATGAAATTGTCAACAGTGCAGACGGGGGTACTAAACCAAAATGCTCTGGTAGTGATGGGGACTAGTGACAGAAGCATGAACAATAATTAAAATTGTGATGTACCTGGTGCCAGGGACTTCAGTGTTGGTAGTAAATGGGGGACTGGCAAAAAGACTAATAACAGAACAAGAGTATAAGAACCAAAGGCCAGTGTCTCAGAGGACTGCACTGCATGCTACGTACCCAATAAATTCACCCCGTCATTCACAATCAGCTGGCCGTGACGCAGATAATTTAGAATGGGCTCGAAATACTCTGGGCTCCTGTCAATGAGAAAAGCTCCTCTGTGGTCCTGCTTGTTGCCCCAGGCATCTGGAGGGAAAAGTGTGAGTGAAACAGAAGAGAGAAAATAACTTTGGATTCTTTCAAAATCCCGGATGCAATTTTCTATTTACATTCTTTCAACTGATCGCTCCTACCACAGTTGAGACCAATGAACCAAAATCTAGGCTGGTGGAACAAATTGTGAAGTTAGATGGCCAACAATGCAGCAACAAAAAAAATAACCGTTTCACTTTGGGAAGACTTTTTTTTAATGACCTCCATGAAGTATTTTCCCCTCATCCTGGCATGGGTAAACATAATGTGAGTAAGTGTGTCTTATATCGATAACGTATCGCAGACAAGCTTAGACAGACGTCAGCTCCAGACGTCATTACCTTCAATTATAATCGACATGAAATCTGGGCAACATGCAGCCTTTGTAAGTTACTACCGAGTTATTGATATAGCACTGAAGCAGGTTTGTTACTGGTCACATTAAATGGCCTGCAAACTGTATCAATCAAGTTTTATAAAGATTTCTATTGGTGGTGGGAGGAGACTACCTGTTTTGAGTGCTGTCTCTTTGGGACAGAATGCCGCTTTAAAACATTTGAGTTGACAGGTCATGAAAGAAAAACACCAGGGGTGAGAGGACTATTTCAAATTCCTCAAGCCACGTGAAGTCTGAACCACAAGTAGAGGTATACTACAAAGCTAGGATCTTCGTGCCACCACTGAGGAAACCTTAAAGTGGCTGTGGGTCACTGCACTGCAGATGGTTAATAGGTTGGCATTGCACCACAATAGCATGGTTTATATTTTTGCATGGCAGTGTAACTCCAAGGATGCTTATAGGCTTTTGGACAGAACAGCTACGATGGGTCACTGCCTATCTATGGTCATTATTTGAAAGCATGCTTGATAAAACATTATACGCTATTCATTAGTTTAGTCTCCGTTTTCAGTTAAATGAATATAGTTCAGTAGGACAGAATTTCATTACGGACGCAGGGACGTGTGCCAGAGGATTGGCCCAGTTGGATCTACGATCTAATGAAACAATCTTACTTGAGTGCCGGATGTGGTGGGCATTCAAAGAAGGGAGGGCGAGGAAACTCTTGAGTAGTTGTCACATGAAGGTGCGTTCATAATGGTGTTTCGAGGCTTTCTTTGGCTAGGATTATGAGGGCTGAGGTGCATAGGCTTTTAGCAATTATTTTTTAGATAATGTTCTAGAGCAGATTAAGAGCAGCAGCATCCTGACTGTTATCTGAATCACAATGTAAGAACCGAGAATGTTAATTTGAGTGAGGTATGGGGAATTCGGGGTGTGGGGAGTTAGGTATCAATGGACAGAGTTTTGGGCTAAATATGCACTGTTGGTTATATGGATCTGTTTATTACAGACAGATATTTGAAATTAGGGCATACATGTTTTGTGTTATTACTAATGATATTATTCACAAACCCTGTTCTAGTGGCTGTTAGTTATGGAGGTTTTTTAAATCTTGTATGTATGGGAGTTACAGTGACTGGATGATGGGGTCCCAACTGCTTCTAGGGAGAGGAGGAGTGTACACTAAAACTGAAAGGTAAGAGAGACTAAAGTGATAGGCAAATGCCCCTGTGAAAAAAAGAGAAGCAAACAGTAGTAGTGGTAAGGTTTACTACTTTAATCAGCCAATGTAGACAACCTACACGCTTCTGATGTACACAATGATAATTTACTTTACTTCTCCAGTCAGATATCTATTGTTAAGCAGCACAAAGATAGTTGGTGCAAGTAAATATAAATGTTATTAGTTCTGAAGAGCTCCTTCAAACTGACCTCCGCTCCTGAACATGTGTGCCAGCATGCTGTCTGGCTCCTTACTGAGTAAAGTGCTCCTAAAAAGCAAATTAAGCAGAACACAGATTAGCAAATTGAAAAAGCAAAGTAGTATTACTGCTCGAAATCAGACCACTGTGAGTAACTGTAAATTTAAAAATACATTATGCGCCTTCTGGGAGAAAATAACATTGAAAAAATGGAAAGGCTCGGGCTGCTATTTGAGTGGTCCAGTTAGAAGTAAACGGTAAGGATGTCTATGATTGTGTGAGAAACATTTGTGTATGAGTGCATGTGTGTGAATGTTTGCATCACTGAAAATAAAAACAGTTCAAACTGAGTTATGCATCTGCCTCAATCACAGAAAACCACTGACTTTAACTAGTTATGGTACACAAAGTGCATCATAACTCCTGCCACCCACCATGTTTAGAGAGAGAGAGAGAGAGAGAGAGAGAGAGAGAGAGAGAGAGAGAGAGAGAGAGAGAGAGAGAGAGAGAGAGAGAGAGAGAGAGAGAGAGAGAGAGAGAGAGAGAGAGAGAGAGAGAGAGAGAGAGAGAGAGAGAGAGAGAGAGAGATGGAAAGAAACAAAGGTTAGAGTGATGGTAAAGTTAAATGAAAATGGCAGTTAAAATAGAACGTTTGAAACTCAAAACATGTCATCGGTGTTGTAATATGTGAGATCATAAGGAATGCATGGCAAGGGTGCGAATTATAATCACTTCAGTTAACAACAAATACTGAATTTCAGTGTTTTTTTTTTAGTTTAAAACATTACATTTAAAAAAGACATTTTCACCTAACTATAACATTACCTTAACCTTTGTTTTTTACAGTGAATTTGAGTTTTTTTTTACGGAAACTAACAATATAAAGTGATATAATTTTTAAGTAAAGCAGACCTACTGCCTTTGTCAAAGAGTCAGAATACCAAAATATAAAAAAAAGCTGTCCTATTGGCTTTAGCAAAGTATCAGCACATCAATCTATGTAATAAAGCAGACCTATTGCTGTTGTCAAAAAGTAACTACAATAATTTATCAACACCCATATTCCAAAGTAATCCATATAAATACACACACTGGCAATGCATAAGAATTATTTTCTCCAAATTAAAGCATTTTTATTCGAAACAATGTTAAGGTCGTGTACGAGTCGGTCTTTGACATTCTTCAGGCCTCAAAATGCAACCACAGAATTAACCACAAGAGCTCCAGCTCGGAGTCCTTTAATAATAATGATAAGCTCTCCTGCGGCCATACATCTAATGACCTATGACCTAATGACTTAGATTAAAAAATATATATATATATCCTGGGGGTTGTTGTGCTCCTTGCAGCCCTCCACAACACATTAGTGACATATTAGTGGTGCCCCTGGCCATACTGGGGCACCTCAAAACAGAGAAAAATATGCAACTAAGCCCTTAAAGGGCATTATGAGGCATTTCAGGCTAGAAGAAATAAATAATAAATGATCAGCTCCTGCCGTTTACTTATTCATTTTTGAAAACAATTGTTGGGTGCCTCAGGTCCCACCAGGGACACTCACATGTTACTTTGCTACTGACCGTTGCGAGAAGCTTTTCTTTCCGCTCCAGTCGGGCAAGAGCAAAGCTATGTTCCCTGCACAGAAGACAGCAAGCAGAGAATTCGATTTGTATTCCCTGCCTGCACTCTCACGGTTCTGGTCTACAGGGACAAGACAGTGTTAATGGGATGGGGTCCCTGGGTCACTGCCTCTGTGGGGGCCCGGGGGGTTGGGTCCCCTGGGTCATTGTTTGGCTGAGTGGAGAGGGGGGCTTGCATGCCCCTCCCCAAAATCATTACATTTACCCCCCCCCCCCGATTGATGGGGTCCCAGGCACCTTTTAAAAGCTCTGGGATGGCAGAACGTTGCGTTTAAACTGACATTTTCTCCTACTATACCATCACCTTAACCTCACTGAGGTACGTGTACATCCACCTTGGACGAGAGGCTCTCGGGAATAGTCATTGCATCCCAACCAGACGCCAGCTCATGACTCCAATCGCAGTTGTGGTCTTCTTCGCCACTGACCTCAGGCTCTCTGTCCTCGGTGCTCTGATCCATAGGTGTTTTACCACGCCCGAAGTTTCACATGACTCAGACACACTCATTGCCTCCTTGAACCATGAAGCATTTCGGTATACCACCAGTCCACCTCTCCGGGCTGTGATCGTGGTTCCTTTAAATACAACAACCTCCCATATTTCTCTTTCGAAAGGAGTCCTGAATTTCCAACCAGGAGGTCGGACTTTGATCACTACTTTATCTCCAAGTTGTATGTCAGACTACTTGGCATTCCTTCTTTTGCTCGCCCACTCATTGTTTGCCTTTCTCTTGCTCTGCACGGCTTCCTTGTCTAGGGTCGCAGGTACCCACACTGAACTTAGAGGCACCAAGACTCTTAACGGCCTCTTTATGATTAATTCACTCAGAGCACATCCTGTAGTGGAATGGGGCGTTTGTCTAAATGCTCTCGGAAACTGTTGCAGGCACACCTCCAAATCCGCTCCTTGATCCACACATATCCTGAAAGCCTTCTTCAATGTCCTCAAAAATCTACTTCCCCATTTGCTTGGAGCCACTGGGAAGTGTTTTTTTGTGTTGAATGTTTGACGTGATGTAGATACTCCTTGAAGTCAAGTCCCTAAAACAGTGGCCCATTATCAGTTTTCACCTCGTACGACAATCCAACCATAGCAGATATTTTTTCTAGAGCAGGCCTGACGCACCCAAAAGCCGTGGATCGGAGAAGTTCCCTCCAGAACATTTTGTAGTGCTGTCTACCATCACCAGTGTTAGTCGTCCATCCGGAAAGCTCCCAAAATCCATATTTACCTTGGACCAAGGCTTGTCACAAGGAACTTCAGTGATGATTAGGGCTGCTGCTGACTCTGCTACCGTGATTTTACAGGAATGGCATCCCCGCATAATATCTTCTACTGTCCATCCATGCCCAGAAACCAGACTTTTGAGCGTAACCATGCCTTGGTCTTAGCTAGCCCCTGATGCCTTTGATGAGCCAGCTCCACTGTACGTCTCCACTGACTCGGCAGCACTACAATGTGTTGCCCCCTCAGTAGGAGTCCTCGCAAGCTCCCACTCAGTTCGTAATGGCATTACCAAATACTCGTTTGGAGTTCCCGCTCCTCATCGATGATCCCGCTTAACCCCTTCAAGAAATCCTTCCCCCAATGAGCCTTTAGAGCCCCTTTCACCCTTCTAATACAGTTGTCTTCATGAGTCGCTACCATCAGCTCTGCCATCAATAGTGCTCAGGGGCAGGCACTCTCAGTGAGGAGCCATATGAAATCTTCAACCCCCCCCATCAGTTTCCTTCTGCAGCGTTGGATTCTCTGTCAAAGGGTGTCATGAAAGGTAATCGCCAGATTGTTTACTCCTGGCCGATAAGCACTGCCAAAGTTGTATTGCTGCAGGTCTACATCCCATCTTTCAATTCGTGGAGATCCATTCCATGCCGATCCACGGAACAACTGCACTAGGGGCATGTGATCAGTGATCACGTGAAACTGGTGTCCACACAGATAAATATGAAACTGCTGACATGCCCCCCTGATGGCGAGGGCCTCCCTCTTGATTTGGACAAACCGAGTTTCCACAGCCGTTAGTGCCCGGCTGGTGTAAGTGATGGGTGTCCACTCTCTGCCGTTTTTTGCTGTAAGAGGATGCCGCACAGCCCCACAGCCCCACCGGACTGGCATCTATAATGAGCACAGTCCTGCCTCCCGATCTGAAGTAAGCTGCAGTGACTCCTTGAAGCAATGCTCCCTTCACGTCCTTGAACGCCTAGGCAGCCTCACTCCTCCACTCTCACGGTGTCTTGCTTGGTCAATGCCCTCAGTGTTTCAGAAAGTGTTTTCTAAAGATAGAAAGCCTCTTGACTGTGGAGTCCCTCAGGGATCGGCTCTTAGCCCCCTTTTTTTCAACGTGTACCTTGCACCTTTGGTTGAGGTCATTGAGGCTTTTGGAGTCAGAGTGGTTTCATACGCTGATGATACACAGCTAATTTTCTCGTTTAGAGACCACTCTGACAATGGACTCCAAAATTTTAAAGCTTGTTTATACAACATCGTATCATGGATGACCCAAAACACCTTAAAATTAAACACGGATAAGACAGAGGTGTTGTTTTTTAATCAAATAATACCTCTATCACCATCCATTTGGTGGCCGTCTGAGCTGAACCCTCCTCCCTCTCCAGTGAAAGTGGCCCGAAACCTCGGCTTTCAGATCGACAATGAGCTATCGTACAAAACCCAGATCCGCAAAGTAACTTCCGCCTGTTTTGGCAAGTTACATATGATAAAAAAGATTTCGCCTTACCTCCCTGCTGATGCACTGAAGACTGTAGTGCATGTTCTTATTACCACTCACCTAGACTGCTCCAATAGTCTATACACGGGTTCCCCAGCATATCTTCTTCAACGGTTGCAGACCGTTCAGAATGCTGCAGCTAGGTTGATCTGCAAAATCCCTTATCGCCACTCGATCTCCCCTCACTTAAAGAACTTGCACTGACTCCCGATAGCCTCTCGCATTCGGTTCAAGGCCCTGGTCCTTGCCTACAGGGCTCTGAATGGCAGGGGTCCAGGGTATCTCAGAGGTAGACTGAGGTTAGTCCACTCTGCTCGTGATCTCAGATCAAACCACCTCCGTCTCCTGCTCCCCCCTTGATTTCATCGGGTTAGAAAAGGAGGTAGAGCCTTCGCAGTGATCACGTCAAAATTGTGGAACTCCCTTCCACTCAATCTCAGCTTGCTCAAATCCGAATCCCTGATCAGAGGCAAATTGAAGACATGGCTATTCTCTGGCTACTAATGTTGAGGTCCTTGCTGCCGCGGGCCACAGCGCCGGGACACCCCCGTTGGGGGTAGCTGTGCGCTTAATAAATGTTACTATAATAATAATAATAATTTTGATCCAGATCTCCGAGACGGTCCATCAAACCTTGTGGTTGACCATATCAAAGGCTGCCGACAGATCAAGCAGAATAAGGGTTGTGGTTCCTATCTTATCCAAAGCCGGCTTATTTCCTCCGTGGCCTTGATTAGAGAAGTCTCGGTGCCATGTCCAGGTCGGAACCCAAACTGTGTTGGGTCAAGACGATGGTTAACCCGCATAAATTGCACAAGTTGTTGGTTCATCACTTTCTCTGTAATATTGCAGGAAGCGGTAGGCGAGAAATTGGACAATAGTTAGTTGGATCTTCTGAGTGCAAACAAGGTTTTTTGTAAAAGGGGAAGAATGGAGTAGAAATGGTTGTGAGCAGGTGTTCCTCCTTTCCAGTTTTATATATGTATCAAAGGGTAATTCCTTGCTTAAAACAACACAGTAATCCAAGTTGGGTTGAGTGAAAAGTGATTATTTTTATTCACCACATTGTTGTGTCCATTTCACGCATTTGTGATTTTTTTTCTTTTAAATTGAAGTGTGGAGGACAAGATTAAATGAATGAACAGCCGACACATGTTTCGCCCTATGTGGCAGGCAGAGCCAGGGCTTTCTCAAGGCTGCATCAAAAGAAAGGGAGAAGAGTGTTAAATGATCGAACAGCGGGTTCCCCAGAGAGAAGACAGGAGGGACACCAAACGGGTGTGCAAAGGGGTGGAAGAAAATAGAGAAAAGAAATTTACTCGTGGGATTCATGAATTGATTTAAAAAGGGGAAAAGAAGTGTGCCTTTGAGTCAAGAGTTTTTAAGAAAGGTTTCCTTAAGGCTAAGAATGGAAAAGGAGTGAGGAAGAATAGAGTAGAATAGAGTCATTTTTCCACAGTGACGGAAAGTGTCCAACCTCCAACAAGGAATTAAAGATGCTGGTTAGATTAGCAGCTATCCGCTCTGGAACCAGCTTCACCACCAATGGAGAATATTGATTTGATGGAGAGCCAGATTTAGTAGAGTGAATTAGCCTGATCTGGTGTGACTGGGGTAGATTCAGAAAAGATCATTTGCTCTAGGCCTTCTTGAGTATTTATTTTTCTCTTAGAGGCTGTTTCTTTTCTCTGTATCAAACTTCAGATAGATTTGATCTACTTTATCCCGAAAGCAGTAAGCAAAGGAATGGACTACTGCTTACTCCTTTGCTACCAGGAAGTTTAGTAATTACTTTAAATAACTCCTTGGAGGAGTTCTTAGCTGATTGAATCTGCTGTGTATAATAGGTCCTTTTCTTTTTTTTTTTATAAGTAAGCATCTGTGCTTGGGCGTCTACAAAGTTCTTTCTCATGAATACAGTGATGCGACCTCCAATTTTCTTTTGGGTCTTCTACAATTTTGTCTTTCCTTTCTAAGTGTCTCGGTAAACCAGGACGTGGAGAGTTTCGCCCATTGGTTTACTTAGGAGGGACAAGCGTAAACAAAACCAAAATTTAACCAGTTTTAAAAGTCCAACCTGGCTGGCTCAGGATCTTGAGCATAATAGCTGCTAAGTGAGTTTGACACAATCTATTTAGTTCCAGGCACAAAAAGTAGTTGTACCACTGAAAAAATCCAGTCTAGTGTATGGCCTGCCAGATGGGTGGACTTGTGAAGAAGTTGTGAGAGGCCTAGTGCACTAATAGTTTCCAGGAGAGCCATTGTGTCTTTGTCTGAGAGGGCCTCAAGATGAAACTTAAAATCACCTATAATGGTGAAATCTTTAGTGCATACACCAGCTTCTAAATGTAAACCAAAGATCTTTAGAAAACCTCTCCCGGGGCCGGGCAGGGAGTATATGAGTAATCTCTTAAAAGATTGGGTTTTTTTTGTGAGCTCAAAAGAGAAAGAAAGAAAGAAAGAAAGAAAGAGCTTCACAATCCAGAGATGAAGCGATGTCAGATTTGGCCATAAGAGAATCTTTGTAAATAATGGCTACCCCCCATCTTTTTTGTAGGGTTCTACCCAGTCAATAAATGGAATATCCCGAAAGGGACAGCAACTGCCAGGTCAGGACAGGAAGACGTTTCCGCCCAGGTTTGAGTTGCAAAAAACATATCAGGGTGTTGGCTGTCAAAGCCGGCAAGTTCAACACTATGTTTGAGCAAAGAGTGGGCATTTATAAGCACACGCCACATTTTGGCGAATGGGCCCTTCGTAATGGGGAAGCAGGCAGACGGCTGGTTGGTCAGTTTAAAGATATGCTCATTTTGTTGAAAGTCGCAGTTAAGACAGATAGGCTTAGTCGCTGGTGGAAGTGCAGCTAAATTAAAACATGCGCAGCCCTGCGTGTGATCAAAGGAGTTATGAACACGCAATTCCTTACTAGAATAGTGTTTCCTGGCACCTGATGTAAGGCAAAACAGGCAGGGGTTCTGGCGCCCGGCGTGATCCAGGTGCTGATAGGCACAGATGGGATTGCCTTAAGCTTTAAATAACCCTCCATACGAGGGGGGGGGGGGAGAGTCAAAAACACTGAACTTGCAGCTTGATCCTAAAAACAGATGGCGAAACAAAAAGGACGCAACCCCGCAAGCCATCACAGGCTCCCGTATGAGGAAATGAATACTGGTAACAGAAAATTAGTTAAAGTAAACGTGCTAACATTAAAACAGAAAATTGTCAAAAGGGGAAATAGTCCCTTTCAATATGGTGCCCAGTAATGTGGGATCCAGGCACCTCCCCAAACCAGCACAGCATGCGTACAAGGAAATCAGTGATGCGGTAAAGGGCGAATCCAGTCATGCTCAGCAGCAGCATGGCAAAATGCTGAGATGAAATAACACTTTGAAAATCTCAACAGGATGATGGATCCCACCCACTGAGACCAAAAGATAACCTGAGACTTACAGGAGCATAGCAACCACTGGGTGCCACTGTTGAAACACTTATAAGTTGATCTATCATGGTTACATCCTATGATAAATAAGTATAGAATCCATACTTTTATGAGTGCCATTTGATCTATATACCCATGCATCTAGAATTAGTGTCTGTCACAATTCAGATGAAGGTTGTATGTAGGCAATGACTTTGGGGAGCTCCATGACGGATTCAGCAAACTATTAAAATCCAGCCATGCAACAAGGAGATGGCTAGCTATAAGAGTTTCTGAAGTACACGTAAGACCTGTGGTCACTCAATTTGACAGATAGAAGAAACAACTATTGATTTTGAGTATGAGGGAGAACACCGGCCAAGCAGGGAGGTAGGCCCTAACTGATGTTGACCAGTGGACACTAGCCAGCACCATGAAAAACATAAACAAACAGCTGTATTTGCTATGGAGTGTGATGCACACAGCAGACCCCAACCGTATGCAGTTGTATGAATCATGGCGACAGTGAATGCAAAGATTGAAAGTGGAAGATGCCCATAAGCCTAAGGAGGTGCTGCTGGTCGTTCTTGGAGTTGAATAAAGATGGGCCAGCTACTGTGACTGACTAAGCCAATGAGACCGGAGAAATAGCCTATAGGAAGCCAATGAAAGACAAGAAACTAGGTTTAACATCAATTCACACCCACACAAAAAAAGAAAAAATGGAAAGCGGAGGATATACAGTGTGGGTAGGGTGTACCCCAAAAAAGTATGCCTCCAAGTCAAAATTAAAAGCACGCACACTGGCTGGGATGGGGACAGTGTTAAGCCTCAATTTAATGAGGCAATGTGCCCCAGGGAAGAGTTAAAAACAGCATTGAAATATACAGTCAAATAAGAAAGGAATGACTCAAAAAGAGGGTTCTAGAGGGGACTTTAGGAAAACCATTAAGTGTTATTACAAAATTCAAAAAGAGTACGATACAGGAATAGTAAACTTCAAATGCTGCAACTCTCATTTGAATGCATAAGTCATTGCCATAAGGGCTCCCAGTAATACAGGCTAATAGGCAAAATCACTAAGTCCAAAATATGCAGCAAAATCTGTAAAAAATTGGACAGCATTCCTAGCGGCATAGGAAAGGTCTCTGACTCACCCCCAAATTTTAGGGTTTTTATAACAATTAAAGAGCAGAGAAATATTGAAAATGCAAATTCACCGAGGCAAAATAAATACATTTTCAACAAATCAGAATACAAACGTTAAAATCGTCATACAGCTTTACCACCAAAGCATTATCCCACACATGAATATTAATTCAGCCTCTCGACCTAATGTCATCCAGAAGTGTCAGAACAAATTAGTTACATAAGCAACAGTGAATGAATGTAATACTGCGTGCAATTGGAAGATCCTTGGTAAAATGTTACAATAGGGAGCCCATGCTAGAGCCTTCTCCTTGAACAGTGTCATTTTGGAAATTAAATAAATCTGCATCTACATGTAGCAGAAACAATAATAAAGCATAAACATCAATTTTGAATAAGATGGTGTTGAGGTTTAACAGAGGCCTTGTTAGCAGAGGCTTGAAAAACATGAGTCATAGCAAAATTATTTAAACGGCAATAATAATAATCCTGTATTTGTAAAGCACACAGCTACCCGTAGGTTTCCCGGCGCTGGGCGCCGTCGGGGAGATTAAGCAAACTATTTCCCAGAGTCACATGGTGCTGGGCAGACCCCTGCCGCCAATAGTGCCACATTAAGATATACGTAAGAAATAAAGCATAAAATGATATTCTGCTCACTTGTTAATAATGCACATTTTTGATTAATGCACAAAAGAGACTGTAATTTGACGGTAATGGGCATATAAAAGCAAGGGTGAGTCAGGATCACTTAGGACCTGAAGAAGACTGCTACAGGCAGGTCATATACATAGAATGTAACAAGAGGAAAAATGTGTGGGAAAGGAGGATGAGTTAAAGAAGTAGGGCAAACCCACAATATGCTTGCCTTTCCCTATGGGCAATGGAAGAGTTGCAAGTAAAAAAGTACTGTGGAGTAGGGGGCAGTTTGGAATAACTACATCATATACATTTATATAGCTTACTAGTAAATGGCAGAAAACAGGATCAATTCATTGTAGGTGTAAGCAAGTTTTGTTAATGAGTAATCATATTGACTTATGTATAAAAAATAATTGCTTTGGGGTCTCATTCCAGACCAAGTAGTGACAGTACCACATTTGAATTAGCCACTTATAATGAAGAAAACTTTCCTTGTGTTTGAAAACACTCCTACCGTGTAGTTGTAAAATACCGTCCTCCAACGTTTAGTGTCAACCAGTCAGTGTGTGCCCCAGGCATTTCTTCAGGCCCTCTGAACACATCTGCCAGAGGATCTGCAACAAAAGAGATAACTTGGAAGGCATTTGTGTAGGGAATCTGAAAAGTATCAGGTGCATAACAACAATCTTACTGTACAGATTAATTCCATCATACGGTGATGAAAGAGAAGCTCACGTGCAAATTGTGGCACTTGTTATGCTTAAAATAAGGCAACCTTAGCGCTGCAATCAAGCATTCACTTTAAATGGGCCATTTGCACATTAATTATCTATTAATGTTATGATTGTATTCTTTACTAATATGTATTTTTTTTTTACATTTCCGTACTGCAACATGTTAAACTCACCCAGAGTCCAGCACTGAAATATTTCTTCTTCACCCAGAGTCATCTTATTTGTCAGCGTTTTTTAACATATAAGTTGAGAAACTGCATTACTTTATAGCCACATTGATAACAATCACCTGATCATTGACTCAGCAGTCACTAAGTTGGTCCCTACATAGAGCTGAAGCACTGATCTCCAATCACAAATGAATGGACAAATGCAAACTGCCTCAACAAGCAACCGTTGCTAGCGACCGGCAGCTCCCACCCAGCAAAAGACAAGCGAACTCTACATTAATACCCAACAAATGACTGTCTCCTGTGAAACTACATTCTGCAAAATTATCCTCAGTTAAATTAATTTCTATATTGATATAAAGCCAGACTCAAGTTGTTTAAATAGGTAGCACATTTTGCTCCTCTTGCAATAGGAAGTGCTCTCGAAGCTCTATTTTAATTGTACACCCGACTTGCCACATATTGTGTTTTTTTGCAATCAAATCATGGTTTCTTGAAGGGATTTAAACTACTGCCTACTACAAAGTACTCTTGTTACAACGCTTGACTCAAAAATCTCTTTTTGCATAATCTCTCCATTCTAAAATGTGTAGTGGGTGTTTGAATTCAAAGAAATTGTTCAGGTGTTTGCATTTTTTGTATTTTCGTTTTTACATTTTGACTCGAAACCATTTGATATTCCATCTTTCAGGACAGATGTGTTCAAACAGGAATCAATTTAATGACGCCACATTCCAGGCTGACAACCATAGCGCTTATCCATTTCAGCCACTGAATTTCCAGCCTCTGATAGTTCTGAATGCAGGTGGATCTTGTAGTCAAGGCATGAAAGTCCACAAAGGCGCTTGCATTCTGCTTCATTGGGATACACAGCAAGATTTTACATAGGAGCCAGAGAAGGAGAAAGCAAGACAATAAGATCTTTTTGATTTGGTCTCAAAGAAGAAATCCTAGTTGAAAAAAACACTTCAAGACATTTATGCCTGACAGGCATTGGTGTGTACATATACGAGTGGCCAAGTGCCCGCACTCCCAGCAAAGAATCTCTCCACTGAAGACCACAATTTCCATCATCTTCTGATACACATCATGATAATTGGTATCCATCCACCTATGAATAGCCAAGAGGAATTCTCACAGATGACAGATGGCGCTGGACATTAACTGGCCAAATCTCAACAGTAGTCGAGTGTTGTCCAAACAGGAGACGGACTGAAAATCCAGGCCCTCTATGACAACTTCACCGAACAGATGCCGGACACCAGCCCCCCCACCCCCCACACCGAATTATAGCTCACCATCACTACCTGGAATCCCGCCACCATCGAACTCACCATGGCGACCATGAGGAACACCAACTCACGAGCCCCCACGGACCCCAGCCCTCCGCATATCTACCACAGAGGAGCCGCCGCTGCCGCCGCAACCGAACTAGTACGGGCCATCAACACCTCCATCGAATCCGCATCTTTCCAGACGACTGGAAGCGGGCGGAAGTCAAACCCCTCCCCAAGAAGCCCACAGCCGACCCGACAGACCTGAAGAACTACTGGCCAATTTCTCTCCTCCCCTTCGCAGCCAATGTCACCGAGAGACGCAAACACCGAGCTGACCGCCTTCTTTGAAGAGAAGTCCACCCTAGATGACTTCCAGTCTGGATTTCGCAGCAACCACAGCACCTAGACCACCCTCCTCGCCGCTACCAACGACATCCGCATGCTACTCGACCAGGGACACACCGCGGCACTCATCCTACTAGACCTCTCTGCAGCTTTCGACACCGTCTCACACCACTCTCCCGCTGCCAGACTCCGCGATGCTGGGATATGACAAACCGCCCTCACCTGGGTCTGCTCCTATCTCTCCGGCAGAACCCAAAGGATCAGACTCCCCCCTCTCCTCTCCAAAGCCACAGAGATCATCACTAAGTCTCACACTCTTCAACATCTACATGGCCCGCCTCACCGCAATGGTCAGACAGCACGGGCTCAGCATAATATCTTATGCAGATGACACCCAGCTCATCCTCTCCCTCACGAAGAACCCCGACGACACCAGACTTTGTTTCCATGATGGAATGAAGGAAATCACCGACTGGATGAAAAACAGCTGCCTGAAGCTCAACTCAGAGAAGACGGAGGTCCTCATCCTCGGACGCTCCGCCTGGGACTACAGCTGATGGCCCTCAGCCCTCGGGAGCCCGCCTACTCTGACAGACCATGTACGGAACCTCATCATCATCCTAGACTCTTCCCTCACCATGACCCACCAGATCAACTCCATCACCTTCACCAGTTTCAACTGCCTTCGGTTCCTCCGCCAGACCTGCAAATGGATATCCCCCGAATACAGAAAAACAGTCCCCCACGCACTCATAACCAGCAGACTGGACTACAGCAATGCCCTCTACACCGGAATCAACAAAAATCTCCTACACAAGTTCCAAATCATCCAGAACACCGCAGTCAGACTCGTCCTTGGAACCCCACAGCACGAACAAGTGACAACACCTACAAGACCTCCACTGGCTCCCCGTCGAGAAGAGTGACCTTCAAACTGCTCACCCACACCTACAAATCCCTCCACAACATCGGACCCAAGTACCTCAACGAGAGAGTCTCCTTCCACGTACCCACGAGGAACCTCCGCTACGCCAACCTCGCCGAGACATCAGCAACCGTAGAACCAGAGCAGGAGGAAGAGCTTTCACCTACGTCGCAGCCAAAGCTTGGAACGAGCTACCAGTCAACATCGGACGCTCACCCACCCTGCACACCTTCAAGAAGAACCTCACAACCTGGCACTTAGCCTAAACTGGAGCTGAATTCACCACCCCCCTTCCTAGCACCTTGAGACCCGCACGGGTGAGTAGCGCGCTTTATAAAACCCTGATTGATTGATTGATTGACTGAAAACTTTACAAAACTGGCTCAGGAAGGGTGGCCCTCACTCACGCCCACCTCCCTAAATATTTTAAATAAAGACCACTGGGTTATGGCCACCCCAGGCGCCCTATTATTAAAATATTAAATGCAGGTGGTGTTTTATTTACTTGCTTGAAAGAAGCAACAATCATGCTGGACTTGCGCAGGATAGCTATTTTTCTTTAAAAGGCAGGTCATTCAGTGGTTCTACAAATATTAAAGAGAACAGGGACAATTGGGAACACCACACGCTACTGAGTGATACAGCAACTAAGGAGGCAGAGAAACCAGCTGGGTATGGTCACTCCAGAAGATTTTAAATCAAAAGACTGAGTCTACCAGACCAACTGCTGAGAGCCAGTCAATCAGACTATATTGGCCAAATAAATGGCTGCAGAGAGGTCAACAAGCAAAATCCCTGCTTCAATGTCCTGGTCCCTTGTGGTCAGCAACTCATCCAATGTGGCTAATAGGACAGATTCTGAGCTTTGTAGGCTGAAATCTCCTGCCTGTGAGGTGTCCAGTTGCTTATACTCTTCCAGGATGTTCTTCTCCATAATCAAGAGAACGCAGAGAGAAGGGTGATGGGTCTGTAGTTTTTCAGAGTGACAGGCACAAGGTCAACGTTCTTGAACAAGGGAGTAATTCCCTAAATCGTGCAGGACCTGTCCATTGAAAAGGGAAATTCCTATAATATCACAGAAAAGTCTTGTGGTAGCGATACCTAGGCTTAGGTGAATAGACACCATGAAGGGGTCATTCGACATCTGTACATACGTTTGGAGAAGGAGAAAAACAACTTGAACTAAGACACCCCCAGCAGTATTCTTAAAATGATTGACCACCACCCCTGGGCAACTCTCAAAACTGGCTTCCCTAGGCCCAGGTTCTTCCAAAAAGTCATAGATAGCCGCGACCTCATTTACTACTAATGAGTACAGGTTGTTATAGAGCCCTTAAAATGGAACACATTGTTATTGGCTGAAAATGAGCTGTGTCCCATCCTAATAAAAAAAAAACTTTAGCTGAAAAAATGAGCTGAATGTCACATCATAATTTAAAAAAACGATCTAAGGACCTTAGTTAAATTAGAATAAAATAAAATGAACTAACCTAAATCAATTACATAGAAACTATTTTAGAGTAACACTAGCTATTAAAATGCTTCAATTTTGGACAGTACTACTAACATATAGTATACTGGAGGCTATTACTCGTCATACCATCACAAGAAATTTGAATCGCTTTATGGTTTATTTGCCAGTAGATCTGTAACCATTTTGACAATGTCACAATACACCTTGCATAGGTAAGTGATTTATTATGTTATAATGTCTACTCATGGTACTACAGGATTTATAAAAATATTTATTGAAAGTTACTGTGTAAAATGTATCAATCACTGCTAAGATCAGTGAAGTGAAAGTAACTGGAAGACAGTAACTAAATATGAAAGTATTTTAAATACCACTATAGCTTTGGAAATGTACTTAGGTTCTTGTACTAGTCGTATATCCGATTCTGAGCAAGCTCCTAAATGCTGCTTTGCTCTAGCCAAGAATGAGATTTACTAGTTTTCACCTAATCAGTAGAGACCTACTTCCTAATTTTGGTCTTTCAGACATAACTAATTTCCTACAAATTTCTGTCTTTTAAAATAAAAATAAAAAAACGCACACATTTCTCCCTTACTAGTCTGGGGCCAGAACTCATTTCACACGCACAAGCTGATGTATTTGAGGTGCGTATTATTTGGTGCTGTCAAATCTGGAGTCCAGCTACGTTTTTAAATCAATAACTCGTACTCTTTAAGTCATCTACCAAGTCCACCATGCTGGCTGAGCTCTCCCTCTCCAGAGGCTTATCATTAGCAGCATTCAACCATGGGACCGATGATTTTTGCATTCCATGGCTTAAGTATTGCACATCACTACACTTATGGTCAGGGCCCGATGGCCTTGTGGGCCATCCCAGACAGACTCGTGTTTTCAGCATGGCACCCTCCACCAGCTCTTTTCAAGCAGTCCAGAAGCACTCTGCTTATCTAATGTCACTCTCGGCTAGGAGTTCCTATGTGCAGCTAGCTCTAGAAGCTGCGGGATGACTCTAGGCACCACTTACAGGGGGGAAACATAAAAGATGAACAGGAGGTAGTCAATGGTCACAAGAGTAGGATATATGCTTCTCACAGGCAGGGTGCGAATAGGGAATAAATCTGTCTTTGGGATTTTTCCAATGCCAAATCCAGAAGTGCCGTGCTCCCTGCTGGCTGCACGTTATTATAGTTGGAAGTCAATCTAAAACCTCACAATTTTCTACCTAAGTCAGTGGTTCGTACCAAAAACCTCCCATTCCTTTTCCATAGGTAAACAAATGCCTCAAGTAGGCCCCCTCTCCCCACTGCTCTTTTTTTGCAGCATGCAGCCTTTTGCAACATGTATCAGGGCAGTTATGAAAAAAGGGGCAGCAGTTTTGGCCAGGACGTACAAAAACAAATTTTAAAACAACTTATATGTTGATGACTTCCTAATAACTTTAACAAAACTGAGGTTGAAGTGGTGCACATAAAACTAAAAATACTCTTGGACTACCTTTAACTGCAGGGAATGTCTGTAGGAATGTTTAAGCCAGCCAACATGAGCATCTTGAATTTGTCATTTTTGAGGAAGAAGGTGTTTGAGAGGATGAAGATCTCCATCTTTCTTCAACACCAAGAAATAACCAGAGTAATATCCTGTGCGTATTTCCAATGTTGGAAGCCTCACTATGGATCCTTAGTCCTTATTGCAGAACAGACAAATGGACTTCTGAAAGCTGCTCTCATGTGGGTGGGATTATGGGGAAGGTCGGATAGGAATGCCAGAACATATCCTTGCTGAACTATATGGAGCACCCATTTGTCGGATGTAATGCTCCCCCACCCATGTAGCTAATAACTTTTCCTGCCTCCAATAGGGTGGCAATGTGCCAATGAGGACAAGCTAAAGTAGCTTGGAAGATGAAGCAGGGAGGTGGATGTGGCGCAAGGTACTAGGCAGTATGCTGTCCCTGAAGGCCTAGACACCAAACACCGGCCTCAAAAGGACTGGAGGGGAATGTTGCAGGGGTGTAGTGCCTAGGAATTGTCTTTGCGCCAAATCCCTTCTGAAGCCTCGAAAAGCATGAAATTGCTGGGGCTTCTGTTGTACGAACTCAAAAAGGCCGAGTGAACATGCAGCGGCCCTATTTTCTTTAGAGTCCTGCAGTGAGCGTTTGCTTTATCTACAAATAGCCGTGAGGGATCAAATAGGATATTCATTATTGACGATTGGATTTCACCTGAAAAACCTGTGGATTTCATCCACGTGTAGTGCCAAAGCACCACACAGGTAACAACTGCCATGCCTAAGCAGCCTATAGTGTTCAGACCAGACCAAATGCCGTATTTTGCTGCATCTTGGCTATCTCCAAACCAGGATGACAATGTTCTGAATTGGAGCCACAAAGATTTCGGGGCACTTGAAAGCAACTCCCTGGCAGCGGTAATTTTTTGTCCGACTCAAAGAAGGGTGACAGACTGTGTCAGAATATGTATAGGACACAACTTTGATCGAGGCCATGATGGTTTTGTCTCAAAGTCGGGCTAAACAATTGGGTCCTCCTCCAGCGTAGGTGGTGTCGGAGCTGTTGTCAACGTGGCAGGTTCCGGCTAGTAATGTGGCGGCACGTTTGAAGTCGGGATGGGTGCTTGTCCCAGAGTCATGAAAGATTTCGCAGAGGGGTCAAGAGGCACTAATGGCGTCCAGAACAGAACCGCGGATAGTAACAAGACTGGGGGCATTCTCAGATCTTTGGGGTCCGAAAGCACACCAGAGGGAGGGTGTTGAAGAGCCGCACCATGAGTTATTTGAAAGTCGCTACCTGCTGAGACGATGTCCATGGACCATGAAACTCCAGTTCCATCGGGACAAGTTGTGGCATCAGTTAGTCTGTAAGAGATCGGGACAGCCTGAGAAGCCCCTTGACATCCATGCAAATTCTCTGAGTGGGTGGGCGTCATGGAGAAGAATTCCACTACGTATACCTGTGTTTCTTCTAGGGCTTTGACTTACCTTAGAACTTTGAATGCCATGTGTTCTTTTGCAGGAACAGGCTCAAGAGAGGGAGTAGGTCTGCTCCTTTTACTTCTACCTGAAGAGAATCTTAGCTGCCTTTCGTCTGTGTTCGTCGAGGCAGAGTTTGGCTTTGCATGCCCAGATCACCTTGAAGTTTATCTGGGCACAGTTGTTGTAGGCCTTGGAGCTGTACAATGACCCTAGACAGCAGAGACATACCGTGTGGGGTCTATCACAAACATCAGTTTGTGACAGTCCGTACAAGGTTTAAACCTTATAGTCTTTGGTGGGGACATGTCCCTTGCACACTGGAAAAATACATTTGTAACAAAAACTTAGTCAGAGACGAGGTAAAAGATAGGAAGAGAGCTCCGGATCCACATCTGAAAGAATAGAAAGAAAGGGACTGCTGTTAGCCCTCAGGGCTGTTTATATGTGGGTCTGATGCCAGTTCTGGGATGGGACAAAGCCGATGTGGAGCTGTAAAATGCCACCTACTGGCACATGGGAGCAATGCTGAGAAAAACGTCAGATTCACCGCGATGCCTGGCTATGTTCACAAGGTGAAGAATCTGCGGTTAGAAGTATGTTTTTTACATAAAAAGACCTTAACTCTCTCTCTATGCGATAAGATTTCAGACAACTCAGCTCTAGTTTGGAACAAATAAAGCAATTGCATTAATATTCAGGTACAACAACTTGCACACAGCCTGCAGCAACACTTCTGCATTTCTTTACACAAGAAATAGTTCAATGATTCACAAAGTTAATGTTACAGATTTTGATACTATGAATTAGATTGTGCATTTGTAAACAAAAATCTACTATGCTTGGAGAATGGGAACATGTGTTGTACGTTCCTTATAGGAGACAGGAGAAGAAAAGAGGACTGTATTATAATTTTATGTATCAGTATGAGCAGTGTTACGAACATTAAACAAACTGCACTTACCCACAAAAGGTTCTCCTTCACCTACATAGAGAACGTCATCATCTCTGGGAAAGAGAAACACAAGCACATGAGAATTTTTTTTAATAGGGACCATATGATCAAGACATTATAGCGCCTCCCTTTTCCATAGACTTTAGCTTGGGGGGGCAGAAGAACTGGGATAGTGCTATTGTCAAAAACCATACAACAGATTGTATTTTAGGAGAAATTAATCTTCTTACATCTATATTGTCTTTGATATGAATTACTTGGAGCCACAATGTGAAGTGTGTGAAAATACGTGTCGACAACAAAGTGATCATTCAGAAATTTAAATGTTTCAGCTCTTTTCTGCCTTCAATTTTCTCACAAACAGATTATTCCTCCGATGGGCCTGAGGGTCGTCCATTCACTCAGTGTACTAGGGATGGTATAACGACCAGGGACTTTACATCTACAACCCCAAAGTTGGAATTTGCTCTGCTGCCCCTCCCATGCTAGAA
Source organism: Lissotriton helveticus (assembly GCF_964261635.1). Classification (NCBI taxonomy): domain Eukaryota; kingdom Metazoa; phylum Chordata; class Amphibia; order Caudata; family Salamandridae; genus Lissotriton; species Lissotriton helveticus. The sequence continues at coordinate 725,009,307 of NC_136072.1, forward strand.
CTGACAATACTAACAAACAGTACTATGTAAGCCAAAGGTATGCATTCCGTCCATCAATTGTGTGTCTTTTGCTTTCTCGCACTAAGTGCGCCGGGTATGCCTAGACGTGGGTTCCGGGCTCACTGTGCCACTGGAATCAAGCGAACCTGGCTGAAACCCCAAAATCGGTCCTAGGATGCTTGTTTCCGGTCCAGGGAGGACCTGGCTTGGCAGTTTGGGCTGGACTGTTCCCATAAGGCACAGGGTCAAGACGGATTTGTATATGGCCAAGTCTAAACTGGGGTGGCATGGTGAGAAAAAGAATGATGGTTTTAACCCAGATCTCTTGACTGGGGGTGAATGTTTTGATTTGTTCTGCATTCCGTCCATCAATTGTGTGTATTTTGCTTTCTCACCCAAAGTATGAGTGAAGCTGCTGCAGCTGCCTTCTTGTCTTTTCCATTCTTGTAGTGGGTTGCCAGGACAGTGACCAAAGAAGCTCAAAGCCTCATCTTGGATGTTGCATCTTCAAGTACCATATGGAAGGTTGTGGATGCATAGGAAAGGGAGCTCTTAATAGCAACTTGAACAACTCCAATCTTTTTGGTCTGGGATGATGAGATTAATAAAAATAGGTTTCAAATATATGATCAGTTTATCCATTATTTCCAATTACACAAGCTCCCATGTAACCTATGCTCTGGTTTTTGGTTCCATGAGAAATAAGAGACTTGTTAAGACTGCAGCCCCTCATCTATCTTTTGATAACTGGTATTGATTAGTCTGTACACAATTGTTCAGGGTGGGGAGGTAGCTCGATAGGCATACATGTTAATTTCTGCAGTGAGAATGACGTTGCTAAATAATGTTTAAAGGTTCTGAGGGCAACCACGTACACTGAGTACAGCTGTAGTCTATTCACTTGTGCTCTTCCTGAGGCCAAATATTTAACTCTGCCTCTCACAATATATGCTTTGCAAGGGTCATACCTTGGACTAGATCTGGTAGCAACAGGGATATCAGGAGGAAGATCAGAAAATGAAAATTCAGCCCCCACAACAACTTTGCATTGGCATGGAGAGAATGGTTTCTCTGAGTTCAGAAAATTACTCAGCAATAATTGCTTCCTAATGGATTTAATTAGCCAACCAGCTTAAATAGCTTAACTGGCACAATATAGCTTCTTACTCGGGTTAAAATGCATCAGTGCAACCTAATAATCTCTTGACGGTCATACTCTTGACGGAATTTTCACATCCAACCCCCATTTGAAAATTCAAGAGATTCTGCCAATCCCATGGTCAGACCATAAAGCCATTTTATTCGCAATAACCAATATTCATAATACCCCCTATTCCCACAATCCCCATAAGATAATTAAAGGGTGTAATTGGAGGAATATCAATCCACAGGCACTGCAAACCGCGCTAGCATTCTTGAAACCTGAGCTAGTGTCCGAAGCGAACCAGGCAACAGAAAGTCTCACCAAATGGATTAAATCTGCAGTAAATGTGTTCGCCCCTGCAAAAAACGTTACTAGCCAGCGCTTGAAGAAATCCGAACCTTGGTTCTGTGACTCACTGCGTGCTCAGAAACAACGCTGTAGACAATCGGAGAGACGCTCGAGAAGGAAATACGCCAAAAGCGATAAATTCCTATATACACAATCACCGACTGTCTCAAAAAAAATGATCTTGGATAAGAAGAGCAGCTATTTCTCAGAGGAAATCCGTCAGGCAGGCAATTCAAGCAAAACTCTCTTTACAACCCTTAAGAGGCTTACTAAACTACCTGGACCACAAAAAGTTGACAGCAGTGTGGAATTCTGCAACCAACTGGCAAATGCAAACTATCTTTGAATCTATTTCAGGCAAGGGCACTGGCTGCATAAGTGACACCCCTACCATAACATTCCCAGGTTCCAACAAAGTTTTAGATTCCTTCGCTCCACCAAGCATAGAACAGATCTTGCAGGTAGTAAGCTCTACAAAATCCGGGGCGCCCACAGACCCCTGTCCAAATAAAATCTTTCAAATGGCACCAGACAGCATTAGCAAGAAACTCCGTTTTCTTTTTAACGAAATCACCAGCTCAGGCATCTTCCCCAATGCGTGGAAAACTGCTCAATTCTCCCTTTGTTAAAAAAAACCCATCTGGACCCCAGTGACCAGAGTAACTTTAGACGATCGCAAGGATCCCTTTCCTGGCCAAGGTATTGGAAAAAATCCTCAATTTCCAAGTTTCATCTTTTGTTTCCTAGGCAGACCTGTTGGATCCCTCAAAATACGGTTTCCGACAGGGTCACAGCATGGAGACTGCCTTGGTACATGCAGCTGAGGAACTCCGGGCAATATTGGACACTGGGCCAAGGCCGCCTTGATCCTATTGTATCTATCGACGGCTTCTGACACCGTGAAACGTGACATCCTTATAAAAAGGCTCCAAGAGGCGGGTGTCAGGAATACTGCTCTTAGCCTGATTAAATCGTATTTGAACAATAGGTTCACATTTGTTCAGATTGCAGATTCTTGCTCAGAACGGTTCACGCTTCCTTGTGGGGTGCCACTGGGCTCCTCGTTGATCCCTACACTATTTAATCTGTATGTGGCCCCCCTTGGCTAACATCATTAGAAAGTTTGGCTTTTCATTGGTTTCCTACGCAGACGACACTCAAATAGTAGTGTCCATATCTAACAACTCGGAGGAAACCGCTGAATGTTTTAGCCAATGTATGTCTCACTTAGACCAATGGATGACTGCAAATTGCCTAAAGCTTACGGAAGCAAAACCGAGGTTCTTCCGCAAGGATCTGATACCTCTTTCTGGGCAAAGAACTGGTGGCCTCCCGGAATGGGATCCCTTCCGGACCCAGTCTGTAAGGTAAGGAACCTGGGCTTCACGTTTGATGACAAACTTATCTTTCAACATCAAGTCAGCAAGGTTTCCTCTTTGGTCTTTCTTACACTAAAATCAATAAGCAAAGTGCACACCTTCATCCCTCGTGAAGCGGTAAAACCTCTTGAAATGGCTCTAGCCATGGCTAGGCTCAACTATGGAAAGGCCTTATACGTAGGACTCCAATAACAATAAATGCTCAAACTCCAGCGGGTACAGAATGCAGCGCCAGACTGCTGCTGGATATACCCAAATTCCAGCCTATATCACAAGGCCGCTGGCTCCCCGTAAATAAGAGGACAGATTTCAAATCCCTCTCTATAGCGTACAAAGTTCTGCACGGAACTGGACCCCCGTTCCTGAAACAAAATCTCATCTGGTACCAGCTGTCGTGTGCCCCACAAGTCTGACCTTGCTTGTGACGTGATTCCGCAGAGACGACAAGAGCACCCGTCCCTGTACCCACCTGACCCTCGTGGAATGGCGATACCCAGCAGGGATGAGATGGACGCAGGGATGGGAGCCAGGGTGTAGGGCAGGGAAAGCGTGGAGTTGGCGGGGCGTTCCGGTGTCTACTGGAAACCAAGAAAAAGGCAAGATCAAGAACAGACCCAAAAATGGAACCACCCCCTACAAGCACACACGGACCGTGCAACCCTCTGTGGACTCACCGCTTCTTCATAGGAAAGCAGGTCTCCGGATGCGTTCGGCGCCGAAGGGGAAGGCAAGAGGAATCACTCCTATACGGATTCCCTAGGTCCAACTAATGAAGTTGCTCTAAAGTTGCACAAAGTGTAGAACAAAGAAAAGCGCTCCTGCGCGTTTGCACAAGCTATAACACAAATAAAGCGCTCCTGCGCGTTTGCACAAGCTATAACACAAATAAAGCGCTCCTGCGCGTTTGCACAAGCTATAACAAAAGAAAGCGCTCCTGCGCATAGCACCCCAGTGCAAATGAAAGAAAAGCGCTTCTGCGCGTAAACTGCAATTGTCCGTAGTTTCTCAGCCCCAGTTTGCAGGCTGAGCTTCCTTCTCGAATGCGCTCCTGCGCGCGTGACCCAGAAGGTGCTAATTCCTGACTAACCCAACCTGTGGTCAGAAAGGACACAAACAAAGCGCACCTACGCTTTTAAGGTATTCCAGTAATTCCGCACGTGTAACAAAAATGCTCCAGACGGGCGCTGTCTCCGAATGCTAAGTAGAGCTTCCCTCGGCTCTTGTCCCCAGCAGGAACGGCAGGTTTCCACAGACGAGGCTTCAGCGAGGAATCAGGATCCAAAGCACCAAGCCGGCGGGAAACGCGAGAGTTAAGCGGTTCCCCCGGAAGTGCTTCTGTGCTTGCTGCCCAGGACTAGACCGGGTCCTCGACATCCGGCCGGAAGTGAGTATTCCGGCCTCCGTGTGTGTTTGCGGAGATGGCCGGCCGCGGCTACGCCGTGAGCCGTGACACCAGCCAACCAGAAACCTACGCTCAGTCCAATATAAACTCCTCCAGAATCCTACATACAAGAAAGCTTGCTGGGGAGGACGGAGCGTAGTACTGGGCACAGTGAAACTTTGGAATTATCTTCCGCCGGAGATCAAAAATAGCCCAACATTACTCTCTTTTAGAAAATCACAAAAAAACCTGGCTATTCTCTAACTAATTTCACTTTATCCTACGATCCGGCAGACTCCTCCGCACAGCGCTTAGGCGCCTCTGGGCATTCGTGCGCTATGGAAATCCCACAATCTAATCAAATCAAATAAACTCAGACTACATCACACATACAACTAAATTTGCCAAAACAGTAGCGTGTAGCTTGTACCCGTCAAGTTTCGGAGAATCTCTTGATAAATGTTTGCTACATGGAGAGTTGGATCTTTATCCTAACAAGCACAGATTCTGGAACGCAACTGTGTTCAGTCACTGTCACTATACATCTAAATATTGGACCACTCCAAGGTCACCACTACACAGTGAAACTGAAGGGAAATCCCTCCGTTCCATGACGGAGGTGCAAACTTGTAAATTACTTATAAATAATTTGAGACTTTATGGTGTATCAAAAGGGCTTTGAGGGATAGACTACATTTTTTTCTTCTAAGATAGTGAGTAACCCAGGTCAATTCTGCCATCTTTTGTTTGCTGAACTTTTTCTTCATTTTAATTATGTTTCAGTTTAACTACCATGTTGACCTTCACATGCCACTGAGGGCAACTTTTGTGTACTTGTGAGATCTGCATTTAAGCTGCAGGTTTTTTTTTTTTTAAATACAACCCACTGTGAGGACCAGGTTTAACTTTGTTATGTCTTGAAGAGGCGAGGAGTACGTCATTGTACTCAGTGTAGTGTCTTTGCTTCTTCTTAAGAGGACTGTGGGGCATCCATGCCCCCTTTCTGTTGGTACCCTCACTTGTAGACGGTATTTCTTGGCAGTTGGTGTCACTGGAGTGGGTTTTACCCGTGTACATGGAGGAGGGAGTGTTTCAAGTCACCTTAGAGAACCTGACTTGTCTGAGTTCAACACCAGGCATGCCCCATTTCAACTTTTTACAGCATGTTCATTTACTACACTGACTAACATACGACTTGAACCCTCTCCAATAAAAATAAACATTTATTTGCCGGAAAATACCTCAACCAGGTTACATGCACAAACGTGTTATTGAACAATAATTTTGTGGGCTCATATTTAGAAGCAAATTTGTTTCAGGAGACAGGACAAACATTAAAAGGCTAATCCCTTAACCTGAGGCTCCATATAATTGAAAATCATTCTATCTTACAACCAGTCATTAGTGACAGCGTGTGTACATACAAAAGTAACACTTAAGAACATTTACCTTATTAAAGCAATGTCGTCTATGAGGCCCCCTCTGCTATTATAGATACTGGCAGCTTTGATTCCAAGTTTACTGCTGGCCACAGAAAGCAAGTCCGATAATGTCCCATAAACAGCAACCACCTAGGGCGAAAAGGAAATAATGTAATTCTCAGTCTCATGCCTAGGTGGGGAAAAAGCCATTAATATACGCTTTCTTCAACAATCAAATCCAGGCTTCAAGACTCTCTTTGGAAAAGGAAAGGTAGCACATATGGATGAGAACATGTGGGAAATAAAGCTTTCATTGTTGCTGTAGGGTGAGGAACTTATTAACTGATTTCAGGACAGAAGCTCCTAAGTAGCTTATTGTAAAACGAGGAGCCATTCCTTAAAAGGTCATATTTTGGATGGAAGAGTGTGGATTGTGTCAAATCAGTGTAGCTATCTTGCCGGCTGAACAAATTGGCATTAGGGAAACAAGAATTTGCTGGGATTGCCAGCTGAATACATTGGTGGTAGACAAGAAAGACATTGCAGAGATCCCATTATCTTGGGCTACTCAAGACTGTCACAATGTTGTACTGGCATGTGGCCCAGACTGACAAATAAAAAAAATGTACTCCGAGTATAGATGAGAACTGATTCTTTACCTGTCGGTGAGGAGGTAACAGCGGTCAGCTGAATCTCAATCTAATATTGAATGATTCACAAGCTAGATATTTAATAGTCTTAACAGTTGAAGACATTAGACAATAATCTTAAAGGAAACCTATCACAAATGGAGCCTGGTAGTGTTGTTGCCACTGTCAGACCACAGACAGTAGCAGTCACCACACTTATTAATTCCTGCAGTTCCTGGCGCAACATGAATGCTATGATATACATGTATACATGTCTGATGCTCAGATATACAAGTTCTACGTTGTTCCATTGGGGTGCATGAATCACCCAAAACGATTTGATCTGTAAGCACAACCTCCCTTAACTCAAGACTCCAATAAAAGCGGTTCTGTGTAGCACACATACACAGACTGCTGTTATGGGCCACCTCTGCTACAAGACCAAAATGATAATCTCCATGTTTATATGAAACTTTCCTAGTCCCAGGGACGGCTTTAGGTAGTTCTCTGTCATGGCACACATTATGTCATGATTATATGCATTTCAAGTGCCCTAGTAAAGAAATAGGTCTCGGAGCCAAATTGTAGGGATTTCTAGAACATACAATTATTTTGAAAATGAATTAACAAATGCCATTTACAGGCCGCAAAATATCTCTGTGTCTGCTCACAATAGCGGCTAAGAGTTACTGAGTTTCCATGGTTTTAACTCTTTATATCGACCAACAGGTAAGTAAATTGCTTTGACATTCACAGTTTTCTTTGTAAAATCTAGACATTTTGCCTGCCTGGAAACTTTTGACAACCAATTGTCAACGATCTGGTTCTGACCTCATCAGCTTGTGTTTCATTTGTATGTTCTGAGAAGAAACCACATTACGTCATAAATGTAAGCATGAAAAGGCAACGCTCAAGCCAATGTGTGATTAAATAGGTAATACAAGTATTGCTAATTACAAAAATGTATATCATCATGTGTATGACTGACTTTATAAGGTTGGTAGGGATGAATAAGTGCAGCATTTAGTGACATATGTGCTAAATGCAATACCGCAGTAATTTCTTTGCTTATTGGCAAAAACTTGGTAGCCAACATTTATAAAACAGAAAAAAGGAGAACTACAAGTACTAGGCTAGCTGACAGTGGCACATTTGACATATGACAACTCTGCAGTACTACTGTCACACGTTAGAATTGCCAGCATGCACTAGCAGATTGGAGGTAATATGTTATACTATTCCTGGCTCATCAGGCTTACGACTGACAATGCCACAAATGATAAAGCTTCTGGAATTTGATCTCGATGGGGTATGGAGGGGGGCTTGTCCAATGATGCCCAATGTGTTGGCAGCAGACTGGGTCACACATTTTAATTCCTTCTACTCTAAGATAGTAGCTGTAAATCCTCTCCAACAAATGTTGTTGGGCATTAAGCCTATGGAAGAACGGTTGGACTCATACATAGAATGAATTCTAACCCAATAACCCTAAAGGAAGTAAGAGTGGCAATTTATAGGCTAGCACTTAATAAAGTCCCGGGGTTAGATAAAATACCTGGGGCCTTATATAGGAGTGAAACAGATATTTAATAACATCCTGGGTGAAACACCAATCCCTCCTACCTGGGAGGGGCTGAAATTATTCCCATCCATAAAAAGGGATCTCCAGCTGACCGTTGCCATTAAAGGGCCATCAGTCTAATTGACTGTTGAATATGTTTAGTAGTATGCGCCAGAAAAACTGCCACCCCTCAAGGCAGGATTCAGGGATCTTATTAGTACAGTGGACCAGGTCTACTGGTTCCAGTTAATTTTCTGGAAGATGGTGGTCCTAAATAAAGGCAGCATATATATTACATTTGTGGACTTATGTTTGGTGTTTGATTTAGTACCCTGTTTGACCTATGGTGTGTTTTGGAAGATTCAGGTGTCCCCGCTGACCTTACTAATCATATTACACAGCAATAATTATGTTGAAGTCCGCTGTGGATCTTCAGATGACTCAACGGACCCCTTCCCTGTGAATAGGGGTGGGCAGTAAGGCAGGCTTGCGTCTTTGCCCCCACCCTTTTCTCCCTTTATGTAAACAATTGTAATTCCTTCTTAATTAACTGTGATGGAGATGTGCCAAGGTTGGCTAACACTAAGACCACAGCATTGATGTTCGCGGATACCCTCCTATCCAAAACATAGATGAGGTTACAAAAACTATGTAGGTTTGAGAGAATCTGCACCCCAGGGCTCTTGAGATAAGCAAAAACAAAACAGAATTTATGATTGTAAATCCTGGTTATTCTTCTCAAGCCATCATAAGCTAAGTGGTGTATCCCTAGACCGTGTTTGTCTCTTTGACTACCTGGAGTTGACTCTTACCAAATGTTATGATTGGAGATGTCATATTGAAAAGAGAAGGCTTAAATTATCCCAACATAGTGGGATGTTGTTAGGAGCACAAAGCAACTCACATTTCCGTCCAATTTCTACAGCTATTCAAATCTCCAAAATGCAGGCAGTAGATCAGTCCTGCATGGGGCCGAGCTATGGGAGTATAAGGATATATCTGTTTTGCTGGTTAATGAGAACAGTGTTGCACATCAGCTATTGGGACTTCCTAACTGTACACCATTACTACCACTTGGACTTGACCTCCAAGTGAGGCCTATTACTGAGGAGGAGGGGATAGGGCCCATACTCTTACGGAGACGGATCTGGTCTTTGCCAGAAATGCACTCCTATTGAGCTAGCCTCAAAGAAGTGCTCGGGATACCAGGGCCGGGAAGTATACCTTGGATAAAATAGATAAAAGATACTCTAACCAGGGTAGGGAGTGTGGATAGAACCGGAGGCCGCTCTGACAGTTAGTAAAATTCTGTTAAAGAGGAGATACCGGCAACACAAATGGATCAACTGCTGGCATTCTCCTCAAATGGCACTCTGACTGACTCTTTCCTTGAGATCAAGGTAGCCTAAAGTTTGGAGTAGTTTTTAGATGACACAGAACCTCCTTTGGCCCAAAAGGTGTATATTCAGTTTAGATACAGCACCCTACCAATAGCCTAGTTCAGTGTTTCCCTGCTGGAGCGAAGAGAGTTTTGTTTAGTGGCAGCTTTGACTTAACTAATGTAGCACAGAGGGTTAATGTGCCTACTGCAAGAATGTGTAACATGTATTTTAAAAAGCAGCATTTTATGTGCATAGGTTCGTGGTTACTGCTTTTGTCAGAGAGATTCTTTTGTTACTGTGCACTTCATAAGTGACAATCGTAATGTAGCAGAGGGACCTATAAACTGTCAAAGAGCTGCTTTCAAAATGCACGGTACCAGTTAGTAACTTTTGTTTTTTCCCAGTTATTCATTATCCTGATGCTGCTAAAAAGATTTATTTGGGTGGAAATACATTTTTTATGTTAAAGTCAGTGCTAGCCACTGTGTTCGGAATCCTGAGTTTGTGCTTTTCCAGACCAAGCACTCTTTAAACATTTTATATACACACTGTTTTACATGTACGATTCAATGTCTCTATATTTGTGTGATGTAAAGTGCTCTGACATCCTACAATGGTATGAGAGATGCTATAAAACAAATGAAATACACGTGACAGAGGGGCTATTGCTTCAATATAAAATACTAAGGGCCAGATGTACGATCCGTTTTTATATGCGTGAACGGGTTGGGCCATGTACATTGCCTATATCGCGAGTCGCAATTTGTTTGCGACTCGCTAAATAGGTTTTGCAACTTGCTATTTGGAAGGGGCATTCCCTTCCAAATAGCGAGTCTTAAAACCATGTACAAATGTTTCGTGGTCGCAAAACACTCGCAATTACCACTTACTTCAAGTAGATGGTAATGCATTTGCAAATGGGAAGGGGTCTCCAGAGGACCCCTTCCCCTTTGCAAATGCATGCAAAAAATTTTTTTTAAGGGCAGGCAGTGGTCCCAGGGACCTCTGCATGCCCTTAGAAAATGAAACGAAAACGTTTCATTTTTTTTTTTTTTTTAAATGCATGGTAAATGGGCTGCATTTTGTTTTAACTGCTTTATTTAAATGCAGTCCCAGACATGGTGGCCTGCAGAGCCCAGCAGGCACCATACCTAGAAGGGCTGGCATTCCCAATAGGCTCGCAAATTGCGAGAGGCTCATTAATATTAAAGAACTTCGCAATTTGCGACCCCATTGGGAATCCGAAACAGTGTTAAACACACTGTTGTACATTTCATTTAGCGACTCGCAATTTGCCACTCGCAATGTGTCGCCAATAGCGAGGTGCTAAATTAAATGGTCGTACATCTGGCCCCAAAATCCTTAGGGGCAGATTTACAAGCCCCTTGCTCCTCTTTTACGCCACCGTTGCGTCACTTTCGTGATGCAGCGGCAACGCAAAAGATGCGCCATGGTGCAGGGTATTTACAACGTGACGCATCTGAGAGATGCGCCACGTTGTAAAGCTCTGCGCCAGAAGGAGGCGTTCCGGTGCAGGAACGCCTCCTAAAAGTGGCTGAGTGAAATCTACAAGATTTCAATCAGTCACTTGGGGGCCCATGCTGCGTCAAAACCGTGCGCCTGCTTGAAGCAGGCGTAAGGATTGACGCAGGATTAACAAGATTCAGCACCCCAGAGCATTGCTTGAGCTGTGTCGCGCTTGCGACGCACCACCAGCAATGCGCCACCTTTACGGCTAAGATGCGTCATGCATCTGTGCTTTTTTGCCCCATGAGGCGCAGCATTGTAAATGCGCCGCATCAACGGTGGCGGAGGCATGGCGCACAATAAGTGGTGCATCCCTGCTGATATGCATGGATGTGTCACTTATTGTAAATCTGCCCCTAAGTACTTTGAGTATTTGTTTTGTGTGCACATGTGTGTATTTTTTTCGAATGACTTTTAATATTTGAAATTTAACTCATACAAATTGCTTGGGGGTCCCCGGCTTCCAGTGGTGACTCAATGGGGGTCCTCAGGAGTCAAAAGTTTGGGAACCACTGGCCTAGTTTATTGGTAAATGGGCCAGCTAACAGAGCCCTACAGGATATGCCTGCCCTAGCTGTGGAGCTGAAGTGCAAATGTTGTTTTTCTGCCCAGCTTACGCTAAAAACAGGAAAAATGGATTAACCCAGTTTGTCGTCTTTTGGTGTTAGGGATTATCAAACTGCATTTTGCATTTTAAAAACGGAGGTTAAGCAAAGTCTGGTTTTTGCTGTATTGGGCTATTTAATTGTAATATGGAAGATTAGGCAAAAGATGTGCCTCTAAATTGGGTATTTATTATAACTAGTGTATTGTATTATTTATACACAGTTGTATCTTGTCAAATGTATACTGTATCAATTTGATTTTAATATTTTATGGGGTTCAATTCATGGTATGTACTTTTATTTGTTTCACTTTTATGCACACATCCGAAATAAAGTAAAGGTAAAGCTGATGAACTTCAGATCTTAACATTACAGATAATAAAAATGCTAATGAGTGCCAATACCGGTGGAGCACAACAATACTGCTTTGTTGGTTATATACAAATATTACTAGTTACACTAATGAAGAAGGCAATTACTGCTCAGATTCCTAATCAGTGATGTTCACTGCTGACTCTGTACCATACTTATGTTTATATGCTTTCTCTGCATCTGAATACATATTAGGGTGGCCCAAACAATTTTAAGACGTTTCTAAACTAAATGAATTACTGAGAGTAGTATTATTGGCTAGGCAAGCATGAAACAATATTTTGTAGGCTAATGATGGGGATCATTATTACTTGTACCAATGGACATTATTACTAAATTTGCTGGGTAATTGTTTATAGTTACTGGTTACACTATTGACTTTGCTATTGGGGGAGTGAAGACAATTACTGATAACAGGGATACTTATTTCTTATACAATTGATGGATGAAGGACATCACTGTTCAAAGGGATGGTGGCTGGAAATATTGTGCATATTGATGATGGCTCGCTTTATGCCAATATTAATGACAGGCCATATATATGCATATAAAAGATGGGGGTATAATTGCTCATACCAGAGATTACACATTATCAATTATTCAAAATGGAATAGAGTGCAGGAGGTCACCGGTAAGGCTGTCTGGTCATCGGCGGAGAGCTGTCTGCTAGGCCTGCATAAACGACCCAAGGGACAGAGGGTCCAATATAGATTTGCTGATTTGGCTGTGCTTATAGCAAAATGTGCCATCACAATGCAGTGGAAATCTGCTTTCCACCATACACCTCTCTCATGGCAGACAGAAATGGTCTGCTGGGGCACTGCTGAGAGTATGATTATTAGACAAGAGGAATTCAGAGGACTACGTAAGATCCCTATCTCTCTGGATTGGGACCATATGTTGGAAACATTCAAAGCCATGGACATGCTAACCCACCAGCCCAACCCCACACTCCACATCCCCAAGAGCTGAACTAGCTGCTACCTGATACTGCCGTTCCGCCCTTTATCTCTCAGAGGACCTAGAGACATATGTATGAATGCTATGAAACAATTTGTTATTAAATGTGTGACTACAGTCATTATTTGCCTTACCCTACACGTTAGTGGACCAGGAACTAGGGGGTGGGGGTAGTTCTAAGTTTTCGTATTTGTTTATAAATATAGTGTGTAAGACACTTCTGGGCCTGCTAATATTCTGATTTCTCGCTATCAATGACATGCCTGTTTCGTTTTTTTTCCCCTTAGATAATGTGATGTTGTAATGACCTGTTCTTGGTTGGGAATGTCCACATGGTCGTTTACAATTTGGAAACAATATGTGTATTCATATATGATATATTTTCCTTATTGGCACCCAATTGCTTGGAAGATGTATTGCATTTAATATGCAGCTTGAAAAATCAATAAAACTGTTAAAAAAAAAAAAAATATTCAAATTGGGGCCGGTGGATTTTGCATGTACTAATGACAAGGGAGAACTATAGCTTATAACAAGGATGGGGAGCATTATTGCTTATACCAAAGAAGTCAGGCTTTACTACAGATATCAATGGTGTGGGAGAGTATTGCTTATAATGATAAACTGGGCATTACAATTTATAGAACCCACTAGTACAGGATACATTTTTAAAATTCAAAACATACAAAACTACACAATATCTATTCAGAGTGATATGCAGATTTGGTGTTATATCTGTAGAAACCTCTTTCACAAAGGTCACATAACATTACTTCCTGTGAAGTCACTAAATATGCAAGTTTTTAGTTCGGTATCAGAATTACGAAAAACCAGGAACTCTTGATTAGGAACACCTGTATAATTAAAATATAAATCATTCCAGTACTACTCAAAATAATATAAGAAATAAAAATTGTCCCCAACAGATCTTGATTTCCTGTAGTCACACATTGAGCCTGATGTTTTAAACCCGCTTGCCTTTTTATCTTGCCAAGTACCGAGAAGTCCTACAGGTTGGACAATGTTCTTCACAGAATCTGCACTCAACTCAACTGAAAATCTAACTAGAAGCAGACAAATCGTCATTGTGTAAAAAAGTGGTAGGATATACAATAATTTTAATTGGTTTGTACTATAGATGGGCATACAATCGTTTTCAAAGGAAGTTTCACTACTATATTTCAATTCATAAGTTGTAGCCCTCTGGTGCTCATTTGGTCATTGGTCTCAAGTTCCGTCAGTTCCGTCATGTAAGATTAGGTAGCCGGGCCATTTTGGTTACAGCAGTTAATGTTGCCTTTTCAAAAAGCCTTAAAGGCCTAGCTTTTTACCCAATGATGCGGACTACTTGCTAGCTTTCGTTCCTCAACACCAGGATGGATACCTTATCAGGTTACAGTACACTTTACAAGTTGCAACAATATATTATAACATCGTAACCCGAGAAGAGGACAAATATAAGTGTCCTATTATACTAAACAGTTGTTTGTTCATTTTTACTGCCCCTGTGATACTATTTTCTTAGCACTGTCATCTTCTAAAACATCAACATCCTGAAAGAAAAGAAAAAAAGAATCATTACGGCTTGGGTCTATGACCTGTTACACTATTTCCTCCTACAACAACCTGCTAAGGGACCCATATTAAGTAACTGACAGAATTCAGACTCAGGAGACCTTGGGTTAATCAACATTTATAAGGATTAACAAAGGGGAATAGTGAGGAACACTGGTCTAACCCTGGTTACTCTAGATATATAATTAATAGTAGGTCTGAGAACCTGTGCTTAAACAAATAATTTTTCAATCGAAGCTCGGAACCTAATTAACTGTGAAAAGCTGAGGACTTTAATTTCTGGGCGCCACTCAGCAAGACGAGACAGTTTGTGGAATTTCACTGTGAAAAAGATATCTAGGAGGCAAATGGGTGGCAGGATGGGCACATTTCACCTAAAGTGACGAACAGTTAATACGCAGAGGAATAAAGAAATGCCAATGTTCCAAACAAAAACAAAGAAAACACATTAGCTCTTGGGCTTACAAGGAAGCCATGAAAAGTATGGGTGTGGCCTTGCAGTACTCCTCCCCCTACCATCATGAGGGAAATTCGGTGGTGGAGAGGAAAAACCAGGACCTAAAACAATCCATAACAGCTAGGGTATTAGGTGTGGGTGATAGTTGGGTCAATCACCTATACGGGTTCCAGAGGGCACTCAATAATATGCCAAGAAAATCCTTGGGAGGCTGTACCCCTTATGAAATCCTGTTTAGGACAAGAACGTCGGTACCTGATCTCGATTGTGCCAGCACAGTGGCGGATACAAAACCATTTGAACTGAATGATCGTTTGGCTGTTTTAAAGGAGCTCAATGAATTCTGGGCGTTACAAAGCAACGTGCATGTCAAATGCACCGCCACTGGGGAAATGAAACCAGTTCTGGCAAGATCTGCCTGGGTCCTGCAGATTGGGGACCTGGTCAGGGGAAAGATCGTGGATAGAAGAGAGTTTGGGCCCTCTTACAGAACAGCTGTACCTGTCCTGGTGGTAGTGGGAACATCTTACGCCTCTTGCCGGCAAAAAAGAGAAAAGATTTGTCTTCATTGATCTGATCAAACCGCATCATGTGGCCGATTCTCAACAGTAGGCCGCATGGGGTCCTGAGCAGCCACAGATCTCCTCTTGCTACTATACAGGAAGTTCAGATGAAGAGACTGATAACCTTTCAAGACTCCGCCACACAAAGTGAAGGAGTACCGAATAATGGAGCACAAATCATTCGAGCTGAAATTGTAAAACATCAAGAAGAAACAAAATGCAAGTTGCAATTCGACCCAACAATGATGTCTACATTAATGTGCCTTCAAACGACACATCTGCCAGTTCCACAAAACCTGCCGAGCTACCAAAGATATATCGAACTGCATCTGGCTACTTCATCAACTTTGATGATTTCTCTTCAGATCCAAGTGAACCTGATCGAACGCTACCCATTTCAAAGAAAAATAAACTTCTTCAATTCTATATTTTGCTCAAAAAGACTTACTTAGTGTCACCTTGGTTGTATATTTGGTTTGCAATAGGGGTAGTATACCTGTTAATTTGGATCGGCACAGTAAATGTCCTACTGAATGGACATTATCTCCCAGAACGCTCTGCAGCACAATCCGTGAACTTGGTCCTGAAACCACATACGTCATCACGCCATGAACAAAGAGACTTGTCCGTTGTGAACATTACAGCAATTCCAATACCTGATGGTATAGTGTGGGATAAAGTTTCATATGATGTATTTGGCCCCATTGAAATACTGAAAATTCCACATTTGTTTAAAATTTCTTGAAATGATTTCCTTATCCCCTGTACACTCTGATGATTGGGACAGTGATACTGTAAATACCATGCTTTCAGATTTAGAACAGTCAGAGCATTTTCTTACAGAGAATTGTATGAGGATCCAACAGACTACGATACCATGTTTAGTTACCAGAATTATGGTCATAATTTTTAGGTGTCGCCACGGCATCGTGCATGCGCTGCTCTAGGAGGGCCTTTAGGCATCGGTCTGCTCCTTTTCCCCATACTAGTGCTTGTGCTGGCATCCACCTTGCGGGAGTGAGCAGCAGCGCGCATGGTAATTGACAACATATGGCTCTCGCGCCGCCGCTGCTCGCTCCCGCGAGGCGGATGCCAGCACGAGTGCATTTGCCTGCTCTTTCGCGGCCTGCGTGGCCTCGCAATGCTCCCTCACAGCTTACCCTCCACTCCCCCACCCTACCCTACATCACCTCCCTAACAATGTTTAAACATGAACATATAGTGTATTGCAGAGGCAGTACCTTGTGTACTTTGGCAATAAAAGTTATCGCCGTCTAAATGCAGCCTTCTCTTCCCTTCCGATATGCTCTGTACACGCCCTTTAAACAAACGCTTTTTTCATAAAATACAGCGTATTACAGAAGCAGTGTCGTGTGAAAATTGGCACTCACAGTTAGCCCACTCTAAATGCTGCCTTTTCCTTTCCTGCTTTATTTTGATTCAATTACTGAGATGCTACAACTTGCGCACTCCAGTGTACACCTAATACGGCACCATGCTCCTGTCATTACCACGTTACAACTTTAAACTTGTAACTATGCATTTCTCAGGCACCTCAACAAGTAAGAAGATAAAAAGCCTTCCTCTTACGCTTTACCTTTCTGCATGACACATGTCTTATCTCTATGTAACATGCCACATCCTCCCCGCCATGTGCTCTAGCACTCATTTATCACTCAGACTGGCACTTTGTCTCCTCATCCACTCCTCTCTGACCCCCACCCTCGCCTCCGCTTCTCATCTCTCATCACAGCGCCCGCTCTCTCATCCTCTTTCACATTTCTCCTTTCTCGTCTACGCACTTCCTTTGCCCTCTCTCCTCAAAGTGTACACATCCCTCCTCACCCCAGTTTCTGGAGTCCCCCTGCTCTCTACTTTTCTCCAGCCCTCTCCCCCCTTCTTCCTTCCCTCTAATCTCACTTCTTTTGCTGCTGTTCCCCTCTATTCCCTCTCCACCCTGTGTTCCCCTTTCCCATCTCGTGTCCCCACTGTTCTTTCCCTCTCTTCAGTCCTTTCACTGTTCTTTCTCCTACACTTGCCTCTGCCCCGCTATATATTTCCCTCTGTCTGTACCCTCGCCCCTTCTATCTCCCCGCTGCCTCTTTTCTCCCTTCCCTTTCACATGTCCCTCCCTCTGCCCTGTAACTAGCCCTCTAGCCCTCCCCCTTCACTCTTTGCTACTGCTTACTGCTCCCCTCTCTTCTCTTTATGTCTGCCCTCTCTTTTCCGGTCTGACCAGCCCTCTCCCCTCTGCTTACTCCCCCCCCCCCCACCATCTGCTCTTGCCTGCTGCCCAAAATGGTCCAGTACACCAGAGGGTTACCGGATGGCTGTTTACTGTGACATTCATCATGGAGGCGGCGTGCTCATTTTGTATTGGGATTCCCAATGAAGTAGTGTGACTTCAAGGGCATCTGTCTTCCATGGTGATTTATTTTCACTCGTGCTATGTGCAGGGTAGCTTACTAGGATTCATAGCTTTGAACTGGAAGCTAGGCGAAGGTTGTGCACATCTGTTCCGGGGACAAAATACCCATCTGAACTACTCCTGGATTTAACAGTTGTTTATGTCTGTTACAAAAATGCATATGCAGTACGCATAAAAGCACATTTCTATTTGAGCAAGAAGCCTTATCATTGTGATCAATCTTACAAACGAGCCGCTTTATTTTGGCTGCTTATCTTGAACTCTATCTGCCCCAGAGCCTGGTACTCCTGTTTAGGGAGTTCCTGGCGCACACAGTACGAGGCAGCCTCCACACTCCCCTATGCGCCCTCCCCTCCCCAACCCCAGCCCATGGAAATCACAGCTGGAGCCTGTGCGCACTTTGGGGGAGTTTACATTTCTTTCCCCCTCAACATAGCCGGGCTGAAATAAAAACTGGACGTGGATTCAGCCTAAAACTAGAAGGGAGCCCAGACCCAAGGCAGGGCCTCACAAAGGAAAATCTTGTCACTCAGCCCGGAGCTAATGTTTCTGTTCTCTTCACAGACACCCCGTGCCCCTTGCGGAGGCACCAGCACACAGGCCGAAACACTGCTGCCTCCAGAAACCTTTCGCCCCAGAATGTTAGCTCTTGGACTTTTTTGGACTTCTCTTATTCATCATTCGATCTTTATTGTGTCCGGTTTCATTTTGCCCTACTTCTTCTTTTTACCTCAGTCACTTTATTGTAACTTTTTAACATGCGGTGCAGCAGCTGGACTGCTCTACAACATAGCTTAAACCAATTGGCAAAGCCAATAGCTCTGGCAAAACACTTATAAGGTCCCAAAGGCGAGACCTATTGGCTATGCCAATGCTTGTTTGCTTAGAGCAAGTGTTCCACGCACTGCTAATGTGTACCATCAATGGGAACATTGCCCGACACCACCAAAGGGTAACTGTCTATACGGTGTTTCAGCTACTGGAGAGACACCATAGACACAAAATCCATCTGGTGGACAAGAGAGTGGCAGGTCCAGGGACCTTAGTCTTTGTTCAGGGATTGCCTCATACCATTACAGATCATTTTCCTGAGCTGAATGGTGCAACAGACTACCCTGAAAACACAGAGCATCCCTTCACCCACACCTATTAAGGGTATCTCAAATAACACTTACAAATGAAGGGACACATGGTACAAATGCATACAATTCATCATCTCCCGATTGGAAAGGTTGGTTGGTTTGGCCTGTAGACACGAATATGTGTAACTCAAGATTGAAGGGTACCACCGAAGGGGTTTAGAAGCCACAGGCTCGACCCACTCTATGTACACACAGACGACCCAGGGGTAGTGACTTCCTATAGTGTCGGGAAGTTGTGCCTAGATTGGCTAAAGACCTCAACACTTTTACAGGTGAAACAACACTGGTCCCTTCTGTCAGACAACATGGATCTTAGGGATTTCTTGTTAGGTCCCAAGAAACCACGTAGGAAATGCTTCTTATATACCATCTACAATGAAGTCTGGAAAGTCTCCCAACAGGAAGCTGTGAGAGACTTATCAAAATAGATAGAGTTAACCTAGAAAAGGCCTCAGCTGTGGTAGACAACGGCACAACCACACTCTCGTATCATATTTATTCACTGGGCAGCATTGTGTCATCAGCTACTGAAATAATGGAACAATATTTGTCTATTCTACCACATGGGCAGTCTCAGCTGCGCGCCATTATGCTTCTAAGCTGGACGCTTCAATAATTCCGTTCTGGCCATGTTCCATGGCGATACATTAAAGATACAAATCTTTTCTCGGCCTATAATCTGACGAAAGACAATTGACCATGGCATGCAGTGATGCGAAGTACACCATGCTACTCATTGAAAAACTAGAGAAATTACCTTTTACTGTAGCAGAATCAGCATCTACATAATGGTTAATCCATGCCTATACACTGCCAATCATGACATTCCAATTCCAGTACTGCCTGAAATATTACCCAGTAGGCAGGTATAAAGTGTTGGGCGAAGGGTACATATGAGAAACCTGGGAGTTGCCATACACATAGAGGAGCAGGAATAAGGACAAGGACGTTTTCATGAGTGGTTCGAACTGCGAAAAGTCCATGAGTGGGTCTTTTGTGTGAAAAGAAGTGTCGCTTCATGGGACATGTAATGCGTCGATAGCAAACTTGTCCTGCTCCCTGAAAGGTTCCCCAGCTGCTGTAATTCATTCAGTTTTTTAGTTACTTTCCAATGGGAGTTACTTGATGCTGAATGACCAAGGCTGCTGTGGTAGGACGCCCGGCATTGCTTATCTGGTAACCGTCAACTCCAGGGTTATTTGTTGTAAGCAAGTATTGTTTCCCCCAGCTCGCACAGTTAGGGAGGCACCACTGTGGCCTTCACTGAATGTTTCCAACATGTTTGATTCTCTGAGCAGACTGAAAGCCATGCAGTTTCAGCAAAATGTGGCCTTAACTTCAGCCTGAGAGATCTTTGATGTCCAAGTTGCAAGGTCCTCGGAAGAGATACAGGCTCTCGTCCATATAAACGTCCCGCTCCATTTCAGAGAAATGGTGCATTGTATCTTTAACATGTCTAATACGTGGGGGGATAGTACACTTATTTAAGACCATTGGATCAGGTCTGTTAACCACCTTTCAAACCATTTTCAGAGTGATTTCATCATTAATACACCCTGTACTTGGAGGTGTTTTTGAAGGGCTTCCTTTGGTCCTGCTTTCAGTGACGGCCATCCTGGTTTTAATTCTATTGCTTCGCAATGGACGTCAACATCACTTGAGACATGGAGAGAACACTGCTAGAGTGATGTTGTTGTGAGCGATTGGTGTTCTTCCTGGGTATACCTCAGCTTCGACAGCTGAGTGACAATTGGCTCCTGTCTTTCAGACAGGCCTGGTTTGACAGCATTCTGCCAGTATTCCACTGCCTCTTTTGCGGATTCAGACGCGTGTTGGACGCCTGTCTGACACTTCCATGGGTTGTGCCACCAGACAGACATATCCTGGCACCTTTACAGGCCCATGTGCACAGTTGTCCACAGCGTATTCCCATGTTGATGATGGTGTTCCGATAGCCTCCAAGGGACCCTTCGGCTCCTGTTGGAATGGAGATTGGCTCTACCAGGGATGTGCACACATCAGTCTCAGCCACACAGGCATCTAATTCTTCCCCGACGGCTGCCGTGGGAACCAGTGATGACACCTCTGCTCACTTGTTATCATACTGGAGGCACTAGAAGGACTGCCTCTGGCGGATGACATGTTCAGTGATGTTGACTCTTCATTACAGGATTCTTAAAACAATCTGCCCTCCCCAGTGCTAGGAACCGTTTGGACAATTTTAAACATGTACCAAATTGAAGGTCAAACTGACTTTGTTTTTGCTTCTCTGCTCTATCTGAACATAGTGGCTCTCACGGTGCTCAGAAAAACAATGCAAACATATAGAGGACCTTATGAATGCTTTTCTAGACCGGACACGAGACTTGCAGTACAAAGGTTCAACATTTGTGCCATGTGGCGATCGTAAAAGAGGCATATGTGCAATTTCAGTCGTCTGTAACTGCGTAATACATGGAAATTTGTAAAACTAATAAAGAAATCTAAAAAAAAATATGAATGCTTTTCTAGGGAAAGAATGCTTTTGATATAGACCTTGCTTTTATGAACATTTTAAAGACTTTTTAGGGGGGCTCGGCTCTAGGAACTACACCGCACTGGCTTTTACAGTTACACAAGCACAATTACGTTTTCACCACAAAAAAAATGCTCTGGGCAAGTGGGTTCTTCACACGTTCTGGAAGGAGGCACCATTGTTTGCGAGAAGGCCTTATTCCTCTGCAGATCTTACTGCCCCTACCTCACCCTAAATTTATACAGTTCTAATGTCAAATCCGACAAATCCAGACCCCTGATCATACATGTTATCAAGCTGGGAAAAAATTTACAAAATGTCAAGCCAAACTGTCGCTGTACCATAATCAACATGTCAAAAGAGTACGTCCAACAGAGGCAGCATGGAACTCCATCAGGCGCTGACTAAATCTCCTGATTATCTCTTGCATCACTTATTTACCTTATACTAAGCCGTGCAACTGAAGCTGCCACCAGTGTCCGATGAAACTCTTGGTCGAAGGAGGTTTATTTTTTGCTATTTACCACCACATACCATAACTTTATAGAGTCAGAGTAATAATCTTTCAGTTCACCTTCTATTCCTTTAGAGAGTAAAATTTACAGAAGGACAATCACTAGAAAAAGGCAGCAGCACGTAGCAAGGCAGCTGCTACAAAGAGTACAAATCATAGGTACTCACAAACAAGACCAGCTAAGATGGTGCCTGCAGCATTGTGCCACATGGTATCGGCAAACATCAAATGCAATACATGGTGAACACAACAGTGAGCCGAAACTCATACACACAGTAGATTGGGAGCTTAATTATGAAGGCTTTCCAATATCCAAACAATTTGGGGTTTTGCAACCTTCTCAGGACTTGGGAGGCACCTCCATCTGCCTCGGTTTGTGCTGTTGAAAAGGTTAGGTGTAGCCGTTTGTGCAGAGCTATTGCTCCAAACATCTTGCACCCTCTCAAGCGCCCCACCCTCTTCAAAGCTATTCTTCCTTATCCCTATTAGTGTCTCCCTCTGAAAATTATTACAAGGTTGTCAGGTCTGCCAGAATAACAGGGGATTAAGTACCTTCAGTGTTTTGCTGTGAGATTAAGTCATCAATGTCCAACGGCCTGGGTTAAGTATGAGATCACCAAATTTTGAAAAGGAGAGACTGGTAAGCCATTTCACGAATGAAAAGACCAAGGACAGTATAAGGAGTCAATACAAACTGACAGTATATGCATATTCAACTTTGGATTTAAAGGTAATTCCAAAGTTGTAAACTTACATCTTTTTACATACAAGTCACTCCTAAGGTCTACCCTGGGTGCACCCAGGGAGGGTGCTATGTAAAAATAAGCAGAGACATTTTAAATGATGTTTTATATGCCCTGGAGAGGGAAAACCTAACAACTTTGTTTTCCCTATTGTAGCATTTTAATTCCATAGGCTAACATGGGAATACAGTAATACAGGGTAACTATTGATAGGAGTGAGCTAAAATAATATTTCAAAGACTGAAAAGATTTGTAATTGTTAGACCTGGCATCATTGACATGAGTCTCTCCTCCATTTTTTCTGTTTGCCTCCTCTGTTTACGATGTTTTTGATGGTAAATGCTTTGGGCACTGTGCCACTGCTGATCAGTGCCACAGTGCAAGTGCTCCCTATGTGAAATTGCTGTATTGATTGAATTCCATGTTTGGCTTATTTGGTTTACTGTCAGTCCCTAGTAGAGTGCACCAGGAGTGCCAGGGCGTGTAAATACAAATGCTGCTAGTGGGCCTGCAGCACGTGTTGTGCCACCCACAAGAGCGGCCTAGTAAAAGTATGTCTGAAGGTCTTCCATTTCTAGACCACGTGCAGTCTGGTACTGTCACGCAGACTGCGCAAGTACACCTACTTGCCAGTCCCTAAACCTTCCCTTAACTTCATGTTAGTCACCCCTATGGTAGGCCCAAGGGCAGGGTGCATTGTAAGCATAAGGTAGGACAAGCCTGACAAGGTTGGCATGTCCTAATAGTAATTTACAGCCATAATCGTTTTTCACTATTGTAAGGTTACCTGCTCTCCATCAGTTAGAATGGGCTGCCAGGATTATTAATGCTATAATCCTAGCGGGCTCGGGGAGCATGGTGCAATGTCGAGTTTGGTATCCCTGAACTCAGGGTTTAATAACGCATCCGTTTGTGTGGATGGTTTTTGGACTCTGTGTTTGAAAATAGCACTTTTAGGAAGTAGCTATTTTCTTGTCTAACTGTCTACCGGTCTCTGCTGGTTCTGGTGTGCGTGTGACAGGAGCTGGGTGGCTCCAGAGGTCTGAATGAGTCAGTGTGGGGTGAGTGGGACATTTGCATTGAGAGTAGGGGAAGAGTAGCTCCTGATAGCCTGCCCTGCCTGATACAATGCTGGCTCCGCTCCTGCTGGGCGGCTGAAGACTCTGCCCTGCACAGTGAATAGGCCAGGTGCTTCGGCCTGGCAACACCCACAACAAACCCAAGATGGGGGGGAATTCCCCTGCATGGACAAAGGGATCAAAGCCAAAAAGGGGTATAAGAGAAGGACCCCCTGAACCAAGAATTTAGATCACTTCTGACAAGGAAACCTGAACCAAGGACAAGAAGCCTGCTGATCTAAGGACTGCCTACCCCTTCTGCCAGAGTGCTGTTTGTTGGGGGAATCCTGCATTGCTTCTTTATTTTTGCCAAGGAACCAAGAGAGAGGAACTGTGTGTGTACTCTCAATCTTTGCTAAGAAAATCTCCAAGGGCTGGTAGAGTGCCAGTCTCCTGTTGAAGTCACAGGGCTAAAGGACTTCACCTGCTTAAAGTGCTGTTTGCTGGAACTTGTGAATCCAGCACCTCTGAAAGAATCCAGCAATCTCGACGCCGACGGACGCCGCCGAATCCAGCTCGACATCGTGAGTAACGGCTCCAGTGTCCCGCTTCCTCGACGCCGGCCGCCGGGCCCGATCGACGCCAGCAACAACGCCAGTGAGTAGTGAGTTCGGTTCCAGCTCCAAGTGACCTCGTGTCTGCACCGCTGCTGATCGCATCGACTTCGAGCCCTCTCGACGCCGTGAGCGCTGCTCACTCTTGCAACATCGACATCGACGACGCCGTATCCTGCTTCACCTCGTGAGCGCTGATCCTGCCTGACTTCGGTCGACGGCGCTGCAGATCGCCCCGACTCCGAGGCCCGATCGACACCGAAGACGCGACGCCGGACATCTCGACGCCGCTGATCATCGAGTGCTTCACTTTTCCAAGGTACTGTGTTGTTGGGGTCTGTGCGACTCCGGGCTCGACGTAGCGCTCCTCGCGGTCGACGCCGAACCTTTGGATTAACTTTGCCTCGACGTCGTGTGACTCCCGTGTGGGTTACATTGTTGCCAAGAACTGTGTTTTAAAGAAGAAGAGTTGCTTTTGATACTAAAGACTGTGTGCTAAGAAGAAACTACGCTTGAACTATTATTTTTCCTTCCAAGAGTATTTATTAAGACTGTGGTATATTTTTGTCGTTATTTGGTCTTGTGCTAAGCCTTATATAAAAATCCCTATTTTTATAATACTACTGTGTTGTGTCCATTTGTAGTGTATTCACTTTATTACTGTATGTGGTCATCAATGCTTAACGCACTGCCTCTGAGATAAGCCTGTCTGCTTTGCCAAGCTACCAAGGGGGTGAGCAGGGGTTATCTAAGTGTGTGATCCCCTTGCCCTGACTGGAAAAGGTGTGTCCCTATTTGTCAGAAGTGTATACCTCTGCCAACTAGAGACAGCCGCTTCTAACATTGGTGGGTCAGCGGTGGGATTTGAACTTTGCATTTATGACCCATGTGCAGTGATTAGTGTACGCTACATAGTGAAAGCAGACCATAGCGCAGCCACAATCTGTTTTGGTTGGATATTCTATTTTTGTTCTCCGCTTTCCTGGAACTTGATTTTTTAAACTGCCAGTTTTGACAATGAGTGATGCCGGAGTCACTACCCCTGCTGTTATTGTGGAGGAATTTGATAGGAGTAAGATCAACGACTATCAGTTAAAGGATCTGAAATCCTTTTGCAAGCAATTTAAAGTTCCTACCACAGGCTGCAAAAACAAACCAGAATATCTCAAAGCATTGCAGGCCTGGGTAGAGGCCAGCGATCCCTCTGATGCGGTGGTGGTACCGCCAGGGGAAGGGGAAGAGGAAGTGCCAGTGAATGGTCATGTGTCCTCTCCTGGCAGCAGTGTTTCCTCCAAGGGTCTTTCTCCTGAAGAAAGAGAAGAAAGGGAGAAAGAGCGAGCTTACAACATGGAAATGGCAAAACTTAAGATAAATGGGCAGTTGGAAATAGAGAATGCAAGAGGCAGGAGAGAAGCTGATATGGAGATCAAAAGGTTAGAGTTTGAAAGAGAGAAGTTAGCTTTTGAGCGTGATACCAGGATGAGGGAGTTGGAGCTCAAAGCTAAAGAGTTAGAATTGAATCCCTCTGGTGGCAGCATCCCATCTGTGCCTGCAGAAAGTAGGTTTTATTGTCCCAAAGATGTGATCAAAGATTTTCAGAAGAATGAGGATATTGGTCAATGGTTTAAAGCATATGAGTTAGCATTGTTGGCCCACCGGGTCCCTGAGAAGGATTGGGGAGCGGGGTTGTGGGGTCGCTTTGTGAATGAGGGAAGAGATACCCTGTTAGACATGCCTGTTGAGGATAGGATGTCTTATGCTCATATGAAAGATGCTTTAATGTTAAGGTATGGCCTAACCCCAGAAAAGTACAGACAGGCCTTTAGAGAATGTAAGAAATTGCCTGGTACGACGTGGGTGGAATATGTGTCATATTTTTGCAAAGCCATGGATGGTTGGGTAAAGGGCAGCAAAGTGGAAAGTTATGATGCTCTTTATGATTTGTTTGCTTGGGAGCACTTGTCTAATAACTGTTTTCCAGAGCTGCGCCAACACCTTATTGATAGCAAGATATCTAACCCTAGAAAACTTGCTGAGGAGGCGGACCGCTGGGTCAGTACCAGGGTCCACAAGGGTCCAGTGGGAGACTCAGCCAAAGGTGGGCAGGGTCCCCAGCAGAAGAGTGGGGGGGACAAGGGTAAACAGAAGGAGTTCCAGAAAGGGCCCCAAAGTAATCCCCAAGGGAAGGGTTCCCAGCCTCCCCCAGATAAGAAATCAGAGGCCCCGACAGGTAAACCTGTTCGTAGGGGCCCAATGACCTGCTTCGCTTGTAAGCAGGTGGGACACCGTTTTTATGATCCTCAGTGTCCCTTGAAGAACTCTACTGCACCACCACGTGCAGCTCCCCGTCAGTTGGCGAGTGTAGCCCTGGGAGGGGAGGAGATGGTTGCCCATGGTGGGGAGGGTCCCGCAGAGATGTCCCTGGTCTCTCTAGGAGACATGGAATTGGTCCCTCCACCCCCGCTGCCTAGTAACACTAAGAAATATAGGCAGTGGGTGACCATTAATGGCCATAGAGTGGAAGCTCTCAGAGACACCGGAGCGAGTGTGACAGCTGTCAAGTGTCACTTGGTGTCCAGAGAGCAGGTTGTTCCCCACGCATTCTACCCTGTGATAGCTGCTGACAACTCCCAGAGAGAGTGTGAGGTAGCTCAAGTTTCCTTTGAATGGGGGGGAGTTTCAGGTACTCTTCAAGTTGCTGTAAGGCCCGCCATGCCTGTTGATTGTCTCCTGGGCAATGATTTGGAAAACTCTCCTTGGGCCAAGGTGGAGAGGGAGACACATTTGAAAATGTTGGGTGTGCCAGAGTGGGTGTGTGCAACCACTCGATCCATGACAGCAAGTAAGGGTGTTGATGGGGTTCTGGAGCCTGAAAATATGGCCCAGGACCCAGCTGTGAAGAGAAGAGGCAGGGGGCGCGGGAAACCGTCCCCCGTAGTTCCCGTGGTCCAGGAGGAGGCAGGCCTTGAGGGGCATGCCCTGGAACCCACAGGTGAACAAGTTGCTGAACTGGGAGACCTGCCCGAGCTGACCCATTGGCAGCAGGATGGTGGTCCCTCCAGGGAGGAATTCTGTGCAGAACAGAAAGTGTGCCCTTCTCTTGTGGGTATGAGGCAGCAGGCCTCAGCCCAAACCTCAGGTGATCAGTCAGGGTCACATTTTGTTTACTGGGAGAACGACCTCCTGTATAGCGAGCCTAAGGCTGCTGAGCCTGGGTCAGCCCGTGTGCTGGTGGTACCCCAGCGCTTCAGAGCCTTCCTACTGGGTTTGGCTCATGACGTTCCGTTAGCTGGACATCTGGGGCAGGACAAGACCTATGACAGGCTTGTCACCCATTTTTATTGGCCTCAGATGAGAAGGGATACAGATATCCATTGCAAGACCTGTCAAACTTGCCAGGCAAGTGGGAAAAGCGGGCGGAAGCAGAAGGCTCCCCTCCAACCTTTTCCCGTGGTCAGTACCCCCTTTGACCGGGTGGGGATTGACATTGTTGGGCCCCTGGACCCCAAGACAGCCCTGGGCAACAGGTTCATCCTGGTCTTGGTGGACCATGCCACACGGTACCCGGAAGCCATCCCTCTCAGAACAGTGACGGCCCCCGTGGTGGGACGGGCACTGATGGGTGTTTTTTCCCGAATGGGGTTCCCCAGAGAGGTGGTGTCAGACCGGGGCACCAACTTCATTTCCAACTATATGAAGTCTCTGTGGAAGGAGTGTGGGGTAACTTACAAGTTCACCACTCCTTACCACCCTCAAGGTAATGGGTTGGTTGAAAGATTCAACCGTACCCTTAAAGGCATGATTATGGGTCTTGAAGAACCAATGAGGCGTAAATGGGACGTCCTCTTGCCATGCCTGTTGTATGCTTACCACAAAAGTCTCTCGGGTTCAGCCCCTTTGAGCTCTTGTATGGTCACCCGGTAAGAGGACCTTTGAGTCTGGTCAAAGAAGGCTGGGAGCAATCTCCCAGGAAACCTCCCCAGGATGTATACAGTTACATGCTGGCCTTTAGGAACCAGACTAGGCGCTTCA
The DNA here is from genome assembly GCF_964261635.1 of Lissotriton helveticus. Classification (NCBI taxonomy): domain Eukaryota; kingdom Metazoa; phylum Chordata; class Amphibia; order Caudata; family Salamandridae; genus Lissotriton; species Lissotriton helveticus. The sequence goes on from NC_136072.1 coordinate 725,037,657, forward strand.
GAGATCTTGCTCAGGCAAATCTGGAGGCCAGCCAGGAGGAGATGAAGCGGTGGTACGACCAGAAGGCCACTCTGGTAGAGCTTCAGCCTGGTCAGAAAGTTTGGGTCATGTCCCCTGTGGAACCTTGTGCGCTCAAGGACAGGTGGACTGGACCATTTGAGGTTGTGGAGAAAAAGAGCGATGTCACCTACATGGTGGACTTGAAGTCTCCCAGGAACCCCTTGCGGGTCCTGCATGTCAACCGTTTGAAGCCCCACTTAGAAAGGTCCGAAGTGGGCATGCTCCTAGCTACAGATGCTGGAATGGAGGAGGAGAGTGAGCCTCTTCCTGACCTCCTGTCTGCAAACGAGCAAGATGGGTCAGTGGATGGTGTTGTCTTCTCTGACACACTGACCCCTGAACAGCAGCAGGATTGTCGCCAATTGTTGGGACAATTCCCTGATCTGTTTTCCTTGATTCCTGGTGTCACTCAGTGGTGTGTCCATGATGTGGACACCGGCGACAGCACTCCTGTGAAGCACAAGGCTTACAGAGTGACTGACAAGGTCAGAGCATACATCAAGGAGGAGGTCTCCAAAATGTTTGCCTTAGGGGTGGTTGAGTCCTCTAGCAGTCCTTGGGCCAGCCCAGTGGTCTTGGTCCCAAAGGCTGCAGCGCCTGGTGCTTCACCGGAACTTCGGTTCTGTGTGGATTACCGAGGACTCAATTCAGTCACAAAGACTGACGCGCACCCCATCCCCAGAGCTGATGAGCTCATAGATCGGTTGGGGGCTGCCCGGTACCTTAGTACGTTTGATCTAACGTCTGGGTACTGGCAGATCGCCTTGACTGATGGGGCAAAAGAGAGGTCAGCATTCTCCACACCAGATGGGCACTACCAGTTCCGGGTTATGCCCTTTGGGATGAAGAATGCCCCTGCCACCTTCCAGAGGTTGGTCAACCAGGTCTTGGCTGGACTGGAGGATTTCAGTGCCGCCTACCTGGACGACATCGCAGTGTTCAGCGCCAGCTGGGAGGAACACTTGTGCCACCTCCAGGAAGTGTTGTTGGCCCTGCGCAGAGCAGGCCTCACAATCAAAGCCAGTAAGTGCCAGATTGGGCAGGGTTCAGTGGTGTACTTGGGGCACCAAGTAGGGAGCGGCAAGGTGGCCCCCCTGCAACCCAAGATTGATACCATCCTGGCACGGGCACCGCCCAAAACCCAGACTCAGGTGAGAGCCTTCTTGGGTCTCACGGGTTATTACAGGAGGTTCGTCAAGGATTATGGTAACATTATGCACCCCTTGACTTCGCTGACTTCCAGGAAGCAGCCACGACTTGTGATCTGGACTGACGCCTGTCAGACGGCCTTTGACACCCTGAAAACTGCAATGTGCACAGCACCCATACTCCAGGCACCCGACTTTTCTAAAGAATTTGTTGTCCAGACGGACGCTTCAGAGCATGGCGTGGGGGCTGTTCTAGCTCAGGTGAATGAAGAGGGCCGAGACTTACCTGTAGCCTTCATCAGTAGGAGGTTACTTCCCAGGGAACAGAGGTGGAGTGCGATAGAGAGAGAAGCATTTGCTGTGGTCTGGGCGCTGAAGAAGCTAAGACCCTACCTGTTTGGGACTCACCTCCGGGTTCAGACAGACCACAGGCCCCTCAGATGGTTGATGCAGATGAGGGGTGAGAATCCAAAGCTGTTGAGGTGGTCCATTTCCCTACAGGGGATGGACTTCACGGTGGAACACCGCCCTGGCACAGATCACGCCAATGCTGATGGTCTGTCCAGATTTTTCCGCCTTAGTGATGAGGACTCCCTAGGGTAAGGGTAGTTCTCCCCACATTTCAGCTGGAGGGGACACGTGTTAGACCTGGCATCATTGGCATGAGTCTCTCCTCCATTTTTTCTGTTTGCCTCCTCTGTTTACGATGTTTTTGCTGGTAAATGCTTTGGGCACTGTGCCACTGCTGATCAGTGCCACAGTGCAAGTGCTCCCTATGTGAAATTGCTGTATTGATTGAATTCCATGTTTGGCTTATTTGGTTTATTGTCAGTCCCTAGTAGAGTGCACCAGGAGTGCCAGGGCGTGTAAATACAAATGCTGCTAGTGGGCCTGCAGCACGTGTTGTGCCACCCACAAGAGCGGCCTAGTAAAAGTATGTCTGAAGGTCTTCCATTGCTAGACCACGTGCAGTCTGGTACTGTCACGCAGACTGCGCAAGTACACCTACTTGCCAGTCCCTAAACCTTCCCTTAACTTCATGTTACCTTAACTTCATGTTAGTCACCCCTATGGTAGGCCCAAGGGCAGGGTGCATTGTAAGCATAAGGTAGGACAAGCCTGACAAGGTTGGCATGTCCTAATAGTGAATTACAGCCATATTCGTTTTTCACTATTGTAAGGTTACCTGCTCTCTATCAGTTAGAATGGGCTGCCAGGATTATTAATGCTATAATCCTAGCGGGCTCGGGGAGCATGGTGCAATGTCGAGTTTGGTATCCCTGAACTCAGGGTTTAATAACGCATCCGTTTGTGTGGATGGTTTTTGGACTCTGTGTTTGAAAATAGCACTTTTAGAAAGTAGCTATTTTCTTGTCTAACTGTCTACCGGTCTCTGCTGGTTCTGGTGTGCGTGTGACAGGAGCTGGGTGGCTCCAGAGGTCTGAATGAGTCAGTGTGGGGTGAGTGGGACATTTGCATTGAGAGTAGGGGAAGAGTAGCTCCTGATAGCCTGCCCTGCCTGATACAATGCTGGCTCCGCCCCCCTGCCGGGCGGCTGATGACTCTGTGCCTGCCTGGGACTTTCCTGGCCCACCTCCTGCCGGGCAACTGATGGCCCTGCCCCTGCCAGTGACAATGCTGGCTCCGCTCCTGCTGGGCGGCTGAAGACTCTGCCCTGCACAGTGAATAGGCCAGGTGCTTCGGCCTGGCAACACCCACAACAAACCCAAGATGGGGGGGAATTCCCCTGCATGGACAAAGGGATCAAAGCCAAAAAGGGGTATAAGAGAAGGACCCCTGAACCAAGAATTTAGATCACTTCTGACAAGGAAACCTGAACCAAGGACAAGAAGCCTGCTGATCTAAGGACTGCCTACCCCTTCTGCCAGAGTGCTGTTTGTTGGGGGAATCCTGCATTGCTTCTTTATTTTTGCCAAGGAACCAGGAGAGAGGAACTGTGTGTGTACTCTCAATCTTTGCTAAGAAAATCTCCAAGGGCTGGAAGAGTGCCAGTCTCCTGTTGAAGTCACAGGGCTAAAGGACTTCACCTGCTTAAAGTGCTGTTTGCTGGAACTTGTGAATCCAGCACCTCTGAAAGAATCCAGCAATCTCGACGCCGACGGACGCCGCCGAATCCAGCTCGACATCGTGAGTAACGGCTCCAGTGTCCCGCTTCCTCGACGCCAGCCGCCGGGCCTGATCGACGCCAGCAACAACGCCAGTGAGTAGTGAGTTCGGCTCCAGCTCCAAGTGACCTCGTGTCTGCACCCCTGCTGATCGCATCGACTTCGAGCCCTCTCGACGCCGTGAGCGCTGCTCACTCTTGCAACATCGACAACGACGACGCCGTATCCTGCTTCACCTCGTGAGCGCTGCTCCTGCCTGACTTCGGTCGACGCCGCTGCAGATCGCCCCGACTCCGAGGCCCGATCGACGCCGAAGACGCGACGCCGGACATCTCGACGCCGCTGATCATCGAGTGCTTCACTTTTCCAAGGTACTGTGTTGTTGGGGTCTGTGCGACTCCGGGCTCAACGTAGCGCTCCTCGCGGTCGACGCCGAACTTTTGGATTAACTTTGCCTCGACGTCGTGTGACTCCCGTGTGGGTTACATTGTTGCCAAGAACTGTGTTTTAAAGAAAAAGAGTTGCTTTTGATACTAAAGACTGTGTGCTAAGAAGAAACTATGCTTGAACTATTATTTTTCCTTCCAAGAGTATTTATTAAGACTGTGGTATATTTTTGTCGTTATTTGGTCTTGTGCTAAGCCTTATATAAAAATCCCTATTTTTATAATACTACTGTGTTGTGTCCATTTGTAGTGTATTCACTTTATTACTGTATGTGGTCATCAATGCTTAACGCACTGCCTCTGAGATAAGCCTGTCTGCTTTGCCAAGCTACCAAGGGGGTGAGCAGGGGTTATCTAAGTGTGTGATCCCCTTGCCCTGACTAGAAAAGGTGTGTCCCTATTTGTCAGAAGTGTATACCTCTGCCAACTAGAGACAGCCGCTTCTAACATTAATGATAAAACCAATAACTTGTCACGGTTGAATTTATCATAACTAATACAGAAAAGAAGTTATATAACTTTCTTTTCTAGGAGCCAAAATCCAGCCTTCAAGAAGCCTCTCCTGATTGGCCAGCCCTTAACTGGCTCAGCCAAACAGCTTTGACGAGGTGATAAGTGGCCTGCATAGTGACAAAGAATATCTGGTGAGAGGAGCTCTGCAGCTGCAGAGAACAGGCCAGGAAGGGGGATGTGTAAATGAACTGGACTCCAGAGAGAGAAGGACGGTAAGGAATGCCAGCCAGGCCTATTCCCTCTTCCTGTACCCCCCAGCCAGATGGGAGCCTCAGGAATGGACTTTACAGGAGGTCTGGAAGAGAAAATGAGACACACCAGTAGGTTTGTTTAGCCAGATCTTACTCCCAAAAAGAGAAATTCTCCATCTTGAATTTTAGCGTACATTGCTTTGTAGGACTAGAATATGCCACATTTTGGAGGAAGCTGTCATGCTTTTGGGTGGCACCCTGTACCCCATTGAAAGGCAGACAGTGGCAGTGTCTGCTGCGACCCGTCTTGTAGCGGTAACAGCAAATTTGCATTTAAAAGCGCTTTTTAGGTCTCGCTGATGCCATCCCGTTAGGGATGCTTGGCGAGATTAAAGTATGGGCTTTCAAAAGTGCACCCAAAGGCGGATTGCCTACAGTGCATGTGAGCCGGGCGCGTGTACTTCGCACACCATTTGTCAGCTTGTGAGCCTCGGCATCAGACTTCAAAGGAATCCGCTCCCCCACCCCCCAGCCACGCAATGCCGAGAGCTTATTATTATCTCCCAGTCAATGTGGAACTTGCTGGCTTGGCTCTCGTGAGCCTTTATTTACTTGTTATTTTCCCAACCAGCACCAGCCTTTCTTTATGCGCCGCTCGCCATATTGAGGTTAACAAACAAATGCTTTTCTTTATTATTTTTTTAAGCTCCGTGCCGTCACGCCTCAACTCTAAATAATATATATCTTTTTTCAATACACCACACCGCGCTGCAGATTTAACATGGTGGCCGTGTGCCTTTGTTTTGTGCTACGCGGCTCGCCTAAATTAAGTTTTTAAAATCCTTATTTTTTTCCAACTTTAACAGTGGTGCCTAAGCGCCTATTGTCAGCAGCTCGACGTCGCCCGCTTTCCCTACATACGTGACCGCATTGATACTATGTGAGAGCCTTGACGTAGGTGCCTCCGATATCCCTAGAGCCCCTGCAGACATGACAGAGCGGCAGAAGGTTTGTTTGCTTTAGCTGATCCTTCTCCCTTCATCCAAACCTCTCGCCGAAAGCTTGTTGCTCTTGTTTTGGATTCCTTGTGGCAACATGAAGGCATTGTCTTTCAGGCCATCTCCCTTATCAGTGGCACTGCTTTTCGCTTTAACCCCTCTGCCCCCTTCTGTTTGTTTGCGACTGCGATACATTCCTCTGTAAAGTTGTTTGTTTGTAAAAAGAAGTTGCTGTGCCAAACCAGTTGTGAGTGGGCTATACCATTCCGTAGCAGAGGGTTCACAGGATCTACACCATTCTGTAGCAGGGGATTCACAGGACCTGAACACAGGTTACAATCCTCAGACGTTGTTCATCCTTGCAAAAACTCCTCTTATTCGTAGTTTAGCGGCGGTCCCGTGGCGGCTGCTTCGGTTTGAGTCAAGAGTTTCACATCACTCCTCCCTTTTCGCAGTGTGGACTGCAGCGCTGCCTTTGCTACACATATCGGCACCTGAGAGCCTGCCCCCCACAGGATCCTTGCCCCGCAATGGCTGACGGTGATAGTGAGTAGCGACTGATGGGCTTAAGGTTGGCGCCCAGCACAGTAAAAAATGTGTGTTCTCAGAACCCCTTTTGTGAAGCCTCATTCGAGTTCACAAAAGCGCTGTTTGCATTAAGCACTACATTTGCTGCAATAGATTCCTTTAGCGATAGCTTCCTTAGCTACCTGCGAGCGCAGCACTTACTGTTGCATTCACCTTGCAAAATGTGCCCACGAGTCAACCATTTGTGGTTTTCTGTCTGCTATCAGTACGCAAATGCCAGAAGAGCTAGGCCACATTTGTAGGGAAGGTGTGGTTTTCCTCAGCTTTGAATGAAAATGGCCTTCTGTGTCTCTGTTGATTATAATAAATGGAGGAACCGCACTTGCATGCGGTTCCTCCGCTTGCTTAATCCTTGTTCTGGTTTAGAGGCCCACAGCTGGTCTGAAAAACAGTTCATGTTTAAAAAGAACTAAACACATTCTCCACAGGTCTGTTTTCATTAAACAACAGTGAGACTGCAGCCTCTCTTCCTGTTCCTTTATTTTGCTAAATGTAACCTGTGTTGACCATCAAGCTTTGTAAAGGGAGTCTGGAGAAGTACGGAATGGGGAAATGTAGTCGTAGAATGCCAGAATTAAGTGCCACAGTGCACTATTTTTACAACATTTTTATATTATGATTTCTATGATGCTTTGTTGTTTTTTACACACTGGTAGTGTTTGTTTACCCATTTATAAATTCAAGCCACAATAGCGAATAACTTACTTCACTAATGTGCTTAGGTACTATTAATGTTCGTCTCTTGAAAGTCTATACCTTTACTCACACTAGAATTACTTTTGTGGGTGATGTGTGCCTAAGAGCTTGTGAAGCTGTTGTATATTTCAATTAATAAAAGTATTGGCTTCTTGTTGCCGATTCAAAGCTTGCCTTGGTTCTGCCCCAGCTATTATATATTCATGGGATGGATTGCTGGTCTGTCTCAAGTTCCAAGGGGACAGATGTCAACATCACTTAACCCTCCACCATGTTTGTCAGAAATCTTGGGCTGCCTGAATGGAGCAGTGTCGGAGAGCAATGGAGAACGTCTTTTAAAGTGTTAGTTTATAGATTACCTTTGTGCATATGGACGCATACTTCGTGCTACATAGGATTTCCATCAGTATTGTGCTATGACTTCTTCGGCGTTTTGTTGTTTTCGCATGCTGTTAATGTTTGTTTACCCATCCATAAAATCGAACTAGAATAGTGAACAACTTATGTCACTAATATGCTTGGGTACCGTTAATCCAATACTTTCACCCACATTAGAATTACTTTTGCGGGTGATGTGTGTGTGTAAGAACTCCTGATGCTGGTGTAAATTTCAGTCAATAAACATATTGGCCTCCTGATGCTAATTCAAAGCTTGTTGAATTAGCTACAGCCCTCTCTCCCCCCCCCCCCCCTATGTAGAACCACCTTATTGTTTCTATGTGGAAATAAAGTTATTCCAGACTGCTGGGTGTTTTCCGATATTATTTTCATATTTATAGACCCAGGCAGCGAACTTAAAAACACGCTTATTTTATTTTTGCATTTTGCTCAAGGCAATGTTTTTGTTTCAGTTACAGCTACACCGTTGTTTTCATTGGTGCTGGCTTCTGAGTGGTGGCTTCATTTTGAGTTGTGTTTCCTATTACAAAAACTATGCAGCAACAGCTTTGCTTTCCATGTGAGGCAATGTTTCTGTTCTCCGTCTTAGCTACAGCTTCCCCGCATTTGCCACCCCACATTCATATTGCTCCGTGCCTCTGCATCAACTACTTAGCGTTTATCGCGAGGCGATTTTTTTTGTTTTCGTTTTAGCTACAGCCCCTCCATCTATGTACAACCGCCTTATTGTCACTAAGTGGAAATAAGGCAATTGCAGACTGCTGGTTGTTTGTCAATATTATTTTCATACTTATGTTAATACCTAACTGGTATTACGTCCTATAATGTTTCGGAATGGGTATGTATTTTGCAATCTGACTTATGTACTAATAGGCCACTTTGTAACTGTACATTCGCAAACAATAACAAGATCACCTGCCTAATAATTGTTAGGTAACGCAGCTTAAGGGCCGGATTAATAACGAAAAGCTGCTGTGGCACAAATGTTAAAACAATCCTCCTCTGTGTCTTTGCATCAACGAGTGAACAATACAAACATATCATTGCACCCTTGATGCTTGGCTTGGTGTTAAAACCACACCCAAGTACTTCACAGGTCTTCTTCACATTGTGTGCTTTACCGGCAGGAAGAAACAAAGAACTTCAAAGTAGCTGCATAGCTTGGCATCTGTCTTCTTGGAGCCCAAGGTAACTACTTCGCAAGTTTATAAAACATCATCTGTACGTTAACAAGGCTGTATTGTGCCGTTAACTACAAGGCTTGCTTGTTATCGTGACATGGTCTAATTCACTCTTTGGATGCGTTTTCAACACGCTTGTGTTCTTTTTAAAACTGACAAGCGGCTTCATTATTGAAATATTATCTCCAATTTACAGCATGCCCTCCTATTTTCATGAAAGTGTTGTCTTGTTTTGCTTTAATGGTGAGCACGGCGCTTGCGTAATGGACACCGCACTCTGCAATTCAAAAGGTCTCGCTTTTAACGAAGTTTGACCTATTGGTATTGTAAATGCCAATGCCTTTTAATATTATAAAAGGCATTGCTATTTACAATGCCAATAGCTCAATCTCGCAATCGCCCTCACTCTATCTATCTATCGCCCTCACTCTATCTATCGCCCTCACTCTATCTATCGCCCTCACTCTATCTATCGCCCTCACTCTATCTATCGCCCTCTATCTATCGCCCTCTATCGCCCTCTATCTATCGCCCTCTATCTATCTATCGCCCTCTATCTATCTATCGCCCTCTATTTAACTATCGCCCTCTATCGCCCACACTATCTATTCATCTATCTATCCTTCGCCCTCACTCTATCGCCCTCACTCTCTCTATCGCCATCACTCTATCTATCACCCTCACGCTATCTGTCTATCACCCTCCCTCTATCTATCGCCCTCCCTCTATCTATTGCCATCCTTCTATCTATCTATTGCCCTCCCTCTATCTATTGCCCTCCCTCTATCTACCTATCGCCCTCCCTCTATCTAACTATCACCCTCACTCTATCTATCTAATTACCACAGCATCACTCAGCACCACCACAGCATCACTCAGGGGCACCACAACATCACTATGCGCTACCACAGCATCACTGAACGCTACAGCATCACTCGTCGCCACCACAACATCACTCAGCGCCACCACAGCATCAATCTGTGCAATTATTCAACAACAACTGGTTCAAATATGTTCTCTCAATGTTACAAGCTTTATTACAATTATCACAAAAAGATGTTAATATTTCACTTCTGTTCCATGATTTTCGTCACAATAAAATACGCTGAACATAATCTTCACAAAAGTTATTTACAAAAGTTTAAGCTATTGCCATTATAAATTACAATAACTTTTATTTAAGTATTAATTATTTAAAAAAATTAAAAGCCAGTTATTTGTAATATCAATACATCTAAGTCACGTAAATACAACACATATTGCATTACAAATGATATAGGTGTCACATTTGCGAAAGTTAAAACTATTGGCAATGTAAATGACAAAGCTATTAATTTCGCTATTTTCAAAACCACCACATAAAAAAATTGTCATTTACAATACCAATAGCTCAAACTTTCCTAATGCAAGACCTATTGCATTGCAAATGCTTGTATAATCAGAACTGTGAATCTGCACTATTTCCAAGTAACAACCAGTGCTTTTTTAATTTCACTGAAGGTACTGTTCTTAACTTAACGGTCATTCACAGTTTTAAAATATGCACTGTTCATCTGGTCCAAGTCTCTTTCCTGCCCTGGTCCGTCGCTGCATTTTAGTGCCGATTGAACGGAGGGCAGGGAAAGGAGGTGAAGGACTTCCCGTCTCCCGGTCTGGGATGCAGTCAGCAGTCTAGTGTGGTGGCGGGAGGAGACTACTTAACGTGCATGCCAGAACGGACGCGCAGCGGCGAAAGGCAGACAGTGGCAGTGTCTGCTGCGACCAGTTTTGTAGCGGTAACAGCAAATTGGTATTTAAAGAGCTTTTTTTAATTAGAACTGCGAATCTGCACTATTTTCAAGTAACAACCTGTGCTTTTTTAATTTCACTGATGGTACTATTCTTAACTTAACGGTCAGTCACAGTTTTAAAATACTCACTGTTCATCTGGTTCAAGTCTCTTTCTCGCCCCGGTCTGTCGCGGAGTTTTAGTGCTGATTGAACGGAGGGCAGGGAAAGGAGGTGAAGTACTTCCGGTCTCCCAGTTTGAGCTGCAGTCGTCAGTCTAGTGTTGAGGCGGGATCCGTTCGCGCATGCCAGAACGGACGTGCAGCGGCCGCATCGCTGGCGCGCCAAAGGCAAGCCCGTCTGCGCCTGTGCTCGGCCGTTCGGGGCCTGGGGCCAGAACCCCAGCCTGTTTTTTTACCAATTACACATGATGTGTCCCCCACCCCCCATTCCAAATTCATGTAAACATAGCATACAGATGGGATCCAGTGCTCATAAATGCAGTCAATGCCCATATACAATGGCTGTAAGCCAGAAACAAACCAAAAAGGAGCAGGAATTTTAAATGATACTGCTTAACTGCAGATCCCTCAAGAAGCACAAATATGGGGGAGGAGCTACGCTACGAATCAAGATGGCCGCGTACGCTCCCGGCTCCGCCGACCTCCGCCAGCAGCTCGATTATCCTGTCTTTAATCCCAAACTCACACCTGATTTCCTTGTTTATGAAGTTCTTCTGCTTCTAAAGGTGCAATCCCGAGTTTTCTACCTCATCGGCTGACGACGATACGCCGTGTTTCCTTTCTCGGCCTAACAACGTGTGGAAGCCGGGCCTCGATTTCTAGACTATCCGGGTCGGAATTGATCAACATCGGCCGTGAGACCTTGCCTGAGCCCAGTCTCCCGAAGAGTGCCTGAATTGTTGATTTTTTGGGACGATCCTTTGAACGGTCTACACCGAGGACACGCCAGCGTGCCACACCGGCTGCTGTGGTGGGGGTCCGGTCCCCTGAGACCTTGCTGTCCTCCCGGGGTCGACGGATTAGGGCCCTCTCTGACAGCGAAGGTGTGTTCTGTAAGACGAGGAGCGCCCACTGTTTGATATCAGATTTGCGTGGCCTGTTACTCCGGAGTAGCCGGCCTCCGGGGTTCAAGTCCTGCTCTGTCACCTATTGAGAGGGGATGGAGCGGACGGAAGGCACGCCATCGCTGCAGGCCGTTATGGCCGCCATTGGGGCGCTCCATTCGCACACAGTCGCTGTGTTCCGGACACTGATGGTGAAAGTGGACGGTATCCTGGGACCGGAGGACGACTCTTCGTTTAGTTTGCAGCTAGCCGTGGTACCAGCGATGCACTGCACACCTGAGGTCGAGGTCCCCATGCAGATCCCGGATTTAATTAACCTTGGCGGTCCCCTATTAACGACAAGCCAGCCCGTGCTTATCGCTAGCGTCTCTTGCCCGATCCTGCTGCCGCCTAACGCATCTATAGACGGCCTTCCATGGGGTAACAAGTTCCTCAGTGATGGTTTGAGATACTCGCTGTTCTTGGACACCTTTCCTCGTTCGAGTCGTGAACTTTTATCCTGCATTCGATCCTCCTGTACTGACATGAACTTTTATGAACGCTTTGCTTTTTCCATCAAGATGGCGGCTCGAGTGAAAAACACTCTTCTGAAAGACCGTACTGGCCAGGGCTGAACTTGATCGCTGGGATTTGTTATAATAGCTTTAAGCAATGCCGGGGTGGTGCCTATACTGTGACGGGAGTTGGGTGGTTATTGTCTATACTCCCCTGACTGGTTTGTATAATTGCTGAATATTGATTTTACCATGTCTCGGGGTGGTCGCTATTGGCGGGAGGTACGGGAGACCGGGAGTATGTTTGCTTTCTCCTCCTCCACTTTCTCTTTTCCCTTCTTTTAGGGTAGTTCTTTGGCGAGAGGCACGCTGCTAGTGGGGTTAGGCCGTAGCCATTGCAGGGGTGCAGGGTGGGGGGTTAGGGGAGGTTTTTTTTTATTTTGCCTTTGTTTTGTTCTATGGCCCTTTTGTCTTTTCTTTTTCCTTTCTACGAGAGACGGGCTGTTTATTCTCCACGAATCCTTTATTGTCTGGGTGTCTACGCTAGCTTTAATTATCCTGTAACATTGAAGACGGGGTCGCGAGGGTGGGATTGCTTTTGATCGACTAATAGACTGCTTATTTCTCTTTCTCTATTTATGCGTACCCGCGATGGGCCTTGTGTTCCTTACTGTGATTGTTGTTTGTATATTTCCCCCGCCTGGCCCTGTTCTGTATTTTACTGCGCGACACCTGATATCTGTATTGCCTACTCTTGTCTTACTGTTAAAATAAAAAAATATATTAAAAAAAAGAAGCACAAATATGAGCCTCATTGCTATCTTGCTGATAACCTGCCTGATATCATGTTTCTAACTGAAACGTGATTGAATGAGGATTCTGCGCCTGAAATCCCAGAGGCCCTCCCTCTGAATTATGGGATCGCGAGACTGTATCGTCAAGTGAACAGGGGGGGAGGGGGGGAATAGCTATTATCCATAAGCTGTCGGTATAATGCTCTTTGGAAGCAGTGGCAATCAAAGCCAGTGAGGCAGGTTTCTTTACGACAGACAACAATTATGCCATGAAAGGTTCTTAATCTATAGACCACCAGGCCCTAGGGCGCAGTTTGCTACCAGCCTCAGAGAACAAGTAATACAACCGGTACTATGGTATTCTAAAATGCTGGTGTTGGGAGACATGAACCTACACTTCGACGCAATGGATAATATCGAAGCGGAAGAGCTCTGTCAAGAACTAGCAGCGTTACAATTAGTGCTGCAATCCTTCCTCCCGACCCACCAACATGTCCATTTATTAGTTCCAATTTTTGCCAACTGGGGGGAGCGAACGGTTGAAACCCCTATTGCAGTTCCATGGACAGATCACTACATGATCTCTTTTAGCACTATGATACCCAACACTTCAACCTTGAAGAAGTCAAGCGCAGGGAGACTGCAGAGGAAATGGGCTAGATTCTCAGCAGCCTATTTCAATCACGCCCTTCAGCAGGGTGGGCCACCAGGAGGAAATGCAATAGAAACTGCCTGTAGCGCACTAGACAAATGGATCACTAAGGCGCTAGATAGAGCTACCCCATGGTCCACTAGTGCACCAAGGAGATAGTCTAAATCTACATCTTTTGTTCAACAAAGAACTTAGGACTGTGAAGTCTTCATGCAAGCGTTTGGAAAGATGCTGGAGTGGAGACTTTTCAGAGAGTAAGAAGGCCAAATATAAAACTAGTTTCAAACACTACCACTCGCTCATAAGAAAAACTCTGGCCGCTTACTACAACACAAAGATAGAGCACGCCGAAAACTCTTCTAGAGAGCGATTTATATTTTTAAAGATTTATCATCACTTGCCAGAACCCCAGCTCCTAGTAGCGACTCAGTGGAGTACTGCAACCTGATAGACTTTTTTTTCAGAGAAGGTAGCAGGGATTTATACCACCTTCCCGAGGAGGCACGCAATGGGAAGTCGGAAGGGACGGGAGTGTGCAACATGAAGGAGGCACTCTGCCTCTCCAGATTTAACCTCCCCTCCTTGGACGATTTCAATACCATGGCCCTGAGCATTAAGTCAGGCTCACTAAGGGACCCTACGACACCAAGAAATCTGAGGGAGAGCCTGGACATCCTAGTCCCCTATATCAGACACCTTCTCAAACTCTCATTTGATTCAGGGGTGGTCCCACAAAGGTGGAAAGAGGCAGTGGTTATCCCCTTCATAAAAGAGCCGGGGGTCTCCCATTTCCCTCCGTCTCTGGACCCCTCTGAGGGTTCCACGAGCGGTTTGGCGGCCTAACGCCTGGTTCTTACAGGACTCGACGATGGTGGAATCCCTTGGCCAGGAATTGCGTAATTTTTTATCCACCAATATAGGCTCGGTTCCCTCGGAGGGGACGTTGTGGGAGGCGAGCAAGGCTGTTATCCGGGGGGTGGCCAGGGGTTTGGTCCACACGAAACGGTCGGAACAGATGGCCCAGCTTGCTCAACTGGAATTTCAGTCAGAGCGGCTCGAAACAGCCTCACTCGCGGGCGATGAGGGGGACTCCTCCCGTCAGTTAGCCGTGGTGCGTGAGGAGATCCGTCGGGTGTCGCTGGAGTCTGCCAAGATGCTTTGGCACTCGACGGTTGCCCGTATCTATGGGTGGGGGGACAAAAATGGTAAGCTCCTTCATAACCTTGTGTCTTATCCCAAAGTCCACCGTATTATTCCTGAAACCCGCTCGCGCACTGGAACCCTCCAAGTGACGTCTTCAACTATCGCACAGGCCTTTGCTGACTATTACGCGACACTCTATACTGCCCGCCCCCCAAGTGCTTCCCTAGCTGACTTGCTGGACGAGACAGATACCCGACTCCCGGGTGTCTCTCCGGAGGCTGCGGAGGCTCTGGATCGTCCCTTCACCCTGGAGGAAATCCAAGACGCTATCTCAGTCCTGCATCCCGGAAAGACACATGGTCCCGACGGGTACCCTCAAGAGTATTGCGCGACCTTTCAGGATGTTTTAGCCCCCCACTTGGTAGACCTCTTCCGCCATGTGACGGAGGCAGGGGCATTCCCGCCCGAGTCGGATGTCGCCACGATAGTGGTCATTCCAAAGACACAGCCGCCCTCCCTGAACTGTGCGGACTACCGTCAGATTTCACTGATCAATACAGAGATCAAAATCTTCGCCACCGTCTTGGCTCAGAGACTCCGGCCCCTTCTGCAGGATCTTATCCACCCCGATCAATGTGGGTTCATGCCTGCCAGGGGCACTTGCCACTGTATTCGCCGACTCCATCTGGCTCTGGCTCACCGAGGCTGCCTCACTCCATACTTGGCACTACTCTTCTTATGTGCTGCTGACGTCAGGCCGAGACCCAAAAATGTAGGATGTGTTTTGAACTAGAAAATAAGTTCCTGGAGAAAACAGAGCGTATAGCGCTCCTCAGCCCTTATTCATTCTTCCACTATTTTTAAATATGAAAAAGGAAGCCGACCGATTCCTGTGTTCCTTGCATGTACGGCTACCACTTGACTCCATGCTATCAGTAAAAACACGTTCCTGTCCTGGGCAGCTAGTAACTCAATGCTTCAACTTCAGTTGGAACTTAGAAAAATGAATTCCTAAAACAGCATTCTGGCCCATGTGAACCAGGATTATATTTCTATGCCGATGTAGTTTGAAAGATGCTTTAGCTCTGCATAAACACGTTGAACAATCTGAGCCACTTTCTTCACTCAGGTAAAGCTGATCTATGAAGCGAGAAAGCTCAAATCAGAATTTGCTGTATGCACTTTGTTACATAATGGCTAGAGATAATTTAGCCAGAATGCATTTATTCCATTAAGAAATGTGTCATCTTTGGAAAATAGACATGCGAGTAACTAGCACAGTGGCAACTCCAAGATCTACAAATAGCTACATGCACAAGTTACAACTATCCAAGGCGTTTGGCTTACTGAAGAGGCTAAACCAGGAGGCCATTTAAAACATCAGAGATAGAAGCAAGGGAGCAGGGGTCAATCACAACTTGAAATGCCTAAACCACCAGATATACAGCCCAACTGTGGAACCTGAGAGCAAAACTAATTACTTCTCCAAACTATGGTCATTTAGTCTTCCCTGAAGTGCTGGAAAAGTACCACATGAACTCTCAAATCTCAGCTTATAAAACAAGCATTTGCTATGCAATAGGTCTCACATTTACACACGTTTAAGCTATTGCCATTGTAAATGACAAGCCTTTTATTTATGTTTTAAAAACGAAAAAATAAATAAAAGGCATTGTCATTTGCAATGTCAATAGCTGAAACTCGCGTAAATGCGAGACCTATTGCATTGCAAATGCTTGTTAATGTTGTGGTGCTTTTTGTGTTGGGTGCAGGACCTGTAAAACAAGATTTGGGATTGAAGTCATAAGGCAATTTGGGAATGATGGAATTCTAAACTGTTGCCACTGATGGGCTCTGAAATGTGTAGGATGAACTGCGGGGTGTTCTTGTACAGAGGGATAGGCAGCGAAACCTTGCAGGTCATTATGAAGTTTCACTCAAAACATCCTATTGATGACCTTAGTCTCTCACAGTGCTTGTGGGGTTTTGCGGCAGAAAGTTGTGGATGTCTGGACATGTTTCTTGCTCGAGTGAAGCAGGAAACGGATGAATTAAGGTGCATCGGAGGCTTTTTGTGTACGATCTCGTAGAGTAAGGTTGCTTAGTAATAGAATGTTCTACTTTTGGCAGATATATTTTTTATTCCAGCTCATGCCTCTTTTATCTACAACTTCCTGCTCCTTTATCTCACTAGTTCTTGTACTTTTTCATACTTATTCACCGTTTATGCTTCACTGTTCTGCTTTTTTCTTTTCCTTTCTTTTCTCTTTTTGTGTTCTTTCTTTCTTGCTCTGGGTGAAAGTCTGATGAGGAACAGTAAGTGCCGGTTCCCAAATCGGAGCATTAGTGGGCCTGAACAGCAACCACCGGCTCAAATTAAGCACTGCGCAGCCACTGCTATGCCCTGCGTAGCTGGTTTTGTGGAGGACAGCTAAGTGGTTTCGGCTTCACAGAGTCCCCACCACCAAGGAAGGGGCGAAAGGTGTCAATGAAAGGAGGAACGCTGCTCTCCCGCCACCACCCTCTGCTTCATTGACACCTGCTGCCTGGGTACTTAAGAGGCAGAAAATGTTCATAAAAGCCCGTTCGGGAGACTCCTTTCAGTACAAAATCCGTATATGTTTTGGAGTTTACCTCAGAGCAGAAAAAAAAAATCATTTAGTTTTGGTAGGCGGTAATTTATCTGAAATACGTGCCACAGAGAGGCCTTTGTGCTGTGCTAGGCAGGTTAGATTTGAGCGGTTGTGCTTTGAAAGCCCACAAGGAATTCTCGAAAAGAGCCAAGAGCTCACACAGATGACAAGCTAGGCTCAGATTTGGTGCAACGGCTAAGTGCGCGCTAGTGCAGCTCAAACCTGATGGTGCTGGGCGGCTCAGCATTTCATCATTGACGCATGCACTTACCAACACAGTGGTTGAAAGGTTCAAGTTCTGCTCGGTTTTGAAGTTTTTTGGGACAAAAGGGCCACCGTGGGGCCTTGATCTGCGGAAGAGTCGAGGACAGACGTGGAAGCCCTTAGAGGGCCAGCGGGAATGCCTGAGGCTGGCAGCGGGATGCCACTATCGCAGCTCTGCTCTCGTAGAGCACAAGCTCCAAAGATTTAAACTTTCAGTGGGCCCTGGCACCAGCAATAATTAATGGCCTGATTCGCTGGACGCTGAGGGAAAGGGAGTGGTGATGATGAGGTGAGAACGTTATTTTGTAGGTGTGCGCGCACATTCAAAATGCGTGCTTAGAAAAAGGACACAGGTTTTGTTTTTAATTAACCAACCTAACATGGAAATAAATATAAAAAGTAGTTTGAATCTAATGACATGTTATGTGGCTGTGACACAAGTGTGTTAATTACTGGACCTAAAAAGCTCTCTGTGCCAGCTCATAGCTTGCTAATTTATTCACCCTCTGATTGCTATCACAGAGTAACATCTATCCTAGACAACAGTCTGTGCCTCCTGGAACAGAAACATTGTTTTTCTTCGTGTTCGCGGCTGGATTGCATAACAGCGCTATCTGTCACTGTCGAAAGTTGTGCCCAAGTTTCCTGCAGAAGCCACCGTACAGAACCCCATTTTCATAAGACATTAGTGTGCGAAAGGACGGGGGGGGGGGGGCACGTTATGTGCGAAGCACCAGGAACGGTAATTAGCACGAGTGTCAGAAGCTTTGGCAGGAAAGAGGAACCTGGTGGCATCTCGAGCAGATGCCGTGCCCCGAGGCAGCTCATTCCAAACAACTAGATGGTGACAAGTTATACCAAAAAATGAAAACTCTTCCAGATTGCACCTGCGTAAAGCACAGTGTCGGACCCTTTGACACCTATTCTCAGCGCAGCCAAGAGTGATCAAATGCCTGCGTCTCTTGAGGCTTGGTTTATGCCGCCATCTAGTGGACTTTTTCTGAAGTATTATTGTCTCTTACAATGCAAAACAAGTCCTAAAACAAGCATGTGGTGGGAGCATGTGAGCGCGCTGTGGGAGCCAGAGAGGAGACACCATGCGCGTGCCCATCAGATGTCCATGCGCGCACATGGTTTGCCTCCCTTCGCTCACTAAAGCCACAACAATAGAGTCTCACCAAGCGAAGCAACACATGTGCTGCATTCGCTAGGCGAGACCTAATAATCTCAATTCTCCTCAGCAGGCCAGAACAGCAAGGCTGAGATTGGAGCTGGGACTCGGAAGCCCGGATCTTACAGGCTTGGGTAACTTAACAAAATATTACATTAGGACCCTGTGGTCCCCAGCGTCCTCCCTCAAACGCACAACTCATAACAAGTTTTGAAGAGGATGGCTGTCAATGGCACACACAGCTCACAGTCACTAGCGACTTTAAAATTGAGATCTCCAGCATGCATAATCAGGATATTCCATTTCAGCCTGGAAAAAAGCAGTAAATGTGCAGGTGATGAAAGCATCATTTGAACATGACATTGAAAGGATCCGCCATATAACTACCTTTACTGCACTCGATGCCTACTACATCTTGGGGGGGGGGGAGGGGGGGGGGGGAGCACAGCCCTGTTTTGAGCAACCACTGTCAATGCACAACGGCCTTAGAAGCAGCAGAGACACCTCAGAACCTGTGTTTTTCCACCAATACACCACAGACACTTGTCAGGTTGGGGAAATTCACAGATGTCATTTGATTGGAACTGCAAAATGCAACAACGGGGTAAGAATTGCCCAGATACCACAGTGAAGCACCGGTTCAAAAGTCTCACGGCCACGTACAGATACTGGTTGGCTGGGGCCACCCACAGACGCAATTCAAATCGCTGTCTGGGTGACTCTGAAGTGTTAATATTCATACTCCCCCAGTTTAAGAACTTTAAAACTTGAAACTAAACTAGAAAAGGCAACACTGGACAAGCTATAAGACATTTTAAATGTAGTAATACATGGTCTGGCCGGAATTGCACAAAAGCTCCCAGGTGGCCAAGTGCAATAGCAAGAAGGGTCCATGATCAGCAGAGCTAGTGTTTCCAAGGCTTTTATCACAAGGAATTTCGAAGTTTCTTCATCAATGCTGCTATAATCTTAAACAATCATATTGATTGTTTAATTCAATGTAAATTATTAGCATTTTTTTTATCATGGTATCCAGGAAACTGCTGATTATTGATGTTAACATGTAAATGATTTCAAGTATTCGAACATGAATAAAATTAATTACTCCATAAACGGCTGGGCTTAAAAGAAGTCAAGTGTGCTCTGAATGTCCAGTTATCTTGAAAACAGCAATGCAAAATATAAATTTCTAAATTAGTACATCCCAACAGATCCGGACACCAGGTTTTGCCAATTTTAAAAGGCATTTACTTTTAAATATAAACTAGAATTTGGAGGTATGGTTTTCTGTCATTGACACTACATAACATAACACGTGTATCTGTCAAGCGCACTTAACCCGTGGGTCTCAAGTGGCTGAACACAGATGTTGATTGTTACCCAACTCAATGGTACTCATTTTATTGACCTCAGATAGATGAAAGGCTGAGTGGACACGTCAGGATTTGAACATGTGACCATGAGATCAAACACAGGCCGCTGCAGTGGATGGATTAGTCCACTAAGCCACCAGACCCGGCTCTGGTGACAGTAGAAAACTATTAAATCATAGTGCTCATATCTCTATAGGAAAGAATATACTGCATGAAATATATGGAACTTGCATTTTTGATCTACCTTTCTATGTAGCTGTAGCAGCCTTCCAGTATTCTCGTCTGAAAAGGCAAAAGTAATTTATGACTTTACCTTTAAAAAGCACATTTGCTCCAAGTCCTAAGTGTGTTTTAAACTAGAGGATCCTATCCTGCTGAGCAAACAGCCTGAAGCTCTCCACAGCCAGTCATCTACTCTTTTAATTTGTAATTAAAGGAACTAAGCCAGTGTCAGCTTTTTCTATGCAAGCAATCACAGCATGGTGTGACTGTGATTGCCTATGCAGTTTTTAATAAAAGCATATATTAGGAAAATGCTCTAGAGTACTATTTTTATATAGGCGATGCAGCACCGACAGTGCAGTGTAGGCACTCTGCACAGGAAAATAAATCAATTTTAAAAAGAGTGCACTGACATTATTAAATATTGATGTGATACTGTCTAGGTGCTATACATCTGCTCAGTAGTGGATAGTGGACTTTTGACTAAAGGAATGTCACAGTACTATACAATAGCACAACTCTGCAAGAGTTGCGCATCTACACAGTACTGTGCAGATTATTTTAGCTTTCACAGACCTGACAAATAACTGCAGCAGAGAACCATAATATAAGCACCATATTTGCCTGTTTCACTCTATTATTAGGTACACATTTTCGACTGAAATAAACAGTGAATCATAGAAACACGAGTCTTTCAAAGCATCCAATCGCTGTGCCCTGGGTCACACGATATTCTCAGTAAAACCAGTGGTGAAGTGCTTCCAGAATACCCCTTGGCATTACTGCCGTTTGACTTGAAGAGGGGCTTCTAAAGTTTAAACTTACTTTGGCGTTTTTGTGACTCATCAGCTACAAACAAAGAATACGTTCCAAGTATTTTTTGTATTCTGTATCTTTTTACTCATTGAAAAATATTCATTTAATTAATGAAAAATCTAATTTTACTCCAAAAAGAGTAGATAAGAAATTCGACACTTGCATTTGCTTCCAGTAAGTAGCTGTATCAAATTTAAGGCTCTGTGCATAGCCTGTAAGGCTTTACATAATACTGGCCAGGAGTACCTGAAGCACTCATTTCAGAGATACATTCCTGGCAGAGAGCTGCACTCGTTAGGGGCAAATCTTATGACGACTCCCAGAATTCACAAAGTTAGTTCGAGGGGGCAGAAGCTTTGTTGCTTGAACTACAAAGCTCTGGAACAATCTTCCCCACCCACCACATTAGACCTTAGCCCACGCTGATCTCCTTTAGAAAGGAGTTAAAAACATGCCTCTTTAACAACTAGGCTCCTTTCCTGTTCAGTAGTAGTCAGCGCCGAGACACCTCAGTGTATATGTGCACTTAACAAATTGCTGTAACATAACATAACAATAATACACTACCACTTGAAAATCTTATCAGGCTTCCGAAATACTCCGGAGGTGTTGTGCATGTATTCATTGGTCCAATGAGGACATGCACAACACCTCCAGAGTATATTAGAAGCCTGTTGGTAAAGCCAGCACACGAAAAATACAAGTAATACATTATTCAAGCCAATTCTAGTCTACAACAGTATCCGAATGTAACGTAAGCAGCTCCTAAATATTTATTAAGCATAACACGTAAGCAGAGTCGGTCCCTATATTAAACATGAAGCATTGGCCACTGCATCTCACCACAGAGTGGGATGCAAACAGATAATTTGGGGGGAGGCGGAAGGGAAGTGATAAACAACTCCCAGAGCCTACACATAACTGTGAAAGTTCAACAAACTCCTTTTATGATATTCTTCTATTCGGCAGTTAGCATGAACAATGGCATTAAAGTTATCAGTTAACGACCTACGTCCCATCAGCGACTTATATTACACAGGAGCATCATATGCTGCACCCAAGGTCACTGCATCACTTTGTATCCAAAAAACGCAATTGTCGTGTTCTGACTTTGTGTAATAACATAATACATCCTGATAGGGTTGGTTCTCTTCAGTTGTTACAAGTTAACAAATCCCCCCGAAAACAACGATTTGTAAAAGAAACGTCCATGACTGCTGGGTCGATGAGTCCTTGGTGACACAGTGACTTGGTAACCTTACTGCACCACAATATCCTGGGCACAATTTATTTCCTCTTTATGTCAACCCGTACTTAATTTGCACTCAGACATGGAGTCTGTCTGTACACACTAGTATCATAATGGGAAGTAATCCATTTATTTTTTTCATTCTAGTCCCTTCCACAAAACTTTACCTTTCCATTCCTCGCGGTTCCGTTTAGGAAGATGGTGACTCTCTTCATCCTCGCCCCGACCCCGGGTGCTTTCCCCTCCTCTTGGGCTACCTCCTTGTGCCTCCGTCCCGGGCACCTGGAGTCTAGCATCTTAGAGCCAACAACAATCCAACCTGGAAACCCCAAAACAGCGAAGAAGGACTAGCAAAATGTCTATGAACCGCGATCGCCATCTTGGAAAAGGACAGTAGCCTGCGGTACCATCGAAAAACGTGTACAATTTGAGCTGAATACGAGCAGCTGTTCATATCCAATTGAACACTGGTACGAAACTTTTGTATAATAAGAGCTACCTCGCAAAATATAAAATAAGCATGCTTTAAATATTGACAAAAGTTGCCCCATCCGATGTATTTGTATACAGGTATCCAGTGCCTTTCTTTAACACAATATTGTAGCATAATCAATACTAAAACTACAGATACAACTGTTTCTCGGTACACGAATATAGTAAGTAGCTAGTAGGTGTCAACTTTTCTGTTAACCGTTTTAACAGCGGTCCTTTACTTATTTGTGTTATTATTAAAATTTAGATGGAGCAGTCAAAAATCAACAAAAAATGTTCTAAGATGGCCGAACGGATGACTACAACAATACGCCAATTTCTCCTTGCCGAGTTGTTTAGTGTTTCTTTTATCTCTACATACGTATAGTGTATGACGTTTAGGCGTTAGTGGAAACCTGGGATAAGCCACTCTATAAACCAATAACAAAAGAGGCTGAAAAGAGCTGATTGTTCGCTAGCCAATCACATTATAGCTAGTGTGAGTCATACATTACCTTCAAACTTCATGCATTCATCTACGTTTGAAGTGATCATGTGACTTCACATTTAATGTCTGAACGTGAGAGGTCTCAAAGGTCTAACCTTTACATTAGTAATGCCTTTCTTCTAGGAAGAACATGTACACCATATTGACAAGAGGAGAAAGAGTAAAATACTTAGTCCTACTCATCTCAGTCCGAGTCATCACTTATGTGATGATAAGGCCGAGGGACACAGAGCTAAAGTATTTCTGCACTGTTTATGTAGCGTGGACTTTACCAAATGGTGTTACAGCGCTCTACATACGAAATTACAACGTTACACATAAGTGAAACTACAGAAGCATTTCGAGTGGAATGTTACAGTACACGGACGGAGGCAGAGAGTTGTATAAGTTATATGTAATGTACACTTGAAGAGTCAACAAAATAAGCAAGGCATCAGTAACAATTTTATTTTATTTATTTTATTCAATGCATTTTTATAAAGCGCGGACTTTAACCGAAGGTGTCAGAGCACTGTATTGTAGAGGTTGAGCTGTATGAATAACGACAACAGACCCAAGTCAGGGATAAACTTTATGATTTAATACTCCAGAGCGCCGGGAAAATGACCAATCACACCAAATGCGTGCGGCATCTAAAATGGCGCACGCACGTTACCAGCACGCCCTGGGGCTGTGCTCAAAAAGACTAGAGCGCAACACCACATATCTACCCCCTTTGCAAGGATGGGAAAGGACAGGTAAGGGGGCGGGGGGGGGGGGAGATGTATATACATAACAGTCTTACTTGGCCTTCATGTCAAAGTCCTTAAATCTCTTCGGCATCTTGACTAGTCTACCTCGCCTAGTGTGTGAGGGTGTCGGGGTACTGTCCACACGTTGGCCGCTCACAGGGAGTTCTCTTTCACCAGCCACACTTGCCTGTCTCCCTTTCTCTCTTCCGTTGGCCCTTGGGCTCATTGGTGTTGACTGACATGTTTCTCCCTCGCCTTGACTTCCCTCCGGGGTGTATTGATCTTCGCTCCCACGGCTGGGAGCAGTTGGGCTTTGTGCTGTTCTCTCCTGAGCCTGCATCATTTCAGGTGGATTACCTTCTTCTGGTGCTAGTGGACTCCTTTCTTCAGGATCCTCCCACTTCATGATTCTGTTGCATCTTGCCATCCTATCTTGTGACCATATTTTGCCGTCACTCAGTAGGGCTGACCTGGCATATGGCTCCACTACTTGTAATGGTGGGCTAAACTTGCTGTCTCCTTTCTTCTTTAGTACTGCTTGTTTCACTCTTACCCACTCGCCCTTCTCCAGGGTTACTTCTTTGACATTGTGTTGTTTGTTGTAATATTCAGTGTATAAGGCTTGCGCCTTGTCTATATTGCGAGGCATCACAGCTGGGGACCACTTGCTTTGGATGATGAGTTGTTTCCATGCTAGATTTTCCCTCGTGAAGAGGTTGCGTCCACGTAATATTTTTAATGGATGGGCTGTACCCGGTATTTGCCGGAGTGATGCGATAAGTCCTTATCATCCTTTTGAGTTCTTTCTCCCAGTCTTGTCCTGCGCTTATCGCTGCTTGTACCGAAACCATTATAACCCGATTGAACCTCTCTGCCAGTCCATTTCCAGCTGGGTGGTACACTGGGGTTTGTTTGACTTCGATTCCATTACGGTCCATAAATGCGTTCCATTTTGCGGACGTGAACTGCGGCCCATTGTCACAGGTCACTACATTTGGAATACCTTCTCTTAAGAATGTGGAGGTGAGGAAATCTAACACCGCTTCTGTGTCGGCCACTTCACATACTTCTACTTCCGACCACTTGGAGTATCTATCCACTAGCACTGTAGTGTATTTGGGTACATCATTGGCATCCAGAATGGGACCCAGGATGTCCACTGAAAGCACTTCCCATGGACTGGATGGACAAGCAAATTTTCCTAATGGCGGGCGTAGCAGGACTTGTGTTTTATCTGCCTTGTTGCATTGTTCACACATTCTGGCATGTCTTTCCACTTGACTGTCCATGGCTGGCCACCAATACGCTTGTTTTGTCCTTGCTTTGGTTTTCACTATTCCTAAGTGTCCCTCATGTAGAATGGTAAGAAGATGAGTTACTAAAGGCTGTGGGGGGACCACTTTGTCTCCTCTCAGTAGGAACACAGGGTTGTCTCCTATAGATAACTCCTCCCTGACTTCCCAGAACTTCCTCAGATTGCTGTCTAGATGTTTCTTGTCTGGCCACCCCTGCATCACGTATTTCTTTACGGCCTTCAGTGTGTCGTCACTTGCATACGCCTCCTCCCATTCCTGTGCACTTATCACCCCTTTGTGGTCTTGCGTGAGCGCAACCATGTATTCTTCCCACTCCGAGTGCTCTTGATTCGCTGCCGGTTCCATTGCTGCTGCCCTGCTTAGGAAATCAGCCACCTTGTTCTTGTTGCCGGGAAGGTATTCCACCTCATATACGTAGTCAATGTAAGGGTTTGCACTAAACAGCAAGCTTGCCCTTCTTCTCAGCATTAAGGTGGTGGATTTCTCTTTATGATTATGGATCATGTGGTGTTTATTGTACAATGTTCTTATGTCTGGCCTGATTTTATTTTTGAGGGTTTCTGGGCATAAGCATTCATAGCGTTGGTTTTGGCAAAGCTTGTTTATTTACTTGGAAGCTCCCCCAGATACTTTGGTGTTCATAAGTGTTGGACCCGGCCTCATGGCGTGGCCCTACCCCTCCCGCATGGCGGGCCCAGGACGACATCGGCCCTCCACCCAGCATCGGGCAGCCCTTTTGCCCGACACTGCAC
Source organism: Lissotriton helveticus (assembly GCF_964261635.1). NCBI lineage: Eukaryota > Metazoa > Chordata > Amphibia > Caudata > Salamandridae > Lissotriton > Lissotriton helveticus. The sequence continues at coordinate 725,063,446 of NC_136072.1, forward strand.
GCCCCAACCTTGCTGGTCCGGCCACCATCCCGGACCCCCACTACCGACCTAGCTCCAGCGTGGGCCCCTCACGACCTAAGCACGAGGCTGTGCCCGACTCCATCTTGGGCCCACCACGTCACGACCACGTGGCCTCGTCCCCGGCCTCAGCACAGCCCAGACATCAAGGCACCAAGATCCACCCAGGTGGTCGAGTGGCCACTCGACAGATCCCGGAGGAGAAGGGTGTTTCGATGGCCCTCCAGCCGTCCCCGGACGCCTGGTTTCGATCGCCCTCCGGCCTCCCTGGGCGCTGGCTCCACCCCCCTGCTGGGTGTCTGGACACCATCATCCCGGCCCCTCTGACCCCCAGGCGCGAGGGTCCGGACATCAAAGGACTCCAGTCCTATATCTGGGCCAGCCCCGTAGTAGGACAGCAGTTGTATCCTGGACTGGAAAGCCCTGCTGACGCTGTCACGGCCGACCCCAGAAGAACTCGTTTTCCTGGAACCTGAAGAGAGCTTGAGAGCCTGCTGGCGCTGCCGCGGCCCACCTTTGCCGAACCATCTTGAGAGCCTGCTGGCGCTGCCGCGGCCCACCTTTGCCGAACCATCTTGAGAGCCTGCTGGCGCTGCCGCGGCCCACCTTTGCCGAACCATCTTGAGAGCCTGCTGGCGCTGCCGCGGCCCACCTTTGCCGAACCATCTTGAGAGCCTGCTGGCGCTGCCACGGCCCACCTTTGCCGAACCATCTTGAGAGCCTGCTGGCGCTGCCGCGGCCCACCTTTGCCGAACCATCTTAAGAGCCTGCTGGCACTGCCGCGGCTCACCCTCTCGGAACCCCCGGCTCGAGGATTGAGAGCTGTGCGCAAGGTATCACTTCCTACTCCCCAACCGAGACTGTCCCGCTACCCTGATCCCCTCTTGCGAGACTTTACAGACCCCTCGGTCTGCTTGTACATATCGCTGAGAACCAGCAACCTTTATTTCCTGATAAAGCTTACGAACTCGACCTCTGGTGTGGTGTCCATTTGTAGTGTGTGGTTACTCTGCTGTGCGATCCTAAGAGAGGGCCCTCACCCAGGAGGCCTCTCAGTAACGCTCGGCTACTTCTTAACGGAGAGGTGGACCTAGGGGTGGTCAGTCAGACATCTTCTGCCTCCCCCGGGGTCGCCTTTCTAACAATAAGCTGAAGGAAGAAGACTTGCTGATAGAATATTAATGAGCGCTGTACGTGTTTAAACTGTTTTCTCTATAACGTGCAGCGCGTGAGAGCCCCGTCCACCCCTGCCTATAAAAGACTGCTCTGAGCATTGCCGATTGCTTGTGCTCGTCGGAATGTTGCTTCCCTGTGGATCCTGCTTTGTCCCCCGGGGTCGCCTTTCTAACATTGGTGGCAAGCAACGGGATACGAGCCGACGCAGATCGTACAGAGAGTAATTCACTCACTACCGAGAAAAACACACCGCGACCATGACTACTCAGAAAACCAGACCGACATTGGAATTTCAGAAAGAAAAGATGGAAGATTACAGCCACAAGGAGTTAAAGCAATTTTGCAAGGACCTAGGCATCGCTACCACGGGCCTCAACAGCAAAGAGGACTTTAAATCAGCCCTGCAAGCCTGGGCAGACGCCGATAACGCGCCGCCCCAGAATGAAGATAACCCGGGCCCGAATGGACGCCCGGAGACCGACGCGAACCCAGCGGGGGAAGGACCCGCAGACCTAGACACGGGCCTCCCCCACGGAGACGCCCGAGAACGAGAGAGGAACCGGCTCCAAGAGTTGGAGCTCGCCCGACTCCGACAAGAAGGAGAGATACAGCTGGCAGAAAGGAAATTAGCCCTCGAGCAACTACGGCTGGAAGGAGACCTAGAGGAAAGGAGAAGACAACGAGACCTCGAAGAAAAGAAACTCGTGCTCGAGCATGAGCGCGGCCTCAAAGAACTGGAAATCAAGGCCAAAACAACAGAAACCGGCACCGCCGGGGGTAAGACCTCACCCCCGCCGGGGGACACGAAGGTGCACATACCCAAGGAGGTCGTCAAAGAATACTATAAGAACGACGACATCCAACAGTGGTTCAAAGCCTACGAGGTCGCCATGACCGCCCATCGAGTACCCCTCAAAGACTGGGGCGCCGGCTTATGGGGGAAGTTCATCAACGAGGGGAGAGACGCCCTGATAGAGCTCCCCGACGCCGAGATGACCTTGTACGAACACATGAAGACCGCCCTCCTCACTCGCTACGGACGCACCCCCGAAATGTACCGGCAGCGATTTCGAGACTTCCTCTTGAACTTAGCACATGATGTGCCCCTCGCCGGGCACCTGGGGCAGGACAAAACTTACAGCCGCCTGGTGACTCATTTCTACTGGCCGAAAATGCGCAACGATGTGCACAATCACTGCCGATCCTGCCCGACCTGTCAAGCCAGCGGGAAGAGCGGGGGGAAAGTCAAAGCCCCGCTCCAGCCGTTTCCCGTGGTCACCACCCCCTTCGAGCGAGTGGGGATAGACATCGTGGGGCCCATGGACCCCCGCACCCCTCAAGGACACCGCTTCATCCTCGTGCTGGTGGACCATGCCACCCGATATCCGGAAGCCATCCCCCTCCGAACCATCACGGCCCCAGTAGTAGGCCGAGCCCTAATGGGGATCTTCTCCAGAGTCGGCTTCCCCCGGGAAGTCGTGAATGATCGGGGCACAAACTTTATTTCCAAGTATATGCGATCCCTGTGGCAACAGTGCGGGGTCACATACAAGTTCACCACCCCGTATCACCCCCAAGGAAACGGACTTGTGGAGCGGTTTAACCGAACACTGAAGGGAATGATCAAGGGCCTCGAGGAGCCACTACGACGCAAATGGGATGTTCTGCTGCCTTGCCTCCTGTTTGCGTACCGCGAGGTACCACAGAAGTCCCTGGGGTTCAGTCCCTTCGAACTATTGTATGGGCACCCGGTCCGGGGCCCCCTCAGCCTGGTCAAAGAAGGCTGGGAGACGGCTGTCCGAGGTGCTCCACCAGATGTCTACCAGTACCTCCTGACCCTCCGCAACCAGACGCGGAAGTTCCGGGAACTTGCCGAAGCCAACCTTGAAGCCAGTCAGGAGGAGATGAAACGCTGGTATGACCAGAACGCCTCGTCCATCGAATTCGAACCGGGCCAGCAGGTCTGGGTCATGTCCCCGGTTGAACCTTGTGCCCTCCAGGACAAGTGGACGGGGCCCTTCAAAGTGGTGGAGCGCAAGAGCCCCGTCACTTACTTGGTGGACATGGAGTCCCCCAGGAACCCCCTCCGGGTCCTACACGCTAACCGGCTCAAGCCGCACTTCGCCCGCACTGAACTAAGCCTGCTGTTAGCGACCGATGAAGGAGCTGAAGACGACTCCGAACCACTGCCGGATCTCATGAGCACCACTGAGAAGGATGGCTCCATCGAAGGGGTCATGCTCTCCTCCACCCTGACCCCGGAGCAGCACCATGACTGCCGGCAGCTGCTGGGGCAGTTTGCAGATCTGTTTTCCCTCACCCCTGGAGTCACCCAGTGGTGTGTCCACGATGTAGACACCGGAGACAGCCCGCCTGTAAGACACCGAGCTTTCCGAGTGCCCGATCGAGTTCGGGCCTGCATCCAGTCCGAGGTGGCCAAGATGCTAGAGCTGGGGGTAGTCGAACCCTCCGACAGTCCGTGGGCCAGCCCAGTTGTCCTGGTCCCTAAAGCCGCCGCCCCCGGCACGCCCCCGGAGCTCCGGTTCTGTGTTGACTACTGGGGGCTGAATGCCGTCACCAGGACCGACGCCCATCCCATCCCCCGGGCGGATGAACTGATCGATCGCCTGGGGGCTGCGAAGTATCTCAGCACCTTCGATCTCACGGCCGGGTATTGGCAGATCGGCCTCACCACTGGAGCGCAAGAGCGATCAGCCTTCTCAACCCCGGATGGCCACTACCATTTCAAGGTGATGCCCTTCGTCATGAAAAACGCCCCGGCCACCTTCCAGAGACTCGTGAATAGAGTGCTGGCCGGGCTAGAAGAGTTCAGCGCCGCCTACCTAGACGACATTGCAGTGTACAGCCTCCGCTGGGATGCACACCTGACCCACCTCCGAGAGGTCCTGACGGCCCTCCGACAGGCCGGACTAACAATAAAGGCCAGCAAGTGCCAGATCGGCCAAGGGTCCGTGACGTATCTGGGACACCAGGTGGGAAGCGGCCGGGTGGCTCCCCTCCAGCCAAAGATTGACGCCATCCGGGCCTGGGAGCCCCCAATCACCCAAACCGCCGTCCGAACCTTCCTGGGGCTCACAGGATACTATCGGCGCTTCATCAAAGACTATGGAAGCATTGTGGGGCCCCTCACAGAACTGACCTCCAAGAAGCTACCCCAGAAGGTGTGCTGGACCCCAGAGTGCCAAGCAGCCTTCGAGACTCTCAAGACTGCCATGTGCACCGCCCCTGTGCTCCAGGCCCCCGACTACAGCCGAGAGTTTGTGGTCCAAACCGACGCCTCGGAGCACGGCATTGGGGCGGTCCTCTCACAAGTGAACCCTGAGGGAATCGACCTTCCCGTTGCCTTCATCAGCCGGCGGCTGCTAGCCAGAGAACAGCACTGGAGCACCATCGAGAGGGAAGCCTTCGCCGTCGTGTGGGCCCTAAAGAAGCTCCGGCCCTACCTCTTCGGCACCCACTTCCGGGTCCAGACCGACCACCGGCCCCTGCGGTGGTTGATGCAGATGCGGGGAGAAAACCCGAAACTGTTGCGATGGTCCATCTCCCCCCAAGGGATGGACTTCACTGTGGAGCATCGCCCCGGCAACGACCACGCCAATGCTGACGGCCTCTCCAGATTCTTCCGCCTCGGCGAGGAGAATCCCCAAGAAGATGGGTGACTCTCCCCTGCCTTCAGCTGGGGGGGACGCGTGTTGGACCCGGCCTCATGGCGTGGCCCTACCCCTCCCGCATGGCGGGCCCAGGACGACATTGGCCCTCCACCCAGCATCGGGCAGCCCTTTTGCCCGACACTGCACGCCCCAACCTTGCTGGTCCGGCCACCATCCCGGACCCCCACTACCGACCTAGCTCCAGCGTGGGCCCCTCACGACCTAAGCACGAGGCTGTGCCCGACTCCATCTTGGGCCCACCACGTCACGACCACGTGGCCTCGTCCCCGGCCCAGGCCTCATCACAGCCCAGACATCAAGGCACCAAGATCCACCCAGGTGGTCGAGTGGCCACTCGACAGATCCCGGAGGAGAAGGGTGTTTCGATGGCCCTCCAGCCGTCCCCGGACGCCTGGTTTCGATCGCCCTCCGGCCTCCCTGGGCGCTGGCTCCACCCCCCTGCTGGGTGTCTGGACACCATCATCCCGGCCCCTCTGACCCCCAGGTGCGAGGGTCCGGACATCAAAGGACTCCAGTCCTATATCTGGGCCAGCCCCGGAGTAGGACAGCAGTTGTATCCTGGACTGGAAAGCCCTGCTGACGCTGTCACGGCCGACCCCAGAAGAACTCGTTTTCCTGGAACCTGAAGAGAGCTTGAGAGCCTGCTAGCGCTGCCGCGGCCCACCTTTGCCGAACCATCTTGAGAGCCTGCTGGCGCTGCCGCGGCCCACCTTTGCCGAACCATCTTGAGAGCCTGCTGGCGCTGCCGCGGCCCACCTTTGCCGAACCATCTTGAGAGCCTGCTGGCGCTGCCGCGGCCCACCTTTGCCGAACCATCTTGAGAGCCTGCTGGCGCTGCCGCGGCCCACCTTTGCCAAACCATCTTGAGAGCCTGCTGGCGCTGCCGCGGCCCACCTTTGCCGAACCATCTTAAGAGCCTGCTGGCGCTGCCGCGGCTCACCCTCTCGGAACCCACGGCTCGAGGATTGAGAGCTGTGCGCAAGGTATCCCTTCCTACTCCCCAACCGAGACTGTCCCGCTACCCTGATCCCCTCTTGCGAGACTTTACAGACCCCTCGGTCTGCTTGTACATATCGCTGAGAACCAGCAACCTTTATTTCCTGATAAAGCTTACGAACTCGACCTCTGGTGTGGTGTCCATTTGTAGTGTGTGGTTACTCTGCTGTGCGATCCTAGGAGAGGGCCCTCACCCAGGAGGCCTCTCAGTAACGCTCGGCTACTTCTTAACGGAGAGGTGGACCTAGGGGTGGTCAGTCAGACATCTTCTGCCTCCCCCGGGGTCGCCTTTCTAACAATAAGCTGAAGGAAGAAGACTTGCTGATAGAATATTAATGAGCGCTGTACGTGTTTAAACTGTTTTCTCTATAACGTGCAGCGCGTGAGAGCCCCGTCCACCCCTGCCTATAAAAGACTGCTCTGAGCATTGCCGATTGCTTGTGCTCGTCGGAATGTTGCTTACCTGTGGATCCTGCTTTGTCCTCCGGTCTTGCTCTCCAGTGTTGTCCCGTCCTTTCTCCCGACAGTCCTGGACCTTCCTGTTCTGGTGCTGGTCCTTCCTCCCGAATCTTCCCCAGCGTTTCTGGCGCTCCCTGCTTCAGTGTCCTGGCCACGAAGGTTCCACCTGCAAAGAAAGAACAAAGATAAGAAACATTTGTCAGGTATCTTGTACAAGTTCGTCTGCGCTACAAGTAAATGATTTTCTGCATTAAATAATAAACATTTGCTTATGTGAAACCAAGATCGACATTGGACCACGTAAATAACATTTGCAGGAGTTTTGACTTTATTAAAAGAGAAAGAATTATTTCTCAGAACAAAGCGCTTCTGGTAAAACGGTGCAGGACTGAATCCATGGATATTGTGTTTATTATTACAGCTTTGTATGTTGAAAGTTAAAGACACAGAACTTAAACCTTGTAATTTATGACCAAAGGAATACAGCGAAGGTCATTAGGGTTATTTTCTGGGAAAAGAACAATTCACGAATTCAAGAAGCAAGTAGGAATTGTTTATGACAGTGGTTCCCAAACTCCTGACTCCTGAGGAACCCCATTGAGTCACCACTGGAAGCCAGGGACCCCCAAGCAATTTGTAGGATTTAAATCTCAAACATTAAAAAAGTAATTAGAAATAAATGAACACAAGTGTTCACGCAAAACAAATACTCGAATTACTAAGGATTTAAGGGTCATATTTACAAGCCCCCATCACTATGGGAACATCACTTTTTGCGGCGTTCCTGTGGCAATAGAGGCTTCACCTTATTTACAAGGCACCGTTACACCACTTAACATGGTTTAACGGTACCTTATAAATAATACCCCCTTTCACACAATGCTTAGTGTGAAAGGGGTGGACAGTGGTTGTTGCGGTGGGTGTTTCCCCTGCAAAACCCATTGATTTTGACGCTGCCCCCTATTTACAAGGGTAGCGTAAATGGGAGGCAGTGCCAAAATTAGGACCAGGTAAAACCTGGTCTTAACTTGGCGAAACAAGGAGAAATGCTTTATTTCTCCTCGTTTTAGTAAAACGCCTTGGATTGTTTATGTTCAGGAAGGTGACCCTTCCTGCACATCAACAATCTTTAAAACAAAAATAACAATTTGTAACTTCCATGTGTGCTGCATTAAGCAGCATACATAGAAGCGACAAAACAACATTTCAAGATTGTTTATGTACAGGAAGGGGGACCTTCCTGTACATAAACAATCTTCCGCTGTTAAGTGTAGCGCCAGCGCAGGGGAAACGCAGGGCTGCACCATATTCTTGTAAATATGGTGCAGCCCTGCGTTTCTGCAGTGGTGGAGTGTGTTGTTAAGTCAAGGAGGCTAACAACACTCTCCGCCACTTCTGCTGTATTTTATATTGAAAGAATTTGCAAGAAAATGAAAAAGGTTAACAGGAAGGGTGGTGCTGAATCTCCGTGACTAACTTTTCAATGGTTGGTTTTATTTTGCAGTACGAGGCTCCTGCTCCTGCCAGGGCCAGACTGGAAACCAAAAGCAGCCCTGGCAAATGATTTCAGACCACTCCCCATACGGTGCACACCAAGTGCAGTGAGTGAGCCTGACCACTACAAAGGGGGCTTTGGGAGGCTCTACCCCCCAAAAAATTAGGAAACAATGGTGCAGTCTACAACACATTTATCATTATATATTGAATTGTATTAGCTTTTAAAGAATAGTAAATGAAGACCTGACTATGCACCAGAATACGACAATCTTTCTGGGGGTTCTTCAATGATTCCCCCACTATCACCCTCCGACAGTGCTTCTCATCTTTCCGTAGCCCCTCTGTCACGTGTATTTCATTTTTTATAGCATCTCTCATACCATTGTAGGATGTCAGAGCACTTTACATCCTACACATATAGGAGACAGTAAATCATACGTGTATATCAGTGAATAGAACATTTTACATAAGGCAAAGGAGACTACAAGGAGTAGAATTCACATGCCATTCATACTGGTAGATATTTTTAAAGAGTGCTTGGTCTGGAGAAGCACAAACTCAGGATTCAGAACATAACACAGTGGTTAGCATTGATTTTAACAATTAAAATGTATTTCCACACAAAACACTTTTTAGCAGCATCAGGATAATGAAAGACTGGGAAAAAACGTAAGTCACTAAGTTTTAACTTGCAGTTTGCAAGCAGCTGTTTAATGACAGTCTGTAGGTCACTGTGCTAGATTAAGATTGTCACTTGTGAACTGCACAGTAACAAAATAATCTCTGTGACAAAAGCAGTAACCCACTGACCTCTGCATATAAAATACTGTTTTTTAAAATGCATGGTACATGTTCTTTACAGTAGGCATATTAACCTTCTGTGCTACATTAGATAAGTCAAAGCTGTCACTGGACAAAACTCTCGTCTTTCCCCAGTAGGGACATTAATCACTGGTGTTATCTTGACACTTTTATTGTTCTTTGAAAACAAACTGCTAATTATACAAGATACTTTGCAGTGCTGTTCAGACTGCTGCCTGCGGACCCCCTGGGAATGTGTCAGGGACCCCTGGGGGTCCGCGGACCACAGTTTGGGAAGCACTGGTTTATGAGCAATCGTGGGCTAAAGATAAGTGAGTAGCGCCCTCCTGTGGTTAAAAGCAGACATTCAAGTGTATAATATTTAATAGGTGTGAGTACAATCCTGACTAATGAGGTGTTATTTTACTTAAAGGAAGAAGTCTAATTTTGAACCAAGTCCACAGCTCTGGTGACGCTAAATAACCAGACTAGAGAGGTATTCTGAAATCCATATAATATCATTTATATTGTTATTGGGAGTGACAGAACAGAATTAAGTATTTGTTATGTTTCTTTGAACTGTTTAGACATCGCAGTTTCAAGAATTCTCATCACACGAAGGCTACTACAAGTGAAGCTGTGTTTTGTTTCTCTGTTTATTATTTTATCCACTTCCCCCTTCCCTTGGATTTCTTGATACATTTGCACTGTTTTCTTTCAGTGCAGAGGGGCAAGGGATTCAGGGGCGGTTTAGAACTGTCTTCGACTTCCCAACAGAAGATAACTGGATACACAGGTAAACGAGAGTTGACAGTCAAGTAGCCTCAGAGTCATCTTCGCTATGCAGGGTGTCATGTGTGCATGTCCACAGGAGATCAGGACTCTCACCAGTGGTTTGTAATCCGTGCAGAGCAAGAATTTCGAGCCCCATAAGAACTGTCTAAACCGCTCCATGGCCCAAACTGTTTTTTATTATTTTTTTTTTTTTTAAATAATTTTTATTGTAGACATACCTGTACAGGCCAATAAACGAATAGCAGTAGCAACTTAAATGTCAGCAGATATACAGTACATTTCGTCAATCATTACACAGCCTTCCGGCCCACAACCCGGGGGTTGGGCGGCGGTAAAGTATCTGCACTTCCATGCCTGACGTTCCGTAGAGAGGAGTGGTTAGTGTCCGGATTAAGTGTATGCCTACTTTTATTATCCTACCAAACTACACGCTGAACCCCAACTCCCCCCCTAAACACCCCCCCCCCTCTCACCCCGACCCGCACACCATCCCCCGCCTAAGGCTTCGTTAATACTAACCCTGGGATGCTAGCCTCATGTTCCCCGTATCCCTGCCGTTCCTGGGGCCTCAACTCTCTCCCTCCGTGCCCTCTCCTCTGGGAGGTTCCTCCTGTGCGTCAGCCTCGCTGTCCCTGAGCGCCTGCACCATTACTTCCCATGCTGTCGCGGTGTCAGCTGCTGTCTGGCTAGGGGTCCTGCGCGCTACCTGGTATCTATGCGTGCTGTCCGCCGAGGCCCATTTCAGAAACTCCTGCCGCCACCTCCGTGGAGTAGGCCCCAGCCGCGCCTTCCAATTCCTGGTAATCTCTCTCTTCGCTATCATCAGCCCCATGTCGATGAACCTACTCGTGAGCTTATTTTTGGGAGTGTGGGGGAACCAGTGCAACAGGCATTCGGCCGGACCATACTCTAGCGATCGTTCCGTCACCTCATTCAGTACTTCCCCCACTTCTTGCCAAAAGTCCTGCAGGAGCGGGCACGCCCATAGCATGTGTACTAACTCAGCTCCCTCTTCCGGGCACCGGGGGCAGGCTGCTGTGTCGTCTCCAAAATACCGCCTTATTCTACCTGGCGTCATATACGCCCTGTGCAACACATAGTAGTGTATCAGCTGGAACCTGGCGTTCCTTGTGCTGTTTCGAGCCCTGCGGACAAGTTGTGCCCAGGTCGTGTCCGGAATGTCCTTGTGCAGATCCGCCTCCCATTTAGCTTTCAGGGACGCGAGAGGAGGGATATTCTCCCTAACCATTCGGTTATACAGGCATGTAACTGCCTTAACCGTGCCCGCCGCCATCATGGCGTATTGGCAAGCCGCTGCCGTCTCGGGCTCCCCAAGGCCCGTGCCCCAGTGGGCATGCATCGCCCGGGTTACCGCTGCGTGCAGCAGGAATCCCCCTCTCGAAATATCGAAGCGGTCTGATAGCTCCCGGAACGGGAGCAGTGTTCCACTCTCAAAGAGGTCCCCAACCACCTGAATTCCCGCCTCTTCCCACTCCTGCAGACTCGACCAATCGCCGCCATGTGGCAGTGCCGTCAGCATGGCCAGTGGAATCTCAGGCGCGTAGGGATGTCTGGAGCCCGCCCTCTTCTGGGTCCGATTCCAGCATTGCCGGTATGTGCGCTGTTCCAGCGATAGGTCCCGACTGTCCAACCGCTGCTGGAGGGTTATGAACGCCAGGACGTGCCTGGGCGTTCCCCGCAAGTTTGCATCCTCTGGGCCTCGGAATACCCTCGCAACCTCCTGCGTGAATATCTGCAATTGGGCCGCTAGGTAATAGAGCTCGAAGTCCGGCACCGCCAGCCCCCCCTCATCCTTCGGGCGAGAGAGCGTGGCCAGCGCTACTCTGCATCGTCCCGCTCCCCAGATGAACGATGTGATCTGAGATTTGAGGAGCTTGAAAAAGGAACCAGGTATCCAAATTGGGAGCGTCCGGAAATAGTACAGTAATCTCGGCAGGGCCACCATCTTTAGCAGGGAAATCCGGCCCGCTACTGATAGCGGCAATGTGGACCAGAAGGACATACAGCCCTTCAGTCCGCGCACGCACCGCCCCAGGTTGCCCTCGAGTAAGTCTTCCGGCTTGTGGTAGATATGGACCCCCAGGTATTTCATGCAGGTAGGGTTCCAGGTCGCCTCCGACTGGTGCTGCGGCTGGGCAGTGCCCTCCAGCAGCGGGAACAAGCTTGTCTTGGGCCAATTGACCCGCAAGCCCGACATCTCCCCGAATCTCTCAAGTAGAGCTTCCGCCTTCCTCAGGTCCTCACCTCCGTCGCGGAGGAATAGCAATAAGTCGTCAGCATACAGCGAAATGAAATGATGTCCGTCACGGGTCTGCACTCCGTGGATGTGCCGCCCCGTTCTGGCCGCGGCCGCCAGCGGTTCAATGGCCAGTGCAAAAAGGAGCGGTGACAGGGAGCAGCCCTGTCGAGTGCCCCGCTCCACCGGGTATCGTAGGGATACCGCCGGGCCTACTCTCACTCTCGCAATCGCTTCCGCGTAAAGGACCTTAGTCCAGTGGATATAGCCAGCTCCCAGGCCGAAGCGCTCGATGACAGCGTAGAGGTAGTCCCACTCGAGGCTGTCAAAGGCCTTTTCAATATCAACAGACAGGACCAACTCCGTCCCTGTCCTCTCGGTGAGCCCGTCCATGATGCGGATGAGCCGTCTGATATTAGCCGTGGTGTTGCGGGTCGGTATAAAACCGTTTTGGTCGTCATGCACCAGCCCCGTCATGTGCGGTAGGAGTCTCGCCGCCAAAATGGAGCTCAGGATTTTATAATCTGCGGTTAGCATAGATAGGGGCCTATATGACGTGGGGTCAGTGCTCTCCCTGCCGGGTTTCAGCAGTGGGACCACCAGCGCCTCCCTCATCGATTGCGGTAGTCGACCCGTTGCCTTTGCCTCCCTGTAAATAGTCTGGAGACGGGGGGCCAATACGTCCAGGTTTTTGGCGTAAAACTCTATGGGGAGTCCGTCTATCCCCGGCGATTTGTTCCTCGCCATCCGCCTCACCGCCAGTCGTATCTCACCCGCGGCAATGTCCGTCCCCAAGTCCTTAGCCTGCTCCGCCTCTAACTGACCTAGGGGCAAGTCAGCCAGGAAGGGACCCACCAGTTCCGCCCTGCCTCCCGGGTCACTCTTGTACAGGCCCTCATAGTATTGCTGGAACACGTTGACTATGCCCAGTTGCGTCTGTTGTACCACTCCCGACGCATCCCGCAGCTGGAGTATGGGAGCGCATCTTCTGGTGGGGTTCGACAGCCACGCCAGGAGGGTGCCCACCTTATCGCCTTCTACATGGGAGCGTAGCACGTACCGCTTGTGATCAAAAGCTCGAAGCCTTTCCACCTCAACGGCTACCGCCTCCTTGGCCGAGCATAGGGAGTCCTGGAGTTCCGGCCTCCCAGGCCTCTTCCGCTCCGTCTCCCTCAGGTCCTCGTCTGCCTTCGCCAGATCCCCCAGCAGTACCTTCCGTACGCCCACATAGTCTCGGATGCAGATGCCCCTTACCACTACCTTAAAGGCATCCCACTCCATCGCCCTTGAGGTGGCCGTCCCTGCGTTCTCCGCAAAATACGAGGTCACGCCCCCCGCAAGGGCCTCCCCGAAGAGGGGGTCCTCCAGTGTCTCAGGCCTCAGTTTCCAGAGCGGAACCCTGGGCTTCCCCATAACCCACGCCAGCCGGACCAAGAGCGGGTTATGGTCTGAGATTGTCCTCGATAAGTATTCCGAGCTGGTGACGCACGGCTGCACCTCCCGGGAGCAAAGTATGGCGTCTAGTCGGACGTGCAGGTCATGGAGCCCTGAGAAAAACGAGTAATCCCGATCAGTCGGGTGTTGCCTTCTCCAGACGTCTACGAGTCCCCAGTTCTCCTGCCAGTCCCTCCTTCCCTTAGAGAGTCTGTGTACCGGGGAGTCACGAAGGGGGGGGTGAGACCTGTCCAGCAGGGGGTCGGCAATGGAGTTAAAGTCCCCCCCCAGCAGGACCGGGCCCGCAAGGGGGTGGGCCAGCGTCCCCGACAGTGCAGCTAGGAAAGCCAATTGGTCCGTGTTCGGGGCATAGATGCTAGCTAACACTATATCTCTACCTTCTAGTTTCCCCTCCACTACCACATATCTCCCTTCCTGGTCAATCCAATGCCGTGAAAGTTGGAAAGGCGTGCCTGCCCTAATCCATATGAGCACCCCTCTCGCATAAGCTGAATAGTTGGTGTGGTAGACCTGGCCCCGCCATCTCCTTTGTAAGGCCTCCCCCTCCCGTTGTGTGAGGTGCGTCTCCTGCAGCAGCGCAATGTGTACCCCCCTCCGTACCAAGAAGGCATGCACTTTGTGTCTGCGTTGCATAGTGTGAAGGCCCCGGACATTCCAGGTCATACAAGTCAAAACATTTGCATTAGCCATTATCCCAGTGAACCGGTCGAAACCCTCCTCCCAGGTCCAGCCCTTTGGCGGTGATGGTGCCCCCTGTGTGAAAAACAAACCTCCCCAACAGCCCTGTCAATGGCGTACCCAGGGTCAACAGTGTCAAAAATACAAACCAACAATCCCCAACTGTGGAGCCCCCCCCCTCCCCCAGAACAGGCCCCAATATCGAAATACCAGTCCCCATCCAAACTCCCGTACCTGATGACCCAGGTCTCAACTACACAGCCGCAGCTGTGGGTGCCTTAAGGGCCTACGGAGTGTGGCCTTGTCCAAAGGGAGGCCGCGCCGCCCAACCCCGTCCCTCCCCCCAGTTCCTCATGGATCAACTGCCCCGTGTCCCGCCGTGCACCCCGGCCCCCACTGTGTGCGAGGGCAGCTACCCCTTCTCCCGTACATCCCCAACATTACCCGATCAGCATCGACAGTAGTTCATATATTGTGGACCTCATCAGCCGTTTGCGGTGTCACCAGCGGTCCCTCTATGCGATGTAGTCCCGACGAGTCCGATTCCGAACCAGAGGCCGAAACATGAGTGTCCGAGTCTGGGGCCCCTCTGGACTCGGAGCCTTCTGCTCGGCCGAGCTTCCCCACCTCCAACAGCGCCGCCTTCCTCTCCGCCTCCGTTTGTGAGGCCGTCGGGCCCTGCTGCCCCTGGCCCCTTTTCCAGAGTCTTCTCGATTTTCGCTGCCGCTTGGGCGAGCGCTCCCGCTCTTTCTCCCGCTCCTCTCTCACTCTGGCTCCATCAGTCCCAGCCTTGTACGTCTCCCACCAGTCCCAAGCGTCCGCCGATGTCGTGAAGAAAATCGCCCTGTCGTCCACTACCACCCGTAGTCTGGTTGGGAAGAGCAAGGAGTAGGGGATGCCTTCGGTCCGCAATTCCCTCTTGATCGCGAGGAAGGAGGCACGCTGTTTCTGCGTTCCAAAGGTGAAATCCGGAAAGAGCGTGACTCTACTGTTTGCAATCTGGAAGGGGCCATCCTCCCGGGCCCTACGCAGGAGCAGATCTCTGTCCTTGTGGTGTAGCAGCTTGGCTATGATCGGTCTGGGTGGGAGTCCAGGTTTGGGTGGTCCTGAGGGGACTCTATGGGCCCGCTCCAGAGTGAAGAATGGCGATAGTCCTTCTGGCGCCACCACCGTCTTCAGCCATTCCTCCATGTAGGCAATCATGTCTCCTGCCCCCTCCGTCTCCGGCACACCTACGACCCGAATGTTGCTGCGTCGGTTTCTATTTTCGGCATCCTCCGCCCGTCTCTCTAGGGTGCTTATGCGGTCCAGGGCCTCCGTCAGCTTACTCTCCATCGCCTTGTGAGCTGGCGCCATGTCCCCGATCGCCACCTCAGCCTCCTTAACTCTGTCTTTCAGTTTATCATGGTCAGCCCGGAGTAGGCCCAGCCCCGACGCCACCTGCGCTATGTCGTTATGGAGTGCATCCCTGGTGGCCGTTATGGCGTCCAGTATTCGGTCCTGCAGCCGCTGCAGGTCCGTCTGTTCCGCAGGGCCCCCTTCCCCTGCCTTTGACGCTGCCGCCTCCTCCGCTTTTGCCCTCGGCTTTCCCATCGTGGCCGGCCCGCTGCTCCCGTTCACCCCGACTGCCCACTGGCTCCGGCGTCGTGTATCGCCCCTGTGCTCCTCGGGGCTACGTTGGGCGGCCACTGCGCCCCGGGAAGAGCGACTCAGTACGTACGTTTGTCGCTGCGTCCAGCCCCCAGGTGCTGTGGGGTAGCGTGCACTTCGTCACCGAGGCGGCGTGACAGGCCGTAGGTCAGGGGCCCTTATACCGCCCGTTGCAGCCTCCGTGGGATCTCCCAGCGCCTCCACAAGACGCGTGTGTTACTGCCGTGGGGGAGGGGGGGGGCCCAGAATGCGCTGCAGCGCTCGCCGTCTCCCCCAGTTCCCCTGCTCCCCAGGAGGTCCTCACTTGCTTACCGGGCCGGCCGATGCCTAAATCTGGGTCGGTCCGCCGGATCTCTGCAGTACGGGGCCACCAGGAGGCCACGCCCACTTCGCTCTCCACCGGTGGCGCCGCCCGCCGTGGCCGGTCGCCGAGGAACAATCCTTTCCGTGCGGGGCACGGCACCTCCAGCTATCGCGCCCTCACCCTGCACGCCGGCAGTGCGAAGCTCAGCGACCCTCCGCTCTCCAGGGTTTCGCTGCGGCCGCCATCTTGCTCGGCGCCAGTCCCTCAGCCGCTCCAGAGGCCGCCGCGATCGGCGGTCGTTCCCAGGTCCGCGGAGTCGCCGGCTGCCCAAATCACGCCCAGGCGGTCACCGCCGGGCCACCATCCGGCACCGGGGCACACGTGGGCTCTACGGGCTCTGTATCAGGATGCTTGCGGGGGAAGAGGCGCGGAGCTCCGGGCTCACGCCGCCATTCCCTTCGGCGCTCAAGCCACGCCCCCCTCCATGGCCCAAACTGTTGCTAACATTTCCTTTTCGATCACACTGAATTTTTTTTCGTTGGGTGCTAGTGACCCTGAGGCGAAGCTGATAGTTGTGACCTCTCCTCCCTGGGACCTTTGTGTTAGCACAGCAACAAGTCCTTTGTCGCCAGCGTCTGTGGTTAGTATAGACAGGGCTGCTTGATCAAACCCATTGAGAGGAACTGCAGCACAGATGTCAAGTTTTAAACGATCAAATTCTGTTTAATCTTCTTCTGTCCATTTGAAGGTGGTCTTCTCCTTCAGAAGTTGTCACAAATGGTGTGTTTTGGACTCGAAGTGGGGAACAAATTTACTGTAAAACTCTGCCATCCCTAGGAAGGAACGGACATCTTCCTTCTGTTTGGGTGTGGGTGCTTCTTTGATGGCTACTACGTTGGTCAGTTTCGGCTCTATCCCTCTTTCGCTGATTTTGTGGCCTAGGTACGTCACTGATCCTACTCCAAATCTGCATTTCTCCTACTCTGCCATGAGTCCATTTTGTGCCAGTATAGTCAGGACTGCATTCAGTTTTTCATCATGATCTCCTTTTGATTTCCCCATGATGAGGATGTCGTCCTGACAGTATTGCACTCCTTCTACCTTCTGGAATAACCGGTGCATGAGCTTTTGGAATACGGCGGACGCAGACACCAGGCAGAACGGCATCCTTAGGAATTTGTAGCAACCAAAAGGCATGATAAACAATGTCAGGTGATTGCACGAAGGGTGCAGGGCGATTTGGTGATATGCTGAGGTGAGGTCCACCGTGGAGAACCACTTGACCCCTTTTGTCTTTGCCAACATCTCGTTTATCCGGGGTAGTGGGAACTTGTCCACCACTATATTCTTGTTAAGTTCCCTCAGGTCCACGCAGAAGCGTACTTTCCCATTGAGTTTCTGTACCACCACCAGTGGTGCAAGCCACTCTGCGCTTTTGATGGCTTGGATAACACTGTTCCATTCCATGCGTTGTAGTTCTTGCTGCACAGCCTCTCTGCTCCTGAAGGGGATGTTGTGAACTTTGTGGCTTACAGGCTTAGCACCAGCCTTGAGGCAGATTTTGTGCGTGAATTTTGTTAGTCGACCTATCGTCCCTTTGAAGACTGCATGATATTCCTTCTTCCGTGTGTTTTCTTCGTAAGTCTGGGCAGTGTCTGTCATTAACACTTGGGTCGCCCCGCCCGGGTTGAGTTGGATTCCGAGAGCTCCTTGGTTCATCCACCCTAGTACTGAAGGTCCTTTCTCTGCAACATACAATTTTTCTTCTGCTGTTCGTCCCTTGAACTCGAACGTCAGTGGGCGATAACCTACCATGGGTATAGGTTCACCTGTGAAAGTGACTGGGTGTATGTCTGTGGGAACCAGGTTTGCACCCACTCTGGGTTTAAAGTCTCGCTCCCATATTGTTAGTTGAATTATGGTGTATGGGGAGCCTGAATCCGCCACCACGTTCACCTGTACTCCTCCAATTGAAATCTGTAATGCCGGCTTCCTGGACCTTGTGCAGTTCACTAGGTCGTCTATGCATAAGACTTCATCTTCTTCCTCCTCTTCGGGGACCTCTTTGTCTCTGTCCAATTCCTGGGTGACGTACTTCACTTCCATTCTTCTGAGCTTGCGCCGGCATACCTTTTAGTAGTGTCCCATTATTCCGCAGTAGGAGCACTTGGCTCTGAAGGCTGGGCATCCTTTGTCGGAGATTGAATGCGTCTGGCTACCGCATCTGTAGCAGGTATTTCTGCTTTCTCTTTGCGGTCTTTGGGGCTTTGTGAATCTCTGAGGGTATTTCTTATGGTACCTTGTGCTTGACCGTGTTTGTTGCTGCGGCACCTCTTGTTTATTTTTATCTGATACCTTGCACACCGGGGCCCTGTTGACGCTCTCTCTTTTCACCGCTTCTGCGCATCTCTTGGATAGTTCTGCCTTCTTTACGAGTGCCACGACTTCTTTGAGGGGAGCATCTCCGTTGACCCATAATTTTTCTTGGATCGCTGTGTTAGCAGTGTGCATTATGATCTGATCTCTGATGAGCTCGTCGTGCAGTATGCCAAACTTGCATGTCACTGCCAGCTTCTGTAGCGCAGCGACGTACTCGTCTATAGATTTTCCGCTGCTATGTTTCCTTTGGAAGAAATTGCATCTGTCTATTGCGGTGCATACTACTGGGTGATATTGGGAATCAAGATCCTCTAGTGCGTTTTGGAACTCATCCGTGTCATTGGGGGGTCTGGTCTTCTTTACCAGGTTGTCATACACCCTGATTCCTTCTGGGCCTAGGTTATGTAGGAGTATTTTCTTTCTCCTTGAGTTGGAGAAGGTCCCTTCCACTTGCTCTTCTAGCGCGGACAAGTAATTCAGGAAATATCGCTTCCAATCTTCCCATGGCATTGCTGGATCCCCCATTTTGGGCAAGAAGGGGACTAGATTCGTGAGGGAGGACGACTGTGCGCACATCTTGCTCGCGTTGCGTTGTTGTGGGGCAGGTTGTGCTGCAACTCCTGGCGGGCTTCCTGGGGCTTGCCTCTCCCCGGACTCTCGTGCCTGCGTGGGTGAAGGGTTGTTATCCCCTTCTCAGGTTGGACCTTGGACCTCCAGCACTTCGCTCCCTTAGGGGTGTAGTGCTTGGCGCTTGTAGGATCACGGTGGTGCATGCAGGGCTGTGTTAATTGTGTGCAATGGGGCGCAGCTGTGTCTCCCCTGGTCACTCACGGTTTAGTGGAAAGTAGCGTCTCTTCCTCCTTCACGGCAATCAAGATCGCCTCTGAGCGTACTGGTGCTCTGCTGATGGGGTTATAATGTGCGAGAGGTGAAAACGGAAGGGAATGAGGAAATGGTCTGACCAGTCTACATGGATAGGGGGAGCTGGTTTGATTTAGAAATATCAAGGTCCAGAATTGAGCCCTTGGTGCGTGTAATTTCCGAGCAGTGTTGGACAAGATCGTTAGCTGAGAGAAAGGTTGCAAGCTTGTTGGCAGCCGAGTCTTCCCCGGAGACCCAGTGGAGATTGAAATCACCTAGGAAGATCAGCTTGTCGCTTTGTGAATATTGGTCACTAATGGAGCCGATGAGTTCCTCCATGACAATAGAAGCTTTTTATCCAAGTGGTGTTGGAAAGCGCCCATTTTTTACATAGTCACCCTAACTATTTGGCTGGTATTTGCTGGAATTTTGACAGAAAGCGTACTGGGTTCTTGCTAACCAGGTCCCTGATGCCAGATCTTTTTCCCTGAACTGTGCAATTTGTACCCTAATTTGGCAATAGCTTAATCACCCTCTGTAAGTCCATGGTAAATGGTACAATTGGTAACTAGGGCATACTAAAGAGAATCCCCAAGGGCTGCAGCATAATTTGTGCTACCTTAAGGGACCCTCACCAAACCCATGTAGACTGCCATTACAAGCTATGTGTCTTGGTATAGACACAAGTGAAAGCACAACATGGCACACAGTTCTGTGTGCCATGCCTGCAGACACTGCATGGGGTATAGGTAAGTCATCCCTCTAGCAGGCCTTGCAGCCCCAGGACAGGCTGCACCATACTACATATGTGGGCATAACGGCATGTGCAGATATGCCCCTGTGCAGGCTAGTTCAATTACTGCCAGTACAAGTGACCAGGGAAGCCATTTTAAGTACACGTGCTGGACACTGGTCAAAAACAAGTAACCCAGCTGCATGATGGCTTCACTGAAATAAAAAATGTTTGGTATCAAACATCTTGTATTAATAAGCCCACACTGATTCCAGTGAAGGATTTATTAATACATGCACCCAGAGGGTACCTTAAAGATGCCCCCTGAAAACGTACCAACTACTTGTATGCTGGCTGACTGGTTCTGACCAGCTTGTTTCCACTGACAAGTTTCTTACCCCCAAGGGTGAGGGTCTATATTCTCATGGGACATGAACAAAGCCTGCTCTGGCAGGAGGTGTTTATACCCCCTTCCAACTGGATGACCTATAAATTAGCATTCCAAGGCAGGGGGCTTGTGACGAAAGCAGCGTGGAGACCGACGAAGGGGACCCCGGGGGCACTAGGAATGTGTGTTCAAGTGTTTCAGCCATTTGGGACACGCCCCCTTTACTGCAGCTAAAGCCACATAGCCTGGAGAAGGACCCGGAAGAAGAGTAGAGAAGTGGGGTCGTGGAGTTGGCATCACTGCAGGATGGAGGCAGGCTGGTGAAGCTGAGAGCGGAGGAGAACAACGAAGACACAGAGGGATGTGTCGGGACAAGCAAGGATGCTGAGCCTGAGCGGCTGCTCCAGTCATCAGACGCAGTTGAAAGGAGGAACCAGGCCAATTGTCCAGAGACCTCGAGGGAAGGCAAGACGGGCGAGGCAGCCGTGGTTCCGTTACTGGGTCACAGCTTCAGGTAAGTGTCACAAGACAGTGTACATTGTTGGAGTGGCTGGTTTTTGCTCTCGCTTATTTAGTTGGCTTATAGGGCTTGGGTCCGAAGACAGCTTAAAGACCCTTGGAGCAGGGTCTTCTGATGGTCACTTTATTGCATGACGTGCACTGGATAGCGGTTCTAGTGAGAGGTGAAATTCCCCTCACAATACGGCTTGCCTAATAGGATTGTTTATCCCACCTGAAATAGGCCATAGGCATACACTAAGTGATGTAAGGGTGACAGACATAGTGAAGCCCATATAACTAGATGCTAATAGCCCTATGCCTTTGTTTCCCCGAGGGTAACATACTACAGTGGGAAAAGGTCCTGGAAGAAAATCCATAAGGCGAAACTTGGAGAAAAGAAGACAGCAAAGAGACTGGGACAAAAGGAGGACTTTTTGTTGTGTGACTTGGAGAAAATCGGATTGGGTACGAATAAAAACCCTTTGCTCCAAACAGTGCATGGTCTGGTCTCTGTTGTCCTGTAACAGGGCTTTAAAGAGCCCTCCGCCTTTGAAATGTGAATATTGCTTCCATCACAGGCGAGGGGATGCTACTCTCCCTGACCAGGGCCCATTTGGCGCCTGGACAGGAAGGAAAATTTGTAGCTAGAAAGGCGTGTCCACCCTCAGGGTAGTTCCACCTCTAAGGTGGGCTACCTGATGTGGATATGAAATGTAAAAGTCTGTCATCTTGGCGAAGGCAGAATTAGGAAATTTAGGACAGGGTTATGCCAACTTTCCACAGGAAGTGGTCAAATAGGGGGTGTAGTGACCCCAGCGGTAAGTAGCCCATTGGCTACTACCCTACACCCCATAGCACCCCTATATCTAGTATTTAGGACTCCTGCCATCAGGAAATAAGATTCCTGCCGACCTAAAAAGAAGAAGGACACCAAAGAACTGTGTAAAACAAGGACTGTGGAGAAGCAACTGACTTGGCGCCAACACTGCCGGGCTGCCTTCTGTTCCAGATGAAGTTACGCCAAAGTCGTCTCGTCCTACAGCTGTTGTGCCTCCATAAGCCTGGGAGGATTGTCTGCCTTCAGCGAAGACCCAGGAACTCATGTGGAGTAGTGAAACTGCTTCCCAGTATCCTGCAGGCACTCCAAAAGAACTGTGAGGACTCCAGACCAACGCAAACCAGACACCCGAAAGGACAACTGCACCGGTGACCCATAACCCAAGTTGTAGTGGGCTAATGGTGCCAGGGTGGGTCCCCAACCCTCCAGAGACAAAGCCCTCCTTGGGTTTGCCCACAGTGGACTCACAGACGCCACCTGCAGCCTCTTTGTGCAGGCACCTTCTACTCGAAGTGTCTCCAGCGGCGGAAAACCGATGCCTCAGAACACCTCTGCACCCGGCTGCCCTGGCCAAGGAGAAGAGAACTAAAGGTGTCCCCACTTCCCTGGCCATCGTGAGACCTGAACCCTTTGATAGTTCAGCCTGACTGGTCTCCCAGTCCCAGCTTGCAGCCTCTTTGCAACCAGACCGCTCGCCATTAAAGTGAATGGGACACCCAATGCCATAACACACCTCTGCACACTGACGCCCCAGAGCTTCCCGAGGTGACCTGTTGGCGTGTCCTAGGACCTTTCCCCATACTTACCTTAAGTCAAGGAGATTGGTCCCGTAAGTCGTAGTGAAGTGGCAGAATGCAGTACGTTCCCCCCCCCCCAATGGATAACATTTGGCCCTGACGCTGAAACACACCTTTACATCTGGATGCTCCAGAGCCCCCAGAGGTGACCTGTTGGTGTGGCCTTTAGACCAGGAGATTAGTCCCGTAAGTCACAGTGAAGTGCCCACATGCAGTGCATGCTTTCCCCCCACAGGATAATATTGGGCACCCGTGCTTGCCGCTTTTGCCAGGAGGCGCTTGAAAGTCTCCCGCAGTGCGGGACGCCCGTGCTTGCCGCTGTTGCCCTGCTGCCACCCTGC
The DNA here is from genome assembly GCF_964261635.1 of Lissotriton helveticus. Classification (NCBI taxonomy): domain Eukaryota; kingdom Metazoa; phylum Chordata; class Amphibia; order Caudata; family Salamandridae; genus Lissotriton; species Lissotriton helveticus. The sequence continues at coordinate 725,086,062 of NC_136072.1, forward strand.
TGGGGACCACAAGTCCCAGTTCGTTTTGCGGCTACCTGCCGCCACCGCCGGCGTCATCTCAGTGTGCCAGGAGGCGTTTGAAAGGCAGAGAAGGACTCCCGCAGCACCCGTCTGAGCCCGGAGGAGGCCTGGCTGGGCCAACCCCCTTTGCTGCAAGCTCAAATAAGGAACTCAAGTCGCCAGCATCATTAAAGTACTCTTGTTTATTAATTGAAGTGTGTATATAATACTAAATCAGGAGAGATGGGGGTACGGAAGGCCAAAGGAAGCCCTAACGGTGTGCCTAAACAAGCCAAAAGATCAGCGGCAAGCGCCGCTGCCAACTGTGTGGCAGGTGATATTGACCCTTTGCTTGAGGAAGTGGAGAGCTAGTTAAATGGGCAGAACAAGCTTCCTAAAGAGGGCCCTAAAATGGCAGCTATCTTGGAACCAAGTCAAATAAGTAAATCAAGGAGGAAAGTACCAGGGCCTGATCCAACCCTTAAAAGCACAGTAGTGTGTGAAGTAGATCCCAACAATACAATAAACTCAAATCAGTTTACGCCTAATCCAGTGGCTCCATTTCCTGCCCAAGGCTGCTACAAAGCGATGATGGAGAGAGCAGCAGTCACTGACATAATTTGTTCCAACCGCTTCGATCCCCTTGCCGTAGCAGAAGGTCCTGTCGCAGGGGGTTACAATCAAACCCCAACAGGCCCAATAATAGAACCAACCACTGTTGGCATCGAATGTGGAAGGACTACTGCGAAAAGTAACAACCCTCATATTGAACTGAGCGAGCTTAAGTCTAATGTGAAAGATTTGACAGAAGAATTTATGGTTCTCAGGAGAACAGTAGGCACCTTGATAGATCAACTGAATAATGCTTGTCATATATGACACGGGGAGCAGGGTCCGGGCCGGAACCTGGCTACATGCACATGACCCACCAAAGTAACAAAGGGATGACTGAAGGGGGGAGAGGGTGGAAAGGAGGGGCTTGAACAATGCAAATCACCAGCATTTTATGTCAAGCAATTTCTCACAGCATCAGTTTCCCCCAAACCAATCCATCTGCTTGCATTATGCAGGTCAATCTATTTGCCCAACCTTCAATGCACTATAATCCACCCATTCAGGGCCCTTACCAGGGTGGAGCACACAATTTATTTATTTATCTATTTATTTGCAGAGTTTTATATAGCGCTGGCTAGACCTTGAGATATCAGAGCGCTTTACATGAGGATCATGTAACGCGCTCTGATACCTCTGGGTCTAGCCAGCGCTATATAAAACTTGTCAAATAAAATAAATAAGATCAGCGAGTTACAGGTTACAAAATGACATCAGATATAGGAGTCAAGTATAAACATAGGAGAACAAGCATTTGCAATGCAATAGGTCTTGCATTTGCGACAGAAGCTATTGGCATTGTAAATGACAATGCCTTTTATTTATGTTTTAAAAACCAACATGTATAAATAAAAAGCATTGCCATTTACAATGCAAATAGCTCAAACTATCACAACTACAAGACCTATTGCATTGCAAATGCTTGTTTGAATCTATTTGCAAATATGGGCCACTTTTCTTACTATGTGATTCACTAATGGGGCCTGCTTTTATTTTGATGCACGGGGCTATTTCCTGCCCCAAGGGCTGCAGCGAGTTACCCTGACCTGCACGGACATGAGATCGCTCTGCTGGTGAGGCATTCACACCTGACTTGTGCAGCAGGAGCGCCCAGGGTGTCTCGCGGGCTTGGCTGTACATGCAAGGCGTTCATAAAGTTTTCAGGGCGGAGAAAAAGAGGAAAACAGGAACAACTTTCAGTAGCTATGGGAGTAGAAAACACAGGTTGTAGTAGGCGAGTGGGGCGAAAAGTGAGTGGGGTAAAGAAGGGGCAGAATGTAGAAGAAAAAAACGTATGAAGAGAAGACAGTCGAGGGGCAGAGGACAGGGGTGAAGGGGCGAATGCCAAGACATGCTGCCCACACTGGTGAGGAAGTGGTTGAATAGACCTAAGGTAAGAAAGGGGACCCACTAGTACTTGGGGGCGGGTGGCTGGGGTGGGGGCTCGTAGGGCTGAAAGGTAAGGAGACAGGCAGTCCCGAGGAGGCCCTATATGAAGACGAAATGTTTACGGAATAGAAATGGAGGGTGGAGGGGGCATACCTGGAATAAGATTTAGGGAAATAATGGGGTTACTTCGTGCCACAACAGAATAAACCCATTTGCACTGGGGGAGAGGTGTTAAATCCAGAGTGGCATCTGATGGAATGGGACCAAGAGCAGAGGAGAGCTACCCCTGTGGTGGAGGTCCGAAGACACCTGGCCTGAGAGAGGGAACAGTCCCAGGTTCAAGGAGTTCCTAAAAAAAGACTGTGGAGGAGTAGGGAGAGACTGCGAGGAGACCTGTACGGGGCAGCCGTTGAGTGTAAACAGGGGTCCCCTGCTGAGGGCAGGTCATCAGCGCTTTAAGCGGGGTCCTTGCGGGTGAGAAGAGCTGTCTAGAGATTGGGAAAGGGCTGCCAGGAGACACCACGCCTTCTGTTAGTCCAGATCTGGGCTTTAGATGGCGATTATTTTGTATTTTAACTTCCCCGTGTTTTTTATGGGTCTGTAAGTCCCCTCATGCAACGAATGAGCAGTTGACTAGGAATCCGATATTGGCTGAAGAAGTCTGACCTGACAAGATGTTGAGCAGCTTTGAATCTCGGCGTCGGCTCATCCTGTGATTCTGGCCAGATCACTTGTTCTCCCTGTGCCTTCAAACAATGAACGTGTCCACGTGTGATGTAACTGGTGCTCAGTACCTTCGGGTCGCGTTCGCACTATATAAAACTGCAAACAAAAAAGAAATGGGCGCGTATGTCTGCTAACATTTTATCCCTAGGCAAAGTAGGGTGGTGGTGCTTTTGAGGAAATCCTATCACGTTGGTTCAATCAAAACTAAAACAAGCCGCATCCAGACACACCGACCTACCAGAGACTTGCAACCGCATGCCACAGACTCACCCACCTATCACAGACCCCTCTAGACACACCGACCTACCATACACTGGTTTCTCAAAATCCTCTTCCACGCCATGTCAATTCAGTGCAGTATAACATGCACACAACATTGGTTTGGGAACCACTGAATTAGAAGTATTGCCAACCAAATGGAAACTGCTATGCGCCAGACGTGCAGAGTAAGACTTTGTTCCCTGCACTGCGCACGCGCGTCAGCCATTTTAAGCCTCATGTAGTTTCACTTTCTCAATGTGCCTGCACAGTTTTCTGTAGAATTTACTTACGTATGTGACGTCTCTCTATCACTACGTACGCGTGATAACTGAAAGTTAAATGCTTTTATTCCGGCAGTGACCGGCTTGCGCAAAATTTCACCCAGATACAGCTGGAGCAGTTGGGTGAGACCGGCAGGTGAGTGATTCTGTTTGCGCGTGCCGGGCAAATGTGAAGATCGTCCGAGCACGGTAATGGTGGCTAACTGGTTGGTATGGGGGCGGGGGTCCTGTTCTGATGAACATGCGCGCTCACCTCGGGATGTCCTCAATCCCCAATGAGTCGGGAGCAATGGCACGTGTTCTTCCCTTCCTTTGTGACTCTCCCTGGTAGGTTTTGGAACGACGTAGTGAGTATCACGCGGGGGAGAAATAAAATAGTTGAGTATTCGAACAATCCTTTGTAACCACCCAAACGCGCTCTGGGGAAGCTGGACGGTGGTAAAGGGCCAGGGGTCAACGTGGCTAGTGAAGACGGCGAAGGAAGGAGTTGGCATTTGAGCCCATTAGATGGGGTGTGTTAAGATTGGTGACGTGGTTGAGACTGTGATTTGAGGCCATTTGAGCGGTTGTTGAGTGGTAGTGTCTGGACCGGTACGATGGCGTGATCATGTTAAAGCAAACCAAATATAGCGTCCCGCGAGTGGTGCGAGCAAGTCCGTGTGGCGTCGGGCTGTGTAGGCGAGGGCGGTGAGAGCACGAATTGGCAGAGAGCAGAAGGCGTGAGCGTGCACATGGGTTGTCCAGGGAAAAGTGTACATCGTTGTCTCCCTTCCGAGCCAAGTCAACAACAATAGATCTCACCTAGGCGAGCAGCGCATGGTGCTGCATCGCTAGGCGAGACCTAAAAACAGTGATTACACAAAACCCCAAACTGCAACTCAATCAATCAATCAGGGGTTCATAAAGCGAGCTACTCACCAGTGAGGGTCTCAAGGCGCTGGGGGGTGCAGCTCCGGATTAGTCGAAGAGCCAGGTCTTGATGCTCTTCCTGAAGGTGTGCAGAGTGTGAGAGCATCTGATGTTGACTGGGAAGTCGTTCCAGGTCTTTGCTGTGACGTAGGAGAAGGCTCTTCTGCCTAATTTGGTTCTGCGGTTGCGTGGGAGTCTTCCAGGGCGAGGTCAGCTGGAAGAACATTGAAATGACGAATGGAAGGCAATAAGGGTGTCATGATTAGCCATCATACCACTAGCCACCTTATAAATACTCACAAGAGGGGACATAATTCAACCTCCCGCCACGGGAGGGTGGGGTACAATGATAGTGAAGAGACATCTGGTGGGAGCCTAGGCTCAGGTGTAAACAGTATACCCCTCAAAGAGGGGTGCAAGAGGGTGTTCATGACAAACGTACCCAAATTAACAAATGACCATGGGGAATCCAGGGATGCCCTGGTAAACAAAGCTATCCACTGGAAAATGCAGGTGAGATGATATTGTTCAATTATAAGATCAAACCTAAACAACAAGAGAGTATATACAACAACAAAAAATAAGCAAGAAGCTCCTATTAAAGGAAATAGCAGTAAAAAGTAGCCACCAGCGCCTACCAGTGCTACATGCGAATAAATCTGCTGTGTCGAGGAAAGGAAAAGTGGAGTGCAACCCAGATGAAAAGAAGAACCCTCAGGCACCCTCCGAAGATGGGTAGCCGTTTATCTTCATTGGGTTCTCAATTTAGTGCATGTGAAAAACATCATACCAAGGAAAGGTGCAAATTAAAATGAGTATAGATCACTCCCTCAACCAACATTTTTAATAGAGGGGTGATTCGAACTCAATTAAAAACAATGTGCAAAAACGGGCATCGAGAGTTAAGCAAGTTTGAGCTCCCTGTCCTAAAATACGGTCGACATGTTTAAGCTATCTGGTCATTTTCGACCCAGCATTCCTCAGGACCAGAAATGTAAACTCACCCGACCGGGCAGTACACGCCCTAAAGTGCCTACTCACGGTGGGTGGATATTCACAAAAGACGTATTGATACCCACTTGAGGATCTATGTCTTGTGCAAACCTCTATTCAACGAGGTGTATGGAATCTGTAAAGAAACCCATAAAACACATTTAAAGAACAGACACTCCTCTGTCATATACATTTTACCAACACTTATTTAAAATTTGTTTAGTACTTTCGGACCCCAAACGTTGCCCGGTGACACAGTCAGAAAAATAAAGTGATGCGAGGTCCCACCACAAAAGAAACTTCAAACATTACCAAAGCTGTTATGCTTAAACAGTATATGTCTACCTTTGCTGTTAGCCTTACTCGCTCTGGTAGAATTTACATTAATTCTCTAAGCATTTATTTCAAAGATGAACAGTGTAAGTCCCATGTAAAACCTCTGACGTTTGTTCAACCTATGGTCGGGTTTAAGGACTTTAAATTTAAAATTAGAAAACAACAGAAATCCTTCGAGAAATGTGCGCAGTCTAGAAAGTCTATGTACACAAATACATTCAGCCTCATGCACTAGAAACTGAGGTCTCATATTCATTCTAATCATGTCGTATCAAAGTGGCAACTCACTTGGTTGTAATCCCATATTGATCATACGTATAGCAAGGTCTGAAACCTTTCTTCATGGGCTGTATTGTAGAGGGAGAATAAGCAAAAGAACAAAAAGGAAACGTCCTTTAGAATGCAACACTCCCTCGACAGGTTGATTACCAAAAGAAACATATCTACATTAAATATGTCAGGAAATGTCGTTAGCTTATCTCTCCTGAATAGAAATACTTACTTCAAATCTCCCCAAATGAAGACTCCATGAGACCGTGGTGATGGATATCTTCACGGCAGCATCTGTTAAAAGTTGAACGAGGTTTCAATTTAAGCCTGTTGTGATACACTCGCTCTACTCAGTTCAAAAAGCCCCTCACTACCATTAGGAGCCGTTAAAGATTTTATTAGGTACTGTCTTGAGGGAAACGCTAATGTTTTTAAAAAGGAATCCTTCGAAAGCACAATACTCGTCACGGGTAAAATTTTAAGATGACTAATATGTGTTGTAAACAATCACTCGGTCGAGCGGTAAAATAGTCTAATAAGCCTCATATAGTCGTCAAAATAGGGGTTAGGTGCGTGCAATGGCAAAACCACTTACTAGTGAACTGATGACTCCCCGTATTTCCACCTAGGTACGGCTCAGCCACGGCTCGTAAGACGATTCGGGCCGCGGTAGAGACCGGCCTTATCACTTCCTGAATGGGCGTGGTTGGCATGACAGAATACCACGTGATCGGGGCAGCAACACAACATTATAGATTTAAAGGTGCAGTACCAACGTTCACTCTCTGCCCTGCACCGTCGTCTTTAATTACGTGAAAAGGTTTATTAGTTAACAGAGACCCATTAACCAGTGGCGTCTCTCTCAGATAAAGTGGGAATATCCTTATAAAAATAACAGAAAAACGTATTTAGTATCTCGTCGAAGGGTTTAAATAACCTCAAAATAAATCAATGTGCTAAGCAAAGGTTCTATGCATCCGTGGTACCAGAAAATGGAATAGTACCGGGGTCCTCGGGGGTAAAGAGAAAATACCCACAGATCATTACACCTGTAATCCCCTGCCAAGTGGGATCCGTCCCCTTGTTTAAAATTATTAGACCCAGATGGCACTCAATGTAAGTAAATACCTGGTGACCTCATTTTAGCGCTTCATCACTGTCCCCCACGGTACCTCATCATTAAGACCTCGCCGATGGGTTGCCAAGCGGTGTACCCACCTTTGCTCCTTTTCAAACAGGGTACTCTCATTACTATATTCCAGATGTTCTATAATCGACCATTTGACATCATTCGGACCATGTCCTTTCTCCAAATAATGTGCTGTCAATTTGGTTGTATTTCTCTGGCATCTGATATTGCTGCGGTGTTCCCCTATGCGCAGTTTAATTTTTCGCGTGGTCATGCCCACATAACGGAGCATACAGGGGCACACTATCAGATAAACCACATTACATGTGTTGCAGTTTGTATGACTGCTCAGATGCCAGGTTTTTCCTTCTTCTAGAGCCAACGTTTTGGTTGCTGTTGTCAGGTGGCAAACACTACACCCTCCACATGGGTAATGTCCCACTACCGGAGGTAATCCCCAAGTGGAGAGTACATTCGCATCCCAATTGGTAACCTTTCTCTCAGTGGGGCGAGTCCGTACAAGTGCATCCTTGAGACTCCTCTCCCGTTTGTAGGAGAAAAGCGGTTTTTGCCATTGAAGGCCATTACTGGTCAGAATGCGCCATTGTTTATTTATTGTCCGACTCACTATGTTTGAGATGTTGGAATACGTGGTGACGCATGTCAGTGGGGTTTCAGGTTCTTCCTCTCTTACATTTTCCTCTAATAGGGCTTCACGATTTTGATTTCGTGCTCGCTTGCAACTTTTCTTCAGAATTGGTGCTGGATATCCTCTGTGCGAAAGTTTCTTCGTCAAGTCATTGGCCTGGTTCTTAAAATCAGTGATATTACTGCAGTTTCTACGAATGCGTAGGTACTGGCCAAATGCGAGATTTTCCCGCAAGGGACGTGGATGAAAACTGGTAAAATGCAGTAGATTGTTCTTACTGGTCGGTTTATAGTATGTTTTGGTAGTGAGGTAGTCACCAGTCCTGGTGATTGTCACATCCAAAAATTCAATGCTGTCCCTGCTATGATGGTGAGTGAACCTTAAATGGGGATCACAAGTATTTACCCAATCAAAGAAGGCCAGTAAGCTCTCCTCTGACCCTTTCCATATTAGCAGCACATCGTCAATGTACCTCTGCCACAGGATAACATTGAGAGTGTAAGGGTTGGTATTTGCTAAAATGTGGGTTTTTTCAAAGTTATGAACGTAAAGGCCAGCTATGCTTGGGGCAAAAGTACTGCCCATTGATGTACCTGTCTTTTGCAAAAACAACTCATTTTTATATTGAAAAAAATTCCGTTTCACTGCTAGAGTGGCACAATCAATGACAAATGTTTTGGAGGTGTTATAATCCCAAGGGGTTTCATCCAAAACATCCGCCAGAACCTTCAAAGTGGCATCTTGAGGAATACAGGTGTAAAGGCTCTCTATGTCTAGGGAGACTAAAAAGCAGGGTTCCTCTGGAAGTTTGACATTTAGGAGCATTGACAGTAAGCTCTTTGTATCCTTGATATAAGTACTTGTGGACTGTATCAAGGGCTTAAAGAAAAAGTCGCAATATTTGGACAAGGGTTCTAACAAGGACCCTATACCCGCCACTATGGGTCGTCCTGGGGGAGGAAGACGGTTCTTATGTGTTTTGGGTAAGCAGTAAAAATATGGGACCTTCCCTTCAGAATTTATCAGGAAATCGGCTTTGTGCTTACTTATACAATTATCACGTTCTGCAGTCATCACTAACTCCACAATCTCATCCTTGAGGGTGGCAGTAGGGTCTTCCATAAGGACTGTGTAGCTCGAAGTATCACTGAGAAGTCGTCTACACTCAGCATCGTAAGCAACAGTATCCTGTATAACAATGCCCCCGCCTTTGTCGGCACTCTTAATCGTTATATCGGGATCATTTCTCAATGATTTGATTGCTTTATATTGTGCTCCAGAAAGATTTTTGAACGTTGTGGGTTCTTCCACTAGTTCAACTTCCCGGAACACTGCCTGTTCAAAGGCAATTAGTTCTGCAGGAACTAAATGTGCAGGGGGGTAAAGGAGGATCTATTTCTGAAGTTCATATCGCTGTTGTTGATTTGACTGTCTGTTGACTCACGACTTGCAAAAAAAGCTTTCAAACGTAATTTTCTGAAAAACTCAGTAAGTTCACACAAAAGTTTGAAGCGATCGAGTCGTGCTGATGGTATAAAGCCTAATCCTTTCTCCAAAACTGATTGTTCATCCATATTCAGAACCCTACTCGACAAGTTGGTCACTAAGCTTATGTGTTGCTGGGACCCGCTCTCTGTTCCTGTGTCTTGCTGCGTGTGTTGTCTCCCACCACCTCCGATGTCTGCCAGTGCACTTGATTCCCTCCCCGTCTCTTCCCCCGACCTCTCTGACCAAACCCTAAAAAATGTGGGGGATACATATTAGGTTGATACTGAGGGGGTGGTGCGGGTGGGGCAAAATGCGGATTCCAACTCATTTGTGATGGAAAAAGTGCTGGGGGATACGGATAAGGCTGAAAATCGCCATGTCCAAATTGTGGATACGGGGACCAGTTGGAATAGTTCTGTGCTCTTCTGCCCCGTCCCCTTCCCCTTTGTTTATTGGGATAGGCACCTGTGCTTGACCCACTGGAATTCGAATCATCGGAAGCGTCAGAGTTATAATTAGTACGGTCTGAAGGTTTATACTCTGCACTTGCATAGGGGTACACTTTTTCAAATGCCCACTTTTTCAAATCTTTCTGGAACTGTTGAATCTTAGACTGAGCTAAGTTATCTTTATATTCAGTCAGTTCCTTATTAAACTCTTCTAGTTTTTTCTTGAAGCCCGTTACTGTGGTCTTAATGTGGGCTTCCGTTGCCTGTATCTCAATGAGAAGGGTCTCCGAAAGCCGTAAGGCAGTTTTTATAATCAAGAGAGCCCAATCATGGGTACAGTGCCAAGCTATTTGGGCCCACTCCTTTCTAAATGTACTGTCCTCTAAGAAGATTTGCGGTGCATTATTCACTAGAAGACCTTTAGGGGCAATTTTATTAGTTAAGTATTCCTTCATCATAGTGCCGTGCAATATGGTTCTAATCCTGTTCTTTTTTTGTTCACCTCATTTTTCCCAATCCGAGGTTTGAGATATTGTACTGGCCACCAAAGGGTCTGCAAACAACGTAAGGTCACTGAGAATGGCATCTGCCTCTTCTCTCGAAAAGGAGAGACCTGAGTCCTCAATTGTGGTCAAATGACTGCTGTAATTTCTCGAAGGGAAATCTGAAGTTCAAAAGGGAAAACGTTTATATAATTCCCTTTCAAACAATGTTTGATCTCTCGCAGCTGCACGCTGCCAAACATGTATCAACAACTAGAGAGAGAGGGCTAGTACAAATACTCTCCCGCCTCTGGGGTAGAACAAACCTAAACAACAAGAGAGTATATACAACAACAAAAAATAAGCAAGAAGCTCCTATTAAAGGAAATAGCAGTAAAAAGTAGCCACCAGCGCCTACCAGTGCTACATGCGAATAAATCTGCTGTGTCGAGGAAAGGAAAAGTGGAGTGCAACCCAGATGAAAAGAAGAACCCTCAGGCACCCTCCGAAGATGGGTAGCCGTTTATCTTCATTGGGTTCTCAAGTTAGTGCATGTGAAAAACATCATACCAAGGAAAGGTGCAAATTAAAATGAGTATAGATCACTCCCTCAACCAACATTTTTAATAGAGGGGTGATTCGAACTCAATTAAAAACAATGTGCAAAAACGGACATCGAGAGTTAAGCAAGTTTGAGCTCCCTGTCCTAAAATACGGTCGACATGTTTCAGCTATCTGGTCATTTTCGACCCAGCATTCCTCAGGACCAGAAATGTAAACTCACCCGACCGGGCAGTACACGCCCTAAAGTGCCTACTCACGGTGGGTGGATATTCACAAAAGATGTTTGAAGTTTCTTTTGTGGTGGGACCTCGCATCACTTTATTTTTCTGACTGTGTCACCGGGCAAGCTTTGGGGTCCGAAAGTACTAAACGAATTTTAAATAATTGTTGGTAAAATGTATATGACAGAGGAGTGTCTGCTCTTTAAATGTGTTTTATGGGTTTCTTTACAGATTCCATACACCTCGTTGAATAGAGGTTTGCTCAAGACATAGATCCTCAAGTGGGTTTCAATACGTCTTTTGTGAATATCCACCAGAGCATCAACAGGGCATTGTGGACAACAGAGCATGAACATCAGAGGCAGCACATCAGAAGGCAGAATGCAGTATCAGAACGGCAACAGGGCATTGTGCTTAACAGAGCAGGTACATCATTGGCAGCACGTGAGAGGGCAGAATGCAGTATCAGAGCATCAACAGGGCATTGTGGACAACACAGCAGGTCCATCAGAGGCAGCACATGAGAGGGGCTAAGTGCATCAACAGACCATTGCACTGGACAGGTCCATCAGAGGCAGCACGTGAGAGAGGCTAAGTGCATCAACAGTCCATTGCACTGGACAGGTCCATCAGAGGCAGCACGTGAGAGGGGCTAAGTGCATCAACAGTCCATTGCACTGGACAGGTCCATCAGAGGCAGCACGTGAGAGGGGCTAAGTGCATCAACAGTCCATTGCACTGGACAGGTCCATCAGAGGCAGCACGTGAGAGAGGCTAAGTGCATCAACAGTCCATTGCACTGGACAGGTCCATCAGAGGCAGCACGTGAGAGGGGCTAAGTGCATCAACAGTCCATTGCACTGGACAGGTCCATCAGAGGCAGCACGTGAGAGGGGCTAAGTGCATTAACAGTCCATTGCACTGGACAGGTCCATCAGAGGCAGCACGTGAGAGAGGCTAAGTGCATCAACAGTCCATTGCACTGGACAGGTCCATCAGAGGCAGCACGTGAGAGAGGCTAAGTGCATCAACAGTCCATTGCACTGGACAGGTCCATCAGAGGCAGCACATCAGAGGGCAGAATGCAGTATCAGAGCATCAACAGGGCATTGTGCCCAACAGAGCAGGTACATCAGAGGCAGCACGTGAGAGGGCAGAATACAGTATCAGAACAGCAACAGGACATTGTGCCCAACATAGCAGGTACATCATTGGCAGCATGTGAGAGGGCAGAATGCAGTATCACAACAGCAACAGGGCATTGTGCCCAACAGAGCAGGTACATCATTGGCAGCACGTGAGAGGGCAGAATGCAGTATCACAACAGCAACAGGGCATTGTGCCCAACAGAGCAGGTACATCATTGGCAGCACGTGAGAGGGCAGAATGCAGTATCACAACAGCAACAGGGCATTGTGCCCAACAGAGCAGGTACATCATTGGCAGCACGTGAGAGGGCAGAATGCAGTATCACAACAGCAACAGGGCATTGTGCTTAACAGAGCAGGTACATGATTGGCAGTAAACAAGAGGGCAGAATGCAGTATCAGAGCATCAACAGGGCATTGTGCCCAACAGAGCAGGTACATCATTGGCAGCACGTGAGAGGGCAGAATGCAGTATCACAACAGCAACAGGGCATTGTGCTTAACAGAGCAGGTACATCATTGGCAGTAAACGAGAGGGCAGAATGCAGTATCAGAGCATCAACAGGGCATTGTGCCCAACAGAGCAGGTACATCATTGGCAGCACGTGAGAGGGCAGAATGCAGTATCACAACAGCAACAGGGCATTGTGCCCAACAGAGCAGGTACATCATTGGCAGCACGTGAGAGGGCAGAATGCAGTATCAGAGCATCAACATGGCATTGTGCCCAACAGAGCAGGTACATCATTGGCAGCACGTGAGAGGGCAGAATGCAGTATCACAACAGCAACAGGGCATTGTGCTTAACAGAGCAGGTACATCATTGACAGTAAACGAGAGGGCAGAATGCAGTATCAGAGCATCAACAGGGCATTGTGCCCAACAGAGCAGGTACATCATTGGCAGCACGTGAGAGGGCAGAATGCAGTATCACAACAGCAACAGGGCATTGTGCCCAACAGAGCAGGTACATCATTGGCAGCACGTGAGAGGGCAGAATGCAGTATCACAACAGCAACAGGGCATTGTGCTTAACAGAGCAGGTACATCATTGGCAGTAAACGAGAGGGCAGAATGCAGTATCAGAGCATCAACAGGGCATTGTGCCCAACAGAGCAGGTACATCAGAGGCAGCACGTGAGAGGGCAGAATGCAATATCAGAACAGCAACAGGGCATTGTGCCCAACAGAGCAGGTACATCATTGGCAGCACGTGAGAGGGCAGAATGCAGTATCACAACAGCAAGAGGGCATTGTGCCCAACAGAGCAGGTACATCATTGGCAGCACGTGAGAGGGCAGAATACAGTATCACAACAGCAACAGGGCATTGTGCCCAACAGAGCAGGTACATCATTGGCAGCACGTGAGAGGGCAGAATACAGTATCACAACAGCAACAGGGCATTGTGCCCAACAGAGCAGGTATATCAGAGGCAGCACGTGAGAGGGCAGAATGCAGTATCACAACAGAAACAGGGCATTGTGCCCAACAGAGCAGGTACATCATTGGCAGCACGTGAGAGGGCAGAATGCAGTATCAGAACAGCAACAGGGCATTGTGGACAAGACAGCAGGTCCATCAGAGGCAGCACGTGTTCCAAGCAACCCGTCCCAAGGACCACAACAGTGCAAGGCTGTTATCAATGGACAATGTACACACCATGTGCAATAACATGTCAGTGAAGTGAACAGCACCTCACATCACAGAATCAGGTGGACTGCGTGAACTACCTGCCTCGGACACACTGCCAGCATCAGAAACAGGAGTGTGAGACACAGCCACAGCTCGAGTGACTGACACATGAGCCATAGACCCAGATACACTGCCAGCACCAGAAACAGGAGTGTGAGACACAGCCACAGCCCGAGTGACACACACATGGGCCACAGACCCAGACACACTGCCAGCATCAGAAACAGGAGTGTGAGACACAACCACAGCCCGAGTGACACACACATGGGCCACAGACCCAGACACACTGCCAGCACCAGAAACAGGAGAGGGCACAACTGAGACTGTGCTACTACATGATGCATGACAGCAAACAACAGACACAGTGCCACTATCTGATACATGAGAGTCAACTGCACCGGCGCCACTGGGACCACTGATATGATGACCCACAGGGCTGTATGGGCCAGGAGGCATGGTGGCCCTGGGAGCTGGGGATAGCTGTACTTGAGCGACATCGGGGTGGGCAGGTGTCAATGGTGTGTGTCTGCGTTTCTTAGGGATATGTGAGTGCACCCTGGACAGGACAGGACTGGCAAGTGGTGTGGACTCCAAAGAAATATCACCCACCATAGGTGGAGCATCTGCTTCCGGGGATCGGCTTTCTGGGGACGTGCTGGAGCCTGCTTGTCGTTTGCTGTGTGCCTGCCGTCTGGACTCAGAATCATGTGTAATGGGGGATGCAACAACAGGGGACTCCCTCCTCTGCTTCTGACTGGCCTGGATGGGAGTGGAGGTATGCGGGGACTCTGCCGCGGTGACATCTGTTTTCCGTTCCTTCAACAACATCAGCCTCAGTGCAGCCAGGGGTGATGTATGCCTGTCCTTGATTGCGCCAGTGTCCATGGGAGAAGCCTTGTCCCTAGGATGTGCCTTATCCGTAGGAGGAGTGTTGACTCTGGACTTTCCCTGTGCCCTGGACGGTGCCCTGTTCCTGGCAGCAGACTTGTCGTCTGTGGTGTACCTGTCTCCAGAAGACACCTTCCCTCTGTGTGTGTCACTGCCCTTGGGTGATGGCCCTTGCTCTGTTGTGTGCCTGTCCTTGGTACTCTCCCTGCTCTTAGGAGGTGCCTTTGTCTTCTGACTGTCCATGTCCCTGTCCTTGGGAGTGGCCCCTTCCTTGGTATTGACCTTGTCCTTGGGACTCTCCCTGCTCTTAGGAGGTGCTGTTGTCTTCTGACTGTCCTTGTCCCTGTCCTTGGGAGTGGCCCCTTCCTTGGTATTGACCTTGTCCTTGGGACTCTCCCTGCTCTTAGGAGGTGCCTTTGTCTTCTGACTGTCCATGTCCCTGTCCTTGGGAGTGGCCCCTTCCTTGGTATTGACCCTGTCCTTGGGACTCTCCCTGCTCTTAGGAGGTGCCTTTGTCTTCTGACTGTCCATGTCCCTGTCCTTGGGAGTGGCCCCTTCCTTGGTATTGACCTTGTCCTTGGGACTCTCCCTGCTCTTAGGAGGTGCCTTTGTCTTCTGACTGTCCATGTCCCTGTGCTTGGGAGTGGCCCCTTCCTTGGTATTGACCTTGTCCTTGGGACTCTCCCGGCTCTTAGGAGGTGCCTTTGTCCTCTGACTGTCCTTGTCCAAGGGAGTGTCCATGGACTTGGGAGTATCCCTTGCCTTGGGAGTACCTTTTGTGTGGAATGCCCGTGTAGCATGTGAAGGCATGTCCCCCAACACCACTTGTGGATCCTGTGTGTGTACTCCAGTGTATCTGACGTTGTCTTTGTTAACAGATTTTGCAGACCTAGGGGATGGTGTCTGTGCCCTCCGTGCCCTGACGTGCTGTCTGACGCTGCTTCTAGTGCAATAACCTGTATTAGAGTCCTGGTCAGAGTATTCACTCCCCCCTGAGACATCCAGTGGTGTAGATGGGGAAACAGAAGTAGCACCCTGTCCATGCGACTGTACAATGGCAGACGACACACTGCTTGCCAATGACTGAACTGTCCTGTGTAGACCAGCAAGATCGCCATGCATCCCTTCCATGAATGCCACCACCTGCCTCAACTTCCTATCATGGTCTTGGAAAGCATTTGTCATATTGGTCTGCCCCACACACAGCTGTCGCAGCAGATCAACAGCCTCAGCACAAAGTGCATTTTGGGTCACCGTGGCAGGGGCAGCAGTGCCTGCACCGAACGCCACTCTGCTCCCCCTACTCCTGCGTGCACGAACAGTACATGGTGCAGTTGGCGGCATTGTCGGCCCTGTGTGCTGTGTCCCGACCGAAGGTGTTGATTGCCCACTCCCAGTCTGTGACAACAGTGCTGGCTCACCAACACTGTCGGAAGATGAGGACGATGGTGTCTCCACATGCGAGTCCTCAGGGACGGTCCTGTCCCCCTCTCCGGCGCTGCCCTCCTCTGTGTCAGTCTGCGTGTGCGCGAAGTCTGATCCGGATGCATTGCCTCCACTCATCTCCACCGTCTGTGGCTGAGTGCCCTCTGCCAAAGCTGAAATGCACAGAAAAGAGGTGTAAGTCATGGGCACACTCACGTACAGAAGGACAAGGAATCCCTAATTCCATTGCTGACAAAGTTCTTCTAGCCCCCATCCTGCACACGGCCCACCTCTACCAGTCATCCTCACATTACATAAGCGTTGGTGGTCGTGACACATGTACAGCATGCGGACAGGGCAGGAGCACGTACATCTGCACACATGTCTTGCCATGGGGCCACGGACCACTACGGCATGTGCTTACATACTCAACTACTAAGCAAGTGGCGTGTCAACATGCCAGACCTGAACGTCAAATCACACTCACCCAATGGCACCAACATGGCATCGCAGCGATACATACGCACAACGGAAGTCAATACTGTGTCTGGGCACCAATACATGCATTGCACTCCCAAGTAACATAGTTTGCTGTTGATCCACACTCAGCCGTTCGGACAGGTCAGGATGCGTCACAGCAATGATACGGTGCATGAGAGGGGTCATGGAGCGTCGGGCCAGACGTGGCGTCCTTGGGATCATCCCCAGTGTCACTTCCGCTACATTCTTGCTCAGCCTGGAAATGTCGTCCCAGCGTTTGTGGCAGTGTGTATGTCGTCTGTTGCACACCCCCAATGCCCATACATCACGTGCTATGCTCCTCCACACGTCCTTGCGAAGGTGCAGCTTGACCTACCATGATGGGAGACAAAAGGGTGCAAGTCAGTGGACAGTTGGCCTGTCACACAGATAGGGGCAACACGTATCTGTCAGCAGCCATGCACATTCCTAATAATATCTCGAGCCCACAGTACACAGCTAAAATTGCAGAAGCCAGGAGTCATTGACCACCTCATGCACACCAACATGACCCACACTGCACTTACCACCTGTCCGGGTGCGCCGTAGAGCCGTCCATAGTTGCGGAGCACACCGTCCACGAGGACATCAAGCTCCGCCGCGGTGAAGGGACGAGACCGGATCTCTTTGACTCTCGACATGGCAAGATCACGGAGTATGGCAGTAGAGCAGCAGTCGGCGGTCAGCTCAGCAGCAGCAGGTCGAGGTGATGGTCACAGGCAGCAGTCGGCGGTCAGCTCAGCAGCAGCAGGTCGAGGTGATGGTCACAGGCAGTAGTCGGCGGTCAGCTCAGCAGCAGCAGGTCGAGGTGATGGTCACAGGCAGCAGCCGGCGGTCAGCTCAGCAGCAGCAGGTCAAGGTGAACAGGCAGCACTGGTACCCAGGGTAGGATGTGTGCTTTTTGACATCACACATATATAGGGCCTTCAGCACGTGTCAGTGGCATACGTCGCAAGCAATTGGTCAGCCCTGGATGCGTGTTTGTAAAAGGGCCAATGACTGGCCCTGGTGTTGCGGTGCACTGCTTCCGCTACTTTCGATTGGCCATACGCGGCCAGCGTTCCCTCTCCCCATTGGCTGCATGTGCAGGGACCGTCACGGTCACACATCGGCAACCGCATGTGCAAGCTTCCGGCACGGATGCTTCAGTTGCAACAATGTTCTATCACTGGCGCCACCATGGCGGTGCACGTATTCTGCGGCCTGGGACCGCCGTGCCGGCCATGTCCACAACAGCCGTGCCGGCCATCTCCACAACAGCCGTGCCGGCCATGTCCACAACAGCCGTGCCAGGCCCGGCCTGGGACCGCCGTGCCGGCCATGTCCACAACAGTCGTGCCGGCCATGTCCACAACCGCCGGGCCTGGCACGGCTGTTGTGGACATGGCCGGCACGGCGGTCCCAGGCCGGGCTGGTCCGGCCGGTGTACGGTGGATGATGCAATGTGACTGTAAGGGGGGTCATGAACTGCCATGTCCATTGACTACATCTAAAGGGTGTGTAGGCCTGCACCTCCCCCGCAGAATACGTGCACCGCCATGGTGGCGCCAGTGATAGAACATTGTTGCAACTGAAGCA
Source organism: Lissotriton helveticus (assembly GCF_964261635.1). Taxonomy (NCBI): domain Eukaryota; kingdom Metazoa; phylum Chordata; class Amphibia; order Caudata; family Salamandridae; genus Lissotriton; species Lissotriton helveticus. The sequence goes on from NC_136072.1 coordinate 725,104,073, forward strand.
TCCGTGCCGGAAGCTTGCACATGTGATTGCCGATGTGTGACCGTGACGGTCCCTGCACATGCAGCCAATGGGGAGAGGGAACGCTGGCCGCGTATGCCCATTCGGAAATAGCGGAAGCAGTGCACCGCCATGGCGGCGACGATGATTTTATATTGTCAGACGCTGCACCGTGGTGGTGTGTTGTCTGCAGTTGCGTCATGAGGTGTGTGAGCGTGATAGGGAAACTTCATATGTCATGCACTATTCCATGTGTGTCCATACTATGCCCATCGGTGGGCACACAATGTGCAACAGGTGTGCATGTCGACGTGTTGACGTCGGGTGTGCCCTACAGACGTTTTTACATCTTCACATCTACACAGTACATCACGGCTGTATCGCCACATTCTGAATCTGTTGTCAGTGTGTGGTTCATGCGTGATCACTACAATGGTGGGGGTACACATGCATTCAGTGTATGTGTGTTGCCTGTTGTGTCAACATGCATGTAATGACCGTATGCTCACCATTATTGCTGTTGGCATTGGTGCATGATGACATGGTGTGTGTGTATCATTATCGCTTGTGTGCATGCACTTGCATGTGTGTCTGTGATGTTGCTTCTACACATTAGGGTCATGACACACGTCTTGTCAGTAATGTTGACATGAGACTAAGTAGCGTTGTACGTGTTGACACACTTCCTGTTGCAAGTGGCTGCACATTGTTAATGGGCCACTCCGTATTGCAGTAACTTTCAGAGATGTCACACATATGACCATTGTCTAAAACATTTTTCTTCTTGCTAATGTTGGCTTACATGTGATGGAGTAGCACAACTATGCGTCGTTTGTAAGTTGACTCAAGTTACATCTCTCTCCCACACAGGAGGGCTCCAAATGTGCATCGGCCATACACTGTGCTGGAGGATATGGTTGACGAGGAGGTGATCAGGAAATTCAGGCTAGATCGCCGTCGATTGATCGAGCTTGTTGCCCAATTGTCTCCTCATATGCAGCCACGAAGGACGTATCCTGGTTCCATTACACCCACAGCAAAGGTGATGGCGGCACTACACTTTTTTGCTACTGGCACCTTTCAGTACACAGTTGGACATGCCGGGGGGATGTCACAGGCCATGTTCAGCACGGTACTTCGGGATGTTCTAAAAGCTATGATGCTGTACAAGGATGACTACATCCATTTTCCACGTCCGGAAGAGTTGCCAGCAGTCAAAGCAGACTTCTATGCACTGGGCCAGATACCACACGTAGTGGGTTCCATTGATGGCACACATATCGCTCTCATTGCACCACGGGCACGTGAGCAGGTTTACTGGAATCGGAAGCACTTCCATTCGCTGAACGTGCAGGTGGTGTGCCTGGCCAACAACATCATCTCCCATGTGTGTGCAAGATTTCCAGGCTCCGCACATGACGCCCACATCATGCGGAGCAGCATTGTCCCCCAAATGATGGCAAATCTGCGTCCCAGTCATGCGTGGCTTGTTGGTGAGTATGCAGTGTGGGCTATTGTGATTTCTGTGTGGCATGGGGTACCCACCAAATCTGGTAGTGATATTTGTGTCTGTCATCCCCCTACATAGGCGACTCGGTGTATCCAAACCGGCCCTGGCTCCTCAGTCCCATACGTAATCCTACTACAGCGGGTGAAATGCGCTACAATGATGCACATGGAAGGACACGTAGAGTGGTTGAACGTACTTTTGGACTGCTAAAGTCTAGGTTTCGGTGCCTGGATAAGACCGGAGGGGCCCTGCCTTACTCACCAGGCAAAGTATGCAGGATCGTGATTGCCTGCTGCATGCTCCACAACCTGGCCATGCGCAATGACATTGAACTGCTCTTGGACCCTGAAGACGAAGAAGTTCCTCGGCCTCCCATCCCACCCATGTCGACTGATGAGGATAGTGGTGAGGAGGAAGGTCTGGACCAGAGGCGGCAGCTCATTGATCGCTACTTCCCTTGAATGTGAGTAACTACCTCTTGTGCCGGTTGACAATGCCTTATGTATGTATGCTGGTGTTGTGTGGATGTGGTGTGCATCAGCTGTGTGTTCTGCTGTGTAATGTTTGCATGTGTGTGTGTTCATTTATTTGGACATGCAAGTCTCCATGATGTGTGTCCTCTCATCCAATGCTTTAGTGATGAGTGTGGTTTGTGGGATGTTGCTGTGCAGTGTGTTGTGATGGGTGTGAATATGTTTCCTGACGTGTGTTTGCTGTCTCTTATGTTCCCTAGGTCACTCCTGCATCGGCATGATTATGTACGACTTGGATCCCTGCACCTGGTTACGTCTGTTTCTGAGGCAATCATGTGATTAAACATGGAGGCAACACATCATTGAGTGTGTAAGTGGTATTTATTTACAGGTTGTGCATTGGTGCTGGTGAATATTTAAAAGTACGTGTGGGGTGGAGGAGTGGGAGTTGAAGGTAATGGCAGATGAAATGCCCGTGCTGACACCACATTGGGTGGTGTCAGGCTAGTCCAGCAGACCTGTGGCAATGATTGGCTATGTGGGACAGGATAGTTGGCAGGGTGAATGGCTGGCTCAGGCAGTGTCAGAGTCATTGGCGGCCCCTCTTGGACCATGTGGATGGAGCACCCACACTGCTCTCATCCACTTCCAGCCTCGTACGGCCCCTCCGTCTTTGAGGTGGAACGGAGTCAGCTGGGGGTGCAGGTTGTTGAGGGGCCACATCCTTCGCCAGGGGCACAGGTGGTGGTGGCGGTGGCGGTGGCGGTGGCTGTGGCGGTGGTGTTGCTGGCCGTGGGCTCTGGACACTTGGTTGAGGGGGGGGGGGTTGTTGCGGGCTATCCATTCCCTCCACATTGTTGTCTGCTGGCCCATGATGTCCACTATCTGGCCAAGGTAGCCCGAAATATCCCGCAACATGTTTGTGTTTTCCACCGAGTCCTGGTGGGCACGATCTGCCTGTTCCTGGCTACGGTCGTGCGAAGCCTGGCACCTGGCTAGGGCTTCAAGTGACTCTGCTACAGGATGGGGTGGGTGTCCTTTCTCAGCGCGGCGGAGTGTGGGTCTCCTGATTGGCTGATGTGGCCTGGCCTCGCTCCTTTGTGGCCCACTCTCCCTGCCTGGGTGGGAGGCCGATGGCCCAGCGTCGTGCGGTGGGTTAGGCAGGGTGGCATAGGCAGGAGTGGTGGTACTGGTGGTGGTGGTGGTGGTGGTGGGGGGAGTCTGCAGATCACTGTGGCCGGTGTTGCTGTAGTTACACGGGCGACGGTTGTCGGGCCGGGATTTGCTGTGAGCCAGATGGCCCTGGCTGTCTGCTTGGGCCCGCACCATCCTCCGCACCAGAGCTGCCGGTGTCATCATCCCCAGAGAGTCCGGTATGGGTGTGCGGCGAGTCTTGCGGCCGGGTGCTGGTTTCACCAGTCAGAGTACGATCACCTGAGGGACAAGATTGTGCTGATCAGTACTGTGGACATTACATGTTCATATCCATTTGATTACATTACAGTGTCCTCTCACACACACCCCACCCACCACCACCGCCCTCCCTGTGGACATGGCGGCCTGTTGGGAGTTGTAGTGGTGACCTCTCACACACACCCCACCCTCCACCACCCTCCCTGTGGACATGGGGGCCTGTTGGGAGTTGTAGTGGTGACCTCTCACGCACACCCCACCCTCCACCACCCTCCCTGTGGACATGGGGGCCTGTTGGGAGTTGTAGTGCTGGTCTCTCACACACCCCACCCACCTCTCACACACACCCCACCCTCCACCACCCTCCCTGTGGACATGGGGGCCTGTTGGTAGCCATTTACATTTTGGTGAGTATGTGTCCGACGTGCATGGGTTGGGGCCTGGGAGATGTGTCTTCACAGTTGTGTGAGGCTGACCATGTCGTTCTGTTCGTGGTGCTTGGTTTGTACTTACCAGCCTCTTCTCCTTCCTCAAGTCCGTCTAGGCTCTCTGGGTGAAGTATAACCAGCACCTTCTCCTCCCAATCGGTGTAGGGTATGGGCTCCGGGGGTGTTCCGCCGCCAGTGTGATTGGCTCTCGCATGGTTTTTGGCACGGATGCCTTTCACCCTGGTTTTCAGGTCATGCCACCGCCTCTGTATTTCGTGCTTTGTCCTTGGCACGGTCCCTGACACATTCACCCGACTGACGATTCTGTCCCACATGTGATTTTTTTGCGCCACAGTGGTCTGCTGGACTTTGGCCCCGAATATGTGGGGCTCAACATGGACTATTTCATCGACCATTACCTTCAACTCGGTGTCCGTGAATTTAGGGTTTTATTTGGGTGCCATGGTGTGTTGTGCTCAGTGTGTGGGTTGAGTGAGTTGGGGTGTGCAGGTGTGTGGTGTGTAGGAATGGTGTGGTGAGTGTTTGTGTGGTGGGTGTGGTAGGGTGGTGGTTGTGTGTCTTCAATTGGAGTATGCTGTCGGTCGTATTGGGCCTCTTGCTGGCAGCTATGCTGTGATGCAAAGGATTGTGGTAGTGGGTGGGTGTCATTTTATAGTCGTGTCTCAATGGTTGTTGGCAGTCAGGTGGTAGGTGGGTGTGTTGACTAGTGTGCATTATTGGGTACTTGGGGGGGTGTCATTGTGACTTGTGATTGGTGTTGGTGTTTCAGGTGGGGGGGTTGTCCTTTTTGGTGTGTTTGCAATTTACTTTCGGAGAGACTTTTTGTCATTGGTTTGACGTTAGGGATGTTGTTCGTGTTGGCCTTCCGCAGTGATGCACTGTTTCTCGTTGCATTCTTTCCGCCGCGGACGTGGATGGCTGTGCATACCGTGGTACAGGCGGCGTTATCCTAATCGCGGACACGGAGTCTTCGCAGATATGGCGGTAGATGTGGCTGTTTCCGCGGTCATGTCCGTCCGCGGCGGTGGGTGTTCATTTGGTTATGTCCGCCGCGGACGGTGTTGGATGTGATCCGTCCGCCGCGGTCGGAGTTTCTTGATATAACTATCCTAATCGCAACCGTGGATTCTCCGCGGTGCGGGCGGGAGTGAATTTGCCGCGACCATGGCGGACAGTACCCGTTTCCGTCCGCCATCCTAATCGACCTCAAAGTGCGAAGCGCTGTTCAACAAACAAAGATTCAGATTATATTATATCAGAATTGGCCTCAAACGATTTGGTACAGGGGTTAGTTAATTTGGAACAACGCACACTGCCCCCAACTAAATCATAGATCCAGATGAAGTTCACCCCCCCAAATATACCCCCTCCTAACAGTAGGAATAAACTGAGCCAGCCAGATAGTACCACTAATACCATCCAACAGGCAGTACCCGCAAATAAATCCATGTGACAGGCACCGGGATTGTTCTCTAGCAGCAACCTGTTGGAAATACAGCAGGAAAGTACTTATTAATGTCTATTAAACAACCTGCAGGGGGTTCATACACCTAAGGCTGTGAGGGGACAGTCCCTAGTTCCAACTCTAACACAAATGCAGTTACCCATACACCCGACATTTCATAATGGGGGCAAACATCAGTCATTCCACGAACTCGCCAGGAAATTGAGATTGCTCTCCTGGAACATTGCAGGGATTAGGTCTAAGATTGCCTGTGAAGATTGAGGGAGACTAATAGATACCTATGACATCTGTCTCTTTCAAGAGACCTGGGCAGTAAATAAAATACATAGGGCAGGGTTCACTAATTACAGCCTAGAAGCTACCCCATCAAGAAAAGGCCGCCCTGCAGGTGGACTAATAATCTGGACGAAAATTGGAAGGGGGTTCACATTAAAACATTAGATCTTGATAGTCCCAATTTATTGGCCGTGATTGTTAAAGACACAAGGTCCAACCAGTCACTCTTGCTGGTAAATGTTCATAATAGGTTCATCTTTCAACACCAAGATTCACCAACCATCGCACACTTGGATCACTACCTTGAGACAGATAAGGCATACCATCATTTAGTAGTAGCCGGGGATTTTAATGTTACATTCAAGCCTCTTGAACTAACCAAAAGCATCACTGATGAAGAAGACTCTGAACTGGGCATTCCATCTCTCAGTTATGAAAAACCAGCAAAGCACGTGAAAGTTGCTCCCCAGGTAGCATCCTTCACCTATAAATATGGGTTGAGGGCTGTTGAATGGCCGTTCTACCTCAGACCTTAATTTACACCACACATACAAGAGGGCAAACATTAAAAGTAGAATAGATTACATCTTGATTGATGTTCATCTATGGCCAAGTTTAGTGGATATGCAGGTGATAGAAAGACAAGATAGTGACTATAACACCCTCTCCTTGGAACTAAAAGATGTATCTCGTCTATTCAACCAACTTATGGAACGTAAATCCCTTAATTGTATCACCACTAGTAACAACAAGAAGAGGATCAAATGGCCACAAATTGTGAATAGTGAAGAGAGCCTGACACAAATATACACTATAGTCAGTGACTCCTTGAGGATGTATGATAGTACAACGCGATCATTTTGATTGTGGTACTTTACAGTGCGGATTTTACAACGCAAGTCGTTACAACGACTTGCGTTGGAGGGCGCGGATTGTGGATTTTTATAATTTTTTATTCCAACACCAGTCCACGTAACAGTAGGGAAGGTGTTGGAATATAAAATTACAATATTCCTTAACCAACAGCGCCATCCAGTGCAAGTCGTAGTAACGACTTGCGTTGTAATGGCAGCGTGGGAAAGGTCGTGCGGTGTAAACACCGCGTTGTAAACGACGTTTACCCTCCTTGAAGACCCTAGATATTGCTCATATGGAGGAGCAAGCAAAGGTAGACAGATTTAAAACCTTAGTCAGCAATTTAAACAATTCACAACGCATATACTGGGAAGGGGAAGACCAGGAATAAAACAAAAGAGTGGTTCAATGGTAATTGTAAACTAGAACTGCAACTTTCAAACACACTTTCATGGTGTGAGAAGTTGGCCTGGTATATGCTGTCCACTAATTAAAGTGGGCACCTTGTGCCAGTCCAAACAACCCTTATTGATGATTAGGTTAAAGACAACCTTTATTGAAAGCTATCCTAGTGGTAGCTACGGAGAGCAGCCTTCAGGCTAAGTCTCGAAGGAATATAAAGCAGCTTGTTTTACTAGTCTATAACCTCCTGAATGACCAAATGAAAGGAGAACCACCCAAAGTATATATAAAATATATGTATTTATTACTAAACACTCTCTACTAACCTCTTTGAGATTAGAGAACAAAGCACACACTATTTCAGTACTATAGTGACAGTAAATCACAATACACAGCAGGCTCCAGGGGGAGACCGAACCATATACTAAGAAAGTGGTATAACAACTGGATCGTAGCTGAGAAGAACATTAAAGCAGAGGGGACAGTGACCAGGGGCTCGGTAAATAAATGCCCACTGATGTCGGGTGAGAAGAGGTGAGAAGAGGTGAAGCTTGACTCTGCAGCCACAGGGACCAGGAGACGTCAATGATGACCAAAGTCTGCAGGCGAGCTGTCCCACAAATTATGTTGAGTGTTGGCGGTGGGGGTGGGGGGGGGGGGTGGTGGGTTAGTGTCCGGATGGAACACCAACAAGCCTTGGCAACTACAACCCACGAGATCAGAGAAAAGATGTTTCAGTGAGGACCAGCAAGGTCCTGGGGACTCCCCAGTGATGGAGAGTCAGGGCACATCTGGAGCAACCAGATAAGCCCACTGAAAGTTAAAGTTGCCTTCACATGGGCCAACAGGCCAACGGACCAGGGATCGCAAAGGGACCTTGAGAGGGATCACAAAATACCAGCCGACGGAACACCCGTGAAGTGTAGGCCGGTAATCTTCAGTGGAATCCCTGCTCAGGGTCTGGACTACAAGTAGCCCAAAGCACAGCTTTAGGGGTCCCCGGAAAGCAGATGCTTCTGCAAATGGACACGGTGCCCAGGGGTTCGGGTTGCACAGTACCCACGAGGGATACGAGTCTCAGGTTTGCTGAGCACACTAGTCGACCTCGTGGACACTTGGAAACCCACCTCCTGTTTTGCAAAAGTCTTCAGAGTCCTCAGGAGCTTCGGAGTTGCAAACCGGTCAGATGCGTCTTTGGTGCCTGCTTAGCAGGGGAGTAACTCCTTTACTCCAAGTGTAAGATCCACGTACTCTCCTTAGATTCCGGGTGATGCACAAAGGGGTCCACCTCCCGATGTCCCCAACTCTGGATACTGTAACACAGAGTAGTAAGGCAATCAGGTGAGGGAAGGAATTAGGAAAGGAACAGCGGGGAGAGGGATACCTGCAACAAAAGAGTACACGGTAAATACAATGCAATATCCATACTACTCTCATATAATTCTCACTAAGACTGACTGGTACCTGCGGGCTAGATGGGAAAATATCTGTACTCCAATATATCAACAGGTTCCACTAGAGATACTTCTCTCCGTGAATTCAGTTGTATCCCTACAACAAGAAGGTGAAAAAATATTAATCATCCAGTCACACCAACTATCATTCAAATATCATCATATACCGGCCCACACATACCCAAAGAAAAACAAACGTTTAAGCTCTTGAACCATCTCTCCTCAACAGATCCAGCATGCCTCCCACTCCAATCGTTTGAATAAAGTTTACAAAGGACTGAAGGTAGGATATAGTTCGTATACTCCACAGGTATGGATAGAAATTCCAAGTAAGAAAAGGAAAGTAAAATCAAATATGTACTTATTGTCTTGTGAATGAGAATAGTCTCCGTATGAGGATTTGGACGAAGCAGAGAGAACAGGGTTTCAAAATAGCCTCCAGGAAGTAACAAAAGTATCAGCTTTATTCACAGAATAAACAGTGCTTACCTCAGTGCAGCTCAAACACAGGGTGTGTCTCTCAATCCAGCAATGCACAAACTGAAAATAATTCAAAGCGCTTCCCTCAGCGCGGTGCAAACAACCAGGAGTCAATGAGTGGCGCTTTCCCTCAGCGCAGCGCTCAGAAATCATCCGTGCAACACTTACCCAATTCCCCGTCACCGGCGCTTCCTTCAGCGCGACGGAGACAGCTTCACCAAAATGAGCGGCGCCACTACAGCGCGGAGCTCCAAATTCAATCGAGGTTCCCCAAACAGCAGCGCTTCCTTCAGCGCGGAGGAAGGAAACTGAGGCAGGCAACAGAAACTAACAGGCACGAACAGGAACAGAAGGAAGACCAGACTTGGCTGTAACCAGAAGACGAGCAGCCACTCGCCAAATGAACAGTCTTAAGCGCACATCCTGTAAGCACCTGCTGGGTAATGTAGCCTTTGCTCCTCCCATGCCCCAGCAGGAATTCTGGGAGATGTAGTCTCTTTACTTTGATATCATTGTAGGCGCGTTGAGTCAGTGCCTGACACCAAGGGAGATTCTTCAGTCATCTAGCGCAGTGTAGCTCGTTGAAGTACTTGGTTTCTGTAGCAGAGTTTCGTTCAGGTAAATCTAAAGTCCTGTAGCCAGGGGTTCCTACTTTATACCCAAGGAAGGGGTGGGACAAACTTTGGGGACCCACCTATGGGAGGGTCAGGACAGAGGGGTGGCTACACCCATATCCTTTGTCAGTTTCATGCTAGAGCAGCGGCTGATAGCCCCTGCAACCGGTTTGAGCTGGACTATGCACAGGGACACCAAATGTGCCCCCAGTACAGACATCAAAACACTCTTGGAGTGCACCCACCCAGCCCCAATACACTCCGGTCTTGGAGGTGGTCACACCTCCCTGTGACTAGAACCCTATTGTCCAGCCTTCCCCTGCTGGAGTTTCATCCAGCAGCAGGAGGGCAGACTCGTGTCTATGACTGGCAGCATCCATCTTGTGATGCCAGGGTCGAGAAAGCTGGTAGCGGGTGTACCGGTGTTGTCATATTTCTCCATCTAGGAGGGTGGAATCATACCTCCCACACCAGTTACTGGTGTGGAGGTATGATTCCAATGTGTTTGACACCAAACACAACAGTTTTCTGTGCAGCCGTTTTAAAGTTAGCATTTACCGCTATTTTATAATACACTTAAGAGTATATGGTATGGCTGCATCACAGAACAACCCCGGAGAATAGATTCTGAAGGCTGCAGAGGGGCCCTGCTCATGCATGGGCACCCTCTCACATAAAACCCAGCACCCTGCCTTCAGGATTGATAAGGCTTGCCATAGGGGTGACTGATAGGTTTATATGTGCAGTGATAAGGTAGATATAGTGTACCTATATCTAAGTAAGGGGTGCATGCACCACCTTACACAGGTTGCAGTAGCAGACCTGTGTTGTCAATTTAAATGGCCTCTCAGGGGTGGCATAATACATGCTGCAGCATCTGGGAGGCCTCAGGGGTGCCTATGCCCTGGGTACATAGTATACCATATACTAGGGACTTATAAGGGTACCCCAGAATCCAATCGGGAGGGTACCTAAAGTACATGCAATCAGTTTATAAGAGAAAGCAGCTAGGCTCGGGTCCTGAATAGCAGGATCCCACCCAGACTACTTCAAAAACAGTGAAACATCAGCAAAAAGTATAAGAAGCAGATCCTACTCCACTACCCATGGTCACCACAATTACTAAAAAGCCAGTTGTCATTGCAACATGTGGGGATGGCTTTATTAAATAAATTAAGAAAGCCAGTTTATAGACCACTTACCCCTGTAATCCAAGTATACCAAGCAACGGGTTTAGGAGCTCCACTTTATGGTGCAGAACTCTGGGGACACTTTGACGCATCCTCTATCGAAAAAACTGAAATTAATTTTAGCAGATCTGTGATGGAGCTTCCTCGAAACGCCCCATTAATACCAATGCATTTAGATTTGGGCATGGGATATGTCGTCCATGCATTTGCCCTATGTCCCTTAATTTTCTGGCTATGCATATGGGTAAACGAGTCACCACTGCCACTGAAAGAATCATTACAAGAAATGTTATTGTTGGATACTAAAGGCAGTGTTCAATGGCTCAACCATATTAAGCAATGGCTGTTCAAACTTGGCATGAGTGACCTATGGCTATCCCCTGGGAATATCCCACAAAACTCAGTTAAGCTTCTCAAAAAGAAATATTGGAGGCAAGTTTAGGACAACCAGTTACATAGGAATAACACGTGGGCTAACACAGGGGCGCTAACAACTTTATTCTTAAATTTTAAGGATGAAATGCGGCAAGAAGTATCCTTGAAGAGAATAGATCCAACACTAGCAAGATCACTTTACTTGAAATTTAGGTATGGTATTGTTACCGTTGCGGGAAGAATAGGCAATACACTGATCTTCGTTTTACTGGGGTTTATTTTAGTGTACAAAGAGTCTGAACTTTTCTTCTTGACGAGAGACTTTATCCTAGGCGAGCGACTTCTTGCTGTCTTTCTTATCCCAGATTCAGCTGCCGACGTCCTATGGTCTCTGTCTAATCTTCTCCTCGGGACCGCCTCGTCAGTCTCCGTCTTGCCGCTCGGGTGGTGAATATAGGAGAAAAGATAGTATGTATCAGTTTCTTGTTCGGTGTCTAAATGTGTTCAAAGGGTAAGGGAGTGAGGACCAACCACAAGTGCCAACTTAATATTCTAAAGCCGACGTGAAGGGGGGAACGTGCTCAGGAAAAAGGTACACCTAGATCAGAAGGGGTTCCCTCGGGGTAGATCGGTCCTAGTAGTTTAACGTTTTACCCAGCCCCTGAGTTTGTCCCGTACCTGGCTGAGCCATACACCTCCCGCGGGTGTATGGCTGGGCGGCTCGTGGGGTCGGTGGCCTCCTGGCTTCTCGTCCTCCTCGTCCGGTTCTCCGACTCCAGCTCTCGTCGCGTCCCCGGTCTCAAAACTCCGCTCTGCTCCGTCTCTCGCTCCGTCTTCGCTCTCCGCTCTCGCCTCCTCCCTCCGGGTGAACAAGCACACACCTGATTCGTGTTCTCCGGAATAAGACGTCTCCGTCTCTTGCCGTGACTCCTCCCACTGGTAGTTCCATTCCTCATTAAAGGGCCAGTGTTCCGCATAAATGTCAATGTCCGCGTCGGGTTTCTGCAGAGGGTATAATGGGTGAGAGGTGGAGATGGTTTTATGTCCCTTCGTAACTGGAGAATCGTGGGGTAACCCCAGGTTGTTACATACCTCCCCCTCCGGACACTCACGATCGGTGAGTGGGTGACGTGACAGAAAGTCTGCTCCCACATTTTCACAACCCCTCCGGTGGTGTACAGAAAAAGTATATGGCTGAAGTGACAAAAACCATCGCAGAACCCTGTCGTTTTTAGACTTATTGCGGGCCATCCACAGCAGAGGGGCATGATCAGTGTAGAGATTAAATCGTCGCCCCTCGAGGTAGTATGCCAGTTTTTCAACGGCCCACTTGATTGCGAGGCACTCCTTCTCTATTGTTGCGTACTTCAACTCCCTGGGAAAAAGCTTCCTGCTCACATATAGGATCGGGTGGTCGAGCCCATCGGACCCTATCTGGGAAAGTACTGCTCCAATCCCGTAGTCCGATGCATCCGTGTGCAACGAGAAAGGGCGAGAAAAATCAGGGGATGACAACACTGGGGTTGAAGTAATGATGGTTTTCAGAGTGTGAAAGGCCTCCTGCATCAATTCAGTAGGATGTACCGGCGAAGAGGCCTTGCCCTTGTCCTTTAGTGCATCTGTAAGTGGGGCTGCAATATCAGCAAATTGCGGAATAAATCTTCTATAGTAGCCCACTAGCCCCAAAAAAGATCTCATCTCTCTCCTAGTTGCTGGGAACGGGGTGTCAGCAATGGCCCTCACTTTCTCAATCTGCGGCTCAATCAGTCCATGCCCCAACACATAGCCAAGGTATTTGACCTTCCGAAAGGCCAATTTACATTTTTTTGCATTCACCGTGAGGCCGGCATTCCGCAGAGTGTTCAGCACCGTGGACAGATGTCGCAGATGAGACTGCCAATCCGGACTATATATAACAATATCATCCAGATAGGCTGACGTAAAGTCTGTTAACCCTGCCAATACTTTGTTCATTAAGCGCTGAAACGTAGCCGGCGCCCCATGTAGGCCAAATGGCAAGACAGTAAATTCGAAATGGCCCTCCTCAGTTGAGAATGCCGTCTTTTTGATATCTTCCTGTCGTAGGGGGACTTGCCAATACCCCTTAGTTAAATCGAGGGTTGAAATGTATTTGGCATTGCCCAATTTTTCAATTAATTCATCCACCCTCGGAATGGGGTACGCATCGAAGAGCGAGATGTCATTTAGCGCTCGAAAGTCCATACAAAACCTTCTACTGCCATCTGGTTTAGGTACCATAACAATGGGGCTGGACCAGTCGCTCTTAGATGGCTGTATCACTCCTAAGCGAAGCATTTCCTCCACTTCATGATTTATAGCCGCTCTCCTGGCTTCGGGGACTCTGTAGGGCTTAATCCTAACCTTCTTGCCAGGTGGAGTGTCAATGCAATGTTCCGCCAGAGAGGTCCTCCCCGGGCGGCTAGAGAACACGTCCTGAAATGTACACAGAGTCTTTCTCAGTTCCGACTGTTGTCGGTCTTACAATTCCTCATTATGTACCAGCAGGTCAATGGTAGAGCTATCAGACCCTGCTCCGTCAGCCACGTGAATTTCGGCAGGAGGCGGCCCCAGCCATTTTTTAAAAAGATTAATGTGATAGGACTGTAGTTTGCTCGGAGCCACTTGTAGTCTATAACTAGTGCGCCCAATGACCTCCATAACCTTATAGGGGCCCAACCACTCGGCCTTGAATTTGTGTGAGGAAGAGGGCAATAGAACCAATGCCCAATCACCCACTTGAAGTTGTCTCCACTTTTTGCCCCTGTCATAAGCACGCTTCTGGCTGGTTTGGCTAACCAAAAGGTGGCCCATCGCCAGCTCCCTCACTTTACCTAGATTGGATTTCAGAGCCGTGGCGTAATCCAGGGTCGCCCTAACTTCTTCAGTTTGTTCGTTGACCCAAGCATCCCTGGTCATTTCCAGTAAGGAGCGGGGTTGGCGGCCGTACAGTAACTCAAAAGCCGACACGCCCAAGCTACTCTGTTTCTGGACCCTTATCGCATATAATGCAAGCGGAAGCATCTTGTCCCAATCAGAGCCACTGACCTCCATCATTTTACGGAGAGTAGACTTTAGAGTACGGTTGTAACGTTCCACCAGTCCGTCCGTCTGAGGGTGGTAGACAGAGGTACGAATCTGGTGGATGTGCAACGTACTACAAATTTCTCTCATCAATTTCGAAACGAATGGTGTGCCCTGGTCGGTCAGAATTTCCTTAGGGAAACCGACTCTGCTAAACAACTCGATCATTTTGTCCCCTACCTGTTTAGAGTTGGCAACCGACAAGGGAAAAGCTTCTGGAAACCGCGTGGCATAGTCAACCACGACCAGGATGTGTTGAAACCCCTTTTTTGTCTTCGGCAAAGGACCGATCAGGTCCATGCCGACCCTCTCGAAAGGCTTTCCTATAACCGGCAAGGGTTGTAAGGGCACAGCGGGGGGTCTAACCATATTCATCCTCTGGCAAATATCACATTGCCGGCAATATGACTCGGTGTCTTTATAAATTCCGGGCCAAAAAAACTGTCGTAGAATGTTCTGAGTTGTCTTTTCAGCGCCGGAGTGGCCGGCAACAAGGTGGCTATGCGCAAAAAAAAGGACCTGGTCTCTGAATGCGACCGGTACTAAAAGCTGGGCAGGGTCACCTTCACACCCTATCCTATACAACAGGTCATCTTTAATGATGAAGCCAGGAATTTTTTTTGAACCCACCTCCCTCTGGTGTGCCTGTTCCCATGCATTTAAGAGAGTCGGGTCACTAATCTGAGCGAATTTGAAGCTCTTATCCATCACCCACGGGTCATGAGGAAGAACCGCATGTACTGGCTCGGTATGTACTCCAGTGGATCCAAACCCTCTAGACCCCCGGTCGGTGTCGTCCAACCTGTCTACTTCCTTCAATTCTGTACAGGCTATGCTCTCACAAATCAGTTGTGCAACTCGATCCCCTCGGGTGACCTTAAATGAGTCAGGTCCAAAGTTAAAGAGGAGTACGCTACGTTACCCCTGAAATCCTCATCAATAACCCCTGCCCCTACGTCAATAAAATATCTTGCTGCTAAGCCTGACCGTGGGGCTATCCTGCCGTAGGACCCTGTGGGGACGGCAATTTGTAAGTCCGTTTTGATCACCGCTTTCTCTTTACTCGGTATCAAATAATCATAGGCGCTACAAAGGTCATACCCTGCTGCCTTAGCCGAACCCTTTTTGGGAGAGCTCGCATTCTGAGTTAATTTCACAAAACTAAGGTAGCTTACTTTGGGCCGGTCCTCCTGGCCTACCTTTATTTCCCTGTCCTGACCGTGTTTTGCCAATTTGTCTTTGAACATGTTTAGGAAGCCAGGGTTGTCCGTCCCTATTATTAGGTCTTCCGGTAAACTGTCCATCACGCCTACTCTTACTTCTGGTGATGTCCCTGCCGATGACACAATGACAATGTCAGCGATTGGGTATGGTCTGATATCACCATGTACGCATTTAATGTTAACCACCCCTTTTGAAATGTATTGCTTTGGACTTACATATGAGGACCTGATCACAGATTGGCGACATCCTGAGTCTAGTAACGCTAACAGAGGGAAACCATTGGCAGTAACACTTACTCTAAACGATCCGCCCAGTTCAGCTGAAAACAGTACTGCCTTGGGGAGGTAGCCGACCTCCATCGGTTCTTCTTCGTGTCGTTTCTTTGGGCACATCCTTGCAATGTGTCCCCATTGTCCACACTCAAAACATTGTGGTCCGGAAGTGATGTTGTTGTCAGTTCTCCATGTCCGGGGGCGTGGTGCCTCTCTGCCTCGTGGAACAATTTTTTCCGTTCTTCCTATTATCCTTTTTTCCCGGTCCTGTTCGAATGGAAAACCTTTTGGTTGAGCCCTCGCAAAAGATGAAGCCATTTCGACTGCTTGGGCGGTTGTCAAACTATGATGTTGCCGTAGCCACTTTTGTGTGGCATAGGGGAGGGCCTCTAAAAATTGTTCTAGATAAATGCAGTCGAGTATTTCCTCTTTGCTGCTTGTAGCGGGGGTTAGCCATTTGTCCGCGGCCATTTTAAGACGGACAAACAATGTCTTGGGATTTTCCCCGACCGATCCCCTTTCTTTTAGAAATTTTATCCTGTAGGCTTCCGGATCCAGTCCCAAATGATCAAGAATTATTCTTTTTATCTCCGTATAGGTAGTGTTTCCCGTAGGATTGGCCACTTGATAAGCGGCTTGGGCTTCTCCTCCTAACAGGGGTGCCAAAAAAACGGCCATTTTGCCACTGGCCAACCACAAGCTCGGGCGGCCCGTTCAAAATTTAACAGGAAGGCATCCGGGTCTTCTCCGGTTCGGTATTTTTGTAAAGAAACGGCGGGCGTTCCATGTGTTAATGTTCTCTCCGTGGTTCCTCCTCTACCTGCGGGGTCAGTCCATGGTTGTTCAGTTCTCTCTTCCAAGGTTTTTTTAATGGCTTCTCTATCTGCTTGTGCAGAATTCAAGTGTTGTTCTAACACCCACTCAAGCCGTTCTTGACCTTTTACTAACTGGTTTACGACCGTTTCCATCTTTACTCCACAGATGGTGCCTATGCCCGCATTCTCCACCACTGTTACCGTTGCGGGAAGAATAGGCAATACACTGATCTTCGTTTTACTGGGGTTTATTTTAGTGTACAAAGAGTCTGAACTTTTCTTCTTGACGAGAGACTTTATCCTAGGCGAGCGACTTCTTGCTGTCTTTCTTATCCCAGATTCAGCTGCCGACGTCCTATGGTCTCTGTCTAATCTTCTCCTCGGGACCGCCTCGTCAGTCTCCGTCTTGCCGCTCGGGTGGTGAATATAGGAGAAAAGATAGTATGTATCAGTTTCTTGTTCGGTGTCTAAATGTGTTCAAAGGGTAAGGGAGTGAGGACCAACCACAAGTGCCAACTTAATATTCTAAAGCCGACGTGAAGGGGGGAACGTGCTCAGGAAAAAGGTACACCTAGATCAGAAGGGGTTCCCTCGGGGTAGATCGGTCCTAGTAGTTTAACGTTTTACCCAGCCCCTGAGTTTGTCCCGTACCTGGCTGAGCCATACACCTCCCGCGGGTGTATGGCTGGGCGGCTCGTGGGGTCGGTGGCCTCCTGGCTTCTCGTCCTCCTCGTCCGGTTCTCCGACTCCAGCTCTCGTCGCGTCCCCGGTCTCAAAACTCCGCTCTGCTCCGTCTCTCGCTCCGTCTTCGCTCTCCGCTCTCGCCTCCTCCCTCCGGGTGAACAAGCACACACCTGATTCGTGTTCTCCGGAATAAGACGTCTCCGTCTCTTGCCGTGACTCCTCCCACTGGTAGTTCCATTCCTCATTAAAGGGCCAGTGTTCCGCATAAATGTCAATGTCCGCGTCGGGTTTCTGCAGAGGGTATAATGGGTGAGAGGTGGAGATGGTTTTATGTCCCTTCGTAACTGGAGAATCGTGGGGTAACCCCAGGTTGTTACAGGTATCCTCCCGGTTAACTGCTTTGTTGGTAGCTGGAAGGGTGTGGATATCGCACCCAGTTGCCCAGGGTGTGACGATGCCCTTGAATCAGAAGTCCACTTCTTTTTTTTTTGCCCTCTGTACAAACAAACAAGAAGGACCTGGTTAATCCCAATCTGTCCAATTCTGACAGCCAATCTTTAAATGAAACTGTCAGAATTATGAAAAGTGACAGCACAGAATGCCTTGTTTTTAGCCTGTCCAGGTACTTGCTCCCTGCGTGGACAACACATTGTTATGTTATGCTATGTTAAATTTTTATTTATACAGCGCACGTACGCCCGTGGGCTTCTTGGCGCTACTAGAACTTTTGGAAACCATAACACAACACAGAATGACCAAAGAGAGAAAGCCAGTCTACGGGTATGCCTGTCTAAATAGCAGGGTCTTAAAGGCATGTCTAAATGTAAGCAAATTGTCACTGTGTCTCAGAGAAGAAGGCAAGGAGTTCCATAAGGATGCAGCCAAATACTGGAAGGAGCTGCCCCCTTGGCGTTTCCTCTTGACAGAGGAGATAGTCAGCAAATTTTTGTGTGCAGATCTGAGATTACGTGACGGATTGTGTCTACACAGCATGTTGATGATGAATTTCGGGCCTTTCCCTTGTAAGGCCTTAAATATAATGCAGCCCGTTTTAAATATGGCCCTTTGATCTATAGGTAGCCAATGGAGTTCGGCCATTCCAGATCTGATAGAATGCCATTTAGGTAAATTAAGGATGAGTCTAGCAGCCTGATTTTGAACGTATTGAAGCCTCTTCAATTGGCCTACAGGAAGACCCAGATAAAGACTGTTGGAATAGTCGAGACGAGATAAGACTAGGGCAGTAACTGCTAGAATAAGGGCAGAATGAGTCAGCACATGGGAGATTTTCTTAATCTTCTGTAGCTGGAAGAAGCTGGAAGATACGACCGTTCCAATCTGAGCTTTAAGGGATAAATCGCTACAGAGGGTGACCCCGAGGCTCTTAACAGTATTGGATTTGGTCGGAGGGACTCCCAGGTCAGAAGGCCAGAAGTGTGGGCCCCAACTGATTTCGCTTTTCCCAGGCAGGACCAACTCTGTCTTGCCTGTCTTGCCTGGGTTAAGCTTCAAGTGATTTAGGTTCATCCATCTCTGGATATGGCACATGACCTGTTGGAATTCTGATACTGCCTCAGGGGAGTTCAGAGGGAACACCAATTGCAGGTCATCGGCGTAGTTAAAAATTTTGACCTTGTAATCTCTTAATGAGTAAAGCAGGGGGCGCAAATACAAATTAAAAAGAAATGGGGATAGGGACGAGCCCTGAGGCACACCACACGTGGAGATTCTCTTGGGGGCTGTGTAAGTTCCCAGTCTTACTGCTTGGGTACGGTTTGAGATGAAGGACCTCAACCAGCCAAGGGCGGGCCCCCTAAGGCCGGCCTGCTCGACACGGTTGACCAAGATGACATGGTCCACCGTGTCGAACGCGGCCGACAAGTCCAGCAGTACGAGTGCCTGGTGAATGTCCCTGTCTGCGTTGGAGTACAAGGTGTTCTGGACTGCTAGAATCACCGTCTCTGTGGAATGGCAGGGACGAAACCCTGCCTGATTGGGTTCTAGATAGTCTGTACCCTCAATGAACTTTGATAAGCAGCTCGAGACATATGCCTCCAGTATTTTTGACCAAAAAGGCAGCAGAGAAATAGGTCTGTAGCTGGAGGGGTCGAAGAGGTCCAGTCCGGGTTTCTTAATCAAGGGGATTAGGAGCGCTTTCTTAAAGTTACTTGGCACCGCCCCTTGTTCCAGAGATTTATTTAAAAGCGGAAGGATGCTATGAGGAATAGCCTGTGCTACCGCCTTCATGATATAAGGCGGACAAATATCGTCTGGAGACCCTGATTTGACCCTGACCATCAATTCGGACAATGTTTTGGTGTCGATAGGAGGAAAGGCGTCAAGAGTGGATTTATTATAGAATGTGTCTTCCATGGATGGTGCATTAGGAGGGATAGTGATGCTCTGTTTTATGGTCGCTATTTTCTCAAGGAAGAAGTCGTTCATAGAGTCACATAGTTCCTGCGTGGGTGCTATAGAAGGGGTAGTCCGGTTGTCGTCACAGAGCTCATTTACGATATTGAATATGTCTTTGGACTGATTCATAGAGTTCAGGATCTTAGCAGAGAAGTAATTGGTCTTATGTAGGAGCAGAGTTTTTTGGTAAAGCTTCCTCGCAGAGCAGTATATTTCTCTGTCTTGAGGCAAATAATTTGCCCTCCACTTTCTTTCCTTCTGTCTGATCCCTAGTTTTAGTAGTTTAAGTTCTGCAGTGAACCATTTGTGTGCATCTTTCCCTCGTATATTAGGAAACTTCACTGTAGGAGCATGGAGGTCAGCGGCTTGAAGTAGCCACTTAGATAGCAAAGTTTCGTTAGGTTCTATATCCTCAGCCATTAAGGGGAGGGTAGTAGTAAGAGTTTCTAAGAATCCCGGAAGATCCATGGATTTCCATTTGCGAAACTCCTTGGCTGTTGGTGGTCTTGCTTTAGTCATACCTCCTATGCTAAGTGAGAAGTAAATGAAATGATGGTCTGACCATATACAGGGAGAAATGGAGAGTGAATGAAGCGGCAGGTTATGTGACCAAATTTGGTCTAAACTGTGACCTTTCTGATGAGTGGGAAGGTGGATATGCTGGGTCAGGTTCAAATCTTCCAGTAGAACTTTGAGCTCGGCAGCGTGGGGATCTTGTTCCACGCAGTCGAACCAAAAGTTTAAGTCCCCAATTAGTATGATTTTGGAATAGTTGACTACATATGAAGCTAGCTGTTGAGTTAAGAGTGCCGGAAAGTTGGCCATGTATTGGGGTGGGCGGTATATTAATACTAATATTAAAGCCCCACTTTCAGAGTCCATTTTAATAACTAGATTCTCGGTTCCTGGAAGAACTAAAGGCGACAAGCAGCGAAACTTAAAGGTCTTAAGGATAATGGCCGCGACTCCGCCCCCTGTCTTCCCCGGGGAGCGGTCTGCTGACAAGATGTAATACTTTTGAGGGAGAGAAACCAGGATGTCGGGTAGAGAATTAGGAGTGATCCAGGTTTCAGTCAGCAGAAGAATGTCCGGCTTCTCCTGAGTGAGGAGAAGAAAAATATCAATTTGATTTTTAATCAAAGACCTAGTGTTTAGGTAAATGCAACGCAGGTCATGTGTAGCGTTAAGGGCAAGGCCGCCTTCAGGAGACAAGGGAGTATCGTGCTTCAACAGGGCCGCCTGTGCAAGAGGGGTGGAAACGCCCAGTGATAGAATACGTTTGAGCGTGGTCATTGGAAGGGGCGGTAAGGAATTAGGAGGGGATTTCAACTGTAATAAATCAAGGGCGGAGTATTTGATCAAATGGCCAGCGGGGCAGGCCCCTGGTCCCGTGCGGTCACGGACGGGCACAGACGGGCTTACCTTAGGCTTACCTTCGTCGCGCCATCGTCGCGCCCGCTGCGCCCGTCCGCTGCGCTCCCAGAAACACATTGCTTTTTAAAGTCTCCCTCGGGAAGCATTAGACCGCTGACTGCGTCTGGCTCCCGGGAGACACCCCCCCAAGATGGCGGCTCGCACTCCCCACTCCGAACCCTGATGGCCGGGAAGACTGCACGGGAGGCGGCCAGAGGAGGCGGAAAACAACCTGCACAACTTAAAGGTGGGTTAAAATGTCAGCAAACAATTTAAAACAGCAGTTTTAAAATACGATTTTCTAATTGGATAATGTGCAAATACGCAGCGAGCTCTCCGCTCGTGTCAAGCAACAGTTATGTAAAATGGTCTCCGCAAATGAAGCAGGGCGCTGCCACCAGCCCTGTACTCCACCACGAGCACCCGGTACTGTGGTCTTTTTAAAGTCTCCCTCGGGAAGCACTAGACCGCTGACTGCGTCTGGCTCCCGGGAGACACCCCCCCAAGATGGCGGCTCGCACTCCCCACTCCGAACCCTGATGGCCAGGAAGACTGCACGGGAGGCGGCCAGAGGAGGCGGAAAACAACCTGCACAACTTAAAGGTGGGTTAAAATTTCAGCAAACAATTTAAAACAGCAGTTTTAAAATACGATTTTCTAATTGGATAATGTGCAAATACGCAGCGAGCTCTCCGCTCGTGTCAAGCAACAGTTATGTAAAATGGTCTCCGCAAATGAAGCAGGGCGCTGCCACCAGCCCTGTACTCCACATTGTAGAGCAATAAAGAAAATTAAAGGAGCACAAATAGGCTAATCCCAGGGGATCTTAATGGGGAGGAACTGTGAAATATAAATGGATCACATTAGTGTATTTTATTATTTTTATGAATACTTTTTAGGGTTTTTAATTAATCCACATACAAAAGTTTATGAAATGATTTTAGTAAGTTATTATGTAACAAATTATGTGTTACTTTTATGGTTAAACTGACATGTTATGTACTTGTGACAATTAGATCAAAATGTTATCATTGCTTATTTTAAACTTACTAGGACTTGCTCATAGCTTTTCAAAGTATATGCACTTGGCACTTTATTAAATAATAGAGCATTAATACTACCAAATAGAGCATCACAATTAGGTCTATAGTATTTATAAAAAGAAATAGCTATTGGGGAATGTCTCATGTTCAACGGATAAGGGAAAGTTCACAACAAAATGTATTTAATAGTACACCTCCCTAGAGCTTTGGATGTGGAATTTGTTACTCTTTTCCTCATTACCTGCTTGAAAATGTATCTACTAAATATACTGTAAATGTTGAGTTTTTATGATTTTATAATGAAATTGAATAAATATATATATATGTTTTTTTTTTTTTTTGGAACCTGAGATTCACCAGCACAATAAGTACAACTAGCGTTTGTTATTTGGATTTGGAGGTATTTATACATAACAACAATCTCCAAACACGACTCTATAGAAAACCCACAGCGGGGAACGCCGTGTTGCATGCGGCAAGTCACCACCCGAAGAGTCTAATTAAAAATGTTCCTTACGGGGAACACTTACGCTTGAAGCGGAATTGCTCAGCGGAAGTAGACTTCGACCATGCCAAATCAGATGCCAGTAGAAGGTTCCAAAGTAGGGGTTACTCGAGTAACATACTAAAACAGGCGGCAAAGAAAGCTTCAACAATGAACAGGAGGGATCTCCTGGTGGTAAAAAGTCTGATGATCAAGTAAGAATGATCACCAATTTTAGCACTAAATCTGGTGATCTGGTCCCTATTTTTAAGAACTGGCACATTTTAACCACTGACAACATCCTGAAAAAACATCTCCCAGAGACGCCATTGATTACATATCGGCGTTGTCAATCACTGTCAGACCATCTAGTCCACAGCCACTTCTCCTCAAAAACCCAGCCCCATAACCTAAGCAACTTTAAGGGGTTCTTCCCTTGTCTACGGTGTAAAGCGTGTAAAAGCAGTAAAAAAGTCCTTGAATGTCCAGGTAGAACAGGAGAGGATGGACCAAACAGAAACATAAAAAATCTCCTGGACTGTAATTCGGAATATACTATCTACTGTTTAGAGTGCCCCTGTAGAAAGCGATATATAGGGAGCACGATTAACCCCACCAAACTAAGGATCCTCGAGCACATGCGGGCAATCGCTAATAAGGACAAATCCTATCCGGTTGCCCGTCATTTTGCAGCGTGTCATCAAAGTAATAGGGATCTCCTTAGTTTTTACTGCCTAGATCAAGTAAACCGTCTGGAACGGGGGGACAGAAAGGGAACACTCCGAATTTTTGAGTCCAGGTACATCATCGACCTAAAAACTATGACACCATGGGGTCTTAATAACGATGAGGAAATGTGGGTCCACCTCTGAATATTCACATGTGATCATGTGTAACATCAGTCCTGATGACCTAGTAACAGATTTAGAACTGCAGTATTAATGCAATCTCCCAATACCCGTTGGCTCCACAGTAGACAATTCGACTCATGGGATTATGAGATACATTTTTCGCCCATTCAGGGCCTCATAAATCAGCAGGAATGACTAGGAACGGACTGGGAACATATGCATAAAATTAAAAAATAAATATGGGGATACACCCACTGAATGTAATAAATTACAATAACATGACATCAGGATTATGCTATATGCGACCATGTCCGAATTCCCCTTTTAATTATATTGTCAGTATGTACATGAATTGTTAATTGTTTGATGTCACAACAGTTTTTTAATTGAGCACTTAAGCACTTTATTATTCGCCAGGCTAAACAATTGTAATGTATGTGGACACATATATTTAAAGATGGCCACCGTGTTTGCAACATTTACCATCTTCTATGTTGATGAATTAAAGAGTGACCGGTGTGGTTTAAAATGGCGATTGATTTTAGACACAAACTGACACTGACGAAGCTGGAATAGCGAAACGCGTCTGTCAGGGGTGAGGGGGTTTGCAATAAACATTGGAATAATTGGATACCTGCGTGCTTGCCGTTTTTTCGACGACACCAAGTTGAAATGTGCTGCAATATATATATATATATATACACACACACACACACACACACACCCACACTCTGGCAGTACTGCCTGAAAAGGGCTGTGCCCTTGTGTTCTTTTTTAAGAGTCAACAAGAAGTCGTGTTTCTGCACTGCATGAGGGCCTAAGCCCTCCAGAGATCTTTAGGCTCGATGTCAAGTATCATTAAGTAGAAGTGTGTAGTACCTTGTATATGATACAGGCCATTTTATAAAAAAGACTGTAGGAAGTCACTGGTGAATCAGAAGAACAGTGAGATATGATCATGCTTTTTAATGCCATCGATAAATCATGCTGCGGTATGGAGCCCTCCTTTCAAAGGAGCAAGATCCACTTTGGTGAGAATGTTCAGGGAGAACTGCAATAGTCAATTTTTGACAGCACAAATGACTGGATACGTGTTTTAAGATCTTGAACCGGAAATGATATAACAAATCCCCTAGGGCGATCACAACTGAAATGCATATTTTTGGCTTCTTTGTTAATTTGTGTCTGTAGATTGAGTCATTTGTTAAGAATGACTCCAAGGGATTTAGCGCTGTTTTACACTCATATAAAACATATAAGATACTGGTCTTGTCCATCACCTGGTACTGTCCCAGTCAATAAGCCTGCCATCACAAAATTAACAGGCATGCAATAACTAAAGAGAACTGTCACATACTGCTTGCCAACTGGTGGATTCTAATCTAGTCCATCACTGCTGGGCCCAGCTAGCTGCACACTATGATCGCTTCTTTACTTCTCACATTGACATTCAAACATAGGATAATAGTTACAAAGATCATCCCAGCAGATCTCACCATTTCTCTCTACAGCCATGTCTGCTGAGGACAAAAAACATAAAACAAAATATCAGACTGGGCAACGCAGTGCAGTAAACAGCTAAGTAGACTATGATCATAAGAAATACCACAAAGAGACCGGCAGAGCTGCTTAAAGGGGCCCGACTACTGAAAACCATAAACTGTGTTTCTTTCTCTCATAACTCTCATCCACAACACCGCTAAGATGATAACTGCACCACACGCATGCCATAAAAACACTTCCTACATAGGATAAAAACGGGGCAACATCGTTCCAACCACACGCTCTGCACAGCGTAGCTTGCTGCCTGTGTATGTGTAAGTGCAATAGTACCCTCACATAGGGGTAAGTATATATACACTTTGTAACACAACAAAATGATGGGCATTTGAAATCGAGGACGTACACTGAGTCAATCCATTATTAAACTGGTAATATTGACCTGGATGAAGAAATGAGGAGGAATTCTATTTTAATGGGTCAAGTTTGGGAAGATGAGCAGACCTCCAACTTCGAATATATTTTAGAGTATTTGCTGAATGAGAGCTATCTTTGGGAGAGGCGGTCTTGATATCTATATGGCATATTGATTAAAGTGACTCCTAGAGTTCTTTAGTATGGCTCCAAGTGGTTTAATATATAGGCTAACAATGGGAGGGTCCCATACTGAGCTGTGTGTGACTCCCTAATCTAAGGCAATCAGCTCTGACAGGCAGGAGTCTAGTCTAATTTCGTATTCTGCGACCTGTTTGTCAGGTAGGATGAGAACCACTTGAGAACCACTCCATCGATGCCCATATTCTTCTTAAGGGATTCAAGAAGTATACTGTGGTGCTTTGCTTCAAAAACAGCAGATACTTCGAGAAGGACAAAGAGACAGGAGCGGGCAAAACCAATGGTGCAAAGAGCGTTGTACACGACATGGATAAGTGAAGCTGCCACTGTGACTGAACCTGATTGGTACTCATCAAACAGGTCATTATTGAGAAGAAAAATAATCATCTGTTATTCAGCGCCAAGATACCCTTCTCAGTGAACATGCTCTTTACAAATACACATGTTTGTTATTGTGTAGGCTGTAGCACAACACTGGCCTTAGTAATGTTTGAAAGGAAGGGAAGGCCAGATAAATGGTGAAAGTTGTTGAGATCTCCTGCATCAGCAGAAGATATTTTGAGCAGTGTTTGACTTGGCCAATCTTAACATACTGATGTATTTTTCCTTGGTATAGGGAAAGATTCACCATATTTGCCCAATGGCTGCTGGTGTTCCAAGTGTTTTTCGATATTCCCAGGTATCAGATCAGTAGAGTGGTTTGAAGCTCTAGTCTTCTGATGATTTTTTTTTTTGTTGAAACTTTATTTTTATTGCAGAATTAAACAATATACATCCAACTGTTCCGGGCATCCTGCTAATAATACACTTACATGCCTTGTTTTCAACATAACGTATGCATATCACGGCCATTTAGCCCACATCCTGGAGGTCGGGCGGCGTCAGCAAATCAATAACACAATTGGTGTTCCCTGCGGGGACCTTAGGTTTTGCCACTCGGATCATCTAATTTCTGCTTTTCTGTAGTCCCATGCGCTATAGCCCTGTCAGACAACCAGATTTATAATCTAGGTGTTGTATCCAAGTGCCGTCAGTGTAGTACCCAAGCTCAGTGTAAAACCCCTGTCCCAATATCGTACACCTCATTGTAGAACCGTTTACGACGGCCATCCCTCAAAGGGAGTCGCCAGACTAATTGCACCAGAATTCTGCAATGGATCGCACTCCGCTAGCCCCTCCTCCGGGTCGCCCCTAAGCACTCTGGTATTTGAAGTGCGTGTAGTTCGAAGAATAGAAGTCAAGTTCATAAGTGGTTCACCAAAGTTGGTGCGAGTAGGTACTCGTTGTTCCCAAAATCTCTAGACCCAAGACATGGCTCGAGTTTCGGGATAGTTTCCCTCATCAGTAGAGAACAAGTATGGGGTGGATGAGAAGGCCGCCAAGTAACCGTCACAGGCCTCGATGCCTCTCTGGCTCGCAGGGCGTCTCCAGAAGCTCGTCAGCTTGGCGCTCAAGGGAGCGATAAGTAGAATTCTGCAATGGATCGCACTCCGCTAGCCCCTCCTCCGGGTCGCCCCTAAGCACTCTGGTATTTGAAGTGCGTGTAGTTCGAAGAATAGAAGTCAAGTTCATAAGTGGTTCACCAAAGTTGGTGCGAGTAGGTACTCGTTGTTCCCAAAATCTCTAGACCCAAGACATGGCTCGGGTTTCGGGATAGTTTCCCTCATCAGTAGAGAACAAGTATGGGGTGGATGAGAAGGCCGCCAAGTAACCGTCACAGGCCTCGATGCCTCTCTGGCTCGCAGGGCGTCTCCAGAAGCTCGTCAGCTTGGCGCTCAAGGGAGCGATAAGTAGAATTCTGCAATGGATCGCACTCCGCTAGCCCCTCCTCCGGGTCGCCCCTAAGCACTCTGGTATTTGAAGTGCGTGTAGTTCGAAGAATAGAAGTCAAGTTCATAAGTGGTTCACCAAAGTTGGTGCGAGTAGGTACTCGTTGTTCCCAAAATCTCTAGACCCAAGACATGGCTCGGGTTTCGGGATAGTTTCCCTCATCAGTAGAGAACAAGTATGGGGTGGATGAGAAGGCCGCCAAGTAACCGTCACAGGCCTCGATGCCTCTCTGGCTCGCAGGGCGTCTCCAGAAGCTCGTCAGCTTGGCGCTCAAGGGAGCGATAAGTAGAATTCTGCAATGGATCGCACTCCGCTAGCCCCTCCTTCGGGTCGCCCCTAAGCACTCTGGTATTTGAAGTGCGTGTAGTTCGAAGAATAGAAGTCAAGTTCATAAGTGGTTCACCAAAGTTGGTGCGAGTAGGTACTCGTTGTTCCCAAAATCTCTAGACCCAAGACATGGCTCGGGTTTCGGGATAGTTTCCCTCATCAGTAGAGAACAAGTATGGGGTGGATGAGAAGGCCGCCAAGTAACCGTCACAGGCCTCGATGCCTCTCTGGCTCGCAGGGCGTCTCCAGAAGCTCGTCAGCTTGGCGCTCAAGGGAGCGATAAGTAGAATTCTGCAATGGATCGCACTCCGCTAGCCCCTCCTCCGGGTCGCCCCTAAGCACTCTGGTATTTGAAGTGCGTGTAGTTCGAAGAATAGAAGTCAAGTTCATAAGTGGTTCACCAAAGTTGGTGCGAGTAGGTACTCGTTGTTCCCAAAATCTCTAGACCCAAGACATGGCTCGGGTTTCGGGATAGTTTCCCTCATCAGTAGAGAACAAGTATGGGGTGGATGAGAAGGCCGCCAAGTAACCGTCACAGGCCTCGATGCCTCTCTGGCTCGCAGGGCGTCTCCAGAAGCTCGTCAGCTTGGCGCTCAAGGGAGCGATAAGTAGAATTCTGCAATGGATCGCACTCCGCTAGCCCCTCCTCCGGGTCGCCCCTAAGCACTCTGGTATTTGAAGTGCGTGTAGTTCGAAGAATAGAAGTCAAGTTCATAAGTGGTTCACCAAAGTTGGTGCGAGTAGGTACTCGTTGTTCCCAAAATCTCTAGACCCAAGACATGGCTCGGGTTTCGGGATAGTTTCCCTCATCAGTAGAGAACAAGTATGGGGTGGATGAGAAGGCCGCCAAGTAACCGTCACAGGCCTCGATGCCTCTCTGGCTCGCAGGGCGTCTCCAGAAGCTCGTCAGCTTGGCGCTCAAGGGAGCGATAAGTAGAATTCTGCAATGGATCACACTCCGCTAGCCCCTCCTCCGGGTCGCCCCTAAGCACTCTGGTATTTGAAGTGCGTGTAGTTCGAAGAATAGAAGTCAAGTTCATAAGTGGTTCACCAAAGTTGGTGCGAGTAGGTACTCGTTGTTCCCAAAATCTCTAGACCCAAGACATGGCTCGGGTTTCGGGATAGTTTCCCTCATCAGTAGAGAACAAGTATGGGGTGGATGAGAAGGCCGCCAAGTAACCGTCACAGGCCTCGATGCCTCTCTGGCTCGCAGGGCGTCTCCAGAAGCTCGTCAGCTTGGCGCTCAAGGGAGCGATAAGTAGAATTCTGCAATGGATCGCACTCCGCTAGCCCCTCCTCCGGGTCGCCCCTAAGCACTCTGGTATTTGAAGTGCGTGTAGTTCGAAGAATAGAAGTCAAGTTCATAAGTGATTCACCAAAGTTGGTGCGAGTAGGTACTCGTTGTTCCCAAAATCTCTAGACCCAAGACATGGCTCGGGTTTCGGGATAGTTTCCCTCATCAGTAGAGAACAAGTATGGGGTGGATGAGAAGGCCGCCAAGTAACCGTCACAGGCCTCGATGCCTCTCTGGCTCGCAGGGCGTCTCCAGAAGCTCGTCAGCTTGGCGCTCAAGGGAGCGATAAGTAGAATTCTGCAATGGATCGCACTCCGCTAGCCCCTCCTCCGGGTCGCCCCTAAGCACTCTGGTATTTGAAGTGCGTGTAGTTCGAAGAATAGAAGTCAAGTTCATAAGTGGTTCACCAAAGTTGGTGCGAGTAGGTACTCGTTGTTCCCAAAATCTCTAGACCCAAGACATGGCTCGGGTTTCGGGATAGTTTCCCTCATCAGTAGAGAACAAGTATGGGGTGGATGAGAAGGCCGCCAAGTAACCGTCACAGGCCTCGATGCCTCTCTGGCTCGCAGGGCGTCTCCAGAAGCTCGTCAGCTTGGCGCTCAAGGGAGCGATAAGTAGAATTCTGCAATGGATCGCACTCCGCTAGCCCCTCCTCCGGGTCGCCCCTAAGCACTCTGGTATTTGAAGTGCGTGTAGTTCGAAGAATAGAAGTCAAGTTCATAAGTGGTTCACCAAAGTTGGTGCGAGTAGGTACTCGTTGTTCCCAAAATCTCTAGACCCAAGACATGGCTCGGGTTTCGGGATAGTTTCCCTCATCAGTAGAGAACAAGTATGGGGTGGATGAGAAGAGCCATGTCTCGGGCGATACCCAAAAACCCGGGACATGTATCGGGTCTAGAGATTCATCAGTCCAACAAGTACCGACTTGCACCCACCTGGGTGATCCACTACTGAACTACAAGTACCAGAATCCCGAGGGGCGATCCGGAGGAGGGGCTAGCGGTGTGCGCTCCATTGCGGTGGTTTTTACTAATTGGCTCCCTTGAGCTTTGAGCCGACGGGCTCCTGGATGCTGCCCTGCGTGCCGGTTCGGGCATCGAGGCCATTGACTGTTGTTTGGCGGCCTTCTCCTCCACCCCTAAACCATTTTCTCTACTGATGAGGGAAGTTATCCCGAAACCCGAGCCATGTCTCGGGCGATACCCAAAAACCCGGGACATGTATCGGGTCTAGAGATTAATCAGTCCAACAAGTACCGACTTGCACCCACCTGGGTGATCCACTACTGAACTACAAGTACCAGAATCCCGAGGGGCGATCCGGAGGAGGGGCTAGCGGTGTGCGCTCCATTGCGGTGGTTTTTACTAATTGGCTCCCTTGAGCTTTGAGCCGACGGGCTCCTGGATGCTGCCCTGCGTGCCGGTTCGGGCATCGAGGTCATTGACTGTTGTTTGGCGGCCTTCTCCTCCACCCCTAAACCATTTTCTCTACTGATGAGGGAAGTTATCCCGAAACCCGAGCCATGTCTCGGGCGATACCCAAAAACCCGGGACATGTATCGGGTCTAGAGATTCATCAGTCCAACAAGTACCGACTTGCACCCACCTGGGTGATCCACTACTGAACTACAAGTACCAGAATCCCGAGGGGCGATCCGGAGGAGGGGCTAGCGGTGTGCGCTCCATTGCGGTGGTTTAGACTAATTGCACCATTTCAAAGACCATCTATCAAAGTCCGAAAAGTGACACCCCCCCGGAGTAACAGTAGATATTGTCAATATTCTAAGTAAACCTACCCCCCCTTGACTGTAGCTGGTGTGGGTCTTCGTTCAATCTCTTAGTACCTAAAAAGGAGGAAACCTGTAGGATCGCAATTATTTCCCTGTATCTTACATGGAACAACTCAGATAACTCTCATGCGTCAGACTTCCGCTGGGGATAGGTTGTCACTTAACGCTCTTACTAGTGCTGCCCATGCTCGTGCTGTTTCTAGACTTCTCTCATCAGCTGTGCGGGCCGCCTGGCGTAATCTGATCGTGCTCTCACTGTTGGCCCATTTAAGTAGTTCGTTCGACCACCGCCTACAAGAGGGACCCTCTTTCGATTTCCAATGCCAGGTTATTTCCCTCTGGGCCAACATGAGACCCAAGTCAATGAATTTACTGGTTACCTTGGTCGTCTTAGTGTGGGGAAACCAGAGCAGCAAACAAGTCGCCATGTTATAGTCTACTCGCCGCTCAGTGATGTCAGTAAGAAGCGCACCTACCTCGGACCAATAGGACCCCAATTTCGGACAATCCCACATCATGTGGTCTAGTTCTACATCAGGCGCTAGGCACCTAGGACACGCCGCATCCTGCACGTGGAAATACTTCTTGATCTTTCCCAGAGTAAGGTAAGCTCTATGTATTATAAAAAAGTGTACCTGCTGAAACCGAGCATTCCTACACCCTTTCCAGGTCCTCGTCATGAGACGACCCCAAGTTGTGTCCGGAATGGGCTTCCCTACGCTCGCCTCCCATTTCTGTTTGAGAGTCGTCAGGGGTTCCAGACCTTCGTACAGCATTCGGGAATGTAGACAGGTGACCGCCTTAACTGTACCCACCGCCATTACCACATATTGGCATGCCGTCGTGGTCTACGGCTCTAACTGCCCCATCTTCCAATGTTTCCTCATGGCTGTAGTTACCGCCATGTGCAATAGGAAACCTCCGTCAGGAAGGCCAAATTGGTCTTGCAGCGCCCGGAAGGGTAACAACTCACCATCGCATATAAGTCGCCCACCATTTGCAACCCCAGCTCTTCCCAGTCCAGTAGCTGGGACCAGTCCCCTCCGTGTGGCAATGCTGTCAACATGCCGAGAGGTATTTCGGGTGCATACGGGTGTGCTACTCTTGCTCTCTTTTGACTTTTATTCCAACACAACCTCAGGGTCCTTTCCTCCAGGTTTAAATCCCGGACCACCAGGTGTTGCTGCATAATAATATATGAGAGGACGTGCCTCTGTATCCCCGCTCCACGAGCCTGTGCTGGGCCCCTAAATTCCCGTGCTATATTCTGTGTAAGGATCTGCAGCTGTGCCGCCAGGTAATAAAGTTTGAAGTTAGGCACTGCTAGCCCCCCCTCCGATTTCGGCCTCAACAGCGTATCTAGCGCCACCCGTCTCCTTCCCGTCCCCCACAAAAAATCAATGGTAAGCGTCCGTAATTTCCGAAAATACCGAGGTGGCACCCAGATCGGGAGTGTACGGAAATAATAAAGTAGACGTGGCAAAGCCACCATCTTGAGCAGCGCGACTCTCCCTAGCACCGAAAGAGGGAGGGTTGCCCAAAACGCCATACTGCCCCTCAATGCTCTGATGCAGCACCCTACGTTCCCTTCCAACATATCTTCCGCCTTGTGGTAGATCCGGACTCCCAAATAGGTGAAGCACGAACGCTCCCACAGTAAGTCAGCGGCCAGTTGCGGCTGGGGCATGTCTGACGTAAAGGAAAGACACACGTTTTAGTCCAGTTCACATGGAGTCCCGATAGCTTCCCAAAGTCCGACAACATGCGCACTGCTCCCGTCAGTGCGACCGTCGTGTCCGTCAGGAATAGCAGTAAATCATCTGCAATCACCGTCCCTCCCGGGTTTCAACAGGGGTACGACCAGCGCCACCCTCATAGATTTGGGTAAGTGGCCCAGCTCCAGCGCCTCATTATATACCTCCCGCAGCTGAGGCGCCAGGGTATCAATGTATGTCATATAAAACTCTATGGGGAGACCATCTACCCCCGGGGTCTTATTCCTGGCCATGTGTTTGATCGCCCCCCTGATTTCATCTATCGTAACATCTTTACCCAGGTCTTTGGCGTCCTCCTCCTCTAATCGCGGTAGCTGAATCCCCATCAGGTAGCCCCCAATATCCAGCGTATCCGCCTCCAGGTGACTCTGGTATAGCTTTGTATAGTATCCCAGGAAGCGCAATATGATCCCAGCCTGAGAATAGACCAGAGTCCCCGACTCCGATCAAACGCCCAGGACTGGGCATCCCCCCGGCCTCGGATTCGCCATTCTTGCCAGGAGCTTGCCTACCTTATCCCCTTCAGCATGTACCTTTACCCTATATTGCTTATAGTCATAGCAACGCAGCCTTTCTGTTTCAGTGGCCACGAGCTCCCTAGCCGCCAAAAGCCGGTCCTGCAACTCACTTTGTTCTGGTCTCTGCCTCTCTACCTCCCGTAGCGCCTCCTCTGCCTTGACATCATTTAACACCACTGACCGTTCCCCCGAATATTTACTAATACATAGCCCCCTCATCACCACTTTAAATGCATTCCATTCCATTCCTCTAGTGGAAGTCGAGTTTTTGTTCGTGACAAAATAATGGTCAATACCCTCTTGGAGTCCGGATCTAAAAGCTTGGTCTTCCAGGGTGTCTGGGCGTAATCGCCAGGTGGGAACCTCTGCCCTCATGCGCTGCCATTTAAAGGACACTAACTGTGGGTTATGATCTGAAATGGTCCTAGCCAGGTACTCTGAATGCGTCGCCAGGGGTGCCAGCGTCTGGATGCACAAAATAGTGTCAATTCTAACATCCAGTTCATGGAGAGCAGAAAAGAAGGAATAATCCCTATCCCCAGGGTGGTGCACTCTCCATACGTCAATCAGCCCCCACCTGCTTTGCCACTCCGCCGTCTTCTTCGCAATCTTGCGGACCTGGGAGTCCCCCAACGTGGGGTGCGACCTATCCAGTGTTACATCTGTAAGTGAATTAAAGTCTCCACCCAAGATCACTTGGCCCGAGAGAAGATGCGCCAATTTCCCAGATATGAGTTCAAAAAATCTGGGTTGGTCTGTATTTGGTGCGACTATGCTGCATAATACCACCTCCCTGTCATATAACCTCCCTGCCACCGCTACATATCTACCTTTAGGATCTATCACAGTATGTGCCGCTTGGAACGGAATCCTTGCCCGCACCCACACCAACACCCCCCTGGCGAACGCAGAGTAAGCAGTGCCAAATACCTGACCTCTCCACCTCCTCTGCAGCGCAACACATTCTTGTTTAGTGAGATGGGTCTCCTGAAGCAACGCTATCTGGACTCCCCTTTTTAGCAAATATGCATGCACCTTGTGACGCCTTGACATAGTATGCAACCCACGCACGTTCCATGTAATACATTTCAACTCAGGTAATGTTCCCATTACAGCACTCCCAGTCT
Organism: Lissotriton helveticus; assembly: GCF_964261635.1. Taxonomy (NCBI): domain Eukaryota; kingdom Metazoa; phylum Chordata; class Amphibia; order Caudata; family Salamandridae; genus Lissotriton; species Lissotriton helveticus. The sequence continues at coordinate 725,138,104 of NC_136072.1, forward strand.
ACTTCCTCCTGCACGGATCGTGTACCCACACTACGCTGCCAAACCCCATGTACAAAACACCCCAAAACAATCCCACAACCCTCCCCCCCAGAACAGGTCCCAATAACACTTTATCAGTCCCCATCCAAACTACCCCAAGAAATCACACAGTACTATCCTGCAGTAGCCACTACAGGTTGCCTTAAGGGCAGTGGGGTTGGTGGTTCGGCCCCGACAGGTGGCAGCTTCCGCGCCAGCCCCGAGCCCTCAATATCCCGCAATAATAAGGCACAGTCACAATGTTCACAATCGTTACCAGGCCTTCCAGTACCACCACGGTCAGCTCTTCAACAGTGGGCCTGAAGCAGAGGTACGCAACCTACAAATCATCAGCCGATCTAGGTGTCACCTCCGGGCCTTTGGTGCTAACATCCTCCGACACCTCCGTGCCAGAGCGCCTCCCGTCTTCCTCCGATTCCGTCTCCTTAACCGAATCCTCCCGCTGCGAACCAGTTATCGCAGCTGCGGCCGCCAAAGCTCCCTGTTTATCAGCCGCCATCCGCGCACGCTGCAACTCCTGCTGTAGTCTGTTTTTCTTGCGGAGGCGCTGTGATTGGCATATCCGCGGTGGCTTGGGCCGCCCACCTTCACCCCTGCCCCTACGATCTGTGCCTGCCCTGTATCTTTCGAGCCAAGCCCAAGCATCCTCAGGTGTCAGGAAGAACTGCGTCGACCCATCCAGTATCACCCGCAATTTGGCTGGGAATAGTAGCGAGTATTGTATGCCTTCATCCCTAAGTTCTTTCTTCACAGACAAGTATGAGGCCCTACGCCTTTGTATCTCCTGAGTATAATCCGGGAAGATCGTTACAGCGCTATTGTCTACCTGGAAAGGGCCCGTTGAGCGCGCATTGTGGATCAGTAGGTCCCTGTCTTTATAGTGAAGGACTCTGGCCACCACAGGGCGGGGAGGGCGGCCCGGCGCAGGCAGCTTGGCCGGGACCCTATGCGCCCTCTCTAGTGTGAAGAAAGGAGAGAGGCCCACTGGGGCAACGGCAGTCTTGAACCAGCTCTCCAGATAAGCAACCATGTCCGTCCCCTCGATATTTTCGGGCAGGCCTACAACCCGAACGTTGTTGCGTCGGTTACGACTTTCCGCATCCTCAGCTTTCTTTTCCAGTGTCTCTAGTCTCCTCAGTGCATCCTCCAATTTGCGTTCTACCGTGACCACCGATGGTTTGAGGTCCTGAAGGGTCAATTCTGTGTCCTTGACCTGATCCACTAGTTTAGAGTGATCCGCTCTCAGGAGCCCCAGCCCCGTCGCCACCTGCGTTATGTCCTGATGGAGGGACTCCTTTGTTGCCGTAATGGCATCTAGAATTTGATCCAGACGTTTATTCAGCCTCTGTTCCTAGGTCGTGGTCTCGTATTCCACTCCGGCTCCGTGGGCACCCGCGGGGTCCATGGCGTCCTCTTTCCTGCCACTAGGTTGCATGCCCGGGGAACACATAAGCCAACTCCGTCTAGCGCAACAAAGCCCTCGCCAACCACCCTTGGATAGTAGATCAGGGTCGAGATCTGCGCGAGCCACGGGAGAACCACAATAGCTGGCGTATCACGCTATAGCCTCCATGCCTCTCACTATCCACAGAAGAGGTACACACCAGCACCTCTCCTCTCGGGTCGCTCTGGAGCTCTTAACCACGCAGTTCCTTGCATGCCGGTGTGGCTACCCCGGTGTCCCAGCACCCCTCTCCCAGTGAAAGTCCGCTGCAGCCTCCACTCCGCTCCTTGGGCAGCTCTTCCGACCCCCCAGCAATAGACTCCAGACCTCCGTGTCGGCACACTGATCCGGTCTTCCACCCCGTCTCCGGTGCAGCTGCGCGATGGACCCCTGCTGGTTACTGGCTGTTCCCCTCCTCACTCCGGTGCACCCACCGAACATGGACAATGGCGGCCGTACCCCATTGATCGCCGCTTCCTCCACCAGGCAGCACCATTATTGCTCCCCACTCGCCGCAACTTATTCAGCCCTCCACGGCCCCCGGCTGCCCAGAGCTACGAGCCTGCTCCCGCCCCCACCTCCGCAGCGCCAAGATCAGGCCCGCAGCACCGCACTCACCGGTAGCCCCAGGAAGGGACCCGCCACTGCCACAGTTCGTCCCGTCCGGCACTGTAATGCCTCTGCACACGTTCCACAGTTCAGTGCGCTCCTGTGCCCCAAGCGTCTGTCTCAGGTCCGTCGCAGGTACATGTATAAATGGTCGGAGTCTAATATAAACAATAGGAAAAGTCTCAAAATAGCACTTATTTATCTCAGTGAAATACTTGCATTCTATCAAAGGCACCAATGTAGCTCAGCAAACGAAAAACAAATCAATATATTCGGTGCATATTTATTTCGCACATCTTAAATTTGTGAATTGTATAAATTTCAACCCAAATGGTAGATGATATTGCAATTAATGCATTGGCAATATAAACTTAGAAACAACACATTTCTATATTTAAGTGAATTCAAAAATGTGTCAATGCGCTCAAGGTGCATAGAGAAAGGGTATTAAGAAGGGATAGGTAAGTGGGGGTAAAGGTGGGGACCGGGTAAAGGTGGTGTGACTGAGTTAAAATCACAGTGAAGTATGAAAAAAGCCTTTACAGCCTATGTACAGATCTAAAGGTTCCAAAAACAGTCTCAAACATAGGTTCCGTAGGTCTCCGTTATTTAGTCCTATGTTTTGGAACAGTGAAAAGTAACAATAGTCGACGTTTCGACCCCTGAAAGGTACGGGTGATTCAAAACCTCAGGGTGGGGTCTTCATCAGGACGTAGGGGTATAACAGGAGCGCCTATAAATAATACCAAAAAGGTGAATGTATCTCATACTCCTATATAATAATTAATGCACTCGAAATTGGGTGAAGTTTTACCTACTTCGCATGAGGCCCGTTTGGGCCTGTAGCCTGGGGACCTTCCAAGGTTCCTTTCTGTTGCGAGAAGTCTGCAATTGAGTAAAGGCGGTATGAATACAGTGGGCTGGCCCAACTGGGATGCAGCACCAGAGTAACATTACAGTAAAATATAAGGGGGGAGAACTTACTGGGAGCTTGTCCTAAACTCGTTCAAATACGTGGGATTCTGTTGTCCACAGGACCAGCCGGTCCGAGGTGGCACGCCGTGTGTCTCTGTAAGAGAAGTGGGGCATCACAATCAATGAATGAAGTGGATCTGATTTGGAGCGCCAAACGGTCACAGTGGATTGTTGCGCGGTTAAAAAAGAAGAGAAGGCCATATGTCTCTGAGGAAAAACTCAGTGCATCGCATAGAACAACTAAATTACACCCAAAGTCACAAAGCATGGCTTCATAGCTAGCGCGTTTCCCAGCGTATAGAGTGAAGCGGTCACAGTCCTATGGGGAGATCAAGGTTACAATACCCAGAAGGACAGGGAAGTGATTTGTTACACGCGCGGTGTGGATGTGTATAATTCACACCATGTTTCTAAATACCCAAAATATCCGAAATATTTGGTCCGCGTAAGCCCCGGGCGCCCGATCCGGTGGAGGCAGTCACAAGCGGGGTAATGGCTCAACCCGCCGGCCGCGGTAAATTAAGGGCGCGACTGTAGGTAATGCGTCCAAAAGATTGAGCAAACGCAAATGCGGCGGGAGAACTCGCCGTCAGTTTTAGAATATGCTTAGAGTCTAGGGTGGTGAGGTCCAGGCGGAGATGTGGCCGGGGCTCACCTTATTATTCGCAGCGCTAGTCTGTCTGTTTCTTCTCCTCTCGCTGACAGCAGTGAAGGGAGCCGCCGCGAGGTGCCGGCGCTAAATGCTGCTAAGGGGCTCGCCCCGCTCTGGCCAATCAGCCACGAGTGGCCCAGGGGATAAGGACAAAGAGTTGTTTTTCGATAACTGGGGACTGTATCTGAGCAAGAAAACTTGTGTGCAGTCAAAAGAATAAGTTGGTTGGTTACAGATTGATCAAGTATGTACCAGCAGGTAACGTAATACATTCCGCTATCTATGTAGCGTAATACATTCCGTATAAGACCTTATTGCAATGTCCCTTCTGAGGCAAGCGAAACAGGAGCAAACCTTGTACCTGACCAGTTGCAAGTAGAGGAAACATATAGGAGGCTTATTTTTACAATCAGCCGGTACTTCAACATAACCGGTACCAGAACAACAATTCATTAAGTGTGCACAATATTAATACGTACATTTGGTCAGATGTAAAAAATACCTACATACATCATTCGATAATATTGATTTACGCGGCATATCATAGTGTCCATATCAATAAAGTACTGTATGGGTGTTCAAAAGAAGACATCATTACAGCCTACACTAAGGCATTCAGTAGCTGGATCAATCCGGATCTAAAAGGGCCATCTGGGAGAAAGTGGTTTCCAGTTCATTAAGTCCCCTTTGTACAGAGTCAAAAGATTGCATCCATTTGCATTCACGCACGTTAAGGATCGAATTGAGATTACCACCCCGTGGGCCCAATGTAATTTTCTCAATAACCACCCACTTGATTGATTCAGGTGTATGTGAGTGCTCCTGGAAATGCTCTACAAGGGGAGCTCCCAGCGTCTTGCACCTTATTCTGCTGCAATGTTGTAGCACACGGTTCTTTATCTTTTGTTTAGTCTGGCCTATGTATATCATTCCGCAGGGGCAGAAGATTGCATAAATCACCCCTTCGGTATTGCAATTTGTGAAGGTTTTCAGGGGCACGGACAGACCATTGTGTGTTACTGTTCCAGTCTCTAGGCACAGTTGGCAGGCCTTGCAATTTCCGCATTTGTGATTTCCCACGATGGCTGGAAGGTTCCACATTGATTGTATTGTGGGGGCAGTGGGGCTGTCTAACATGGAGCATACTACAGAGTCTCTGATGCTCTTTGCTTTTCTGAAAGCATGCATTGGTAGATTTGGCATCTGGAGGGTCTTTGATACAATATTCCAGTACTTGTTCACTATCCTGCGTACTGCATTGCTTTTACAGCAGTAGGTGGTCACACAGATCATCCTATCATCCAGCGGTTGGCGCACCTTCGGTGTCAGCAAAGATTCTCTATCGCTAAACCATGCCCTTTTCCGCGCCCTCTTGACCAGCCTCTTAGGGTATCCTCTTTCTGTGAGTCGGAGGATCAGTTCATCAGATTCATGAAAATAGTCATCTTTCATCGTGCAGTAAATCAATATTATCGAATGATGTATGTAGGTATTTTTTACATCTGACCAAATGTACGTATTAATATTGTGCACACTTAATGAATTGTTGTTCTGGTACCGGTTATGTTGAAGTACCGGCTGATTGTAAAAATAAGCCTCCTATATGTTTCCTCTACTTGCAACTGGTCAGGTACAAGGTTTGCTCCTGTTTCGCTTGCCTCAGATGGGACATTGCAATAAGGTCTTATACGGAATGTATTACGCTACATAGATAGCGGAATGTATTACGTTACCTGCTGGTACATACTTGATCAATCTGTAACCAACCAACTTATTCTTTTGACTGCACACAAGTTTTCTTGCTCAGATACAGTCCCCAGTTATCGAAAAACAACTCTTTGTCCTTATCCCCTGGGCCACTCGTGGCTGATTGGCCAGAGCGGGGCGAGCCCCTTAGCAGCATTTAGCGCCGGCACCTCGCGGCGGCTCCCTTCACTGCTGTCAGCGAGAGGAGAAGAAACAGACAGACTAGCGCTGCGAATAATAAGGTGAGCCCCAGCCACATCTCCGCCTGGACCTCACCACCCTAGACTCTAAGCATATTCTAAAACTGACGGCGAGTTCTCCCGCCGCATTTGCGTTTGCTCAATCTTTTGGACGCATTACCTACAGTCGCGCCCTTAATTTACCGCGGCCGGCGGGTTGAGCCATTACCCCGCTTGTGACTGCCTCCACCGGATCGGGCGCCCGGGGCTTACGCGGACCAAATATTTCGGATATTTTGGGTATTTAGAAACATGGTGTGAATTATACACATCCACACCGCGCGTGTAACAAATCACTTCCCTGTCCTTCTGGGTATTGTAACCTTGATCTCCCCATAGGACTGTGACCGCTTCACTCTATACGCTGGGAAACGCGCTAGCTATGAAGCCATGCTTTGTGACTTTGGGTGTAATTTAGTTGTTCTATGCGATGCACTGAGTTTTTCCTCAGAGACATATGGCCTTCTCTTCTTTTTTAACCGCGCAACAATCCACTGTGACCGTTTGGCGCTCCAAATCAGATCCACTTCATTCATTGATTGTGATGCCCCACTTCTCTTACAGAGACACACGGCGTGCCACCTCGGACCGGCTGGTCCTGTGGACAACAGAATCCCACGTATTTGAACGAGTTTAGGACAAGCTCCCAGTAAGTTCTCCCCCCTTATATTTTACTGTAATGTTACTCTGGTGCTGCATCCCAGTTGGGCCAGCCCACTGTATTCATACCGCCTTTACTCAATTGCAGACTTCTCGCAACAGAAAGGAACCTTGGAAGGTCCCCAAGCTACAGGCCCAAACGGGCCTCATGCGAAGTAGGTAAAACTTCACCCAATTTCGAGTGCATTAATTATTATATAGGAGTATGAGATACATTCACCTTTTTGGTATTATTTATAGGCGCTCCTGTTATACCCCTACGTCCTGATGAAGACCCCACCCTGAGGTTTTGAATCACCCGTACCTTTCAGGGGTCGAAACGTCGACTATTGTAACTTTTCACTGTTCCAAAACATAGGACTAAATAACGGAGACCTACGGAACCTATGTTTGAGACTGTTTTTGGAACCTTTAGATCTGTACATAGGCTGTAAAGGCTTTTTTCATACTTCACTGTGATTTTAACTCAGTCACACCACCTTTACCCGGTCCCCACCTTTACCCCCACTTACCTATCCCTTCTTAATACCCTTTCTCTATGCACCTTGAGCGCATTGACACATTTTTGAATTCACTTAAATATAGAAATGTGTTGTTTCTAAGTTTATATTGCCAATGCATTAATTGCAATATCATCTACCATTTGGGTTGAAATTTATACAATTCACAAATTTAAGATGTGCGAAATAAATATGCACCGAATATACTGATTTGTTTTTCGTTTGCTGAGCTACATTGGTGCCTTTGATAGAATGCAAGTATTTCACTGAGATAAATAAGTGCTATTTTGAGACTTTTCCTATTGTTTATATTAGACTCCGACCATTTATACATGTACCTGCTTAATTGACCTAGGTCAAGGAGTTCTTAGGGTCTACCCCGTTGTAACTCACTACTCTCTGTGCAAGAGCCGTCTTGCGAGGGTTTTTTCTTTCTATCAATTTCCTGACATTTGTGTACCATTTTCAATTGAGGGTTCTATCATGCTTCAATCTGAAACCCTCTCTTACACTGAGGATCACATTAGAGAACTAATCGGGGGAGACACCGGTACAGCTTTCCTCTCAACCAACATCACCACAGTTGATTTCTCACTTAATGAGAAAATCAATAAACTCGAACGCCTCGAGAAGAAATTAGTGCGCACCAAATTACATGGCCACTTGCTCACTGGATATCTCAGGGCGAACGTCATACCCACGGGATTACAAGTCCGCAACGAGCCGGCAATCTTTGTGGATGATCCAAAATTCAAGGAGGGCTTTAGCTTTGTGGCGAATAACTGTTCCCGCCACTGGATGGTCCTAGGAGTCGAGACCGCAAGAGACCAGGTGGAACAGTTAAGCAAAGAAATTGCAGAACTAAAAGAGGAGATAGCCAGTCATTCAGCATTTGTGAGCGCGAAGGATACCCTTGATCGCCTCAACAAAACATTGAAAGACTTTGATGTTGAAACTCAAAATAAAAAATTGGAGAAATTAGCAAAGGACATACAATACTATAACAAGAAAAAAACTTACCCCTACTTAGCTGAGGATTACTTCAAGCAAGACACTCAGGGGCGTTTCTTTTACAGAGGCAGAGGAGGCTACCGAGGTGGCCAGCGAGGAGGGAGAAGATACACCAATTTCTCAGACTCCTCGTACAGTGGTGGAAGTGACAACGAGACGGCAGGACCAAGTGGCTATCAAAACCAAGAGCAATGGTACCAACCAGCACAGGATCCCTCCAACAGACAACAACAGCCTTTTTTAGAGAACGACTCATGGAGACCCCCCCGAGGGAGAGGCGGGGGATGGAACAGACGACCGAACAGAGGTCAAGGCCCTCAGAACTGGGACGACTCGAGGCAGCAAGGCTACAACAACGGCAGCAAGCAGGTGAGATTCCAACAGGCCAACCACGGGGAAATCAGCACACGGAAGAAGACTTACCGCTGGTAACCAGACCAAGCCCCATCATGAATCTATCTCAGCAGATACTTTCCCCAGCAGAGATAGCAGTCCTGAGTAAGGGCCTCTCTTTCGTACCTACTTCACAAGGGAATCTCTTTACCATCAAAACAGAATTGACCAGGTTCTTCCGGAAGGTCCGCCTTCGAGGCTATTTTTTGAATAAACCTTTCACTCAATCAAGATCGTTCACTCAATTACGGCCGCCCTCCACCTTCACACCCCACACTGCAATGACTAACCACCGTATCCTGACGTACGAAAGCCTAGTGATGGACGACGTACTCAAGATGTGGAAGGAGAGGCCTTACATAAGACACAACATTTCCAAGAACGAAAGGGCAGCACTGGATGACCTCAAAAACAACAAATCACTGGTCATCAAGCCGGCTGACAAAGGCGGAGCAATCGTCATCATGGGGACGGAGGATTATAAACAGGAGATATACTCACAGCTGAGGGACAATGTGAGCTATCGGCGCCTGACAACCAACCCCACCAACGAGATCAGACGGCAGATTATCGCTATCACGACCAAAGCAAAGGAAGCTGGTTTCCTCTCTGAAAAAGAACATGCATACCTTAATGTGGACCAACCACGCATACCAACGATTTATGTCCTACCTAAAGTCCACAAGAATCCCACCAAACCACCAGGAAGACCGATCATATCGGGATGTGGGTCCATCCTCGAACCCCTCTGCAAATACATAGATGTGTTCCTGAAGCCCTTGGCGGAAGCCACCGATACTTATCTGAGAGACACGATGCAGGTGATTAACCTGATAGACCAACGCCCTTTTGACAAACGAAAACAACTATTGGTAACTATGGACATCGTGTCCTTATACACGAGCATTCCCCAAGAACCAGCTTTGGTAACCATACGAAGGGCTTTGGAATCTCGTTCTCAACCAGTGGAAGTCCCAACCGAATTCATCTCGGACTTACTTGAGATCGCTATGACTAAAAATTTCTTTCTATTCCAAAATGATTTTTTCATGCAGATGAAAGGAGTAGCTATGGGGGCGGCCTTTGCCCCAGATCTGGCAATACTCTATATGAACGAGTACGAACAACATAGGGTCCTTTGCTCCAACAATCCATACCATGAGAGAATTTTGGAATACCGTCGGTATATAGATGATATACTGATAATATGGGACGGTGACAAGCAAGAATTGGAGGCCTTCACGCTTTGGCTCAATGCACAATCAAGTGACATCCAGTTCACCAGCACCTGTAGTGCCGAATCCATTGACTTTCTAGATATAACCATTAAAGAAAGTGAGGGTGTCCTTCATACCACCCTGTACAGAAAACCGACAGAAAGAAACACCCTACTGCAGTACTCTAGTCATCACACCCGGGCCCTTCGAGACAACCTACCTTTTGGACAGTTCCTCAGGATCCGGAGGAACTGCACGATGAAAGATGACTATTTTCATGAATCTGATGAACTGATCCTCCGACTCACAGAAAGAGGATACCCTAAGAGGCTGGTCAAGAGGGCGCGGAAAAGGGCATGGTTTAGCGATAGAGAATCTTTGCTGACACCGAAGGTGCGCCAACCGCTGGATGATAGGATGATCTGTGTGACCACCTACTGCTGTAAAAGCAATGCAGTACGCAGGATAGTGAACAAGTACTGGAATATTGTATCAAAGACCCTCCAGATGCCAAATCTACCAATGCATGCTTTCAGAAAAGCAAAGAGCATCAGAGACTCTGTAGTATGCTCCATGTTAGACAGCCCCACTGCCCCCACAATACAATCAATGTGGAACCTTCCAGCCATCGTGGGAAATCACAAATGCGGAAATTGCAAGGCCTGCCAACTGTGCCTAGAGACTGGAACAGTAACACACAATGGTCTGTCCGTGCCCCTGAAAACCTTCACAAATTGCAATACCGAAGGGGTGATTTATGCAATCTTCTGCCCCTGCGGAATGATATACATAGGCCAGACTAAACAAAAGATAAAGAACCGTGTGCTACAACATTGCAGCAGAATAAGGTGCAAGACGCTGGGAGCTCCCCTTGTAGAGCATTTCCAGGAGCACTCACATACACCTGAATCAATCAAGTGGGTGGTTATTGAGAAAATTACATTGGGCCCACGGGGTGGTAATCTCAATTCGATCCTTAACGTGCGTGAATGCAAATGGATGCAATCTTTTGACTCTGTACAAAGGGGACTTAATGAACTGGAAACCACTTTCTCCCAGATGGCCCTTTTAGATCCGGATTGATCCAGCTACTGAATGCCTTAGTGTAGGCTGTAATGATGTCTTCTTTTGAACACCCATACAGTACTTTATTGATATGGACACTATGATATGCCGCGTAAATCAATATTATCGAATGATGTATGTAGGTATTTTTTACATCTGACCAAATGTACGTATTAATATTGTGCACACTTAATGAATTGTTGTTCTGGTACCGGTTATGTTGAAGTACCGGCTGATTGTAAAAATAAGCCTCCTATATGTTTCCTCTACTTGCAACTGGTCAGGTACAAGGTTTGCTCCTGTTTCGCTTGCCTCAGATGGGACATTGCAATAAGGTCTTATACGGAATGTATTACGCTACATAGATAGCGGAATGTATTACGTTACCTGCTGGTACATACTTGATCAATCTGTAACCAACCAACTTATTCTTTTGACTGCACACAAGTTTTCTTGCTCAGATACAGTCCCCAGTTATCGAAAAACAACTCTTTGTCCTTATCCCCTGGGCCACTCGTGGCTGATTGGCCAGAGCGGGGCGAGCCCCTTAGCAGCATTTAGCGCCGGCACCTCGCGGCGGCTCCCTTCACTGCTGTCAGCGAGAGGAGAAGAAACAGACAGACTAGCGCTGCGAATAATAAGGTGAGCCCCGGCCACATCTCCGCCTGGACCTCACCACCCTAGACTCTAAGCATATTCTAAAACTGACTGCGAGTTCTCCTGCCGCATTTGCGTTTGCTCAATCTTTTGGACGCATTACCTACAGTCGCGCCCTTAATTTACCGCGGCCGGCGGGTTGAGCCATTACCCCGCTTGTGACTGCCTCCACCGGATCGGGCGCCCGGGGCTTACGCGGACCAAATATTTCGGATATTTTGGGTATTTAGAAACATGGTGTGAATTATACACATCCACACCGCGCGTGTAACAAATCACTTCCCTGTCCTTCTGGGTATTGTAACCTTGATCTCCCCATAGGACTGTGACCGCTTCACTCTATACGCTGGGAAACGCGCTAGCTATGAAGCCATGCTTTGTGACTTTGGGTGTAATTTAGTTGTTCTATGCGATGCACTGAGTTTTTCCTCAGAGACATATGGCCTTCTCTTCTTTTTTAACCGCGCAACAATCCACTGTGACCGTTTGGCGCTCCAAATCAGATCCACTTCATTCATTGATTGTGATGCCCCACTTCTCTTACAGAGACACACGGCGTGCCACCTCGGACCGGCTGGTCCTGTGGACAACAGAATCCCACGTATTTGAACGAGTTTAGGACAAGCTCCCAGTAAGTTCTCCCCCCTTATATTTTACTGTAATGTTACTCTGGTGCTGCATCCCAGTTGGGCCAGCCCACTGTATTCATACCGCCTTTACTCAATTGCAGACTTCTCGCAACAGAAAGGAACCTTGGAAGGTCCCCAGGCTACAGGCCCAAACGGGCCTCATGCGAAGTAGGTAAAACTTCACCCAATTTCGAGTGCATTAATTATTATATAGGAGTATGAGATACATTCACCTTTTTGGTATTATTTATAGGCGCTCCTGTTATACCCCTACGTCCTGATGAAGACCCCACCCTGAGGTTTTGAATCACCCGTACCTTTCAGGGGTCGAAACGTCGACTATTGTTACTTTTCACTGTTCCAAAACATAGGACTAAATAACGGAGACCTACGGAACCTATGTTTGAGACTGTTTTTGGAACCTTTAGATCTGTACATAGGCTGTAAAGGCTTTTTTCATACTTCACTGTGATTTTAACTCAGTCACACCACCTTTACCCGGTCCCCACCTTTACCCCCACTTACCTATCCCTTCTTAATACCCTTTCTCTATGCACCTTGAGCGCATTGACACATTTTTGAATTCACTTAAATATAGAAATGTGTTGTTTCTAAGTTTATATTGCCAATGCATTAATTGCAATATCATCTACCATTTGGGTTGAAATTTATACAATTCACAAATTTAAGATGTGCGAAATAAATATGCACCGAATATATTGATTTGTTTTTCGTTTGCTGAGCTACATTGGTGCCTTTGATAGAATGCAAGTATTTCACTGAGATAAATAAGTGCTATTTTGAGACTTTTCCTATTGTTTATATTAGACTCCGACCATTTATACATGTACCTGCTTAATTGACCTAGGTCAAGGAGTTCTTAGGGTCTACCCCGTTGTAACTCACTACTCAGGTCCGTCGCAGGCACATTTCACCGCCGCAGCTCCCAGTGTGTTCCACATACGCCACTATCTGCAGATCCGCCTCAGAGCCTCCATCGTCAGTGGGCATTACTGTGGGACCAGTGCCCCGCTCCCGGGCCGCGACGGTCTCCTCGGCGACACCAGGCAGGGACCACAAAGCTCGGGTCATCCCCAGCGCAGGCGCCATTTTAGGTCCTCCATCCTCTCGGTGGTCCTTTGTCCGTGGCGGGTCGCTATCTGCCACAACCAGCTGCAACCCCCAATGTTTATGCGGAGCGGCGGACCGCCTGCCGCGCCCCCTCCGTTGTCGTTCCGCCGAAGCAATCCCCAGTATACCGCAAGCAGGGGGTCACGGACTAGCCCCTCAGGCGAGCCCGGCCGCCATCTTAATCAGCTCCTCCTATGTCGTCCACGGAGGCAAAACCTCAATTCCGGGGTGTTCGGAGCCACCAGAGTACATCCCGGTGTGCAGGAAGGCCTCCTAGTACTTTCCGACGTCCGTTCCTGCTGATTGTGCCACCATCCAGGCTGTTTCCAGGCTGTTTCCAGGATAATTGGCGGGATCAGGCACAGAGCTAGCTGCTCACGCCGCCTACGCCATCGGCGCCCAAACCACGCCCCCAACAAATTCTAGTCTTCTCATGATATTACATAAATCATACAAAAAAACTAAGTCAGAATGAGTGCATGTAGCCAAGGGTTTGCATCTATAAATCTGTTTCAACTGTGAGTCTAAGACAGTCTGGCAACAAATGATCAAAGGCTTACACTTCATTGCCGAAGAACTGAGCAAATACTTCTGATTTAGCTAAGGGGTCTTCACATCTGAGGAAGGAGGGGGATTACTGGCAATTATACCAATTTAAATAACCATTAATGGCGGTTCTTAGCTGTATTTATTAGATATTTAAAATGGATGACCTTTTCATTGAAGATGTTTCTTTTATGAAGTGATCAGCCCATCCTAAAATAGATACGTTTAGAAAGGACAGTTTTCTCAATTTCTTTTACAACAGTCCTCAGGATGACTTCCTTTCCTCTACTAGGCCTTTAGTGAGCTGGGGAAGCAGAAGGTTCGGGTCTTGCTTTTTGTGCTCCTGACCAGGCCTAGATCATCAAAGGGTTCTGACCAGCCACTGTAAAGTAGATGTAGTGATGTCTGCATCAGAGCTGGCAGTGTGGAAAATAATGACTTCTTGTGCAGCAAAGTTACCAATCAGACCCATGCTAACAGGGGAAAACAACCAACGCTGACAAACCACTCTCACAGAGCCGCTGTCAGTGCAGTGTTGGCTCTTCAATCTGTATGTGAAAGTGGAGAACTCAACTTTGAAAAGCGTTGGGGAGGAATACATTGAACGTGGAGGCTGAAAGTGGCAGGAGATCAGGTATTTTTTTTTTGTATCTGGGTAGGAAAATTGTCTATGTGTGCCCAAACAGCGTAAACGGCCTCAACTTGTTTCACCATCCTTAGATGGCTGAGGAAAATCCTATGGCAACTTCCAGAACGGGCGCAGAGAACAGTTTTACAGGCCCTCATTGGCTCCAGACTTGATTTTAAGAATATCTTATATCTAGGAGCCAATAAAGCTATCATCAATCGACTTCAGGTCGTTCAAAATGCAGTCGCAAGGCTGCTTCTCCATCTTCCGGGGCGAACAAGTGTTGCGGAACATCTTAGGAAATTGCATTGGCTGAAGATAGCCAATAGAGTTAAATTCAAAGCCCTGTGCTATATGTTCAGGATTGGCACAGGGGAAGCTCCTGCCTATCTATGTAAGCTAGACGTTATTTAATGTATTCAGACCTAGACCTTTATGAATGAAACATACCGGTCCGTTGTTGATTTACGTCAATAATTGAATTTATTATTTTTTTAACTCATGAAACCCATTTAATTTTTGATCATATCATCATATATTTGTATGCATGTACTAACATTTATAAAACTGTACAAAAACAAACAGATTCACATATATTTACATCAAATTCTGCACATCCTACCAACAGCATTCGTACGTCACTCACACAACTATACACAAAAAACAATATAATATGTCCCTTTGTCAAAAGTCAAAACATATCTCCATAGAAATGGTATTATCTCAATAAATTGGCAGTTTTGCTTTCAAAAAATGTACTTAGGAGGTAAATCCTTGAATTAAACCTGACCCAAATCCATTGCTACTTATAATTGACAAAGGGTCCAAACAGGTCGACGCGTTTCAACCCCCTAATTGTGGGGTTCTCATCAGGACCAACACTTTCTAAAACAAGAAACAAGAAGACAAAACTATTAAAAAAGTCTGCTGACACCAATTAAAATTTTCAGAGAACATGCCACCAGTCGGCAATACCGCCATACCTTATAACTGTGGTCTCAAACCACTAGCCAACACAGTAGTTGATTCAATCCCGGTGGGTTGAAGGGACTTAAACATTGTTTTTCGTATTCAATAGGTCTCCCCTCTGCACACCAATAAATCAGGTTAGTGACATGACAATTTCTTGGTGAATGCAATTAGATCCCTTAAACGATGTTTGTGTGACACAGTCTTTATGTTATGTCTTTTTGTTCAGTTTGATACCGGAAATTGGTGATTCCCTACAACTACTGTGTTGGCTAGTGGTTTGAGACCACAGTTATAAGGTATGGCGGTATTGCCGACTGGTGGCATGTTCTCTGAAAATTTAAATTGGTGTCAGCAGACTTTTTTAATAGTTTTGTCTTCTTGTTTCTTGTTTTAGAAAGTGTTGGTCCTGATGAGAACCCCACAATTAGGGGTTTAAAACGCGTCGACCTGTTTGGACCCTTTGTCAATTATAAGTAGCAATGGATTTGGGTCAGGTTTAATACAAGGATTTACCTCCTAAGTACATTTTTTGAAAGCAAAACTGCCAATTTATTGAGATAATACCATTTCTATGGATATATGTTTTGACTTTTGACAAAGGGACATATTATATTGTTTTTTGTGTATAGTTGTGTGAGTGATGTACGAATGCTGTTGGTAGGATGTGCAGAATTTGGTGTAAATATATGTGAATCTGTTTGTTTTTGTACAGTTTTATAAATGTTAGTACATGCATACAAATATATGATGATATGATAAAAAATTAAATGGGTTTCATGAGTTCAAAAAATAATAAATTCAATTATTGACGTAAATCAACAACGGACCGGTATGTTTCATTCATAAAGGTCTAGGTCTGAATACATTAAATAACGTCCAGTATTGGCGATTGTTCTGTTTTTTTGTTATATTTGGCTTAGCCTTACTGGGTTCAAAGCCAGAACCCTGTGTTGTTTTTTCCCTATCTATGTAAGCTGGCACATAAATATCTACCCTCTAGAAACCTTCGGTCAATGCATCAGGCCAAATTTTCTATCCCTAGATTCAAACGAGCACGATTGGGCGGTCGCTCATTTGCCTACTTGGCCCCGGTTCTGTGGAACTCACTGCCGCTCAAATTGCGTCTTGAATCAAGGTACCTTCAATTCTGAAAGGGCATCAACACTAAATCCCTTTTCACAAACATGGTTGTGATTGGAGTGAGCTTTATAAGGACAGGTAACTCTGAGTTATGACAAAAGGTATACCTCGCACTTCACTTCTTTTAATAGTACCAGCCCGGGGCCATGAATAAAAAAAAATTCTACTACACCCACGAGCCAGGTACTTTTTAACTACTTCACCTAAACCCCACCACTCACATAATAAACATACCCACTCACATGCACCACATATAGTCATTAACTTAAAGTGCTCCCTCGTAGTCCCTGGTCGCAGCACGCCGCATCCCGTTAGAGGGGTGCGAAGACCCCTATGATGAAGCATGACACCAAGGGGCCTTTTGGTGTGTGAGGGGTATTTTAAGAAACACTAAGTGCTCCCACACCACTGTGGTGAACACTTCCCTGCCATTTCAAGGAGGATTCCTTTTGTTTATTCGCATTCACAGATGCAGACAGCAGGGGAAGATGGTTTGGGGCGGGGGTGGGAGTATACAATTATAGATGTGCACCAAATGAATAACAGGGATATTTTTAACCTTGGATTCTGGGTTACACTGCAGACATCTCAAGCTTCAGTCTTGTTATTCACTGCTATCCACTGCATCAAATATTCAGTGTTTAAGAGAAGACACGTGCTTTGTAGTAGTCCACTATCAGGCTGTACTCTGTGCAATTATTTTTAATATTTTAGCACTAAAAGATATGCCCCAGAAATAAAAACGGGGACACTCTTAACAGTGCCTAAAAAAAATGAAGTCTTGTCACCACGAAACTTCAAATGATGCCATTAATGAAAGCCTAAACTGGCTTCCAAGCAGCAGATTTACTGATTTATCATTTGCACACATTTACATTGCCTCCAGGCATCAGGTACACAGGAGTAATGGCTTCTTTCTTAATGAACTGTTTGTCCCTCCTCTCAATTCTCAGTACAGGGGACCAACTCCTTTCCTTTCAGCGTGAGGAAAATCAAGGTCGGCATTAACCCTTCAGGAACACCTGTTCTTTAAGACAAAATAATGGAACAGTTTTTATGAAATTAAAAAAGCTTGGGAAGATTGTTTGTAGTAATATGGGTGTCTTTAGTAATTCCTCTTTTTCACTCGACCTCGTGTTCCCAGCAATAGTTGGCCCATAGTGTTGGGTTGGTACATGTTTTTTGGGTACTTTGCACACAGGTTATTCAGATAGTCATTAGTCAGACTGTAGTGTTCAAGAACAAAAGAAACATTAATAATCTCATGTTATTCATTAATTTGTCAAAATTCAAATCATAATCGTTACTTACTTAAGTACTTGTCATTTCTTGGTAAAATTTGAGAGTATACTTCCCCATAAATATTCTGTTATAATTAAAATACTGTGCCCTAGATTACCAAAATCAGAATATACAATATTAAGTCATATGTATTTCCAATACTGAGTACTAATTTAGTTCTAGTAAGACACAAATTCATAAGTCATTTACATTTGTTTAAAAGTAATAGTGAGCAAATATGGTAAATTGTCTAAATTGCATACTGTGGAACTAGGGAAAAATCTCCAGCTTCCCTCACTTGACCCCTGAACCAAATTCAAATCATCTTGCCTTTCTGACGCTTTTTTTCCTAACTGACACAGCTGCTCTTGATGGATTGCCCCTTCTGTAATGGCACAGTGCAATAAAATGGCTATGTGATAGAAGGCTACACATTAAAGTGCCAGTGGTTATGACTAATTTTAGGCGCCTCATTTATCACCTTTTTGTTTTTCTGAGATAGACAAGTCAAATCTGAGAATAGGCTTTTGAATGTGAGCATGATGTTGACTGCAGACAGATTCTTTGATTAACTTTTTCCAAAATGTGGAGTTTAGATATATAAATATAAATGAGTTTTAAAAATAACTTGGATCATGACTAGCTTTCTTGAAAAGGGGATTAATGCGATCTAACTTAAGAGAGCAAAAGATAGCATTTACATAGTGAAGTGTTCAGTCTTGAGAAGTATTGGAGCAGTAGGCATGTCAGGTTACTTAATTAATTTGTCTGGAATAGGTTTATATGTGTGTTAAACCTGGTACCATTGGCGTCGGTTTCCCCTGTATTTTTGCCTTTGCCTCCTGTTATTTTGCTGTGTGTTGAACTTCGTTTTTGCTGGTCTAGATGCTTTGGGCACTTTGCCACTGCTGTTCAGTGCCAAAGTGCAAGTTCTCCGTTTGTGAATTGTTGTTATGGATTAGTGATTCCATGCTTGGAATATTTGATTTACTAGTCAGTCCCTAGTACAGTTCACTGTGTGTGCCCAGGGCCTGTAAATCAAATGCTGCTAGTGGGTCTGCAGCACTGATTGTGCCACCCACATAAACAGCCTGTAAATGTGACACAGATCTGCCATTGCAGTATCTGTGGGTAGTCTAGTACTGCTATGTTGACTTGGCAATTACACCCACTTGCTAGGCCCTACCCTTCCCTTTTGTTACATGTTAGTCACCCGTAAGATAGGTCCAAGCTACCCCTGTGGGCAGAGTGCAGTGTATGTGAAAGGTAGGACATGCCCTGGTGTGTGTGGCATGTCCTGATAGTGAAACACTGCCATTTTCGTTTTTCACTATTGGAAGGCTACCTGTTCCCATTGGTTAGAATGGGAAGTTTGCTTATAACATCTTATAAACATAAATCCTCCTGGGAACAAGGTAGGAAAATTAAGTTTAGTATGCCCAAACTCAGAATGTTAAAATTCATCTTTTAATGAGGGTGATTTTTACATTCTGTGTTTGAAAATACGACTTTTAGAAAATAGGTATGTTCTTGCTTAGCCACCCAGTGTGCCTCTGCTAGGATGTGTATTGACTGTCGGGCTTTGGAGTGACGTGGCTGGGGGTGTGCAGTGGCTCTGGAGAGTCTGGATGAGTCAGGGCTGGGCTGAATAGACCTGACTGCATTTAGAGTAGGGGAGGCCATTTACTTTCACCTGAATGGGCCTGGTCTGCCTTCCACAATGCTGTCTCCACCTCCGCCAAGAAGCTGCACCAGAGAGGACAGACCTGGTTTTGAGTGAGCACAGGGCTTCTGTTCCAACGGAGAACAAAGGATTATGCTGTATAAACATTGGGGCCCAGACCCCAGAACTTTAGATCACTTTTGGGACTTCAAGAGGAACCTCTGCCTAGTAGAAGAGCTGGAGAAACTGGAGGAGGAGTACTGCCCCTTTGATGCGTGCTGTCTAGGGTTGTCCTGTAGTGGCTGTTTCTGTCAAGGAGAGGAACTGTGTGTGTATCCTGATCGAGAAAGTATCTCCAAGGGATACAAGTGGAACTTGCCCCCTGTTCAAGAGGTCTCAGAAACAGCAAATACCTCACCATCCTTCTGGGCACCATCTCTGGTTCTGCTGGTTCCAGTCTTCGCAGATGAAAAGATCAACCAACTCCATCACTGAGTCAGTCGCAGACTCCTTGTCCTGAAGCACCGCAGAGAGCACCGTCTCACTTCACTGACTCCATCAATAAGCCGCTGCTTGCACCGCATCCTGTGGGCACCGCACTCCGCACCGCTTCGCTATACGCTGCACAGACATCACCGACTCCGTAGCTGCTTGACTCGAACATCAACCAGCTCCGTCGCCACACCATGATCTGCCAGCACCGCACCGAGCACCCTCTCACCCTGCAACGCAAGCCTCGGTCTCACCACTCCGTCAACAAGCCGCTGCCTGCACCGGTCCGTGACAACAGAGCTTCATGAACTTTTTTGTCAGGTTAAGAGAGAACAGTGCCCCCCAGTTTCTTGGGCTATAGCAAATATATTAGTATTCTTAAAGAAAGTGATGAACCATAATAACTTGGAATCGTATAGGCCAATTACATTGACAAATAGTGATATTAAACTCTATTCTAAGATCCTGGCAAAAAGGTTGGGAAGCATCATCAGAAGATTGGTATCGGCAAGGCAACATGGGTTTATTCCTGGAAGGGGGACTTCCAATCATGTGCATCATGTAATTGCACTCTTTGATGCCTCAGACATTGCGGAAGAACCCATGGGGGTAGCCCTGTTGGATGCCGAGAAGACAGTCAACAGGGTGGCCTTGGAATACCTCTGGACGGCGATAGAGTCTTTTGGATTGGGGGGTCTTTTATCCAAGCAATACAGGTGATGTACCACAAACCAACAGCGAGACTCCAGATCATGGGTAGCAAATCAGAGACAATCCGAATTGAAGGAGAAATGAGGCAAGGGTGTCCCTCCTCTCCTTTATTATTTGCTCTGCATATAGATCCCCTTCTCCACAGGCTTGAAGCCTCCATCGATATAATACCCATGCAACTGCAGGGTTGGGAGATGAAAACGCTAGATTATGCGGACCACATCGCAACAGTCACAACATACCCCAATTCAGATCTTTTAGCAATTTAAGAGATAACCAGAATTTGTAGTTCTCTCTAGGTACTTACTAAATCGGAATAAAATGCAATTAGTGGTGAATAGATACACAGCAACCCAGGATCATTGGGTAGTAGAACAAGCTGTGTATCTGTGGTCATTATTACTGCCAAGGTGGAACTCATAATGGGGATAAACTTGTCCCCCATTATCGATAAAGCCCAAAAAGTTTTGTTAACCCTTTTGGTGCTTGCGTCGGCCAGTGGCCGACGCAAGCACTACCTCCCTGGTGCAACGCACATCCATTGGCCGTCACCAGGGAGGGCCAGAGGTTGTTTTTTAAACATTTTCCCTGGGGGAGAAACATAAGGCTTTCTGCGTTCCCCCCGACCCCCTCCCGTCCATCTATGATGTCAGCGCGCTTCGAGGTGCTCTGACGTCACTGATTTCCCCACCGGAGCCGAGGACAGCCACAGGTAAGGCCGCGCTCGACTCCCCAGCTTTCGGGGAGGACTTGTTTGAAAGGGGATTGTCTCCACTTTCAAACGAGGCCTTCCTGTATATTCACTGATCAGTGATGTCATTTGAGATGTCATCAGTGATGTCACTGACCATGTCATGAATGATGTAATATGTGACATCATCAGCAGTGAATTGCGGGCGCGCGAGTTACAGTTAGTACAATTAACTATAACGGAGGAATTTCAATAGTTTTGTACGAGTGAAATGTCCAGCTAACTATAACACCCCTGAAACCTATGGTTTTTTCAGTTAATTTTTAAGGTTTTTTAAATGCTAATTCCTAACTATAACATGTCTGAAACCTATGGTTTTTTCAGTGAATTTCCAAAGTTTTTTTAAATGCTAATTCCTAACTATAACATATCTGAAACCTATGGTTTTTTCAGTGAATTTCAAAGGTTTTGTAAATGACAATTTTTAAATGTATTAATTCTTATATTTATTTTTTGATACTGATTTACTACTTTTTTTAAACTTTTATTTTTAGATATTTTATTTTTTAAATTACATTATAATTACATTATACATTAAATTACAAAATATACTTTCTCAGAATGAATTACTTTAGTTTAAATACTTTGCAAATAGGCAATAGTATTTTAAGTACAGTAGTTACAGTTGTTGCAATGGGCAACACAATTTCAAACACAATGCAACATTGAGCTCAATGTGAACTTCTAGTTAAATTCAATTAGTTACTTTATGGATTACTTTTCTAACCACAGGACTGGATCCTAGATTCAGTCCTGGGACATCTCCTGTAAACATTTGGTAAAAGCGTTTTGGTTACTGTAGTGATTTTTAAGGAATGTTATTGTATTTTAAAAGTTGACACTTAGAAATGTTTTCACATAGAATCACCAATGTTATCCGATGGGAGGAAATTCACTTAGCAGGTAAGTAGTGTTATCGTTACTTTTCCTTACTCACTGGTGGATCCTGGATCCAGCACAGGTGCATCTCTTGTAAACAGTTGAAAGATTGCGTTTAAGTCATACAGGCGATTTTTAAGGAATATTTGTAGTTTGTGAAAATAGACACGTAGAAACTTTTCTGGTGAAAACCAGACAATGGATTCCTATGGAAGGAAATACAAGTTACTGGTAAGTACAGTTAGAATTACTTTTCAGGGCCAGTGCTGGGCTAAAAGATGCAGCACTGGGTTCTCTCCTGGTAACAAGTGAGTAAATCGGAATTTGTTGTTCGGATGATTTTAGGTGAATATTTTAATATTCCAAAGCTCCACACTTAGAAGAATTTCCAAGTGAAACCAGTCAGTGTTCGCCTATGGAAGGAAATTCAAGTTAATGGTAAGTAAGGTTAAAATTACTTTGCAGGATCAGTACTGGGCTCAAAGATGCAGAACGGAGGTCTCTACTGATAACAGGTGAGTAAATCGGAATTCGTAGTACATCCAGTAAGCGCCACAGAGCTGCGTAGCAGAGTGTCGCATTTCAAGCATTAGACAGCATGAATGAGGAGTGAATGTACTGCACTACATCGCCCAGAAACCTGAGGAGTAGGCGTTTCCTCGCTCTCGCTCCTCATTTCCTGTCCTACATAATCCCCTCCTCGGTAGACATCAGGTGCTTGTCACCTGACATCGGAGTTCTTGTTTCTTGGATCCTAGTTCTTCTTGCCTGCTACGCCGTTGTAACCTGTTGACAAGCATTGCCGCTTGTCAACAGCACCTGGTGGGCTACTTGGCCCCCATGGTCCCTCAGGTTTTAAGTGGAATTTTTTCCCCAACTTAAAACGCGCTGCAGGGCGTGTTTGCACAGATCACGTCAGGCCCTGTCCCCTCCCTTCACCACTGTGTAAACGCACCCTGTTGCCGTTCTAAGTTGAGAGATTAAGTCCCCTTCAATGCTAAGGGTCCCTAAGGTCAAACTAGCCCACTAGGTACCTCCAATAAGCGCCACAGAGCTGCGTTGCAGAGAGGTGTAAAAACCGGCGTGGCCTCTGAACACCTGTCTGCAACGCAGCTCCCTGGTGCATACTGGAGATACCTGTTGGGCTATTTGGCCCTCAGGGACCCTCAGTATTGAAAGATAATTAATTCCCCAACTTAAAAAGCGCCACGGGGCGCGTTTGCACAGTGGTGAAGGAAGGGGGTGTGGCCTGAGGTGACATGTCTGTAAATACGCCCGGTGGCGCATTTTAAGTTAGAAAATTAATTCCTCCTCAATCCTGTGGGTCCCTGGAGGCCAACTACCCCACCAGGTACCTCCAGTATGCACCAGGGTGCTGCATTGCAGAGAGGTGTTCAGAGGCCATGCCCTTTTTTACAACACTCTGCAACGCAGCTCCGTGGCGCTTACTGGAGGTACCTGGTGAGCTAGTTGGCCCCCAGGGGCCCTCAGGATTGACAAGGAATTAATTCCCAACTTAAACTGCGCCACAGGGTGTGTTTGCTGCCCCCTCCCTTCACCACTGTGCAAACGTGCCCCGTGGCGCATTTTAAGTTGAGGGATTAACTCCCATTAAATACTGAGGGTCCCTGGGACGCAACTAGCCCATCAGATACTTCCAGTAAGTGCTACAAAGCTGCGTTGCAGAGAGATGTAAAAAGGGGCGTGGCCTTAGAACACCTCTCTGCAATGCAGCCCCCTGGAACATACTGGAGGTTTCTAGTGGGCTAGTTGTCCCCCACGGACCCCCAATATTCAAGGGGAATGTGTCCCCTGTCTGCAAATGCGCCAGGGGGCGTGTTTGCAGAGTCATGATGGGAGGGGGCATGGCCTCTGGCGCGATGCCGGTCTTTTTTTTATATTATTCTTTTAAGAAGGGGGCCTGTGTAGCCCCCTTCTTTTTCAATGTTTTGGGCCCTGGGGACCCCATCCCCCAGGGCCTGCCCCCTAATTTTCTTTTTAATATAAAAAAAAGAGGAAGGGGGCCACGTGGCCCCCCTCCTGAGGCCTTAATCGCCCCGGGGACCCCATCCCCCAGGGCATGGCCTTTATATATATATTTTTTAACTATTGGGGAGGGGGGACCGCATGGCCCCCCTCCCGGGCCACTTATGGCCCCGGGGACCCTATCCCCCGGGGCCGGCCTGTCTTTTTTAAAAAAAAAAAACTTTTGGGGAGGGGGGGCACCTTTTTTAAAGCCCTGCGGGGTGGTGGTCCCAGGGGCTGGGGGGTCCATCACAGACCCCCCAATTTACATATTGTAAAGGTGGCGGTCCCCGGGCGTGTGGGGGGGTTCAAGCCCCCACACACAGGTTTTTTTTTCATTTAAATCAAAAATAAGCCCTGGGGCTGGCGGTCCCCGGGGCTGCGGGGGGGGGGACAGTGTGCCCCCGCAAGTCCAATGTAGTCGAGCCCTGGGGGGTGGCAGCTCCCGGGACTCGCCCCCCATAATTAAAATGTTAAGCCCCAGGGGGTGGCGGTCCCCGGGACTGCAGGGGGGGGCACATGGCAATCATCAATCAGGTGTAGCCCCAGGGGGTGGTGGTCCCCGGGGCTCGGGGGGTCCTTAGAGGCCCCCAAATTATAATTTAAAGCCCAGGGGGTGGTGGTCCCCGGGGCTGCGGGGGGGCCATGTGCCCCCCGCCATTACACATGCTTTTGCCCCAGGGGTGGCGTTCCCCGGGGTTGTGTGGGGGGATTGGGCCCCCCACACTTTATTTTTATTAGCATGCCCCCATGATTTGGTCCACCTGGGGGCTAATTATCATAGTGGCACGGGAGGCCGCGCTTCGGTTTTTTTTTTATCTGCAGGATTTTGCCGATTTAAAAAAAAAAATGAAATTGGGGGGGGGGGGCCTTGGGGGTCCTTCTTGGACCCCCTGAACAGGCCTGGGTGGTCAGGGTGTTTCTATCCTGCCCCCTTGCGTGTTTTGCACATTTGTTTTATAGATTTC
The DNA here is from genome assembly GCF_964261635.1 of Lissotriton helveticus. Classification (NCBI taxonomy): domain Eukaryota; kingdom Metazoa; phylum Chordata; class Amphibia; order Caudata; family Salamandridae; genus Lissotriton; species Lissotriton helveticus. The sequence continues at coordinate 725,163,127 of NC_136072.1, forward strand.
TTGTGCCTCGGTTCTATCGAGGCACAAGATGGCTGCCAACACTTCCTGATTTGTAGTGTTGACAGCCAATTAGAATACAGCTCGTGCACGGCAGGGTGGCCGTTTCCTTCGAGGCCATAGATATATATATGTACTTTTAATTGTAATTTTCTCAGGAACTACTGAATGGATTTACACCATTTAAGCAAAAGGCAAGAGCCTGAACTGAGAACTACCTCTTTGCCAAATTTGGTGTAATTCCGTTCGGACTGTAGCCGCGATGAATGGTTGCTATGGAAAATTGCATGGGGAAAACATGTTTTGAGACCCCCTTTTTACTCGGCCCCCGCTTCATGAATAACCCCGAGACTTTCAGGATAGGAGTGGACCGGATGACGCCCCACCAGTTTTAAAAATTGCGCGAAGATTCGTCAACCGGCGCCAAAGTTATTCCAAATAGAATGTTGCGGATTTCCTCTGTAAAATAGGTCCTAACTATAACTACCTACTGGTGATCGCCAATAGGTAAAAGAGAGAGAGAGAGAGTCTCTTTTTTCTCTGTAGATAATATATGTATCTATATACATATATATGTCTATATAGATACATATATATATATATATATATACATATATATATATATATATATATATATATACACAGAAGTCATCTACAGAGAATAATATATATGTATCTATATACATATATATGTGTATATAGATGCATATATATATATAAGTTGTCTAAAGAGAAAGTTATAAATATGTATCTATATACATTTATATGTATATGTAGAGATAATCATATATATGTGCGTGTATATATATTATACATATACATATATATATATATATATATATATATATATGTGTGTGTATATATATATATATATATATTACATATTACCTACTGGCGGTCGCCAGTAGGTAGTTATAGTTAGGACCTAGTTTCTATAGGAAATCCACAACATTCTATTTGGAATAACTTTGGCGCTGGTGAACGAATCTGTGCGAATTTCTCCAAGAAAATGGCCTGCTTGGCTCCGCTCCTACCCTGAAAGTTTGGGGGTGATTCGTCAAGTGGGTGCCGAGAAAAAAGGGGGGTCCCAAAACATATTTCCCCCATGCAATTTTCCCTAGGGACCTTTAGCCTGGGCTACAGCCTGAAGGCTAAACGGAATTACACCAAATTTGGCAGAGAGGTAGAGTTTGGTTTGCAGATTGTGCTTTTTGTTAAGTGGTGTAAATCCGTTCAGTAGTTCCTGAGAAAATCACAAGTAAAATCATAGCGATATCTAGAGACGAAGTACTGCACGCGTACGGAGATCCGTTCAATTACGAGCACAAGCTGCATGCTGATTGGATGTCAACTGTCTGTCAACACTCGAAACCAGGAAGTGTTGGTGCCCATCTTGTGCCTCAGTAGAACCGAGTCCGAAGAAAACAGTAACACAAAGTTGAAAAACAAGGATAGGGGGGCAGGGTATAAACATCCTGACTCTGTAGGCCTGTTCAGGGGGTCCCATATGGATCTTTAGGTCCAAATTTTGTATTTTTTTTAAATAAGAAATCGCGGGGTACGTGTATCGTACGCGTACGCGGTGGAAAAGGAAAAAACAAAAGTAGAAGTCAGTTTTAGGTGGGCCAAATCCCGGGGGCATTTTTTACCATAATGGGGGGCTTGTAAGGTCTCTGGAGTCCCGGGGAACAGCACTCCCCGGGGTTTCATTTTGAAGTTTGCGGGGGGGGGCTTTCGGCTGCCCTCCCCGTAGCCACAGGGATCGCTACCCCCTCAGGGCTTTTTTTTTTTAAAGTATGTTTTCAGCCTCCCCCCTCTCCCCCTCCCCTATGCGTACAGTAAGTGTACCCAAAACCGTACAATTACGAGCACGAGCTGCATGTTCATTGGATGTTTACTGTGTGTCAACACTGCAAACCAGGAAGTGTTGGCAGCCATCTTGTGCCTCGGTAGAACTGAGTGAGTACTACAAACATCGCTATTACAGTAATGAAGTTGTGAAAATAGTTGCAGTGTAGCTTAAGATATTGAACGTGAGGAGGAACAAAAACACTGTAACAACATACAACAGTAAAGAAGTTGTGAAAATAGTTTCAATATATCACAAAAAGTCATTTCACTTCACTGAGAACATGTTTCTTTTCTATTGACAGATTTTATATCTTAACAATGGAAAATGTCACTTACACAGTAAGCATTTCTTTTTGGCATGTAGTGCTGTAGATTTAGATGCGGAGGGGCTCACGGCCCCACCTTGTAGCCCCTGGGACCACCACTCCCCCAAGCTTCTCCAGCGGCCTCGTACTACCATCATCCTGTGTTGGCTCCTACCAGCTGCCCGCACAGTTTCATGGACCTGACAATGAGTTCTACAGCGTAGCGTTCGTTGCAGTGTCCTTAGCCTTTTTGCTGTTTTGTTGACTTGCCAGCTTGTGTTCAAGATTCACCGTCTTATTTGTGTAGCTTTCCTTTGTGTATGTTTTGTGTATTTTCTTTTGTATCTGAGTTTGTTTATTCAGTGCTTGATCCAGTGTTCTGAACATAGCAGTACATCTGTGGACATGTAGTTTACTCCTTTCCTTTCTCTCCCTCCACCCTACTTGATAACGTAATGGGGGAGTGAAAGTAAAGCACTGCTGTCGTCACTGTTTTAAGTTTACAACACAGTAGGTAGGACACGGGTTAAGAAACCTATCCTCCATCACTCTTGGACCCTCCTGGTTCTTGTTGTCACTTCGTTTGCTATGTCTTAAGTGTTTAATCTTTGCACTTGACCGTGGACCTTCTACAGTGTATTCTCATCATAGTCCAAGCACATACAATCCATTATTTTATCTGTCTTTCCCATTCTGTGTGGTGTTATCGTCAACACTTATTGCACATTATAGAATTCCTTGAGTGTAACCGCTTTTAAAACGTCTCCCCTGGGTATTGTACATGGAGATTTTGGACCACCCTTTTAATCCATTCTTGCATCTTGAGATGTAACTTCTTACCTGTGTTCTTCACGTCTTACTTTACCCTTTTAAATATTCAAATGTTCTCGGAAAGATATTACTAATCCTTATCATCGAAAAAGTAACAAGTTTCTAAAATCATTGTATATGTGAGTTGTGTATGTTATCCTAATATCCAACATTCCAATGAGATGCTTTGTACCATTATGTAACGTGCTTTAGTTGCAGTGTTGTATCTTGTTTTGGTTTGTATGTGATAACAATGAAAGGTAACATATTCATGTATTGGCAAAGTAAAGCACTTGACACAATGCATAGTGACACTGTATTTATTGTATTTATTTTTTTAATGTTTTCAAAATAATATACACTCAAGTACAAAATATGTTGATATTACAGTCAGGATAGAATGAAGTGTTTATGTTTTTGTAGAAGGACCTACAAAATAAGAAAAATAGTATGGAAAATCAACAAAACAAGTTGGAAGACGGTTTCGAAATTAATAACAGTGTCATAGAAGAGCTGAACATACTTTTTGTAAGTAGCTACAATGAAGAGAAAGAAATGAATGCTGCAGATATCAGTAGTAATTTTGTAGACGAAATCTTGAATGCTGATTTTGTGGAAGCATTAGATGACATTGAGTATGATTTTATGACTTTTGATATTGATAAGCAGGAAAATGAAATACATGATGAAATTATTTTAAAAGTTCTATTAAATTATGAGATGTTACAAGAATAAATGTATTATTATAAAATAATAATGGTTTGAGACACACTTCTTGCAGAATTGGAATCATTCAGGTAGTACTGAAGTACTCATGATGCAAAGTGGGCCTTAAGGCATGGACTGCTTCAAACTCCTATAGACTATGTATGCACTCTTCCATGCACCGTCAAACTTGTGTTTTATACCTTGAATACACCGGTCTGTATCCTTACAGTTCCAGCAAACACAATCGCATTTATGTTTTAATATTGTAGTGAGCCACACAGTATAATGTATCACATTTATTTTCTGTTACCAACTCAAACACTGATATTACATTAAAGAATTTTTTAGAATAGTTGCAATATATCCAAAAAAGTTTTATGAAAGCAGTTGAAACACTGATATTAAAGTAAACAAGTTTTAAAAACAGTTTCAAGGTGTCATAAAATGTTTTATGTGAGTACTAAACATCGATATTACAGTAATGAAGTTGTGAAAATAGTTGCAGTGTAGCTTAAGATATTGAACGTGAGGAGGAAAAAAAACACTGTAACAACATACAACAGTAAAGAAGTTGTGAAAATAGTTTCAATATATCACAAAAAGTCATTTCACTTCACTGAGAACATGTTTCTTTTCTATTGACAGATTTTATATCTTAACAATGGAAAATGTCACTTACACAGTAAGCATTTCTTTTTGGCATGTAGGGCTGTAGATTTAGATGCTTTTCATAGTCCTGCCATGTCGTGTTGTGTTTGGCTGAGGTAGTAGCTATAACAAAAAGGCTCGATAAAGGGCCTTGACTTTGAATCAGAATGTGAAATTCAAGAATAATTGATAACCCCAGTTATAAAAAAGCAGCAAGTAGGTGTGTGTATGTGTAGATGATGTGTTGATTGAGTGGAAGATGAATAATGTAAAAAATAAGAAAGGCTACAAGTGTGCAAATTACCCACTGCCTTCGGTCAGGGTAGTAGCTACAACAAAAAGGCTCGATAAAGGGTCTTGACTTTGAATCAGAATATGAAATTCAAGAATAATTGATAACCCCAACCAAGAAAGGCAGCAAGTTTGCAAATTTCTTACTGCCTTCGGCGGGGGTAGTTGTTACAACAAAAAGGCTCGATAAACGGCCTGTACTTTGAATAGGAATATGAAATTGAACAATAGTTGATAACCCCTGCGAAGAAAGGCAGCAAGTGCGCAAATTTCCCACTGCCTTCTGCCGGGGTAGCATCTACATGAAAAAGGCTCAATAAAGGGCTTTGACTTTGAATCAGAATATGAAATTGAAGAATAATTGATAACATCACAACAAATACTCAAATTACACTATGTTTTCAAAACCAGATCTCAAAAAAGTGTATTTTATAAAAAGCAAATGTGGTATGGAATATTTACCTAGCCACTTAGGGAAGGGGGACCATGCTAATCATGTCCCTGCTGAGTAAGGGAAAAACAACTAGTTCTTTTTAGTTACCCTCACACACCCTAGTGGTGTCATGCTTCATCATCGGGTCACCCCGACCCCTAAAAGTCGAGGTGGGCTCAACCACAGTGTTGGGTAGCTCTTAATAAGATGAAGACAGGGGGACTTAAATATAAAAAACCTAAATCTGACCCCCGGTTTCCCTTTATTTTTGGGTCAGATCGGGTTATTAAAAAATTATAAAAACTGGTCTTTTTGGATTTTAATGGTCTTAAGACCCTAGTGTAAGTGCCGACATGTTTCAGTCCAAGAAGGGCCGTAAAGGTCCAGGACTTTCTTCAGGGCAAGATTCGAAAGAATACCCTTATATGTGTAGGGAATTATAGGAGGGAAGTCCCTATCCTATTTGTCATACAAGGGAAGAGTAGCTTCTCCTTGTCGGTGTATGAGAGTGTTTCTGTATTGCCAGGCTCCACCTGTAGGGCAAAAGAAAAAATTACAGAGAAACACGAAATCATATATACATGATAAATATACAATTGATTCATAGTGCGTAATCCATACACTTGCATGCTCTCTTTTGTGTGCATGCTCGGCGAGTGGAGTGTTTTATCCCACTCAGTGCCAGTCATCCATATTGTGACAAGGACCGGCGGAATATGGTGACACAATCATTAGGTCATTCGTTATATTCTAGTGCCAAATCGGTGTGTAGAATACGTGGAATTTGTGAATAAAATACCAGTAAAACATAGTCTCGATTGCAGAGGGACCCACAAGCATACTGTCTTACTAACACAATCTCATCCATTCATTCATGCCATATGCATGTTAGTGTGTTCATATAGTACTTTCGGTTGATCATTCATTCAAACATACCATGTGCCCATTAGTAATTATTGCTAGCACTTACCCAAGCTTTGGGGGGTATTTTGCCACTCAAAGGACCGGGGGTAACAATATAATGGTCCTAGTTATGTTGTGAAAGAAATAATAAACACATTTATGTATGGGGGGGCCCCTACAAGAGATTGAACATGTCGTAATCTCAAAGAAAAACTGATGAGAGAAGGAAAGGAAACGGGCTTGGTTTTCCATAAGAAGTGCCCGGCTCGTATCGGTCCGTGTCCAAGACTTACTTAATTTGAGACCTCACCGTTCAGGTAACCTTCGCTCCACCCAGTCCTCGGCTCTTTGCAGGAGCGTGAGGCTGAAAGGATCGTTTTTAACGGGGATGCTGAGTGTGTTCCCTCGCTTCCGGGGTCAGCGTTGCAATGACATGTGACCCGGAAGTGACGTAATTATGTCCATACGTAATTGACTCGTACCGGATGTTACGGGCAAGGTGTGATGGGAAATGTAGTTCCGCGTTACAGCAGAAGCACGGAACTCTATTGTAACGATGTGTACAATCATTCTGAAATGGATTCACGCCTAATGTGTGGCGAGAGGAAAGACAGATAACGTGAAATTGGGTTTGGGACTTAACTGGATGGCATATGGAATTTAATGATGTTAACAGGACTCGTGAGAGATATAATGCCAATACTGCCAATACTTAGAGTAACACTGAATTTGAAGGAGTAATAGTCGAATGGTGTCCTTAGTCAGTGTCAGCCCTAACAGGAGGGTCTCCAAAAATAAATAATTAATGATAACGCTATCTAGTCAAAAGACTCACAAATGTTTTTGACAGTTAATGAGAAAAGGAAATAAGATCTTTTTAGGGGCAAGACAGAGAAAATGGGTTTAATGTGAAATGTCCCTGGGATTAGAACCACCCCTAGTTGCTAACACCTCACAGATACACAAATTTTAGAGTCACTACCAATTCTGCTATATTTCTTTTTTCATTGAAATGTGTTGGATACTCAAAACCCTAGTGTATGTCAAGAGGTCACTTGCGCAGCTGGCCCCATGGTATAGAGTCATTCAATCCTGCATCATGAGTTCTCAAACGGTATACCCACCGTTGTTCCTTTTCCAAAAGTACTTTTTGTAGGTTATTTGTCGTTTTTACTTTTTCAATGACAGTCCATTCAATATCTGTGTCTTTGTGACCCTTCTCCACATAGTGGGCTGTCAATTTTGCCGCGGTAATGGCTCTCCTGATAGTGCTTCTATGTTCGCAAATGCGGGTCTTTATTTTACGTGAGGGCATCCCTACATATAGTAGGTGACACGGACATTTTATGAGATAAATTACCCCTTCTGAATTGCAGTTAGTGTGTGACCTCTGTTCCCAGGGTGTTGATAGGCCCAAATCCAAATGCTTGGTATGTTGCGTGAATTCACAGGCTCTACATGTACCACATGGGTAATGTCCCACAACTGGTTGTGCATTCCAGAGTGTCAATTGGGTACTAGTCTTCGGTTGGAAGCTGTTGGTATGTACCAACGTATCTCTCAAACTCCTGTTTTTCTTAAAAGAGAACATAGGTCTCTCCAGTTGCAGTTGATTGGAAGTCATAATGTTCCATTTTTTGTTTACAATCTTCTTTATCTCATTAGAAGAAGAATTATAAGTTGTAACACAGATCAATTGTTTTGTTTCTGGGTGTTCATGGGTTTCAAGGAATGCTTCCCTTGGAGTGTTACGAGCTCTTTTTTGGCGTTTTCGATGATCCTGGTTGGATACTTTTTCTCCTCTAGCTTTGAGTAAGAATCCTTGCCTCTTTTTTGTAATCCTGAATATTAGAACAATTTCTGCGAATTCATAAAAATTGTCCTACTGGTAGATTTTCTCTAAGAGTATGGGGATGAGCGCTGTCGAACCTCAGTAAGCTGTTTTTGTCTGTGAGTTTTGTATAGAGAGAACTGTTTAATGTACCATTTTTGGAATAGATGTTGATATCTAGAAAAGGGACTGTCTCCCTATTTTTGCTCACTGTAAAGTGTAGGTGTGGATTCTGCTGGTTAATCCATCTCTCAAAATCACTCAGGTTTGCTTCGTCTCCTTTCCAGACCATAAGGACATCATCAATGTACCTGTACCATCTACAGATATTGGTGGTGTATGGATTTGGTGCCCAGATGTATAGTTCCTCAAAACGACTCATGCATAGACAGGCAATACTTAGAGCAAAAGTACTGCCCATCGATGTTCCGTGGGTCTGGAGATATAATTGATCTTCAAACTTTAAAAAGTTTTCAGTTAGGGCTAGACGAATGAGGGAGACAACCCATTCTACAGGCGCTGACCATTCCCATTCTTCATTCTTAAGTATGTCGTCTATGACGCTGATACTTTCCATTTGTGGTATGCTAGTATATAGTGCCTCCACATCCAGGCACACTAATATACTAATATACAAGTGTGCAAATTTTCTACTGCCTGCGGCCGAGGTAGTAGCTACAACAAAAAGGTTCGATAAAGGGCCTCCACTTTGAATACAAATATGAAATAGAAAAATAGATGATTACCGTAACCAAGAAAGGCAGCAAGAAGGTGTGTGTACGTGTAGATGATGTGTTGATTGAGTGGAAGATGAATAATGTAAAAAATAAGAAAGACTGCAAGTGCGCAAATTACCCACTGCCATTCACGGATAGTAGTTACCAAGAATTAGAATAACAAATAGAAGATTTGATAACCATACACCATACTGGCTCTTTTTAGGTTTCGACCTGGCGAGGGGCAAAGCCCCTCCCAGATCGAAAACTATTGTCTACAGTAGGGATGTTTGGACCGCCTCTGTCTATGATTGGCTAGCTCCATAAATGGAGGCTAGCCATTGGGAGACAGAGGCTGTCAATCGCGCTCTCTCTTGAAAACGCGATTCGGGGGCGTTTCTGGTGCTTTTTTTAAGCCCCGCCCCTTTGTCCCGGGCCGCGCTGCGATTGGCTGCCGGCCCGGGACACCCCCGTGATGTCATTCCCCGGGCCGCGCTGTGATTGGCTGGCCGGCCCAAGACCTGACTTGTTTCTTTTTGGGAGGGCGTGTGAGAGAGACTGTTTGACTTGAATCACCTGGAGCACGGAGAGCGACCCCGAGGAGCGACAGGAGGGAAGGGAGGGAGACAGGGGGGATGAGGAGAGGAGCCCTGTCGCAGGAGGGGGCCGGGGCGCAGCCTGGACAGATGAGGTGAGTGCAGACCTCCCTTGCCCTGGCTACTACTGTGAAACGTGGATGTTTGCAGCAGGCACTCGTCCGTCGTCCCCCGGACAGCATGCAGGGCGCACTGCTTAGTTGTGGTCCCTTTGGCGCCAAGCAGGGAGTGCGCAAAGTTTACCAAACTTGTTGCGCGGTTCCGGGGGCCCCGAGAGGGTGCTGGAAAAGGCGAGTAGGGGAATTTTGGGGACTGTATGGAGCGGCTGCGTGCTCAGGGCGCTGTGCATGGCAGGGTGTGACAGGCGCAGCTTCTGCAAGCAGAGATGAAGAGTTTTTGCAGGCGGGCTGAGAGCCAAACGGTGCAACTGTGTCCTTGCTGATGAGGCGTTAGGGGCTGCAGCTGACCGGCTTTGTGGCTTGAGTGCAAGTTCTGCCACGTTTTTCATGCAAACAGTCACCTAAACCAGTACTGTCACTTGGTGAGGACTCAAAGTTGCTAGGCACGTGATTTCATTGTATTGGTATATTTTTGTAGCCACATTAAAGTTGCACTTTGGTAGCAGTCGCCCCACTTTTCCGGCCAGGAACGTCTGCTGCCCTGCGCTAGGGCGCCTGGAAGGCGAGTCCCTACGGAGTGGCGTGCCACAGCGCCTCGTTAGCAACACTGCTCCCCGTGGAGGCGCTTTCCACTGATGCTGAGCGCACTGGAAATCTCCACTGCTTGCTACCTGCAGAGACCAAGGTGCACGGGCCAAGACGGGGGACCCGAGGTGTCCTCTCCTTGACCTTCTGTGCCCCGATTCAACCCGTGCCCCAGCCCCGACCCTGTCGCTGCAGGACGTCAGGGCTGGGGTTGCAGTAGCTTTCACTGGGGATTGCTTCTTCTGTGACCCGAGGTGCTTTAATTATTAATTCGCATGTAGAACCACTACACTGTTATTGTTGCACTGGCACTGTTTAGTGCCCACCACACTTCTGTTCATAGGAATTCGTTTAAAGCAGCCACTAGGTAAATTATGTCATTGTATGTCTCAAAAACGCCACCAAACATTATAGAATGCTTCCGGATGTGGTTTGTTAAAAGGATGAGGGCTGGGCAAAGATAACTCTCTTCTGTACACTGGGTGACCCCTTTAACCTCCCACTTCACGTGTGAAGTAACCTTTGTATGGGTTCATACTTTGACTTTGCTTCTTTCAGTCTAGGTTATGTCAGGAGGTGTGTTCGTCTGCTTCACCCAACGCTGTCGCCTTTATTCTGTGTCTAAACACATTGCTTGTTTATTTTAGCTCTGCAGGGGCCGGGGACGGGGTCAGCACGCGTTTGCCACATTGCGTGAGCCCCGGGCCCGCCACTGAGGGAGGGATGGTTTGAGGAGGGCGATGGCTTGCAGCTGGGCCCTCTCACATGACACGCCGCCCGGCCCTTCACGGCCACCGTGAGCGCCATGGCGCATCGGCTTTCTTAAGTTAGTGGACGGATTACTTCTCCTCGGGATATTTTCTAAAAAGGTAACTTGTTGAGCACCTTCAAGGCTCAGTATTGTGAACAGGAACCTAATGATTTAAAAAAAAACTAAAAACAAACTAAGTGAAACTGTCCCTGACCTCGAGTCACATGAAGCTCACCTGCCCCTCTGATGTAAAACTCGTACTCAGGAATGCCTTCACATCGTTTCTGTTTTTTTTTCCTCGTGTTGTTAGTTTCCATCTAGCCTGTGCTCCCTATAGTTTTTCTTTACACTACCTTCATGCACGCCTGCTCTTTGAATTATTGTTCACGCAGTTCTCGGTCGATCATACATTTTCATTATTGTCTCACATTTTATTCCTTCTATTTTGATTTCTTAATTTTCTGCAGTTTTGCAGATTGTTTACCCCATTTTTTTTTCCTTTCTGATTATATTTCCTATGAGGTGTCTTAATTTCGCTCTCTTGTCTTTTCTTTCACTTTTTCGGACCACTGTTCAGTCACTCCTTTAATATGTCTTTCGTCCAGTCTTTCATGTCTTTTCTTGCATTATATATTTTACTTAAGATTTAACTTCATTTCGACCCCTTACCTTGCCTCATATTTCCTACATTTTATAGTCGTTTTCTCTATCACCTTGTTACTTTAATTCTCTTAATCTATAGTGTTTACTAATGTGCTTGTCTTCTTTTTGCTTCCATACCACACATCCATTACAGTTTAAACTTTTCATTCATTCCTTTTCCGTCGTCAGTTTAAACTTTTCATTCATTCCTTTTCCTTCGTGCCCTCGAGTTTTCTTTCTTTCCACCCCCCCTCGCTGTGCTTGCTTCCCTGCCCCCTCGCTGTGCTTGCTTCCCTGCCCCCTCGCTGTGCTTGCTTCCCTTCCCCCTGGCTGTGCTTGCTTACCTGCCCCCTGGCTGTGCTTGCTTCCCTGCCTGTGCTTGCTTCCCTGCCCCCTGGCTGTTCTTGCTTCCCTGCCCCCTGGCTGTGCTTGCTTCCCTGCCCCCTCGCTGTGCTTGCTTCCCTGCCCCCTCGCTGTGCTTGCTTCCCTGCCCCCTGGCTGTGCTTGCTTCCCTGCCCCCTGGCTGTGCTTGCTTCCCTGCCCCCTGGCTGTGCTTGCTTCCCTGCCCCCTGGCTGTGCTTGCTTCCCTGCCCCCTGGCTGTGCTTGCTACCCTGCCCCCTGGCTGTGCTTGCTACCCTGCCCCCTGGCTGTGCTTGCTATTGGCAATGTAAATGACAATGCCATTTATTTATCTGTTTTCAAAACCAAGACATAAACAAAGAAATTGTCATTTACAATGCCAATAGCTCTAACTTTTGAAAAGGCGAAACCGTTGCATTGTAAATGCTTGTTTAATATTGATAGACTTTTATTAATCTTTTTATTATACATGAACAGCAGGAAGTGCGCAAATTACCCACTGTCATTCACGAGTAATAGTTACAAAGAAGGCTCAATAAAGGGCCTGCACTTTGAATTTGTATTACAAGAAAAATTGATAACCCCAGTCAAGAAAGGCAGCAAGTGTGCAATTTTTTACTGCCTTCGGCTGGGGTAGTTGTTACAATAAAAAGGCTTGATAAAGGGCCTGCACTTTGAATACGAATATGAAATAGAATAGTTGATAACCATAGCCAAGAAAGGCAGCAAGTAGGTGTGTGTATGTGTAGATGATGTTTTCATTGAATGGAAGATGAATAAGGTAAAAAGTAAGAAAGGCTGCAGACGCGCAAAGTAACCACTGCCTTATCAGGGAAGTAGATCTTTGGATACCCAGCTCATTACACAGACTGTGCGTCGCAAGAAAGGATGCAAGTGTGGAAATTACCCACTGCCATTCACGGGAAGTAGTTACCAAGAATGCTGAATAAAGGGCCTGCATTTTGAATTTGAATTACTTGAAGAATAGTTGATAACCCTAGCCATGAAAGGCAGCAAGTTTCCAACTGCCTTCGGACAGGGTAGTAGCTACAACAAAAAGGCTCGATAAAGGGCCTACACTTTGAATACAGATATGAAATAGAAGAATAGTTCATAACCATAGCCAAGAAAGGCAGCAGCAAGTAGGTAGATGATGTGTTGATTGAGTGGAAGATGAATAATGTAAAAAATAAGAAAGTCTGTAAGTGTGCAAATTAGACACTGCCATTCACGGGTAGTAGTTATGAAGAAGGCTCAATAAAGGGCCTGTACTTTGAATTTGTATTACAAGAAGAATAATTAATAACCCCAGCCAAGGAAGGCAGCAAGTGTGCAAATTTCCCACTGCCTTAGGCCGGGGTAGTAGCTACAACAAAAAGGCTCGATAAAGGGCCTGCACTTTGAATACGAACATGAAATTCAAGAATAATTGATAACCCCAGCCAAGAAAGGCAGCAAGTGTGCAAATTTCCCACTGCCTTCGGCCGGGGTAGTAGCTACAACAAAAAGGCTCGATAGAGGGCCTTAACTTTGAATCAGAATATGTAATTCAAGAATAATTGATAACCCCAACCAAGAAAGGCAGTAAGTGTGCAATTTCTTTACTGCCTTCGGCCGGGGTAGTTGTTACAGCAAAAAGGCTCGATAAAGGGCCTGCACTTTGAATACAAATATGAAATAGAAGAATAGTTGATAGCCATAGGCAAGAAAGGCAGTAAGTAGGTGTGTGTACGTGTAGATGATGTGTTGATTGAGTGGAAGATGAATAATGCAAAAAATAAGAAAGGCTGCAAAAGTGTGCAAATTACCCAGTGTCTTTAGCCGGGGAAGAAGTAAAAAAAAAGGCTCGATAAAGGGCCATGAGTTTGAATTAGAATATGAAATTCAAGAATAATTGATAACCCCAGCCAAGAAAGGCAAGAAGTGTGCAAATTTCCCACTGCGTTCAGCCGGGGTAGTTGATACAACAAAAGGCTGAATAAAGGGCCTGCACTTTGAATCAGAATATGAAATTGAACAATAGTTGATAACCCTAGCGAAGAAAGGCAGCAAGTGCGCAAATTTTCCACTGCCTTCTTGCCGGGTAGTACCTACATGAAAAAGGCTTGATAAAGGGCCTTGACTTTGAATCAGAATATGAAATTGAAGAGTAATTGATAACCTCAGCCAAAAAAGGCAGCAAGTAAGTGTGTGTACGTGTGGATGATGTCTTGATCGAGTAGAAGATGAATAAGGTGAAAAATAGGAGAGGCTGCAGATACGCAAACTACCCTCTGCCTTGTCAGGGAAGTGGATCTTTGTATATCCTTTTCATTATACAGACAGGGTGTCGGATTCCGCAGTGGGAGGCTGAGAAATGACTACCACATCTAAGGAGGCAAAACAATTGCACTAATTTCCCACTCTGGGTGGTAGTGCTGGAAAATAACAACACCGGGCTCTTTCCAGGGCCTCTACTTTGAATTAGAATAATAGTTGGCAAAGACAGTCAAGAAAGGCAGCAGGTAGGTGTGTTTCTGCTAGTGGATGCAGAATAAGGTGAAAATTAAGAAAGGCAGCAGACGTGCAAAGTACCCACTGCTTTGTAAAAGAAGTGGGTGTTTGGTTTTCCAGTCCATTACACAGACTGTGCATCGGATTCCGCAGTGGGAGCCTGAGAAATGGGTATCACATCTAAGCAAACAATGCAAATGCACAAAGTACACATTCTGTGCGGTAGAAAGGACGCAAGAAAGAATGCAAGTATGCAAATTACTCACTACCATTCACGGGTAGTAGTTACCAAGAAGGCTCAATAAAGGGCCTGCATTTTGAATTTGAATTAATTTTAGAATAATTGATAACCCCAGCCAAGAAAGACAGCAAGTGTGCAAATTTCCAACTGCCTTTGGCCGGGGTAGCAGGTACAACAAAATGGTTCGATAAAGGGTTTCGACTTTGAATCAGAATATGAAATTCAAGAATAATTGATAACCCCAGCGGAATACTTTTAAGGGCTCAATTAATTTTAATGGTATTCCCTTAGAACAGGTTGAGGCTTTAACGTATCTAGGTATTACCCTTCAGTGCAATATGAGCTGGAAAAACCACACTGACATGGCTGTCTTAAAATTCCACCAGCTGGCGGGTGTAGTGGCCCATAAATATAAAGCCTCATTGACAAAGCCTATCACCCCTGCCCTAGAAATGTATAATTTGAAGGTGATCAGTGCCTCACTATACGGTTCGGAACTTTGGGGTTTCTCCAACTTGAAACAACTAACTTTGGCAGAAAATAGGTTTTTCCACCGTCTGATTGGGGTTCCCCAAAGTACTCCAACCGTAGCACTGGCATATGACCTTGGCAGGAAAAACATCGAGGACTTGGCACGGCTGCGACCCCTAATATACTGGAGACGCATCATGACCACTCCTGAACTTGGGCACTATGCCACTGCCCTAAAGGATATTATTAGGGCAGACTGCTTTCATTCAATCCCGTGGCTAAAGGAAATAAGAGGGTTGCTCACTAAGCTGGAACTAGACCATTTGTGGAATTCTACCAATGTTGAAAGCTTTCCATCAAAGGCTATACAAAAAAACATGTATTGGGAAACGGTATGGTCGTCTGCTTACAGCACTGGTTCTAACATAAATCTAACAGGATGTTTTTTGGATATTAAACCTGTACCATTTTGCGAGCAATATTGGGACATTATTGAAAGGCCATTTGATTGGAAATTGTATTTCCAATTCAGAATCGGGACGATTCCTACTAAGGCGTTTACCCGCAAATGGTCAGTAATTCAGGACGATAAATGCCCCTTTTGTAAAGATTTGATAGAGAATATTGCTCATATATTGTTTGTTTGTCCCCTTTATGATAGTCCACGACGAAATGGTTAAAACCAGTGTCCAGAAATCTAGGTACACGGAGGTGTATAGATGCGCTAAGACTGCTGGAATCGGACTGTACACCTTGCTTGGCGACTGCCGTCGCAAAATTTTTAGGTTGGCCATGGACTATACGCACCCGCACTTTACAACAGCTAGATGCCGACTGATGAACTAACTGACACCGTTTACCATAGATAAGATTTAATCATACAGGTTTTATTGAACCATTTTAACTAGTATGTTTAAATTGTTTTTAAAAACTGTAATATGACAGTGCAATGTTTAATGAGTTTTTTACATAATGATTTTAATATTGTTGTAGTATTTATTGTGTAGTATAGGATGTAAAAACTGCTTTTATGACTTGCTGTTGAATAAAGCTTTGAAATTTGAATTTGATAACCCCAGCCAAGAAAGGCAGCAAGTGTGCAATTTTTTACTGCCTTCGGCTGGGGTAGTTGTTACAACAAAAAGGCTCGATAAAGGGCCTGCAGTTAGAATACGAATATGAAATAGAATAGTTGATAACCACAGCCAAGAAAGGCAGCAGGTAGGTGTGTGTATGTGTTTATGATGTGTTCATTGAATGGAAGATGATTAAGGTAAAAAGTTAGAAAGCCTGCAGACGCGTAAAGTAACCACTATCTTATCAGGGAAGTAGATCTTTGGATACCCAGCTCATTACACAGACTGTGCATCACAAGAAAGGATGAAACTGTGCAAATTTCCCACTGCTTTCATCCGGGGTAGTTGTTACAACAAAAAGGCACTTTGAATACAGATATGATATAGAAGAATAGTTGTTAACTATAGCCAAGAAAGGCTGCAAGTAGGTGTGTGTATGTGTAGATGATGTGTTGATTGAGTGGAAGATGAATAATGTAAGTAATAAGAAAGGCTGCAAGTGTGGAAATTACCTACTGCCATTCACGAGTAATAGTTACCAAGAAGGCTCAATAAAGGGCCTGCACTCTGAATTTGTATTGCAAGAAGAAGAATTGATAACCCCAGCCAAGAAAGGGAGCAAGTGCGCAAATTTCCCACCGCCTTCGGCCGGGGTAGTTGATACAAAAAAAGTCTCGATAAATGTCTAAAGACTAATGTGAAAGATAGCAATGCTCTTGTTTCCTGTTTTTAATTACATTAGGGCTTGCATAATACAGAAACACTTTGTACTTAGTGGCATCCAATTCTATTTTATGAAGAACGGTTGAATTCTACATCCGCCTCTAGGACTAGTGGGAGGGTAGCATTTCAATGTGTTTGACAGGTTGCACTACATGTTTCCTTGCAGCTAAAGAAAACTTAGCTTGGTTATGCATGAGCATCCTCTCACACAAAACCCAGCACTCAACATTCAGGATTGTAAAGGCTTACCATAGGAGTGACTGATGAGTTTATATATGTAAGTGACAAAAGAAAAACAAGTACTCTTGTTTTACATTAGAGATATAGGGGCCTGAAAGACTATGCATGTAAATCCATGAAATCTTTTTTGAAGGTATGGAAGAAAGCAGTGAAAAGGTGTTTAGAAGCAATACTGTCCAGCATAAAAAGTGCATAATTGTTCTTTTTGTTGAGTCTAAACACACCTTTTGGATTATGACCATGGAATAGTGGATGTAACTATATCATATATTCTATTGTCAGATGTCTACCTTAGTGATAGTGGAATTACCACTACTTTTTAGACTACTATTGAACAATAATGTGTAGAGGAGCGGTATTGCTTGTTTACCTTCAAAGAGGAGGAAGATTTACATTTATATTTCAACAACTATACAAAATAATTGCTCAATTTTAAAAAGAAAATTAAGTAGGAATGTTAGAGGAAGTCTGGTCCAACTCTAAAAGGATTGTGCAAATCGTGACAGCTGAAAAAAGTGTGTCTCAACATTACTGTTTATGAGTATCAGGACACAACACTAGATTGCAAATATGTAATTAGACATCTTGCATGCGATCATATGTTACTTAAAAACATACATTTTGTACATATCTTAACCAGTAAAAGGTAAGTAGGATTTACATTTGGTTTTAAAAATTCAAGGTGGAGTCATCAGCTGCAGTCGAAACATTGGGCCTGTTGGGAAGATAGTGAAAAGTAACTTGTTATTAACGTTGCATTGTTTAAAGGTAAATAGCTTTTTGAAATGAAAACTTTATATGTATTTACATGGTAAACATAGTGATCTCTCAACACTTAGTGGAAACGTGGTGACTACATAACTTGGAAGGGTGCATAGCCAGCTTTCCAACATGGTGGACGTAACTCTAAAAAGAGCCTTGCAAATGCCTCAGTTATCTGAGTCATACTAATATACACCCTGTATCAGACAAATGGGAACTGGAGACTTAATGCGTTCTAAAGACTCCAAGGACTTATATCACTTAATTTTGATATTCTGCATTTACACTCATTGAGGGTACTTACCATTAACTTTTGCACGTATGTTGTTGAAGTACCTTGGTTGTAGACACCACAATACTTTTCAACAGACTCTAAATGTAAAAAAAGATGTACATTAGGACATCATAACAGCAATGCTAACAATTAAAAACTTAGTTTGCAATATATTATGCATGAGACTAGAGGGCCCATTAGGATGGCGGGCGGATTGCCCCCGCCAGGCTGGCGGTAACCACCGCCAGCCTGGCGGGGGCAATTCGCCCTCCATCCGCACACCTAAATTCCTCCCCGCCATATTAGGATGGCGGGGGAGACCGCGGCGGACGGAAAGACTGTCCGCCGCTTTTCAGCCCGGTCACCTTGCGGCCGGGGCGGAAAAGGTTTAACATGATGGCGGTGTCTATTAGACACCGCCAGCCATATTAGCATTGCCCAAAACAGATGCCTTTCGGTGGCGGCGATGCCGCCACGGAAAGGCTTGCGGTCTTCACTTCGGGGGCCCCCTGCGGGCCCCCGGAGTGAAGGACAGGTGGGGGGTGCACACGGGGGTACCTGTGGTACCCCCCTGCATTTGCATTAACAAAGCGGCAGGCACCGCACGTTGCCTGCCGCTTTGTTAATGAAAATGCATTTGTGCAATTTTAGCATTGTGACGGGTGGTGCTGAGAGCACCGCTCACCACAATGCTAAACATGCAGGATGCGCCCGCCACAGTGGCGGGCGCATCCTAATCCCCCCTACGGGACCCCCGCCCTTATGGCGGGTGGTCCCAAACACTGATAGGATGGCGGGCGGACTAAGTCCACCCGCCATCCTAATGACCCCCTAAGTGTTTTCAGATCCATGATTAGAGACAGTTACAACTGTTGCAAACATATTCAAATGGCTTCACTACAAACAAAATTGAAAATTCACAACTATAATAACAATATCTTACTATACTATGTTAAAAAGTAATGATATGTCTTTATCTATGAAAGATCTTGTTAAAGTCAAACGTGATGACTCCATTAGGTCCATTGCAATTTTCAGTCTATAATTCCCCAGAAATATTACATTAGTAAAAATGTGGGCAACTGGCTGCTGAGTTGGGTAGCATTCTGCAAACTGAAAACATAATAACAAATGTATATGTTGAGCAAAAGTCGAACCTGAATGTTAAAGCAATCATAGGTTTCAAAGTAGAGAATTTCAGTACACACATTGATGGGAAATTATTACTTAAAGATAATAAACTGTAATAGGAAGGAAAATATACATATATTTGGTGTTGAGAGACATATTTTTGAGAGGAAGGCATCGATTACTTGTAAATATATATGAAAGCACATGAGCTTCTAAAGAGGAACCAACATGTACATCATACGCTATTAGCCATAGTATACACCATTTACATGTAGCAGAATGTGGTGTACCTGGTACAGGTGCTGAAGATGGAACAGGTCCTGAAGATGGAACAGGTCCTGAAGATGGAACAGGTCCTGAAATGGTAAAGGTGCTGGTGAATTTTCACTGGTTATGCTTCCTGCAAATTAATTTTGAAAAAGTAACATTTCTTAAGGAAGAAATTAGTTTAACAACCTACCTCAAACATTTCTGAAATACAAAAAGTTCATGAGAAATACCTTTCTTATAATAATGTAGTTTGAAAAATATGTTGTGTGCAGAAAGTTTAAGCGAAGGATATAAAGTACAGTCTATACAAATACAGAGGTAAGGCCTGTCAAATAGATGCAGTTTGAAAACATGACAGTTTAACAAAGGGCGCTCAGGCCCTGCAGTGATAGGCTTGATTTTTATATTTAGAGTTTCTGGTGTGGGTGGCACAATTACTGCTGTAGGCCCACTAGTAGCATTTACATGAGCAGCCTTGGTATACATAGTATACATAACTATCAAGACTAACATTTTAATCATGGACAAACAATTACCATTACACTTTCAAAAGGAAGCAATTGCACTTAAAGACTGATCATGAAGTGGTGAAGTGTCCAAAACATGTATTTTGGCGAAAGCATGTCATAAAAAGATGTACGATAGAGGGAAAAATGGTTAGGGAACCTAAGCCAAATAAAGGACCAATACAACACCGTAGTGTCAAAGTTATAAATCCAACAATTATTATGAATTAAAACTATGCTAGTCTGAGGAGGCAAAACTTTCGTAGGCCAACTAGAGCACATAAAAAAACAACCATAGGCCAGGTGAGGAAGCAAGAAATGTTAAAAGTCAGTGGAGGATTAAAAGGGAGCAAATATGATTAGAAGAGAGTACGTATGTTCAAACACAAAGCACGTGGCATAGCACAAAAATGCAACATATATATTTATGAAAGCACAATATATAAGAAAACAGGCCTGGGAAGGCCATGTGAGGCAGTAATAAATATTAAAATTCATGGGAGAAAAAAGAGCAAAACAGAGCTGGGAGGGCCACGTGACACACAAAAACATACCATCATGCACATAAAATTTATAAGGAGGGCCCGTGACGCAGAAGGAATTGGATCATGCAAGTACGATCAATAAGAATAGAGGGCTGGGAAGGCCACTTGAGGTGGTAATAAATATTAAAAGTCATGGGAGAATTAGGAGGGAGCAAATACGGTGAACCACAAAGCATGTACCCCACAAAAAGAAAGCGAAAAAGAGCTGGGAGGGCACGTGACGCAGAAAAAAATACCATCAAGCACGTAAAATTTCTAAGAACAGACAGAAAAGCACGTGACACACTTCAAAAATACGACATAGAAATTCATGCACGCATAAATTATTAAAGAAAGGCGCAGGAGGACAGCATGACGCAGAATGAATTAAATAATAGGATCATGCAAGTACGATCAATAAGCATAGAGGCCTGGGAAGGCCAAGTGAGGTAGTAATAAATATTAAATGTCATGGGACAATTAGGAGGGAGCAAATACGATGAAGCACAAAGCACGTACCCCACAAAAATAAAGCAAAGCAGAGCTGGGAGGGCCACGTGACGTACAAAAAAATACCATCAAGCAAGTAAAATTTATAAGAACAGAGACGAAAGCACGTGACACACTTCAAAAATACGACACAGAAATTCATGCGCACATAATTTATTTAAGAAAGGTCTAGGAGTGCCCCGTGACGCAGAAAGAAAAAAATATTCCGATCATTAAGAATAGAGGCTTTTGAAGGCCACGTGAGGCAGCAATAAATATCAAAAGTCATGGGAGAATTAGGAGGGAGCTAATACGATGAACCACAAAGCAAGTAAACCACAAAAAAAAAGCAAAACAGAGCTGGGAGGGCCATGTGACGCATAAAAAATTACCATCAAGCACGTTACATTTTTAAGAACAGACACGAAAGCACGTGACAAACTTCAAAAATACGACCCAGAAATTCATGCAGGCACAATTTATTAAAGAAAGGCATAGGAGGGCCCCATGACGCAGAAGGAATTAAATAATAGGAACATGCAAGTACGATAAATAAGAATAGAGGCCTGGGAAGGCCACGTGAGGAAGTAATAAATATTAAAAGTCATAGGAGAATTAGGAGGGAGGTAATACGATGAACCACAAAGCACGTACCCCACAAAAATAAAGCAAAACAGAGCTGGGAGGGCCACGTGACGCAAAAAAAAATACCATCAAGCATGTACATTTTTTAAGAACATAATAATAATAATAATCCACATTTGTAAAGCGCACAATCACCCGTAAGGGTCTCTAGGCGCTGGGGACCGTCGGGAAGATTAAGCAAGCTATTGCCCAGAGTCACATGGTGCTGGGCTAACCTGCCGCCGGAGCCGGGGATCGAACCCTGATCCCCAGATTCCAGCGTCAGTCGCCCTGGCCGCGGCGCCACACCTCTCCCACTACGACCACTACGACCACTCTCCCACTACGACCCAGAAATTCATGCAGGCACAATTTATTAAAGAAAGGCATAGGAGGGCCCCATGACGCAGAAGGAATTAAATATTAGGAACATGCAAGTACGATAAATAAGAATAGAGGCCTGGGAAGGCCATGTGAGGCAGTAATAAATATTAAAAGTCATAGGAGAATTAGGAGGGAGGTAAAACGATGAACCACAAAGCACGTACCCCACAAAAATAAAGCAAAACAGAGCTGGGAGGGCCACGTGACGCAAAAAAATATACCATCAAGCACGTAAAGTTTTTAAGAACAGACACGAAAGCACGTGACACACTTCAAAAATACGACCCAGAAATTCATGCACGCACAATTTTTAAAGAAACGCATAGGAGGGCCCCGTGACGCAGAAGGAATTAATAGGATCATGCAAGTACGATCAATAAGAATACAGGTCTGGGAAGGCCACGTGAGGCAGTTATAAATATTAAAAGTCATGGGGGAATTAGGAGGGAGCAAATACGATGAACCACAAAGCATGTACCCCACAAAAATAAAGCAAAACAGAGCTGGGAGGGCCACATGACGCAGAAAAAAATATGATGAGGCACGTAAAATTTTGAAGAACAGACACAAAAGCACGTGACATTTAAAAAATACAACCCAGAAATTCATGCAAGCACAATTCATTAAAGAAAGGCCTAGGAGGGCCCCATGACGCAGAAGGAATTAAATAATAGGAACATGCAAGTACGATCAATAAGAATAGAAGCCTGGAAAGGCCACATGAGGCAGTAATAAATATTAAAAGTCATGGGAGAATTAGGGGGGAACAAATACCATGAACCACAAAGCATGTACCCCACAAAAATAAAGCAAAATAGAGCTGAGAGGGTCACGTGACGCAGAAAAAAAATACCCTCAAGCACATAAAATTTCTAAGAACAGACACGAAAGCACGTGACACACTTCAAAAATACGACATAGAAATTCATGCACGCATAAATTATTAAAGAGAGGCCTAGCAGGGTCCCGTGACGCAAAAGGAATTAAATAATAGAATCATCCCAGTACGATCAATAAGAATAGAAGCCTGGGAAAGCCACGTGCGGTAACAATAAATAGTAAAAGTCACGGGAGGATTAGGAGGGAGCAAATAGGATGAAGCACAAGTAAACAAAATCAGAGCTGGGAGGGCCACGTGACGCAGTAAAAAAAATACTATCATGCGGGTACAATTTACAGCGGAGGCTGATGTTAAGACGGCTTCTCCTACCTTTGCTTCTGTCGTCTCTTGTCTTGTCTTCAAAGGCTGGGGCTTTGGCTGGGCCTGGGGTGGGCTGCGCGTGGGCGCCACCGCCTCCACGCCTATGGTGTTCTGGCTGCGCGGCAGCAGCAGTGACACCACGTCGAGTGTGACGAGTCCTCCTCTGCTCGAGAAAATAGTTCGTAGTAAAATCGACCACGACAGTGTGTCTGTCATCCCAGCACAGGCAGGAACAAGAGAGCGTGGTCACGTCAGTGCCCATATTATATGGGTACCGCGGGGGCTGACCAAACCAAGTCATTGGTAGTGTTTTCGCGCTCTACAAGAATGATGTCCCTGGGGGACCTCCCATTGGTTAATGTATTGGTTTCCAGGCCTAGTGATAGCAAGCATCCTAGGTGGTGGCATCTGGGGAGAGTGGACGGGCGTGCACCGCGCATGTGCAAGTGTGAGTGTGTGCAGCAACAATTAACAACAGAGAGATACGGGGGCGAGGTTATCATGTGCGCATAGGCAGGCCCAGAATCGGATCTCCAATGAGTGACCACTTCTAATCAATATCGTTAGCGCGCCCTGTGCTCTGATTTGTTACTGAGAGGGTGATCGCACCATACTTTGTACTGCTAATCATATTCAGCGTACCCGCGAATACGGTACAAATATGCTTTGACGTTCCAAAGCTTTTGTGTGACGTCACGTACGGCGTACTGTACGCGAAAGGCGGCAATGTTTCTAGTTCTTTAAAAACATATTTTTATGTATTTAATGTACATACTAAGGGAAGACATTATCTGGGATAATTATGAACATAGTTTTTTAAAACTTTCAACAATCATATATTACTTTTAAAAGCAATTACACAAATCACAGTAGAACGTCATGCGTACTCGTATCGTAAGAGCACCGTAAGCACACCATAAGCGTACCCAAAGCCATGTGACTTTAAAAGAAGAGATTTGATTGGTTCCTAACACTTCCTATGCAACTGTTGAAAGTTCCGTCCCATTTTAATCATTCAACTTTGACTTTCTAAGAAAGAGCATCTCTTCTGATAATCTTGACAAATAGAAGGAAGACCACCATAATAAGAGCAATGGACTCATCTTCCAGCCATTCTTCATAGGGACATTTCATTCCTGAAGAACCTCCAAAAAAGAGGAAAGAAGCTCTAATTTGGAAGTTTTTTACTTTTCCAGAAGGGCAAAAAAAGGTTAATGCTCCAAAAGTAACCTGTAAAATTTGCCAAACAACTCTTTCAAGGGGTGATCCATCTAAAAAATACTCCTTTGGCACAGCAAATATGGTGCGACACGTGAAGAACTTGCACCCCAACAACTTTGCTCGAGCTGCAACACGGAGGTTGCAGGACAACCCACCTGCTACTGCACCAAGCACATCAACTACTGCAGCAGAATTTTCAGCAAGCAGTCCACACCCACAAATTGATCCTGATTTTGCTGACGTTAAAATTGTATGAATTTATTGCGATAAACTTTTGTATTATAGGGAACAGTCTATTGACCTGATAAAACGCAGGATGCAGGAGCATCGCTGTCCTCGACATTAGTTTTTATTTTTTTCATTCTTTTGTTCCTGTTGGACACTTTTTGAGTTCCAGTCCATTGTTTTGGTTTTAAAAGAAACTTGTTAACAAAACACAAAAAAAATAGAAAACTAAAAACACAAAAAAAACAGTTCTTTTTAGAACTACCTTCACTGGTGAAAGAAAGAACTATATTTCTATGTTAGTGTATAAAAGTTTCGCAGAATGAATGTGTAGTTCATAAATGAATGAATGAATACATTACTAGTGTATGGTGAATGTGAAACTGCAGAACTATAAGGAAGTGTTACAGCATAAATCTATAAGGTATTTACCTATAGTATGCTGTAGTAACTCTGAAGCACTTGAATGTAACATATCCATATAAATATGTTACAAGTCTATGCTTCAATTTGCACTGCTGGTGAAACTGCCTGGGTGAATTTGTATGTGTTAGGAGTGGATTTACAACCCCTCGTGCCTCTTTTAACACAGCTGTTACGTCACTTTTGTGATGCACTGGTAGTGCAAAAGATGTGCCATGGTGTGTGGAAGGTGCATCACATTATAAACCCCTGCGCCAGAAGGAGGTGATATCACAGTACGCAATAGCTGTCATGTATATGGGAATGTACCACTTATTGTACATCTGCTGATTAGTGTTTTAACCCCTTCGACGCTCATGACGAGCTGGGCTCATCATGAGGTAGCCTCCTGCTACGCTCATGACGAGCCCAGCTCGTCATGAAACATGCGTTTTTAAAAATCTCAGCACTCGAGCAGAATTCCGCTAGCGCGCATGCGGTTAATGTAGTGAATGGATTCTTTTAGAATAGTGTAAAGATAAGCACATAGTGCTGCATGGTCACTACAATACTGAAACAGAAGTGTGATAGCGTTTACTGGAAGTGTAAGGATACAGATTGGGGAATTGAAGGTATAAAAGACAAGTTTGCCGGTGCATAGAAGACTACATGTATAGTCTATTGGGGTTTTCTCATGAACTACTGAACGGATTTTCTACATTTAACAAAAAGCACAATCTGCGAACCAAACTCTACCTCTCTGCCAAATTTGGTGTAATTACATTAGCGTATGCGTACGGTACGATTATCTAAAAAAAATATTGAAAAAGGAATTATATACAATTCAATTTTAATATATTGGGGAAAAAATAATTAATAAAAAAAAATGTTCAATTTAGTTTTGTTTTTATTTTACATTAAGAATATGAAATATAATTTTAAAAATAAAATAAATATAAATATTTATATTAATAATTTAAGAAATTAGTATAAAAAGAAAGAAATATAATAATTAATACATTTAATAATTATCATTTACAAAACCTTTGAAATTCACTGAAAAAGCCAAAGGTTTCACACACGTTATAGTTAGGAATTAGCATTTAAAAAACCTTGCAAATTCACTGAAAAAACCATAGGTTTCACACACGTTATAGTTAGGAATTAGCATTTAAAAAACCTTGCAAAGTCACTGAAAAAACCATAGGTTTCACACATGTTATAGTTAGCTGGACATTTCACTCATACAAAACTTTGAAATTCCCCTGTTATAGTTAGTTCAGCTAACTATAACTCGCGTGCCCGCAATGCACTGCTGATGACGTCACATATTACATCACTCACGACATGGTCAGTGACATCACTCATGACATCACTGATGACATCTCAAATGACATCACTGATGACTTCACTGATGACATCATCCTTGTGAAAGAGTGGCAGACCTCCTCTCAGCGTAATATAACGTTTGATACACACATTCAAAAATAGAAACAAAAATTTCCAAAAAATGGAGGTACCAATACCAGTTACAACAACCTAATCAATAATTCCACCCTCTACATACACATCCACTCATCCACCAACAGTTCTATATAGTCACTGGAACATGTACTCACTCATCATATGTATTCATACACCTATACATCCTGTTACACACCGACACTCATCCATAGAGTTACTCACACACATACTCACACATGCAAATAAACAATCAAACATCCATTTACTTGCATATACAGCTATACACACACCACTACACTTACTTCTACACAAACGTACACATACTTACTGTCTTAAACAATCACTTATAGAAACACATACTTATTTATACAGGAACTCTTCCAATGTCTCACTCTCACATATACTCACTTATATACATCGATAATCACATATACTAGTTTAAAACATATGTACTTACTCCTAAAGACACTATTGAGACAGTCATTCACTCATTAACACACCCATAGTCACACTCATCCACCCATACAGTCCTGCACACATGCAGTCTTAAAAAAACATACAAACAGTGAGTCACTCATTCATACATCTATACGCTAAGTAATATCCCCCACCGAACTATACAGACACACATACTGATACTCAAAAAACAAACTAATACCCGATATACACACTCATGTAGCTACTTACCAACCCATGCAGCAACTTATACACAAAGTGAGACACTAATACAGATATTTAAATATTTAAACATTACTCGCTAATACATCTATTCACTAAGATACACTTAATAAGTTTAGTTATACAATCAATTTTACAAAAAAACATCCATTTACACACTTATTTACCCATTTATTTTTCCATCGACCTTTAGATATACATATATAAAAAAAAATGTTTTTCAGAAAGACACATTCACTGGATGATGTCATCAGTGATGTCATCAGTGATGTCATTTGAGATGTCATCAGTGATGTCATCAGTGATGTCACTGACCATGTCATGAGTGATGTAATATGTGACGTCATCAGCAGTGCATTGCGGGCACGTGAGTTATAGTTAGCTGAACTAACTATAACGGGGGAATTTCAAAGGTTTTGTATGAGTGAAATGTCCAGCTCACTATAACATGTGTGAAACCTATGGTTTTTTCAGTGAATTTGCAAGGTTTTTTAAATGCTAATTCCTAACAATAACGTGTGTGAAACCTATGGTTTTTTCAGTGAATTTGCAAGGTTTTTTAAATGCTAATTCCTAACTATAACTTGTGTGAAACCTATGTTTTTTCAGTGAATATATAAATATATATATATATATATATATATATATATATATATATATATATATATATATATATATATATATTCAGAAACACAAAGGATGCCGCACTCCAGAGATTGGTTTCAGAGTTGCTTTATTTACACCACGACAGGTGGTAGTGGTGGTGAAAATAAAGCAACTCTGAAACCTATCTCTGGAGTGTGGCATCCTTTGTGTTTCTGACTTTAAATATCGGGTAAGGATTCTACCCGTTGCTGCCTACACCAGGTATTGAGCGCGCTGACATTGGGAATGAATTGGTTGTAATATATACGTCATGTGATCAAGGCTCCCGTGAGAGCTGAAACGCATTTTGTCGACTTGCACCAACAAAGAATAAATATTGCACTGATTACCGTGGTCCGGACCCGTTTGTTGGAATATTCGAAGCTGAAAACTGTGATGAGTGTGTGTAAATTATATATATATATATATATATATATATATATATATAACCTACTGGCGATAGCCAGTAGGTATATATAGCTAGGACCTAGTTTCCATAGGAAATGCCCAACATTCTATTGGGAATAACTTTGGCGTCGATTGAGGAAATTGTGTGAATTTTTCCAAAATTTTGGCAAGCTCAGTTCTGCTCCTTCCCTGAAAGTTTGGGGGGATTCGTCAAGCGGGGGCCGAGAAAAAAAAGGGGGGTCCCAAAACGTGTTTTCCCCATGTTAATTTCCATAGGACGTTCAGACACGGCTACAGCCCGAACCGCTGAATGGAATTACACCAAACTTTGCAAAATTGTAGGGACTGGTACGCAGAAGTGCCTTTTCTATATTTGGTGAAAATTGCTCCAGTGGTTTTTATGAAAATTAACTTCAAAAACACATATATATCTACATGCGCGCTTCGAGCGCTTACCTGTACGCGTACCGGGGAGCGAGCGGAAAGCTGATTGGCTCTAAGGTGTCTGTGAACATTCCAAACGGTCCGGAGAGTCCGCCATCTTGTGTCTCAGTAGAACCGAGACACAAGAGGTGGAAAACAAAAGGGGAAAACTATAAAAGGGGGCAGGGTAGAGACCCCCTGACCCCCTAGGTTCTCTCAGGGGGGCCTAGGAGGACCCCAAAGGGCAAAAAAACATTTTTTATTTTTTTTTATTTCGCGGAGTACGCGCTGGGTGCGATGCCATGTACGCTTACAGGTACGCGTACCCTGAGCGTACCACGGGGAAAAGCAAAAAAAAATAAAAAATTTGGGCCTGGGGGGGGTCCTTGTGGGCCCCTATGAGCAGGCCTAGGGGGTCAGGGTGCTTCTACCCTGCCCCCTTTGCGTGTTTTGCACCTTTGTTTCACTGCTTTCTTGTGCCTTGGTTCTACCGAGGCACAGGATGGCTGCCAACACTTCCTAGTTTGGAGTGTTGACAGACAGTGGCAGCCAATCAGCATGCCTTTCACAGGAAAGCAGCATGCTCATTGGCTGTCAACACTTCTAACCAGGAAGTGTTGGCATTCATCTTGTGCTAGGTAGACCGAGGCACAAAAGAAGCAGAAAAACAAACGTGTAGAATGCAAAAAGGGGACAGGGTAGAAACAACCTGACCCGCTAGGGCTGCTTAGGTGGTCCCACAAGGATATTAACATATTTAAACGTTATCCGCTAATAGAATTAGCATTTAAAAAACCTTGCGAATTCACTGAAAAAACCATAGGTTTCAGGCCTTATATAGTTAGGAATTAGCATATAAAAAACCATTGAAATTTCTCCTATATAGTTAGTTGGACTAACTATATTTTGCGCACCCGCAATCCACTGCTGATGATGTCACATATTACATCATTCATGACATGGTCAGTGACATCACTGATGACATCTCAAATGACATCACTGATGACATCATCCACGTGACAATCACATACACCTTTTCATACACTAGTAAAATCTTTCATCACTCTTTGTAAAATACAGAGTATCATATTTGAATCCATTGTCACAGCAATATAAGTATCTAAAAACCCACTCAGTGATTCATAGATGTATACACACATTTAATCACTTACATGTAGATTCACTGATACATGCTGTTAATGAACAATACAACACTATCAAAAATACTTATACACCTATATCGACATTACACACCAGCACACATCCTATTCACATATGAAGTCATCCTACTCACTTATGCAAACAATGGATCAAACTTACATATTTACTTAGCTACAAACTTATACAAACACCACTTCATCTATTCATTTAGATAGTAAGTCATACTTAGTGAATTATAAAATCACTATTACAAGTATACAGTTATCCATACAGTCACTCACACAATCATTGAGTCTTGTGTATACTTATTTATTTACAACAACTGACACATACACTGCCTTTTATTTTTCGAGTTTGTTGGACATGTACCATTGAGAAATATATTTGCTCATCACCATACCCATAAAGATATTCACTCACCCAAACAACTGTTAGAACATGTAGTTTCAACTTCATATATCTACTGAATCAACTATTCACACATCTTTGGGCAGTCACACCCCCCCCCACCGAACCACAGACACATTCACTCTCCCATACAAATCATCAGTTAACTAATAAATAACTAATATAGACTTACACATAGCTAGTAACCAACTGGAGAACCAGTTTACACAACAACTGACAAAGTGATACAGATATTCACACAGTTTAATCACTATCCACTATATTTAGTGAGACACTATAAATTGGTAAAGTAAACAGTCAATTACACTGCTACTAAATCCTCCAGCCAAAAATTTATTTTTATATATCCACTCATTCTTCAATACAAATTGCTATATATATATATAATGCATATTTAAATAATGAAGCAAACCACATTCACTGGATGATGTCATCAGTGATGTCATTTGAGATGTCATCAGTGATGTCACTGACCATGTCATGAATGATGTAATATGTGACATCATCAGCAGTGGATTGCGGGTGTGCGAAATATAGTTAGTCCAACTAACTATATAGGAGCAATTTCAATGGTTTTTTAAATGATCATTCCTAACTATATAAGGCCTGAAACCTATGGTTTTTTCAGTGAATTTTATATATATATATATATATATATATATATAACCACCAAATCTTCCAATCTTACGTAAAAGAAGACACGGACCCCAGGCTGCAGTAAGGGAGATTTTATTCACCTCTCAGGCGACGCGTTTCGAGCAACTCGTGCTCTTGATCACACACCATGCACCTGGTCAGCATTCATTTAAATACGTTTTTTTTGGATTTGCAGTGCTCCACCCCCTGAGTGAATCACATGGTGCATAGACATGGAAAACACATTTTTCTATGCCCTTTACTATGACACCCACCATCACTGCACTTAATTCACAAATGGCCAATATATCCACAACAAAACCTCCGAAGAAGGAACCTCCAACCCTTCAGGGCGGCCTCTGGCGGGCACGGAGAGGCCCGTAATTTCATGCCACATGAGAAAACAAACAGAGGCCCATCACTGGAGACAAGACGCTTTATTCCAGGACAATGCAGCACACCTGCTCCCAAATATCCAACTAGTTTCGGCGACTGCCTTGATCACGGATTAGGAAGCTGAAAACCAAGTGCATACGTGCTTGCATTTTATAGGTGTATCACTGATCACATGACCATAGTGCATATAAGTTCCAGAATGCATCAGGGACATCAAAATAAATGCTGGTGTAACGGACATTTCCCATACTACTGGCAAAAGTTGTTATTTTGCTCATGTCAGCTGTCCCATGCATAGTATTTGAAATAATAACCAAATGGAGTACAGTCACGGCAGTTCATATGCCAGCTAGTGCTGAATAAACAACTGTCCCGGTCAAAAGCTCCAGTCCCCAGAGCGATTGGTCTCAGAGGTCATCTGCACCAAATCCCTTCCAGCGCTGTAATCTTGTTTGCACAGTGGCTTTTACCTTGTTAGGTTGAGAAATACAGCGAGTGGGTCATGTTCCTTAATTTGAATCCACAACAAAACCTCCGAAGAAGGAACCTCCAACCCTTCAGGGCGGCCTCTGGCGGGCACGGAGAGGCCCGTAATTTCATGCCACATGAGAAAACAAACAGAGGCCCATCACTGGAGACAAGACGCTTTATTCCAGGACAATGCAGCACACCTGCTCCCAAATATCCAACTAGTTTCGGCGACTGCCTTGATCACGGATTAGGAAGCTGAAAACCAAGTGCATACGTGCTTGCATTTTATAGGTGTATCACTGATCACATGACCATAGTGCATATAAGTTCCAGAATGCATCAGGGACATCAAAATAAATGCTGGTGTAACGGACATTTCCCATACTACAGGCAAAAGTTGTTATTTTGCTCATGTCAGCTGTCCCATGCATAGTATTTGAAATAATAACCAAATGGAGTACAGTCACGGCAGTTCATATGCCAGCTAGTGCTGAATAAACAACTGTCCCGGTCAAAAGCTCCAGTCCCCAGAGCGATTGGTCTCAGAGGTCATCTGCACCAAATCCCTTCCAGCGCTGTAATCTTGTTTGCACAGTGGCTTTTACCTTGTTAGGTTGAGAAATACAGCGAGTGGGTCATGTTCCTTAATTTGAATCCACAACAAAACCTCCGAAGAAGGAACCTCCAACCCTTCAGGGCGGCCTCTGGCGGGCACGGAGAGGCCCGTAATTTCATGCCACATGAGAAAACAAACAGAGGCCCATCACTGGAGACAAGACGTTTTATTCCAGGACAATGCAGCACACCTGCTCCCAAATATCCAACTAGTTTCGGCGACTGCCTAGATCACGGATTAGGAAGCTGAAAACCAAGTGCATACGTGCTTGCATTTTATAGGTGTATCACTGATCACATGACCATAGTGCATATAAGTTCCAGAATGCATCAGGGACATCAAAATAAATGCTGGTGTAACGGACATTTCCCATACTACTGGCAAAAGTTGTTATTTTGCTCATGTCAGCTGTCCCATGCATAGTATTTGAAATAATAACCAAATGGAGTACAGTCACGGCAGTTCATATGCCAGCTAGTGCTGAATAAACAACTGTCCCGGTCAAAAGCTCCAGTCCCCAGAGCGATAGGTCTCAGAGGTCATCTGCACCAAATCCCTTCCAGCGCTGTAATCTTGTTTGCACAGTGGCTTTTACCTTGTTAGGTTGAGAAATACAGCGAGTGGGTCATGTTCCTTAATTTGAATCCACAACAAAACCTCCGAAGAAGGAACCTCCAACCCTTCAGGGCGGCCTCTGGCGGGCACGGAGAGGCCCGTAATTTCATGCCACATGAGAAAACAAACAGAGGCCCATCACTGGAGACAAGACGCTTTATTCCAGGACAATGCAGCACACCTGCTCCCAAATATCCAACTAGTTTCGGCGACTGCCTTGATCACGGATTAGGAAGCTGAAAACCAAGTGCATACGTGCTTGCATTTTATAGGTGTATCACTGATCACATGACCATAGTGCATATAAGTTCCAGAATGCATCAGGGACATCAAAATAAATGCTGGTGTAACGGACATTTCCCATACTACTGGCAAAAGTTGTTATTTTGCTCATGTCAGCTGTCCCATGCATAGTATTTGAAATAATAACCAAATGGAGTACAGTCACGGCAGTTCATATGCCAGCTAGTGCTGAATAAACAACTGTCCCGGTCAAAAGCTCCAGTCCCCAGAGCGATTGGTCTCAGAGGTCATCTGCACCAAATCCCTTCCAGCGCTGTAATCTTGTTTGCACAGTGGCTTTTACCTTGTTAGGTTGAGAAATACAGCGAGTGGGTCATGTTCCTTAATTTGAATCCACAACAAAACCTCCGAAGAAGGAACCTCCAACCCTTCAGGGCGGCCTCTGGCGGGCACGGAGAGGCCCGTAATTTCATGCCACATGAGAAAACAAACAGAGGCCCATCACTGGAGACAAGACGCTTTATTCCAGGACAATGCAGCACACCTGCTCCCAAATATCCAACTAGTTTCGGCGACTGCCTTGATCACGGATTAGGAAGCTGAAAACCAAGTGCATACGTGCTTGCATTTTATAGGTGTATCACTGATCACATGACCATAGTGCATATAAGTTCCAGAATGCATCAGGGACATCAAAATAAATGCTGGTGTAACGGACATTTCCCATACTACTGGCAAAAGTTGTTATTTTGCTCATGTCAGCTGTCCCATGCATAGTATTTGAAATAATAACCAAATGGAGTACAGTCACGGCAGTTCATATGCCAGCTAGTGCTGAATAAACAACTGTCCCGGTCAAAAGCTCCAGTCCCCAGAGCAATTGGTCTCAGAGGTCATCTGCACCAAATCCCTTCCAGCGCTGTAATCTTGTTTGCACAGTGGCTTATATATATTCACTAACTTCTCCTTTTAGGAAAAAATGGGTCGCACACCCAAAGCAGTGCTTAATCTCATATATTTATTTGTATTTAGGCATACAAAAGGCCTATTGGAAGGCAGAAAAGACTTTGGGAAACAACCATGTAACTCATCCAAACGAATAATTTGTAGGAATACAACTACAACTACCAGAATGCTTGGCAGGAAATCACGTGACAGGAAATGGTCACTGAGAAATGTGCTGAACATTTAAAAACACTAAGGGCGAAATGACCCGTTGATCGTGAACAAGGTGGAGACACACCGAAACGCGTAGATCAATATACGCGCTGTCAGCCTTTTGTATGCCTAAATACAAATAAATATATGAGATTAAGCACTGCTTTGGGTGTGCGACCCATTTTTTCCTAAAAGGAGAAGTTAGTGAATGTACAGCGGCGTGGTTCAGCCGCAGGGAAATCGCACCAGCACTGAGCGCTGCGTGACCGATAAGGTGAACCGATCTTTGGAGGATTTATCATCGGTAGCAGCGACCGCCGAATCAGCAGGAAGCAGCGTTTAACACATCACGGAATCGAACGATTGACACAGCAAGTCCGGGTAAGCGTGATGCGTGACTGAAGCGCTGTGTGATTGAAAGAGCGAACACGCATTCGGCTGAGCTTCGGGTGATCCAGTTAACGCAATTGCAAATCCGCAGGAAGTTTCAATCTAGAAACGAGCGGTAACAAGGAAGACTAAAAGTTAACTGGAGATACCGACCTAAGCACAATCTAACGGAGCAAACTTTTGACGATCGATAAAAAGGCAAAAAAAGACAGCGCGCATCATGGAACAAAGAGCTGCCAAGAGGAATGTACTTGTAACGAAGGCCTATTGGAAGGCAGAAAAGACTTTGGGAAACAACCATGTAACTCATCCAAACGAATAATTTGTAGGAATACAACTACAACTACCAGAATGCTTGGCAGGAAATCACGTGACAGGAAATGGTCACTGAGAAATGTGCTGAACATTTAAAAACACTAAGGGCGAAATGACCCATTGATCGTGAACAAGGTGGAGACACACCGAAACGCGTAGATCAATATACGCGCTGTCAGCCTTTTGTATGCCTAAATACAAATAAATATATGAGATTAAGCACTGCTTTGGGTGTGCGACCCATTTTTTCCTAAAAGGAGAAGTTAGTGAATGTACAGCGGCGTGGTTCAGCCGCAGGGGAATCGCACCAGCACTGAGCGCTGTGTGACCGATAAGGTGAACCGATCGTTGGATGAATATATATATATATATAGCAAGAAATCTTCAAACCTCCACTGAAGCGGCGAAAGAAGAGGCGGACCCCACGATATCCAGGCAGGTTATCTTTATTCACAAGCCTTCAAAATGCAACGTTTCGAGTACTGGCGTACTCTTGTTCACACACCACATTCGTATTTGGAATTTTCTTTTATGCTATTGGTTCTGACCCCACCTATGGGCCACACCTACCACACGTGCAACACATGGTCCAGCCTGTGGCCTGGATTGAACAATTTAAAGCAACAGTGCGCCACTGTGTACATATTTAAAATCACAGATATTGGACAAAGTCGCACTGAAAGCATTTAAAATCAATAGCGAAAATAATGCTGCTGATGTCAATTTCATCACAGTGATAGCCAATACATCGGAATTGATATATATTACTGTATTAATACATTGATAAAATATTTATCTTTGCTGCACAAATGCATGAAACTGATCCATTGACTGAATTTTGAATGATATGCTTATATGCATAACTCATAACTTAATCAGGTGAAGTCAAAAATGGAACAATCAAGTATATACATGTATAATGGCATTATAAACAGATTTAAATGCTGGGCCTAACCACAACACTGTTGAAACCTGATCCAGAGCTCAACTGGAACATGTGAAAAAAAGGGGGATATGCCACCCAAATGCACCTCAGTGTACAACCGTGACTTTGAGCTACAGTGCTATATATTTATTAAAATGTATACCTAATAAATTTCATATTTCATAAATATTAAGACCTATTTACAAAAGAGTATATATACAAAAGTGAAAAAAGTGCTCAAGTATATTCACAGTGTAAATAAACCACCAAAAAAATAACCAATGATTATTTAAAAGACCGCATTGTTTAAAAACATAAACAACCAATCTAAAAACAGTAGTAGGACTGCAGGTCACCATAGTTAAATACATTATTGTATATTTCATAATGTTTAACTCATATGTACTCCATTGTGCTGTACACTATGAATGGTTGCTGAAACCTCCAATATTGAGGTTTGGTGGCCTGACAGTAGTGTGTATATGATTGATCAACGGTTTTACCAAAAATTGTGCAAATCCTCCGTCGCATTCAACCCGTTGGGTTGTTTGCTGTCGAGCTTAATGATGTACCGCGTTTCCATTCGGCGTAGTAATTTGTCGCGGTCTCCACCGCGTCTGAGTGGGGCAACAGCGTCAATTACATAGTATGTAAGACAAGACAGGTCCCTGTTGTGTCTGATGTTGAAATGACGCGCCACTGGATAAGCCCCATCGTGGTTAACAATGGCACGAAGGTGCTGCAGTATCCTGACATGCACCTGAGCACCGGTACTGCCCACATAGCGCAGACCGCAGGTGCATGTCAGGACGTAAACCGCAAACTCCGTTCGGCAGTTGTAGTTGCCACGAATGGGTGTTTCTGTATTCGAAAATGGAGTGCTATAATGGGTGATGTTTTGCCCATATTTACAAGCTCGACAGGAGAAACATTTATGGAAGCCTCTGCCTCCAAACCATTCATTGGCCCTAGGAAGTTCAGGGCTGGATTTGACCAGCTTACTGTGCATGCTGAATGCACGCCTAAATGTAACCACTGGTCTGTCCGGAATCCTGTCACGTAAAACACCATCAGTCTTTAGTATTGCCCAATGTTTGTTAACAATGGATTTGATTTGGCGGTGTTGCTTACTGTAAGTTGTTATATATATATATTACCTACTGGCAGTAGTTATAGTTAGGACCTAGTTACCATCGGAAAATAGCAACATTCTATTCGCAATAACTTTGGCGCCGATTAATGAATCTTCATGAAAAGGAATTACCCCAAATTTGGCACGGAGAAGGGTCTTGGTCTAGAAAGCACGCTTTTGTTTATTTGGTGTAAATCCGTTCAGTAGTTTTTAAGAAATATCGAAATTTACGGATATCGATATTTGGGAATTCTGCCATCTGATTGGCTGAAATTATTTACAACAAGGGGTGGTGAGGGACAGAGTCTCTGAATTAAGCAGAATACTCTCACCCAGTCAAGAGATCAGGGCTAGATCCAACACCGTTTTTTAGCTCATTGCACCATCCCAGTTTCAGAACCCGGCTGTATGCAAATTAGTCTGTTCCTGTCCCAGTGCATGATGGGAACAGGGCAAACCAAACTACAAAAGCCAATTCTTACACTGGGAAGGAAACAAGCTTCCGGGGACCGGTTTCTGGCATTACAGCCGTCTTCGGCCCGGCTTGCTAGAATCCTGATGGTGCAATGAGCAAGGGACTCATGTCTGAGTATACCCTTCCACGCTTAGGGTGGACAAAATTATTTACAACAAGGGGTGGTGAGGGACAGAGTCTCTGAATTAAGCAGAATACTCTCACCCAGTCAAGAGATCAGGGCTAGATCCAACACCGTTTTTTAGCTCATTGCACCATCCCAGTTTCAGAACCCGGCTGTATGCAAATTAGTCTGTTCCTGTCCCAGTGCATGATGGGAACAGGGCAAACCAAACTACAAAAGCCAATTCTTACACTGGGAAGGAAACAAGCTTCCGGGGACCGGTTTCTGGCATTACAGCCGTCTTCGGCCCGGCTTGCTAGAATCCTGATGGTGCAATGAGCAAGGGACTCATGTCTGAGTATACCCTTCCACGCTTAGGGTGGACAAAATTATTTACAACAAGGGGTGGTGAGGGACAGAGTCTCTGAATTAAGCAGAATACTCTCACCCAGTCAAGAGATCAGGGCTAGATCCAACACCGTTTTTTAGCTCATTGCACCATCCCAGTTTCAGAACCCGGCTGTATGCAAATTAGTCTGTTCCTGTCCCAGTGCATGATGGGAACAGGGCAAACCAAACTACAAAAGCCAATTCTTACACTGGGAAGGAAACAAGCTTCCGGGGACCGGTTTCTGGCATTACAGCCGTCTTCGGCCCGGCTTGCTTGAATCCTGATGGTGCAATGAGCAAGGGACTCATGTCTGAGTATACCCTTCCACGCTTAGGGTGGACAAAATTATTTACAACAAGGGGTGGTGAGGGACAGAGTCTCTGAATTAAGCAGAATACTCTCACCCAGTCAAGAGATCAGGGCTAGATCCAACACCGTTTTTTAGCTCATTGCACCATCCCAGTTTCAGAACCCGGCTGTATGCAAATTAGTCTGTTCCTGTCCCAGTGCATGATGGGAACAGGGCAAACCAAACTACAAAAGCCAATTCTTACACTGGGAAGGAAACAAGCTTCCGGGGACCGGTTTCTGGCATTACAGCCGTCTTCGGCCCGGCTTGCTTGAATCCTGATGGTGCAATGAGCAAGGGACTCATGTCTGAGTATACCCTTCCACGCTTAGGGTGGACAAAATTATTTACAACAAGGGGTGGTGAGGGACAGGGGCTTTTGTAGTCTGGTCTGCCCTGTTCCCATGATGCACTGGGCCAGGGACAGACTAATTTGCATACAGCCAGGTTCTGAAACTGGGATGGTGCAATGAGCTAAAAAACGGTGTTGGATCTAGCCCTGATCTCTTGACTGGGTGAGAGTACTCTGCTTTATTCAGAGACTCTGTCCATCACCACCCCTTGTTGTAAATAATTTTGTCCACCCTAAGCGTGGAAGGGTATACTCAGATGTGAGTCCCTTGCTCATTGCACCATCAGGATTCAAGCAAGCCGGGCCGAAGACGGCTGAAATGCCAGAAACCGGTCCCCGGAAGCTTGTTTCCTTCCCAGTGTAAGAATTGGCTTTTGTAGTCTGGTCTGCCCTGTTCCCATGATGCACTGGGCCAGGGACAGACTAATTTGCATACAGCCAGGTTCTGAAACTGGGATGGTGCAATGAGCTAAAAAACGGTGTTGGATCTAGCCCTGATCTCTTGACTGGGTGAGAGTACTCTGCTTAATTCAGAGACTCTGTCCATCACCACCCCTTGTTGTAAATAATTGTGTCCACCCTAAGCGTGGAAGGGTATACTCAGATGTGAGTCCCTTGCTCATTGCACCATCAGGATTCAAGCAAGCCGGGCCGAAGACGGCTGAAATGCCAGAAACCGGTCCCCGGAAGCTTGTTTCCTTCCCAGTGTAAGAATTGGCTTTTGTAGTCTGGTCTGCCCTGTTCCCATGATGCACTGGGCCAGGGACAGACTAATTTGCATACAGCCAGGTTCTGAAACTGGGATGGTGCAATGAGCTAAAAAACGGTGTTGGATCTAGCCCTGATCTCTTGACTGGGTGAGAGTACTCTGCTTAATTCAGAGACTCTGTCCATCACCACCCCTTGTTGTAAATAATTTTGTCCACCCTAAGCGTGGAAGGGTATACTCAGATGTGAGTCCCTTGCTCATTGCACCATCAGGATTCAAGCAAGCCGGGCCGAAGACGGCTGAAATGCCAGAAACCGGTCCCCGGAAGCTTGTTTCCTTCCCAGTGTAAGAATTGGCTTTTGTAGTCTGGTCTGCCCTGTTCCCATGATGCACTGGGCCAGGGACAGACTAATTTGCATACAGCCAGGTTCTGAAACTGGGATGGTGCAATGAGCTAAAAAACGGTGTTGGATCTAGCCCTGATCTCTTGACTGGGTGAGAGTACTCTGCTTAATTCAGAGACTCTGTCCATCACCACCCCTTGTTGTAAATAATTTTGTCCACCCTAAGCGTGGAAGGGTATACTCAGATGTGAGTCCCTTGCTCATTGCACCATCAGGATTCAAGCAAGCCGGGCCGAAGACGGCTGAAATGCCAGAAACCGGTCCCCGGAAGCTTGTTTCCTTCCCAGTGTAAGAATTGGCTTTTGTAGTCTGGTCTGCCCTGTTCCCATGATGCACTGGGCCAGGGACAGACTAATTTGCATACAGCCAGGTTCTGAAACTGGGATGGTGCAATGAGCTATAAAACGGTGTTGGATCTAGCCCTGATCTCTTGACTGGGTGAGAGTACTCTGCTTAATTCAGAGACTCTGTCCATCACCACCCCTTGTTGTAAATAATCTGATTGGCTGAGGCGTTACGAGCACGAGCTTGCTGCGGATTGGCTGCGAGCGGTTGCAACTAGGAAGTGTTGGCCGCCATTTTGTGATTCCGTTGAAGCGAGTAAGGGGAAACAAGCATTTGAAATGCAATAGGTCTCGCATTACGAAAGGGTGAGCTATTGGTATTGTAAATGACAATTTTTTTTAATATGTGTTGGCTTTGAAAATATATAAATGAATAGCATTGTTATTCAAAAAGCCAATAGCTTACACTTTCCTAATGCGAGTCCTATTGGCTATGGCAATGCTTGTTGGTAGCAAGCAAGGACAGTGCTGTTGTGGTGCTGAGTGATGATGTGGTTGGACTGAGTGATATGGTGGTGTATTAGAGTGATGTGGTGGTGTCCCAGAGTGATGTGGTGGTGTCCCAGAGTGATGTGGCGTGTCCCCGAGTGATGTGATGGTGTCCCCGACTGATGT
Source organism: Lissotriton helveticus (assembly GCF_964261635.1). Classification (NCBI taxonomy): domain Eukaryota; kingdom Metazoa; phylum Chordata; class Amphibia; order Caudata; family Salamandridae; genus Lissotriton; species Lissotriton helveticus. The sequence goes on from NC_136072.1 coordinate 725,203,757, forward strand.
GGTGGTGTTCCCAGAGTGATGTGGTGGTGTCCCCGAGTGATGTGGTGGTGTCCCTGAGTGATGTGGTGGTGTTCCCAGAGTGATGTGGTGGTGTCCCCGAGTGATGTGGTGGTGGTGTGCCCGAGTGATGTGGTGGTGTCCCCGAGTGATGGGGTGGTGTCCCCGAGTGATGTGGTGGTGTCCCTGAATGATGTGGTGGTGTCCCCGAGTGATGTGGTGGTGTCCCCGAGTGATGTGGTGGGTCCCAGAGTGATGTGGTGGTGTCCCCGAGTGATGTGGTGGTGTCCCCGAGTGATGTGGTGGTGTCCCTGAGTGATGTGGTGGTGTTCCCAGAGTGATGTGGTGGTGTCCCCGAGTTATGTGGTGGTGTCCCCGAGTGATGTGGTGGTGTCCCCGAGTGATGTGGTGGTGTCCCTGAGTGATGTAGTGGTGTCCCTGAATTATGTAGTGGTGTCCCTGAGTGATGTGGTGGTGTCCCCGAGTGATGTGGTGGGTCCCAGAGTGATGTGGTGGTGTCCCTGAGTAATGTGGTGGTGTCCCTGAGTGGTGCTCTTGAGTGATGTGGTGGTGCCACTGAGTGATGTGGTGGTGTCACTGAGTGATGTGGTGGTGTCCCTGAGTGATGTGGTGGTGTCCCTGAGTGATGTGGTGGTGTCCCTGAGTGATGTGGTGGTGTCCCTGAGTGATGTGGTAGTGCCCCTGAGTGGTGCCCCTGAATGGTGTGGTGGTGTCCCTGAGTGATGTGGTGGTGTCCCCGAGTGATGTGGTGGTGTCCCCAAGTGATGTGGTGGTGTCCCCAAATGATGTGGTGGTGTCCCCGAGTGATGTGGTGGTGTCTCCGAGTGATGTGGTGGTGTTCCTGAGTGATGTGGTGGTGTTCCAGACTGATGTAGTGGTGTCCCTGAGTGATGTGGTGGTGCCCCCGAGTGATGTGGTGGTGTCCCCGAGTGATGTGGTGGTGTCCCTGAGTGATGTGGTGGTGCCCCCAAGTACTGTGGTGCTGCCCCTGAGTGATGTGGTGGTGTCCCTGAGTGATGTGGTGGTGTTCCTGAGGGATGGAGGGTGGAGTTGGAGGGTGGTGTTGGAGGGTGGAGTTGGAGTTGGAGGGTGGAGTTAGCGGGTGGAGTTGGAGTTGGAGGGTGGAGTTGGAGGGTGGAGTTGGCGGGTGGAGTTGGAGTTGGAGGGTGGAGTTGGAGGGTGGAGTTGAAGGGTGGAGTTGGAGGGTGGATTTGGAGTTGGACGGTGGAGTTGAAGTTGGAGGGTGGCGTTGGAGTTGGAGGGTGGAGTTGGAGGGTGGAGTTGGGTGGAGTTGGAGGGTGGAGTTGAAGTTTGAGGGTGGAGTTGGAGGGCGGAGTTGGAGTTGGAGGTTGGAGTTGGAGGGTGGAGTTGGAGGGTGGAGTTGGTGGGTAGAGTTGGAGGGTGGAGTTGGAGGGTGGAGTTGGAGTTGGAGTTGGAGGGTGGAGTTGACACCACAATGATTCAGCTGCAGTTGACAGAGCTCAAACATGGTGCAGTACGGCTAGTGCAGTGCAGCCCCTGTGTGACACTGAAGAGTGAAAGAAAAGAGTCAACACTGAAATAAGGAAGTAATCCGTAGAGGGCAAGCTGCTTGCCTCGAAAAGTGAATGTGGATGTTTGCAGACCCACTGAATTTGCTTTACTTCACTTATTTTCACGAATGATGACGGCTGCGTGTTTCCATCAAAATGCAACTACCAGGCTGTGCGCATGTGACATTTGTCTGCTTCTGTGGAGTATTTAGTTGCAGTGGTGCCGTTTGCTTCTATTACAGCAGACTTACTTAGCAGCCTCCCCGAGCGCCATTGTGAGAGAGGGGGCTGTGATTTGAGAATGTCAGCTGGGTTAAAGAATGAACTGCACATAGCTTGCATTTTTGTGTGAAATGAATTGAACACTGACTTTCTGTACTTGCGTATCGGACCTGCTTAACTTGGCCTTTTTAGAAGTTTTACTTACCTGGCTATTGTTCTGGGCATGGTAGGGCTCCCCCAACAAAAAGCATCTGCGGGCTTGCAGAGAGGCAGCTCGGAACTAGTATGAGGACGCCATGCTACAGTTTTGGAGCTCGGAGGCAGTAAGCAGAAAACGGAAGAAAGGAAGTGGACAGAAACTGAGGCAAGGTTCACAGCAGGACTGTTGACAAACAGGCTCACTCCGTGTGTGCTGAGAGTTCAGCGCATCACAACACAGCATTTGTGTCGGGCCTGTCTAATAAGTGAAACGCTGTGTTCATGTAGGAGGGTGGTGGCTGGGCGGAAGCAGCAACGGTGGAAAGCAACCAGGGAAATGCTGCTATTGTGTGGGAGGGCAATATTAAACAAGGAAGCGAGAGAGGAAACAGGGAGCTAGGAAGACATTTTAGGGAGGTAAGTGGGCAGGGTGGGCAGAGGAGGTGGGTGGGGCAGGGCAGAGGAAGGGGTGAGATGAAGCTCAGCTAAGGATGTGACAGAGTGTGAAGGAAAGGGATGTAGCGCGTAAGAACATCTGATGGGGGAGCGGGAGAGCGGCAGCCTTTGTAGTCTGATGCAAGGCACAGACAAATGCTGATGGGGGAGCGGCAGACTTTGAAGTCTGATGCGAGGCACAGACAAATTTTGGTTTGTAATGTGACTGTTTGTGCACGCGCATAGATCACATGAACTGTGGCTAATCCGCCGTTTTGGCAGTCTTTTCTGACCGCTTACTAGAAATCTCGACAAACAAGCATTGCGGTCGAGACCTAAAAAGGGGGGGGAAAGTGGGAAATAGGAGGGTAGGAGCACTGTAACCTCTGTGGGGTGTTTAGGGTGTGCTATAGAGAGGGTGCGAAGCAAAGTATTTACCCCTACTGGTGTGTAAGTGGTAGGCTATGGAAATTAAGTGAGGTATTGCATAGAGTCTGATGCGGGTAAGGCGAGCTGGTGCGGGACTCGGGGATTAAAGCGTGAGCCCAAATTGTGTGTCTTATGCTGCAAAGTCATGTGCTGTGGCCGCTGCACTACAGTTGTGGAAGTAGTGTCCGCAAATGTTTATAACTACTAGGACGAACTACTGACCCGTACTGGTATGAAAGTTCTGGGGTACTGAATATATGTGAGGTATTGTCTAGAGTCTCATGCAGCTAGGCTGAGCTGCTGCCGGAGTCGGGGATTAAAGCGTGAGCCCAAACTGTGTGTCTTATGCTGTGAAGTCATGTGCTCTGGCCGCTGTGCCACATCTATGCAAGTAGTGTAAGCATGTAGTTATAGCTACTTGGATGAACTTTTGTTAAGAACATTGTAGCTTGTGTATGGTGCTTAGGTGGTGTTGTATAGGGAGTGCGAACGTAAATCAATATGGTATTTGTAAAGCGCAAACTACTCACCCCTATGGGTGAGTAGAGCTGGGGATCAAAACAAGAGGTCTGTGCTGCAAAGTGAGATGGTCTGGCGCTGCGCCATAGTTGTGTGGAGAATACATTTTGGCGTGGGAGCTAGCGTTATATGGCCCTAAAATGGCGGGCCTAAGTTGTAAGTTATAGGGTGGCTCTAAAAAGAGCCCTTGTGTTCATTAGTTGGAGCTACATATAAGTGCGGATGCACAGCTTCAAATTATTCAGGAAAACTTGGTTTTCCTGATCTGTGAAGTGTACGCCATCACTTCTGTATATATCTGCCATATCAAAACATATGTTTTTTTGTATATGGACCCCATTTTGTGGTCTCTGAGGTTTGCAGAGACAGCTTTGTTTACTTTTTTCAGAGATGTTTCATGCTTTGGAGAAAATAGTTTGGACCATTTCCACTTCTGTCTTTGGAATATATTGGAATATACAAAGACAGTTTGAGGCAAAAGTAACATCAATTGTCCAAAGGTGTCCTTCATAAGCATTTCCAAACCTACCCCAGTCAATGTGCCTAGGTCGTTTCCACTACAGTGCACAATCATGAGGTCAGGGTGTTGGAGATGCAAACAGGTTTTAACCAAAGGCAACAATTGGTGCCACTTCAATCCTCTCTGTCCAAACCATTTAATGTCCACATTTTGTAAACCTAGGTCTAAGTCAATACGTCTCTGTTCTGCATACCTCTTCCACCAGAAAACATAGCTATCTCCTACGATCCACACTAGCATTTTGAAGGTATGGCTGGAAGGTATGGAAAGATGTCTGTAGCTCATGCAGTTCCTTCATAGAATAAGAGATATGTTTTAAAGATGGGGAACTAGTTTCTTTTCAAATACAAAACGGTACCTGATTGGGAGATGAAAAGCATTGTTTTTTAAAAGTAGGGTGCACATTTTTTTGTTCAACTCAACCACACCTGCTACTTGCATTTGGAAGGCACTGTTCGAACTTAAAACAATTGTGAACTTTTAACCTGCACGTGCCATTAAATTTCCGAGAATATGTTGCAAAAAAAATACCGTTAGGCTTAAACCTCCACATGTTTCTGGAATGTTCTAGAAAGTGTGTTGATAGAATACGTTGCATTTCTGACTTCGATGTGTACTTGAATATTAAAAAACTATTTATATGGAAAAGTAGAAAGACAGTAATAGAGAAAAGTTTTGAAAGCTAAAAGAATCAAGGAACTATTGTAATTTGTTCTTGATTACCTACTGGCGGTCGCCAGTAAGTAGTTATCACTGTTAACGGTCTGAAAGTGTGGTGTTGCTCAGAGTGGCATGGTGGTGATATGATATGGTGCTACACTCGGGTATGAAACCGAGAGCCTAAACAGTGAGGTCGTTGCTGTAAAGTGATGCGGTCTGGTGTTTGTAGCATACGTGTGCAAGTAGTGTTAGTAGGCGTTTATACCATACAGGGAGTGGGAAGCGAACTACTGACCGCTACTGTGTTTTTATAGTATACCGGAAGCGGGAAGCATAGTAGTTACGCCTACTAGTGTGAAGACTTGGGGATGAAACAAAGCTGATTGCTGTAAAGTGATGGGCTCTGGGCGCTGTAATATACTAGCCGCTGTAGTATAAGTGTGTAAGTAGTGTTAGGATGCGTTTATAGTATATAGGGAGTGGAAAGCGAACTACTCACCCCTACTGGTGTGAAGACTCAGGGATTAAACCGTGAGCCTAAATTGTGAGCTCATTGCTGTAAAGTGATGTGCTCTGGGCGCTGTAGCATACCTGTGGAAGAAGTGTTAGTTTACGTTTATACAATATAGGGAATGGGAAGCGAAAGACTTACCCCTACCGGTCTCAAGACTTGTGGATGAAACCATGAGCTCATTGCTGTAAAGTCATGTGCTCTGTGTAGTATTCCATTGTAAGTCATAGTAGAATGTTAGTATGTAATTCTACTAGAATCTAAGGGGCATATTATCAAGTAAAGGCGTTAAAATTATCGCTGCTTTAGCGGCAGGAAACTGCCGGTAAAACAGCGATAATGGGCTTGATAATATGCCGTAGAGAATTCCAATAGAAGCCCAAATTTAACACCAGAACATGGGCTTCTATTGGAATTCTGTACGGCATATTATCAAGCCCATTATCGCCGTTTTACCGGCAGTTTCCTGCCGCTAAAGCTGTGATAATTTTAACGCCGTTCCTTGATAATATTCCCCTCAGTATGTAATGTTAGAATGTAGGGCTGTCATGAGGGGAACCTTGCGGAGGTTGTACATGGTGCTGGATTAGATCGTTGCTTCGCTGTCTGCTCCTGTTGGTGGCTGTTTCAGGTGTCTTGTTTTCTTGTAATAAATCTACTTATTGGATCCACTGCTGTCTGCCTCTTCACTACATAAATTTGGCGACGAGCGGGAGACGGCAAAAAGAAGGCACCACTCACCAATATTTCGAAATTGCTTGCGTTGTGCTGAAGACCCGTTTTCTTTATGTAGATGTTTCTACTCATGCCAGGGTTGTCTGCTCATTGAACTATGTCATCCGACTTCTGGTACGATTTATATTTTTATATTTTGCGCTTCCTCTGCTTCTTCACTACATTCTGGTTGCTGTACTACACGTTTATAAGTAGTGGTAGTATGCGTTTATACTAATAAATGCATCATGGTCCTAGGGAGGGCGACCTCTCAGGTGCAGCTCATACAATGTCCCGGGGTGTGCATTCGCGGGACATTTGTGTTTGCTATTAGAGGATGGTGCATGGCTTCCACCATGTTATAGCAAATACTTGTTCGACTACTTGAAGCAAGAGGAGAAAAACCTTTTATCGCTGTAATAGAGGGGATGTGGATGGTAAAAATGGGGAGAGAAAAAAAAAATGCGGGATCTCACCGCACTTTTAAATGAGGCCCCTGGTGGGTAATGTTCCATGGCCAATCCAATTATTATATTGCGGGGTCTCTGTAGGACTGGGGATCTTAATGTCACATGTAAATTAGGCGCGGAAGGGCACAGAGACGTTTTGCAGCCTAGGGGAATGCCACCTTCCCGGGTATTGTTTACTAATCATTTAGGGGGTTCGAGGCCAACTGAAGTCTGGGGATCGCCACACTCCGGGTCTTTATTTAAATATGCAGGGTGGGCCTCGGCAGTCCCTGAAGCCTCGGTGGTCCTAGGCAGTGCCTTATTTGTTCTGTAATCACACGGGCAGACTTATGGTGTTATAAAGTGATACACTCATAGAACTCTTGCAGTTGTGCAATTACCCAGGCTTCATTTGTCTAATAGTCAGTTAGATTATTTTTGGTAGGTGCACTCTAATATTAAATAATGTTGTGCTTAAAATCTCCTAAATTGCAAACACAACAGTGATGGACAGAATGTGGATCAATGTCACACATTCACCCCAGTCCAAAGATCTGGGCCCAAATCCATCGTTTTTCCACTCCACACCACCCTGGGTTAGACAATGGCGATATGCAAATCAGCGCTGACCCTGTGCCCCATGGGAACAGTCCAGTCCGAACTACAAAAGCCATGTCCTTCCCAGAACGGAAACAAGCATCCGAGGACCGGCCCGGTTTCGAGGTAACACCTCTCATCAGCCCGGCTAGCTTGATTCCAGTGGTGTGGAGTGCCTGGGACTCACGTCTGAGCATCCCCAGTACACTTAGAGCGGTAATTGCAAACACAACAGTGATGGACGTGAGTCCTCCATCACTGTTGTGTTTGCAATTACCGCTCTAAGTGTACTGGGGATGCTCAGACGTGAGTCCCTCCATCACTGTTGTGTTTGCAATTACCGCTCTAAAATCTCCTAAAAGCAGATGATTTTCACAATAAACAATAGACAAGTGTTGTCAGAAAAAGAAGACCTATACACTCAGTTATTTATTTGGAAAAAAAAAAGATAACCTTTATTAAAACAGAAATTAATACAAATTTAACTTTAATAGAACAGTATAATAAAAAAAAACGTGGGTTGGACTCCAGTGGAAGCAGCGTAGGAAACCTGCAAGACAAAAATGAAACATAAGTATGTGTACTATATGGAAGAGGTAACGATAGGTAGTCCGAATGAAAGGACCATAGTGAGAATGGAAGGGAGGGGGAGTGGGTGGAAGGGAGAAGGGGAGGGAGAGTCAAAAGAAGAGAGGGAGGAGGAGACAGAGCGTCGGCCTATTGCACCCAGCCCTTAGTGTTTACCCTCCGTCACATGTTAGTCTAGGACGCTGGAGTCTGCGAGAAAGAGTGTGGTTCAGCAAGTCCTTCAAATTAAATACATGAGGGCAGAGATTATGGGCCATATTATCAAGGAAGTGCGATAACATTATCGCTGCTTTAGCGGCAGGAAACTGCTTCTAAAGCGGCGAAAAGGGGTTGATAATATGCCCTTTTGAATTCCCTTAGAAGCCCAGGTTCTGGTGTGAACCTGGGCTTCTATGGGAATTCTCAAGGGCATATTATCAACCCTTTATCTTTGTTTTAGCACCATTCTTTGATAATATAGTCCTACATTATTAGCTACGGGAAAATCGCTTGCATGTACCTGTGCACCCAAGGTGCTGTACCTCAACCCTTTCCCCCGCACTATGCTCAATTGTAGGTCTTGCACACCGAGGTTTCACTGCTCACCTGCCACCACTGGTGTGTCCCACGACGTGTTGGTGCAAGCTCCTAGTGCAGGGTACATTCGTACGGTAGACCAGGTCTCTGGTCAGGGACGGTATCTTGATACCACGATGAATGGTGTCAGAATGCCAGGGCATCATTGCGGGGTCAGCTCCCGCTCCGCCCTTCTTGTGGCAATCAATGGAATGTCTGAAAAGGGAGAACTAATTTAATGGTGGAAACGTCTGGAGGTAAATGAAGGTTTATTTCAAGCTTGATAGAAAATAGGAGTTGAGTGCATCCTTCGTTTTTGAAGTACGATCTACCAACTGTTAGTGGTAATTGTGGTTCAAAGAGGAGTTGGAGTGCATGAGAATACACAAGGTTAAATAATAATATGTTATGCCAAAGTTCACATACGAAGGAACAAAGCGCATGCTAGAAGCATAATGTGCACTTATAATGCAGTTGCGGGAGCCTGTGTGCATGTACACTTAGTAAGGAGCTCACTACAGTGTCCTAAAAGCCAACGCCACATGTCGGTAGGGCAGCGCTGCCCGCTGGCTCAAGACTACAGTATGGTCCGGCAGGTCCTTAAAATTAGACCGATGTGACTGAATGAGGTCAGAGATCACATCATTACGCACGGCAATATTGTTTGTTCGCACCTGCGCAGCAAGGCTGAAGCACCTACCCCTCCCGCCACACCACGCTCAATTGGAGGCCCTGTGCACCCAGGCCACTCTGCTAACCTGCTGTCATTGTTGTGTTAGCAAAAACCACGGGCAGCAGTGCTCACAATTCAGATGGTGTGTTGATTGCAGGAGAGTGTACACCTCATGGATCCCTTTCGTAGACGACGGGCAGTAGGGCTCACAATTTAGAGCCCGTGTTGATTGCCAGGATGGTGTACACCTCATGGATCCATTTCTTTTTTTTTATTGCGCATTGTGATATGCGAGGTGGATGCGGCATATCATTTGAGGTAGTGTGGAAGAAGAGGGACGTGTGGCGTCGTGGTTATCCTATTTATACATACGGAAAGTGGGATGGGCTTGCGTACGCCAGGCCAGGGTAGGGGTGTGAATAATTATTCCGGGGACTTGGGTGTTGTTCAGTTCCTGTCTGGCCAGGAAGTGTACTTATGTCTGTTTCTTTTGTAGTTTTGACCTCGCAGAGTGTGCAATTTAGATTAGTGTAGCATGTGTCGAGAGGGCGGAAACTATCGTTAATGAGATGGCATGTGATCTAGGATGTGCAGTCTGCCCGTGGCTGATGATACTCCTTAGAGCCACCAATACCCAGGCCGAAAGGCAACAGAATAATGTGCACACACACACACCAGGGGCATCGTGTAACACATATTTGTTTTTTAATGGAACATTTGAGATGCATGGCAATCACATGTGGAAGGCTAATGTATAGAGCATGAATTTTGATCAAGATGATAGTTGCATGTTGTGTGTAGTATAAGATATGTGTATACATGAAAACACTTTTCAAAACAGCTTTCTAAGCAGAAGAGGTGCCTCTCATCAAATGCTGTAGAGAGAATTAGTAAAATGGGTGGGGTCGTACAACTGTTACAATGGAAATTGTTATGAACCAATCAAATGCTTTTTTTTTAAGGTCACATGGCAATGGCGCACCGACCGCACAAGGAGGCCGCACCCGACGGGATTTTGACAAAATATATTTATCATAATATAAGTTTATTACAGTTAGAAATATATAAATGTTTAAAATAAATTAGATTTTCGCGTGCTCTCATATACTGTTTAAAGTTATTTAGATATACTTTTGAGACAAAAAAATAAAAAAGGGAATGGCATACTCGGCGCGATACTATACGTCTGTGACGTAACACAGGGCCTGGCAGCGTGTACTCGTTGAATACGCAAAGCACAGCGGGCGCGACCCCTTACGTACATGAAGTAACGCGTGGATTGGTATTGCGTACCCGGGGTGACTTCATACATATAAGATTTTACGCGAGACGCGGTGCCACAAACTCGTCGGATATGAAATGCGCATCATTTACGAGTTTAGCAATATGGCGGATAGGATTAGTATGGTGATGGAGCTTGGTACGCTACCGGTATGGGAGTGCAGTTTTCTCCCCTCCCCCCCCCAAAAAAATACATATTTTTTGGGGACGATATAAAACATTACATAATTTTTAAAGTTAAAAAAAAGAAGTATAATAGAGTTCCAAAATATTTAAACATATAATAGAAAAATTATAGGTTTTATAAACATTAAAATATGAAATTAACATTTAAAAAACCTTTGAAATTCACCGAAAAAAACATAGGTTTTACAGAAGTTATAGTTAGGAATTAGCATTTAAAAAACCTTAGAAATTCACAAAAAAAAAACATAGGTTTCAGTGACGTTATAGTTAGTTGAACATTTGACTCATATAAAACCAGAGAAATTCGCCTGTTATAGTTAGTTGAGCTAACTATAACTTGCGCGCCCGCAATGCACTGCTGATGATGTCACATATTACATCACTCATGACATGGTCAGTGACATCACTGATGACATCTCAAATTACATCACTGATGACATCACTAATGACATCATTCACGTGCCAATCTGATGCACAAACTGATGCTCTAATATAAACTTTGATACATCCATTCTAAAATGCTGACTACTATTTTTGAAACCATACACAGAAGAATGCCATATACTACATAGCACCCACTATTTCCTAGGTCTACACACACATCCAGTCACTTATACATGTAGTTACTCATCAATACAGTACTATAATATGCACTCATACATTTATACATGCAGTCACACTCTGCCACTCATCTATAGAGTTACTCACACACCTAGTCAGTAATGCAAAGAATCAATCACATACCCATTTAATCATGTATACAGTTATACACACCAACTTCGTTATTTTTAGACATACCACATCACTTATTTATACAGCTACTAACACATATTTACTGTCTTATACAATCACTGATAGAAGCAGACACTTATGTATGCACCCACTCTTGAAATAGCTTAGTCTCACGTATACTCATTTATATACTCCAACACTCACATATAGTGGCTTAAAACATATGTAGTTAGTCACAGATATAACACTGAGACATTTATTCACTCACCAACAGACCCATAGATACATTAACTCACCCATGCAGCCCTTTCCAGATGTACTTTTTAATCCATACAACCACTGAATCACCCACTCAGACATCTATGCACAGACTCATACACCCACCCACCCACACAGACACTCAGGGACCCATACAGATACTCAGACAACAAATCAATAACCTATATAGACAATCGTGTAGCTATTCAGCAGCCCATGCAGTTTGTTACACACCCAATGGAGAGACTAATACAGACTTTCACACAGTTTAGTCACTAACCCATGCATTCAGTAAGGCATGTTCAATCACTCACTTATACAGTCTGTCACGCACCTACAAAATAATTCCTTTAGGCACTTGTAAATGTATTCATTCTTCAATACACCTTGGGATATATATACATAAAACATATTTAAACTTTACAGAAACACACATTCACTAGATGATGTCATGAGTGGTGTCATCAGTAATGTCATTTGAGATGTCATCAGTGATGCACTGACCATGTCATGAGTGATGTAATATGTGACATCATCAGCAGTGCATTGCGGGCGCGTGAGTTATAGTTAGCTCAACTAACTATAACAGGCGAATTTCTCTGGTTTTATATGAGACAAATGTTCAACTAACTATAGTGTCCCTGAAACCTATGTTTTTTTGTGAATATATATATATATCTATACAGAGCGATTTCTCAGTGTTGAAAATATGAGACTGTGAAATAACTATAATCAGTCTCTTTGAAGTTACATGAAAGGCAGTAAAGTGTGGTACTGCTGCAGAGTACAAAACAATTTTCCTGCTAGATAGAGATCTCTGACTTTTGTCTAGTGGAAGTTTTGACACCATAAAGTGATGCAGAAGTCATGCTGGAAGGAACAGATCTGTATTATGTGGATAGCTAAGTGGATTAGTAAAGCCACGCATTAGAAACACTTTGAAACAGATGAAATGTATGCAAGAGAGGGGCTATGGAGAGATGAGAGTCACGTTTGCAAGGATGGTAGTGAGGGAATTAAAGGAGGTCATAGTGTGCAATTGTAAAGCACACCTTCACCCGTAGGCATCTAGGTGCTGAATAACGGATATTTATTGAAAGTCATGGGAGGGTGCCAAAATGATTGTCTTACTGGCTTTCACCAATGCTAATCTGCGATGATGAGTATGTGGCAAGGTAAAGTAATAATACTGTGTCTTTTTTCTCTCTTTCTTAGTCTTTTTGGAGAGCATACTGATTTTGCAAAGGAAAGGTAAGGTGACTTCGTCATTAATGACTGTTAAATACTTCACTCACGCACACACCCACCTAAACTTTGAAACCAACAACCTAACTGCCTTCTACGTAGGATAGTGTTTTAAAAGGATAGTTTTAGGCACTAGCAGAGATTGCGTATCGTTGGATGAATGCTGCCCAGGCACTAAGGTCTGGTTCTGGAGTCCAGCTCTGAGGCAGGATCAGAGACTGAGACAGCAGATACTGAGACAGCATCTGAGGGAGAGGACAATGGAGCAGAATCTCGGAGTGATTTTTCAGTCGGCGCAGTTCCTGTCAAGACCAACAGGACTCCTCAGGATCTGGGTGATGCTCAAAGGGGTCCACCTCCTGTCATCCCCAACTCTGACTGGAAAATCCCAGAGTATTGAGGTGATCAAGCGAGGGATAGGGTAAGGGAAGGTGCAGCGTTGGAATAGGGATACCTGTAACGTAAAGAAACATAACATTAATACCGACTAGTCATTCTGACTACTCTCATTCTGATCTTGCTATAAGTATGTTCATACTTCATATATCCTTCTACTGACTGAAGGGAATTCCCAGGTCTGCAAGATGCCTCTCTCACGCCTTGGAACAAATGAACTGGTACCCTATAAGTCAAACACAAACACATCAAATTAGTTTTCCTAAACGCTAATGAAACCATATGTCAGTACTCATAGTCATACATGCCCTATAACATCCACGCCAAGCACAGAAGATATAATAGCCCTTTTTTCCCCTGGAGAAATATTGAGCTTATGAATTCGCTAGAATTCTCTGGAAGTCTCCTTCTGTTAACAGCCACAGAAGAAACCTTATCTCCAGAATATCCAGTAAGAAAGCGGAGCACCAAAAGAACCAATGTCTCAAAGCAAAAAACAAAGATTATGGGGCTCATTAGGATGGCGGACGGAAGAGCCACCGCGGCCCTGGAGTAGGCGGAAAAAGCCTTTTCCGTGTCCGCCTGCCGCGGATACTCCGTCCGCCATATCAGGATAGGAAAACGTGTCAAATTTCCGTCCGCGACGGAATAGCACGCTCCGCCGCCGAACTACACACGAGACCGTGGCGGACGGAACACATCCGGATGCCCCGCCGTACGTACTGACGTCGAAGACCGTCCCCCAAATCAAGATGGCGGAAAATACACATAAAACCGCAGCGGAAAAACAACCTGTCTGAACACGGCGGAATCCCCACTGCGAAGACAGGTGACATAGCAGAGATACCCACCGCAAGCTGACCAACACCATGGACCCAGCGCTACACGCTTTCCCGATGCTCTTCGCGATCCACCACGTCCTAGTCATGGCCCACCATGGACGACGACGCAGGTAAGGCACAAACCATTGGCCGTCTGCAGGGGAATACCAGTAAGGGACGTGACGTAGGGAGGGGGAGTGTCATGTTACCGAAACCACTGATGAGAAGCAAATACAAATACACATTAGTAGTACGCAAGCAGGAATGACAACGACAGACCACGAGACCTGATAGACTACCTTTATTGTACAAAATAGGGGTTAAATCACAGTGTATGCGTGAGCATGGGCAAAGTGGGCACCACAGCAGCTACATCATTGGCAGTCAACGAGAGGGCAGTATGCAGTATCAGAGCATCAACAGGGCATTGTGCAGTACAGAGCAGGTACATCATAGGCAGGTAACGAGAGGGCAGTATGCAGTATCAGAGCATCAACAGGGCATTGTGCAGTACAGAGCAGGTACATCATAGGCAGGTAACGAGAGGGCAGTATGCAGTATCAGAGCATCAACAGGGCATTGTGCAGTACAGAGCAGGTACATCATAGGCAGGTAACGAGAGGGCAGTATGCAGTATCAGAGCATCAACAGGGCATTGTGCAGTACAGAGCAGGTACATCATAGGCAGGTAACGAGAGGGCAGTATGCAGTATCAGAGCATCAACAGGGCATTGTGCAGTACAGAGCAGGTACATCATAGGCAGGTAACGAGAGGGCAGAATGCAGTATCAGAGCATCAACAGGGCATTGTAGAGTACAGAGCAGGTACATCAGAGGCAGCACGTGAGAGGGGCTAAGTGCATCAACAGTCCATTGCACAGAGCAGGCCCATCAGAGGCAGCACGTGAGAGGGGCTAAGTGCATCAACAGTCCATTGCACAGAGCAGGCCCATCAGAGGCAGCACGTGAGAGGGGCTAAGTGCATCAACAGTCCATTGCACAGAACAGGCCCATCAGAGGCAGCACGTGAGAGGGGCTAAGTGCATCAACAGTCCATTGCACAGAGCAGGCCCATCAGAGGCAGCACGTGAGAGGGGCTAAGTGCATCAACAGTCCATTGCACAGAACAGGCCCATCAGAGGCAGCACGTGAGAGGGGCTAAGTGCATCAACAGTCCATTGCACAGAGCAGGCCCATCAGAGGCAGCACGTGAGAGGGGCTAAGTGCATCAACAGTCCATTGCACAGAGCAGGCCCATCAGAGGCAGCACGTGAGAGGGGCAGTATGCAGTATCAGAGCATCAACAGGGCATAGTAGAGTACAGAGCAGGTACATCATAGGCAGGTAACGAGAGGGCAGTATGCAGTATCAGAGCATCAACAGGGCATTGTGCAGTACAGAGCAGGTACATCATAGGCAGGTAACGAGAGGGCAGTATGCAGTATCAGAGCATCAACAGGGCATTGTGCAGTACAGAGCAGGTACATCATAGGCAGGTAACGAGAGGGCAGTATGCAGTATCAGAGCATCAACAGGGCATTGTGCAGTACAGAGCAGGTACATCATTGGCAGCACATGAGAGGGCAGAATGCAGTATCAGAGCATCAACAGGGCATTGTAGAGTACAGAGCAGGTACATCATAGGCAGGTAACGAGAGGGCAGCATGCAGTATCAGAGCATCAACAGGGCATTGTGCAGTACAGAGCAGGTACATCAGAGGCAGCACAACTACGTGTCCCTACCAAACCGTCACAGGGACCACAAGAGTGCCACACAGTTCTCAATGGACACACCATGTGAACTAACATTTGAGTGAAGTGTACAGCACCTCACATCACAGAATCAGGGGGACTGCGTGAACTACCTGCCTCGGACACACTGGCAGCACCAGCAACAGGAGTGTGAGACACAGCCACAGCCCGAGTGACACACACATGGGCCACGGACCCAGACACACTGGCAGCACCAGCAACAGGAGTGTGAGACACAGCCACAGCCCGAGTGACACACACATGGGCCACGGACCCAGACACACTGGCAGCACCAGCAACAGGAGTGTGAGACACAGCCACAGCCCGAGTGACACACACATGGGCCACGGACCCAGACACACTGGCAGCACCAGCAACAGGAGTGTGAGACACAGCCACAGCCCGAGTGACACACACATGGGCCACGGACCCAGACACACTGGCAGCACCAGCAACAGGAGTGTGAGACACAGCCACAGATGTAGTCACTGACACGTGAGCCACTGACCCAGACAGACTGCCAGCACCAGAAACAGGAGTGTGCAACACAGACACAGATCTCCTAACTGACACGTGAGCCATAGACCCACATACCCTGCCAGGATCTGCAACAGGAGAGGGCACAACTGACACTGTGCCACCATCTGATACATGAGAGTCAACTGCACCAGCGCCACTGGGACTACTGAAATGATGAGCCACAGGGCTGTATGGGCCAGGAGGCAGGGTGGGCCTGGGAGCTGGGGATAGCTCACCTAGAGCCAAATCGGGGTTGGCAGGTGTCAATGGTGTGTGTCTGCGTTTCTTAGGGAGGTGTGAGTGCACCCTGGACAGGACAGGACTGCCAAGTGGTGGGGACTCCAAAGAATCACCACCCAGCATAGGTGGAGCAACTGCTGCCGGGGATCTTGTTTCGGGGGACGTGCTGGAGCCTGCCTGCCGTTTGCTCTGTGCCTGCCGCCTGGACTCGGAATGATGTGTAATGGGGGATGCAACAACAGGGGACACCCTCCTCTGCTTGTGACTGGCCTGGATGGGAGTGGAGGTATGGGGGGACTCCGCCGCGGAGACATCAGTTTGGCGTTTAGTAGAAAACATCAGCCTCAGTGATGTATGCCTGTCCTTGATAGCGCCATTGTCCATGCGAGATGCCTTGTCCGTAGGATGTGCCTTATCCTTAGGTGGAGTGTTGTCTCTGGATGTAGCCTGTGCCCTGCTCGCCGCCCTGTTCCTGCCAGCAGACTTGTCGTCTGTGGTGCACCTGTCTCCAGCAGACACCTGCTCTCTGTGTGTGTCCCTGCCCTTGGGAGTGGTCCTATCCACTGCTGTGGGCCTGCTCTTGGGAGTCTCCCTGCTCTTAGTAGGTGCCTTAGTCTTCTCACTGTCCTTGGGAGTGTCCCTTACCTCTGCTGTGGGCCTGCTCTTGGGAGTCTCCCTGCTCTTAGTAGGTGCCTTAGTCTTCTCACTGTCCTTGGGAGTGTCCCTTACCTCTGCTGTGGGCCTGCTCTTGGGAGTCTCCCTGCTCTTAGTAGGTGCCTTAGTCTTCTCACTGTCCTTGGGAGTGTCCCTTACCTCTGCTGTGGGCCTGCTCTTGGGAGTCTCCCTGCTCTTAGTAGGTGCCTTAGTCTTCTCACTGTCCTTGGGAGTGTCCCTTACCTCTGCTGTGGGCCTGCTCTTGGGAGTCTCCCTGCTCTTAGTAGGTGCCTTAGTCTTCTCACTGTCCTTGGGAGTGTCCCTTACCTCTGCTGTGGGCCTGCTCTTGGGAGTCTCCCTGCTCTTAGTAGGTGCTTTAGTCTTCTGACTGGCCTTGTCCAAGGAACAGTCCATGGACATGTGAGTATCCCTTGCCTTGGGAGTACCTTTCGTGTTGAATGCCTGTGTAGCTCCGGAAGGCATGTCCCCCAACAACACTTGTGGATCCTGTGTGTGTACTCCAGTGCATCTGACGTCGTCTACGTGAACAGAGTTAGCTGATCTAGGGGATGGGGTCTGTGCCCTGCGTGCCCTGACGTGCTGTCTGACGCTGCTTCTAGTGCAATAACCTGTATTTGAGTCCTGCTCAGAATAATCACTACCCCCTGAGACATCCAGCGGTGTAGATGGTGAAACAGAAGTAGCACCCTGTTCGTTCGACTGTACTATTGCAGACGACACACTGCTTGCCAATGACTGCACTGTCCTGTGTAGACCTGCAAGATCGCCATGCATCCCTTCCATGAATGCCACCACCTGCCCCAACTTCCTATCATGGTCCTGGAAAGCATTTGTCATATTGGTCTGCCCCACACACAGCTGTCGCAGCAGATCAACGGCCTCAGCACACAGTGCATTTTGGCTCACCGTGGCAGGGGCAGCGGTGCCTGCACCGAACGCCACTCTGCTCCCCCTACTCCTCCGGCCACGAACAGTACATGGTGCAGTTGGCGGAAGTGTGGGCCCTGTGTGCTGTCTTACGACAGAAGGTGATGAGTGCCCACTCCCAGTCTGTGTCAACAGTGCAGGCTCACCACGAGTGTCCGACGAGGAGGACGATGGTGTCTCCACATGCGAGTCCTCAGGGACGGTCCTGTCCCCCTCTCCGGCGCTGGCCTCCTCCGTGTCAGTCTGCGTGTGTGCGAAGTCTGAGCCGGACTCATTTCCTCGGCTACTCTCCACCGTCTGTGGCTGAGTGTCCTCTGTCAAAGCTGAAATGCACAGAAAAGATGTGTGAGTCATGGGCACACTCACGTACAGAAGGAACAGGATAGCCAAATCACATAGCAGACAAAGGTTTAGGAGCCCTCATCCTGCACATGGCCCACCCCTACCAGTCATCCTCACATTTTCTGCCATGGGGCCATGGACCACTAGGGGATGTGCTTTTACACTCAACTACTAAGCAAGTGGCGTGTCAACATGGCGGACCTGGATGTCAAATGAGTACCACCCAATGGGACCAAAATGGCTTCACAGGCATACATACGCAACACGGAACTCAATAGTGTGTCTGTGCACCAATACATGCATAGCACTCACAAGTTTCCTACACAGACAGTATGCTCACCGCTAGTTTGCTGTTGATCGGCACTCAGACGTTCGGCCAGTTCAGGATGCGTCACTGCAATGATACGGTGCATGAGAGGGGTCATGGAGCGTCGGGACAGACGGGGCGTCCTTGGAATCAGGCCCAGTGTTACTTCCGCTACATTCTTGCTCAGCCTGGAAATGTCGTCCCAGCGTTTGTGGCAGTGTGTATGTCGTCTGTTGCACACCCCCAATGCCCGTACTTCCCGTGCTATGCTCCTCCACAGGTCCTTGCGAAGGTGCAGCTTGACCTACCATGATGGGAGACAAAAGGGTGTAAGTCAGTGGACAGGTGGCCTGTCACACACATAGGGGCAAGACGTTACTGTCAGCAGCCATGCACAATCAGGAACATATGTCTAGCCCACACTACACAGCTAAGATAGAAATAGGCCTGATCATTTGGCCCCCTCATGCACACCAACATGTCCCACACTGCACTTACCACCCGTCCCGGTGCGCCGTAGAGGCGTCCATAGTTGCGGAGTACACCGTCCACGAGGACATCAAGCTCCGCGGCGGTGAAGGGTCGAGACCGGATCTCTTTGCCTCTCGACATGGCAAGATCACGGAGTATGGCACTAGAGCAGCAGTCGGTGGTCAGCTCAGCAGCAGCAGCAGGTCGAGGTGATGGCACTAGAGCAGCAGTCGGTGGTCAGCTCAGCAGCAGCAGCAGGTCGAGGTGATGGCACTAGAGCAGCAGTCGGTGGTCAGCTCAGCAGCAGCAGCAGGTCGAGGTGATGGTCACAGGCAGCAATGGTCCCCAGGGTAGGAAGTTTCATTTTGGCCAAGACACATATATAGGGCCCTCAGCACGTGTCAGTGGCATACGTCGCCAGCAATTGGTCAGCCCTGGAAGCGTGATCGTGAAATGGGCCAATGACTGGCCCTGTTGTAGCGGTGCACAGCTTCCGCTACTTGCGATTGGCCGTATGCGGCCAGCGTCCCTCTTCCCATTGGCTGCATGTGCAGGGACCGTCACGGGCCCACATCGGCAACCGCACGTGCAAGCCTCAGGCACGGATGCTTCAGTTGCAACAATGTACTATCACTGGCGCCTCCATGGCGGTGCACGTACACAGCGGGGGAGGTGCAGGCCTATACACCCTGTAGATGTACTCAATGGACATGCCAGTTCATGACCCCCCTTACAGTCACCTTGCATCATCCACCGTACACCGGCCGGAGCGGCCGGCCCTTCCACTACCGCCGTGCCAGGCCCTGCCCAGGACCGCCGTGCCGGCCATGGCAACCACCGCCATTGCACGGCCCTTCCACTACCGCCGTGCCAGGCCCTGCCCAGGACCGCCGTGCCGGCCATGGCAACCACCGCCATTGCACGGCCCTTCCACTACCGCCGTGCCAGGCCCTGCCCAGGACCGCCGTGCCGGCCATGGCAACAACCGCCATAGCACGGCCCTTCCACTACCGGCGTTCCCTGGCGGTCCGTGCAATGGCGGTTGTTGCCATGGCCGGCACGGCGGTCCTGGGCAGGGCCTGGCACGGCGGTAGTGGAAGGGCCGTGCAATGGCGGTTGTTGCCATGGCCGGCACGGCGGTCCTGGGCAGGGCCTGGCACGGCGGTAGTGGAAGGGCCGGCCGCTCCGGCCGGTGTACGGTGGATGATGCAAGGTGACTGTAAGGGGGGTCATGAACTGGCATGTCCATTGAGTACATCTACAGGGTGTATAGGCCTGCACCTCCCCCGCTGTGTACGTGCACCGCCATGGAGGCGCCAGTGATACAACATTGTTGCAAATCGACCATCCGTCCCGGATCCTTGCACATGCACTTGCCGGTGTGTGGGCGTGACGGTCTGTGCACGTGCAGAAAATGTGAATGTCGAAGGCGGCCCGCGTATGCCCAGACGTAAACAGCGGATGCAGTGCACCGCCATGGCGTGGTCAATGTTAGCATCTTAGCCGATGATGCACCTTGTACCATTGTCTGCAGCTGCCTGCTCACGGTTGTGTGCGTGATTGCGTGGCTACACATGTCATGCTCCATCCCATGTGTGTCCATACCATGGGCATCGGTGAGCCACAAGTGTCCATCACGTGTGCATGTCCACATCGGGTAGTACCCTACACAATTTTGTCGTACCTCACATGTACACAGTAGATCCCGTATGTATGGGCACCTGTGAATCAGTTGTCAGTGAGTGGTATGTGTCAGATGATGACTATGGTGGGGGTTCTGTTGTGTACTGTACATGTGTGTTGCCTATTGTGTCCCCATGCATGTGATGTCTGTATGCCCACCATTCCTGGTGTTGCCATTGGTGCATCATGATATGGGGGGGTGGGGGGGTGTTTAATTTAGTATGTGTGCATGTACTTACATGTGTGCATGTGATGTTGGGCCTACACATGTGGGTCATGTCACATGTCTGGTTGGCAGTGATGTTGAGGTGAGACAGTGTGCATTGCACATGTTGCTAAACATCATGTTGCTAGTGGATGCACATTGTTGCCACGTCGATCCATGTTGTCCTGACAATCAGAGGAGTCACACATATGACAAGCATACACTGGATACTACATGTTGGTAGAGGGCGTTGACATGTGATTGAGGTGCACACACATGCGTTGTATGTGATTTGACTTCCATTCCATCTACTCCCACACAGGAGGGCTCCAAATGTCCATCGCCCATACACTGTGCTGGAGGATATGGTGGACGAGGAGGTGATCCGGAAATTCAGGCTGGATCGCCGTCGATTGTTGGAACTTGTGACCCTATTGTCTCCTCACCTGCAGCCGCGAAGAAACTATCCAGGTTCCATGACACCCACGCAAAAGGTGATGGCGGCACTCCATTTCTTTGCAACAGGCACATTCCAGTACACAGTTGGAGATGCCGGGGGAATGTCACAGGCCATGTTCAGCACGGTACTCCGGGATGTACTGACAGCCATGATGCTGTACAAGCATGACTATATACATTTCCCTCAGGCGGCGGACTTGGCAGCGGTCAAAGCTGACTTCTATGCCCTGGGTCGTATACCACACGTTGTGGGTTCCATTGATGGCACGCATATCGCTCTCATTGCACCACGGGCACGTGAGCAGGTGTATAGGAATCGGAAACACTTCCATTCCCTGAACGTGCAGGTGGTGTGCCAGGCCGACAACATCATCTCACATGTGTGTGCAAGATTCCCTGGCTCTGCACATGACGCCCACATCATGCGGAGCAGCATGGTCCCCCAACTGATGGCTAATCTGCGTCCGGCACAAGCGTGGCTTGTTGGTGAGTATGCTGTGGTGACAGGAGTGATATCTGTGTGGCATGGTGTGCCCCACAATGCAGGTTGTGATGTTTCTCTCTCTCTCTCTTCCACCAACACAGGCGACTCGGCGTACCCAAACAGGCCTTGGCTGCTCAGTCCCTTACGCAATCCCACTACAGCTGGAGAAATGAGATACAATGATGCCCATGGTAGGACACGTCGAGTGGTAGAACGGACATTTGGCCTGCTGAAGTCTAGGTTTCGGTGCCTGGATAAGACTGGAGGGGCCCTGCCTTACTCACCAGGCAAAGTATGCAAGATCGTGATAGCGTGCTGCATGCTTCACAACCTGGCTGTGCGCTATAACATTGAACTGCTCTTGGACCCTGATGAACTGCAAGTTCCTCGCCCTCCCGACCCAGCCATGTCAACTGATGAGGATAGTGGTGAGGAGGAAGGTGTGGACCAGAGGCGCCAGATCATTGATCGCTACTTCCCTTGATTGTGAGTGTGCTCCTCTTGTGCTGCTTGGGTATGCCCTGTGAATGTGTGCTGGTGTTGTGGCATAGTGGTGTGCTTCATCTCTGTGTTCTGCTATGTGATGCATGCATGTGTGTGTGTGTGCTAAATTGTGGCCAATGCACGTCTCCATGATGTGTGTCGTCTCATCCATTACTGTTGTGATGCGTGTGGGTTGTTATATGTTGCACTGCAGTGTGTTCTGATGAGTGTGATCATGTTTCCTGACGTGTCTTTGCGGTTTCTATTTTCCCTAGGTCACTCCCGCAGCGCCATGATTCTGTACCAGTTGGATACCTGTACCTA
This sequence comes from Lissotriton helveticus, assembly GCF_964261635.1. NCBI lineage: Eukaryota > Metazoa > Chordata > Amphibia > Caudata > Salamandridae > Lissotriton > Lissotriton helveticus. The sequence goes on from NC_136072.1 coordinate 725,226,167, forward strand.
GTAACATCTGTTTCTGATGCATTCATGTGAATAAACATGGAGGCAACACATGATTGAGTGAGTAAGTGGCTTTTATTTACAAATTGTGCATGGGTGTAGGTGCATATTTACAAATGAGTGAAGGGGTGGGGGAGTGAGAGTAGAAGGTTATGGCAGATGAAAATTCCGTGCGGACACCACATAGGGTGGTGTCTGCCTAGTACAGCAGGCCTGTGGCAGGTGGGACCGGATAGTTGCCAGGGTGAATGGCATGCGCAGGTACTGGTACAGTCATTTTCTGTTCCTCTTGGAGCGTGTGGCAGCTGCTTCCACACTGCTGTCGCCCACTTCCTGCCTCGGACGGCCCCTCCGTCTTTGTGCCGGTACGGAGTCAGCTGGTTGCGCTGGGGCATCGGGTACCACATCCGCCGCAGGTGGCGGTGGCGGTGGCGTTGTTTGTGGCCTGATTGTCCTGGTGAAGATGTCCACTAGTTGGCCAAGCCGCCTCTCAATGGCCCCCAACATTGCAGTGTTATCTACAAAGTCCTGGTGGGCCCGGTCTGCCTGTGCCTGACCACGTTGGTAGCTCACCTCCACCCTGCCCAGTGCCTCCAATGACTGTTGCACTGGATTGGGTGTGTTGGTATCCTCCCGTCTTCTTTGGCGTATGCTCCTGCCTGCCGGATCTGGACTTGCATCTCTGCCTTGCCTCACACTCTCCCTGCGTGGCTGGCATGGCGCTGGCACGGCGTTGGCCGTTGGGTTGGGCAGGGTGGCAGGGGCAGGAGTGGTGGTAGTAGTAGTGGTGGTGGTGGAGGTGGTGCTGGTGGTGGCTGTGCAGGTCACAGTGGCCGGTGTTGTCACAATGGCAGAGGCCGTAGTTGTTGGTGCAGGGGTGACCTGGGAGCCAGATGGCCCTGGCTGGCTGCTTGTGCCGGGATCATCCTCTGCCCCGGAGGTGGCTGGCCAATCGTCCCCTGAGACGTCTGTGATTGGCGAGTCTGGAGGGCGGGTGTTGCTTCCAGCTGTCAGATTAGGATGACCTGCAAAACAAAAATGTGAGGATGAGTAATGTGGACTTGACAGGTTGTTTTCACTTTTTTTGCCGATTCTGTCTGCACTGGTACTCACCCCACCCACCACCACCACCGCCATCCCTATGGACATGGGGGCCTGTTGGGAGTTGTAGTTCCATCCCCTCACACCCACCACCACCGCCATCCCTATGGACATGGGGGCCTGTTGGGAGTTGTAGTTCCATCCCCTCACACCCACCACCACCACCACCACCGCCATCCCTATGGACATGGGGGCCTGTTGGGAGTTGTAGTTCCGTCCCCTCACACCCACCACCACCGCCATCCCTATGGACATGGGGGCCTGTTGGGAGTTGTAGTTCCATCCCCTCACACCCACCACCACCGCCATCCCTATGGACATGGGGGCCTGTTGGGAGTTGTAGTTCCATCCCCTCACACCCACCACCACCACCACCACCGCCATCCCTATGGACATGGGGGCCTGTTGGGAGTTGTAGTTCCGTCCCCTCACACCCACCACCACCGCCATCCCTATGGACATGGGGGCCTGTTGGGAGTTGTAGTTCCATCCCCTCACACCCACCACCACCGCCATCCCTATGGACATGGGGGCCTGTTGGGAGTTGTAGTTCCATCCCCTCACACCCACCACCACCACCACCACCGCCATCCCTATGGACATGGGGGCCTGTTGGGAGTTGTAGTTCCGTCCCCTCACACCCACCACCACCGCCATCCCTATGGACATGGGGGCCTGTTGGGAGTTGTAGTTCCATCCCCTCACACCCACCACCACCGCCATCCCTATGGACATGGGGGCCTGTTGGGAGTTGTAGTTCCATCCCCTCACACCCACCACCACCGCCATCCCTATGGACATGGGGGCCTGTTGGAGTGATTTCGACGTTGGTGAGTATGTGGACTGCATGCATGGGTTGGGGTCTGGGAGATGTGTCTTCACAGTTGTGTGAGGCACACCATGTAGTAGTGCTCGTGGTGCTTGGTTTGTACTTACCAGCCTCTTCTCCCTCAGGAAGTCCATCAAGGCTCTCAGGGTGGATGATGGTCATCACCTTGTCCTCCCACTCGGTGTAGGGTAAGGGCTCCGGAGGGGTTCCACCGCCGGTGTGATTAGCCCGGAGATGGTTCTTGGCTCGTATGGCTTTGACTCGGGTCTTTAGATCGTGCCACCGCCTCTGGATGTCCTGCTTCGTCCTCGGGACGCTCCCGGAGGCATTCACCCTGGTGACTATCCGGTCCCACATGCTGTTTCTCCTGGCTATGCTGGTCTGCTGCACTAGGGCCCCGAATAAGTGGGGTTCCACACGGATGATCTCATCTACCATAACCTTCAACTCGGTGTCAGTGAATTTGGGGTTTTTTTTTGGTGCCATGGTGTGTGGTGCTCGGGGTGTGGGTTTGCGTGGATGGGGAGGTGCAGGTGTGTGGTGTGTAAGAATGGTGTGGTGGAAGTTTGTGTGGTGGGTGTGTTTGGGTGTGGGTTGTGTGAATGCTATTTCTCTTTGGTCTCAGTTCAGTGGTGTGTCCTGCTAGCAGCTATGCTGTGATGCAGAGGAGTTGTGGAGTGGGTGGGAGTTCTTTTATGGTGTGTGTCTAGACCGTGTCTGAATGGGTATTGGCAGTCAGGTGCTAGGTGGGAGTGTTGCCAGGTGTGGATTGTGTGGTGCTTGGCGGTGGATCATTGTGTGTTGTGATTGGTTTGGATGTTTGCGGTGGGTGGGCGTTTTTTTTCGTGTGTTTGGTGATTAACTTCCGTGCCAATGTATGGCATTGGTTTGACAGTAGGGATGTTGTTTGTGTTGTCGTTCCGCTGTGGTGCACGGATTCTCGGTGCATTTGTACCGCTGCGGACGTGGATGGCGGTGACTACCGGGGTACTTGCGGAGTTATCCTAATAGCGGACACGGACATTGCGCAGGTATCGCGGGGGTGGTGGATGTATTCGCGGTCATGTGCGTACGCGGCGGTCGGTGTTTTTACTGTTCCGTCCGCCTGCCGCGGACTCAGGTGTACTCCGACCGCCGCGGACGGGGATTGGTGTGCTCCGTACGCCGCGGTCGGCGTTTTTTGCATGTTTTATCCTAATTGCTGTTGCGGATTTTCCGCGGACAGGTCCGGAGTATCTAGCCACCTTCCGCGGCGGACGGTACACGTTTCCGTCCGCCATCCTAATCGACCCCTATGTACCTTACTTCCACAGTCAGTTCTGGACTAGAACCGTAGTATGCAGAGAGGAGAGGAGGTGCTTCCCTGTAGATCCGTAGACATGGAAAACCTGCTAGGGACACCTTCACTCTAGTTTCTTTATCAAGGAATAATCCATAAAGACCCCTCTGTGTAGTCCTCTAACAGCCGCTAGAGAAATGAGCAGGAAATCCAAGCAACAGCGCTCGTCCGCGCTCATCTGTAAGCCCCGGTAAATTCAGGAGAGGAGGGGCTGAAGAACTCCTGACACCTCCATGGGCTAGAGGAGCCACGATCTGTCCCGGAGTGCTCAGCCGAGCGCTTCCACAGGAGAGAACCCAAATGAGAACTAGCGGGTCTGTAGACTGTGCCCCGAATGTGGACACAGTATCCAGAAGCACAACGGAATACGGTTTCAAGGAACACAGTGTAGCGAGCAGCCGCTTCGCTACCGTACTGACAGGAACACTTCAATCACGTACGATGCGTCCTAGGTCATATGTCCCTAAATAGAGAATGGGCTTTTCCGAAGGACTTGGAAGGATGTTTCCGCAGGAGTGCCAGGAACCGAAGACAAGCCCAACCCGTCCCCCCTACACCTCTTGTGTCTATCAAACACTAGAGCACAATGGTTATATGGAGGGAAAGCAGGGAATAAAACAAGGAACGGAAGGGAAAAATGACTCCACGGACAGGACTTCCAACAGGTCGGAAACAGGTGCTAAAAAAAAGGATTAGGGTCAACATGCAGCAAAAGAAAACATATAACAATATCTTGTATTTTCTATATGTGTTTACCTAATTGGTGTCTTGAAGTTTCAAGCAATGCCAATGACCAAATTGCTCCCAGGAGTATCATAGGATCGAATCACCACAGTAATGACTTTCATAAGCCTGTTCGAATGAAAGGTAGAGATATCTCCAGGATGTGCCTACTCCCTGCTATAATATTCTTATGCATAGATGTTGTTTCTTACCATATCGTGAAATAGGTAAGGTAGAGGAGGTAAGCCTGTCCTATTAATGGGTTCTCAGGTCTGCAATATCTGCAATATAACGATACAAGCATAAGTAATATATATAGCTCACTTTAGAGGTAATAAGGGAAAGTGCGCAAAGCGCTTTACCATGTCTTCTTTCTTCAAGACTGTGACGAATGCCAGCTTCCGAATACCAGTGGGAGTCCAAAAGAACCAGGGAGGAGGAATGATAAGGAGAAGGTGGCCTCCAGGCGGACCACAACTACCACAATGCCCTGTGAGCAACCAAACACAAGCCCAACCCAAGTCCGGCCGACCAACGGAACATAAAGTCCGGTCGGCGGGCGAAACCAGGAGAAGAAGGCTGGTACCCCAGGGAGAAGTGGAGAGGATAGCCGGCACCAGAGAATAAAAGGGGAACCTCGAGTCTGCCTATAAACCAAGGACGGAGGCGAAGTGGGAGGTTTTAACAGGGCTCTCAGCAAAGAGCAACAAAACCCCTAAGGTGACAAGATCACAGGAGGGGCACAAATACCGAAATTCGTGGTCCGGCAACTTTGAAGAAATTGCTCCAGCCACGAGAGACTGGACGAAGCAAACAGGAGACAGTGTACCGGCAAACCGGCTCGGCGGAAGTGACGCGACGCAAGAGGCCCGAAACACTAGAGCGCGAAACACTGTTCTAGGGGGGAAGTCAGGCTTTTGACTCTTGCCTGACCCCCTCGCACATGCGCGTCGCAGGGCAGCCGTCTTTGCTGGAAAGTGTGAACTGGCCGGTGAGCTGGCAGGCGTGACAGTACACCCCCCCTACAGTCCCCCCCACAGGTTTGGGTTTGTTGGGGTGTTGTCTGTGAAACGTCTTCACAAGCCTGGGTGCATGTACCTGACTAGCTGGTTCCCAAGTACGCTCTTCTATTCCATACCCTTTCCACTGAATGAGGTACTGTAGTCTACGCCTAACTCTTCTGGAGTCTATAATAGCTTCTACTTCAAATTCCAGATCATCTTCCAAGACTACAGGAGAAAGGGACACCGGTAATCTCGTACCTGGCTCAACCGGTTTCAATAGTGAAACATGGAATACAGGATGTATTTTAAAAGAGGCAGGGATGTCGAGTTTCATGGCTACAGGATTCACGACCTTTAGAATCTTATATGGGCCTATATACTTTGGTTTGAACTTACAGGCTCCTTTCATGCTAATGTTCCTGGATGATAGCCAGACTTCATCTCCCTGTGTGTAGGGTGGCTCCTGACGTCTGTGGAGATCAGCACCCTTCTTGTATCTTGTCTTAGCCTGTTCTAGATTGTCTTGTGTAAACTTATGGATCCGTTGTATATCCTGTATCAATTCAGTTGCAGCAGGTATAGAACAAAGAGAAGAAGAAGAGAAAGAAGGGCTAGGTAGAATTCTGGGGTGGTATCCATAGGAACTATAAAAAGGCGTAAAGTCAGTGGATGAGTGATGACTGTTGTACGCTATCTCTGCTATCCAAACCAACTCATCCCACTCCGTCAGAGATTGTAGCGCTTGACATCTGATGTACTGCTCAAAACACTGGTTCACCCTCTATGTTTGTCCGTCTGTCTGTGGGTGGTGACTAGATGAGAGCCTCACATCTACTGATAATAGTGCACACAGGCCGTGCCAAACTTTGATACAAATTGGGCACCCCTATCTGTAATTAATACAGATGGGAGTCTGTGCAGCCTAACCACTTGTTGTAGAAACACTGATACCAATGTTTTAGCAGTGGGGAGACCTGTCAATGGTATAAAATGAGCCATCTTGGTAAATGTGTCTACCACAACTAATAATGTGTTATTTCCCTTGACTGTGTGGGATAACTCCACGATAAAGTCTAAGGAAACCGTATGCCAAGGGCTCGGAGGTGTGTGTAACGGATGTAGAAGCCCTACAGGATTTTGATGTGAGACCTTACTCTGGGCACAAATGTAACAAGTCTGTATGAACTGTTTGGTGTCTTTTTCCATCCCTGGCCACCAAAAATATCTCTTCAGGGTTTCTATGGTCTTTTTATATCCAGGATGCCCCGCTAACTGATGATAATGGCACCATTCAAGTGCTTGACGCTGTAACTCTATGGACGGGAGAACTAGACCACAGTCAACATAGTAATAGTCTCCCACAACAACTGCATCGTGTGTTTGTGTACTCTGTTTCATGTCTTCTCACTCCTGCTCAGTCCTCACGTTAGCTAGGAACTCTTCTTCTGAACAAACCCCTCCTATGAATCGATCTTGGGCAATTATGGGAGGTGGTTCTACCCTCTCTTCAACGGGGTCATAACCCAACCTTGATAAGGCATCTGCCTTGCCGTTCTTGTGTCCTGCCCGATACATAATAGTGAAATCATATACACCTAAGTTGTCTCATCGAGAGAGCTCTGGCAGATTTCAAGAATTGGAGATTGCGGTGATCAGTTAACACTGTCACCGTATGGTTGGCTCCCAACAAATATTGCCTCCACTCCTAAAATACCTTCTTAATGGCCAAAAGTTCTTTGTCTCCGGTACTGTAGTTAATTTCAGCAGGAGTAAGTTTGCGTGAATAAAACGCCACTGGATGATAAATTCCTGTCTCCGGATCTGCTTGAGAGAGGATCCCTCCTACTGCCACTTGGGAAGCATCTGCTTCTACCAAGAAAGGGTAATCTGGATTGGGATGGCGCAATATAGGGGCTTGAGTAAAGGCTGTTTTCAAAGTTTCAAATGCTGTATTAGCTGCTGTAGTCCATTGGAAGGGTACGCCTTTCTTTAATAAAGTTGTGATATGTTCCACTACACTAGAAAAGCCTTCAATAAAACGGCGGTAAAAATTAGTAAAACCTAGAAGGCTCTGGACTTCCTTAACACACCCTGGAGTAGGCCACTTATGGATCACTTCCACCTTTTGAGGATCCATGTGTAATCCATTGGATGATACAATGAAACCTAGAAAGGCTACTTCCTGTACGTGGAATAAACATTTCTCTAGTTTGCAATAGAGATTGTTATCCTTCAGCCGCCTCAATACCTTTCTTACGGAGGAAGAAAAGATGAGCAGATCATCGATGTATGCTATAACGCATTCGTCCAGCAAGTCTCTCAACACCTCATTTATGAAGAATTGGAATGCTGCAGGGGCATTAAAGAGCCCACATGGCATCACGAGGTACTCGTACAATCCGTATTTAGTGCAGAAGGCCGTCTTCCATTCATCCCCCTCCTTGACGCGCACAAGATGGTAAGCTCCCCTTAAGTCTAATTTGGTGAAGACGGTGGCATTCTTCACTCTGTCAAGGAGGGAGGAAATCAAGGGAAGAGGGTACCTGTTGTTGATGGTTATGCCATTTAAAGCTCTGTAATCGATGCAACATCTCAGGCCTCCCTCTCTCTTAGGAATGAAAAAGAGAGACGAAGAGGCAGATGACCGAGATGACCGAATAAATCCTATCTTAAGCATATTATCCAGATAGTCACGTAGGTACAGGTTTTCCTTCTCAGTGAGCGAATACACTCTACTGCAAGGTATTTTAGCACCCACCTGGATATCAATACGACAATCGTACGGTCTATGCGGAGGTAGACTCATAGCTTGATACTCATCGAAGATAACCTGAAAATCATGATATTCTGAGGACAATGAAGGGACTTCAGAAGGGAGTAGAATTTCTTCTGACTTAATCTCATGCACAACCCCTACCAAATGTTCTCTGCAAACCTCCGGTCTAAAGTTTAAGGTGGAATTAACCCAATCTATGCGGGGGTTGTGAGTACGGAGCCAGGGTAACACAAGTAAAATAGGAAACTATGGAGATTGAATGAGATCGAATTCTAAACATTCTTAATGTCCTTGAATTAAATCTAACTGTAAGGTAACGGTATGATGAGTGATAGGTCCTGATCTTAACACACTACCATCTATTGTAGTGACCTTTTCCCACACCTCCTTAGGCTTCTGATCTATGTGATGTTGATGTGCCCAGTCCTTGTCCATGAAATTCCCTGTGGCCCCTGAGTCTAGCATAATGTGGACCTCCACAATTCTATCATCACATACTAAAAGAGCAGGCAGAGAGAAATGACTGGGATGGTCAGTCTTAATATCAACGGAAGAGACTATCCAACCTGAATTACCCGAAACCCCAGTCTCACAGGGCCTCGAGCTCTCTAGTTTTCCGACTTTTTTGACTGAGAGGGTTTGGTTGGGCAGGTTCTCAGAAAATGGACAGATTTACCGCAATAGAGACACAACTTATTTTCTCTTCTCCGTTACCTTTCTTCTGAACTCAAAGGACCTCTTATGGTCCTTATTTGCATTGGTTCTACCTCGTCTAATGTCTTTTCGGTCTCTGTTCTTTTCTCACGATAGACATCATTCTTGGTGTCGGATCGTCCTCTCTCTCTCTTTCGCTCTTGTATTCTATGATCTAATTTTACAACTAGATCTATGAGATCAGTACAACTATCAGGTGGGTCTACGACCTGGGACAATGCATCCTTCAGATCATCACGTAACCCTTTATAGAACAAGGCACTGCATTTCTCTTCGGGCCAACCTGCCTCTGCTACTAGTCTGTGAAAAGCGGTAATATAAGCGGAAAGATCCTTTGTTCCCTGTTTTCAAGACAACAATTCTGTATCTGCAGAATGTGTAAATGTGTATTTATCGAAGAGCTTCTTCAGTTCTCGCCTAAAATCTGAAAAAGCATGCAACAAAGGATCATTACTTTCTATCAGGGGTATGGCCCAATTAGCCGCTGACCCTCCCAAATACGAAATAACAAAGGCAACCTTTGACTGGTCTGTCGGAAAACAACTGGCTTTACACATAAAATGTAGTTGGCACTGACTAATAAAAGCAGCAAACTTGGCGGTGTCTCCTAAAAAACGTTCAGGTGGGGCTAAAGGGACGGTCTGTGAAGTGGATACATGTATGACAGGGAAAGAAGAACTGGGACCCACCTCAGGATCAGTCCGCCTTTCTCTCTGTAAAGCATCCACTCTAGTAGCCAATGCTTGGGTCTCTAACTGTAGATTTCCCAACATATTGGCCAAATCCTCCATAGTTACTTGGCTCAGCTCCATGGCACTCGGGCAGAAAAAACAACGTGGGCTTCGCGCTCTGTAAGGATCCAAGTGCTGTTTCCGCAGGAGTGCCAGGAACCGAAGACAAGCCCAACCCGTCCCCCCTACACCTCTTGTGTCTATCAAACACTAGAGCACAATGGTGATATGGAGGGAAAGGAGGGAACAAAACAAGGAAAGGAAGGGAAAAAAGACTCCACGGACAGGACTTCCAACAGGTCGGAAACAGGTGCTAAAAGAAAGGATTAGGGTCAACATGCAGCAAAAGAAAAAATATAACAATATCTTGTATTTTCTATGTGTGTTTACCTAATTGGTGTCTTGAAGTTTCAAGCAATGCCAATGACCAAATTGCTCCCAGGAGTATCATAGGACTGAATCACCACAGTAATGACTTTCATAAGCCTGTTCGAATGAAAGGTAGAGATATCTCCAGGATGTGCCTACTCCCTGCTATAATATTCTTATGCATAGATGTTGTTTCTTACCCTATCGTGAAATAGGTAAGGTAGAGGAGGTAAGCCTGTCCTATTAATGGGTTCTCAGGTCTGCAATATCTGCAATATAACGATACAAGCATAAGTAATATATAGCTCACTTTAGAGGTAATAGGGAAAGTGCGCAAAGCGCTTTACCATGTCTTCTTTCTTCAAGACTGTGAGGAATGCCAGCTTCCGAATACCAGTGGGAGTCCAAAAGAACCAGGAAGGAGGAATGATACGGAGAAGGTGGCCTCTAGGTGGACCACAACTACCACAATGCCCTGTGAGCAACCACACACAAGCCCAACCCAAGTCCGGCCGACCAGCGGAACATAAAGACCGGTCGGCGGGCGGAACCGGGAGAAGAAGGCTGGTGCCCCAGGGAGAAGTGGAGAGGATAGCCGGCACCCGAGAATAAAAGGGGAACCTCGAGTCCGCCTATAAACCAAGGACGGCGGCGAAGTGGGAGATTTTAACAGGGCTCTCAGCAAAGAGCAACAAAACCCCTAAGGTGACAAGATCACAGGAGGGGCACAAATACCAAAATTCGTGGTCCCGCAACTTTGAAGAAATCGCTCCAGCCACGAGAGACTGGACGAAGCAAACAGGAGACAGTGTACCAGCAAAACGGCTCGGTGGAAGTGACGCGACGCAAGAGGCCCGAAACACTAGAGCGCGAAGCACCGTTCTTGGGGGGAAGTCAGGCTTTTGACTCTTGCCTGACCCCCTCGCACATGCGCGTCGCAGGGCGGCCATCTTTGCTGGAAAGTGCGAACTGGCCGGCGAGCTGGCAGGCGTGACAGTACACCCCCCTACGGTCCCCCCCACAGGTTTGGGTTTGTTGGGATGTTGTCTGTGAAACCTCTTCACAAGCCTGGGTGCATGTACCTGACTAGCTGGTTCCCAAGTACGCTCTTCTATTCCATACACTTTCCACTGAATGAGGTACTGTAGTCTACGCCTAACTCTTCTGGAGTCTATAATAGCTTCTACTTCAAATTCCAGATCATCTTCCAAGACTACAGGAGGAGGGGACACCGGTAATCTCGTACCTGGCTCAACCGGTTTCAATAGTGAAACATGGAATACAGGATGTATTTTAAAAGAGGCAGGGATGTCGAGTTTCATGGCTACAGGATTCACGACCTTTAGAATCTTATATGGGCCTATATACTTTGGTTTGAACTTACAGGCTCCTTTCATGCTAATGTTCCTGGATGATAGCCAGACTTCATCTCCCTGTGTGTAGGGTGGCTCCTGACGTCTGTGGAGATCAGCACCCTTCTTGTATCATGTCTTAGCCTGTTCTAGATTGTCTTATGTAAACTTATGGATCCGTTGTATATCCTGTATCAATTCAGTTGCAGCAGGTGTAGAACAAAGAGAGGAAGAAGAGGAAGAAGGGCTAGTTAGAATTCTGGGGTGGTATCCATAGGAACTATAATAAGGCGTAAAGTCAGTGGATGAGTGATGACTGTTGTTGTACGCTATCTCTGCTATCCAAACCAACTCATCCCACTCCGTCAGAGATTGTAGTGCTTGACATCTGATGTATTGCTCAAAACACTGGTTGACCCTCTATGTTTGCCCGTCTGTCTGTGGGTGGTGACTAGATGAGAGCCTCACATCTACTGATAATAGTGCACACAGGCCTTGCCAAAACTTTGATACAAATTGGGCACCCCTATCTGTAATTAATACAGATGGGAGTCTGTGCAGCCTAACCACTTGTTGTAGAAACACGGATGCCAATGTTTTAGCAGTGGGGAGACCTGTCAATGGTATAAAATGAGCCATCTTGGTAAATGTGTCTACCACAACTAATGATGTGTTATTTCCCTTGACTGTGTGGGATAACTCCACGATAAAGTCTAAAGAAACCATATGCCAAGGGCTCGGAGGTGTGTGTAACGGATGTAGAAGCCCTACAGAATTTTGATGTGAGACATTACTCTGGGCACAAATGTAACAAGTCTGTATGAACTGTTTGGTGTCTTTTCCCATCCCTGGCCACCAAAAACATCTCTTCAGGGTTTCTATGGTCTTTTTATATCCAGGATGCCCCGCTAACTGATGATAATGGCACCATTCAAGTGCTTGACGCTGTAACTCTATGGACGGGAGAACTAGACCACAGTCAACATAGTAATAGTCTCCCACAACAACTGCATCGTGTGTTTGTATAATCTGTTTCATGTCTTCTCACTCCTGCTCAGTCCTCACCTTAACTAGGAACTCTTCTTTTGAACAATTCCCTCCTATGAATCGATCTTGGGCAATTATGGGAGGTGGTTCTACTCTCTCTTCAACGGGGTCATAAGCCAACCTTGATAAGGCATCTGCCTTGCCGTTCTTGTGTCCTGCCCGATACATAATAGTGAAATCATATACACCTAAGTTGTCTCATCGAGAGAGGTCTGGCAGATTTCAAGAATTTGAGATTGCGGTGATCAGTTAACACTGTCACCGTATGGTTGGCTCCCAACAAATATTGCCTCCACTCCTCAAATACCTTCTTTTTTTTTTTTTTCTGAGTTAAAATGGGCTTTATTCCAATAACTCGAGTCAAAGGGAGAATATGTTCCATCACCTCTGAGGTTCAGGAAGAGTCTTCTAACATTTTTTTTTTTTTTTTTTTTTTTTTGGTAAGACTTTATTAGCATTTGTCAAACTTACAGTAATTGTACAACACAGTGGAGGGAATGAGTTCTCGGTCAGCCAAGGTTGTACATTGTGACACAGCTATTTAGCCGACAACCTTCCGGTCCGGCAGCAAATGTTTGACAAAACACATAAGGCAATCATGATATATCAATAGTTGGTAAGACGTCTTACTGTTTTATGCTGTTTATAACAAACAATCCAAACTTTAGACTCATGCCAATAAGGACAGTTACGTCGAATCTACCCATATATCCCAGTGTCACTTGATTAGGACCAGGTTCCTATGCTATCACCCCTCTCCTTCCCCACACCCACTCCACTGTTATCCCTGGCACTCGACCCCTAACTTCGCCAGTCTATCCACCCACTCCCTTCAATCTAGTCCTCCAGGTCTTCACCCTCGTCTGAGCTATCGTCCTCATCCTCCGGAAGCGGCTCACAGAGGTCCCCCCTATACTTATTCCAAGCCACCCAGATTGCATTCCACTTGCGCGGGTTAGCCCTCATTTTGTAAACTGCACGTTCAACAATCATCAGTTTGTCCATCGTTCTACACCACAACGCCAGCGTAGGGATTTCCGCCACACCCCACCTCTGCGCAATGTCGCGCTTGGCTACCATAGTCCCAATGGTGACCCACTGCCGTCTCCGGTGCGGCAGGTCAACCCCCTCCCACACATTCAGAAGGCATAGACGTGGGTCTGGCGGTATGGAAGTGTCAAGGGTTTGGGAAATAGTGCGCATGATTTGCCGCCAGTAATTCGAGATAAGAGGACATTCCCAAAGTGTGTGTAGTAATGTTCCTTCCTCCCCACACTCTCTAAGACAATACGGGGTTTCTGCCCTATGCATTTTGTGTAGTGAGGACCTGGTGTAGTATACCCTGTGCAGTATTTTGAGCTGTATCAGCCTGAATCGGGCCGACACACCCGCCTCCCGTGGCGATGCCAGAGCGGCATGCCATTCTACCTCATCCATGGACCCTAACTCAGATTCCCACCGTTCCTTCAACTTCTGCAAGGGATCAGGTAAAATATTCAATAACTTACGGTATGTGAGTGAGGTGGCGCGTGTTTGCATGAATTCCGTGAGGAGACGGTCCTCCAGAGGTGAGGAATCCGGGATTTTAGCGCCCGGCTCAATGACCGCCATGAGCGCATGTCGTATCTGTATGTATCGGTAAGTTTCATTGGGACCTAATGCATATTGTTGCTGCAGGTGTGGAAAAGGGATCATTCCCGTAGAAGTCCATAGGTCTCCCACTGTCGATATGCCGATATTATCCCACTGAGTAAAACCTTTACTTGATCTAAGACAGCCCAATTGTGCAGTGTCCCACAGTGGAGTAAGTTTGGTCAAGACTCCCTTCCACTTAAGTCGTGTCAGTGCCCTGTGCCATATAGTGACCGTGTGTTTGGTTGGACCGAGCAGTGTCTTCGCAAGGGTAGGAGTATAAAGCGGGGCCAGCAAACTGTGTGTCCCCAATTGCGTTCTATCTGAGAAGTACGCCGGGTCATTCTGTGGAACGTGTAACCAGTGATTAATAACTTTGAGTTGCGATGCCCAGTAGTAGAGCTCAATATTAGGTAAGGCTATCCCTCCGTCGTACCATCCACGGTTAAGCTTCGTGTGCGCAATTCTGGGTGGACGTTCTCCCCAGAGCAACTCGGAAATCAGCGCCGTCACTTTACGGAAATAGGATGGTGGAAACAGGATCGGGGTGTTTTCTAGCACATACAGGAGGCGCGGTAAAGCCTTCATTTTGAATAGCGCCGCGCGTCCCAACAGCGTAAGGGGCAAGGTTTTCCAGTGTCGCACATCCGCCCGTAGACGGGTAAGAGGGGCGCCAAGTTCAAATCATAGAACGTAGCCGTGTCACTAGTGACCCGGACGCCCAAGTATTGAAACGAGGTATCAGCTATAACCAGCGGGCAGTTATCGGGAAGGATTGGCACCGGACCTTTCAGTACGTAAACGACTGACTTCGTCCAATTAATCATATATCCGGAGTGTAATCCATGCGCGTCGCAGATCGCCAGCAAATTCGGGATGCCCGTGTCCGGGCGGGACAGGTAAATTAGCATGTCGTCGGCATATAGGGATATCCTGTCCTCCCAGGCGTCTCCCCACGTGAGACCTTTTAGCAGGGGAGTGGCCCTAATGACAGTAGCCAGTGGTTCCAGCACGAGGGCGAACAGCAAGGGGGACAGTGGACATCCCTGACGCGTCCCTCTAGCCAAGGGAATCGCTCGAGAGATGTGGCCATTGGCCGCTACGTGTGCCACCGGATCCGTGTAGAGTAGTTTGATCCACAAAACGAATTTGGCACCAAAGCCCATACGAGCCAGGACCGCGAAGAGGTACTGCCATTCCACCATATCAAAAGCCATTCTGGCGTCTAGTGACAGAATGGCCGCCGGTTCCTGCAGTAAGTGGGCTCGCGCCACCACCCCATGCACGCGTCGGAGGTTAAGTGCCGTGCTTCTGTGTGGCATGAAGCCCGACTGATCCGGGTGGACCAGACATTGCAAGTGTGGGGTCAGTCTGTTCGCAATGAGTTTCGCCAGTATTTTAGCTTCAGCATTAAGCAGTGAAATCGGGCGATACGACGTACATTCCGCGGGTGGTTTACCTGGTTTTGGGACAGTCACTATGGTTGCTACCCGTTGATCCAGGGGCAGAACCCCCGTTTCCCTGCACTCCGCGAACATGGCCAGGAGTGGCGAGCTCAGGGTGTCAGAGACTGACTGGTACCACTCGACTGGAATCCCGTTAGGGCCGAGCGCCTTGCCCGTACGTAATGCACCAATGGCCGCCCGGAGTTCTTCCTCCGTCAGATCAGCCTCCAATTCAGCCATCGCTTCCGAAGGCAAAGTTGCGACCGGTATGGTTTGCAGCGCTGCTACCGCAACTTCCGCAGTGACAACCTCCAGTGGGGTGTAGACCGTCTGGTAGTGGTCAGCCAGGATCTCGATAATTTCGGAGGGACGTGTATGGGGCGTTCCCATCGGATCCATTAATTGTAAAATGTGCCTGCCGCCCTCGTTCTTCCTATCTAGCCAAGCCAGTAGTTTGTTGGCCTTGTCTCCCACATCATAGACTCTTTGCGCAGTCGTCTCAATGTTTTCCACCGTTCGCTTTCTGAGGAGATCGGTATGCAACTGTTGGCGGAGGTGGAGTGTGTGGCGTGTGTCTTCCGTCGGGAGCGCCATATGGGCCGCATTAGCTTGCTCCATTTGCAGCTCCAGAGCCAGCAGTTCAGCTTTCTGCTCACGTTTATGTCGCGTTATCGCTGCAATCGCCTGGCCCCTGAACACTGTTTTATATGCTTCCCACAAAGTCGTAGGTGAGGACACCGTGCCTATGTTTTCCGCGAAGTATAGCTTGGTTGTTGTCTTCAACGCTTTACGGACTTGAGGTATTCTGAGATATCCTGGGTAAATGGGGTAAATTCTTTTACGAGCGATCGCTGCGCAGGACAGGGACATAGTCAAGGGGGAGTGATCTGAAATACCCCGAGGTCTAATACATACATCCTCCACCGCGAGTCGACCACCCCCCAGTGTGAGGGAGTAATCAATGCGAGATAGGCAGTCGTGTGTAGCAGAATAATAGGAGTACTGGAGATCCTCGGGGTGCAAGTGTCGCCACATGTCTACCAACCCTTGTGCCTCAACAAAGTCACTAAATCTGGAAGGCCAGGTGTTTGTGTCCGGGCCGGGAACCTATCTTTCGTAGCATGGGCCAACGCGTTAAAGTCTCCTCCCACCACTAGGTCTCCGTCCGGGAGTTCCAGAAGGAACTTCCCCAGGTCTGGAAGTGCAGCCGCATGCAATATACATATACAGACACCACATTAAGGGAGACTCCCTCCCACTGCCCACAAGCTGCTGCAAAGCGCCCATAACCATCAATCTTGGTAGCCTGTAAAATAAATTTAGACGCTTTCTTCAGTAAGATGCCAGCCCCACGAGACCCCGTAGTGAAGTCCGAGTGTGCGATCATGTGGTATCCCCGCCTGTTCAGAGCCTTACTAGCTGCACCAACTAAGTGTGTCTCTTGAAGAAGGATCAGGTCGCAGTGGAACCGCCTAATACTTTGAAGAACCAACCCTCTCTTTACCTTATCCCCCAGGCCCCTCACATTCCAGGACATAATCTGTAACGGAGGCACAGGCCCCACTCCAGGAGCATCTATCACGTTACTCGGTTGGGACATTCCCGCCATTGTATATCTGTAGGTAGAGACCCAGGACCTGTAAGGCTTGGCAGTGACATGTCTGATGAGTACCCAGTCCCGGGGCATTCCCCCCTCGCCAGCAGTGGCTGGCCCGGCGTCTTCGAGTCAACATCAGGCCATTCGGTGTGCGTAGTCCGGTCCAACGCGACAAATGTGGATACCAATGTGATTAGCAGAGTCGAACAATACAAACCATGAAACCGCAACAACCCTCCCCTCCCCAAAACTCCCCCCCTCCCTGCTTCCCTGCCACACGGACTCAGAACTGCCGGCCACCCCAACTCAGCAGAGTGCTTGAACCCACCCAAGTAAAAGTACAAAGTTACTTGCTCGTCGGGGGTGAGGAGTACTCCAATGTCAGCGACCCCTCATACCCTCTGCAGGGGCCCTCAGGCCAGTGCGCACGGCAGCACAGGCAGCAGCCATAGTGTCAAAAAATAGTCTCGTACCTGCCGGGTCACTAAACATCAACCTCCAGATCAGCATCAGCATTGTCTCTCAGCGGCGAAGTTCTTTCGGTTTCAAAGCCCTCACCTCGATTCTCGCCCTGGTCCACCAGAAGTCGGCCCCTTTGACTTCGCCCCTGACGGCGGGGTTGTGAGGCTGGCCGCCACCCGTCCAGCCAGTCCCGGGCAATCTCTGGATTGTCAAAGAACCAGGTTCGGTTTTCCGCTACCACCCGCAGTTTCGCCGGGAAGATCATGGAGTATTGGATCTCCCTCCTCCTAAGTTCCTTTTTGACGTCCATGAACGTTTTCCTTCTTCTGGCCACCTCCGCTGTATAGTCCGGGAAAAAAGCCACGGTGGAGTTCTGGACCTTTATAGGTGGGGACACTCGCGCAGCCTGTAGGATGGCATCCCTATCACGGAAGTTAAATAGTCTCGCCAGGATTGGTCTAGGGGATGCTCCCGGTTTAGGCTGACCACCAGGTACTCTATGCGCCCTCTCGACCGAAAAGAACGATGACAATCCCTTCGGTTGGAGCTGCGATTTGATGAGGTCTTCCACAAAAAGGTCAGTCGCTCTAGTACCTTCCGACTCTGGAATTCCAAGAATACGGATGTTGTTCCGTCTGGAGCGTCCTTCTTGATCGTCCAGCTTGTCCTTCAGTATTTTATTCTCAGCCACAACTGCCTCCATCGCCGTCTGGAGCTCCGAGACATCCTCCACCAGTGATTTCGTGACAACCTCCAGCGAGCCCACTTTTTCGGCCATTTTGTGGAGGTCTGCTCGGATGAGGGTGATTTCCGTCGAGATCGAACCCACCGTGGTCTGGACTTGCGTGAGAGCTCTCATTACGTCGTCCAGGGTTGCCTTCTTCGACCCCGCAGTGTCCGCCGGTCTCGTAGATGCATGCCGTCCTTCCGCCGGAGGGGAGGCCGTTTTATCACTGGTGTATCTCTCGATACGTGTCTGGGTCGTGCCGCCCTTGGCGCCCTTTCCTGCCATGATGTCCACTGTGGAGCGCAGCAGGTCAGTTGGTGGGACGGATCAAGAGAGATAAGGTCAGCCACGGGCCCGGCCCCACCTGCAGCACTGCCAGGGCAGACAGTCGGATGTAGAAGGGGATCACGCCCCCAACGATGGTGGAGAGTCAGCCACGGTACGTTTGCCCCGCCAGGCTTTCCGCCCCCTCCGGTAGCCTCACCCCAATTACGTTTGTAGGGTCACAGCTATGGAGCAGTGCGGGGTCCCACTATGGCTCCGGGGTGTCACTGGGAGCGCCTCGTGTCTAGTGTGTCCCTGGGCGTTACCACGGGCCCATGCTATGGAAGTTGGTAGGCAGTCACCGGTCCACCATTTGTGTCCCCCAGTACTGGAGTCGCGCAGATTTGCGTTGCAGGCGTAGCGCCTGGTGCTGCCTCCCTGCTAAACGCACGCAGGCGGTGGAAATGAGGGGGGGGGGAGAGCTCCCAGGTACTCCGCTACCCCAGCGGATCTTGCCCGCTCCGGTGGTAATCACTGCTGGCTCCTCACCGTACCCTTCCAGCTCCCTCCTCACAGCGCCTCGGTCCACGACAGGTCCTCCGCCCCACCAGCTGCGCAGGATAACGTGGGCGCTGCACCGGTAGAGCCAGCGTAGGCAAGAAAGGTCGCCGAGCCTTCCGCGGGGTCTCCTACCAGTCCCGGCCACTTCCGGTCTGTCACCGCCGGGCCGCACACACTTCCGGCCGGGTGCGCTGGCAACTGGCTTCCCCGGTCTCTGGCCTGTGGTCTGGGCTCGCTGATCCTCGGCCGCAACTCAGCCACCCGGCACCCGATTTCCTCCCGGTTGCCCGCCGCCTGCACCGCCCGGCTCCGGGCCCTCGGTGCCCCCGCCTGAGGCACAATTCTGCAACGGATGAATATTCGGATCGTTAGAGAGGCCGCTTCGTGATCGGAGCTAGTCCTCTACGCTGCCGCCATGTTCGGCCGCTAGCCACGCCCCCCTCAAATACCTTCTTAATGGCCAAAAGTTCTTTGTCTCCGGTACTGTAGTTAATTTCAGCAGGAGCAAGTTTGCGTGAATAAATTGCCACTGGATGATAAATTCCTGTCTCCGGATCTGCTTGAGAGAGGATCCCTCCTACTGCCACTTGGGAAGCATCTGCTTCTACAAAGAAAGGGTGAGCTGGATTGGGATGGTGCAATATAGGGGCTTGAGTAAAGACTGTTTTCAAAGTTTCAAATGCTGTATTAGCTGCTGTAGTCCATTGGAAGTGTACGCCTTTCTTTAATAAAGTCGTGATATGTTCCACTACACTAGAAAAGCCTTCAATAAAACGGCAGTAAAAATTAGCAAAACCTAGAAGGCTCTGGACTTCCTTAACACACCGTGGAGTAGGCCACTTATGGATCGCTTCCACCTTTTGAGGATCCATGCGTAATCCATTGGATGATACAATGAAACCTAGAAAGGCTACTTCCTGTACGTGGAATAAACATTTCTCTAGTTTGCAATAGAGATTGTTATCCTTCAGCCGCATCAATACCTTTCTTACATGACTCTTATGTTCTGAAACGGAGGAAGAAAAGATGAGCAGATCATCGATGTATGCTATAACGCATTCGTCCAGCAAGTCTCTCAACACCTCATTTATGAAGAATTGGAATGCTGCAGGGGCATTACAGAGCCCAAATGGCATCACAAGGTACTCGTACAATCCGTATTTAGTGCAGAAGGCCGTCTTCCATTCATCCCCCTCCTTGACGCGCACAAGTTGGTAAGCTCCCCTTAAGTCTAATTTTGTGAAGACGGTGGCATTCTTTACTCTGTCAAGGAGGGAGGAAATCAAGGGAAGAGGGTACCTGTTGTTGATGGTTATGCCATTTAAAGCTCTGTAATCGATGCAACATCTCAGGCCTCCCTCTCTCTTAGGAATGAAAAAGAGAGACGAAGAGGCAGGTGACCGAGATGACCGAATAAATCCTATCTTAAGCATATTATCCAGATAGTCACGTAGGTACAGGTTTTCCTTCTCAGTGAGCGAATACACTCTACTGCAAGGTATTTTAGCACCCGCCTGGATATCAATACGACAATCGTACGGTCTATGCGGAGGTAGACTCGTAGCTTGCTCCTCATCAAAGATAACCTGAAAATCATGATATTCTGAGTGCAATGAAGGGACTTCAGAAGGGAGTAGAATTTTTTCTGACTTAATGTCATGCACAACCCCTACCAAATGTTCTCTGCAAACCTCCGGTCTAAAGTTTAAGGTGGAATTAACCCAATCTATGCGGGGGGTGTGAGTACGGAGCCAGGGTAACCCAAGTAAAATAGGAAACTATGGAGATTGAATGAGATCGAATTCTAAACGTTCTTGATGTCCTTGAATTAAATCTAACTGTAAGGTAACGGTATGATGAGTGATAGGTCCTGATCTTAACACACTACCATCTATTGTAGTGACCTTTTCCCACACCTCCTTAGGCTTCTGATCTATGTGATGTTGATGTGCCCAGTCCTTGTCCATGAAATTCCCTGTGGCCCCTGAGTCTAGCATAATGTGGACCTCCACTAATATATCATCACATACTAAAAGACTGGGATGGTCAGTCTTAATATCAACGGAAGAGACTATCAAACCTGAATTACCCGAAACCCCAGTCTCACAGGCCCTCGGGCTCTCTAGTTTTCCCGACTTTTTTGACTGAGAGGGTTTGGTTGGGCAGGTTCTCAGAAAATGGCCAGATTTACCGCAATAGAGACACAACTTATTGTCTCTTCTCTGTTACCTTTCTTCTGAACTCAAAGGACCTCTTATGGTCCCTATTTCCATTGGTTCTACCTCGTCTAATGTCTTTTCGGTCTCTGTTCTTTTCTCACGATAGACATAATTCTTGGTGTCAGATCGTCCTCTCTCTCTCTTTCGCTCTTGTATTCTATGATCTAATTTTACAACTAGATCTATGAGATCAGGACAACTATCAGGTGGGTCTACTACCTGGGACAATGCATCCTTAAGATCATCACGTAACTCTTTATAGAACAAGGCACTGCGTTTCTCTTCGGGCCAACCTCCCTCTGCTACTAGTCTGTGAAAAGCGGTAATATAAGCGTAAGATCCTTTGTTCCCCGTTTTCAAGACAACAATTCTGTATCTGCAGAATGTGTAAATGTGTATTTATCGAAGAGCTTCTTTAGTTCTCTCCTAAAAGCTGAATAATCATGCAACAAAGTATCATTACTTTCTATCAGGGGTATGGCCCAATTAGCCGCTGACCCTCCCAAATATGAAATAACAAAGGCAACCTTTGACTGGTCTGTTGGAAAACAACTGGCTTTACACATAAAATGTAGTTGGCACTGACTAATAACAGCAGCAAACTTGGCGGTGTCTCCTAAAAAACGTTCAGGTGGAGCTAAAGGGACGTCTGGGAAGTGGATACATGTAGGACAGGGGAAGAAGAACTGGGACCCACCTCAGGATCAGTCCGCCTTCCTCTCTGTAAAGCATCCACTCTAGTAGCCAATGCTTGGGTCTCTAACTGTAGATTCCCCAACATATTGGCCAAATCCTCCATAGTTACTTGGCTCAGCTCCATGGCACTCAGGCAGAAAAAACAACGTGGGCTTCGCGCTCTGTAAGGATCCAAGTGCTGTTTCCGCAGGAGTGCCAGGAACCGAAGACAAGCCCAACCCGTCCCCCCTACACCTCTTGTGTCTATCAAACACTAGAGCACAATTGTGATATGGAGGGAAAGGAGGGAACAAAACAAGAAAAGGAAGGGAAAAAAGACTCCACGGACAGGACTTCCAACAGGTCGGAAACAGGTGCTAAAAGAAAGGATTAGGGTCAACATGCAGCAAAAGAAAACATATAACAATATCTTGTATTTTCTATATGTGTTTACCTAATTGGTGTCTTGAAGTTTCAAGCAATGCCAATGACCAAATTGCTCCCAGGAGTATCATAGGACCGAATCACCACAGTAATGACTTTCATAAGCCTGTTCGAATGAAAGGTAGAGATATCTCCAGGATGTGCCTACTCCCTGCTATAATATTCTTATGCATAGATGTTGTTTCTTACTCTATCGTGAAATAGGTAAGGTAGAGGAGGTAAGCCTGTCCTATTAATGGGTTCTCAGGTCTGCAATATCTGCAATATATCGATACAAGCATAAGTAATATATATAGCTCACTTTAGAGGTAATAGGGAAAGTGCGCAAAGCGCTTTACCATGTCTTCTTTCTTCAAGACTGTGACGAATGCCAGCTTTCGAATACCAGTGGGAGTCCAAAAGAACCAGGGAGGAGGTATGATAAGGAGAAGGTGGCCTCTAGGCGGACCACAACTACCACAATGCCCTGTGAGCAACCACACACAAGCCCAACCCAAGTCCGGCCGACCAACGGAACATAAAGTCCGGTCGGCGGGCGGAACCTGGAGAAGCAGGCTGGTGCCCCAGGGAGAGGTGGAGAGGATAGCCGCACCAGAGAATAAAAGGGGAACCTCGAGTCCGCCTATAAACCAAGGACGGAGGCAAAGTGGGAGGTTTTAACAGGGCTCTCAGCAAAGAGCAACAAAACCCCTAAGGTGACAAGATCACAGGAGGGGCACAAATACTGAAATTCGTGGTCCCGTACCTTTGAAGAAATCGCTCCATCCACGAGAGCCTGGACGAAGCAAACAGGAGACAGTGTACCGGCAAAATGGCTCGGCGGTAGTGACGCGACGCAAGAGGCCCGAAACACTAGAGCACAAAGCACCGTTCTAGGGGGGAAGTCAGGCTTTTGACTCTTGCCTGACCCCCTCGCACATGCGCGTCACACGGCGGCCATCTTTGCTGGAAAGCGTGAACTGGCCGGCGAGCTGGCAGGCGTGACAGACTGCCTTCTGGGTAATGGAGTCTTTGCCGATCCTAGGTAGGCGCGGGCTCACTCAATTCCTGACAGTTCCATCTGACAACTCATCTTCCAGCGATTCTGAAGGAGATGATGTCAGTTGTGCTGTCCCTTTGCCAGCGCAGTCTGTGCAGCGGGATACCAGTAGCAGGTTAGAGCAACCCAGAGGGCAGGCAAGTGCGGCCGCAAGCACAGACGGACCGCTGTGTTGGCAGCTTCCCAATTTAGATTAGCCCCAAATTTCGCCTTTCACTGGTGACGCTGGATTTAAAGTCGATACGGCCAATTTTTTGCCAATTGACTACGTCCATCTCTTTTTGGATGTTGATTTCCACGAAATTGTGCAGCAAACAAATCTACATGCCAAACAATTTCTGAGGGAGCATGCAGGTACTCTTGGGCCTCATTGTAGGGCAGGCACGTGGACTCCCAATTGTTGAAGATATTTTTGGGCATTACGCTTAAAATGGAGGTAGTGCATAAACCAATCTTGCTATCCTACTGGTCTACTCACACGGTTTGGTTAACCCCCATCTTCGCACCGTACATGAGCAGAGATCATTTTTTACTATTGCAGCGCATGCTGCATTTCAATGACAATTCTGCTGCATTGCCCCGAGACCATCCAGACCATGACAGGCTGTTCAAAAGTCGGCCTGTCGTGGAACATATGTCTGCAAGGTTTCCAGAGGTTTATATTCCTGGAAAGAATATAGCCATTGATGATTCCTCGATCTTGTATAAAGTCAAGTCAAGTCAGGAATTTGTATAGCGCACTACTCACCCAGAGGGTCTCAAGGCGCTTAAGGGAGAGGGGTACGCTACTGATCGAACAGCCAGGTTTTGAGTTGCTTTCTGAAGGAGAGGTGGTTCTGTGTGAGACGGAGGTGGGTGGGGAGTGAGTTCCATGTCTTGGCCACCAAGTAGGAGAAGGATCTTTCTCCCAAGGTGACTCTTCGGATGCGTGGAATCGCGGCAAGGGCTTGGTTGGACGATCGTAGTTGGTGGGTGGGGGTGTAAAAGGTCAGGCGAGTGTTGAGGTATCTGGGTCCTAGGTCGTGGAGGGCCTTGTGTGCGTGGGTGAGGAGACGGAACGTGATTCTCTTGTTGACGGGGAGCCAGTGCAGGTCTCTCAGGTGACCGGATATGTGGTTGTGGCGAGGTAGGTCAAGGATGAGTCGGGCGGAGGCGTTTTGAATGCGTTGAAGTCTTTTCTGCAATTTGGCTGTGGTTCCGGCGTAGAGGGTGTTTCCGTAGTCTAGTCGGCTGGTTACAAGTGCTTGGGTGACCGTCTTCCTTGTTTCGGTGGGGATCCATCGGAAGATCTTTCGGAGCATGCGTAGGATGTTAAAACATGATGATGAGACGGCGTTGACTTGTCTGGTCATCGAGAGGGAGGAGTCTAGGATGAATCCCAGGTTGCGAGCATGGTCCGTTGGTTTGGGTGCGCTGCCTAGGGCCGGGGGCCACCATGAGTCGTCCCAGGCAGAGGGGGATGATCCTAGGATGAGGACTTCCGTCTTGTCGGAGTTCAGTTTTAGGCGGCTGTTCTTCATCCATTCGGCTACGTCTTTCATCCCTTCGTGTAGGTTGGTTTTGGCGGTGGTTGGGTCTTTGGTGAGGGAGAGGATCAGCTGTGTGTCGTCTGCATAGGAGATGATGTTGAGGGCGACCGCTGTTTAGGCAGTACATTCCGAGCAAACACACTCACTATGGCATCAAGCTGTACCTGCTGTGTGAGAGCTCGGCTGGCTATGTGTACAGCTTGAGAGTGTATACGGGGAAGGACACAACTCTTAACCCTGTAGGTTGGTCTGAACCTCACTTACGACGTTTGTTAATTGCGATGTGATGATGACCCGTGACTTTTTTTGATTTATCTCTTTTATGATTCAGAGACTGTCCTAATTCGAAATGTGCCGTAATGAGTCTGTCGCCCTGTAATCAATTGTTGTTTTTACAAGATGCCTGGGGGGAGGAGGGGGACCTATTGTTGTATTCTGTGCAATTGCAAATGAACACAAATAAAGTTTTTAAAAAAAAACCCTGTAGGCCACTTTTTCACAAAGGTTATAACCTTTATGTGGACAATTCCTATACATGAGTAGAGCTGTTCAGTGAGCTCTACAAAGCTGGCACTGTGGCTTGCGGTACAATTCGTTGTTGCCGCAAAGGGTTCCCACAGGAGCTTGTTTGCAAGAAGCTCCAAAAATCCCAGAGCACTGCGTTGCGTTCCAACGAACTGCTCGTAGTCAAGTTCTCAGAAAGCCGTGATGTGTATGTGCTCACTACCATTCATGCTGAGAGTACTTCCCCTGTCACGGTTTGGGGTCAGATGGCTGAAGTCCACAAGCCCACCTGTACACTTGATTACAACAAGTACATGGGCGGCGTGGACAAGAATGACCAGGTGCTTCAGCCATACAATGTGAGTCATAAAACTTGCACTTGGTATAAGAAACTGTTTACTCACCTGATCTAGATGGCAACATACAATGTGTATGTTGTTTATCGTCAGAGCACCACAGGAAGACTCCTGTCTTTCCTTGACTTTCAGTTGTCTGTGATTGAAAATCTCACTGCTACAGAAGCAGCAGACTCCACTTCATGTGTTCTGGAGGACATGGCAAGGCTGTAGGAGCGACACATTTCTGGTAAAATTCCTGCAACACCCAAAAAGGAGCAACCATGTTGTCATTATAAAGCGTGCTTGGTTCAGGGAAAGAGGCAGGAGACTCGTGTTTACTCTCCCCAGTGTCCAAGTAAGCCTGCCTTCTGTTTTCCTACTTGGTTTATGTTGTATCACACTAAAGCAAAATACTGGGAAATTGTCTGAGGTGGAGCTGCCAATAGGTAAACCTTTCAATTGGTGTGAATGGATACTTACTGTCTGTGGGCTACTCCTTCACTATGCAAGCCGCTGGAGAATATTTTAACTTCTACTTAGGAAATCATGGACTTCTCAACACCTTTATCTGCTTTGAGAACGTGGTAGTTGCGCTGTTCGCCAATTGACAAGTGCATTATA
Organism: Lissotriton helveticus; assembly: GCF_964261635.1. Classification (NCBI taxonomy): domain Eukaryota; kingdom Metazoa; phylum Chordata; class Amphibia; order Caudata; family Salamandridae; genus Lissotriton; species Lissotriton helveticus. The sequence continues at coordinate 725,252,206 of NC_136072.1, forward strand.
GTCCCCACGCTGCACATACTGGTGGAAAGAACATATGCCACGTTGTCACAGAGTACCTGTGTTTCACATTCAACCATTCTTCATAGTTTATGGTGTTTGCTTTTGAAAATTTCCAGCATGTTTGCCTCAGTTTCAAAGGTAGATATGCCTGCTCAGCTCGAGGAATGGTTTGCGGCAAACTAGGGCACCCCCAACCTGCATCCACACACTGAAAGGAGTTGGATTTAGCACAGTAAGAGCATTGATAGCATGTGACAGTAATGTTTTCTCATGCTTCAATTAACAAGAGATGGAAGGCATTAGTATAGGGTCTCTTGACAATTAGACAGGATTAGTCAGGACTCTGATGAGGACAGACACACGAACAGGTTAGAACAGTTTATGGTAGGTGCGCTTTCCGAGGAATATTGCAAAGGTAGAAGGCAGATAGTAAAGGTAGTATAGATACCCGTCATGACTTCATCTTCACCCATGGATTCAAATCCATTGCTGGCACTCTCGCACTGAATTTACTATAGTACTTATGGTCAATGCTGATTGACATGTTCATCCCCCGTTAGAACTTAGTAGATGGTCAGTTTGCTGTTTGATAAGTGCATTACAGTCACTGCACATAACGGTGGATTCGACATATGCTACGTTGTCACGGACTACCCGTGTTTCCCATTCATCCATTCTTCATAGTTTATGATGTTATCTTTTGAAAATTTACAGCATGTTTGACTTAGTTTCAAAGGTAGATATGCTTGCTTAGCTCGAGGAATGGCTCTGCGGCATACTTGGGCACTCCCCAACTTGCATCCTCAAACTGGAAGAATTTGGATTTAGCATAGTGAGTGCGTTAAAGGCGCATGAAAGACATGTCTTCCTGAGCCTCATGTGGCTGTCATGGAAGCCATTAGTAAAGGTTCACTCGGCATGCGTTCTGTAATGTTCAGGAAGAAGGAGGTGGCGACTTGACAGGTGGTAAAATGTAGTCAAACTCATTATGTCTTGTGGCATATGAATGTGTTGGTGCCCTTGCATTGCGGCGGTATGTTTGTGTGAGTGCTCTGGTTGTTTGGGCCCGTGGCTGGCGGTATGGAAGTCTTGTGTGTTGTGTGTGAATGGCGTGTGAATGGACCATAAAGTGGTTGGTGCCATGAAGTGGCTTAATGGCTCCCCTTCAGAAGACTTGGCTTCAATATTTATATACTTTGATAAGTATTTGTGCTTTGAAGCCAGCGTTTCTGGAGGTGCTAAAACCAACCAGCGTAAGTGGTGGATTAGCTTTATCAAATTAGTGTTAGATTTATATTCATGGCGGTTTAATGGCTTTTTGTAAGAATTTTCTTTTGTCAATATGGGTAGAAAGGGACTTTGTGCCCGATCTCAGTTGTCACCTAGGCAACCCTTCTCATTTTTGAGTAGTAGACAAAGGGGGAAGTTCAAGGGTGAATGACTAGCGTGGCTCTCACTGTTTTTTTTACCCAACAAACCTAAAATTTTGTTGAAAAAAACTCTTTTTCCACACATTTTTGTGTGGGAAAGTTGTGGGATCACTGATCTGACACAAATATCCTAAAACCCATCGTTCGCGGGTCCTTGGGCCTTCCATACGAGTGAGGCACCATTTTTATCAGGAGACCTGGTGGAACACTGGGTGGTAGGACATTTGTGTCAGCCCCTGATCCCACAACTTTCCCACACAAAAATGTGTGGAAAAAATGTTTTTTTCAGCTAAATTTGAGGTTTGCAGGGGATTCTGGGTAAGAAAACTTTGGGGGATCTATGTAAGCCATACCTCCCTGGAATCCCCCGGGTGTCTAGTTTTCAGAAATGTATGGGTTTGGTAGGTTTCCCTATCTGTCCGCCGAGCACACGGCCATAAACCCAGGTATCCCCCCTTGCAAAACCAGGTCGCTTTGTGAAAGGCAATTTTAATGTCTCCTCAATACGTTTTGGGCCCTTGCCTGTCGCTGGTACTTGGGCCTCCCACACGAGTGAGTCACCATTTTTATTGGGAGTCCTGAGGGAATGCTGGGTGGTAGGAAATTTGTGTCAGCCCGGTGATCTCACAACTTTCCCACACAAAAATGTGTGGAAAAAGTGATTTTTTCAGTAAAATGTGTGATTTGGAGGGGATTCTGGGTAAGAAATCATTGGGGGATCCATGCAAGCCATACATCCTTGGAATCCCCTAGGTGTCTAGTTTTCAGAAATGGGTTTGGTAGGTTTCCCTAGATGTCTTTCAAGCACGGGGCCAAAAACACAGGTGACCCCCCTTGCAAAACCAGATCGTTTGTGATAGGCAATTTTGATGTCTCCTCAATACATTTTGGGCCCTTGCTTGTTGTGGGTACTTGACCCACCCACACAAGTGAGGTACCATTTTTTTCTGAAGACTTTGGGGAATCCGGGGTGGGTGGAATTTTGTGGATCCACGTAGATTCCAGAACTTTCAACTTTCTACCACAGAAATGTGCAGTAAATGTGTTTTTTAGACACATTTTTAGGTTTGCAAGGGATTCTGGGTAACAGAACCTGGTGAGAGCCCAGCAAGTAACCCCATCCTGGATTTCCCTGGGTGTCTAGTTTTCAAAAATGTATAGGTTTGCTAGGTTTACCTAGGTGCCGACAGAGCTAGGGTTCAAAATCTACAGCTAGGCACTTTGCAAAAAAAGGGTCAGTTTTCACAGTGAAAATGTGGTGTGTCCACATTGCGTTTTGGGCCATTTGCTGTCGCGGCCACTAGGCCTACCCACACAACTGAGGCACTATTTTTATTGGGAGAATTGTAGAGCAACTGTTTTTACCTATTGACTTTCAGTGCATTTCTGCCTTCCAAATGAAAGCCAATGTGTAAAAAATAACTCATTTTGAAAAATGACTTATATTTCTCATGCTAGTATGGGTACTCACAATTTAGGAAATGTGCAAATGTCTAATGTTTCTAAACTCTAGATTTTGTTCCAATTCAGAAATACATAGTTGTCTTTCATACTTATTTTTCCATGTATATGTTTTCCCAAATTAATTGCTATAAACCCAGTGAATAATGAAAAAGCATTGCAAGACGCCGCTCAGTTATTGGCTCTGGGTTCGTCGGGTTCTTGGTGAACCTACAAGTCCTATATATTCCCACAACCAGAAAGATCCTATGGATGCAACTGTATATTGCTTTCAAACAGCTCTCACAATTAGAAGAAGTTACAGGTGAAAATGTTGCCACAAATGGCTGTTTTCAACTAATTTTCAATTTTTCCTATATTCAACTGTCTACACAAATGACCCCTTGCTGAATTCAGAATTGTGTCTACTTTTCTCAAATGTATAGCTTTCGGGGATCCATTATTGCTTTCATTCCCATTTCTACCATTACCTGGAAGAAGGTTAAAAGCACAAAAAATAGCACAAATAGGGTATATCCCAGTAAAATGCCAAAACTGTGTAAAAAATGTTGGTTTTCTGGCAAAAGTCTGTCAATCCCTAAAAGCTGGGAAACGTGTGATTTCAGCCCCACAACCCCTTTGTTGATACCATTTGCAGGGAAAAAACCAGACGCTTTCATTTGCAGCACTTTTTTCCCATTTTTCCAAAACAAAAAACAATTTTAGCTGTATTTTGGCTAATTTCTGGGTCCCCTCCAAGGGAATCCACAAACCCTGGGTACCTTTAGAATCCCCATGATGTTTGAAAAGAACGACGCAAATTTGGCTTGGATACCTTATGTGGTCAAAAAGTTACAGAGGCCTAAGCGTGAACTACCCCAAATAGCCAAAAAAGGGCTCAGCACTGGGGAGATAAGGCCCAGCAGTTAAGGGGTTAAGAAAGGATAATTTACTTCTGTCTATCACGGGGAGATGCAATCTAGTTAAGATGATTTTTCTCCCAAAAGTATTGTATATGTTTAGAACAATCTCTTTGGAGTTCGAGAATATCTGGTTTAAAACAATAGACATTTTGGTTTCTAGGTTCATATGGTCATGTGGGAAAATCAGGAGGGCAAATACATTTTTGGGTCTACCTATGGAAAGAGGGGGTGTGGCACTTCCTAATTTCAAGCTATATTATTTAGTGTCAGCTTTGCAGTATTTGCAGCCTCTCTTAGATAACAACATAGAAGAGGGGGGACTGAGGATTTGTTCCAGCTATATTTGAGCTGCTGATTGGCAAGTTTGTGAAGGGTTGCTTGCTGAAGAACTTTGAGCCGAATTATTATTAAAAAAACAGGTTTAAGATTCTTATTGCAGCTTCCAAAAACTGGACTGGAATACGGTAGAAATGGAAATAGGGAGATACAGTTGGTATACCCCTATTCATCGTAATAGCCAACTGCTCAAAATCCTCCATGATGGGTGCTTATTAAAGTGGGAACGAGTGGGGCTCGAAAAAATAGAAGATTTTCTTCAAGGAGGTCATATGGCATAGTTTGAGGAGATTCGGGCCAGATTTAATATAGGGGCCAGGGAATTTTTTAAATAGCTGCAACTTATGGATTTTTTATTGAGATAGGTGGAGGGTGTGGCTGGATTTTTCAGAATATCTTTGTTGGAGGTTTTTACAGGGGAAGCTAACTACATGGTTTCACAAGTATATGGGTGTCTAACTGAGGGGATCGTAGATAACCTTGAAAAACATAACACCAAGTGCCAGGAGAGGTTAGATAGGGACAACTCTGGTTTCTTGGAATCTTTGGAATTAGGATGTACAATACTATGTTCATATAGCTTGCAAACCCAGCATTATAGAACGATCTTTGATTTATATTTTACCCCTTCTAAAATAGCTAAATGGGGTGGGGTGGCTGGGATGCAGTGCCCTTGGTGTCGGGAACTAAGAGCTGATTTGGTTCATATGTTTTGTTCCTGCCCCTGCCTTAATACACTTATTGGATATTGCACTACTTTTAGGGGAGATCTTTAAGTTAAATATCTCTCTGACCCCACAGATTATGTTGCTGGGGCTAGACGAGATGATATTAAGGACCGGGCCCAGCTTATTTTTATTGTAATGGCAGTCTGTAGGCCTTAGCATGGCTGGATTCCCAACCTCCATCATTCCAGCAATGGCAGGGGCGTTCTCTATATATATGTAACCTGGATGATGCACTCTATGAGCGCAAGGGAAAGAAAGACAAACAAAAAGGAAGGAAGATCTGGGGTCCCTTTCAGACTGGATGTTGTCCCATAATTAAGCTAACTGTGGTCTGAGGGAATGTAAATTTCAGTGAATGGTTTAAGGCTGTTAGTTAGTCTTGATTCTAAAATTAAGTACTGTAAATCACTGCTAGCTTTTAGCATTATTAATTCAAACTTGATTAACTTGGTTAAGCAATGACTTTGTATTTATACCCAACTTATGTACCTATTGCTATTTATTGTAAAAAAAAAAAGGTTAAAAGCTTAATACATTTTTTTTAAATGTTATTCAAAGGTGTAACCAAGAAGTAACAAAGTAAGTATTTTACAAAGATAGAGAGCCCGCACTTGTAGCTTGAAAGGAAGAGGCGGCGGTGATGGCATCTCACGTTCAGTTGAATCTGACGTGTAGTTGTCATAGTTCATACACAAACTAGCCTGACACTGTTTGGTCTATTTTTGGCAGCTCACCAGGTTTTGAAAAACTGGGAGTTGACCCACTTTGTGGCATATTCATGTTGATGATGTCAATTTTTTGAGTTTCAGTTTGTGTTTCTGTACTCGTTGACTGTACAGTTGTAGTTGTTTCAACAGGAAGGAGAAATACTTCATTGTTTACTGTTTGTTGTTGGAGAGGGGAATCTTTTTTAGTTATTAAAACCTCCATCTGAACTTCCTGAATGGTAGCGAGAGGCGTGTGGTAGCTACCCAGGAGCCCATGTCGCCTACTGTCGAGAATCAACCACATAGTGCGGTTTGCTCAGATGAATTGAGACAAACGTTTTGTCCTTCATCCATCAAGGGGCAGAAGAAGTACAGTTCTGACATCTTTGACTGCCAGGACAAGCACAGGCTTGTCAGCCAAATTCTAATTTTTCCACAATTTTTTCCCTGGCCAGATCCCTAATATTCGATACACAGGCAGGTCTTGCCGGTGCAACCTTCACTTCTCCAGTGGTGGTGCGTTTTACTTGGACGTTGCTTTGTGTGTCCCAGAATTCATTTAGCTCCTGTAAAACAGCCAATCATTCATTGATGTCAAACGGTGTGTCTGTCGCCACTGTGCTGACACTATCAAGGTCTGGGACTCACAGTCTCACTCCAACAGGATTTCATATGGAGTACGACCACCCAGCAATTTTCTTGGCGTGGTATTGAGTGCCCTCTGGACCACATATGGGTGATGGACCCAGCTGCGATCTGAACCTAGTACCCTTGCTGTTTATGATTGCTTTAAGCCCCGGTTTTTCCTCTCAACTACGAATTTCCTGCCGGATGTTACGGGGAGGAGTACCGCAAGGTCACTCCCAAATTTCCCATGACTTCTTTGTTAGCCCGATGGGTAAACGTAGGACCCTGGACAGAATCTAGTAACTCCTGGCGTGGTGTTCTGCTGCTGTTGACCGCTACAAAGCTGCATTTGCTGCCCGCATCACTTGCTGTGGTTCCTGTCCTCCCGCCTCCCGCCGCCCGACCCTTACTTCATCCCGGGGTGAGGCCGCCGAGTGGAGCGCGGTGGGGATACAAAACCACAACTCCCAAGAGCCTTCACGACGCTACTCGCGTCAGTTGCGCGCCAGGAGGCGCATAAATCACCAGTCACCCCGGTCGAGTGGGTGACTCCTGGCGTGGTGTTCTGCTGCTGTTGACCGCTACAAAGCTGCATTTGCTGCCCGCATCACTTGCTGTGATTCCTGTCCTCCCGCCTCCCGCCGCCCGACCCTTACTTCATCCCGGGGTGAGGCCGCCGAGTGGAGCGCGGTGGGGATACAAAACCACAACTCCCAAGAGCCTTCACGATGCTATTCGCGTCAGTTGCGCGCCAGGAGGCGCATAAATCACCAGTCACCCCGGTCGAGTGGGTGACTCCTGGCGTGGTGTTCTGCTGCTGTTGACCGCTACAAAGCTGCATTTGCTGCCCGCATCACTTGCTGTGGTTCCTGTCCTCCCGCCTCCCGCCGCCCGACCCTTACTTCATCCCGGGGTGAGGCCGCCGAGTGGAGCGCGGTGGGGATACAAAACCACAACTCCCAAGAGCCTTCACGACGCTACTCGCGTCAGTTGCGCGCCAGGAGGCGCATAAATCACCAGTCACCCCGGTCGAGTGGGTGACTCCTGGCGTGGTGTTCTGCTGCTGTTGACCGCTACAAAGCTGCATTTGCTGCCCGCATCACTTGCTGTGGTTCCTGTCCTCTCGCCTCCCGCCGCCTGACCCTTACTTCATCCCGGGGTGAGGCCGCCGAGTGGAGCGCGGTGGGGATACAAAACCACAACTCCCAAGAGCCTTCACGACGCTATTCGCGTCAGTTGCGCGCCAGGAGGCGCATAAATCACCAGTCACCCCGGTCGAGTGGGTGACTCCTGGCGTGGTGTTCTGCTGCTGTTGACCGCTACAAAGCTGCATTTGCTGCCCGCATCACTTGCTGTGGTTCCTGTCCTCCCGCCTCCCGCCGCCCGACCCTTACTTCATCCCGGGGTGAGGCCGCAGAGTGGAGCGCGGTGGGGATACAAAACCACAACTCCCAAGAGCCTTCACGACGCTACTCGCGTCAGTTGCGCGCCAGGAGGCGCATAAATCACCAGTCACCCCCGTCTCGCGGGACGCCCGGAGCGAAGCCCGGGCAAAGGGCGGGCCCTCTGTGGCCCTCAGTGGCCGAGGTAGGCCGGGCTGGGCCCTGGTATTTTTAACAATATTTTTTCTTTTTATTTTTCTTTAGCTTGCTGCCTGAGTTACTATATTTTATAGGCATGCAAATACGCCGATAGGACTATAGTCACAAAGTACTTTCTCTGCAAGTCTGACTCTTGTGTTCACCCCCTGGGAATTTTTATTTTTTATTATATTAATAATTGTGTATTACCTTCAATAGTGGGAATCCAGTTGTAGGACCAGTCTTTCCTGTACTATGGAGGCAAAGAAACTCCGTTCCGGGAAAGTTGTAATGGAGAAACCTGGTACAATACCCGGTCCTATTCATTTGAGGAAAAAGCATGTTAATTATGACACTATGAACAGGGGCGGCTGGTGACATTTGAAAGTGGTGAGGCGTAAACTAATTTGCATATTGCACCGCAGCGAGCGCAGCGAGCGAGCGAGCCCGAACCACCTTGCATCCATCCATACATCATTCATGCATCCATCCACCCATCCATCCTGCATCCATCATTCATTCATCCACCCATCCATCCATCATTCATTCATGCACCCATCCATCCATCCACCCACCCATCCATCCATCCACCCATCCATCATCCATTCCTGCATCCATTCATGCATCCACCCATCCATCCTGCATCCATCATTCATTCATGCACCCATCCATCCACCCTGCATCCATCCTGCATCCATCATTCATTCATCCACCCATCCTGCATCCATCCATCATTCATTCATGCATCCACCCATCCATTCATCCACCCATCATTCATCCTGCATCCATTCATGTGTCCACCCATCCACCCATCCATCCACCCATCCTGCATCCATCATTCATTCATGCACCCATCATTCATTCATGCACCCATCCATCCTGCATCCATCATTCATTCATCCACCCATCCATCCACCCTGCATCCATCCTGCATCCATCATTCATTCATCCACCCATCCTGCATCCATCATTCATTCATGCATCCACCCATCCATTCATCCACCCATCATTCATCCTGCATACATTCATGTGTCCACCCATCCACCCATCCTGCATCCATCATTCATTCACGCACCCATCATTCATTCATGCACCCATCCATCCTGCATCCATCATTCATCCACCCATCCATCCACCCATCCAGCATCCATCATTCATTCATTCATCCATCCACCCACCCATCCATCATCCATCCTGCATCCATTCCTGCATCCACCCATCCATCCATTCATCCATCATGCATTCATGCACCCATCCATCCACCCTGCATCCATCCTGCATCCATCATTCATTCATCCACCCATCCTGCATCCATCCTGCATCCATCATTCATTCATGCATCCACCCATCCATTCATCCACCCACCCATCCATTCATCCACCCATCATTCATCCATCATCCATCCACCCATCCTGCATCCATCATTCATTCATGCACCCATCCATCCACCCTGCATCCATCCTGCATCCATCATTCATTCATCTACCCATCCACCCATCCTGCATCCATCCTGCATCCATCATTCATTCATGCATCCACCCATCCATTCATCCACCCATCATTCATCCTGCATCCATGCATGCATCCACCCATCCTGCATCCATCATTCATGTATTTTTATGACCATATAACTTGCACACAGCTTGTCAGTGTTTAATACCAGTCTCGAACCTTGTACTCCAGCACCAATGATACATGATTAATATTAATTGTTTTTTAAAATCATGTATTTATTCGACACCAATTTCACACCTTAGTCGGAACAATATTTTTATTTATTTTTTAAAATATCTATTTATTTAACACCAAAGTAAGTCATGTATACATTTTTATGGTTCGATAAGAGGCTCGAACCTGGTTTCCCAGCACCAAAGTCGGCCGTGCTATCCGTCAGGGGTTATGTAACCGGGCTATGTAGTGACCAGCCAATCCTGCGCCAGGATTGGCTGGGGGGGCACCATGACTCCTCGCCCAGTCGCCCTGTGTAACCCCGGGGGCTGCGGCCCGCCCCCAGGTCCTCTCTCTAAGGGGGAATTCACAAGAAAACGATCTGCGCATGCGCGGGCATGTTTGTGCCCAAAAATACACTTGCGCAGCTGCAGCAGCCCGATCCTCCCCCCCCCCCCCCCCTTGCGCACTCCGGGAAGGTCGGGTGTCTCCCGGTTTCCCGGCCGGCAGATAGCGCGATTTTTAAAAATAATTGTGTTTGGCTTCTAGTGAGAACGTGGTGGGTCCATGGGGCTTAGTGGGGCTTCGCCCCTACGCCCCAATGGACGCACCGCGCCTGACTATGAAAGGTCAGATGCAACGGTCTCAAATCTGGGAAAAAGGCCTGAATAAATCCCTAGAAGTTCCTATGAAATCTGATACTGATTATTTACCTCAGCTGGAACTTTGTCCTAATATGGAGGGAGCTTGTCAGCTTGATCCTATGTTGGAAACAAAAAGGTCACTGAGTCAGTCAAGTGAAGTAAACGTCCCTACATGTCCAGTATATGTGGCTGACGCTGATCCTTTGCTAATATCAGCGCAAACTCTGGGACATAGTATTCTCATGGGAAATGATAATTTGGAAAAAGATAAGGGTGATGTTTCAATAGCCACCAGCATTGATCTGGAACTCTGCGGACGATATGTGGATAAGCCATCTTTGTTTCATCTAGCGGCTAATAAAACCCCTACTGGAGAAACACCATCTGGATTGCTACTTTATAGCAGCACTCCCTCTGTCAAATCCACAGATAACCTTTCTACGCAGAGTGCTGTACAATCTCCGCAATTTAATTTATCGGGGATTTGTGCTTTTACATCATCCAGTTACCCAAAAAATGATAAACCTATTTCTGAGTCACTCATAGCCCTTGAGCAAATTTTGTCTTCCATATTACTTTTAATGGGTAAATTTGCTGTAAACTCTGATTGTATTTTGTCTTCGGTTACTGAGATATTGCAGGTATTGCTGGCACAAAATGTTAAAAATGTTGAAAATGTGATTAATCCTCATTACTTCTACTAATTCTGTTCCTGTTGTCCAAAAAGTTGCTGATAACACTACTGAGGTGGGGGGAATTGCCCCCATAGGATTGTCTATAGAGGTGGATATCCATAAGCCCCCTAATCGATCTTCCCCATCTTCCTTGCTACAGAAAAAAGATCCAATGTTGGCTGAGCAGGAAGAAAATGTGGTTGAAGAGAGGCAAACGGAGGGTCATGATCTTTTTCCTATTTTTGTACAAGATAAAAAGGAGCCTGAAGGTCCCTTGGGGACTATTAGAGCTGCTAAAGTAAAATCAAGAGGGAAAAATAGGAAACTGATACGTAAATATAAAAAGAAAAGACCTAGGCAAATTATTTTTCAAAAACATACAACATCTGAAATGCCTGTTCTTACAGAAAGTGGTTATAATCCACCTTTAGATATCCCCGGTAAGGTGGAAGTTGGAGGTAACAAAAATGTTGAATGTGGGAGTACCCCGGTTGAAGCATCTATGAAGGGGGCAGTCCCATGTCCATTAGTAAATGTTTCTGATCCTCTATCTATAAGTCCCGAAGATACTATACATACGCCGATAGTAACAAGAGTATTTAATCCATCTGCACCTATATTTCGGCCACAGACGGAGGTAGTCAGGAACTCAATGCCTCATTCAGCAAAAAGCCCTATTTTAAATGTGGATACTTTGTCATTGGATTTTCTCCCATTATTTGATACAGATCTAAAAATGAATAGATCCTGGTTACTTAACTGCTTTAAAGAGATAGAAAGTTTAAAGTTAGTTTTAACAAATGACATTGATTTAGTTCTCCCAATAAAATCCATAAATGGGCAACGAACAAGGGTAAAGTTTTACTCTAAAATAATAGCTAATTTAGTTCTTCATCAAGCGGAAGCCTTTCAATGCAGAGGAATTGACGTGCTACCCTTTGTTAATAATAATTTGTGTCTTTCATCTAGTGAAAGAAACACAAAGTTGGCCTCTGGTCAGGATGATTTTACTATGTGTAATAAAGACCTAAACATTTGGGTCTCCAGAGGAAAACGAATGGTTTCACAGGTGCTTCCATTACCTGTTAATACAGACGTTCCTCTAACTGAAGACAATTTGATGTGGAACTGGTTACCAGGAGTTCTCTCAAATACAACTTCGAGAAACCCACGACCATTTTCGCATCTTTAACACTTGTCTAAAAATTGTCTCTTGGAATGCCGCCGGTTTGTCGAATTGCCCCGAGAAATTTGATTTCCTTTTCTCTTTGAATGCAGATGTGATATGTATTCAGGAAACATGGTGTAAAACTCTCCCATATGGAGGGAAAGATTACTTCGTCCTAGAGGCTCCTGCGACTCCATCTAAAAAAGGCCATGCTAAAGGCGGAATTGCCTGTTTGTTATCAAACGCATTACAATGGCAATTTTCCCATTATAAGGACGAGAGTAATCTATTCCAATCCATAACCATTTCCAATCTGGACTCCGTTAGTCAACGGTCCTCGCTTATAATATTAAATGCCTATATTCCTCCAGAAGATAATTTCACGATAGTTTTAAAACGTATGTTTTCCCATGTCAAACAACTAATAGAGGTGGATCACCCCCCATACTTACTTTTGGTGGGGGACTTGAATTGTAAAGTGTCTAACACTTCTTTGGTCATGTTTAGAAATAAAGGTAAGGAAGAAGCATATAATATACCTCAAGCAGTCCTGCCTACCAAAATAAAAACTAATAAAAGAGGCAAGATTCTCCTCGGGGAACTTAGTTCCCTGGAGGGAATTATTATAAATGGCAGGATGCCTTCAGATACTCCTGCAAATTATACACACGGATCCTTTAGGGGTGAATCTATTTTGGACTATGTAATAACGGACTTTGATATGTTCTCCTTTCTTAAAGATTTGGTGATCTCTCACTCCCCCTTGAGTGATCATAAAATTATCAATATAACTGTCTCATTAACACCCCCTGCAACTAGCCTCTGGTCCTTAAAGAATAGAGGTTTTTAGATTAAGTGTAATACAGATAGATGTTATTGGGGAACTATCAATAGTAAGGATGTACAAAATATCCTTAGCCAATTACTATTGGAGTTGGACTACTGGCAAGGTAGGGAATTCCTTTTTCTTGAAAACCTCATTAAAAAAGTCACCGCAATGGCTAGGATTATAGGAAAACCTAAAAAGAAACATTTTTCTCCTAGTCCTTTATTAAGGTTAAATAACGAAATAAATAAACTCGTTAGGAAGCAATACCTTAACAGATCGGGGGGAATTGAGTCTCAGTTAGCTTTATTAAAAAGAAGGAGGGTAAGATTGAGATCCAAACTAAAAAAAGAAAAAGAAGATATTTTATGGATCAAGTTAAGAGAGGCCTCAATTTGTAAAAACTCTAGAGATTTCTGGTCCATAATAAGGCAAGGATGTGGTTCTGTAATAACGCCCACTCCTATAGTTATTACGGAAGATGTCTGGACCGAATTTGTGTCCACCTTATACGCGCCTAATGGTGCAGGGGCGGACCCTTGAGTTCCAGGGCTAAATAGTGATTTTATAATGGAACTCCCCACTGAGCAATCCATAGCTACCGTAATAAAGAGCATGCGCTCTTCCGGGGCTATGGGGCCTGATGAATTGCCCATGTCTATAATCAAGCAAGATGTTACTACTTGGAGCAGGATTCTTCTTCCAGTATTTCTGGCGTGTTTTAAATTACGAACAGTCCCCGACTCTTGGCGGGGAAGCATCCTAATCCCAATTTTTAAAAAAGGTGATCGGGACAACCCCTCTAATTATCGTCTAATAGCTTTATTAGACTCAATAGGGAACATTTTTGCTAAACTTTTATTATTGTTAATAATGGAATGGATAAATTTAAATAATATTTTACCTATGGAACAGACAGGATTTCGAAACGAGCATGGAACTTTAGATAATCTAACATTGCTACAGGTAATTATGGATAAATATGCTCGTGTCCGAGGTGGTGGCGTATACGTAGCATTTATAGATTTCTCCACAGCATTTGACAAGGTGGATCGTCCAATGCTGTGGAGAAAGTTGGCGGCTTTGGGTATGCCGGGATACCTATTAGATTTAGTTAAGTCTTTACATTCGAGCACATGGTGTAAGGTGTTACAAGGCGGTGAGAGGGGTCTTTCTCATTCTATCCCCTCCCTGAACGGATTAAAACAAGGGTGTATATTGGCACCCATATTGTTTTCCTTATATACGGCCGATCTACCTACTACTGTTGCAGTTTGTGAGGGATTAGCCCCGAAAATTGGAGGGACAGCTATATCGATTCTAATGTATGCGGACGATATACTTGTCTTAGATCTGACCCCGAAAGGTCTTTCTAATCGTCTTCATGCATTGAATCAATTTGCAGATGCACATTATATGAAAATTAATAGTTCCAAAAGTAAAATTATGTGCATCTTCGGAAAGAAGAAAAGCAGGTCTAGTAGCTATAATTGGACAATTAGCGGAGAAAAACTTGAGGTGGTTAAAACCTACATGTTTTTAGGCAAAATAATATCTGCTAATCTTAGTGAGAAGCCTCACATCGAACATAATTCCAGAAAAGCGATGACCCATGGTATGGGATTATGTTCTTTGTATAAAGCTACTGGGAAGAGACATTTCTCCCTATGCTTGGATGTATTTCGAACAAAAATTCCTGCAACCCTCCTCTATGGAATGGAATTAGTGGAGTTGAAACAATGGGGTTTCATGCAAAAAATGGAAGGAAAGGTACTAAGAAAAATATTATCATTTAATTCAGCCTGCTCTACATCTTCATGCAGGCTGGAATTCGGACTTCGAAGTTGTTGGGCACAGGGGTTGGCAGCCCTTGTAAGATGGGTAGCCTGTTTGGCTAGAGGTAAACCGGGCACCTTACGAGAAATTCTAAAAAAAGAACTATTGGGCAACTTTAATGAGTTCTCGCAGCTGGTAAAAAACTTTAGAAAAGCGGTATCGCTGCTTGAACTGGATGAAAGCACATTATTCTTACTTTCTCCATTAGAGTTAAAGTTGAAGTTAAAAAGTATGTCCTGGGAACTTTGCTTCAAGTCGGATACACTTGCCCAACCAAAGCAAAAAGAAAGGGAAGCCCTGGTTACGACATATACTCCCAAAGTAGCCCAACAATATTTAATTTGGAATATTCCCCATGGTGTCTGTAGATTTTGGTACCTTTTACGTCATAATTTGCTTCCACTGAATTCACTTTTAGCAAAATGGTATGGTATTTCTCCTCTATGCAATTTCTGTAATAATGTTGTTCAGGATTTTAATCATGTATTGCTCATTTGTCCGGTATTGTGCCCCATGCGCCAAAAATGGATAAAACCAATTTGTTTACAATTGGTAATTGTGAATGTAAAAATGTTTTTCCATGCACTTTATTGCCCCCCTAACGAAATGTTCTGTTCCAGAATTTGTAAATATTTTAAAGAGTTTTTAGATATTTATTAATGAACTTCCGGGAGATGTTGATAATTGCCTTTCTTGCAGATAATTTTGTGGCTATTTCCTTTGTCGCATGATGTTTCTTTTGTATTATGTTATGTTAATACGTGTGTATTTTTTATGTGGCCCTCAACGAGAGCCAAATCATAATAAACTTGACTTGACTTGACTTGACTAGTAAGCCAATTGCGTATGTCCCAATAAAGAATTGCAAATCCTTGATAACAGTTTGAGCATCAGCTGACCGCAGTGGCCATACTTGCACAAATCCAGAGCATGACTCTACTCCCAACAAGATGTACTTTTAAGCCCCAGGGACCGCAGTGATCCAATTAGACACAGGCTAAAGGCTTGTTTGAGTTCAATAGAGGTATCTCTGGTGGACGTGCTATGGTGGAACACTTCATCTGCTGGCAGATGTCACATTTGAGGACAAAGTCCTTGGTCCGTTTTGTAAGACCAGGCCACCCACAGTGCGGCTTCAGTAATGAAACTTTTTCTTACTTTTTTTTTTTTTCTTTTATTGCGGGTTTATATCGCGCCAAATCACCTGCAGGTCTCAGGGCGCTTTTACCTCATGACATAATAACCAGGGTACTGAGAAGGGTAGAGGAAGAGACAGGATTTACGCTAGGTTGTGTGCTGTTCTGAAAAGGTTGGTTTTCAGGGCTTTCCTGAAACGGAGTAGGTTACCCTCCTTACGGAGTGCCTCAGGCAGGGCGTTCCATAGGTTCGGTAGCACGACCGAGAAGGATCTCCCTCCCATTGTAGCCAGTTTGAAACGTGGGCAAACAAGGAGTTGGGCGTCTGAAGACCTAAGGTTTCTTTCCGGTCTATATACCTCAATCCGTTCCTTGATGTAGGCCGGGGCTTGCCCATAGATGGCTTTATGGGCTATACAGAGGCTTTTAAAGGTGGACCTCTGCCCGATTGGCAGCCAGTGTAGACTCTTTAATAATGGGGAGGCATGCGCTCTCCTCGGGAGATTAAAAATTAGCCTGGCAGCATCGTTTAGGACTACTTGGAGTCTGTTAATTAGCATCTTTGGCAGGCCTAAGTAGAGCGCATTTCCATAGTCGAGTCTTGACACTATGGTGGCAGAAACCACTGTGCGAAGCATCGGCTCGGAGAGGAGAGGAACTAGTTTGCGCAGCTGTCTTAAAAGACCAGTGCAGGTACCGACTACAGTGGAAACCTGGTTGGTCATTGAAAGAGCACTGTCTAACTTAATGCCAAGACTTTTGACTGTAGTGACTGGCTGTGGAGTTGGGCCCAGCTCCTGGGGCCAGAACATGTCACTCCAGGAGGAGCACTTGGATGGTACTATCAGCACCTCTGTTTTTTCCGGGTTAATTTTTAGCTGGTTAGTAGCCATCCAGTGAACTGTGTATCTAAGTATGTCCTGGGCGTGTGACTGGGCTTGTACGGTGTCATCTATGCCCAACAGCAGCTGAGTGTCGTCGGCATAGTTGAACACCCAACAGCCCATCTCCGCTAGTGTGTTAATCAGGGGCTGCAGATATAGGTTAAACAGGAGTGGGGATAGCGCTGAGCCCTGGGGGACACCACAGGTCAGACCTCCCACTCCTGATATGCTATCTCCCATCTGGATTCTCTGGGTTCTCCCAGATAAGAAAGATTCCAGCCACCGAAGGGCTGAGCCCTGAATCCCAACCCCAGCCAGCCTGTCCAGTAGAAGGGGATGGCTGACAGTATCGAACGCCGCTGATAGGTCTAACAAAATCAGGGCGCTCGGTCTCTTACTGTCAGCCATCCTTCTGAGCTCGTCCAGCACCGAGAGCATGACAAGCTCGGTGCTGTGATGTGCACGGAAACCTGCCTGCCTCTCATGGAGTAGATGGTTAGACTCCAGGAAGCTAGACAGAGATTTAAGCACATGTTGCTCAAGAACTTTGGACAGGAAAGGCAGCTGGGATATGGGTCTATAATTTTGTAAGGCGTTGGGATCTGCCCCCACTTTCTTTAGCAGCGGTCTTACACGAGCTTCTTTGAAGCTAGTGGGGAGCCTGCCGGTGCGCAAGGATTTATTCAGAGTGGCTAGGATATGGTCCTCTAACATAGGTCGTGCCAAGCAGAAAATACTAGGAGGGCAGGGATCTGCTGGGGAACCTGATTTTGTCTTCCTCATCAGCGATTCAAGGGTTAGTGAGTCCATAAGGGGAAATGATGCTAGGCAGCTGGCAGCAAGGTTTAGGATAGCCTGTTGCTCGATGAGGCCATGCCCCATATTTTTTATTTCGAGCATAATGGCGTCTACTTTATCAAGAAAATATTTCTGGAAAGTATCACAGTTTATGCTGCTGTTTATATCCTGAGCTTTTTTAGTTAATTCCTTCAGGATTTTGAACGTTTCCTTTTGGACATTAGTCGCCCTATTTATACGAATCTCATAAAATGAGGCTTTAGTTTCCTGGGTGGATTTTTTATAGCTGCGAAGCGCCTTCTTATATTGTTCACAGGCGTCTATATCCTTATTTTTCCTCCAGTTTCTCTCCATGTTACGCAGAGCCTTCCTTTGATCTCTCAAGGCGGGTGTGAACCATGGGGCTCCCTTTATTCCACTATTTTTTGTTTGGAGTTTCTCGGGTGCTAACTGATTGATGGCTGTTACTAAGTAGTCCATCATGTCCTTACAGTCTTGGTCTACATCTTTATTAGATGATATCGGCTGGACAATTCCCCTGAGTGCCGTGGTCAGTGTGTGTTGGTCCACATTTTTCCACTGGCGGGTCAGTCTGGGTTTAGGTGCTGGACGGGAGGGTAAAGTATCCAGAGGGATGTCACAGTAGATCAGATGATGGTCGGACCAGATACAGGGGAGGATTCCAGCTAATACCACCCTGAAATCTGTGGTCCATATCAGATCTAAGGTGCGGCCTTTTATATGAGTAGGGGCGTTTACGAGCTGCCTAAAGCCCAGGGAGGACATAGTTGTCTCTAGGGAGCTAGCTGCTGGCTGTTTCTGTTCTTTGTCCCAGTGAAAATTAAAGTCTCCTGTAACTATGATGTTTCTATATCTGGAGCACATGTCGGAGACAGAGGACATAAAGGAGTCGTTAAAGCCTGGAGTGGCATTGGGGGGCGATAAGCTGTGAGAACTGTAACACACATGTTATCAAGCATGATTTTTATCGCCAGCAAGTCGGCCAGATCCGCTGACTCAGCCAGTTTTTTGGTTGCTGCTAGATGTCTCTTGAATATTATTGCCACTCCTCCCCCTCGAGTGTTCCCTGTACGATTCTGCCAGTGAATGTCGTAATTTACAGGGACGGCGGCTATAATGTCTGGTAGGGAGTTGTCCCCCATCCAGGTCTCAGTCAAGGTCAGGATGTCGATGTCTTCGTCTTGCAATAAGGTGAAAATTTCAAGACTATGACAGCACAGTGACCTAGTGTTTAGGCTAACCAACTTTAGGGTATGGGGGGGGGGCTGGGGACCTACCTATCTGCGGTGCCTGGATGGCCAGTTCCTCTATGCGAGTAAGTATAGTTAGGTCTAGAGTTGTTGTGCCCCCATTCAGTTGACGAATTTCCTCCCCAGAATAGACCTTCCGTTTGAAAAGGGTCCCTGCCCCTGAGCCCGGCCATGCGCGGACGGGCGCAGACGGGCAGGACTCTGGCTTGACTCCGGCGTGAATACGGCGTGCCCGCTGAGCGCGTCCGCTGCGCGGAGTCATAGCCGTCTATTTTTATACTAGCTAGCCCTACCCAAAATGGCCGCCACCGTTTCCCTTCCGTGTCCCAGGCAAGCCCGCCCTGAACTGGCCGGTTGCTCTGGGGGGAGGCTGAGGTGCTGTCCGTGCAGCGCGGAAGACGGGGGGTGCAGAGGTAGATTTAAAAGAATTATTAAGAACAATGCCTCCACCCTCAATTCGGTGGAGACACGCGCTGCGATAATACCGCGCGCTGTGCAGGGGGGAGGGGGGAGGACACAGAGGAAGTAAATTCACACAAGGCTGTTAAAACAGAGTAAAAAGCGTCTGCCCGGCTCAAGCCTCAGGCATCAAATGGCAAAGGTATCTCGAGAGCAGAGTCCTTCCACTATTTTTATACTAGCTAGCCCTACCCAAAATGGCCGCCACCGTTTCCCTTCCGTGTCCCAGGCAAGCCCGCCCTGAACTGGCCGGTTGCTCTGGGGGGAGGCTGAGGTGCTGTCCGTGCAGCGCGGAAGACGGGGGGTGCAGAGGTAGATTTAAAAGAATTATTAAGAACAATGCCTCCACCCTCAATTCGGTGGAGACACGCGCTGCGATAATTCCGCGCGCTGTGCAGGGGGGAGGGGGTAGGACACAGAGGAAGTAAATTCACACAAGGCTGTTAAAACAGAGTAAAAAGCGTCTGCCCGGCTCAAGCCTCAGGCATCAAATGGCAAAGGTAACTGTAGCAGTAATCTCTGTATGTGCTGAACCCAGACCCTCATGTGCAGCTAGTATTGACCCCAATCTGTGATCAGTGTTAGGTATTACTCTGTCCCCCACTCCTGGAATCTGAGCATATGCTATGTTTTTCCACCTAACTTGTAGGAGTACTTGAGTGGAAAGCCTTTCAGCAGGTGTGTGTCATTGCGAGGAGTATTGACAGCCACCATGATGTCTCTGTCTAATCTTATACTAGAACGAGTGATTGCAGCAACAGCAGCAGTGCGATCTGTTGCCTTAACAGCTTCATCAGCCATTGAATTCCCTGCAACGTGATCACCAACATGTGTAGATAACATGAGCCCGTGGCAAGCCTTCTTTCAGCTTTGCCACCTGTTCCCAAAGCATCTTGTGCTTGATTGTGTAACCCTTGGAATCTCAAAATCCATTTGGCCACAATAGTGAAGGTATTCATTATATGACTGGATACAGTAATACGAATCAATACTATAAGTGCGGAGAATCCATGATCTGCATTTTGTAGTGCCAGTATCAGGGATTTGAGATCTGCCAGCTGCGCGGTATAGTCCCCTAGGGACTGCATGTGTGTTTTTTCATGACTTAACTTTCCATTATGCATGCACACTTTTACTATTGCATATTCCGTGGAATATTGGTGTCTTATCCCTATGGCAGGCTGAGCAGACCCATCAGTGCAGACAATGTAGTCATATCGATCTAGAGGCATTATTTCATTCAGCAAAGGATATTCTTGTCCATACTGCAAACATGCTTGTATTTGTAATGTAGAATTGAATCTGTAATCTACATATGTTGCAGTGACAAAGTTAGCCCATTGTATGCATTGCGGATGTAAGGCTTTGACGTTTGGACTCTAGCTTCGGTGACAGCCTCTAAGGTCGGTACCGGGCTAACCACAATTATGCGTTTTCTTTGAGCTAGTGCTTTAATCTCACTACAGCATTCTATACCGCTGTGAGAATTTTTTCAGTGGGTGCTAAACGCATTTCAGCGTTTTTGTACAAATGTTATTTGTATGCTATAAGTACTGTATCATCTTAGTTGAACGTGATGTATGTGTACCCAGTTGGTCCAGCAACAACACGGTTCACCAGGTTGGTCATGTTTACACATGTGTGTAAATATTTTGAAGCTATCGTGTCAGCTTGTACGGAACGTAAAATGTTTGTATGTTCCGGTGTCCAATGTGCGATTGAAAAATCAGGTCTAATTAAGTCGTAGAATGGTTTTACCCATACTGTGTAATACAAAATGCCCAAATGTAAAAATCCTAAAATGGATTGTAGTTCTTTCAGAGTCGTTGGAGGTTGGAGCAATGCACATTTTCCTACAAAATGTGACGCCAGGATTTTGCATTCACTTGGCAACTCGTATTCCAAACACAGGACATTGAGATGGGCAGTTTTTGATTTTTTTAAATTAAGTTTGTAGCTGAGGTGAGCAAACCCTAGAATTATGCGGTCTGCTCTGTCCAGGTGTTCTATTAATTCATTGTCTTTTAGATAGATTTCATCTAAATAGGAAAACGCCTCCTCATCAAAAGTTTGAAGTAATTCTGTCACTCTGTCTGAAAACAGCCCTGGGGGTTTCTTATACCCTTGAGGTAAACGGCAAAATTGCCTGTGTAAACCTAGCGCTGAAAATACTGTCAAATACCTGCTTTCAGGCACCATATTCTGGCAGAAGAATCCATTTGAGATATCTAGTGTTGTTTTGTATTTCTTCCGCACTATGTTTTCATTAGTGCGGCACTGTGTGCATTTTGTACTGCAAATGTGTGAGTAGATGTGTTTAAATGTCTGTAATCTAATACTATCCAGTATGAATTATCTGGTTTCATTACAGGAAACAAAGGATTATTCATTGACGAGGTGCAATTTTCTATCACCCCCTGGTATTCAAGTTTTTCTAGGATTTCCCTTACTTGTTTTTTAGCTTCATGTTTTATTGGGTATTGTCTCTGGGGTTGATGAGTAGATTTTAATGGAATCTCGTGATGAGGTGACTCATCCCAACAAACATAGTTGTGGTATGGGGCAGGAGCTAGCGCTAAAGCCCACTCCTTGGCATAAGAATGTTTATTTGATTCTGGAACGAGGTCGGAGAAAGCTGATAAATTTACCATTTTCCCATTTGGGCATTCCATTACGAACTCAGGTGGCCAGTCTTTTTCAGTCAAAGGAATGGTGTAACCATATGCCAGGTTCTCCCAAAAGAGAGCCTTGATGTTCCTGGGCATGTCCACCTCCAATTGGAGTGTTATTTTGTATAAATGATGGGGAACACTTACCCTAGTATCAGGTGTTTCCACCATGATATGCTCACTCAGCGCTACTGCCGCCAGATAATCCATCAGGTTCCGGCGAGCTATTGTGACTTCTGCCGCACTTCCAGCATCGTCACTGCCCATTCTCCATTCAGAAGCAGAGTCCTCTGTAGTCTTTTTGAGTTGAGGTTTAGTATTCTTTGGTTTGTCTTCTTTTTAAATAATTTAATCTGATTAGCACTGTGATTTCTTCTTCAGTTTCACTTGTTCTACCGAGCTGCACTATGACCATCCACCTCTCTTCAAATGTGTATCCGATGACTGCTGAAAGAAACAAGAGTAACATGAATCAGTATCCTGATACCTGTCAGGCTTTCTAATTTTATCACAGTTTCTAAAATTGTATTTCTTTTCAGTGGTCTCCTGTTGAGGAGGCCCACCCATGATTGTTGATTGTTTTTATTTTTTGCTTTATTTTCCTCTTTGAAGAATCTGGTGCTTGCTTAGAGTTATATTTTTCAGGATTACCCTTCATTTGCAGTTTTCTAGGTCTGGCTCCCAAATTATCTCTATCTAGAGTAGCATAGGTTTCTTAGATAATTTTAGTAAATTGCTGCTCCAGCCGTGCAGGAGCAGGAATTGCCATCCCTCAGGCATTGGTGTATGGCCAATGCTGCTGCCTCCCTTTTCATGTAACTTAACATAATGGCTGATACTGCAGCAAAACTGCCCATCAGTTTCATTCCCAAGTCCAGGGCAGGTGCTGCCCCGTACTCATTCTGTACCAGTTTCAGTACCTCAGGCAACACAGCCAATGAAGGGGTACCATGAGTACTGGTATAAATGACAGAGGAAACTGAACCCCAGATTGCGCAGTCTTTCACCGGGGGAGCCATCCCCATTTGCAAGCAAATAGTCAGTATTCTGTGTTTTTGCTTGGGGACCGTATGGGGAAAAACTGCTTCAAGCTTCTGGGTTGTGTTTTCTGTGCCATCTAGAACAGAATTTGCTCCTGTCTGGTAGGAATCTTTCCCATAACAGCATTCAGAGTTTGTGGGCTGATACTCGTGGTAGCCAATTGTGGGTGTGTGACGTGAGCAGACCGTGCAGGGTTAATTGTTAATGTTTGCATTATGAACTGTGTAAGATTTCTGACAATTTTTACCTAATCTCTGTATAGTGTATGCATTTCTGCTGCAGTTAAATTAGCAGTGTAAGGATGCAGTGTGTATGCAGCTAAGAAGGGCCATGTCGCTCCATCTTTATCAAGCGGACTGAGTCTCACATTTTCTGTAGTGTGGGGGAGGGCCCTTTAAATCAATTTGTATGTTCTTGGTAAGATAGATGAATTTCTATGTATACGTATGGAATGTATCCCTTTGATGTTTCATCTTCAATGTAGGTATGAAACATTTGTGTACTGGCATTTGCAGCTGGGAATTTAACCCAGGAATAGAATACCTCTGTTCGGAATGTTTCATGTGCCTCAACCATGAAGGTAACGTCTCCACCCATTGCTGGGATACCATACTGTAATAATTTTAGAGCAACAGCATGTCTGCTGATTTCTACTATGT
This sequence comes from Lissotriton helveticus, assembly GCF_964261635.1. NCBI lineage: Eukaryota > Metazoa > Chordata > Amphibia > Caudata > Salamandridae > Lissotriton > Lissotriton helveticus. Next base: position 725,275,710 of record NC_136072.1, read on the forward strand.
TTAGTGCGCCTTCTTCCTCAATGTTTTCTCCATTGTTAGACATTGTTTGAAGAAAAAGAAATTAAGTAAATGAATTTTATGGAGATAGGGTTGACACCGGTTGGGAAGTTTAATCCTACAAGCTTGGACAACTTACAGCCAATGCACAGGGTATACCTACTCAGCTGAGGCGGATTTCAATCCCACCATAAATGTCTCCGGTTTGGAGGTGAGTAGGGGTTTCTGAGAAAGCACAACTGAACTACTCAGATAGGCCTTTAAATGAGAACTCAACCAACGGTGGCAGCGCCATGTTGTGTAGGTCCCACAAATCATTAGGATATGCACGTTTGTTGGACAAAATAAACTTTGGGTGAGGTTCCTGGACTGATTCCGGACACCCTCACAGGATATGTTGCCCTAGAGACCAACTAGCTTAGAGAAATATATAGGGAATACACACTGGTATGTTTTCAATATATTTATTGAACCAACATTATTCTTGTATGGAATACATGTCCTGCGATAATCAGTAGACAGAGGTAGAGGAAAGTGATTACAAGCACCAAAAGAATAAATAGCAGATACAGTTCCACGATGGTGCTAAGACAGTGTATATATGCAGGCATCTGATACAAGACAGTAATCACGTGTACTCCTACTATGCCAGCCCTACTCTGTACGTGTCTAGTGTGTATGTAGGTGTAAAGCCAAGAATCCCCCCAAGGGATGATCCAACCCTTTTACCTTGCGGGAGAGAATGTAGTACCCTGTCTTGATTACAAACTGGACACCCCTAAGGGAGATGTCAGACCGGTGGTAGTGAAAGTCTCAGCATGCAGGGTCTCCTGGTGTCAGCTGAAGTGCCTCCTTTACTAATCCTCTCATATGCTTATTATTTATAATAAAAATCATCCTTGCGATGTGCGTATACTTTAGTAATGTTATGGATAGATAGATCGCTCGTTCTCCTCGTGGATGATGATAGAACAACATTTGTACCGTGTGCGTAAAAGCCTTGTACTTGGTGTTTGAGGCATCGTGATAATGTTATGCGAAGCTAGATGTGTAAATGGAAGTAGTTGCAGAGAAATGAATCCAACATTGTCACACATGTGAATATGTGCAAAATGTCACAGCGGGAATGTTACTGTGCAAAAAGAGGATAATGTAAGAAAATGTACAGCTTCACTACATGGGCCTAACCCAGGCTCATAACACGAATATGACACTTTACTCTGCACGCCTTAACAACGCGTGCCATTACCCCGCATTTTTTACTCCGCAGCAACTTTTACAATGCAGGGCTTTACATCGCAAGTCATTACAAAGCATTATCCATTATAACGCAGTTTACTATTCTAACTCCACCGGGGCGTTGTAATATGGAATGCATTGTAATGGCTTGCGGTGTAAAGCCCTGTATTGCAGTGTTGCTTGTGAGACCGTTGACCTGTAAAGACCCGTGGGGCGATGATTTTTATGAGTGAAGGGGACCTTCCATTGCGATTGTCCTGCCAAAGCCCGCTACATTAAAAGCCAGTGTTTTTCTAATTATCCACAGGACCATTCCAAGAGAGCCCGCTGCTGGGTGGTCCGGTAGTAGCGATCGATATTAGGGATTCCATGGCCATCCTCCTCATGAGGTCTATAGCTCAATTCCCTATTCATCCTGGGTCGTTATTCTGCCCAGACAAAGGAAAGAAACATATTTTGTAGGGATTGTAACAAACCATTAGGGGACTCCAAGGGCAATGTTTGAAAGAGGTACAATATTTTGGGGCGCACGCTCATTTTAAGGGCTGCTATTCGGGCCAACCAAGAAAGGCTAGATGGCTGCCAGCGGTGTAGGTCCCGTCACGTCTGCACCAAGAGGTGAGTGTAATTTAAGCGAACTGTGTCTGTAATTGATGTTGCCAATTTTTTGCCCAAGTACGATATGGAGTCCTGGTCCCAGTGGATTGGGCATAGGCGTTTGAGAGTGTCCTTAGTGGATGGTAGCAAGGAGAACCCCACAGGTTGTGATTTGGACATATAAACCCAGAAGCTTGAAGCTGCAGCAAACTTCTCGAATTCGTGAGGAAATGCCGGTATGGATGAAGAGGGTGTTTTGAGTGTGGTGATGATGTTGTCAGCATATAGGCTTATGGTATGTCGCTCTCGCCCGAATTTAATCCCAGTGATCTGGGAGTTCTCCCGCACCCTCTGAGCCAGGGGTTCCATGTACAGGGAAAATAGCAATGGGGACAGCGGGCGACTCTGCCTCATTCCCCATGCTATCGGAAATGGATCTGAGGCAAAACTGTTTACTCAGACCGTAGCTGACAGTCAACTGTAGCTGCTAAACACCCAGTTGCAGACGCGACGCCCCCACCCCGAAGAACTCCAAAACAGCCCCCAAAGAATGGCCAATGCACCTTGTCAAACACATTTCCGGCATCGACAGACAGCATCACCCGCTCCTCCGATTGATGGTGGGCCTTGTCTAGAAGGTTAAGTAGCGTCCGTGTGTTATCACTGCACTGCCTAGCCGCCACAAACCCTGCCTGATCCGGGTCCACCAGGCTCGGCATCAACGGTTCCAGCCTAGCCGCCAGGTCTCCAGTGAAAAGCTTTAAGTCGATATTGAGCAGGGATATCAGCCGATAGACTGCACAGTACTGGCCATCCTTACCTGGTTTATGGAGGACAACTACTGAGGCAAGGAGCATCGTGGGTGGAATATCTGAGGTATCCCTACTTGCATTAAAGAGACAAATCAGTATTGGGGCGAGGACGGTGCAAAAAGTTTTTATAAAAAATAGCTGTGAAACCAACGGGACCCGGAGACATGAGATGTTTAAGACGGGCTATGGCAGACATCACCTCCTCTATGCAAATTGGGCTATCCAGAGTGGAGGCCTACTCGAGGGTCAGCGAGGAATGGGTAAGTCCTTGGAGGTAGTTTTGGGTATCTTGCTCGGGCAGAGATTGCACAGTGTATAGGTCAGCATAAAAATCCCGAAAGGTGCGAGATATGTCTGCTTCGCGGGTGTGCTCTGAACCTTGCGTGTCGTATATCTGCTGAACGGTAGCCGCCTGTTAACTGTGCACGTAACTTATGGGCCAACAGGTGCCTGCATTTATCCCCTCCTGTATAAAACGAATGCTTCAGTCATAGGGCAGCATATTTTGCCCTATCAAGGTCAAGGCCAGCAAGCTGGGAACGCACTACCTCCGGCTGCCGCCACACCCTGGGAGCCCCTGTTCATTTGTGTAGAAAGCTCTTCCCTTTTTTCTCTGCAGATCATATTTTCCATCGAGGACGTAGCGATGAGATCTCCCCTTGCCACTAACTTGAGCGTCTCCCAGAGAGACACTATAAAAGTGTCTGGGGTACCAATGCAAGAAAAAAAGTCTTCCACGGTTTTAGTCAAATGCTGTACCAGAGGTGTGGCGCCGCGGCCAGGGCGACTGACTCCGGAATCTGGGGACCATGGTTCGATCCCCGGCTCCGGCGGCAGGTTAGCCCAGCACCATGTGACTCTGGGCAATAGCTCGCTTAATCTTCCCGACGGCCCCCAGCGCCTAGAGACCCTTACGGGTGATTGTGCGCTTTACAAATGTGGACTTTACTTTTACCACCTCATGGCGATGGAGGAGAATGTCTCGCAACCTCCAGGAGTATGGTGGTCTGTCTGCTTGGGGGATCGCTAGCGCCAAAGTAAGTGCTGCATGGTCCAAGAGCATATGCGGCTCGATATTGGAGTCATGCGCTTGAGGAAGCAAGGAGTGGGAACCTATAAAGTAATCAATCCTTGCGTAAGTCTTGTGGGCATGAGAATGGAATGTGTAATCTGTTGGGTGGCGATGAAAAGTGGGCCAGAGGCCCACCAACCCCAGATCCTGTAGCCAAACTTTCCTGTTGTCAGACAGAGCCCCCGTTTGCCCCAGCCTTTGTGCTGAGCGGTCTAGTTGATTGTTAAATACTATATTTAAATCGCCCCCTATAAATATCTGCCTATATGTCCACCACAAGCCCATCCATATCAGTGCCTTCCCCTCCGTATACCATGCCACGAATGTGGATGTTGTACCGCCAGGACCTGTTCTCTAGATCCTCCGTATGGGGCGGGAGGTCAAGATTCTGTTCCTGTAGCCGGAGGACATCTTGTTGCAAGCTCTTGATTTCCTCATCTCGCCCAGTTTTATGTTCCTCTAGGGTATTCACTCTTTCCCCCAGGGAGTCCACATCTCATCACACCTCTTGCAGGTCTGCCAAGAGGTCCCACTTCATGGCAGACAGATCTTCGTGGAGGTAGGCAAAGAGGGACTCCAAAACGGTACAATTCACAGGGGCCTCTAATCCCTTTATTCCCTCTGTCTCGTCCGCGGGTTTCAACATGGTTTCACTTTGCAGCTGCTTGCTAGTAGATTTGATTAACGTTTCCTAGACCGATCTGTACTGTTGACCTTTGGGAGCCGCCATTGTGAGGCGTTGAGTCCTCTGTGCCTGTGGGAGATGGACACCGACCCCATGGCAGAATGCCTGGGAAACAAATGGGGGATGCCGTCGAGCCGCACTACACCTTCTCCGCTTTGTGACCGTCAGCTCCGTAAGGTGCCCCTGTCCGATCTACGCTGTGGCAGGAGTGGGCGCCCCCACCTCCTTAACAGGATGGGCCAAAAGGCCCCGGACCCTGTGCTGCAGCCTGTAGCTCAGAGCTTTCCTGCGGTGGGCCTTTTCGCTGTACTGTCTGGGCTCAGGAGTGCTGTGGGCCACATCGCTCCTCACGCACCCCTCACTGCCAGATACCGGATCTCCCTCTACAGCCTCTTCGCAGTGAAGTAGCAACAAACAAATGGGGCTCGCTCAAACTAGGCCTGGGAGATCCTCCGAAGCCCAGGTCCTCTAATGTCCACCCAGTCAGCTCCTTTGGCACTGTACCACCAACCCACGTAAAAAGTTCACATATGCTGGGTGCACAACAGCGACTCTACCGCTAGGCTATTGGGGGGGGCGCAGTCCTCTCGTCCATCTCTCTCCTTAATTGCACCCAGTTTATGGCAGGTTGTTGGGGCCCCTCCCACACTCATCAGTATCACAGTATGGGGGTCCGCAGTCAACACCAGCCCTGGAGGTCATGGCCCCCGCGGCATCCGTGGGACAGCCTCCGATCTTCACCAGGCCATGTCTCAGTGGCGTGTAAGCAGGCGATGAAGCTATACGATTGTGAGGCTCGCACCTCTCACTGCAGCCGGGGCCTTGCATAGATGCAAGATGGCGGCCACTTCTGCGTCTGGGCTCCGGCAGCAGAGCTCTGCCTTTGAATGCCGCTGTGCGGCCGCAGGTCTGAACTGGGGACCTCATTCCGCGGGTTCAGGAAGGGGGCCTGATTGCGGCCTCCTCTGTTGCTCTACGTCTTCCCCTTGGATATGTTCGCTGAGCGTCCGGTTTGTTGCAGGGCCGACCCCGACAGCTGCCTTTGCACGGGGCCGATCTTGGGATTTCATGCTCTGGGAGCGCAATTGTCACTGGGGTGTTCCCCGGGGGGGAGTCGATAGGCTCCAGGACCCCCCTATGCTGCTAGAATGCCGGGGTTTCGCCGGGGGGGAGCGGAGAGACTCAGCAACACCACGTTTCAGCAAGACGCCATCTTTGCCACGCTCCCATTTACAATATTCTAGAGTGGGGCCGCGCCACAAGCCTTATAGCTGCGCTGCTCTACATCAAAAGAAAAGGGCAGGAATCTACAAGATACGGCGCATTCCTGTCCTTTCTGCCAGCGCCGGCGCACAAACTGCAGCCAAGTGCCAACGCAGGCACCTTTGCACCATGGTGCAAGGGTGTCTGTGTTGTTGCCATGATTGTTTTTGTGCAGGTAGAGATACCTTCCTGCACAAAAACAATCAAAAGAGGTGTTTTACTCGTTCTATGTGTGCTGCAGACGTCGCCTTCTTCACGGAGACATGGACCAATGCCACCTACGCCATCGCCAGTGCCATCCCCGAAGGATACAAGATCCAAAGAAAGGACCGCCCCCACCGCCCAGGAGGAGGACTCGCCACCGCACACAAGAGCGTCCTCCGACTCTCCACCTCCAGCACGAGTGACTTCTCCTCAAACACCGAGCACCTCCACTTCTAGATCCAAACCAGCCCCAGAACCACACTACGCGGGACCCTCATCTACAGGCCCCCAGGGACTCGCGCCTCCTCCGCCACCACCATCGCCGACCTCGTCGCACCCCACGCCATCGCCTCAACGGACTACATCCTCATTGGAGACCTGAACTTCCACCTTGACAACTCCAGCTACCCCGACTCCACCACCCTCCTCGACTACTTCGCCAACCTCGGATTAAAGCAGCTCGTCACCACCCCCGTCCACAAAGCTGGACACACCTTCGACCCCATCTTCGCAGGAGTGACAAACATCCAATTCAGCCACACCACGCAGCCCCTATAGACAGACCTCCACTGCGTACACTTCACCTTCAATACCACCACTGCACCCAAACCCGCCCTGTGCCTGCCCCAAAGAAACTGGAGCAAGATCACAGAGGAGCTCCTCAATGCCACCCTCCTCCATGAACCCCCCTCCGGCACGTACGACGCCAACTCCGCAGCGGAGTTGGCGTCGTACGTCGTACGTCGCACTGGATCTCCAGCTGCGCTGACAAGCTCGCACCCCTCCGCCGCCCCGTCAATAATCACCACCCAAAGGCAGCCTGGTTCACCACCGACCTCCAAGAATCCAGACGCTCCTGCAGACGCCTCAAGAAACTCTGGTGGAACAAGAAAACCACTGAAGACTAGAACAACTATAGGAACACCATGATTGAATACCAGTAGCGCATAAGAGCCACCAAGAAGACTTTCATCAAGAACAATCCAACACAAGCAATGCATAGGAACTCTTCAACGTCATACAGCAGTTCACTAAACCCCCCAGCGAAGCCACGGACGTCCCTCCATCCCAGGACCTCTGCAACAAGCTCAGCTCTTACTTCCACATGAAAATCAAGACACTCTACGACAGCTTCAGCGAGCAGACTCCTGACACTACCCCCCTCACAAACCACAGACAACCGGCCGATCATCACCTCCTGGAAACCTGCCACCACTGAAGACATCACTAAGACCATGAAGAACACCCACTCAGGAGCTCCCACGGACCCCTGCCCACCGCACATCTACCACAGAGCCGCCGCCGCCATAGCTCCCGAACTAGGACGGACCATTAACACTTCCCTTGAAACCGGCATCTTCCCCTACGACTGGAAGCGGGCAGAAGTCAAGCCCCTCCTCAAGAAACCCTCGGCCGACCCAACAGATCTGAAAAACTACCGGCCCATCTCTCTCCTTCCCTTTGCAGCCAAAGTCACCGAGAGATTCGTCAACACCCAGCTGACCACCTTCATCGAATAGAACGCCATCCTCGACTCCTCCCAGTTCGGATTCCCACCGATGACATCTGCATGCTTCTCGACCAGGGCCACATTGTGGCCTTCATCCTACTAGACCTCTCAGCAGCCATCTACACCATGTCACACCGCACCCACGCAGCGAGACTCCACGACGCTGGAATACAAGGAACAGCCGTCAAATGAATTTGCTCCTTTCTCTCCGGCAGATTTCAAAGGATCAGACTCCCCCCTTCCTCTCCGAACCGACAGAGATCAACTGTGGAGTACCCCAAGGATCCTCGCTCTGCCCAACACTTTTCAGGATCTACATGGCCCCCCCTCGCCCTACGCCGATGACACCCAGCTCATCCTCTCCTTCACAAAGAACCCCGAAGACATCAGACTCAGCTTTCAAGAAGGAATGAAAGACGTCGACGCCTGGATGAGCGACAGCTGCCTGAAGCTGAACTCGGAGAAGACCGAGGTCCTCGCCCTTTGACCCTCCCACTCGGTGTGGGACAGCCCCTGGTGGCCCCTTGCTCATCCTGGACTCCTCCCTCACCATTTTTTTTTTAAATCTGTTTATTGATTTTCAACCACAAACAACAAGCCCAGTAGTCAATTACATTCAGACATGCTCTTCAGTTTCATCGTAAAGAATGATAAAAGCATACGACATGTAACAATACAGTCAATGTAAAGGCCAGGATAAATATAAATCAACCGTTAATCAGCACCTACATAGCCTTGACACCTCTAGAATAATAGCAAGAAATCCATCTGCAACATAGGTATATATGTGCTGTAGAGCTATATAGTGTGAAATCAACTACTCTACCCTCCCACAGCCCACCCTCCCCCACCGGCGTGTCGCTTATCACAGCGTAAGTTATCTCTGTAACCAGTTGGAGCAACATAACTGTACAGGGTACCATACATATATCACTATAGTAGAGCATGACTACATTGGGAAAGGGGGTTTATTCTTCCATTCCATCTCCTATAGTGGCACAATCATCCGCTAAGTCCCACCTCCCGAATGCTCGCTCAGTTCTCATCCAGAGTCCTCATCTACAGGCTTCAATTCAATAACTAGAGCCTCCCACGCCCGGGCTGCATCTAGGTCTTTCTCATTACAGGACCTCTGGGCCTGTTGTAGACGAATTACACCCCTGCACTCCCTGTCCATGTAAGCAGCGCAGCTTTCCATCTAGCAAAATTTGGCCCTCCTGCATCTTTCCAATGGAGTGTGATTTCCCTTTTAGCCAGTACCAGTCCCAAATCTAAGAATGTACTTGTTATTTTAGTCTTGCTAGTGTGGGGGAACCAATGTAATAGACAGGTACCCTTGTCCAGAGTAACCTGCCGTTCCGTAATATTGCATTATAACGCCATTACATCAGCCCAATATGTCCCCAATTGTGGACAGTCCCATAACATATGTAAAAGGCCCGAGTCCACAAGTCTACAGCGGGGGCACTGCGCTGTGTCCAAATGAAAGTATTGGTTGATCTTCGCTGTAGTGAGGTAGCCCTATGCAGTATGAAAAATTGAATCAATTGAAATCTGGCATTTCTAGTGCTCTTCCACGCTCTTTTGACTATCTGCGACCAGGCCAGGTCCGGTATGTCTCTACCAATGTCCGTTGCCCATTGGTCGTGTAATTTCTGCAACGGCAGCGAGCCCTCCCAAAGCATACGTTTGTATAAACAGGTGACAGCTTTATAGGTGCCCGCCGCCATTACTACATATTGGCATGCGGAGCTCACTGGCGGTTCTGACAGCCCCCCGCCCCTTTTATATGGCAGCTATCAAGGCAGTATGAATTAAATAGTGTCCTCGCGGGAGCCCAAATCTCGCCTGCAACTCCCCATAGGGTAACAAAGTTCCATCATCGTACAGGTCCACCCACTAACTGTAGTCCAAGAGACTCCCATTCTGCGAGGGCCAGCCAGTCCCCGCTATGCGGTAGGGCGGTACACATACCTAAAGGTATCTCCGGGGCATAAGGGAGCTGTATTCTGACTCTATTATGGTAAAGTTTCCAGCAAAGCCTCAAAGTGCGTTCCTCAATGGACAGCGAGTTCATATGCAATTTCTGCTGGAGTATGATAAACGGCAGCACATGCCTAGGTACATAGTCTCTTTCAGGGCCTCTGAATTTCAGCGCCACCGCCTGGGTAAGCCCCTGAAACTGTGCGGCTAGATAATATAGCTTGAAGACAGGGACCGCCAGACCTCCCTCCGCCCTCGGGCGTATCAATGTATCAAGTGCCACTCTCCGTCTCCCGTTTTCCCAAATAAAACCACCTACCATAGACCGGAGCTGTCGAAATAAGGAAGCAGGTATCCATACCAGCAGCGTTCGGAAATAATAAAGTAGCCGGGGAAGTGCCACCATCTTTAATAGCGTCACACGACCCGCCACTGATAAAGCCAAGGTTCCCCCAAACTGCATGCTAGCTTTGAGGTTTCACCTTGCCCGACCAATGTTACCGTTTAGTAGGTCTTCCTGGGTATGATAAATATGTGTCCCTAGATAAGGGAGGCAGTGGGGTTCCCATGTGATGTCTTGCGCGGTCACAGGCGGAATGCATGTCTGGTCGACTGGGAAAACACAAGTCTTCGCCCAATTGACTCTGAGTCCGGAGATCTCCCCGAATCTGCGGAGTAGTTCCCAGGCTCCTCCCGCGTCTTTTAGGAACAACAAAAGGTCATCTGCATATAGCGAGATAAAGTGCGTACGACTTCGAAGTTGTAAACCTTGAAAATCCCTCCCCAGTCTAGCTCTGATAGCCAATGGCTCTATGGCCAGAGCAAACAGCAGCGGGCATAGCGGACACCCCTGTCGCGTGCCACGCCTCACTGGGTAGGGGGAGGAGATGACCGCTCCTACCTTCACTCTGGCGCACGCCGATGAGTAGAATATTTCAGTCAAGTGGACGTAGCCTTCCCCCAGCCCGAAAGCTCTCATAACAGAAAATAAGTAGGGCCATTCCAAAATATCGAACGCTTTTGCAATATCCACAGGGAGAATTGCTGCCATTGGAGCCCCAGCATGGTCCCCACCCAATACCCGCACCAATCGGCGTATGCTGCCCGCAGTGTTGCGGGTAGGAATGAAGCCGGCCTGATCCGGATGAACCAAATGTGCGGGAAGAGTCGAGTGGCTAATACACGACTCAAAAACTTATAATCTGTGGTGAGCATAGATAGGGGCGATATGCAGAGGGGTCAGTGGGGTCCTTCCCTGGTTTAAGAAGAGGGATGATGACAGCTTCTCTAGCCGAAGTCAGTAGTATCCGTAGCTCATTGGCCTCTTTAAAAACCAGTAATAATCTAGGGGCAAGAACACCTACATAGGTCGCATGAAACTCTATGGGCAGGCCATCGATTCCTGGAGTTTTGTTTTGCACCATGTGCTTGATAGCGCTTCTAATCCCAGATAATGTAATGTCCTGGCCAAGGGGATCAGCCCGCTCTGCATCTAGGACAGGAAGCTCAAAATCTTCCAAAAAAGCTTGGATGTCAGCTTCACCGGCCTGCAATTGGCTATCATACAGATCTGTATAATAATTGCGAAAAAGGGCATTGATCTGATGCTGAGTTCAGTTCGTCCCGCAGGGGAGGTCAGAGCTAGAACAGGAGCACTCAGAGGGAGTGGGTTAGCCAACCATGTCAGTAGAGTACCCACCTTATCTCTCTCAGCATGCGCCCGAGCCAAATAAGCCCTATGATCAAAGCTCCTCAAGCTCTCCACGATCACCGCCACAGCCTCTTTTGATCTCAACACCAGGTCCCGCGCGTCAGGGTCAGTTGGGTGTTTACGCTCCGCCTCCCTAAGCGTCTTTTCTGCGGAATCAATTTCCTGCAATTCCTGCAATAGTGTCTTCCGTACCCCTACCCATTTAGTAATACACAAGCCCCGGGTCAACAATTTAAAGTCATCCCATTCCAAGGCAGTTGTCGTAGCTGTACCCTCGTTATCAATAAAGTAACGCTCTATTCCCGTTTCCAGCTCATCGCGGAAAACTGGGTCCTCCAACATCTCCGGGCGCGACCGCCAGGATGGTACAGCCGGGCGCTCCAGGACGCAGCAGAAACCCACCAACTGTGGGTTGTGATCAGAGATGGTGCGCGACAGGTATTCGCTATTAACCACCATAGCAGCCAAGGCAGTGCTACACAAAACTGTGTCAAGACCGAGAAGTAGGAGTAATCGCGCTCACCAGGGTGCTGTGTCCACCATACATCTATAAATCCCCAGCTATCCTGCCATTGTGATCTGATCTTTGATAATTTATTAATTGGGGCATCAGGTAACGGGGGGTGGAATCTATCCATGACTACATCAGTTATGGAGTTAAAATCTCTCCCCATCATTACAGGATTCGTGAAATAGACAGCCAGTGTTTCAGACATGCGAGCAGAAAAAGTCGTCTGCTCTACGTTAGGGGCGTAAACACTGCAGAGGGTCACATCTCGCCCATGAAGTCGTCCCATAACCACCACATAACGACCCTCAGGATCTACCACCTGGTCAGTCATCTGGAAAGGAACCCCGGCCCTGATCCAAATCAGTGCCCCCCTCGCAAAGGCTGAATAAGTAGTATAATAAAGCTGCCCTCACCATCCACGCTGCAATGCTAACCCTTCCGTTTTAGTCAGGTGTGTCTCCTGTAGGAATACTATCTGAGCGCCCCTGTGTACTAAATAGGAGTGGATTTTGTGTCGTCGTTGCATAGAATGTAACCCCCCACACATTCCAAGTCACACATTTTACATCAGGTAATGGACCCATTGTCAATATGATAAAGCACAATAAATCGCTGCTCCCTCCAAGACATGCCGGTGAGTAATATCTCCAAACTAATGCACCCCAAATCCCAAACTACCCCAAGCCCACCCCAAACACATCCCTCCCTCCCCAGAACAGGCACTAACACAGTGAATCCCATCCAAACTGATCCCAACAAAGTCCCTCACAAGATGTCAAGGCGTACTAACTGTGAACCATCCGGCGGGGATGGGTTAGGGCCTAGCAAACAACAACAGTCAGCCAATGTCTCCAGCACCAACCCCTCAGCAATATCCAAGCCCCCAGTGATGAAGGCGGCAGTGCTCCCCTATCAATAGTGTAAAGACCTACTGGTGGCCAGGCTTTCCCCCTCAGCCCTCCAGAGCCCAAGGCATCCCAGACCTCAGCCGCCTGCCACCCAGAGTCTCAGGAAGTACAAATCGACAGCAACCACAGTAGAAGCCCCAGAGTCTTCCTCGTCGTCATGGAGCATCCACCATGTCATCCGCCATGCCCGGCATCACTCTGGGAAGAATCTGGCTGCCGGACCCCGACAGCTCAGTGTAGGAAGGTGGATACCTGACTATGGTTACCCCAGATTGTTTGCCTTGTGTTTAGCTGGTTTTCCACTTAGTTGGCCTGGGTTCCTGCTAATCAGGGCCCCAGGCTATCTGCTCTCTCTTTAAATGGACTCCATGTACCCTAGGTACATAACCAATTTGGTACTGGACACCTTATCAGCCCCTGTACAGTGCACTATAGGTGCCCAGGGCATAGGTGCATCCAAGGCCTACCAGGGGCTGCAGCATATCTTTTGCCACCCCTGGCTGGTACTTAAATCGACACAACTGGCTGTTCACACAGCTGGGGCAAGGTGGTGTACTCACCCCTTGCTTAGATATAGTATACCTGTGTCTAAACCTATATCTGGACACATGTACACCTATAAGTCACTCCTTTGGCAGGCCTTTACAATCCTGGAGGCAGAGTGCTTGGTTTTATGTGAGATGGTGCTCTAGCATGAGCTGAGCCTGTCTGCAGTGTTCGGAACCATTTCCTTACTGCTGTTCCAGTGATACTGCCATACCATATACTCTTAAGTGCATTATAATCCTTACGGTTATTGCAACTCTGGTTTGGCTTTATCAAAACATGTCGTGTTTGATGTCATACACATTGGAATAATATCCCCTTGCCAGTCCTGGTAATGGGGATAACATCCCACCCTTCTAGTGGGTGCAGGCATGTTACTTTACTAAAACGCGGTTAATCCTAACCAGAGCCACAGCATCACAAAATGGACGCTGCTGCCACAGACACATGTCTGGCCTCCTGCTGCTGACCAAAACTCGGCAGAGGACGCCTGGACAAAGGGTTTCCTGTCACAGGGAGGTGTCACACCACCCCAGACAGGAGATAGTGGATTGTAGCAGGGAAGGTTGAAAGAAACTAGACACTGCCTGGGGCGCACAAGGTGTCCCTGGGCAGATTCCAGTCAAACCGGTTCTGGGGCCATCCTGCCCCAGTCCTGGCGCGAAACTGGATGGTCCCACCTATGGGTGGGACCTTCGCAGGTCCCACCCATAGGAGGGACTTAGCAGGTAATCCAGCCCCTTGATTCGACTTAAAAGTAGGAGCTGTGCCAATGCACATCAGATTATCCTGACTGAAACTTATGAAACGAAACTCTGGACCCTTCGACATCCCACTCCTCGTGGAAGACTGAAGAATCTTCCTTGTGGTCAAGGAGTGACCACCCTGTGCAAACAGGCATCATCCAGCACCTCGACATTTGCTTTGTTGCAGTTCCCGCCGGAACTCGAGCGACAGAGATCGACAAGACCCAGCGTGCCTGCCTTCTAACAGCCCGATCCACAGTCCCTACAGAGCTGAGACCCGTGGAGGCGACCTGAAGCGTGGAAGCGGCCATCTTGGAGAAACTACGAAGCACTGACCGTGCAGCATCCGAGGCCCCCTCGAAGCTGTGCATTGGAGTCTGAGAAGCTCCAGCCCCGAGCAGCTTGTGCACCGAAGCTCACCCCTCCACACTCGACGAGTGCTGCGTGGGGCCCTTTTGCATTTTCCTGCTCGACGCGTTGGTCCGCTCGCTTGCCTGTTGGCTAGTGGCCCCAGTACCGACGAAACCTTGAATTTACACAGCTAGTCTGGTTGCTCCAGACTGGCCCTTGCTCCCCTGAAAAGGAGCACCCGCTCAGACCTTGCTGGTCCGAGTGTTAAGCCATCTTCGATTCCTGCGTGGGTTGCCTTTGCCAATGCTTGTTGACTCCGATTTTGAAGCCGACACCGCCAACAACGAGAGCCTTTGTGGGACAGCTCGTGATTCACTCCAGGACATCCTCGGTGCCCCAGAGACCATGTGGCAGCGGAGAGAAGCTACACAACATCGACCTAATTGCGCCCGACATTGCCTGGTTCATTCCTGGTCACTGGCTAGTGACCTAGACTCTGTCCCCTCTGCTTTCAGGTACTCTACAATTTCGATCCACCCTTGGATCGCACCGGACACTTCTCTTCTGGACGCCTGCAGCATCTTCATCTCCAGGCACCCTAGATCTTCGTGACGAAACCCGACACATCTTTGCACCTGTGCACCCGCTTCCTGTGGGTGAGGTAACTCTTGAACGCCAGTGTTCCTATAGTGGTGTACACCTCTAGTGTCTAACTCTAAAGTTTTGTCCTTCTAGTCCAGTCGGAAGACTCTTAAAACTGTAACTCGATAACTTTTACGCACCATTGACTTTACATTGGTGCAAGCTTGTTCTTTAGGCACTGCACCGGAATCCCGCGTGCTACTCCCGTCCTAACTGCTATTAGTGCATCGTAGTACAAGCGATTCACAAGGCCCTAGGCCTTACCCCCGATCGATTAGTGATTGTTATACCACTTTATTGATATATGGTTTGAGTGGCCACCGGCCTCATCCAAAACGTGCAACTTGTCTATGTTATACTGTGCTTTTATTTAAACGCTTGTGCTTCATTGCTCATAAAGAGTAGTGGGGATTATTCTAAGAATAAATACATATATTTTGATAATATATAACTTGTGTGGTGTCCTTTCATTTGGTATTACAGGATTGTATATGGTAAAACAGCTCGCTTCACTCTCCCTCTGAAGTTAAGCCTTTAAGGCTGCTTAGTCCATGCTACCCCTAGGATAGCTTGTCTATAAGGTTAACTTACAACCACCACCATAAGGGATTGTTTGGACTGATATAAGGTGCCCCCAGAACTGGAGACATCATACATCAGGTCAACTTCTCACACTCAGTCTCATCAGCTTCCTTTTCAGATCCCGTGGTCGGCACCGGAGACGATGCCTCCGCCCCAGCAATGATCGCCAGTGCTTGCAACGCCGCCAATCGCTCTGCTTCCGTCTGGGACAGTGAAGGGGCCCCAGGCACCGAGCGCCATCTCTGGTTGCGGCGGGACCGGCGAAGTCGTTGTTCCAGTGCCGGTCGCCGCGATGGTAGTCCAGCCTCACCCCTGCTAGCTCTATATTCCTCCATCCATGTCCAGGCTTCCTCAGGACTGTTGCAAAAGTGTGTTTTGACATCCAGGGCAATCCGCAATCGAGCCGGGAACATCAAAGAGTATTGCAAGCCTTTGTCGCGTAGCACCCGCTTGACCGCCAAAAAGGAGGTCCTGGCCCGCTTCACCTCAAGCGTGTAATCCGGAAATAGCGCGACTTTGCTATTGTCCACAGTGTAGGGGCCAGATGTCCTGGCCGTTTGGAGGAGTAGATCTCTGTCTCTGTAATGAAGGAGACGTGCCACCACCGGCCGAGGTGGGTGTCCAGGATCCGGCGGGCGCGCTGGCACCCTATGGGCCCTTTCCAGCGTGTAGAACTGCGACAAGCCTTCCGGTGCGACCACCTCCCAGAACCAGCGCTCTAAATAGGTCACCATATCAGTCCCCTCGATCCGTTCCGGCAAGCCTATCACTCGGACATTGTTCCTCCTATTGCGGCCTTCCGCATCGTCAGCCCTCTTCTCCAAGGTCTGCAGTTGGGCCATGACATCTCAGCGTCCAGCTTATGCTGTGCAGGTCCCACGTCTTCCAACATAAGCTCCGTCTGTCGTACCCTGTTAGACAATTTAGCATGGTCAGCCTTCAAGAGCCCCAAACCCGTCGCCTCTGGGTTTCCCCATGTTCAAAGTCCACAGGCTCAGTCCAATTCAGGAGGCGGGTTCCTTCTTCAGGCCCTGAATTAGTCGTCTATTGCGTTCACTACTATGGGGGACAAGGAGTAGCTAAGCGCAGCAGTTACGCACCAGATCCTTGCGGCAGTGATTCCTAGGATCAGGCAGGGTCAGGCCCGGTAATGCCACAGTGGCAAGTCGATTCCAACACTAGTAAGTCCAGGAGCTGTAGGCCTAGTAAGTGGCCCCGTCAGGTGGGGCAGGTCTATCATTAGTGGTCCTTCGAGACCCTCCTTCCTGCTTGGCCCCTGCTATCAACAAGCCTCGTCGCCCCTGCACGGCACCGACCAATCATGCACAGTGTGCCTCCCACCAAGACCATGTGCTGTAGAGAAAGGTGCGTCCAACTGGTGAGGCAATGATCACTACAAGATAGGGAAGGGGAATATGCCTTCCAGCGCAGGTTCCTCTTCAAGGATTTTGCCCCACGTCGTTGCAGGTCGGGCACCAGGCGCTCACCCCATTCGGGTCCCACCAGCAGCTCCAGTCCATCAACTTTGTAGCCACCACCAGCGTGCCCTCACAGTTATTGTACGCTACTATCAGAGGGGGGGGGGGCGCAACGTAGGGATGGTCACGATCACCCACCGCTCCTCAGCCACAGCCCACCTCAGGGAGACCAACCAGGTTCTCAGCTAGAGGTTCACGTGGGCAGGGATCCGCTCCGCGCCAACTTCCGCAGCAATGTCTTTCCAAAGGGGGCAGCAGGGCAGATCTTCCACCGTCTGCACCCCAGTGAGCCTCAGCACCTAAGTGTCTCCAGGCGAGTCTCGCAGCATCTGGTGGGTCACCGCCAGTGGGGAGAAGAGAAGAATCAAAGGGAGGGGGGGGAAGGGCGCACACAACTCTCCGCGCCACTCCCGCACTGTCCCCTCCCTCAGCCCGCTGCCGGTAATCCGGCCACCATCCGTCCTCCCCGCATCCAGTGGGGGTAGGTCTTCAGAGGCCGCCTCCGCCTCCAGGAGCCGCCCAAATGGAATCAGCCGCGGGCCCCCACCGTGCCGCTGTGCGCGCAGTCCGGTTCACCGGGGGGGCCCTCTCCAAACCCCCCCCTCAGCCTCCGCAGCCGAAAGGCCTCACCTCCGGCTCGCCAGGTAGGCCGGCCAAGGCTCCACGAAGCTCCGACGCTTCGTCTACTTCGCGGGTGCCGCCATTTTGTTCAGCGGTCCCGCTTCAAGCCGGGAGTTGCAGCAGGGCCCCCAGAGCGCCGAGGGGGGTACCCAGCCTCACCGATCCACCGGGGCAGTTATCTCCGCCTCTCCTCTGCACCAGGGGCCAATTTGGTCTCAGCAGCCCCCAATTCAGGATAATCGGCGGGGCTAGCACGGAGCTGCAGGCTCATGCTCCCTCCGCCATCGGCTCCCCCTGGACTCTGTCCTCACCATGACCCGCCAGATCAACGCTGTCGCCTCGACCTGCTTCAACTCCCTCCGCATCCTCCGAAAGACCTCCAAGTGGATCACCCACGAATGCAGAAAGACCATCACCCACGCACTCGTAACTAGAAGACTGGACTACGGCAGCGCCCTCTTCAACAAAACCCTGCTACACAAGCTCCAAATCATCCAGAAAACCTCGGCCAGACTCATCCTCAGAACCCCACGACACGAGCACATGACCCCGCAGCTAAGGGACCTCCACTGGCTCCCCATTGAGAAGAGAGTAGTCTTCAAGCTACTCACCCACACCTACAAATCCCTCCACAACATCGGACCCAAATACCTCAACAAAAGAGTCTCCTTCCATGTACCCAAGAGGAACCTCCACTCCACAGACCTCGCCCTACCAGAAACCCCGCGCATAAGCAGAACCAAAACAGGCGGAAGAGCCTTCTCCTACGTCGCAGCAAAGACCTGGATCAAGCTCCCAGTCAACATCAGACGCTCCCAGACATGCCAACCCTCCCGATTCAGGCGTGAGACTACCGATTTCAGGGCTAATCTCCCGCCTCCCGATTCCTGCAAGAAAAACCCCGATTGGTTTCAGCTGACAGGGCTTGGTATTTATTGTGTAACGTGCAGGGGCTATAGAAGGGGTGAAAAACCAACAAAGCGTCATTAACAAGGTAATTGTCTTTTAAAGACCTGTGAAGTACTAGATGGGGGCGGGGGGGCGGCTGTGTGTGTGCCTGGGAAGTTGTTTCAGCCCGGGCTGCCACACGAAGGGTGGGAGAACGGGGGTGCATGCAATGCCAGCAACCTGCCTGGCCAGTGCACAACCCTTGCATCACCCTCTCTCTGCCTGCCATTGCGCTCCATGCTTCTGAAAGGTAAGAAAAAAATGTGCATTTGTGTTCCAAATGTCCCATCCTGCAGCAGCACACTTCCAAAGCTAATACATGTCAGTAACCCGATTCAAGGCCCCATTCTCCCGATTTTTTTTTAAATCTCCCATTTGCTCTTCTGAAATGTTGGCATGTATGCGCTCCCCCACATTGAACACCTTCAGAAAGAGTCTCAAGACCTGGCTCTTCGACTGACCCGGAGCTGCTCCCCCCCCCCCAGCACCTTGAGACCCTCAAGGGTGAGTAGCGCACTTTACAAACACCTGATTGATTGACTGATAAGTAATGGACCTATGAGCCCGAAAATACTTTACTTATTGCAAATGTTTGACAATATGTAGCTCCACGGTCCTAACTAACTAGTGTATTGTGAAAGGTTGCGATCTGCGAACGTGGGCCACTTTTTTGGGGGGCGGCTGACAGGGTCGAATTGTGACCTTGTTAAATGGTCGAAAAGGCGAGACCTATTGGCTATACCAGTGCTTGTTTGTAGTCTGTTATCGGTCGCTTCGTTAAATCTTCTTGGATCAATTCACAATATCACGCAAGCCTGGGCAAATCACTTAATCTCCCCGTGTCTAAAAAGGTGTAATATGATTCGGTTCTCATTTGAAGGGCTATATTTAAACAGTCACAAAAACAATTGTTTTAAAAGTGTCTCGACACGCGCATGCGTGATGCTGAAAGGTGTTCGGGGCGCTGTATTTCTTCTCTTTCTACTGTGACGTGTTTGAATTTGAATCCTGGCGGCGCTGCACTCGAGTTGTTCCACGGATGGTTGTACCTTTCTCTGCAGTTGTGACAAGGAACAGAGCTTGAGTTCCGGTTCATCCGAGGTGAATGAGTTTTCTTGTTCTATCACCTTTGAGAGGTACTCTGAGCTGGTGATTAGGCGAGCTTGTAGTTGTGGCAGCCCCCGAAATGTTTTGGTGAATGGCACTGCTGCCATCAACCAGAGGGTTCTTGTGGGTCTGACCGCTGCAAGTAGCTGATTCCTGGGGGTGTTTTCGCACGAGGTGGTAGGTAGGGTGGACGTGGAAGAAACTTGTGATACTACTGATTAGGGGACTGCCTCCAATGGCGCAGCCCTGGCAATAAAGTTGCATTAATCGAGGAGTTCCAATACTTACAATAAGTGGTTTAAAGATGGCTGAGTATGGAGATTTCAGACTTCCATTGTCTTACTGTTGCTCTTAAGAAATACTGTTCAGAATGAAAAGTTGTACATGTCGCTTCTGCTCCCTGAGCATGAGTGTTTTTTTGGGGGGGGGGGGGGTTAAGGTGGGAGGGCACATGAATGTTAAATAAGGAATTTTTGGGGCTGAAGGTGCTTCCATTGAGTGACTACCTGGGAGGTGGTTGGTCTGCAGCCAATAACAGTGTCGTAGGAAGCTTTCCTGGCGCTGCTAGGTGGGTAACACTATTGAAAGACGTTGCTTTTGTTTGGTCTTGGTGAGTTTCCAGTAAAGGAAATGCATACTGATCAGAAAGGGAATTTGGAGGTGAAGCTGTTTCTAAACAAGGGCATTGCTGTTTCTAAACCAGCACTGTTCCAAGGAGTTGGCTGTATTGCAGGCATTTCAATAAGTATTTGCAGTGACTACACTTTGGTGCTAGTGTTTGTAGCAATGAGTGCGTTCTAATGTGAATGTTGCAGCAAAGCAAAGACCTGGTTGTTGGCCATGATGACAGATTAGTCGTTTTTTTCAGTCAGAAGTTAACACAAAGACTTCGCATGTGTCCGGGTTTCTAATGAAAGACCACTTGGAACGAAGGGGTACTGCCATTGATGGGGTTGTGGAGGAACTGGGGCCATTAATGAGTGAGGTTGCCTATGATGATGGACCTGAGAAGATGACTGTTGGGCTACTGACAGTTTTGTTAGTGAGGACCAATTTGGGCTGATGCCCCAATGAAAAAGGATCACAAAGGTGATTAGGGTGATACATGTGGATGAATTTGATGGTGCCAATGACTGGGGTTTGCTGGACTGATAGCGTCTATAAGGCTGTGGTGTGAGTGAAGGTTCCATTGAGTGAACTTTGTTAGGGGCGATGGTGTCAGTGACCTGATGATGATCTTTGCCTGTAGGCACAACGTCCACTAAGAAATTATTGGTGGGGTGCTTCTACAGCTAATATAATGGTAAGGGTGCTGCTACCAAGGAGAGCGCTGATTGGGGTGTTTCTGCCAGTATGAACTCTTTGGTTGATGTGCAGAACTCGTCAGCTTGGGGATGCTGTGGGGCGACACTACGCAAGGCCAACGTTGTGAAGTGTGTGGGTATTTAATGTTGTGGTGTGCAAGCATGCATGGGGTTAAGGTATGCAGGGCGAGTGTCAAGGTTAGTGTACCAGATAGAAAGCGATACTGTGCCCGGCTCAATAAAGATCTGATTTTAGAGTTGCCAATTGCATGCTCTGTGAAGTGTTGGTCTCTTTGGCGCACAAAAGTGCAGGGGGCCTGGCCAAGAGAATACATGGGGTGCTAGATGGAGAGTCAGAACCGTATGCGGGCAACTAGAGTGGTAGGTCCTTCATGCATGCCAGTGTGCGTCATAAAAATCAAAGATGCATGAATGAGATAGCTATGGCCAGTTCGTACTGCTACTGTAGATCTTTTAATGAGCCCTTCAAAAAAAATTGTGCACTGTTATTTATCATAAGTATTTTTTTTATATTGGTAAATGTTTCGATAAAAACTCAGTTTGCTTCTGGGAAATCAAATTTGTGAGAATTTAGATCATTTATTGGTTACCCAGCCGTACTCTTGTTTGGTTCAGTTGTGTTCCACATGTGTTTAAGGATCCACTGCAGGATCATCTACCTTTGTGCACTATATTTTCTAGACGTGAGCAGGAGGTGGTAGTGTCTGGAGTTCAGATAGTCTGCGATGCAATTGATTTCACAACAAATTCAATGGCAAGTAATGCATAGAGATGTAGTGTTCTTTAATGAGTGAATCTTCAACTCTTTCCTAAATTAGAGCAATGTTGGGGCGGTCCTGATGGACACAAGAAGGATGTTACAGATCCTGGATGCATGGATGTAAAAGGCCTTATTTCTTGTTTTTTCGTTGTTTACTTCTTTTTATTACAGTTTTATAATATCAAGAGAAAGGTGTTTCAATGGGAGTGTTAACTTGTTGGAAGTCTTAACATGTCTGAGAATTTATGAAAAATAGGCAGAATCCAAAGCAACTCAAACTGAACAGTCTTTCTCAAGTAAACGACAGTTTTTCAGAGTCCTGAAATGCTAGTTCCTAAAGTGAAGTGTTTTGGTGACCAGTTGCGTTTCTGTGAATTTTCCAGTAGTTGGTATTGGAGGCACCAGTGAGTTTAGGACAGATGATTTAAGGGCCCAAGTGGTGTTATAGTTTGTGTTCAGTGGAGGGACTACTGTTGGTGAGGTTGGGCTCGCACCCAAAATATGCCCCTCATGCTTAGATGAATTGCATAGCTAATTTTCCAGTTGTCGTGGCATGGGCACCAGGTCGTTCATTAGTTTTCATAAGGATACTGCACTTTTAAGGTTACACTTCATTTTAAAAAAAATATATATATTTATTGAGATTTTCTGGTGCTATAAAAAGACATATACAAATGTATTATTCCTTATAAAAGACAGACATCATCATACATATTCAGAAATATTAAAGAGTAATAAAAGACCAAACATATGGTAAAAGCATATATGACATGAGATCAGTTCTTAGCTAAAAAACTATCACGGTATTAAAATTCCAACAATTGATATAAACATTTGACATTCGTTAATATAACATTCTTTTAAAGTCTTGAATCCCTCCACTTTTTAAGTGGTGCCCAGATACTTCCACCCATTTCCCGAGTCTTTTTACCCTTTTGTTCATATAAACAAGACTCTATATTATGCATTCCCAATAATCTAGCGATCCACATTTGGAAAGAGGGAGCAGTGGTATCTTTCCATCCCGTGGAGATAAGAATCCGGAGTACCGCCACAGAGATAAAAACCAAAGCTTCTGCTTCCTTTCCCAGCTTCAGCTTACAATCCATGCCTAATAACATCAGGGTAGGGGATAGATTGATTTTATAACCTAGCAGCCCCTCCCCGAATTTCTTAATCTCCCAGCGAATTGGGACTAGCATATCACAATGGTAGAACATATGTAATAGATCTGCAGGACCAACATTGCACTTGGGGAACCTATCATCCTCCCTAACCCCCCCAAACAAACCGCTTTTGCAGGGGTGTGATGAAGATTAAACAGTGTCTTATAGTGCTGTGCCCTCAAGTTTGAGGACCGAAATAATTTCTTATTTAAAAGTAGGGCTAGATCAAGATCGGCGTCTGGGTCACCCAACTTCGATCATCTTGAATTCCCAACAAAAGATGATTGTACACTATTTTGATCTTCTTGCCCCCTTTTAATAAATAATCAATCATTGGATTACCTGTTATCAGAGAAAGCCTAGGCCTGAAAGCCGACAGGGTTCGTACGATCTGGCCATACAAGAACCAATGATTGGGAGGGATACCATACTTCTGCTGAATTGTTTCAAACCCAAGGATATCGTCCCCTACCATAATATCCCCTAAAATCTTCACACCATGCTCCTTCCAGAACAGACAATTCCTATCCGTGCCAAAATGGGGAAAAAGGCTAGAGTTCCACAGATGGAGGCATGCATTTATCTTTGGAATATTCAAGAACTTTTGGGCCGCCTTCCAAGTCCCCCAAACCCCTTCCAAGATCTTATACCGGGAACTCTTATAGTATCTGCGGTCAACTTCACACATCAATAGACCAATAGCTTTTCTCCCCAATAGTAGCTCAAAAATGGAAGGGGGACACCGATTATCTCCGTTACCAACATATATCTGATTGAAAAAGGATAGTCAATTTCAATTTCAAAAACTTTATTCGGAAGCATGTAAATCATGTCCATAAAAGTACATACATACAATACAATTAAAAGAAAATACACTTTGACAATCGCAATCAGCTACAAATACGGTAAGATACATATAACAATCGAATAACACACTTGAAAATTTTCCAATAAATAAGATAGAATAAGAAATTTAATAAATATATTTAAAAAATCATGCTTTTCCTATAGCTGATGGCCCTGAGTAAAAAACTAGCCGTATAAAAACAGATGTCAGGGTGATGCAAGTTAAAAAGTAATTTCATTGCCGTTTTAACAGTTCTTGCTCCAAATTTAATAAATAAAGGTTTTAAAAAGAATTTACGACATTCGCTATACAGGTTACATATAAGTAGAAAGTGCTCTGTGCTTTGTTCCGAAATATTGTCGCACCGACATGGACCCGTAGGGCGTTTCTTAATCTCAGGGAATGCAACCAATAGGTGGACCGTACCCATCCTCATCCTGGTGAGAACAAACCGGTGTTGCCCTTTAGTCACCTGGATGAGGTAAGGGTGTAGGCCCACAAATTCATTCAAATGGTTATAACGTATACAAGTGGAAAGTTTAAGATCATCCGTAGCTCGTCTTTCTGCACAATGATTTAAGAAAATTAATTTCAGACTCTCCTTAGAGAGATCCGAGGCAGAACAGTGATCTAATGTAACGTTAAGCCCAAATACACTAGAGAAAGAATCAATTGTGTACTTAATCCATGGGATTTTAAGAAAATAGTCTAGGCGTAAACAATCCTCAATAATGGCCCTATTAAATGAGGTTTCGTCTTTCATCCAGACTGAACGCCACAACATCAAAGGTCTCAACAATAATAGATCGTTTATATGATGTAGTCCTAGTTCTTTATGGACCAAACTATTAGCAGTAGAGGTCGGGAGACACAGCAATTTTTTCAGGAACATATTCTCTTCTACCTGTAGGGATTCTACCCTAGATACCCCCCATACCCCTGCTCCGTAGAGGGCAGCCGAGAGACACCTAGCTTCAAAAATCTTAAGCATTTCTTTAGGCCTTCTACTACCTAATTTACTTGCAAATGCAAATATTCCATTGGCGCTCCTGATCATTTTGTCGCGCACCACCTTGTGCTCGACGTCCCAGTGGCCATTTTTGGAAAAGTTAACTCCCAGGTAGCAGAAGTTTTCCACGGACTGCACCACTTGGCCGTCAATGAGATACCTATAGGGCTTTTTAATTTTTACCTTACTAGCTCCGCACTCCATCACAAATGTCTTGCTTTTATTAATGACCAGCTTTCTTTTCTCAATAAAGGCCACAAATTTATCTATCAAAAGCTGTAGACCCCGGGGAGTCCTAGAGAGCAACACAGCGTCGTCCGCATAGAGTAACACGGGGATGGTACTTGTGTTTACTCTAGGTGCGTCAGCTGGCGCCCTCTGTAAGATCGAGTCTATTTCGTTAATGAACAGAGTGAAGAGCAAGGGTGCCAATACACACCCTTGTCTGATACCTCTCCTGACCTTAAATTTATCTGTGCATTCGCCCGAAGGCCCATACCGGACACTCGAGCTAAGCCTCTCGTATAAACGAGCCAGAAAATATATAATTTCCCTGGGTGCTCCCATTTCTAGCAAGGTAGTCCATAGTATGGCGTGATCCACCAGGTCAAAAGCGCTGCTCAGATCAGCGAAACAGAGGTAAAGTGAACCCTTTTTCGCACGGGTATATTTCCCGATCAGTAGCTCCAGATTTAAGCATTGTTCAATGCAACCCCTCCCTTTCCTGAACCCATATTGGCAGTCTGTCATTATTTTGTTAGACTCTGCCCATTCTTCCAATCGGACGAGGAGTACACGGCTCATGATCTTGACCGACGAATCCAACAACGAGATTGGCCGGTAGTTTTTGGCGTTTCCTCGGTCCCCTTTTTTATGAATTGGAACTATTATGGATTCGGACCAGGTACACGGAATAGTATAGCGAACAGCAGCATTAAAAACTTTGGCTAATACTGGCCCCCAAGTCTCGGGCGCAAATTTGTATACGTCAACTGGGACACCATCGGGACCCTGGGCCTTACCGCCCTTGCTAGCCCTGATACTACTTAGGACCTCCTGTAAGGTGATATCTAAATTAAGTACTGGCCAAGAGCAACTTATCGGCAACGTTACCGTATCAGGATTAAAAATGGCAGAAAAATGCTGTACCCATGATTCCTTACCCACGTTTGAGGTTAACGTGGGAAGTTTATCATCTCTTAGAAAAGGGCTATTTACTGCTGCCCAAAAAAGCGTACAATTATTCGATACAGCCGCCAGATCAAATCGCTCCCAAGCTTCCTCACGTAGTTCAACTTTCCTTTGCCTAAGAGCTAAATTATAATCAGATCTAAGCTTAACTACAGCTGTTTTATCTCTAGGTTTGGTGGATAATGCTTTTTTTAATGTCTTCAATGCCACAGTGCATGCGTTGTCAAACCATCCCCTAGCTTTGTAGTTGAAATTTCCAGCAGACCTAGTAAACTTACTACTAATAAAAACATTGATTTTTGTAAAGTGGGAAATACAGGCCTTCATATTTGATTTCTCGTCGATAATAGAAATAATATCATTTAAACAACAGGAGATAATGCAATTTGAGGTTACTTCAGCCTTATCCCCTGCCCACCTTATTCTAAATCCATTCGGCCTATGTACTTCAATGTTTGAAATAGCACTACTATCTGGAATTATACAAGCTTCCCAAAACCTAGTTTCAATAACAAGACAGTTGTGGTCACTAACCATATGATCTACAACCTTGACATCAGAACTAAAATCAGCTAATTCGGAAGACATGCAAATAAAATCAATCACAGTGTTCGCCCCTCGCCCCACAAAGGTTGGCAAACTATCACCCTTCCCGTCCTGTTCAATCTCTACAATCTCTAAATCATAGGCGAGTAGGAAAGAGTTCAAAGTTTCTCCATATGTATTGTGTTGGAAGTGCGTAGCTGGCTCTCCAACACGATTCAAAGTACCACACAACCTTTGATTAGAGAGAGGGCAAACAGAAATATTAAAATCTCCAACATATATGTATTCAAAAACCGTATTGGAGGCTTTCATCAATTGTTTGATTGCGACATCAAGTTCTACAATAACCGTATATCTACTGGCATCAAAAACATTATTGTACATATTAATCAACAGAATGTTTTTACCTGCCTCATCCGCTAACCATAGCAGTTGGGAATTATTGCCCACAGTAATATGTTCCTTCACCCTGATTCGCATTTTCACAGAAATCAGAGTTAGCAAACCTCCTTTGGCCCTCCCTGAGGTAGTTGCCACTGCTGGTAACTCATAGGCTACAAAACCATCAAGGCCCTTAAAATTTAAAAACCAGGTCTCTTGCAGACATAAGATATCAAATGTTCTAATTAGTTCTAACCACCCTAGTACATTTAATTTAGAAACTAGTCCTGCTATATTCCAACTGGTGATAAGGCAAGTTGTTGACGCCCCCACTAGGGTATTGCAGGATGTACCCACAGACTTAGGCAGTATACTACCAGTTGTAATTGAGGGCTGATGTAAATCTACTCCTGCAACCACTGCGACAGACTCATGTCTGACCTCTTGTCAATCGCAGTTGTTAAGACCAGACAGGGCATCAAATCTATTGTGCAATAGCAGACTAGGTACTAGGGGGGATGCCCAGCGGTTATGCAAATTCAGGTTGTTAATCAAATTGTTATCCCATCCTAATGCTGGCGTTTTTGGTAGGGTTACGTTTTGCTGTTCCCCGTGGAAAAATTTTAGTGTTAGGGGAACCACCGTACCTCTTCTACGCTGGGGTGGAAAAATATGTGTTAAAACATTAGGAAGTATATTGGGATGAGCAAATGTTACCGCCACGCAATCCCCTTTAAATCTTTTGGGGCGGTTCCCTATCCAGGGCATACGTTTAACTGCTTTGATATCATGCGCCAGTTGCTGTAACCCACCAGGCGCTAACCTCATATTACCAGAGAGCCAGTGAAGGGCCTTACTACTCAGAGAGCTGGCAGACTCGATGATACCGTCATCCAACTGGGGTACATTAGCTAACACTAATACAACAGGTGAAGCTTCCTCAATAAATTGCAGAGGGTCTGTACCGTGGACTTGTGCTTGTGGAATATTAACTATCAACGGGCACCCTTCTACTGTTGTAATATTATGATTAGCTTTGGGGGCCGACGTATGGGCTAGATCAGTCAACACACCAGGTATCCCTTCTCCGGCATGATCAACCCCTTCTATAATATTTCTTGTTGATAATGAAGTATTAAGACTACCTATTTCCTCCGTCAGCTTAGTTTGCATACCTCCAAGTCTTTTAACTTCCGCCTGGAGTTTATCTATTTTAGAGATCAGAGGTTTTACAATTTCAATAAGTTTACCCTCTACAACCTCAAGCAGTTTAGCAAACATTTCATCCTCTCCTTTGTTTCTTGCAGTCCCGTCCCCTACTGCCTTTAAAAAGGATAGTCATTTGTGACAAGAGGCATGTCCAATGATATAGCCTAAGATTTGGCATGGCCAGCCCACCCATTTCCCGTGGGAGTGACATAAAATCAGTAGCGCGCCTGACCGTACCATACTGCCAAATAAATCTTATAAAAATTGATTCCAAGTTTTTGATTACTCTCTCCTCTAACAGAAGTGGTATAGCCTGAAACAAATACAAAACTTTGGGGAACATTGTCATTTTTAAAACGTTTACCCTCCCTATCAGAGAGAGATGTAACACATCTATTCTTTTCAAATCGGCTTCTATCGTTTTAATAAGTGGCCGATAATTATCAACTGAGCCGTTGACTCTCACCCCAAGATATACAGACGAGTCCACAAATCTAGCATCTGCCTTAATGATGTTTTTAGTACAGATTATTTGTGTTTTCCCTTCATTTAGTAAGTACCCTGACCGGCTACCAAAGTCATTTGCCAGTTGGGCCAAAATTGGCATCGCCTGCCGAGGATTGGTGGTTATTACCTCCAGATCGTCGGCATAGGCTAGGAGTTTGGTTACATAGCCATTAAGCACCACTGGGCTAATCTGTGGACAGCCTAAGATCTTCTGAATCAGGGGATCAATATATAATGAAAAAAGAATCGTGGAGCAGGGGCATCCTTGACGCGTCCCCCTCTTAAATAATATCTTATCAGAGCCCTCTCCCAGTACTAAAACTCGGGCTACCAGATCTTTATACATTGCTTTAAGAGCTCTCATAGCTTTAGAACCAAAGCCTCTACCAGCCAGAATACCCCATAGATAATCCCAGACCACGCGGTCAAAAGCTTTCTCCGCGTCGAGGAGGATCATGGCCATCTCCCCCCCCCCCCCCCCCCCCCCGCAGCACCATGGGCATCGAACAGCGATATAGCTCGTCTAGTATGGTCCGTCGTACCTCGCCCAGGAACAAACCCATGCTGCCACGGGGAAACAAGACTGCCAATGATCCTACCCAATCTTTTAACCCAAATTTTAGAATACAGCTTTGTATCTGCGTTGATAAGCGAGATTGGGCGGTATGACCCTGGGTTTTCCTTTGGTTTCCCTTTCTTGTGAAATATGATTATGTTTGTTTCCTTCCAGGAATCTGGAATTACACCTGAACACAATATACCGTTGAAAAGATCCAACAGCAATGGGGTGACCTCGGTTTCAATGCTTTTGTACACCTCCAAGGGAATTCCGTCAGGACCTGCAGCTTTACCGGCTGGTAACTCCTGTAATGCGACTCTAATCTTGCTCATAGTCCAATCTCTGTCCAACTCTTCTCTCCCCTGTTCGTCCAATATTGGGCCTTCATCACCACTCTCCTCGCTCTGGCGGCTAGAATAGCCTTCCTCGTCATACAATGATTGATAAAAGTTCTTGAAAACCCGTAGTATATCCTTTGGTTCAGTATACTCTTTGCCATCCTTATGTATACTAGAGATTATATTCTTGACCTTGCCTTGTCTAATTCGTAGCGCCAAAGCCCTACCTGCCTGCTCCCCCGTTTCGTACCATTTTGCCGTAGAGGTTTGATACTCACTAATTGCCTTCTGCGTTACCATTTTCTGAAGCTCTGCTTTAATTATCATCAGTTTTCTTTGACTCTCAACACCTTCCACTCTGTGTCCAATATCACTGATATGCTGCTCTTCTGCTTCCGCTAGTTCCCCCATATGTCTCTCTACCTCTCTCCTATCCTCTCTCCTTAACATTGCCGAACAACTTATGGTTTCTCCCCTTAGGGCAGCTTTAAATGCTTCCCATACACCATTTCGCGACGTACTATACCGCTTTGCATCAAAAAATTCCTGAGATGTTGTACAAATCTATAATCCGCTAATAGCCTCCTTTCAAATGTCCAACTAGTTTTTTTCCTCTCTACCTTCTCCAATTCACAGGACAAAATCAACGGATTATGATACGAAATTGCTTTCGGGAGTTTCCTAATACTGACCGTATTTATTTCTGAAGAGGAGATTAAAAAGTAGTCTAGCTTGGTATATTTCTGGAAAGGATTCGAAAAATATGTAAAATCGGGGTTATGCGGCTCCTTATCCCCCCAAACATCCTTCAGCCCATGCGAGCTGATGAGAGCCTTCAATGCACGGAACACTCAAGAATTCCGTCCTACATATCCAGACTGCTTATACCAATCGACAGAGATGTTTAGGTCACCACAGACTATAGTAGGGGTGGGCCAGCCAGCCAGCTAGCTCTCCTTCCAAAATATCATAAACCTCCGGATCGTCTTGCTTTGACCCATAGACTACACACAGTGTGTAGCCTATACATAGCTCAGCTATTACCCATCTCCCCAGACAATCGGCTTTAAACCGCTTGGCCCCCCCTAGGGAGGATCTTACTAAAATTGCAACTCCCCTGATTGACTAAGTTTGCGACGAACATGCCAGCAGCTCAAAACCTCTAATATACATCAGGTTCCTTTTTGTCCATGGTAGGTGGGTCTCTTGAAGACAAAGTACATCAATTCCATTATATTTAACAAAATGAGCCAGCCTTTGACGCTTCCTCCAGTCATTCAACCCGCCCACATTGACTGTACAAATTCTAATGTTCAGCATTTTGTTGATCTAAGTTACCACCTTCACTTTTTTGAAACATTTGTGTCCGGGCTTTAGCTGGACCATTACCCAGACCGAGCATGAAACAAAGAAAATCTACACCAGATTATCTAATTTTTTAGTTTTCCCCCCTTGCCTCCCTCCCTACTCCCCCCTCCCCCCCACCCCCCTGTAACCACCCCAGATTATCTCATTTTTTATTTTTCCCCCTTGCCTCCCTTCCCCTCCCCCCCCCCACCCCCCTGTAACCACCCCTGCACCCTCTCGTGAAGCAATCAGACCAGGTCTGAGCATGTGATGGTTTACAGTATAAGCAGTGAGGAATGTTTAAGGGAACCTAATACACATTAACTTGTTGCCCCTTGTTGGACCCGGCCTCGTGGCGTGGTTCGCCTCTGTCCCTCCACACCCTGTGAACGTAGGCCTGTGCCCCGAGTCCCCTGCGCAGCCTCCCCGTTAGTGTAGCCTGCACCCCGAGCCTGGTCGTCCTACTCCAGTTAAACCTAGATCCCCCTGGAACCTCGACCAGGCCTGCCTTTCCCGCTCCGCGCCCGGCTCCGAGCGCCTAACCTTGCATGCCCCACAAGGCCCGGATGCCATCTTCCCTTCCCGACATCCCTGTCTCCCTGGGCCGAGCGTGACCCCGGCCCCAGCGAACCCCAGACTCCAAAGGTGCGCCAGTCCCGGCTGGGGGGTAAAGGGCTCCCCGAGTGAGATAAGCCAGGGAGTTTCGATGGCACCTCCGGCCTCCCCTGAGGGGCTGGTTTCTCACACCTTTGGCCCTCCCCTGTGGGCCAGTTTCGATCACCCCTCTGGCCTCCCCGAGTGCTGGCTCCAGACCCGCTGGGCGTCTGGGAATTCCCAGACCCATCTTTCAAAGGGATCAAAGAGCCAACCGCCGGACCTCACCAATGACCAGCCCCCCCCCCCGGGCAGGAGACCTCTGCCTGCGAGGGCCCGGAGATCAAAGAGCCAAAGGACTATAACTGGGCCCGCCCGACAACTAGCGGGCAGTTGTATCTTGGACCTGAAGCCCTAAGAAGAACTCATCCTGAACCTCTGAGCCCTGCTGACGCTGTCGCGGCTCAAGCTGAACTTGTAACCTTCGGAGCCCTGCTGACGCTGTCGCGGCTCAAGCTGAACCTGTAACCATCGGAGCCCTGCTGACGCTGTCGCGGCTCAAGTTGAACTTGCAACCATCGGAGCCCTGCTGACGCTGTCGCGGCTCGCACGAACCTCTCCAGATCGAGCCCTGCTGCCCTCGTTGCAGCTCGAGGAGTACTCTGGTCCGGCTGGACCATCGAGACCACCATCACGACCGAGCCGATTCGACGGAGGTGAGGTAGCCAGTACGACCATCATCCCGTACCCCCCGGCTTGAGGATTGAGAGCTGTGCGTAGGGTACGCCACGTACTGACCCAGAGACTAAAAGACAGTCCCGCTTCCCCCTTCCCGAATCCTCCCAGACTTTGTGGTCCCTTGACCACTGTGTATACAAGAGTGCTTCCTTCGTTATTTGCTATATAAAGAACTTGTTACTAGAATCCAACGGTGTGGTGTCTGTTCGTAGTGTGGTGTGAGCTCAGTGTGTACGATCCTAGACCCGAAGTCCTCCCCGGTGAGGACCTCACAATCAAGACTCGGCAAGTTCTGTGGGAGAGGTGGATCTTGGGGTGACCGGGTGAGCACAACCTGGCCCTCCGAGATCGCCCCCTTCCAACACCCCTTATAAACTTCTATCTATACCTACAGCCGTCCTATCCCCCACCTTGCTATGATACACTTAAATATACTGAAAATATGTACATAATAATTAACTAGTTGCCCAGAGAGTCAAGATACTCCTGCGCTTTGGTTTCTGATGCGAAGTATTGAATCCTCCCTTCGTTTATTATCTTTAGTTGAGCTGGATTTATCAAGTAGGCCTGCATCTTCTTCTCCTGAAAGGGCTTAATCATTTGCCTCAATCTCCAGCGGCTCTCAACGGTTGTGTGGCAAAAGTCTGGGCGGACAAAGAATGACACCCCTTCGCTAGTCCACTTCGCGTCTGGTCTAGCCTTTTCTGCGATGGTCTGCCTCAGAACAAAGTTACCCAGGAAGATTAAGATTGCCCTGGGTTTACCTCCTACACTCTCGTTTCTGCGTATTTTAAAGGGTGTGCTCGCTGGATTTCTCCAGACCAGTTCCAGCTTGAAAGCTCAGGAAATGCCAGCTCGAAGTGCTTGATAATGTACGCTCTGAAATCCGATCATTCTGCCCCCTCAGTTATTCCTAGGATCCTGAGATTGTTCTGCCTGAGCCTGTTCTCCATGTCTTCAAGCTTCCACTGGATATCTGCTACTTGCGAGCAGTGAGCATCGACCTTGCTCGTGGCAGCAGCAACCTCGGCTTCCATTGACACAACTCTCTCCTTGAGGTTTGATACTCTGTCCCCCATATTAGTGCAGGCTTTAGACCGCTTTCTCACCACGCCCTGCATCTTTCTCATCGCTGCTTCCGATTTTGCGATTGTCCTGGCGTGTTTCCTCCCTGTGTGCGATAATTTCCTGATGGATTACCTCCAAGAGCGAGATTTGGGTTGATTCAACACTAGGGCTACCCTGCAATGGCATTGCGGATGAATGGTCCCAGCTTAACTCACGTTGGGGATGTTCATGTCCCTTTTGATACAGCAATAGGTCTAACTGCCGTCGCTGGAAGTTCATGCTCTGGGTCACTCTCAGAATCCGTAATGCTATCCTCCAAATAGGAGCTGCGATCATCGTCCTCATCAGACCACTCGGCCCCCTCAGATACTGAAAAGAAGCATTCACTGGGGACTTTCTCCTTATCCTTTCCTGCTCCCAGGGTTACATTGCTGATTCCTACATCCGGACCGCCTACATAGCTAGTGGCTCCCTCCTCAGTCAGCTCCACCCCCCTTACTTTGGGGGTTTCTAGGGCTGGCTGAGCCTCTTGAGCCATGACCGCTGTCGCAGCCAACTCATGGTGCTCTTGAGTGCTGTTGATTTCACCAGCGGTTCCCTTGTTTGTGGATGTATTTGTGTCTGTTTTCTCTTCGGGGGCTGTCTGAGTAATTGCCTTTACTGGGGGGATGGCTGAGGTGTAATCTATTTCTTTGGACAGTGGGGGGGGTAGCCTCCCCACAACACTGTCTGTGGACCCCTTAGCCCGATCCTCCACCTCCTGAATTGTCGCATCACCACCAGACAGCAAGGCATCCTTAGCACCCTTCTCCTTACCGCCTTTAGAAAACATGTCCGCAATTGACGCGGTAGCTTGGCGGGTCCTAGCCGCTACCTGTTGCTTCTTCTTCCCCAGCTCCGCCGTGGGCGTTTGAGTTTTTTGCGGGATTTCGCCTTCTTCAGCCGCCACCGCCACCCCTTCCATCCCTGCTTTCTTCTTAGATAATGCTGCTTTTGCCTCCATATTCACTTTTGGGGCCATGGCTCCCCTTCGCCTCTTGTTCCTGCGGCACCAAGGCTTTGCAAGCCCCGATTCCCGCCACCTCCTCTGGGCTCCGCACTGAGCGCCGCTGCCTTGTACGATAGCTCAGCCCTCCTGCGTTCGCTAGAACCCTGTGGCAGGGAGAGAGTACAGCCACGGCCAGCGCCGACACCCGCATCAGTTGTCTTGCCGATCCTCGGCAGGTAAGGGCAGAAATCATCATCATCAGGGCATCATCAGATTAATTTCAGTTTATTTTTCGAAATGTGAGGTTGCATGGCTGTATTAAAAACGGTTTGTTAAGGCTCTGCCCTCAACCTCACTGCTCCGCTGTAAACGGCCACAACTACGCGGCCGCCATCTTGCTTCACCCCTTGAAAATGTTCAAAGACCGTCACATTTTAAGGTTACACTTCAATCGTAATTCTTGCTGCATTAAAACCGTTCCTCAAAATGGATGAATAACTGGCATACAGTTTAATTGAAAACATTGAAAAGTGAGGCCTGGTACAATGGTATGTAAGTCTAATGTAAGGGAATAAAATCAGACCATTCAATTAAAATAGCGTTAAAATGCAAGAGAGAAATACACGTCACTTTTATCATCATACTCTTGGAACATAATTAATGAATTAACTTCTGATAAAATGAGAGGGGAAAACTGTAGAAGGATGTAGTTTTAAAGAACAGGCTTGTATATAGGAATGCAGCGTTTCTCCACAAGATTGATTCTAAAAATGAAGCCAAGCTGCTTTAGGTTCTCCTCAACAGAAATCAGTTATTAGTTGCATATTGACTGGCCATGTTAAAAAATACCACTATTCTGGTAAGAAATATTTGTGTCAGTGAAGGATAAGCTAAGTTTCTAAATTCTGCATGCCCCACTGATTGCAGTATAGGGTTATTCTCCTTCCTTAGATAATTCGCATTCCAGCGAAAAGCAAATTATCTATATCGTTATGCTTTTAGTAAGATCACGGATTGTACAGCACTGGAGATCACACCATAAACCATAATTTGATGTATGGTTAAGAAAAATAAAGTAGAAAATAGAGAAAGCATTTATGCAACTAAAAAAGGTGCTTGTAAAAAAACAAACAAGCATTGGCATAGCCAATTGGTCTCATATTTGGGACCTTTTAAGGTTTTAGGAATTCATTTCCAGGGTGAAGAGGAGGCAGGGGTGAAAACAGAGAAAAGGAACTATGCCCTACAGTGAAGCTGGGGATGGGGTAAGAACAGCGGAACAGCTGGTCAGTGTGTGGGTGAAGAGGAGAAAAGAGGATGGTTGAAAATAGAGGAGAATGTGAAGAAAAAAAACCAAGAAAGGGTGGTATGTGTGGAGACTGGTGATCAGAAATGTAGTAGTATGTCAGAGTAAAGGGGGGGGTGCGACACAAATGGAAGGGCACTTATTGTGAATGTGAAGAGGAGGCAGCGGGACTGGGAGATAAGAACAGGACCGGGCAGTGCCATAAAGAGAGGGCCAGGTAGTGCCACCTTGGGGAGACAGCGGGACTAAAATACGGAGGAGGGCCAGGGTGAGGAGACCCAGGAACTGAAATAAGAACAGGGCCTGGTAGTGCCATAAGGAGAGGGCCAGGCAGTGCCAGCTTGAGGAGACCGTGGGGCCGAAATGCAGAGCCGTGCCAGCTTGAGAGGAGACTGCTGGGCTGAAATGGGGAGTCAGTGGTGCGCCTGGGTGGAGAGAGGCTGTGGGCAGTGAGGCCACCTTCGGTTGTTGGCGCCCTTACCGTATTGGGCCTAGACAGAAACGTTTTTGCCCCTTTCAAGGCCAAACGCAATAAGAAATCAATTAGGTTAGAAGGGAGCCTTTCCCCTGGCCTTTGGAGTTTAAACAATAATACCTTGGTGAGGTAGTAGGAAAAAGCGGCGTCAAAGGGCCTATTGTTGCCTTACACTGAAATTAAATCTCCCCTTTGTCTGGCTTCCTAATTGCCGCTTTCAGATGCAATGGTTCTGCTAAGTGAAGTGTCGGAGGCACGGCCAGGGCGCTCTTTTCAAAGGAACTGGGCATTAATTCACAGTGCCAAACACAGGTTTAAGGAGTGAAACGTGTTCTTGTCTAAACCTTTTTTTTTTTTTCCACTTTCGACCTTCTTGTAAAGAACTGAACACAGAATTCCAAATAAAAATACTACCACAAAAGTATCACTGATTTAATTAGGAGATATGCCAATGAAGTCTGTAAAAGAACAGAAGTAGACGAAAAGTAGATGTAATTAGGATGTGTATAGTTCGCTTAACAGAATGTATGCAAAGAGCTAAATCGTTTGCAAGTAATCCACACCTGCGCAGACGATTCCGATGGCCCGGTTTGTTCCCCCATGTCAAGCCGAAGGCTTCAGCC
This sequence comes from Lissotriton helveticus, assembly GCF_964261635.1. Classification (NCBI taxonomy): domain Eukaryota; kingdom Metazoa; phylum Chordata; class Amphibia; order Caudata; family Salamandridae; genus Lissotriton; species Lissotriton helveticus. Next base: position 725,312,200 of record NC_136072.1, read on the forward strand.
GCTATTGCCTTAAAGTAGGCCTGTCGAACGGGGAATGGGGTGTTCTCAAGAACATATAGGAACCGGGGGAGCGTCCTCATTTTGTAAAGTGATGCCCTACCCAGCAGTGTGAGGGGGAGACTACGCCAAACCAATGCGTCACGTTTGAAATGTTCTAGTGGGGGTTTCAAATTCTTCACATAGAAGTCATCGGGTCAGGTGTTGCGTAGAAGCCAAGGTATTTAAAAGCTATGTCTGTGATTCGCAGCGGGCATTCCGAATAACGCAATTTTTAGGCTTTAAAAATCGGAAGTCTTAAGCCTCACTCAGGTCATGTATGAATATTGTATCACACAAAATGCACACCTGTGGTCAAGGTCATGTGTATATGATAAATGTGTTAGTCAACCTCTCTCATCACCAACGTGATGCCATGCACCTAACTGGGGGAGACATCCCTTAAGGATAAGAACCCTCACTCAACCGAGGCAGAATCAATTTCAGAATCTTTCCAGGATGGAGAAAGCAGCCCTCAACAATTTAGCAACCAACCCTGATCTAGTTATAAAACCTGCAGACAAGGGTGGAGCAGTTGTTCTTTTGAATAAAGACACATACAGAGAAGAATGTCTACGCCAGTTGAATGATCCTAAATCATATCAAAAACTTACCATGGATCTGACAAAACGTTTGATCAAGGAGATTGCAGCTAAAGTGGGAGAGGCTAAGACCAACAAGTGGATCACAGACCATGAGGCTCAGTATCTAACTGTGACCACCCCAATCACGCCATACTTCTACGTACTGCCCAAAATACATAAAGCCACTAGACCGCCTCCAGGACGACCGATTGTGTCAGGCATCGGCTCAGTCTTAGAACCGCTTTCAACGTTCGTCGACTCATTTCTTCGACCCATGGTGCAATTAATGCCCACCTTTATCCAGGACACTAAGCAATTTCTCACAGAGATTGAGGACCTTCATTTTGATGCAGAAAATGATTGGCTGGTGTCGTTCGACGTGGAATCCCTGTATACTTGTATTCCACAAGAACAGATTTTGAACACCATCAAATCAATGCTGCAAAACCAGGATTGGAATAGCATTACACCGATCAATTTTGTGATGTTTTGTGCCAGGAAGGTGCTTAAAGACAATTTCTTTAAGTTTGAGCAACAGATGTATCTACAAATCTCAGGGACATGTATGGGGAGTGTTTGTGCCCCCAGCTTGGCCAATTTATACGTTCATAAAGTCGAGCAAGAGACCATCCTAACACCTTCGAATCCATTTTTCCATCATCTATGTACCTGGAAGAGGTACATAGATGATATCTTTGTCATCTGGCGAGGCAATGAAGACACGCTCAAATCATTCCATGAATGGCTGAACCAGCAGGATGACTTCCTAAGATTCACATTGGAATGCTCAAGATCAAGTCTTCCATTCTTAGATCTGCTGATTAAACCTAGCAATGGTGGATTAACAACTGAGTTATACAAAAAACCCACCTCGTGTAACTCTCTCTTACCATTTTATAGCTACCACCCTAGAGCCCTTCGCGAAAATCTACCATTCGGACAATTTTTACGCATTAGACATAATTGCACGGGAATGGTAGAATATGAAAAACATGCAAGGGCCTTGTCACTTGACCTACAAGAGAAAAAATATCCTAAACGTCTAATCTTGAACTCTAAGAAAAGGGCAGCCAATAATAATAGAGATGCTCTGTTGGAGAAAAGTATCCCAAGGAATCCAACAAGCGCATCACGTTTGTTAACACTTTCTCCAGCTTCTCCAACTCAGTGAAGAAGAGTATTAATAAACATTGGAGTATCTTGAATTTGACACAATACCCTTCCTCGCCCCTTGTTCGCTTATAAACGTAGTTCTAATCTACGTGATAAGCTGGTTCATACTCGTCCTCTCAATATGAAGACCAATCAGCCACAGAGTACACTCTGGAACTTACCACCTGTAGTGGGTCATTTCCCATGCGGCTCTTGCTCTGTATGCCCACAGACAGAAAAAACTCTTGAGATTGATATAGGTACTTCCAGACTGTGGTTAATACACAAACACACGAATTGTAACAGCGACCACTTAATTTACTTAATTTGGTGTCCATGCCTACTCAAGTATGTGGGTATGACCACTAGAAAAGTCAAGACTCGTATCCAAGAACATATGAGCACCATTAGATGTGGGAAACGCTCTACCAAATTGACTAATCATTTTCTGGATAAAGGACACCGTGACACTGATTTACATTGGGTGGTCCTGGACAAACCTTATATACCCCCACATTTGACAGACTCTACCAGCTATCTACTACGAAGAGAGCAAAAATGGGTGTACACTCTTAAAACTGATATTAAAGGTTTGAATGATGACATACCATGGGTGGCGCTATAAGCATGCAACATTTGGATTCGTAGGCTTCCCATTCCATTGAAATACAATTACCTCTCCTTGCAAAACATTGCATAGGGAGTTAATTGCCACATTTGTGAGTAACATCATACAAGCAGAATTACTTGTATATTACACATGGCATTTGTCGATACTATGCCAAGGAAGTACTTATGATGACATAGTCTGGCAACATGTTTGCAGTAATAATATACTTTTTTTCCTCCTGGGACATTAACAGGTCTCTCTGCCGTTTTGCCCTATTTTTTGGCAATTAGCTGAACAACTTGGTTCAGTAATCTGGTCTATCCCGAGCATAACTTAACCACGCTTCGAGTAGTCAATACATGCATAACATCATAATAGCGACTGTATGACGCATGCGCCGTTTCAGTAAACCTGGCTCCAGGGCAGTCAGGATATTCAGGCTCATGAGCGGGACCCAGACACTATCTTGTAGACGCGAGCGCGTCAAACACTGTGTAGTGCTTGGTTACGCTAATGCGCATGCGCAGCTCCTTCCACGAATCTCCAGCGCATGCGCACATTATATACAGGCGATTACACCAGACGCCTTTTAATCATCAGGCCCCCGCCGCAGCAGCTGCGGGTAATCGAACACACGCTACATAAACAGGGAGCCTTCCTGCCGATCGGTACCTCCCGGGGCTAGCTTTACTTGAGCAACGAGGTACCGACGGACAGGTAAGACTCTAGGGCACAGAATTACTACTTAACTCTTCACTAAGAGTTGAGACTGAGGGTACAGTCCAATCCATAAGTACTTTTTTTCCCCTTTCTCCTCCAGTATTGTTTGTTTTATGGGTCAGTGCATAATACCCTTTTGAGTGTTTTGAACTCCTTTGTTCAGTTGAGCCTAGTTTTGGAAATTGTATGTTGTACCAATTTGGACACTTCTGCTTTTTGCAGTAATAATATAGATACATGAATATCTATCAATTCTTCCCCTTAGTGCGGGGCCTCCTCCCAGAGCAGCTTGCCAGGTAGAGGTGAGGCAGGATTTCCTACTAATGAGGGTAAGTCCTTATGAGTGTAATAACCCAAAAATGTTTTTACACCATTAAAACTAATGATACATATCTATGGTACATGTGTAATCCTGAACAAATGTGTATATGTTTTCTTTCTCTTTTCCTTGTGTTTTGCTACTCACCTTGCAGATACCTGGGTATGACCTGATCATCAGAATAAAAGACAGGAATACCGGTGGAGTATATATAATTGCAATCTATTTTCATTTTTTGTCACATATTGGCAGCAGCAGTAGCACATATTTTTCCAACTGGTCCTGAAGAAAGCCGATGATACCTTGTGATCAAGAGGCTGAAACATGTTGACCACCTAGTGACAGTGGTTCTTCCTCTATACCACTGTGCTGTTACTTTTTAATCCTGTCAAGCGGAACACATCAATAAAATAATTAGGTGTATCCCCTTAGATAGTTTTATATTCACTTATTCGACTGACACAGCGCTGCTATCCTCACCACACCTATTTGCTCACATATGGGATTATCATCCCTTTGCCCAATAAAACATCTCTGAGCTACTCCTTTAAGATCCCGGAGTAGTAGCTCCCAGTGTGGACTAGGATTTCTACACTGGTAAGGGGGACCCATATGATGAAGCATGTCACCCTCGGGTGAGTGAGGGTTCTTATCCTTAAGGGATGTCTCCCCCAGTTAGGTGCATGGCATCACGTTGGTGATGAGAGAGGTTGACTAACACATTTATCATATACACATGACCTTGACCACAGGTGTGCATTTTGTGTGATACGTTAAATGGGGAACGCACATTCAGTGGTCTCATAATTTCCCCACGGACCCCTAATCTACGGTAGTTTTTTCACATGTATGAATATTGGCCTTTGATGAAGTCCCTAACTGCATTTAACCTTGGTGAGGTGCAAGGCTTGATGTCCCTCGCTGCTGTGAAAGCAATAAATTGAGACTACAAAACAGAGGCTTGTGGGTAGCCGTGATCGGAAGTGTTGTGTCCCAGGAAAGGATGCCGGGAATGCAAGCAGTATCTGTGTGCATGTGGAGGAACGAGAAATCAAGAGAAAAGCAGCATGACAGACAAAGGTGGCCCGCAGCAGTGATACCTCCCGGAGAGACCTCTGGCCACATCAGGAGCATAGTAAGGGCATTGGGTTTTGGGGTACAGGGCAGCCCCTCACACACACTGAGGCCATTGGAACAAAAGAGCAGCCTTTCTTTTCCCACGCAGCAGTCGGGCATCACTATGGCAGTAACGGAGCCTTTACTACCCACCTGCTTTAACAACGGAGCTTCACTTTCCAAAACCAATCCAGTCATCGATCCTCCCTTACCTCAACTTGCTATCACCACCCTACCAACTAAGCATCACTGCTTCACCCGTATCCAGGAAACAAGCAACCCCCCCCCCCCCAATCTGCCTGAAGCATTGCTCGTCCACTTATTCCAGCTACAGATTATTCCAGCCTTCTGGTGCTTCCAAGCAGCAAAGCATCATTCGCTCCCGCCTATTCCAGCAGCAGGTTACCATAATTTCTTGCAAACTCTGTGATGGATTTGCCCCTCACGCCCATAGCAGAGTGCCAGCAATCCAACCACATGACATCAGTCCTCCACGTGTGCCAGCTGCAAGCAGCATTCCTCACGCACCCCAGGTACAAGGCAACACCCTCCTAGCCACACCTGCTTCATTATGCCACCTAGGAAGACGGCCCCATTTTCCATCATTTTGCTGTGTGTGTGTGTGTGGCTGTGTGTGTGTGTGTGGCTGTGTGTGTGTGTGTGTGGCTGTGTGTGTGTGTGTGTGTGGCTGTGTGTGTGTGGCTGTGTGTGTGTGTGTGTGGCTGTGTGTGTGTGTGTGTGTGTGGCTGTGTGTGTGTGTGTGTGTGTGTGGCTGTGTGTGTGTGTGTGTGTGTGTGGCTGTGTGTGTGTGTGTGTGTGGCTGTGTGTGTGTGTGTGGCTGTGTGTGTGTGTGGCTGTGTGTGTGTGTGGCTGTGTGTGTGTGTGTGGCTGTGTGTGTGTGGCTGTGTGTGTGGCTGTGTGTGTGTGGCTGTGTGTGTGTGGCTGTGTGTGTGTGTGTGTGGCTGTGTGTGTGTGTGTGGCTGTGTGGCTGTGTGTCTGTGTGTGTGTGTGGCTGTGTGTGTGTGTGGCTGTGTGTGTGTGTGGCTGTGTGGCTGTGTGTGTGTGTGGCTGTGTGTGGGTGTGTGTGTGTGGCTGTGTGTGTGTGTGTGGCTGTGTGTGGCTGTGTGTGGCTGTGTGTGGCTGTGTGTGTGTGGCTGTGTGTGTGTGTGTGGCTGTGTGTGTGTGTGTGGCTGTGTGGCTGTGTGTCTGTGTGTGTGTGTGGCTGTGTGTGTGTGTGGCTGTGTGTGTGGCTGTGTGGCTGTGTGTGTGTGTGGCTGTGTGGCTGTGTGGCTGTGTGGCTGTGTGTGGGTGTGTGTGTGTGGCTGTGTGTGTGTGTGTGGCTGTGTGTGGCTGTGTGTGGCTGTGTGTGGCTGTGTGTGTGGCTGTGTGTGTGGCTGTGTGTGTGGCTGTGTGTGTGGCTGTGTGTGTGGCTGTGTGTGTGGCTGTGTGTGTGGCTGTGTGTGTGGCTGTGTGTGTGGCTGTGTGTGTGGCTGTGTGTGGCTGTGTGTGGCTGTGTGTGGCTGTGTGTGGCTGTGTGTGGCTGTGTGTGGCTGTGTGTGTGTGTGGCTGTGTGTGGCTGTGTGTGGCTGTGTGTGTCTGTGTGTGTGTGTGGCTGTGTGTGTGTGTGGCTGTGTGTGTGTGTGGCTGTGTGTGTGTGTGTGTGTGGCTGTGTGTGTGTGTGTGGCTGTGTGTGTGTGTGGCTGTGTGTGTGTGGCTGTGTGTGTGTGTGGCTGTGTGGCTGTGTGTGTGTGGGTGTGTGTGTGTGTGTGGCTGTGTGTGTGTGTTTGGCTGTATGTATGGCTGTGGCTGTGTGTGTGTGGCTGTTTGTGTGTGTGTGTGTGTGTGGCTGTGTGTGTGTGTTTGGCTGTATGTATGGCTGTGTGGCTGTGTGTGTGTGGCTGTATGTATGGCTGTGTGGCTGTGTGTGTGTGGCTGTATGTATGGCTGTGTGGCTGTGTGTGTGTGGCTGTATGTGTGTGTGTGGCTATATGTGTGTGGCTGTGTGTGTGTGGCTGTGTGTGTGTGGCTGTGTGTGTGTGGCTGTGTGTGTGTGTGTGGCTGTGTGTGTGTGTGTGTGGCTGTGTGTGTGTGTGTGGCTGTGTGTGTGTGTGGCTGTGTGTGTGTGTGGCTGTGTGTGTGTGGCTGTGTGTGTGTGGCTGTGTGTGTGTGTGGCTGTGTGTGTGTGTGGCTGTGTGTGTGTGTGGCTGTGTGTGTGTGTGACTGTGTGTGTGTGTGGCTGTGTGTGTGTGTGGCTGTGTGTGTGTGTGGCTGTGTGTGTGTGTGGCTGTGTGTGTGTGTGGCTGTGTGTGTGTGTGGCTGTGTGTGTGTGTGGCTGTGTGTGTGTGTGGCTGTGTGTGTGTGTGGCTGTGTGTGTGGCTGTGTGTGTGGCTGTGTGTGTGGCTGTGTGTGTGGCTGTGTGTGTGGCTGTGTGTGTGGCTGTGTGTGTGGCTGTGTGTGTGGCTGTGTGTGTGGCTGTGTGTGTGGCTGTGTGTGTGGCTGTGTGTGTGGCTGTGTGTGGGGCTGTGTGTGGGGCTGTGTGTGGGGCTGTGTGTGGGGCTGTGTGTGGGGCTGTGTGTGGGGCTGTGTGTGGGGCTGTGTGTGGGGCTGTGTGTGGGGCTGTGTGTGTGTGGCTGTGTGTGTGTGTGGCTGTGTGTGTGTGTGTGGCTGTGTGTGTGTGTGTGGCTGTGTGTGTGTGTGTGGCTGTGTGTGTGTGTGTGGCTGTGTGTGTGTGTGTGGCTGTGTGTGTGTGGGGCTGTGTGTGTGTGGGGCTGTGTGTGTGGGGCTGTGTGTGTGTGGGGCTGTGTGTGTGGGGGCTCTGTGTGTGTGGGGGCTCTGTGTGTGGGGGGCTCTGTGTGTGTGTTGGGGGCTCTGTGTGTGTGTTGGGGGCTCTGTGTGTGTGTTGGGGGCTCTGTGTGTGTGTTGGGGGCTCTGTGTGTGTGTGGGGGGCTCTGTGTGTGTGTGGGGGGCTCTGTGTGTGTGTGTGTGGGGGGCTCTGTGTGTGTGTGGGGGGCTCTGTGTGTGTGTGGGGGGCTCTGTGTGTGTGTGTGGGGGGCTCTGTGTGTGTGTGTGGGGGGCTCTGTGTGTGTGTGTGGGGGGCTCTGTGTGTGTGTGTGGGGGGGCTCTGTGTGTGTGTGTGGGGGGCTCTGTGTGTGTGTGTGGGGGGGCTCTGTGTGTGCATTGGGCTGTCGGGGGGGGGGGGGGGCTCTGTCGGGGGGGGGGGGGCTCTGTCGGGGGGGGGGGGCTCTGTCGGGGGGGGCTCTGTGTGTTGGGCTCTGTGTGTGTGGGGGGCTCTGTGTGTGTGTGGGGGGCTCTGTGTGTGTGTGGGGGGCTCTGTGTTTGTGGGGGGGGGCTCTGTGTTTGTGGGGGGCTCTAGGTGTGTGTGGGGGGCTCTGGGTGTGTGTGTGGCATTTGCGAGAGATTAAGCTATTGGCATTGTAAATGACAATGCCATTTATTTATCGGTTTTCAAAACCAACACATAAATAAAAAATGTTGTCATTTACAATGCCAATAGCTCTAACTTTTGCAAAGGCAAGACCGTTGCATTGTAAATGCTTGTTTTCTTTGTCTCACCGTGTTGAGGCGCGTGTGCTACCCACCAGCTGTTTGCGGAACTGCAGTCGTTTCACTTCACTGTGCTG